>NW_026988450.1:91277500-92477500 GCF_030222135.1 Aotus nancymaae
TAAAAGGTCAGACAGTAAATATTCCTGGCACTGAATCCATACGGCCTGTGCCTTATCACTCCACCCTGATGTGTAGGGCAACAGCAGCTATAAATGACATATGAGTGAACGAGTGTGGTTGTGTGCCAATAAAACTTTATTTAAAAAAGTAGGTGGGCTGGATTTGGCCTGAGGGCCATCGCTTGCCGACCCTGTCCTAGGTGAAGGGTGCATTAGAGCTCACTCCTGGTGTAGTTTGGACGTCTGTCCCCTCCAGATTCTATGTGGAAATGTGATCCCCAGGCTAAAAGGGGTCTGGCCAGAGGCATTTGGGTGGTGGGGACGGGTCCGCCAGGAACGGCTTGGTGCCTTCCTCACAGCAGTGAGTTCTCACGGTAGGTTCATGTGAGCGCTAGTTCTTTAAAGCAGTGGTATCCAGCCGTTTTGGCACCTGGGACCAGTTTTTTCCATGGAGAGGGAGATTGTGGGTGGTTTCAGGATGAAACTCTTCTGCCTCAGATCATCAGGCATTGGATTCTCATTAGGAACATGCAGCCTCGATCCTTAGTTCACAGTGGGGTTCATGCTCCTATGAGAAGCTGATGCCACTGCAGATCTGATAGGAGGCGGAGCTCAGGGGGCAATGCCCACTCACCTCCTGCTGTGCAGCCTGTTCTAGCCATGAGCCACTCTGGAGGTTGGGGACTCCAGGATTAAAGAGCCTGGTGCCTTCTCTCATGTCTCTTGCTCCTGCTCCTGCTGTGTGGCGCACCTGCTCCCCCTCCCTGCAGCCTTTATAGTAACACAAAATGAACTGTCACAATTCCCAGTCCTCACATGCTTTCTCTGTGTCTTAGCATCCTTCAGAATTAGCTGCTGTCAGGGAAAAGCCGGCGCCAGAAGTCAGGAATGCAGGAATTCAGACACAGGAAAGAAACCAGGGGGGCGGGGCAGGGAGCTGCTCATGGCAGGCGTCCTCTGCTGTCTGTTGGGATGCACCACGGAGGGTGGCAGATGTGGACACAGCTGTCAGGATGGCCCAGGAGACTGGCATGACACCCTGGTGATGTCTGCATTTGGTTTGATTTTACTTAAAATAGTATGGTCGTCGCTTTCCCTGTTACCGCCAATGGGAAGCATTACTTTTAATGCCCACTCAATGACCAGCTGAATCGAAAGGCACAGGTGACTTATCCACTTCCCAACATGGGTGTGTGGGCTGTTTTCAACCTATAAATACCTTTTCCATATTTAGGGCCAATAGGATGGACCCCAGATGCGGAATGACACCTCACCAAATGCCGGCCCCAGGTCCCGCCCACAGAGACGCCTGCAGCAGCGCACAGCTGGCAGGGCCACGTCCGCCTCTCTAGCAGCGGGCAGGTGGATCCTGATCCTAAACTCGCTTTAATCTGATATCTTTGACTTCTAGGGTGGAGATAGGTGGTGAAGAGCACAGCTCTCGAGTCGGGGCTGTGGACTTAACCCTTCACTCTGGAGCTCTGGGACCTTTGCCTCAGTTTCCCCAGGTGTGAAATGGTGATGCTGACAATGCTTAACTGCACAGGGTCTCAGGGAATCCAAAGCCTTAATATGTGATGTCGTAAACACAGCACTGGATCCTGCTGACTGCGTGACCATGTTAGCTTGCCCATGTGCCAGTGTGCTTAATGAGATCAGCTATTTGTTCACACACGAGGGGGTGGCCATGCAAGCTGACAGCCTTGGATACCTTTCCAGGGAAGATGAGGGAGCTGGCTTCAACAAAATCAGCATGGAAAACTACAACAAAAGATACATTGGACCAGACGCAGTGGCTCACACCTATAATCCCAGTGCTTTGGGAGGCCGAGGCAGGAGGATCACTTGAGGCCAGGAGTTCAAGACCTGCCTCAAGACCCTGTCTCAAAAATAAAAGATGCATTTTTTTTTTTTTTTTGAGACAGAGCCTCGCTTTGTTACCCAGGCTGGAGTGCAGTGGCACGATCTTGGCTCACTGCAACCTCTGCCTCCATGTTCAAGCGATTCTCCTCTCTCAGCCTCCTCAGAAGCTGGGATTATAGGCACGCGCCACCATGCCCAGCTAATTTTTTGTATTTTAGTAGTGACAGGGTTTCACCATGTTGGTCAGGCTGACCTTGAATTCCTGACCTTGTGATCTGCCTGCCTCGGCCTCCTGAAGTTCTGGGATTACCAGCATGAGTCACCAAGTCCAGCCAAAGGTACCTTTTTTTTAATGTACTTGGAAATTTTCTTTTTTTGAGATGGAGTTTTGCTCTTGTTGCCCAGGCTGGAGTGCCAGTGTTATGATCTCAGCTTACTGCAACTTCCGCCTCCCCAGTTCAAGTGACTCTCTTGCGTCAGCCTCCCAAGTAGCTGGAATTACAGGTGCCCGCCACCACACCCAGCTAATGTTTTGTATTTTTAGTAGAGACAGGGTTTCATCATGTTGCCCAGGCTGGTCTTGAACTCCTGACCTCAAGTCATCTGCCCGCCTCGGCCTCCCAAAGTGCTGGGATTACAGGCGTGAGCCACCATGCTCTGCCTGGAAATTTTTTTTAACATTTATGGCTATGAGAAAAAATGCACAATGAAACCAAACCGAACTGCCATCTTTTTTGCCCCTATCATTTGGCACAGACAGTTGAACTCCTGACATCACAACAAGACCAAAAACTGAAGCCAGGCTTTCTAGGCTGAGCTCTGCTTTGGTGTTTTGTTGTCTAAATGAAGCTCGTATTCCAGGAAGAGAAAACCTGAATGACCCAGGTCAAAGAAAAAACATGATGAAAGTTAAAAACACTTAAAGCTCAGTGATCATATGACTTAACAGAGCGCCTGAGGCAGCGGAAGCCAAGGGCAGGGTCCAACCCTGCGTGCCTCTGTTGCTGTTAGGAGAGGAGCTGGGAGTCAGGAGAAAAGTACCCGGTGTAACAGTTAGAAAAAGAAGGCCGGGCTCAGTGGCTCACACCTGTAATCTCGAGGCAGGTGGATGAATCATGTCAAGACCAGCCTGACCAACATGGTGAAACCCCGTCTCTACTAAAAATACAAAGATTAGCTGGGTATGGTGGTGCACACCTGTAATCCCAGGTACTCAGGAGGCTGAGGCAGGAGAATTGCTTGAACCTGGGAGGCAGAGGTTGCAGTGAGCACAGATCACACCACTGCACTTCAGCCTGGGCAACAAGAGCAAAACTCCATCTCAAAAAAAAAAAGAAAGAAAAAGGCCAAACAAGCTCCCAATGGAAAGGAGGAAATAATAAAGTCACTTATTAATACAATTAATGGCAACAGACACCCTTGAGAGGACAGAAGAGCTAAGAGTTGGTTCTTTGAAAGCTATTAAAATTTACATCCTCTGCCAAAATGACCGAGAAAAAGAGAAGGAGCAAATCAACCATTAGGAATGCGAAGGGAAGAGAGTTCAGCCACATCCGACGCTGAAAAGGTGAGAAAGCCCTGTGCTGACAGAGTGAGAACTCCACCGTCAACAGCTGGACCATGGGAGGAAGGTCACATGGCAGCCCAGCTCGAGGAGACCCACAGCCGTTACAGAGATTGTGTGGATGGTTCTCAGTCTTCCCAAAGAATACCAAGTCCATGTGCTTTGCAAGTGAGTTCAAGAAACAGAGAACTCCAGTTTTACCCAGACAAGAAACACACCCTGTGTTATCTTGTGAAGCTTGTATAATCTGGATACCAAAATTACAGTTCAGTGTCAGTCATACACATATACGTGAAAAAAGGTACCAAGCACTTGCAGGCCGGGCGCTGTGGCTCACACCTGTAATCCCAGCACGTCGGGAGGCCAAGGTAGGAGGATCAGTTGAGCGCAGGAGTTTGAGAGCAGCCTGGGCAACATAGATTTCATTTCTAATAAAAATTAAAAATTAGGTATGGTGGCGTGCACCTAGGTCACATGTGCTTGGAAGGCTGAGGCGGGAGGATCAGTTGAGCCTGGGAAGTGGAACCTTCAGTGAACTGTGATTGTACCACTGCATTCTGTCCTGCAAACGTGAGTGGGAGTGATGGACGCCTCTTCCAGGCCTGGCCTCTTAAATGTTCCTTTGATCATCCACTCTCCTCCCTTCCTACAACTGAAAGAGAAGGACTCTCTGAGATGGCAAAGCCACACACACCAAGGGAAGGAGCCGTGTCCTGGAGTCGCCCTCGGGAGAGCCTCAAGACCCCATTGTGATGTGAGCCCAAAGGGAAGCCTTCCCGAGTGAGACAATGAGATTTGGAGGTTCTCTGTTATCCCAGCCACCGTTATCTACCCTGACCACTGCAGCCACAAAGGACAAGCATTCAGAATGTGTGCAGCACTCATAGGAACCAGGATTTTTAAAGACAAATATCTAAATAGAAAAATGACCAGAACAGGAGTTCATGAACAGCTAAGCAACACAGCGAGACCCCATCTCTAGAAAAAAGAAAAATGGGCAGAAGTCACAGAAGAAGAAAACATGCATGGCTGATAAATACCTGAAAACATGCACGGTCTCTAACAGGGAGCATGAAAAACGTGCGGTCTCTAACAGGGCACAGAGAACATGCGCGGTCTCAGTCAGGGGGCACGGAAAACATGCGTGGTCTCTAATAGGGAGCATGGAAAACATGCGCGGTCTCAGGGGGCATGGAAAACATGCACGGTCTCCAACAGGGAGCACGGGAAACATGCACAGTCTCTAACAGTCAGGGAGCATGGAAAACATGCACGGTCTCCAACAGGGAGCACGGGAAACATGCACAGTCTCTAACAGTCAGGGAGCATGGAAAACGTGCGATCTCTAACAGGGAGCACGGGAAACATGCGCGGTCTCTAACAGGGAGCACGGAAAACATGCGCGGTCTCAGGGAGCACGGAAAACATGCGCGGTCTCAGGGAGCACGGAAAACATGCATGGTCTCGGGGCACGGAAAACATGCGCGATCTCTAAGAGGGAGCACGGAAAACATGCGCGGTCTCAGGGGGCATGGAAAACATGCACGGTCTCAGGGCATGCAAAACATGCGTGGTCTCTAACGGAGCACGGAAAACATGCGCGGTCTCTAACGGAGCACGGAAAACATGCGCGGTCTCAGGGAGCACGGAAAACATGCATGGTCTCGGGGCACGGAAAACATGCGCGATCTCTAAGAGGGAGCACGGAAAACATGCACGGTCTCAGTTGGGGCACAGGAAACATGCGCAGTCTCTAACGGAACACGGGAAGCATGCACAGTCTCTAACAGGGAGCACAGGAAACATACGCGGTCTGTAACAGGGAGCACGGGAAACGTGCGCGGTCTCTAACAGGGAGCACGGGAAACATGCGCGGTCTCTAACTGGGAGCACGGGAAACATGCGCGGTCCCTAACAGGGAGCACGGGAAACATGCGCGGTCCCTAACAGGGAGCACGGGAAACATGCGCGGTCCCTAACAGGGAGCACGGGAAACATGCGCGGTCTCTAAAAGTCACATAGTGCGGGTAGACATCCGCGGCCTCAGAGGTCGCGGGAAACGTGCGGTCTCTTAACAGGGAGCACGGGAAACATGCGCGGTCTCAGAGGTCACGGGAAACGTGCGGTCTCTAACAGGGAGCACAAGTTAAAACAACAGAGAGATCCAGTTTTGTGCCCTCAGTGAGGTAAAGACGGACAAGTCTGATCGTGGCATGGACGGTGTGGGAGCCCTTCTCGCCGCCAGAGCGCTGGGCTAGAGAGCAGTCTGGCAAAGGTGAAGACGTGCGTTCCTGCTCCCAGGAGCCACCTGTTTACTTAACCTTGAGAAACGTGCATGCACGCAGCCAGCGACACAGTAACATTCACGGTGTGCGCTGTCAGAAACGCCGGAGAGAACCCACATGACTGTCCGCAGCAAAGCAGGTAAGTCATGGTGTGTCGACCAAGGGACGCTGTTGGTGCAGTGACCACGCAGCTGGCCGGGACCCGGGTCAACACCTACGCATGCCAGATTCGACAGTGAGCAGAGAATGTAAGGCCCAGAAGACACACGGTGCGATTCTAACCACCGCGACGTTCAAACCGAGCAAAACTAAACAGCATGTGGTTTGGGGACACGTGGTGGAACTGTGGAGAAGAGCAAAAGCATGGTTCACGCGGAACTCAGGACAGGGGCGGGCACAGGGCATCGGCCCCTGGGTGGTGTCTGGCTCTGAAACCAATGGAGGGTGAGTGGGCGTTTGCTGTAGGTGGTTCAAGGATCATGTCATGTACACTCAGCTTACCCGTGTGACACCCTCCCACCATCAGAAACGCTTTTAGGAAAGAGGAAGCTCTTCCTCCTGAAGCCGGCGCCATCCAGGCCTGGGGTGCGCAGGCTTAACACCCACTCCACACCCCCACTGATCCGAGGCCCCCACCCTGGCCTCCGTCTCCTGAAGGTGCCTGTTTCCGCTCAGCCCAAGCCATTCTCTTGTTTTCATAGTGTGTTCTTTACCAGCAGAGGAACCAGCTAATAACTGCACTTCTCACATACTCAGAGATATTTCTCCTCCTTTTCAGGCTGGTAGAGCACATTAGCCCCAGACCAGGAAATTCCAGATGAAACATGCATAAGAAGCAACCTCAAAACTAACGAAAAGAAATTGCCTGTTCCTCAGTTCAGAGGAGGAACGGAGATGAAGAAAAAGAGAAGAAAAGCGCTCGGAAGAGAGAAAGGGAACCTCCTTCTGTGCAGCGGGCTCCTGGCCCGGGAAGGGTGGTCTGCAGCAGAGTGCATGCGGGGAGGCACCCTCTGAAACACCTGGAAATAGCTGCAGGGCTTTCACTTGGCTCCCAAACTTCTTCCGAGGTCCAAATCATCACAGTGGCCAACTTGGCAGCAGTGACCTCGGCACTCAGTGTCCTTAGGCTGCTACGAAGCCATCCTACTGGGGCAGTGGGCATGGGGCGGGGGCTTCTGACTCCAGTGAGGCCACCGTGGAGGGGATTCCCAGGAATCAACCTGATGTTCAGAACCTTCCTGGCATCTCAGAAGTGTACTGGGGAGACTGAGGATCCTTCAGCCAAGTGTCCGTGTTCTCATTGAACATTAAACCCACAGCCCACAAGCTTCTCAGGAGCATGGCGCATGCACACCAGCCCCAGGCTCTGCCTGGGCAGCACCTCCTGGGCCGCCCTGACCAGTAGGCACCACCTACCCAGCCTCACTCGGCCACCCTGACTGGCAGACTCCACCCGCCCAGCCTCGCTCAGCCGCCCTGAATGGCAGACACCACCCGCCCGCCCAGCCTCGCTTGGCCGCCCTGACAAGCAGGCACCCCCTACCCAGCCTCGCTCGGCCGCCCTGACTAGCAGGCACCACCTACCCAGCCTCGCTCGGCCGCCCTGACTAGCAGACACCACCCGCCCAGCCTCGCTCGGCCGCCCTGACAAGCAGGCACCACCTACCCAGCCTCGCTCGGCCGCCCTGACTGGCAGACACCACCCGCCCAGCCTCGCTCGGCCGCCCTGACAAGCAGGCACCATCTACCCAGCCTCGCTCGGCTGCCCTGACCAGCAGGCACCACCCTCCCAGCCTCATTTGGCCAGCCAGGCTCTGCGGGCCTGAGAATGCAGAGAACCTCCAAATGTGACTTTGCTCTGTGTGTCCTTTGTGCAAGCATTTGTGAGCTATGCCAGCATCTGTCCCCACAGGCCTCATCCCTGAGCCATTTCTCATGAGAGCAGGAAGTGAGCATGGGGAGGGGGGCTCCCAGCCAGCCCCAGGACCAGAGGTCTGGGGACACTGGCCGCTACGCAGAGCCCTCCTCATCTGGGCCTCTGTTTCCTTTTCCACACCGGGAAGCAGGAAGGTTGATCAGCGACTTAGGCTTGTTGGCTCTGGCAGGGTTCACCTGCATTTCTGGGGAGCCCTGGGTGCACCTGGGCTCTATTTCCAGTGATCTCTCCTATGGGTCCCTGTTTTGGGCACTGAGGTGTTTCTTTCCTATGAACCAGCTGATGTCAAAACCTGCTGTAGAGGAAGATGGGCCTTGAGGGCAGTGTCTCCAGGGGAGCAGAGCTGAGGCAATGGCGGGCAGGGTGTCTCCAGGGACTAGGGAAGATGAGGTGTGCTCCGGATCAGCCAGCAAAGCCTGGCGCTCTCCTGGTTTCCTGCGAAAACCCAGCCATGTGTTCAGGGAGCCCGGCCCAAGCAGACAGCCCCCACCTTGGCAGAATCCCCAGGATCGTGCATGGCGGTGGAGGTGACTCCACAGCTGGGACCGGGCCTGACACTGCTGTCCCTCAGTCACCCCTGCAGGTGGCTCAGGGCAGGGCTCCAGCCTGACGGGGGATCCTGGACGCACCTCTGAGCCGGCAGCCCCCACCCCCACCCGCGCTCCTGCACCTTCCACGCCTGTCTCACCCTGGGGCCCAGGTGCAGGTTTGTGGGGAGGGCAGCACCGTGTTCCCATGACCTCTGCTCAGCCGAGTGGATTTAGTGAGGGTTTTCCGTTTGCACCTGTCCCCATGTGCCTGTTTCCTGGTGAGGCTGGACGCCCAGCACGTCCGAACACTCGCGTTCCCCAGGCACGCATGTGCAGCGGCCGCCACACGTGCACTGTGACGCTGACCCCCGTAACAGCCGCGGCCTTGGCCTTGCGCTGGTGGCAGATGCTGTCCTGTTTCCCACTGTTACTTCTGTTGTCCAAAAGTTTGACCGTCCTGCCAGCCAAAGCTGTTGAGCTTTACTCTGACAGACCATCCATCCTTCGTAAGTACCCTGCGCATTTGGGAAAGGCATCCATTTGTTCTCAGCCGCGTTTCCTGTGACTTGCTCTGCGTGTGTCCTCCTCTGTCTTCGGGGGCCGCTGCAGTGGTTCCCAGGCGGCCCAACATGTCCACTGCCGATGCCTCCCTTCCCTGCTGCTTGCTGGCTTCTGTGTTCTCTGCAGTAAACATGGATTTCTGACTCGAGTGCTGTCTTTCATTGATCTCTGCACTTTGGGGATGCAGTCAACATCCCCCATGAAGGCTACCAGCTTCCTGCCAGGGAACACTGCAGGGGCCGCTTCCCAGGCCCTCGGGACTGTGGGACCCTGGCTGGTGGCTGCCTCTGATGGGTCTCCCCAGGACCACTCCCTATTAACCAGACTCACAGGAGACTGACACATAAATCAGAGAGTCATTCACCAACGATGGGAGCAGCCCCATTTCAGTGTGGAAATACCCTCATGCCTTTCTGGCCCCAGATACCTGGGAAGCCAAGGGTTCATTTGGTGGCCTAGTGCCTCCTCTCAGGATGCCCCACAGGAGGCCTGGGGGTGAATGTCTTCCCGAGGCCCTGTCGTGAGGCCCTCTGAATTCCAAACAGCTCCCAGTTTTGTCTGGTCCTCTGTTCCCTGGCTCGTGTTAGGGCAGTTGCTCTCAACCAAGGGCCCTTCTGTCCCCCGGGGGCCACCCAGCAATGTCCAGGACAGTGTTGGCAGGCACAGCTGGGCGGGGTCCCTCCGGAATCTGGTGCGCAGAGGTGGGGGTGTGCGGGTATCCTGCCCAGATGCCAACGGTGCCCCGGCGAGAGATACAGATTTAGACTCCATGACAACGAAGGAAAGGACCGGAAAGGTGGCTCTCAAGGCCCCAGGGGATAGCCCAGAGATGCCCAAGATTCCAGAAGCTGGAAAGGTGCAGAGCGGTCGCTCCTGCAGGAACACACCTCTGCGGTGGCTGGAGATGTGAGGACTGGTGACGCCTTCACACGTGTGACCAGCACCCCCCAGCTCTCCTTCCCCCTCAACCAAGCCAGCAAGGCGACGCAGTGGCCAGCTTGGCAGGATGGCAGCTGGTGAAAGGCACACGCGCTCCACTTCCTTTCTCCACTCAAGGACAACACCCAGGGTGGCCCCCGTCTCTGCCCCACCCGCCCCAGCCTAAAGCTTCCTCATCCGCATCCAGGCCTAGGACTCAGGAGGCCTTCTCTGTCCACTGCCAGCTGTGTCACGTGAAGGGGACTGCAGCCACTGACCCCTCTCCCTTCTGTCCTGCTCTTCTCTACCCCACAGCCCCAGGTGGATCTTACAGTGCGTGCCAGCTCTCCTCCCTCTCTCCCTCCTTGCAGACCCCTGTGCCCCACAGTGCCCTGAGAATGACGTCCAAGCCCCCAATGGAGGCATCAAGGCCGCTGAGTCCGTCCATCCCTGTCCCCGTCTGTCCTCTTGTTCACCACCCTCCCGGCCTTGCAAACTCAAACCTCTGCGCGTGCGCCTCCTGCCCAATGCGCCTGTCTTGCCTCTGTGTGTCAGCTGGCCCCTCCCTCCTTCCTGCTCCCACCCCGTCTCTCCCTGATGCTGCCCCTTAGAGAAGCCTTCTTGAACCTTAAGCTCAAGTGCTCCTCTGGGCCCCTAGTCTCCAGGTGTGATCTAGGAAGCACTCTCAGCCCTCGTACTCCAGTGGCTCCGGGGCTCTGACCAGCCCTCCTGCCGGGGAAGCGTTGTCTCTAGGGACCACTAGAGACAAGGGCACTGCCCGTCCAGATGGCACCCTCACCCCAGCAGGGCTGGCTGGAGCAGGCCGGGCCTGTGCGGATATCTGAACGGGCACTAAATTCCCTGATCTCAACAAAAGAAGCCTAGGGAGGCCTTTTCTAATTCACAGCCCAAGAGGACAGGCAACGGGTCTGGGGGGCTTTGGGCCAACTCCCACAACTTAAGACCAGGGGCTCTGGGGTTGTTTGGGCTCAAACCCCCGCCCCCCAGCATAAGGAATACCCGCTCATTATTTGCAGTGAATGCCCAACAAAGCCCTGCTGGAGGTAAGGAGCAGGAACCTGCGGCCGCAACAGACCAGGCTGGCTGCTGGCTCTGAGTTCATTGTATCAGCGGCCCGGCACTGCCTCCAGAGCCCTGCCCATCACCTTCACACCTCCCTGGTGGGGGAAGCGGATTCTTCCTCTCAAATCACACCTGTTCCCTTCTCCCTTCACTCCTGTGAGCCAGCCAGGCTGAGGGTCTGTCCAAGCGTCCTGGGGAGTGAGGTGCCCCACGGCTTCTCATGGGTCAGCCGACATGGATGGTAGCTTCAGTGACTCAATTCCTGTGATGCGCTGGACGCGGGGGGAGCTGGTGACAGCAGCCGGTGCGTGTGACAGAATGTCAACAACTGTATACAAACACACAGCTGCCCCAAAAATGAGTGCACAGCCCCTACTCAGTTTTCTTCCCCACAAGCAGGATTTGCTGACTGCAAGCCCAGCTCCCTGGTCAGCTGGAGCCAGCTCAGGGCTTGTGGGGAGTGAATGAGTGACCTGAAGGACAAGGAGCCCTGGGGACCTCACAGGGAGGGTTGACCAGCGCCAGGACTCCGGGTGGCTTCAGCAGGGCAAACCCCTAGATCCTGGGCACGGCACAGCCCAGCCCACTCTGGGGCGCCCATGTAACTTCCATGGAAGGCTTTGAGTTGCCTACTCTTGCCGGATACCCAGGCTGTCTTTACCACCAGAGCCTGGCTGGCCCTGGATTTCAAGGCAGCTTTCTCCCAGGGCCCAAAGCCTCAGCTGCTCGCTCTGCCCGGGCGCCCCTCTCCAGCTCCTGGCTGGCTTCAGTCTCACCCCAGCTCCTGTCGGAGCCGTCACTTCGGCCCAGCATCTCCTGCACCCATCGACCTGGGGGCTCCTCCTCTACTCACACAGCCCTGAGCGCCCACCCTGGCACCAGGCAGCTGCTGCCCATCTGCGGGCTCCCCGCCCTCTGTTCTGCGCCCCTCCAGCTTGGGGGTCTCCTGGCCTCGGCTCTCTGCACCCCTGCTCAAAAGAGGCAAAGAACCCTCCCCCGGCCGTTTATTTTTCCCAGAAAGAAGTGACAATTTTTTCTTTTCGGGTCGTAAGCACAGGACTGAGGGAGAAACTGGTTGAACAAGAGGAAAATGAGGAAGCAGCCCATGGAGGGGCTTTGGGGAACGTGTAACACCCTCCTTGAGCTCCCGGGGACGCCCCTGGAGGGCATGCAGATTCGAGGGCGCCTGGGCCCCCGAGAGGGGAACGGGAGGTCGCGCGTCTGGCAGCGGATCCCGGCGGCTGGTGGCCATCGCTGCAGACACATCCCGAGGAGGGAACCCAGGAGGGCGGCGGGGTGGACTCGCGAGCTGAACGTGGAAGCGACTGCAGCCAAGAACTCCCGGGGCTTGCAGTGCACGGAGGGGCCGCGGGCAGCGTGGGGACGGCGCCGTCAGCTCCCGAAGCCCGGTTCTGGGCGCGCGGACGAGCGCCTGGCCCCCAGCTGGCTCCCCGGCGCTGCAGGGCCGGCGTCAGGAAGGAAGCTCCGCGGCCCGGACGCGGCTCCCGAAGATACGGCTCCGGCAACTCACGCAGCGCCGCTCCCCACGCAGGGGCGCTCTGCAGGCGCGGGCGGGACCTGGGCCAGCGTGGACGCGGAAGCCACGCTGGGGCGCAGCCCACGAGGGGCGGGGCGGGGCCTCCTCTTGACTCCCGGCCCCGCCCCCACGCGGCCACTGAGGCTTGCGGTCCTCCCGGGGCCCAGAGCGCCCCGGAAGTGCGCGCCGGCCGGGCGGAGAGGGGCGGGGCCGGGCACTTCCGGCCGGTGCGCGGCGGCTTCCTCCTGCTCGGAAGGTGAGTGGGCGCGGGCGGTGGCGGCGGCGGCTCCGGGCTCCCGGAACCAGCCCAGTCCGAGCTTGCGCGCCGTTCTCCGCGGTGCAGCCCCGCCCAGCCGGGTAGTGCCCCCCTTGCGGCCGCCGCTCGCCGTGACCTTGGCCTCGGGCCGGTCCCGGGGAGCGTGGTGCGCTTCTGAGGGTGGTCGCGGGGCAGCAGCGGACCCCCCCGCCCAGCGGCCGTGGCGATCGCGGGTGTCCGTTCTCAGGGCGCCTTTCCCAGGCACCCGGTGAAGGCAGCTGTCGTCATCCCCACTCTGCAAATGGGAAACTGAGGCCCGGAGGTCCCGCCACTCGGGAGCGTGGAGCAGCCGGACCCCAGCGCAGCACCGCCGGGCAGACGCGCTCTGCGCGGAGCTCCCGGAGATCGGGCCCGCTCCCACGCGGCTGGGAACCGAGGAGCGGAGGATGCTTCCCCCGGGCCGCTGGCAGGAGTGCCCCCTCCCCCTTCAGCCTGGAGCTCAGAGTTTGTGCGTCCCTGGTGGTAAAGGGGCGTCTATCCTGTGACGGCCGCCTCCACTCAGTCCTGGGGGTCAAGCCAGGGTCGGGGTGATCTAGCAGGCCCTTTTTACCTGATGTCCCCAAAAGTCGACTAAGTAACTTGAGATGTGACTTCAGGGTGGAGGACCTGCACCCAGTGTCACGCTTGCAGCCCCACCCTGTGTCCACTTCCCCTGGCGGCCCGACCCTTCCCACCATTAGGGGATGGAGGCTGGCCTATGGCCGGGCACTGAGGTGGCGGCCGTGTGGGAACTGCCTCTCCCCCTTCCTCCAAGCAGGCACTGTCTGCTGTCCTTCTATCCGAGTGTCCGTTTACTTTCGTCCGTTCTTCCCGTTCCTTTCTTCACTCCCTGCCCCAGATGAGGAGTTCCTCCTCCAGCACGGTGTGAAAGAAAAGTCACTTCTCACATTGGACTCAAGCCATTTTTGCAAACCAAACTAAGAAGTATGTTGGAGCCCTGAGTAAGTCTCCCAGCGCTGAGGCAAGGTTGGGCTAGGGGGTACCAGCCTGCAGCCTCTGAGGACTCTAGTGTCTGAGGAATTGGGTTCCCCTCTCTGGAAATGCCTCTCCGCTGCTGTTCAGGAAAAGCCTTGCTAAGATTTTCTCTAAAACACTCGTGCGCCAGCAGGCATATTTCGGTTTTCAGCCCTCCCACAGGCCAGAGCAACTGAGGTTTTTCTGGAAGACTCCGTCTGCCTTTCTCTGGGGGAGGGGTGACGCCGTGGGTTGGAAGGAGATGCCAGAGCCTATGCTGGGACAGGAGCTTTGCTTCAGCAGATCTGCTGTGCTGCCCAGGCAGTGGCCGCTTCCTAAGAGTTCCTTCCAAAGCTTGCTTTTTTTTTTTCTTTTGAGACAGTTTACTCTTATCGCCCAGGCTGGAGTGCCATGGCAGGATCTCAGCCCACTGCACCCTCCTCCCGGGTTCAAGTGGCTCTCCTCCCTCAGCCTCCCAAGTAGCTGGGATTACAGGCACCTACAACTGTGCCTGGCTAATTTTTGTATTTTTAGTAGAGATGGGGTTTTACCATTTAGCCAGGCTGGTCTTGAACTCCTGACCTTGTGATCCACCTGCCTCGGCCTCCCTAAGTGCTGGGATTACAGGCGTGAGCCACTGCGCCCAGCCACTCAAAGAGTTATTTCTTACTGAATAAACAAGCCAAGTCCCCAGACTGCCAGAAACCCCAGGCCTGTGTGTGCCTGTGGGTTCACCTTCCATCCTTGCTCCTCCTGGAGTGGAGAAGCCTCCGTCTCCCTGGGACCTGGCACGCTGCCTCCTCCTGCACCGCCCCCACATTCCTCTCCACCCCTCATCTGCCGTGGTTTTCATTTTCCCCAGGTCCCAGGTGTGACACCTTCAGCAGGTCTCAGGGAAGATGGCAGCCCCAGGGGACGTTCCGGAGTCCCCCTCTGTCCCATCCCCTGTCAGTTTTTCATCACCAGGGACACCGGGAGCCCAGCACCATGAGCCTCGACTTCTCCTCCGTGGGCATCAACATGGTACTCACCCGCCTGCCGTGCGCCCTCCGCCCTGCATCCCCTGCCCACATCTCTTGCCCCGTCTCCTTCTGACCTGCCACCCTGGCTGGCTAAGAGGTGCCTCCAGACACCTGTGCAGCTCTTTGAGCAGCTGAGGCTTCCACACCCCCAGGCTGGGGCTGGGCACGGATTGGGTTGGGTTGAGGAAGCAGTGGTTGAGGCAGCAGTGGTTGAGGCTGGGGCCAAGCCTGAGCTCTGGCTTCCTAGGCACGGCTCCCTGCATTCTGTTCGTTTCCTGAGTTGGGGTATAGGAGGGAAAGTGGCCTCAAAATCTGGGTCCAGCGTGACCAGGAGCAGGGTGTCTCCCCTCAGAGTCTTTGTTGTCATGCAGAAATGGAGCAGCCATTGTCCCTGCCAAGCTGGTTTGGGTGTGATGACCGCTGGCCTTGCTCCACCCCCAATGGGGTGGCCTCATGGTCACATGGCAGGCTCTGGAAGTTGAGGTGTGGGGGAGTCCCAGCCCCGTGGTACCTGGGCTCTGCTCCCTCTCAGAGGTCAGCGACCCTGAGACTCCATCTCTGCTGTGTGTCCCACAGGAGGCCTGGCCTACAGCCTCATGGCCCAACCCAGCACCTGAGCTGCTGACAGCAGGGGCAAGGCCCCACATAGGTCAAGCCTGGAGAGCTGGTGTTTGGCCCAGGAACAGGGGCAGGCTGGCACAGGAACAGGGGCAGGCTGGCACAGGGCTCTCCCTCTTGGGGAGTCAGCGTCCTGGTAGCTGAAGGGACCGCTGAGGCTTGTGGAGAGCAGCTGCGCTGCATGGGGCCCTCAGGTGGGACTCAGATGGGGACAGAGAGGCCAGGGGGCTCCCCCGAGGAGCCAGGACCAGGGTGAGTTGGAGGAGCAGGGAGCCAGCTGGCTTGGGATCCACTCCCCGAAGGAGCAGAAGCCTGCAGGCGTGCCATCTCTGCTGCTGTGTCCTGAGCAGCTCCCCCGGGACTGCGAGGAGGCCGGGAAGAGGCGCCCACGGGCTGCCTGTCCTGGCCAGGGGCTACCTGAAAGGATCCCAGGCCTCCACAGCACACACTGCCAGGCCGTGGCTGGGCCCCCACCCATGCCCCCAAGGACTGTGCTCCTCACCCCTCGCTCAGTCAGAATCTCAGGGCCACACTTGGCATCTCATGTCATCTGTAGACAGCTGAGGGGAGTCCTCCAGTCCTGTTACCAGTGGGGACATGGAAGCCCAGAGGCCGGCAGAATTCACTCTGCATCATCTGACTCAGGCCACGCCCTGGCACTCCCCCTGGGCCTGGCGAGATGTAGCTTCTCTTAAGGGGCCTGTCTGAGGGAGGGGACAGCCCAGCAGATCATCTTGGGGCAGCACAGGACACAGGCTGAGGGGGACTGCAGTCCAGGTTCTGCGGGATGAGAAGCTGATGCCCAGGCGGAGGCTGGGCCCAGGGCTCGTGGAGGGGCTGGGGCCGGGCCCCCTGAGTGTGCAGGGCTGCACTACCCCCGGCCCTGTCTCCACGAGCCGTGGGCAGCCTGGCCCAGAAAATTAGGCATGAGTCGCCACCCCCACAGGCCTGGAAGCCTCCTGGACACTGGAGCCACAGCCCAGTGCCCTGAAACCCCCAGGGTTTTGCCTCGAAGGAGGGAGTGGGGGCTGCACCCACAGCTCCCACCGTCCCATGCTGTGCCAGGAACAGCAGGCGGGGAGGACAGATGAGCTTGGCACTAAGAACAGCAGGTGTGGCTCTTCCCCCCAGGAGGAGATTGTGACGGAGGCACAGTGGGGCCTGGGAAGACTGGCAGGTAACCAGAGCTAGATGAGGGGTGACCTTCATCCCCTCTTCATGCTGGTGACCCCGGTGTAGAGAGAACGGGGCCAGGCCGCAGCGATGGGCGGCTCCTGTCCCAACTTCCAAGCAGTCGGTGAAGGCAGGGGCTGCCTCTGGGAGTACCCGGGGCCACAGATTCCTGAGCCAGGGACACCTTGGTGTTTCTGGAACTTGCCCAGGGCCGTCCCACCAGTTACGGGCCAAGCCAGGACTTGGAGCCACAGCCTCCCAATGCCCAGACGAAGTCTGCAGTGGCCAAACCAAGATTCCCCGGGGCCCACCTCAGCAGCCTCTGGCTGCACTGCTGGGCGCCAGGCTGTGAGGTGTCGGGGAGCAGAGGAGGTCCCAAGGAGGAGCCATTTGTCAGCAGGGAGGGTAGCGAAGGGCATGGGGAGTGGCAGGGTGAGCTTCTCTGCAGTGGGGTCCCACAGCCTGAGGTCATGGCCTAGCCCAAGTCTCACAGCAGGGAGACCAGGCAGCTGGGAACGGGCCACAGTTCCTCATCTCCCAGGACCTCTGTGGTCCCCATGGAGACAGATCAGGAGCTGGGCTTGGGGACAGAGGGTCCCGGCACAGCTCCTAGGGACTGTGTTGTGCCCAAGGCCACGCCTACCAGAGCGAGCGCTGCCTGAGCGAGTTCTGGAAGGTTTGCCTAGGAGTCCCGCAGGTGTAGGGGCAGTCTGTGGGCAGGAGGACGTGATGGAGGGGAGCTTGTAGCCCTGTGGGGGTTACTGAGTGCACAGGCTGGCGGGGAGGAGCCCGTAGGCAGGGCAGGGTCACCCCGAGACAGACACAGCATCTTCCCACATGGAGTGCCTGGCCCTGGCACCAGAGATCTGGACTCTAGGTACCCACTGACCACCCCCAGCGCCTAGCTTGCTCCTCTAACTCACCCTGGTCCGGGCCCAGGCACACAGCACTTACTGTGCCATTTTATATACAAAGAAAGGCCTTTGCAGCCAGGAAAGCACCCACCTCCCGCCCGTCCCTGGACATGCACAGCCACCTCGCTTCCACCTGGAAGACCAGCCCCAGCAGGTGGGCAGTCCTGGTGCTTCTCCAGTTCAGGCCACACTGTCCCTGTGTCCCAGCACAGCAATGGGAGGGCACTGGCCAGGTGAGGGGTCAGTGAAAGCGAGGCGGGGTACTTCACACACAGCCAGCAGGGTGGGGAGCAGGGTCCAGCTGTGCACCTTGTGGAAACCTGGCACGGCCCCAGCGCAGGTGGCAGGTGGCAGGTGACAGCTCTGCAGAAACGGCCCGAATGTGGGCAGGTGGCAGGAGCCAGGGTTAGGCAGTGGAGTGACGGTGACCCATACTGTGTGCGGCCTGCCCCGATCCTCTAGAGAAGGGTCTAGGAAGTGCTTTGACCTGCCTGAACACGGCAGGTTCCCAGGGAGCTGGGCGCCATCCCTAGTCAGTTCATTCTGAAGCAGGGTGGAGACGTGCACACCGCCTGGCATCGTTTGATTCTGAGGGTGTCTCCAGGCACCCCACAGGTGGCAGCAGCTTTGACGTGCTTCCTAGCTTGATGATGTCACTGGCCCTCTTAAAGTTTTGGCCCAGGGGACATTCCACCTGTCAGTACCAGGGCGTGGCCCCAGGAACAAAGCTGGAATAGGGGGTCGCTTTCTCAAGAGTCCTGCTAGGTACCGTCCAGTGGCATCCCAGCCCAGGTCAGAGGTGGCAAGGCTGTCTCAGGTGGTGCCCTCCCCACCTCCCACCCACCACAGGAGCACGGTGCTGGAACCTGCCCTGCATTGGCCATCTGTGGAACAAGCCAGCTAGCTCCCCTGGCTGCCAGGGGAGGGTGACATGGTGGCCACGAGCTGGGGATGATGGTCACAGCCCAGAGAGCCCAGTGCCCCAGGCCTGTCCCCACATTGGGGAGCGTATCTGAAAGGCCCAAAGGTGGTTTTGGACCCCCCATATCCTGCTTCAGGACAGCCAAGCAGCTCTGGACCCTCGTCTCAAGGAAGGAACATGGCACAGCCACCCCTGCCTGCTGAACATCCCAGCCCTTCATGGCTCTGGAGTGGCGCCACCCATGTTGGGCCTCCCCTCACTCCTCAGCCTGGGCTCAGAGGGTCTCCCGGGGGCTGACCTGAGGGCGGGTGGGCATGTCAGGTGAGTGAGTGGCTGGCCTGGCTGGGGAGGCCCGCCCTCCATGGTGGGCCAAGCTGGTCACCCCACCACCGCCAGGACACCCCTGCCCAAGGCTGGAGAGGCCCGTGAAAGGCTCACAGCCAGGCACTGTGTTATGAACCGGAGGGGGACGGGAGCCTCTGCCCATGCCAGCCCTGTGTCCTGTGCCCATCTCCGCATTGCCATTGCTGGGGGCACCCGGGCTCAGCCTGGTGGGGCAGAGCCATCCTCCCTACTGTGGGCAGAGGGCAGATGAGGCACCAGGGTGGCACAGCACTGAGGAGACAGATGAGACCCCAAACGGGCCCTGCGGCGTCAGAAGAGCTGACCATCTTACAGATGGCGCCCGCGCCCCTCCCTCCTGCGTCTGTGCTCCTTGAGTGTTAAGGCTGTGCCCCCCTGCCACCTCTAAGTTTTGGCTGTGAGGGGGGTCTTGGTCTTGGGTGCCCAAGCCTGGTGTGCCCGGAGGTAAGGGGCTCACGGATGGGCCCAGCCTATTCCTCAGTGTCCACCTGAGGAATCGGGCTGGTGCAGTGGGCCCGCTAGAAACAGCTGCCTGCGCCAGGGCTGGGTGCTCGTCGTCAGGGACAGCGGGGAGCCCCAGAGGGACAGAGAGGCGGCCTGGGGCTGAGGGAGGGAGGCTTTGTAAGGCACAGTGTGGGAGTCCGCAGGGCCAGCCCTCTGAGAGGCCGCTCCAGAGCAGCGTTGTGTGGTGGTGGGATGGGGAGGAGGGCGGGCCACAGCCTGCCAAGGTGACAGAGCCGCCCTGGGCTGCAGGAGAACTGCTTTGAAGCTGCTCCAGGTTTTGGCTCTGCTTACTGGGCTGAAGGGGAATGAGCTCCCAATGCTGGGCCCTGGAGGAGGAGGCTCATGAGCCAAGCTGGGAAGGAAGGTAGAGGGCACTCATGGCCAGAGAAGCCTGGGAGTGGGCGCGGGTGGGGCCGACCTGCTGCAGGAGGACCAGGAGGTGTGCTGTGTCCGTGCCACAGCCCAGCAGCATGTGGCGGTCAGAAGAGTGGGGGCAGTGGTCCGGAGGCTGGAGGTGAGCCCAGCCTCCCTGCCCCCCAGGCCCCCCAGGCTCCAGCCCTGAGGTACTCTCGCAGCCATCTGACCTGGATCTCCAAGACATAGAGGAAGTGGAGATGGGCAGAGACACCTTCTGGCCCGGTGAGTCAGCAGAACTGGGTTAACCAGGTTACTGAGGGACCACAGTCTGCACGTGCCACCGCTGTGGCACCCCCAATGCTGACACCTCCCCCTGCCTAGGGCCCCTTCCCTTCTCTGGCACCAGCTCACCTCTGTCCTGAGGCCCCCTCCCCCTCTCTAAAGCCAGTCCAGTCACTGAAGCTTCACAAGGCGGTGACTGCAGCCCTTGGCCACCTGCTCCAGTGGCCCCAGGTGGACACAAGCAGGAACTCCTCCCTCCCGTCCTCGTGCTTCAGGCTGGGACCTGGCACCACTGTCCCCCCAGATCCACCAGACAGTTATCTGGGTCCCCTCCTACTTCGTGCCGCAGATGGCCTTACCTCAGCCTGGCTGGAGCTGTGTCAATCCAGGTCCCCTGCACCTCCCCCGTGAGAAGCCCTCTGGGTTCCCCCAGGTGTTGTTAGTGATGTGGCTGGATTTAACACATCTGGGCGGCCCTGGGGTGGGGAGCAGGTATCTGAGGTCAGGTCCCTGGAAGGAGAATTGCCTGGGAAGCTCCTGGGGCGGGTATGGGAGCTGGGTGGCAGGGCACTTGCCACCGAGGCCTGGGCAGCCCCATGAGGAGCTGTGCCCATACGGACCACACCCTCAGTGAGGGCTTTGGGCGGCCTCTGGAGCCCCCAGATTCCAGGTCCTCACCAGCACTCAGTGCTCCCTCCTGGCTGAGAGGGCGACCCCACCCACGGTCTGTGCCACTGTGGCTCCCGTGCACCTGCATGGCCGCCGAGTGACCGTGGGTGGTCCCAGCAGCTGTGGGTAACACTGCAACGACCCCCGCCTCCGTGTCTATGACAGCCCTCCTGCGCACAGCATTCTGAGCCCCTGCCTGCTTGTCGCCCATCACTGGGGGCCCGGCCCCTCCCTGTCCCCTCTGAGCCCCCCTGCCCAGCTCTGCTCACCCCGTTCCCATCCCTCCGTGCCACGGTGGGGGCACGCTGGTACTATTCGCCTCTGCTGTTTCTCATTTCAGACTCCGAGCCAGAGGAGGCCCCACGCTCTCCCGGCCCGCGGGCCCCTGACGAGGGGGCGGGCGGAGCGCTGCGCAGCCTCCTGAGAAGCCTTCCCCGCAGGGCCCGGTGCGGCTCAGGCCGCGAGCCCGAGTCCAGCGCGGAGCGGCCGGCGGGCCAGACCCCCGGGGCCGTCCCCTGCCCCCAGCCGCAGGGCGCCTGGCGCGTGACGCTCGTGCCACAGGCAGCAGCCGGGCCCGAGGACACACCGGAGCGGGCTTCCGACCTGGGACCCACCTTCGGCCGGAGCCGGCAGGGCGGCGCGCGGGGGGCCAAGCCGCACAGGTGCGAGGCCTGCGGCAAGAGCTTCAGGTACAACTCGCTGCTGCTGAAGCACCAGCGCATCCACACAGGCGAGAAGCCCTACGCCTGCCATGAGTGCGGCAAGCGCTTCCGCGGCTGGTCCGGCTTCATCCAGCACCACCGCATCCACACGGGCGAGAAGCCCTACGAGTGCGGTCAGTGCGGCCGCGCCTTCAGCCACAGCTCGCACTTCACGCAGCACCTGCGCATCCACAACGGCGAGAAGCCCTACAAGTGCGGGGACTGCGGCCAGGCCTTCAGCCAGAGCTCCAACCTGGTGCGCCACCAGCGGCTGCACACGGGCGAGAAGCCCTACGCCTGCAGCCAGTGCGGCAAGGCCTTCATCTGGAGTTCCGTGCTCATCGAGCACCAGCGCATCCACACGGGCGAGAAGCCCTACGAGTGCGCCGACTGCGGCAAGGCCTTCCGCGGCCGCTCGCACTTCTTCCGGCACCTGCGGACCCACACCGGCGAAAAGCCCTTCGCGTGCGGCGCCTGCGGCAAGGCCTTCGGCCAGAGCTCGCAGCTCATCCAGCACCAGCGGGTGCACTACCGCGAGTAGCCGGGCAGGGGCTCGGGGCAAGGCCTCCTGCCTCCCCGCCTCCTCCGTGGGCACTGCCCAGCACCGCATGCCACGTGTCCAGAATAAATTCTTTTTGATTGTTGGAAGTGGGAGCTGGCACCTGCCTGGGCGAGGCCTTGGGGCAGCTTCGCATCCCCGAGGACCCGCTGCGGGATGGGGATGATAGGGCTGCTCCACCAACCTGCCACGAAGGGCCACGGGTCCCTGGGGCCTGGCGGGCGGCCCAAGGATCCTAGGGGAGGGTCTGAGGCCTGGAGGTGTCCCGACTTCCCAGAGACCGGGAGTAGTCAGGCCTGTCTGATGCTGACACCATCATCAACGCGGGGGTGCACCCAGAGCAGGAGGTGAGGACAGGGCCCGCCTAGAGGCACCCACAGGCCTGGCCAGGCTGTCTGTCTGCCACCTGGGTGAGGGGTCTCTGACAGTTCGGTTCCCTTCTGTATTTGGGAGGCCTCTGCTTCTGTCAAATGCCCCAGGCTCTTCCCCACACGCCCTGTCAGCTCTACTGCCTCCTCCCCACGGCCGCCACTCAGTGGGGCCTGCTGGGCAGCAGTGGCCTGGGCCACCTCTGCACCAGCCCCTTGCTCTGGGGCGTGGGGTCCAGGGTGTTCAGGTCTTGACAGGTGTGGGCTGGTATTGCCGGACCGTCTTCAGAGCTGCTGGGACACTTCTCCTGGGCAGGGGAGTCTGAGACACACAGCCCTGGGAGAGCTCAGCTGGGGGTGGTCGCAAAGTGCTGAGTGCCAATGACTGCCAGTGCCTGTGCCCGTGCCCTCCAGGACAGCTCGCGGGCCCCACCGTGGGTTGAGGAGTTGCCTGGCCCCTCCAAGACTGCCCCTCTCCAGGTGTCACCTGCTGTGACTCATCCAGAACCCTGGGCCTGGCCCCCGGGTGTGCCTCTGGCGGGCCTGTGAGGTCACTGTCCTGTTGAAGATGAAGGCTATGGTCCCCACTTTTTGGCAGTGTCTGCGGCGGCCTGCGCAGTGCGCGTCTGATGTCATAGCCCCCAGCAAGACCATTTCCTAGAGAACCTAGAGGCTCCGAGGTGACCCGTGGCTTGCTAAAGGTCACATGATCAGTGATGGCACCAGCTGAATCCCAGGGCTCCCTGACCAGCCATCCACCCAGGCCCCTGCTGAGACAGCGGGACCTCGTTTCCAGATCAGAAGCCCCAGGAACGCGGCTGCCCGGCTTCGTCCCCTCCACAAGCCCCGCCCCGCAATGCGCCCCCTCGCCCTCGCCCCCGCCTGGGAGCCTGCGGTGCAGGGCCTTGTGCAGCCCTTGGGGAAGGCGGCCCCAGGCCCCGCCCGCCCACGCCTCCCTCTCCAGGCCATGTTCCGGGGGCTCCATGGCTGCCAGCGCTCTGGACGCTCCACCCCACCGGGTGAGAACGAGCCTCGGGGTGCGGGCTTGGAGGTCAGTGCGTCTGCCCGACATCAGCTGGGTGGCAGGCGCCTCGAGTCGTCCCTGCTGGTGTGCGGTGGGCCTGGGATTGAGACTGTCGGCCTGAAAGGTAAGGGTGAGGACGCCTGCATTCTCCTTGTTCAGTAACACGCGTGGGCAGCCAGGCCGCTGGGACTGGCTCTGCAGGACCGCTACGCGCGCCCTCTGCCACCGGAGAGGACGACCCGGTGGCCCTCCACGCGTCCTAGACAGTCCCGTAGGGGCCGGGGCACCTGGAGGGGCGGGGAGTGGGCGGGGCCAGGGTGGAGCCGGGCGGGGCCAGGGTGGAGCCGGGGCGGGGCCAGGCGCACCTTCCGCAGCCGCGCGAGGCTCCGGAGCCGCGGCTGCTCCACGCGAGACTTCCTGGAGGGAGTGCGGCGCTGTCCGTCCGGCAGGGCTGCTCCTGCGCGCAGGGTCGTAAACCCTCAGCAAGGTCTCTCTGTGTCCTCCCTTGTCGGGCAGGGCCCGCCGAGATGGGCAGAAATGGCATTTGCGCCTCTCCCAGTGTCCTCAGCGCCTCCTCCTAGCCCGCAGGCACTGGGCTGATTCTCGGACGTTCCAAGTGATCCAGCGAGCATTTCTTGGGAACCCCAGAACGGCCCGGCAGGACCCGGGAGTGGACTTTTAAGGACATTTGTCTACCCTGGGGTGGCTGCCAGGTGTATCAGCATGCAGTTGAACAGGACAAGATATTCCTGCGCCCTCCTGCGACCCTGCGCTGTGCTGGCCTCTTGGTCACAGCCCTCCCCATCCTCCTCCGATTTGCATTACACCAGGGTCCTTGTCCTGGCGGCCGCCCCCCGGGCCGGCTCTGCCCCCGAGAGGAACCTGGACGACGGCCACCTGGAGCATCTCCAGCCCAACGGCCACCCTCCAACCCCACACCACCACCGCTCTCCCTCCTCTGACCCAAAGCCGGATTCTCAGCCTCAGTCTCTCCCTCCTCCCCGAAGTGACCAGGGATCTTCCTAAGGCCCCGATGGTCTCTGGGAGCCCAGCTTTAGGATCCACCAGCCCTGATTCCATACCCCACACTTATCCTTCCTCACAGAGCCTGTTCCTGCCAATGACAGTGGAGGTGGCGCAGCCCTGCTGGCACCACACATGGTGGCTGGAAGGATGGCATGGGTGGGGTTCTTTGCAAAGTGCCAGGCACACAGCAAATTCCCATAAAAAGAGCTCCTGGAAGGGCCTGTTGATAGTGTGAGTGTATAGTCCTAGCTGAGGGCCTCCTGAGCCCGGGCTGGTCACAGCAAATGTGAGGGACCAGGAAAAGGAGAACCCAGGAAGTGATCATCTGTATCTGGCAGAGTATCTGCTCTTGAGCCGAGAAGGAAATAAAGGCCCTGGGATAGGGTAAAGCTATGGGGTTGTGGGGTGTCTCCTATCACTGTGCTGAGGTGCAGGATTCGAGAACTAAAGGACACAGAAGGACTGGAAAACACAGCTGGGCTCGGGCGGGGAGGGCACGCCACCTATGAGTAGAGACAGGTGAGGCCCTGAATGTCCAGGAGCGTCTGTATTTATTGGGTATAGGTTGGGGGGCGGGGTAGTGAGAGAGGTCATCTTTAAGGATAGTGCTGGGGTCAAGACAATCACGTGAGCAATAAACAAGGGGTCCACCCCCATTAGGTCACCAAGGCTATGAGGTGGGCAGTGCGCAGTGAAGAGGGTGCAGTGTGCCACATCTCTTACCTATGGGCACACAACTTCTAAGGTTATCTATAGGAGGATGCTTTAAATCACACAGCAGCGACAGAGCTGACCTACCGCCACCTGCTGGCAGCTTCCAGTGATTTCTATAGGAGGATGCTTTGAGTCACACAGCAACAGAGCTGATAAAGTTCACAGCCTCCGGAGGGGTTTTAAGCCCTTGGACGTTCTTGGGATTGCCTGCCAGAGGCCAGCTTTCCAGAAGAACTGGATGCAAGGTCCTGCAGCTCCCTTACAGGAGGAGTGGCTCTTGCTCCAAGCCTGCCATACAGCTGGTATCTTTATGATACTGAACGCTGCTGCCTGGGCCGGCCTGCCATGTAGCACATGCCCTTTCAGGCAGGGGCACTACCACCTGGGCCATAGATTCTTGTCCTGGGATAACTGTTTTTCCCTTAAATCATGCTCTGCACCATGTCTGCTCTAGACATTCCTCCGACTGTAAGCAAGATATGCTTATATATGTAGAGCTGTTTATCCCTTAATTCACGCTCTGTACCGTGTCTGCTCTAGGCATTCCTCCTAAGGACTAAGATATTATTATATATATGTATGTATATATATATGGAAATAACTGAGTAGTAAGATATTCTTCAAGCACTAATTATTCTGATTATAAACTAATACATGGTTATATATAAAGGATTTTATAAAGGAAATAACTGAGTAATAACACTATCAACTAAGATACTCTTTAAATACTCATTGTGCCGGAGATATGCTTAGCTCTCTTTCCTCAGTGCCCAGAGTGGGGGTTACCCACACCTGGAGGGGTGCTGAACCCTGAAGCTGCAGGGAGAGGCCTTCTGAGGCAGCTTCCGGGAGCCCCAGAAGAGGGGAGGGCCGAGTGCTGACCTCATCATGGTCTTGGGAGCAGGTGTGCATGCCTATGGATTAGCAAATAAAGGACCAAAATGAGCTTAAGTTTGGAACCTTTTCAGTTCACAAGGGTTTTTATTTTTACATAAATAATTGTAGCATGATGTACTGGCTAAGAAAATCGACCTTGTGATTTCAAGTCCAACTCTGCACTTAACTGTGAGGTTGGATGAGTCATTAATCTCTCTGAATCTGTTTCCTGATTAGTAAAATGATGTATTAGGGTTCTCCAGAGAAACAGAACCAATAGTGTGGGGTTGGGGAGGGTTATTATCAGGAATGCACTCACAGGGCTATGGGGGCTGGGCAGTCCCAAGATCTGCAGCTGTCAGGCAGGGAGCTGATGGTGTGAGTTCCCGTATGAAAGAAAAAGCTGATGTTTCCATTCAAGTCTGAAGGCAGGAAAAGACCTAGGGCCCAGTTCAGTCAGTCAGACAAGAGGAGGTTCCTATGCCGGCCTTGAACTGATTGGATGAGGCCCACCCACATTAAGAAGGGCACTCCGCTTCACTCAGTTCACAAATTCAAGTGTTAATTTTATCCAAAAACACCCCCACAGACACACGCAGTGCCACTGCTTACTCTCAGATTGCACTCCAGACCGGGGGAACCAGTTGACAAGGCCCCCAGCTTCCCCAGCTATGAGACTAAGTTCCTCATAACTTTATTTTGAGATGGAATTTTGCTCTTGTTGCCCAAGCTGGACTGCAATGGTGTGATCTTGGCTCACCGCAACCTCCGCCTCCCGGGTTCTAGCAATTCTCCTGCCTCAGCCTCTCGAGTAGCTGGGATTACAGGAATGCACCACCATGCCCAACTAATTTTAAATTTTTAGTAGAAATGAAGTTTCTCCATGTTGGTCAGGCTGGTGATCCGCCCACCTTGGCCTCCCAAAGTGCTGGGATTACAGGCATGAGCCTCTGCGTCTCGCCCCCATAACTTTTCAACATGTTCACTTGATTTTCCAAGCTTCACAGACTTGTGATATTACTTTAATGGCAAACGAGGCTCTGCTGTCCCACGTGCTTACTTTGTCACGTGACATAGTATCTCTGTCACACATGCACTCTTCAAAAGGACAGGTTCAGGCCTGTATCAGTCACTTCATTCCAGCACCCAGCACAGGGCCTGACTCATGGTGAGCTGAGAACAAACGGGTGTGCAATTAACCACTTGTTCCTACTTCAGGGTTCTCTTTTCCAGATGTCTAGAGGAACTCACACTTTTTCACTCCTTATTTCCGACTGGGAGAGAGGGCCTGAGCAGAAGGATGAGAGTTCAAAGGAGGGGACACAGCGCCACAGATGGCCCCTGGGGACTGGGCATGTACTCAAGTGAGGGTGGAAAGAGCACGGACGTCAGGATCCAGTCAGAAGACAGAGGCCCCGCCCATTATTTCAAAAGAGAGGGTTTCGCATCGCGAATCACTATGTAGGAAGCGGCTACTGAGGAGGCTGAAGAGAACTCTATCTCAGAGGCAACAACTCCAGGGAGCAGCTGTGGGCAAAGGGAAGAGGCTGGAATTACTGGGGTCAGAAAGCCTGGGAACTAAACCCCTAAGGAGAGGGCCTCGCAGGTCTCTGGTGCCCCACCTGGCCCCGAGGGTGAGGTCAGACCCCCGAGGCGGGCTTCACTGGCTGCGGTCTGAGGTCTCTAAGAGGGGGCAATGAAGACGCTTCTGCTAAGACGGGAACTGAGGTTTTAGTGGCGGCGGAGAGACGTGCTCCTGCCGGGGCGAAGCAGGAGAGTCCAGAGGATACGCGGCTGGAGAGGCACACAGACTGGAAGTCTGGGCAAGAAACCGGAAGCAAACCGGAAGGAGCTTGTCCCTCCCTCCCCCGGCTTCGCGCGCTTTCTCTGGCGCCCCTAGCGGGAAAGCCTAGCATGACACCAGCTGGCCAAGCAGAAATGGGTTTGCGGAGGCAGGGCCCGCCGCAGAGCTGCAGCTGAGGGTCAAAAACCCCCTCCCTGGAGTACAAGGCAGAGAGGCCTTTTACGTTGGAGCGTATTCGTAAGATAAATGCTGAAGGACTCAGATGGCTGAAATGAGATTTTGTAGAAAAACCCGGCCACGTGCCAAGTGCAGCCAGGACTTCAGATGTCCAGCCTGGTTTGTAAGCCTTGGGGAGGCCACGCGTGGCCGCAGGTGTGGACGCTCCCAGAGCTTAGAGCGGCCGTGCACGGGAGAATGCCTCCCAGAGGGAAACGCCGTGAATGTGCCTTTCTGGGACACGCACGTAGTGTGCACATGTAATGGAGCGCTGGAGAACCTTGGGAACGTCGTGAACATGGGAAGCGCTTCGCGTGTGCTCAGCTCCGTTCGGAATCAGAACATTACCGCTGGGAGAAGCCAATGAGCGGCACTGGAGGAAGCCACGCCTTCGGGGAAGCTCTCTGGCCCTCAGGCATCACAGTGGACACGCAGAGGCCCTGCAAAGGTAGTGACTGTGGGAACACCCGCCTCCTCAGTTCATGCTGCGGTGGGGGAGGGGACTGTGGGTGCGGGCATGTGGAGGGTCTCAGATGATCCCCACTGGAGAGGAACCCTGCAGATGTCACCCACGCAGCAGAAACTGATAAACTGCAGCAAGGGACCCCACCCCCACCCCCTCTGCAGTGACCGCAGCAAAACTTTTAGGTAAAGATGTCATGCCCTGAAGCGCCAGGGCAGTCACCAGGGATGCATCAGGGAATGGAACGCCCGTCTCTTGTCTCGCACCAAACCAGAGCCAAGGGATTTACCACGAGGTGAGCTGGCGCGAGAGGGAGGACTCTGCAGGCAGAGACTGCCCTCGGGGTCGTGACCTCAGGACGGGGGCCTGCTCCCTGAAGACGTGGACTCGGTTTCTTACAGCAGCTTCTGCGCATCACAGGCAGGCAGTGCCCGTTGACACCAATCAAGAGATCTCAACACTCAGCCTGCCAGTGTGCAGATTCACAGGGAAAACGCAGCCCCTCCCACCCTCAGATTCTAAGAGGGGTAAGGCCTTGCTCATTAGCTGAGTCTAGGACAACCTGGCTGCCCCAGAGGGTGAGAACCGACCCCTGCGGCTGTTACGGGGAGGGTTTCCTGGCATTGCCTCCTGAGCCGCCGCGTTTCTGCCCAGTTTTCACAGCCTGCTCCTCCCTGGGTTCCGGCTGGGTCTCCCTCGGAACGGCCCCGAGCCTCCCCTGCGGGGTTATTGGAGGTCTCGCTGTGATCACGTTCAGTGCTGTGGACCACTGGCCACTCACCAGGCCGCCCTGACTCGCGTTTTCTAGGGTCTTGTTTCATGGTGTCATGGGAGCCCATTCAAGGACCACCCAACTACCTGAGAAGCCTGCTGAAAAACGCGGATTCCCAGGCCCCACCCCGAGGGATTCAGCAGGCCTTGGGGAAGCCAGGGAGTCTTGATTTGGTTCAGATACCCAAATACGTGGATCATGGGCCAGGTTCGGGCACCTGTTCTCCTCCAAGCCCTCAGAGCGGGAGCTGCTGACCAGGCCCTCCTCAGACACCAGCTGCACGGGCAGCTCGGACCGTGGGACGCCCCTGCTTGGGCCAGAATCGGGCCCTGTACCTCCGACCTGCCAGGCCCGGCTCGGCCTCTGGGCCTCTGACAGCCGCGCTCTGCCCGGCACCCCCTGCCTGCGTGGCGCCCCGTCTCCCGCCCCACAACGCCGTCCCGTGCTGGTTAACGACCTCGCAACCCCTCCCAGAGAGGCCCCGCCGTCACGGCCCCCAGCCTTGCAAGCAGCGCCGGACACGCGCCCGCCCTCGGCCCGCCGCCCTGTGGTTGGCCGTGGGCCCCCCGCCGGTCCTCCGATCGGGTCCTCCGAGCTGCCTAGAGCGCCCGGAAATGCCCTCCGCACGGGGCGGGGCTTGCGTGGGCGGGGCACGCTTCCGGCTCGGACTGGGCTGGGCTCACTGGGCCTGGGCAGTGCCCCACGCGCGGGAGCCCCTAGTCAAGTCTTTAATGATCACAGGTTTTAAACAGATTTCTTTCTTTTTTTTTAAATAATTTATTTTATTTTTTATTTTTTATTATATTTTTTTATGAATGGGCAACTCTGCCTTCCCAGAGCTCCAATCGCCACAGATTTATTTTTTCCCCGTTGGATTTATTCATGCTCTTTAAAGAAACTTGGGAAGTGTAGGAAAAATAGAAGAGGCAGAAATTTTCTCCTCAGCACTGCAGGCTGAGCATCCCAAATCCAAACACCCCAAATACAACACTCCGAGCAGCCGACAGGCCTCACAAAGGAAGTACTCATTGGAACACTTCAGATTTCGGATGTGGGGGTTTGGGAGGCCCACCTGCTAACTACGGTACAAATATTCCCAAATCCAAAAAAAGCCAAAACACTCTGGTCCCAGGCGTTTTGGATAAGGGTGCGCAGCCTGCAGGAGGAACGTCTGTGCAGGTTTTTAGCAGCTATTGCTTTTACACTAAATAGCCTCCATGGTCAACGTGCCCCTAAAATGACCTGCACGTGCTGAGGTCTGAGACCAGCTGGGAGCGGTGCTGGAAGCCCTGTTCCCCCACGGCGACTGGGCGCCAGCATCCCTCATTTGCAGCAGGAAATCGAGACTTGGTGAGGGCGTCCACAGCCCGAATTTGAACCCAGGTTGGGTTTCGAGGCCCAGTGCTTCCCGCACGGTGCCTCCCTGCCAGCCACTCTCCCTGCCCTCAGAGATTGCTGTAACCAGAAGTGGACGAGCTTGTCGGGCAGGAACGCTCCCCACGCAAGCCGAGGGGTTTGCAGGGTCTCCCAGACTCCTCTTTGGTGTCCCTGGAGTGCTCATGCAAGCGCCCTTTTGGTGAGTCTCTTATCCCAGTTGGGACTGTCCCCAAGCGTGTCCCCATCGTGGGGAGAGGGGGTGGATCAGCGGCTTCAGGCCTTGCGGAGCTGCACCTCGCACAGTCCTGCGCTGCGGTCGCGGAGGCAGGAGGACGCCGCTCAGGAGCCGAGCCGTACACCCGCAGCAGTTTCAGCAGTTGGATAGCTCCAGCCACCCTGCCACGCCCTCACTCCTCATCCACTCCGAAATTCAACGCAGCAGGCTGAGCCACAGGTACGTCGAGGCGGAAAACTGTGGTCCCGGCCCTGAGGAGCCATGCAGTTCCCCGAAGTGTGGGTGGAGCTGGGGGGACGGGTGTCCAGACGTGTGCGTGGGCTGGGAACTCCCAGACCTTCTTGAGTCTCAGGTGGGTGAAGTCATGGCACCACTGCGGCCCCGGTGTGCCTGACTCCAGGCGGGGCCTTCCCATCCTGCTGCCCTGCACTCTGCTTGTGGCTGTTCTGTGAGGCTGCTGCTCCTCAAGCACCTGTGGGATGGGGCACCCCCTCGTTCACACAGCAGAGCGTCCAGCCTAGCGCCTGCTGCAGAGCCTGGGTGAACAGCAACTGGGTGACAAGAGTGACAGGCAGGAAGCAAGTGGGGGCAGGCGGCTTCCCCGGACCTCAGTCCATGTGCCCACCCCGCAGGACCCTGAGCCCAGCTCCCACCTGGGGAGCGGGCTCCACGGCGGCAGGCAGGAGGGGCTGCATGTTGAGCTCCTGAAAGCTCTGGAATGCCCTCCATCGCCGTTACACTTGATGGATGTCGAGGTGAGTAGCGCGGGCTTAGGGAAGCTGGTTGGGTTTTGGGATTTTCCTTGCAGGACTGTGCTGAGCCTGCACCATTGGGAAGTCCTCGGCCGATGCCTTGGTCATTCCTTCCTCATCTGTAACCTTGAATAGCTTCACCAAATCCCTGCTGGTGTCGATATTGTATATTATTTTTTCCTGGGATATCGTGTTCCTATTTTTTAAATTAGGGTATAATTTACATAGCTAAAGTGCCCAAACCTTAAGCATGCTGCTTGACTGTTTACATGTTTACACTCTTGCTAACCAACCCAGGTCAAAGCATGGAAATTTCCAGAGCTTCCCCTCCCCTTCCCTGCCCTCCCCAAGCTGATGGGTATTCTAGCTTCTGGAGGGCTCCCTCTGCCATCGGGCGTCTCAGGAGCGGATTTGCCTGCCCGCCTTCCTGACACTCCTTCTGCTCGGCACGGTGTGCTGGCGGTCACTCAGTGTGGTTCCGTGGGGCCAGCGTGTGGCTTCCCATCCTGAATGTTTGCTTTGACCCCATTTTTATTGTTGGGCTTGTATGCATCTCATTCCCTTTTCCCATCCCAAACCTGCCGTGTCTTTTCTGAGTTAGAACCCCCGGTGGCTACAAGGGCCCCAGAGCAGGAAGTGCAGCATCAGCGTGGCAAGGCCGGGTTCCCTGAGGGCCAAGCGTTCTACCCACCTCAGTGCCCTTCCCAAACTCCTGCTCACGCTTCAGGACACACTGGCAGTGCTGTCTGAGTCACTGCTCCCTGGTCTCTGCTTTGCGTTCTTTTTTTGACACTCTCACTCTGTCCCCAGGCTGGAGTGCAGTGGCATGATCTCGGCTCACTGCAACCTCCAACCCTCTGGTTCAAGCAATTCTTCTGCCTCAGCCTCCCGAGTAGCTGAGATTACAGGCATATGCCACCACGCCTAGCTAATTTTTGTGTTTTTAGTAGAGATGGGGTTTCACCATATTGGCCAGGCTGGTCTCAGTCTCCTGACCTAGTGATCCATGCACCTCGGCTTCCCAAAGTGCTGGGATTACAGGCGTGAGCCACCATGCCCGGCCCTGGTCTCTGCTTCTAATGAGACCTCTATATGCCACTTTCCAGCACCGGGCAGGCGGTGCCTGCTGTGCCTCTGTCTCTCCCTTCTCTGTCATGAGCCCCCAGGGCAGCCCCCATGGTGCTCTGTCCATCTTCGGGGATGTCTCTGGTGCCCAGCACAGCAGGAGTGAATGCCCTGGGCCCGTTCTCCCTGGCTGCACAGCAGCGAGGTGCCAGTCGGCGCTGGTCAGGCAGCTTCTGGGTCTCGGTGCACCTCAGCTTCCCACCACCCTTGCATGTTCTCGACTTAGGGCCTCTGGTGGGTCTCACCTGGAACCTTCTCACCAACAGCCCGTCTGTTACTTCACAGATCTTACCACACGGGAGCCATGCACGGCTTGGCTGAGGTCTCTGCCGGGGTCTCCTGGGGCTGCCATTCAGCTGTCCTGGGCTCCGATCTCCTGTGGAGCCTGGCATGAGGTTCTCCCCGGCCATTCGGGCTGTGGGGGATTTCCATCCTGCAGCTGTACTAGAAGGCGAGATCTGCTTCTAGGCACAACTCAGCGGCCTCTGCCTTCCCTGCTCCTTCCTCCAGGAGACTGGGAGACCCTCCCTTCCATGTCACCTATGTCCTGGCTCTGTGGCCACTTGCTTCAGTTGACCCGCGGCCCTCCTTTGAACAACAGTCCTCTTTCTCTTCGTTTTTTGTTTGCTTTGTTTTGAGGCAGGGTCTCGCTCTGTCACCCAGGCTGGAGTGCTGTGGCGCGATCTCGGCTCACCGCAACCTCTGCCTCCTGGGCTCAAGCGATTCTCCTGTCTCAGCCTCCTGATGCGCCCAATACCATGCCCAGCTCATTTTTGTTTTTTTAGTAGAGACAGGGTTTCACCATGTTGGCCCAGATGGTCTCAAACTCCTGACCTCAGGTGATCCACCCGCCTCAGCCTCCCAAAGTGCTGGGATTACAGGCATGAGCCACCTCTCATTGTTTTTAAAGGGTCCTGGCCAAGCTCTCTTTGTTTTTAAAGGGTGCCCTTGGTAATTTGTTCCTTGTAACTTTTTTTCAGGGTAGCGGGTAAGGGGCTCAGTGGATAAGCTCTTGAAGACATCCTGAAGGCGTGGCCTTCTAAGACTCCGCTACCGTTTTTGTTGTTGTTGAGATGGAGTCTCACTCTGGAGTGCAGTGGTGCAGTCTCACTGCAGCCTCCGCCTCCTGGGTTCAAGTGATCGTCCTACCTCGGCCCCCCGAGTCGTGGGACTAAGGAAAGTATACAGCCACAGCCCTGCAGGGTCGTGGGGTGTCCCCTATCACTGTGCTGAGGAGCAGGATCCGAGAAGTAAAGAGACAGGACACAGAAGGACTGGAGAAGAGCAGCTGGGCTCGGGGGGCCACGCCACCTATGAGCGGAGACAGGCGAAGCCCCGAACGTCCAGGAACATCTGTATTTATTGGGCACAAAACAAGGGGAAGGGTAGTGAGTGAGGTCATCTTAAGGACAGTGATAGGGTCAGGACAATCAGTGCTCAATAAGCAAGGGGCCCACCCCCACTAGGTCACCGAGGCTAGGAGGCGGGTCGTGCGCAGCGGAGAGTGCAGTGTGCAATATCTCCATCCAGGGCAGGCTACTTCTGAGGAACTCTACAGGAGGGTGACCTGAGTCAGCGCGTAGCAGAGCTGACCCGGTCTACTGCCACCTGCTGGCAGCTTCCAGTAATTTCTACAGGAGGGTGACCTGAGTCAGCCCCGTAGCTAGAGAGCTGACGAGTTACACAGTCACCAAGGTGCGATTATACCGGAGGGGTTTTAAGCCCTCAGATGCTCCTGGGATTGCCAGTCTGAGGGCAGCCTTCCACAAGAACTGGACACAAGGTCCTACAACTCCTTTTTCAGGAGGAGAGGCTCTTGCTCCAAGCCTGCCGTAATGCAGCGGGTATCTTTACAATACTGAACGCTGCTGCCTGGGCAATAGATTCTTGTCCTGGTATAACTGTTTTCCCTTAAATCATACTCTGCACTGTGGGTAACCCCCGACATGGGCACTGAGGAAGGAGAGCTGTGCAAACCCCAGGCACAATTAGTGCCTGAAGAATATCTTAGTTTGTAGTGTCATTACTCAGCTATTTCCTTTATATACAATCATATATTAGTTTATACAATTAGTGCCTGGAGTATAACTTACTGCTTACATATATCTAGCTTATATAATCATACTTAGTACTTATATCTAGCATACTTAGTTCCATATAATCTTTCTATATAATCATATAGGTACTGTAGTCGGAGCTGTACTGACACATTCAGTGCTGATTTATAGAATCCTTCCATAGAACCATATAGTAGTCTGTAGTAGGAGGAATCCCTAGAGCAGTCACAGAACAGAAGCCGTACATGGGAAAACAGCCAGACCAGGACAAGAACCAAAGACCCAGGCGATGGCGTCCCTGCCTGAAAGGGCACACGCTGTATGGCAGGCTTGGAGCAGGAGCCTCTCCTCCTGATAAAGGAGTTGTACCTTGCATCCAGCTCCTGTGGAAAGTCAGCCTCAGGCCTGAGATCCCGCAGATAACTAGGGAGAAGAACCCCTCTGGTGCGACCAGTCACAGCAGCTGTACACTCTGTCAGTCTTTTCTCGCTTCTGTGCTGGCTCAAATCCTCCCATAAATATCTTAAGAGAGGAGCACAAGTCTGTCAGCTCCCACTGCATTAAGCTTACAGTATCCTTCTATCAGAAATCCTTTGAAGTCTCCAGCCCCCAGATAAGAATTGTTGTGCACAACACCTGTTGCACACAGCCCACTTCCTTGCCTTGGTGACCTAATGGGGTGGACCCCTCCTTTGTACATGACCCTCTACTACTGCGCCTGGCACGATCTCGGTTCACTACTGCGCATGGCCCACCTCTCTGCCCAGGTGACCTAATGGGGTGGCCCCCTTGCCTGCTACTCACGTGATTATATATGCCCTATCATTAAGCCTATAGATGACCTCACTCGCGACCCTGCCCCACCCTGCCTTGTACCTAATTATTACAGACGCTTCCGGATGTTTGGGGCCTCGTCAGTCTCCACTCATAGGTGGCGTGGCCCCTGAGTCCAGCTGCTCTTCTCCAGTTCTTCAGTGTCCTGTCTCTTTATTTCTCGGATCCTGCACCTCAGCACAGCATAAGGGACACCCCACGACCCTGTGGGGCCAACAGCCCTACACTGCACCGTGTCTGCTCTAGACATTCCTCCTACTAATAAGCAAGATATGCTTGTATATGTAGAGCTGTTTATCCCTTAATTCATGCTCTGTACTGTGTCTGCTCTAGACATTCCTCCGACTATGAACTAAGATATAATGATATATATATATATATATGGATGGAAATAACTGAATAGTAAGATATTCTTCGGGCACTAATTGTTCAGACTATAAACTAATACATGATATTATATATAAAGGATTATATAAAGGAAATAACTGAGTCATAACACTATAAACTAAGATATTCTTCAGGTACTAATTGTGCCGGGGATCTGCTTAGCTCTCCTTCCTCGGTGCCCATATGGGGGGTTACCCACAGCAAGCACCACCACACATGGCTAATTTTTTTGGTGGAAATGGGGTTTTACTGTGTTGGCCAATCTGGTCTCAAACTCCTGACCTCAAGTGACCCTCCCAGAGTGCTGGGATTACAGGCGTGAGCCACCTTGCCGGCCTAGATTTGGCTACTTTTGGATCAATAAATCCAGAATTTTCTAGACTGTGAACTTGCCCTTGATCATGGACATTCACCACTTACGGCTGCCGAGTGGTTCTGTGTCTCACCTCACACTGTGAGGACCCGTTCCCAAACAGAATTCCACATTGGCGTTCCAGGGCGCGGGCTGTTCCGGGATCTGAACTATGCGCGGGCTCCAGAGTTGCTTGAGTCCACTCCCCCACCCCTATGTCCCTGTCCGAATCTGGCCTTGTGTTTTCAACTGTTTCTTGGGGCCCTCGTGTGGGACCCTTCCCCCTGTGGAAGAGCAGGAGGGTAGCGGTAGGGGGGTGACTCTGGAGGAGGTAGAGCCCCGGGTGTCCGTGGGAAGCTCCAAGGCCCGGCCACGGGACGGCTGCCCTGGGCTGTGACGCAGTTCAGGATCTTCTTTGAGGCAGCCGTGGGATGCCGGGGCAGGGTCCCAGGACCCGGACTGCCAGCGGCGGCCAGCGAGGGGCGGGACAGGGGAGCGCGCGAGGCGAGGGCGGGGCTGGAGGGGAGGAGCGGTCTGGCGGGCGGAGGTGGGGCCGAAGCAAGGGCGGGGCCTGGGGCGGAGCTGTCTGGTGGGCGGGGCTTCCAGGTAGGCGGGGCTGCCGGGCCTGGGGTCTGAGCGGACCGGGCGGGGTCTGCCGACTCCTAGAGATTCAGGGCGCGAGCCCCGAGTTGGGCCTGGAAAGGGAGCACCGCTTTCCTGGTTCTGGTGGGTGGGGAGTGAGGGGAAGGGCAAAAGCAGCACAGGGAACAGCATGACAGGGGCCCGGGGTAGGCCGCATTTGGAAAGGGGCGAGGAGAGGGCAGTGGCCTCTGGCACGACGCCAAAGGGCAGGGTCGCGAAGAGTCTGCCCCGCGTAAGGAGCCGGGGCTGTGTGCAGGAGGCAGTGGGGAGCTCCGGAGAGTGAAGCGCCTTGGAGTACCGGAGCCTGCAGGGCAAGAGAGGGTCTTCAGAAGACCAGCGACGTCCCACTGGGATGCGGAGGGAAACGGTGATTCCTACTTCTACCTCACCTCTTTTAGATGTGTGTTCGTTGTTGTTCTTTGCTACAGAATCTCTGTCACCCAGGCTGGAGTGCAGTGAGTGGCGTGATCTCGGTTCACTGCCGCCTCTGCCTCCCGGGCTCGAGTGACACCCCCACCCGCCCCGCCTTAGCCTCCTGAGTAGGTGGAACCACAGGCGCCTGCCACCACGCCCCACCGATTTTTAAAAAATATTTTTTACTCGACATGGAGATCTCACTATGTTGCTCAGGCTGGTTTGAAACTCTTCAACTCAAATGATCCTCCTGCCCAGGCCTCCTGAAGTGCTGGGATTACATTCATGAGCCACTGCGCCCGCCCGGCCTAAGTGTTTTAATTTTTGTTTTACAATTGCTTCTAATTTGTTACAAATAAACGTTTAGCATGTGGCATGGTGTTCATGTGTTTACTGGTGCAGTGCGAAACGAACCCGGTTCCAGGAACCAGATATGGAGGCCCAGAGGCAGAAGCCCGGTGGCGCCGGCGCGCAGCAGGGGACTGTCGGAGGCGCGGGCGGGGACCTGGGCTCCCAACCCCATGGTCCTCCCGAGTCCAGGGTCCAGTCCCAGGGGCGCGTCTGGCCCTCTGCTGCTGTCTCCTTAGGGTTCTTTCATGGGGATCGGTTCTTCAGCCTTTCTCCCCAGAGAGGCTCTGTCTACTCCTGGCAGGAGGGAACGCGTACCTTCCGCAGCTGTACACTTTGCACTCATGATGAAAAGCGTCACTTTTGCAGCATTCCAGCTGGAGATGCGTGGCCTTCGGTCTGCGGCAGGCGGCAGCGCGAGAGGCTTGGACAGCAGGTGCATCTTGCTGAACGAACGAGAGCTCGAGCCCGGCGAGACGGAGCCCAGGGCAAGCGAGATGCGGGAAGCAAGGGCTTCTCGGCCGAGGAGACGCGAGCGGCGCCCTGCAGGAGGCGCTCCAGGCGCTCGGCCCCACGGAAGCCCACGCTCGGGACCTGCGTGCTGTCACAGCCCCGGGGGCCTGGAGGGGCCCGTGCGCCGAGCGGAGGGCCCGGGACAAGTGCGGGGCGCCGGGGGGAACGGCCGGGAACGCGCGTGGTGTCCCCACCGCGGGCCTCCAACGCCTCCTGCCACGTCCTGCAGGCGCCCAGGCCGGGTCCGCAGTTGGCTCCAGCCGTACCCCGATGCGCAGGCGGCTCGACCTCGCCCCCCACGAGGCGGGGCTTCCTGAGCGGCAAGACGGACTCAGCCGGCGCCTGCGGGCGACCGCAGGGCTGAAGGCGCAAGGGCGGGGCAGTCCCGCTCTTCCCCAGGCCGCGGAGCGCGCGGTCCTCCCGCGGCCCAGAGCGTCGCCGGAAGTGCCGAGGGGGCGGGCCAGGGGTGGGACGGCGGCGCTTCCGGCGCGTGGACCGTAGCGGGTGCAGCCCAGCTGCCCTGGAGAAGGCGCCCTCGACTTCTGTTGTTCGTGCGTCGGTTCGGGAGGGCGGAGGGCGCGGCAGGGAGAACGGGACTGGCACCGCCGCCCTGGCCCGCGCGCTCCCCTTGCAGCACAGGCCCCAGCCGCTCTCGGGTGCGTCCCCGGGGCGCCGACGCGTGCCCGGCTTCCTGGGAGCCGAGTCCCCCCGCGCGTCTTCAGGCCTTTGTAAGTTGTCAAATTTCCCACCAGCCCAGCTGATCCAGCCTCTTCCCAGCTGTGAACAGGAGGGCCTCTTCCCTAATTCTTGCCGGTAAGGTGCTCCCACTTTCAAAAATCTTTCAGACTTAAAAATTGCAGTTTAAATTACCTTTTTGTAAAAGATGAGGCGTCTCCGTATGTCACCCAGGCTGGCCGCCTACACCTGGGCTCGAGCGATCCTCCCGCTCAGCCTCTCTGGCAGGTGGGATTACAGGTGGCTTAAATTTACTAATTACTTTACTTTTTTTTAGAAAAAAAACACAAGGTGTAATCCCAGCACTTTGGGAGGCCGAGGCGGGTGGATCACGAGGTCGAGAGATCGAGACCATCCTGGTCAACATTGTGAAACCCCGTCTCTATTAATACAAAAAAATTAGCTGGGCACGGTGGCGCGTGCCTGTAATCCCAGCTACTCAGGAGGCTGAGGCAGGAGAATTGCCTGAACCCAGGAGGCGGAGGTTGCGGTGAGCCGAGATCGCGCCATTGCACTCCAGCCTGGGTAACAAGAGCGAGACTCCGTCTCAAAAAAAAAAAAAAAAAAAAAAAAAAAAAAACACAAGGTCTCCAACGCCCACCTGTAGTGCAGTGGCGCAATGTCAGTTCACCCCAGCCTAGACCTGGGCTCAGGTAATCCTCCCACCTCAGCCTCCCTAGTAGCTGGGACTACAGATGCCTACCATCACGCCTGGCTAATTTTTTTTATTTTTTTTTTGTGAGGACGGGGTCTCACTATGTCGTCCAGGCTGGTCTGGAACTCCTGCACTCAGTCAATCCTCCATCCTCAGCCTCTGAAGTGCTGGGATTACAGGTGTGAGCCACAGCACCCAGCCAAATCACATTTCTTTCTTTTTTCGAGAGTCTTGCTCTGTTGCCCAGGCTGGAGTACAGTGGCGCAATCTCAGCTCAGTGCAACTTCCACCTACCCCTCCCGGGTTGAAGCGATTCTTCTGCTTCAGCCTCCCGAGTAGCTGGGATTAGAGGCGCGCCACCATGCCTGGCTGATTTTTCTATTTTTAGTAGAGAGGGGGTTTCACCATGTTGATCAGCCTGGTCTCCAGCTGCAGACCTGGTGATCCGCCCGCCTCGGCCTCCCAAAGTGCTGGGATTACAAATGTGAGCCACTGCGGCCGGCCAAATCACTTTTTTTTTTTTTATTTTTTGAGATGGAGTCTCGCTCTTGTCGCCCGGGCTGGAGTGCAGTGGTGCGATTTCGGCTCACTGCAACCTCCATTTCCCGGTTCAAGCGATTCTCCTGCCTCAGCCTTCTGAGTAGCTGGGTCTACAGGCACCCACAACCATGCCCAGCTAATTTTTGTATTTTTAGTAGAGACAGGGTTTCACCATATTGGCCAGGCTGGTCTCGAACTCCTGACCTCGTGATCTGCCCGCCTCGGCCTCCCAAACTGCTGGGATTATGGGCGTGAGCCACTGCGCCAGGCCCAAATCACATTTCTTAATTGCACTTGAGGTGGAACTTAAAAAATATATTGCCTGCTTGTTCTTTGTGAGTTACCTGTTCATGACTGTTGGCAGTTTTCCTTCCTTTCTTGATAACACGTAGAGGTCTTTATCAGGTAGGGATGAATCTTTGCGTTGCATGTATTCCCCATTTCTGGTTTTTGTTTTTTTACATTAAATTATTTTATGTAGTTAAATTTGTCAGACATCTGATGTCAGGCTTAGAAAAATCATTCCTCAGTCCAAAACTTTACCATTGATATAATTCTTATTTTTTTGGTTTAACATTTTTATATTCAAATCCTTATACGTATCAAGAAATTTAAAAACCCATCGAAATATCTCTAAACATTTGAAGACTGTGGGAGGGTGCGGGCTTGCTCAGCATGGAGCTTGGAAGCTGTGGCCACGCCCACCTGTGCTCTGTCTCAGCCCTGGGTCTGGGGGGACTGGCAGAGCGTGGACCAGAGTTCCCGGGCCTCCCGCAGAACACCCGCTTCTGGGAGTGTCTGTTGAGCCAGGACTTTGATTGCTAGTGACAGGGGTGGCCCCAGCTGGGTGATGCAGCTACCACAGGGCCTGTTCTGACCTCACTGCCCCTCGCCCCTGTACCTAGCCCTGGCTGTGATTTATTTTTCTTTTACCTAGGCAGAAGTTGTTCTGACTGCTGGTGTTCTGCAAGGTGGAGCCCACAGGTGCCAAGGAGAGCAGTACCCTGATGGAGGCCCCTGCAGGTGAGGGGACACATCCACAGTCGGGCCCAGAGTCCCAGGGCAGAAACTGAACAGGAATACAGTAAAAACACCACGTCTCGGTCACTGATGCAGAGCATATACCATGTGCCTGGGCGCAAGGTCAGAGAGGGAGGTAAACGCAGGCCCATCAGATCTCCTGGGCATCCGTTTGGTGACTGTCTTTGCCAGTGGACTGGCGCTTTTGGTTAGAAAGTGGCAACCTCGGGCGCTGCCTCTGGGAAGGTCTCTCGGTGCTTCTCAGCCTTGGCCTTGTGGCCGTTTAGGATGGACAAGTCTTTGTTGAGGGGCCGTCCTGTGCCTCGTAGGACGTTCGGCAGCATCCTTGCCTCTGCCCACGTGGTGTCGGTAACATTGTCAAATGTGCGCCCAGGACAGAATTGCCCCCGCGAGAACACTGCCTTATGTTTTGGGCCTGTGGGACCACCCTGAGTGTGTGTCACAGTGATGGGGGGGCGGGGACTGTCTGTCGGGAAGGACCCTTAGGGTCTGCAGACTGGGTCCTGTGGGGCCACCCAGAGTGTGTGTCACAGTGATGGGGGGGCTAGGACTGTCTGTGGGGAAGGACCCTTAGGGCCTGCAGGCTGGGTCCAGTGGGGCCACCCTGAGTGTGTGTCACAGCGATGGGGGGGCGGGGACTGTCTGTCGGGAAGGATCCTTAGGGCCTGCAGGCTGGGTCCAGTGGCGCGCTACCATGTACGTGGCCCCTTCTCGTGACGGTGTTGGTTCTTTTTCCTCGTAAGCAATACCTTTGAGTCAGTTCTTGAACTTCCAAGTCTGCAAACCACAAGACCAGGGCTGGGCCTCTGGCAAGGGGCTTCTGTTTCGTGCACCACACTCAGCCTCTCCTGCCCCCGGCTGCTCCGTGTCGTGAGTCTGCCCGGGCAGAGAGAGGTGGGGACTGTCGACAGCAGCCTGCTCTGATGTGCCCAGGAACATCCCTGCCTCACCCCCACGTTCTCGAGAGGTGTAGCTGGGACTCAGCCTCTTGTCCTCTGCTGCCACAGCTGACTGCCTGCAGATGGAGAAGCCCCGCTCAGTTGCTGGGCTGGCCTCGGAGGCCCCCATCCTCCCACTGCCGCTCCTGGCTGAGCCCTCCTGCCTCCTGTGCAGGCTGAGGTCAGTTGCCAGCTTTCTCGCGTTCCAGGGTTTCGCCCCTACCCTTGAGGCTTTTGTCTAAATGGCCACATGGTTGTTCCCGTGAGCCAAGTCCGACTAGTGGCTTCCCTGCCCGACAGTGGCCATTGCCATGTGCCCGGGACGGGCTGCTCAGCCCGGCCAGCGCCACCGCCCAGCCCGCGTGGGTTACTGCTTCCAGCTCTTGGTATGGATTTGTCTGCGTGAGGATGCTCCTATTTGCACGTTAACAGTTTGGTGTTTGGCGGGGGAGTTGTTCAGGAGGCCGTGTTGTCTCAGGGAGTCCAAAGGAATGAGCTGGGGCCATGGCTGGGTGCGGTGGCTCACGGCTGTAATCCCCGCACTTCAGGAGGCTGAGGTGGGAGGAGTGTTGAGCCCAGGAGGCCAAGACCAGCCTGGGCAAAACAGTGAGACAGCATCTCTACAAAAATTTTAACAACAGTCTGGCGTGGTGGTGCCCACCTGTAGTTCCACCTACTTGGGAGGCTGAGGGAGGATCACTTGAGCTCGAGGCTGCAGTGAGCTGTGATGGCACCACTGCACTCCAGCCTCGGTGATAGAGCAAGACCGTGTCTCACAAAAAAGGCAGGACAGACACGTAAGGCAGGGCTGGGCCACGGACTGTGTTGGGCACCATTGTCCCGCCCTGGCTCGCTGCCAGCCGTCTCCAGCCTCCTTTGCTTTCCCAGCTGCCCTGCAGAGTAAGTGCCCAGAGCCTGCGTTTCTGTCACCTACCCTCCTAGGACTGGGTGGGCTGAGGCTAGACGTTTAGCACGTTTCTGTTTGTATATTTTTAAAATTCAATTTCTTTTAAGAGATAGGATCTTACTACGTGGGCCAGGCTGGTCTTGAACTCCCGGTCTCAAGTGGTCCTCCTGTCTCAGCCTCCCCAAGTGCGGGGATTACAGGTGGGAGCCACCACCCAGGCCCACAGCCCTGTTTCTGGAGTGGCAGTGCGGGACTCTGGTCTACCCTGTAACTACAGGGGTTAAGAAGATAGGAAGGAGAAACTAGGTGGGAACTGAATGGGCAGAATCAAGTGCCTGTGGCCCACTGACGTCACCGTCATTGCTTTGTCGTCACCACGACTGCCTGAGCCAGCCTGGACTCACGTTCTCTTGCATCTAAACTCATTCCTCCTGTCTGGCCTCTTTTTCAGCTGTGAAGGCTGCTTTCCTGGCGCAGGCCCCGAGTGGCAGCCGGTCAGCAGAAGAGCAGGCAGCTCGGAGCACAGGTCCTGCACCACAGCCAGGTGCCTCCAAGGGAGAGGGCCATAGAGGGGGGATTCCTTGGGCGCTGGGGTCTCTTGGCCTTTGTGAAAACGAGGAAGCTGGAGAGAGGCCCAGAGGTTCCCCTCGAGGCCCGGTCATTTCTGAGAAAACTGGAGGGCAGAGTGGCCGCGAGTCAGACGTCCCTCCGATCGCAGGCCCCGGGGCAGGGGGAAGGCGTGGCTGGAAGGGGCGGCCTTTCCCGTGCAGCGCCTGTGGCCTCAGCTTCAAGTGCCCCTCCGACGCAGCGAAGCACCGCAGCATCCACTCGGGGGAGAAGCCGTACGAGTGCAGTGACTGCGGCAAGGCCTTCATCCACAGCTCGCATGTGGTCCGGCACCAGCGCGCGCACAGCGGGGAGAGGCCCTACGCGTGCAGCGAGTGCGGCAAGGCCTTCAGCCAGAGCTTCAACCTGCTCCGCCACCAGCGCGTGCACACGGGCGAGAAGCCCTACGCCTGCCAGGACTGCGGCAAGGCCTTCGGCCAGAGGTCGGACGCCGCCAAGCACCGCCGCACCCACACCGGGGAGAGGCTGTACGCGTGCGGCGAGTGCGGGAAGCGGTTCCTGCACAGCTCCAACGTGGTGCGGCACCGGCGGACCCACCACGGGGAGAACCCGTACGAATGCCGCGAGTGTGGCCAGGCCTTCAGCCAGAGCTCCAACCTCCTCCAGCACCAGCGCGTACACACGGGCGAGCGGCCCTTCGCCTGCCAGGACTGCGGCCGCGCCTTCAGCCGCAGCTCCTTCCTGCGCGAGCACCGCCGCATCCACACGGGCGAGAAGCCCCACGAGTGCGGCCACTGCGGGCGCGCGTTCCGGGCGCTGTCGGGCTTCTTCCGGCACCAGCGGCTCCACACGGGCGAGAAGCCGTTCCGCTGCACCGAGTGCGGCCGCGCCTTCCGCCTGAGCTTCCACCTCATCCAGCACCGGCGGGTGCACGGCGCCGAGTGAGCCGGGGTGCGCGGTGAGGAAGCGGCACAGCCGGCTGCTGAGACGCCTCCCCTCCCACGGTCAGCTGCAGCGACTGTCTCATTTCCTGCGGGGGGCACTGGCTGGTGATTGAATCGGTCATTCCTACAGCCAGGCCTCCAGCAAAACCTCGCATGGGGCTCGAGCTTCGGGTTGGTGAAGGTGGGGGTTGGTTAGGAAGGGGGCGCCCAGAGAGGGCGTGGAAGCCTTGCGCCCCCCCGCGTACTCGGCCCGTGAGCAGTTCGTCCGCGTCTTTTAACGCCTTTTCACAGTCAGCTGGTCCATATGGTCCCGAGCTGTGTGTGCTTAGAAAAGTATGGACCCTGGCCCAGCGCGGTGGCTCCCGCCGTAATCCCAGCACTTTGGGAGACCGAGGCGGGTGGATCACGAGGTCAAGAGATCGAAACCAGCCTGGCCAACATGGTGAAACCCCTTCTCTACTAAAAATACAAAAATGAGCCGGGCATGGTGGTGGACACCTGTAGTCCCAGCTATTCAGGAGGCTGAGGCAGGAGAATCGTTTGAACCCAGGAAGCAGAGGTTGCAGTGAGCCGAGATTGCACCACTGCACTCCAGCCTGGTGCAGAGCAAGATTCCATCTCAAGAAGAAAAAAAATATGGAACCTGAGAAGGGGGACCTGGGGACCCCGGGGCCCACCGTCTGCACTTGGCCTCTGAAGTGGGCTGGTGTTGTGGGACTGACCCCTTACCCTGTGGGTCTGTACTGACGGCCGGCAGTCCGTTTCAGAATCGAGTTACATCGTAGGACATCCCGCTGGTGTCAGAGTTGGAGAGCTGCTTGGTGTGGGGGGAAGGGCTCTCACACACGTGATGTCAGAAGCATTCTGTGGGTAGAAGAATCGTTTTCTCTTTGAGACAGTGTTATGGTTATGTACAAATATTATTTCCTGTAAAAGAGTTTTGATTTTTTTAAATGTCATTTCCTAGATAGAAAAGAAGTGTCCCTTTGGGGAACATTTTTGGGGGCATATAGTAAAGCTCTGCCTTCATGAATTAAGCAAGGTGGTGATTTTAAGTTTCTTGGGATGACTGAGGGAAATGTGAGCCGCCCACTGGCCGAGAGCCCTGGGGCGCAGCTACAGAGATTCCCCCACAAGGCACAGGGGAGGGCGGAAGACTTCCACGCCCTCTCTGGGCGCCCCCTTCCTGAAGGTCCCGGTCTGGCTGTGGCTGGGAACTGCCTCCTGCACTTCTCTGCTCCAGGTAAGGCTTGACTGGGAAGAATTCTGGGCCTGTCGCTGGCTGCCATTTCCAAGACAGTCGCACTGCTTCCACAGCTCTTGTTGGCACCGATTTCGTTAAAATGCATTAACTTAGGGTTGTGAAGCCTGTAGGGGCAGATCTGGAGGCCCCGCAGTTAACTAAGCTCCTGACTCCTGGGCCAGTGGTGAGGTGGGGGGATGAGCCTGTGTCTCCCATGCTGAGCCAAGACCCTCAGGTCAGCTGAAGGTCAGTGACCTTCCAGGTACCCGTAGAGGTCAAAGCATCTGCCCTCTGAAGGAACTTGCCCTGCTTAGCCTCATCCCTGCTCATAAATCAGGCATTCAGCTTGCAGCCAAAGATCCCCAAGCACACAAGGAGAGTCCGCTGACGAGGGCCAACAGAAACAGCAGGCAGCTGATACCAGCCACAAGAACTCAGATCCTGAAACTCACCATACAGGTGAGAGGATAGTTATGTACGAGGTGTTTAGAGAAGTCACACGGTCACAGTGATGAGAAAGCTGTAGGATACATACTATCACGCACGAATAGGCAGGCCTTCTTAAAGAACTCTTGGGACACTTGGAGGCCTAGGATAGAGGATCACTTGAACCCAGGAGTTCAAGACCAGCCTAGGCAACATAGGGCTGGGTGCGGTGGCTCACGCCTGTAATCCCAGCACTGTGGGAGGCTGAGGCAGGCGGATCACCTGAGGTCAGGAGTTCGAGACCAGCCTGGCCAACATGGTGAAATCCTGTCTCTACTAAAAATAAAAAATTAACTGGGTGTGGTGGTGCACACCTGTAATCCCAGCTACTCAGGAGGCTGAGGCAGGAGAATCCCTTGAACTGGGGAGGCAGAGGTTGCAGTGAGCCTAGATCATGCCATTGCACTCCAGCCTGGGCAAAAAGAGCAAAACTCCATGTCAAAAAAAAAAAAGGAAAATGATCTGAGTGATGGTCTTAGATATAAGATGCAATGGCAAGCAAATAAAATTACAAATATGAATATGTACGTAAGAGTAATGTCGGCTAAAATACTGGACAGCAGCAGCGTGTAAATTAGAAGGGATGGAAATGCGCTAAGACCCTCCTGTTGTTGGGAAGAGGATGTAAGATAGTTTAATTTGACCTTGGTAAGTTAAATGTGCATACTGTAATGTTAATTACTAAAAGAGTGTAACCAGTCTATACATCTCCAATCGAATAACAACAAAAAAATGCTGTAATTTAAAATGTAGTCCCAGCTGCTTGGGAGACTGAGGCAGGAGGGTCTGAGTTTGGATCCTCAGACCAGGAGTCTGAGGCAACAGTGAGCTATGATTGTGCTGCTGTACTCCAGACTGGACAACAGTGAGATCCCATAAAATAAATAAATGAGCACAAACTTCTATCAATTAAAAAACAAGAAATCAGGCTGGGCCTTAGTGCAGTGGCTCACGCCTGTAATCCCAGCATTTTGGGAGGCCAAGGTGGGTGGGTCGCTTAAGCCCAGGAGTTTGAAACCAGCCTGGGCAACATAGGGAGACCCCATCTCTACAAAAAATAAGTTGGCATGGTGGAGCATGCCTGTAGTTCCAGCCACACGGGAGGCTGAGGTGGGAGGATAACCTGAGCCTGGGAGGTCGAGACTGCAGTGAGCTGTAGTCACTTGCGCCACTACACTCCAGCCTGGGCAACAGAGTGAGACCCTCTCTCAAAAAAATCAGAAACAAAACTGGGCAAATTAATGGTGGAAACAAATCTAAATATTTCCCTAATCACAGTGAGCTGTATGGAATTGTCAGTTAACAGGTAAATGTTAGGGCCAGGTGCGGTGGCTCAGGCCTGTCATCCCAGCACTTTGGGAGGCCGAGACAGCCGGATCACTTGAGGTCAGGAGTTCGAGACCAGCCTGGCCAACATGGCAAAACCCTGTCTCTACTAAAAATACAAAAATTAGCTAGGCATGGTGGTACATGCCTATAATCCCGACTACTCGGGAGGCTGAGGCAGGAGAATGGCTTAAACCCAGGAGGCAGAGGTTGCAGTGAGCCAAGATCACGCCATTGCACTCCAGCCTGGGCGACAGAGTGAGACTCCATCTCAAAAAAAAAGGTAAAGGTTAGGAGGAATCTGTGACCCAGAGTCACACACATGAAGACAGGACGGAGGCATGAGTCAACAAGAGGAGGGAAGTCAAGCTCAGGTGCCTGGGAGGTGAGAGGCGGTCATGTGCCGTGCAGAGCCCAGAATAAGGTTTTAAATAGGCAACTCAAAAATAATGGGCCGGGGGAGGTGGCTCACGTCTGTAATCCCAACACTGGGAGGCCGAGGTGGGCAGATCACTTGAAGTCAGGAGTTCCAGACCAGCCTGGTCAAGATGGTGAAACTCCATCTCTATTAATAATACAAAAATTAGCAGCATTACCTGGCGCGCACCTGTAATCCCAGCTACTTGGGAGGCTGAGGCACAAGAATCGGTTGAACCCGGGAGGCGGAGGTTGCGGTGAGCCGAGATCATGCCACTGGAGTCCAGCCTGGGTGTCACTCAGTGAGACTCCACCTCAAAAAAGGAAAAAAAAATGATGTATTGGAAATGGAAACGTGATAGGCAAAATTAGCAAGAAGGCTGAAAGCGGGGAAATTATCTACAAGAAGGAAAAGGCAAAGGTGGCTGATGGGCTAGGAAGGTTAAGACCAACGGGAATTCCAAGGGGCGAAAAACAAAATCGGCAAATGGTGGGAATGAAATTGTTAGAGAAATGATTTCCCCCCAGAACCAAGAAACACGAGTCTCCAGAGTAAAAGCACCTAGCAGAGTCCTGCACAAAGATGCTAATTAGATAGCACACGTCCTTCATAGCAGGTGTGTGCGTCACACCCTGGCTGTCTCCACTGCGCGTGCGCAGCGTACAGGACAGAGCAGGGGTGACGGCTGCAACTGCAGTGTGGCCCACTCATGGCCGTGTGACCTTGGGCCAGTTAACCTTTTTGTACCTCAGTTTCCTCATCTGAAAAATGGACCTAGCAGTACCTATGTCATAGAGGACTGACCAAAAGCAGTGCCAGACACACAGCAAACACCACACTGCAGCTGCTCCCAGCACGCTGGGACCCACAGCTCAAAGCTGCCGATGCTCCTGGCAACCTACAGCAGGCAGGCAAAGGCCTGCACTGGTCTACACAGCATTCCCACCCTCCCCCGCTGGGGACACAGAGGGCAGGCAGGCCAGCACTGGTCTACACAGCATTCCCCTGGGAACACAGAGGGGAGGCGGGCCTGGGCTGGTCTACACAGCATTCCCCTGGGGACACAGAGGGGAGGCGGGCCTGGGCTGGTCTACACAGCATTCCCACCTCCCCGCCAGGATATGAGGGAGAGAAGGGGCGGGGTGGGCTGGTACCATTTGCACCTGCTGCCTTGGGCCTTCTCCTGCCCTGTCTGGCTCTCCTCATGTGGCTTCGCTGCCTCCTGGCCGTTTTTCTTCTCTTTCCCTCTGGACACCCCAGCATCGACTGGCTTCTCCCACTTGTCTCTGCCTCCAGCCGGCTTTCAGCCACCCCAGCTTTCTCTTCTTGGGGTTTCCCGGCTGCCCGCCCCCCCGTCTGGCTGAGGTGCCCCACCCAGTCACTCCCACACTGCACTTTTCTGTCTTCCTCCAGGTCCTGCGCTTTTAATTTTCGTTTCTTTGGTTTTCGAGTCTCTTCCTCCCCAGCTTTGTCTTCCTCCTTTTCTTTTCTGGAAACCAAGGCCTCCTGTCCCACCTTGGTGCCCCTACCTAATTTGTCACCTCCTTCTTTCTTGGTTTTCCCACCCACACTTCTTTTCCCCACTCATCTTCCTTCTGTCTCATCTCCTGCCCTGTGACTCTCCCTCCTCCTCAACGTGGCCCAGCCTCATCCTCTGTGCTAGGGTGAGCACCACGCCCCCGCTGTGTACCTGCTCCTGGCCGTGCTCCTCACCTCTCCCGTGGTGGCCGCCCCGTCCGTCCCCACCGCCGTGGGGGCCGCCCCGTCTGTCCCCACCGCCCACCGCACCTCTCCCGTGGGGGCCGCCCCGTCTGTCCCCACCGCCCACCGCACCTCTCCCGTGGGGGCCACCCCGTCCGTCCCCGCCGCCCACCGCACCTCTCCCGTGGGGGCCGCTCTGTCCATCCGCACTGCCCGCCCGAGTGTGCTCCTCCCTGGCCCCCGCCGTGGCCCCTTCTTCTGCTCCCCAAAGCTGAGGGCCTCAGGCCTGCCCCTCCCGTCCCCGCCGCCCGCTTCTCACACTGCCTCGATGCATCTCCCCACACATTTGTCCTGAAGCCCTCTCTCCCCTTTCTCTTCGGATTTTCTTTCTTTTTTCTTGGTTTGTGCTCCCTTTCCACACAGCCCTTGCCCAGGCCAGTGTCTACGAGCTCATGGACCAGGTCCTCTCCAAGGGCCCCTTCCGGCCGGGCACCACCTGCAGCGCCGCATCCTTCCCCCTCTTCCCCTGGGTTCCAGGGCCCCGGGCGCATGGACTGAGGGCTATCTGCATCCCATCTGCAGGACCTCCGTGCAGCCTTGGAACCTTGCCCAGAGCAGAGAGCACACACCATGAGAGGGGCCACATGGTCACGAGCCCCCTGCCCAGAGACGCCAGAGGAGGAGGGAAGATTCCCCTCCCACCCTAGCAATGACGGCTCTCCATGGACCTAACAAATGTTTTAACTGAGTTTTGGAAGATGGCTTCTTGATCTCAGCCCTTGTGGCCTCTGTCAGGAGCAGAAACCAAGGGCGGTGAACAAAGGGGCCAGGGGTCGGCTTGGGGCTGCTCCCAACTCCAGAGCAGGTGCAGGCCGCACCAGGCCATGCCGCCAGTATCCAGGCAGTGCTAACTTTTATTTTTATTGAGACAGAGTCTTGCTCTGTCACCCAGGCTGGAGTGCAGTGGCATGATCTCGGCTCATGGCAATCTCCACCTCCCTGGTTCAAGCGCTGCTCCTGCCTCAGCCTCCCGAGTAGCTGGAATTACAGGCGCCCGCCAGAACACCCAGCTAATTTTGTATTTTTAGTAAAGATGGGGTTTCACCATGTTGGCCAGGCTGGTCTCAAACTCCTGACTTCAGGTGATCCGCCCACCTCAGCCTCCCAAAGTGCTGGGGTTATAGGCGTGAGCCACCCCACCCACCTGCTATTTCATGATAAAATCTTAGGAAAAAATCAGACACTAAGTTCACTCACTGTTTTCTCGTATCTCTGCAAGGGTAAGCATTCGCCAGGCGGGAGTGCCTGTGAAGTTCCTTGTCAGAATCGCGTTCGTATGTTGGTCTACTATTGAAGATGCCTACCTGGCCTTTTCTCTTGGGTGGCTTTTCACGGCTTTTAATCTTCACTGGCTTGGTGATCTGTGCAAATCTAGAATACAAATTTATACATAAATATGCAACTCTGCGGCTCATTTAGAGTTGCCATTTTAACAACAGAAAGGGAGGGCCGGGCGGGTGGCTGACGCCTGTAATCCCAGCACTTTGGGAGGCCGAGACAGGTAGATCACGTGGTCAGGAGTTCAAGACCAGCCTGGCCAACATGGTGAAACCCTGTCTCTACTAAAATACAAAAATTAGCTGGGCGTTGTGGCACATGCCTTTACGTAATCCCAGCTACTCAGGAGGCTGAGGCAGGAGAATCGCTTGAACCCAGGGGAGGCGGAGGTTGTGGTGAGCCAAGATCAGGCCATTGTACTCCAGTCTGGGCGACAGAGCAAGACTCCGTCTCAAAAATAAAAAAAAAACCCAGAAAGAGTCAAGACCACTTCTCAGAAGCCTCCCATGTTTTTAATGACCCTTCTCCTGTTTTTACAAAGTATGCCTGGCAAAGCTGCTGGTAACCTACAGGCTGAGGCATCAAGGAGCCTCTGACTCTGCGCACGGAACCAGCTGGTGGTACAAGTGCCCGCCTAAGGCCAGAAGCTGCAAACACATGTCAGCCCCTCCGGGCCCATCTCTCCCCACCAACACCACAGCATTTTGCAAAGAGAACTTTTCCAGTTTCATCTGGGAAAATGGTCCTTCAAAAGTCACTTTTGAAGAAGTCGTGTGAGAAAATATATTCAGAAACAAAACCCACACTGAACAGAGGGAACGGACACTTTGCGTAAGTGGGAAAGGCACGGGCCCCACTTCAGGCTGCACATGGGGTCGGGGGCGCTGTCCCGGGGAGCCCCAAGGAGGTTACAGGGTGCCAGGACCCCGGTGTGAACCTGCCCACTCACTGGCTGGCTGCCCACGTCGCCGGCACCTCACCACGGCTGCTCTCACTGCACCACTTGAACATCAGAGCACACACCCACGTCAACACAGACAGGAGACACAGTGAAATGCGCATCTTGCAAAGAACAATTTCTGAAAATGTGAGATTTCTGAAAATTACCCGCCCAGAGACGCCAGAGGAAGAGGGAAGGTTCACCTCCCCACCCCAGCAACAACTGCTCTCCATGGGCCTAACAAATGCTGTAAGTGGGCTTTGGAAATGGCTTGCTGATCTCAGCCCTTATGACCTCCGTCAGGAGCAGAAACCAAGGGCAATAAACAAAGGGGTCAGGGGTCAGCCTGGGGCTGATTTCTGAAAATCATGTTAGAGCCCTACTGAGGCAGAGGCCTGGGCCAGCAGAGAAAGGTAAGGAAGGCCCGCCGTAGCACAGCTGGAAAGCAGGGTTAATGCATGGATTGGAATCCAGGCAGGGGAGCCCTCAAAGATGACGCCGAGGTCTGTGCCTGAGAACACAGAAGGCGCAGCTCCACCGAATCGAGAGGACCAGGGAGGGAAGGACGGCAGACACCCATGCTCCTCTCGGGGTGTGCTGACTCAGAGGCCTGGAGTCCCACGGGGAGGCCTCCTCTGCCCCAGCCCAGCTTAGCCCTCCTGCCTGAGGAAGGAGGAGGAGGGACACCAGGGGGACCAGCGAGGAACCACCCAGAGCAGTGGCAGGAGCTCAGGTGGCTCCAGGCAGACCCTGAGACCCCACCCCCGCTGGCCAGCAGCACCTAGTCCCCCCGGTCTCCGGGACTCCCCCAGCCCCACACCCACCCAGGAGACAAAGGCAAGGCTCCCACTCCCCAGACACTCCCTTACTCAGCGAGGACCCCTGTACCCCCTGCCCGCCGCACAGCACCATTCCCCAGCTACAGGGACACAGATGGTCACACAGACCCCACAGTGATCCCTGCCACTCCCAGACACCCCTCCCCAGTAATCCCTCTGGTGGGGCTCATAGAGGGAGAAGCACAGACGCCGTCCCATCAACAAGCCGGGCTCCGTGGCGGCCAGAAGTGCGGGGCCAGCACCTAAGGTGATTGGTACAACCTACCCGGGCAATGACACCAAACAGCGGAGGAGGAGCGACCTCAGCTGAGCGAGGTGAGCGACAGGAGCGAGGCCAGGCAGGAGGTGGGTGGGTGGGCGCCGGGCGAGGGGCCACCCAGCACCGGGAGAGCTGCTGCGGCCACGGCCGCCGTCATCGGCACAGGCTGCAGTCTGGGTGGAAAAATTGGTAAGAAGGGACAGTTAGAGTTTTACGTAATAAGAGACCCAGGGGCCGTGTTAAAAGGTGACTCATTCTCTACCTCATCCCAACTCAGTGACACAATTCTGGCTCCACCTGGGACGGCACAGGGGTTGTAAAAAGGGGACCCGTGGGAGACTCCCCACAGACAGGTGATTCCCGCACACACACACCACACTGCAGGCACCAGCCAGTCCTTCCCGAGGAGCTGACCCTCACTGGGCAGAGCCACACGCTGAGGCAGAGCCCGCAAGCCCAGTGGCAGCCAAGGTCACCTCCACGCCTGACCTGGCAGAGCCCCGTGGGAGGCAGGCCACAGGGCGTCCCTGGTGGCTGAACCAGCTCTGGGCACAGGAGACCGGCAATGCCAGCACGAGGCATCTGCAGGTCTCTGGAGGGCACAGTTGCAAACTTTACGCAGACAGAGAGAAGCCAGCTGGCCTCTCCGGCTCCTGCTGCCATGCGTTGCTGGGCGGTATCACTCACACCCCACGTGGAGCAGGCTCTCTCGGGCCACACTTCCACACCTCTGGCTGGCACTTCAGCAGAGTTTTTCCACTGTTTTAAATTAAAATGCAGATAAGGCTTGCATTAATTTGAGTAGAAAAGTTTAGCACCAACTCAGGGCTTTCATAAAATATACAAGAATACGTGACATACCAGAACACAGAGAAGAGATCAAGTAATTCACACTTAAAGCACAGTGAGAAAGTCAGTCGTCAGTAAAACGGCACCCCCAAACCGTCAACACTCTCTCTAAACTGCAGTCTTACGAAGCGCGTCGTACTGCATCGCTCTGGAGGGGTCGACTCTGCCCAAGGAGAAGGCCAGCAGGAAACACCCGCGGAAGTCACAGCCAGGGAGATGCTAGGGCAGGGGTGAAGGTCCAGTGGGTGTGGACACATCCGCGTTCTGAGTGCGGCAGTGGCTTTGGCCAAAACTCACCCAGTGCTCCCTGTCAACGAGTACGGTTTCTCATGTGTCGATAACGCGTCTGTAAAGTTCACCTCTCACAAAATGCTCCTTCCAGCGCCAGCCTGAGAGAATGGGGAACCCTTCGGGCTCTTGGCTGAGCGTTTGCTTCACCTCCACAACTGCTCTGAAGCCAGTACCAGGCCTCCTGAAGCTCAGGAGTGAGGAGGAAGTGCCAGGTTCCAATATGAGGCTGCTCCAAACTCCTCACAGGCGATGCAGGAGCTGAAAACCCAGAGGGGTTCGCTTCAGGGAGCACTCGACCACCCAACTAATGGGCTCTTGAGACACCCAGGAACTTGGTTCTCGGACCAGGCACTGCCCCTCAAGTTTGCTTTCCCTTGCAAGAGCCCAAAACGATTTAAAAAAAATAAGATATATATTTAAACAACGCAGCACCAGAGAATAAGAAAGGGGACTGTGCTGGGTGTGACAGCGTGCCTGTCATCCCAGCTACTCAGGAGGCTGAAGTGGGAGGATCACTAGTGCCCCCAGCCTGGGCAACACGGCAAGACCTCGTCTCTAAAAAAGTAAAGAAAAGGAAGCAGTGTAAATTTTAGTCCATGTTCTGCTGCTGTAACAAATAGCATAGACTGGGCAATTTATAAAGAACACAAAGTTATCTGGCTCAGCAGAACCTGCCGAGGCCCAGATCACGAAGCTGCATCTGAAGGTGAGGGCTTCTTGAGCGTCACACAGGGGCAGAAGATGAACCAGCGGGCAAGGCTCACGACTTCCACGGGAACCCACTCCTGTGGTAAGAAACCTACTGTGAGAGAACATCATCTTCACGAGGGCAGAGACAAATCACCTCCCAGAGGACTCGCTTCTTTATTTTTTATTTTTATTTTTAGAGATGGAGATGGAGTCTTGCCCTGTCACCCAGGCTGGAGTACAATGGCATGATCTTGGCTCACTGCAACGTCCACCTCCCAGGTTCAAGGGATTCTCCTGCCTCAGCCTCCCAAGTAGGTGGGCGTGTGCACCACACCCAGCTAATATTTCTATTTTGTAGTAGAGACGGGGTTTCGCTATATGTCGACCAGGCTGGTCTCCTGACCTCAAGTGATCCGCCCACCTCCCGCCTCGCCTCGGCCTCCCAAAGTGCTAGAATTATGGGCTTGGCCACCCACCCGGCCAGGCCTCACCTCTTAAAGTAGTTACTATTTAGTATTAAGTATCACAATGGCAATCAAATCGCAACATGAGTTTTAGAAGGAACACTGAAACCACAGCAGGCAGCCAGCAGGGGGAAGAGCTGAAACACTCCAGGAAGTTTTCAAAGCGCAATGGGAGAGAGGGCAGAGTCGCCCTCAGTCCAAGGTGGGCTGTGCAGGGCCCGGCCTCGAGCCCCCAGCGGGCCAGGCCTCAAAGCTCAGGCACCGAGGTGAGGATGGGTACCTGCAGCTCAGCAGGCTCCTCCATGATGTGGGTGCGGCGGCCAGGCGTCTCCCCATGCTGAGGAGGGTGGCTGCCGTGACGGGTGCCTGGGAGACATGAGGTCTGTCCAGGACCTCTGGGTCCTGCGGCAGCCTTGCAAGCCAGAGGGGACGATCACCCAAGGCCTCCTTCTGTGCTAAGAGCAGAGTTTCTGGAGTTGGAAAGTCCTGCCCCGCAAGCCCGTGGAGAGGCCCAGTCAGGGCAAAGCCCACGGAAAGCCCAGGCCCCCCCCATCCAGAGACACTCCCACCAGCTCCTGCTTCAAAGTCCCTCAGTCACTGTCACAAATAGAGAGCAGCACACGTGAGGAAATCACAAGAAGATGCCCACACGGAGGACAGCACAAGGGGTGGTAAAGGCATGAGACCACACGGGGCACAAGAGAACTTACAAAAACCGAGTCACGGCTTTGAGAGGGCCCAGGACCTCATGGCCTGAGCCAGCTTCCGCTCAGGACACCCCGAGACTCTGTGGCCCTTCTGTCCCACACTCCCGGACAGACCCCCCCCAACCAGACCTCCCCCACAAGCCCAGCTGTCTGTCCTGCTAATCCTGGCATGGAAAGGGGTGCCCTGCAGGGGTGTGGCAGGAGGGTCCTAGGAAGGCCAGTACATTTGACCCAGTGTCACTGCTGTGCTCAATGGCAGGTGGGGGGCCTCCAGGTGGGCCTGATCTAACCCCATGCACCGCTGAAAAGCAGTTTCCTTCAGGTGGTGACAGAAGGAGCGTCAGAAACTGGATCCAGGTGCCTCTGCTGGCTGTGAGGATGAAGGGCCACGTGGAAGGGCACGGAGAACGGACCCCAGCTGACAGCCAGCAAGAAAACGGCCCTCAGTCCCACGGCTGCAGGGACTGGCCCAACCCCCAGAAGCCCGGTGCCTCGAGACAGGAGCCCAGCTGGCCAGCGCACCCCGACTCAGCCCCTAAGCTCAGGGCATCTGACCCGCAGAACTGTGAGCTATGACCAGGCGTTGTTTATGCCTGCACAGAACACTCGCAGCTGGGTTAGAGGGCAGAACCGCGGTCTCCAGGGCAGCAGCTAAGATCGCCAGAGGAGCCTCTCCTCAGGGTGCAGGTTCTCAGCTCCTCACCACAAAACTACCCGCCAGAGGTCAACAGGTGTGTCCAGGAGCCTCTTCTGTTTAATGTTTCATTGGAGAAAATCTCAGAATCTCTCAGCCACAGCACCTGCTCCCAGAGCTCCCCCACCTCCCCAGCTGCTGGAAAAGGCTGCTGCAACCTTACAACACCACCAGGTACACCTAACGGCTGCTCAGACAACCCGCCTGGCCCAAAGACTAGCTTTACCTTCTGTGTCTTTCACCAATCCCAGCGTGGCAGCTCCCCAAAACTTTACTAGGGCCAATGCGTTTTCTTTCAAAAACAACAGGTAACATTTCTCTTTCCAATAAACCTCTAGCACGCTCTGTTTTGGGAACCAAAGACCACCCTGATCTGTGTGTATGCCTGAACTGCAATTCTGTTTTCCCAAACAAAACATTTTGTTTAGAGATTCATCTGTATATGTATTTTGTTGTTGTTGTTGAGACGGACTCTTGCTCTGTCACCCAGGTCGGAGTGCAGTGGCACAACCTCAGCTCACTGAAACCTCCGCCACCTGGGCTCAAGTAATTCTCCTGCCTCAGCCTCCTGAGTAGCTGGGATTACAGGCGCGCATCATCACGCTCAGCTAATTTTTGTATTTTTAGTAGAGACGGGGTTTCACCATGTTGGCCAGGCTGGTCTCAAACTCCTGACCTCAAGTGATCTGCCCGACAAGGCCTCCCAAAGTGCCGGGATTACAGGCATGAGTCACTGCACCTGGCCCACTATCACACTTTAAAAAACCAAATTCCTTTGTGAGGCTGAGGCGGGTGGATCACAAGGTCAGGAGTTCAAGACCACCCTCACCAAAATGGTGAAACCCCGTCTCTACTAAAAATACGAAAATTAGCTGGGCGTGGTGGCACACACCTGTAATCCCAGCTACTCGAGAGGCTGAGGCAGGAGAATCGCCTGAACCTGGGAGGTAGAGGTTGCAGTGAGCCAAGATCACACCAATGCACTCCAGCCTGGGTGACAGAGCAAGACTCTGTCTCAAAAAAAAAAAAAAAAAAAACCAAAAAACAAATTCCTTATTATCAACTAACCACGGAGTGCTCAAATTCCCCAACTGTCTCACCATTTAAAACAATCTTTCTGTAAATCAGAATTGAAACAAAGTCCAATGCATTTGAATACACTTTTGGGTTCTCTTTTTATTTTAATGTAATTTACTTTAATTTCGATTTTTAGAAAACTTACTATTTTGGAAAATTTCAGGCATATGCAGCAGCAGAATTATAAGCACTCCCTACTGACAGAGACTGTCCTTGACCAAACGTGAGTCTTGCTGCTGAGTCCTCCTCTTTGGCGAGGCCTGACCTTGGCTTAGACCTTGACCTACCTCATCCAGTTCAGCAAGACTCCCGCTGGTCGGCTCAGTGAAAACCCCTAACACTTGGTATCTGATCTCCCTCAACATGGGGTTAATTCCTCCTCCCTCCTGCTCTACAGCTCATCACCCTGGCCTGCCTTCAGTGAGACCTTCTACCCCATGTCTCCTCATGGGAATTTTCCAACTCTGCTTCTCAGCTTACATCCCCATGTGTCCTTGTATTTGGGGTTGAGCTCAATCTCTCTCCCCTACTGCAAAACCCCATTACAGCAGCGTCTCTTGTAAAATTCAGCCTTGCCATCTTTAACTAGTGTCATAAAAACTTCTTGGCCAGGCACAGTGGCTGATTCCTGTAATCCCAGCACTTTGGGAGGCTGAGGTGGGTGGATCACCTGAGGTCAGGAGTTTGAGACCAGCCTGACCAATATGGTGAAACCCCATCTCTACTAAAAATACCAAAAAAAAAAAAAAAAAAAAATTAGCTAGGTATGGTGGCACACACCTGGAATCCCAGCTACTTGGGAGGCTGAGGCAGGAGAATCACTTGAACCTGGGCGGTGGAGGTTGCAGTGCACCAAGATCAGGTCGCTGCACTGCACTCCGGCCTGGGGCATAAGAGCAAAGCTCTGTCTAAAACAAACACAAAACCTTTAACACCAGGCACCTATCACCCAGTCGTAGTCTCAAGATTCTTTTAGCCCAGCCAGGTGCAGTGGCTCATGCCTGTAATCACAGCACTTTGGGAGACCGAGGCAGGCTGATCACAAGGTCAGGAGATTGAGACCAATCTGGCTAACTCAGTGAAACCCCATCTCTACTAAAAATACAAAAAATTAGCCAGATGTGGTGGCACACACTTGTAGTCCCAGCTGCTCAGGAGGCTGAGGCAGGAGAATCACTTGAACCTGGGCGGTGGAGGTTGCACTGAGCCGAGATCGTGCCACTGCACTCCAGCCTGGGCGACAAAAATTTTTTTAACCCACAGAAAGCACCCAGACTTTTCAAACTACAGGTAACACTAAATAGCTAGGTATACAAGGACACTTTCTTAAACTAATAAAAGACTGCATATGCAATGTCAAAGACAGGAAGCTTCCCTCTAAAATCAAGAATAAGATGAGGATGTCCACTCTCACCACCTCCATTCAGCATCATACTGGAGGTTCTAACCAGAGCAAACAGGTAAGCAGATGAAATAAGGCATCCAGAGCAGAAAGAAAGAAGTACATTATCTCTATTTGCAGTTGGCACGATCTTGTATATAGAAAATCCCAGGCCAGGCGCAGTGGTTCACGCCTGTAATCTCGGCACTTTGGGAGGCCGAGGCAAGTGGATCACCTGAGGTCAGGAGTTTGAGACCAGCCTGGCCAACATGGCAGAACTCCGTCTCTACTTTAAAAAATACAAAAGTTAGCTGGGCATAGTGCCACACACCTGTAATCCCAGCTATTTGGGAGGCTGAGGTGGGAGAATCGCTTGAACCTGGGAGGCAAAAGTTGTAGTGAGCCAAGATTGTACCACTGCACTCCAGCCTGGATGACAGAGTGAGACGCTGTCTCAAAAAAAAAAAAAAAAAAAAAAAACTTAAAGAATCCACAAAAACTATTAGAGTAAATAGATAAATTTGGCACAGTTGCAGAATATAAGATCAATATGCAAACATCAGATATATTTCTAACCAGCAGACACAAGCAAACTGAAAATGAATTTAAGAAAACAATTCCGGGCTGGGCGCAGTAGCTCACGCCTGTAATCTCAGCACTTTGGGAGGCCAAGGCGGGCGGATCAAAAGTCCAGGAGATCGAGACCATCCTGGGTAACTCGGTGAAACCCATCTCTACTAAAAATACAAAAAATTAGCCCGGCACGGTGGTGCTCACCTGTAATCCCAGCTACTCGGGAGGCTGAGGCAGGAGAATCACTTGAACCCAGGAGGCGGAAGTTGCAGTGAGCCAAGATCATGCCACTGCACTCCAGCCTGAGTGTCAGAACAAGACTCTGTCTCAAAAAAAAAATTAATTAATTAATTAATTTTAAAAGGCTGGGTGTGGTGGCTCATGCCTGTAATTCCAGCACTATGGGAGGCCAAGGTGGGTAGATCATTTCAGGTCAGTAGTTCAAGACCAGCCTGGCTAACATGGTGAAACCCTGTCTCTACTAAAAATACAAAAATTAGCCAGATAGTAGTGGTGCATGCCTGTAATCCCAGCTACTCGGGAGGCTGAGGCAGAGGCAGGAGAATCACTTAAGCCTGGAAGGTGGAGCTTGCAGTGAGCCAAGATCGTGCCACTGCACTCCAGCGTAGGGGACAGAGTGAGACCCTGTCTCAAAAAAAAAAAAAAAAAAAAATTCCATTTACAATAGCATCAAAAAATAAAATACTGAGCAATAAATTTAACCAAAGAGATATAAAGCTTATACTCTGAAAACTGTAAAACAATGCCAAAGAAATTGAAGGCAGCCTGAATAAATGAACAGCCATCCTGTGCTCACGGACTGGCTGACTTCACGTGGTTAGGACAGCAATACTCCCTGAAAAGCTCAATACAATCCCCATCAGATTTCCTGAAAACTCAATCCAATCCCCATCACAATTCCAGCCAGCGTTTTTGCAGAAATTGACAACCTGACCCTAAAATTCACAGGGAAATACAAGGGACCCATATTGTTTGATCCAGGGTCAAAACAATCTTAACAAAAGAAAGAACAAAGTTAGAGGATTCATACTTCCTGATTTCGAAACTTCAGAGCTACAGTGAGTAAGACAGCAGGGCACGGTCATAAGGACATGCACGGAGACTGGAGGGTCCACTCAGAGTCCGGAAATAAACCCACACACCTGTGGGCAGCTGACTTCAACGAGGGTGTCAGACCACTCCACGGGGAAAGAACAGGCTTTTCAACAAGGGGTGCTGACTATCCACAGGCACAGAATGAAGGTAGACCTCTTGTTCACACCACACAAAACATTAACTCAAAGTGGACCACAGACCTTGTAAGAGCCAAAGCTATAAAACTCTTAGAAAAAAAACACACAGGTATAAATCTTTATGACCCTGAATTAGATCATGGTTTCTGGGGTTTGTTTGTTGAGGCCAGGTCTCACTCTGTCACGCAGGCTGCAGCAAAGTGGCACGATCACAGTTCACTGCAGCCTTGAACTCCCGGGCTCGAGCAATCCTTCTACTTCAGCGTACCACAGCTGGGACTACAGGTGCTCACCACAATGCCCGGCTGATTTTTAAATTTTTTGTAGAGTCAAGGTCTCACTTTGATGCCCAACCTGGTCTCAACCTCCTGTCCTCAAGTGATCCTCCTGCCTCAGCTTCCCAAAGTGCTGGAATCATAGGCAGATAATGGTTTTAAAAACTAAGCACAGGAAAGGCACAACCAACCAAAGATAAAACACATAAATTGAACTCAGGTAAAACAGATCAACCGACAACTTTTGTGTTTCAAACGACACCATCAGGAAAACAAAAAGACAACCCACGGACAGGGGTCTAGTCTCCGGAATATACAAAAAACTCTTACAACTCAACAACAAAAAACAAATAACCCAATTAAAACCAGGTAAAGGGCCATGGGGGCGGCTGACACCTGTAATCCCAGCACTTTGAGAAGCCAAAGTGGGAGGATGACTTGAGCCCAGGAGTCTGAGACTAGCCTGGGCAAGATGGTGAGACCCCATCTCCATAAAAAATTTAAAAAGATGCACACCCGTATTCCCAGCTACTCGGGAGGCTGAAGTGGATGGATGGCTTGAGCCCAGGAGTTCAAGGTTGCAGTGAGCCATGATGGTGTCACTGCACTCCAGTCTGGGCAACAAAGTGAGACCCTGTCTCTCAAAAGAAAAAAAAGGTAAAGCATGTAAATAAACATTTCTCCCAAGATGAGATACAAACGGTCAATAAACACATAAAAAAGATGCTCAATATCACTATTCACTAGGGAAATTAAACCCACAGCGAGTTCCCACTTATCCACCAGTGACGAAGACAGCGGGGCACTGTCATAAGGACACGCAGGGAGACTGGAGGGTCCACTCGGAGTCCAGAAATAAACCCACACACCTGTGGGCAGCTGACTTCAACAGGGTGTAATCTCAGCACTTTGAAAAGCCAAAGTAAGGAGGATGACTTGAAGCACAGAAGTCGGCCATAAGGAAAGAGACAGAAAGTGTTGGCAAGAACATGTAAAAATTGGACTCCTTGTACAACGCCGGTGAGAATGTAAAATGGTAATACGGCTTTAAAAACATTTGTTAGGGCTGGGCACGGTGACTCATGCCTTTACTCCCAGCACTGTGGGATCACTTGAGGTTAGGAGTTCGAGACCAGTCTGACCAACATGATGAAAGCTCGTCTCTACTAAAAATAGAAAAGTTAGCCAGGCATGGTGGCGGGCGCTTGTAACCCTGGCTACTCGGGAGGCTAAAGCAGGAGGACCGCTTGAACCTGGGAGGCGGAGGTTGCAGTGAGCTGAGATCTTACCACTGCACTCCAGCCTGGGCGACAGAGTGAGACAAACAAACAAAAAAAGTTTGTTGGTCTTCAATAAATTAAACATGAAATTAGCATAGGAGTCAGAAATTCCACTTCTAGCTATGTACCTGGAAGCACTGCAAAGAGGTATTCAAACAAATACAGGTAAAGCAATACTCGTAGCAGCGTTACTCACAATGGCCAAACGGTACAGCAACAGGGGAACGGAGCAGCAAAGCACAGCGTGCACGTGCGACAGGGCGTCTTCAGCTGTAAGAAGGAATGACGCGTTATACTTGGCGCGCTGTGGACGGAATGCTGGAAACAGGTGACACGAAAGAAACCAGGCACAAAGGAAAAACACCGTAGGGTTCTGTTTACAGGAGATATCCAGAATAAGCAAATCCACGGAAACAGAAAGCAGGCCAGTGGTTGCCAGGGGCTGGGGTAACGGAGAGCGGGAGCGTTAAAAGAAAAACTTCAGACAAATTAAATTGAACGGCGTTTAACTGAGCAAACAATAATCCGAGAACCGGGCGGCTCCCAGAACCGGAACAGGTCCAGAGCGAGTTCGGGGGTACCACGTGGTCAGACCACATTTACGGAAAGGCAAAAATGTGACAAAATATAAAAAAGAAGAAAAAAGACAAAAAAGAAAAGAGAGAAAGGAAAGCGATGCACAGAAAACAGCCAAGCAGTTTTGTAAAGTCGCAGCAACACGTAACACTTGGGATATTTCACCATAAAAATCTCCATTTCTGCCTTCACTTGACCGGACTCAGCATCTTGGAAGGTGTGGCCTGGGCGCCGCCTGCCTACTTAGAATTACATTCCCTGCCAGGCACTGTAATCCCAGCACTTTGGGAGGCCGAGGCAGGCGGATCACGATGTCAGGAGATCGAGACCATCCTGGCCAACATGGTGAAACCCTGTCGCTACTAAAAATACAAAAAAATTAGCAGAGCATGGTGGCACATGCCTGTAGTCCCAGCTACTTGGGAGGCTGAGGCAGGAGAATTGCTTGAACTCAGGAGGCGGAGATTGCAGTGAGCCTAAATCACACCACTGCACTACAACCTGGGCAACAGTGTGAGACTCCATCTCAAAAAAAAAAAGAATTACATTTCCAGCTCTCAGCACAGCCGGGATGGCAGCAGAGTGCCGAAGCAGCACACAGCAGACACAACCAGGACAGCCCAGCACGCGGCAGACACAACGTGGCAGCACAGCTCCTCACCAGAGAGCAGGCACCAGAAATCAGCACACACGGTCTGACATGATGCAGAGAAAACAGCACATTAAACAGCTCCTGCGTTCCAAGACCAGGTGCTTAGTTCATCTACGGAAACCTTATTTAAAAGGACACAATTAGCTCAAGCTGATTCATCCTACCGAATAGATACACAGCCTGCCAACAACCCGTGGAGATACCACATTTCTCAAAAGCAAAATCTAACTATTGTTCCATCAGGCTTTTTCCTTTGTTCTTCTGGACACAGAAAGCTATTTACATGATTATCTGACACATGTAAGCATCAGAGGAGGGAGCAGGGGGAGGGAAAGTGAGTGCGCTGCAGGCCTAACCCTTTCCAACCTTTTTTGGTTCTAGTCTTTGAAAAAGGTACAGTCATCTTTTTCAACTGATTGGTACCACGGTAACAATCAGACAAGATCGTTTATCTAAAACAAAAACCAACAAAAAGGACCCCTGGCACATGAGGGAGATGCCAGACCCCCCGTTACACTTGGGCCCCCACATAAATATGCAAGAGCCGGATTTCTGCACCTGCCAGAGGCGGCTCGAGTTACCAACCTGTTCTGCAGTCCCGTGGATTCTAACTCTGCTCAAGTGGAAGCAAAGACTGGAAAAAGAACAGGGAGGCAGGTCCCAACTCCACTGCAAAGGCCAGGCTCTCAGGACGAAAGCTGATCTCAGCCCGTGCCCTCACTCCCCCCATTCCCTTGCCACCCCGTTTCACCCCCACTACAAAGAAATGGGACAGAGAGAACAAACCTTATCTGACATTAAGACTGTCCTGGCCTGGATTTTCTTTTGAAATGGAGAATTTACTTTCTTCTTTCAAGCACTGCTATAAGTCACAAGAGAACAGGGTTACACTGAGGACATTTCTGTGAAATGTCACAACAAACGGAACTTCTGTGAAAACACTAGAATGAACCCCACCACGGTATCCTGCATGTGGCCAGAGGGCACACAGACACAACTCTCAGGACAGGAGCCGGCCAGGTCCAGGCCACTCACTCCCCGACCCGAGGCTGCTGCCCTTACAGTTCAGCCAAAGGCTGGCAGCAGCCATCAAGGGATTCCAGGTAACTGGTAACTGACGCTCCCAGGATGGACGAGCGTGCGGTCCCCACACCTAACACCGGCTCCTTTTACACCCTACACATGACACATGCAGCCTCCAACCCTTCCTGAAATGCGGCATAAATGCACCTTGCGTGAACACAAAGTACATATTTTTTAATTTATCTAAGTAAATGATCAAAAAAGCTTTTAATACTTGTAAATATTCATTTAACTCATTTGAAAGGTTTATGAGGCTGAGTGCAGTGGCTCACACTTGCAATCCCAGCACTCTGGGAGGCTGAGGCAGGAGGATTGAGCCTAGGAGACCTAGACCAGCCTGGGCAACATAGGGAGACCCCATCTCTACTAAAAAAAAAAAAAAAAAAAAAAGAAGAGAATTAGCTGAGCATGGTGGTACATGCCAGTAGTCCAGCTACTCAGGAGGCTGAGGTGGGAGGATCACTTGGGCCCAAGAGGTTGAGGCTGCAGTGAGCTATGATCACCACCGCACTCCAGCCTGGGCAATAAAGCGAGGCCCTGTCTCAAAAAAAGTTCATTGAGTAAAAACAAAAATTAAGAACACAACATATTGAATGTATTGAATATAGTGAATTTAAAAATGAAACATTTGGTATGCAGTATAAGAGCAGATTAAAAAGAAAAAAAGAAAAAATAAAATAAAAATGCAACATGAAGCCCAGGTGTGGTGGCTCACACCTGTAATCCCAGTACGGTGGGATGCTGAGGCAGGGACTGCGTGGGGCAAGGAGTTCAAGATCAGCCAGAGCAACAAAGTGAGACCCTGTTTCTAGAAAAATTAAAAGCATTAGGGCGAGCGAGGTGGCTCACGCCTGTAATCCCAGCACTTTAGGAGGCTGAGGTGGGCAGATCACCTGAGGTCAGGAGGTGGACACCAGCCTGGCCAACATGGTGAAACCCCATATCTACTAAAACTACAAAATTAGCCGAGTGTGGTGGTGCATGACTATAGCCCCGGCTACTCAGGAGGCAGAGGCTGGAGAATCACTAGAACCCGGGAGGCGGAGGTTGCAGTGAGCCAAGATTGTGCCACCGCACTCCAGCCTGGGTGACAAGAGTGAAACTCCATCTCAAAAAAAAAAAAGAAAAAAATGTGGGGTGCAGTGGCTCACGCCTATAATCCCAGCACTTTGGGAGGCCAAGGTGAGCAGATCACGAGGTCAGGAGTTCAAGACCAGCCTGGCCCATACGATAAAACCTCATCTCTACTCAAAATACAGAAATTAGCCGGGCGTGCTGGCACGTGCCTGTAGTCCCAGGTACTCGGGAGGCTGAGGCAGAAGAATCACTTGAACCTGGGAGACGGACACTGCAGTGAGCCGAGATCACACCACTGCCCTCCAGCCTGGGTGACACAGCACGACTCTGTCTGTAAATAAAAATTAATAATATAACTAAATTAAAATGAAACATTGGGGTAAATAGAAGGTTCGAAGCTTGTCTTCGCCATCTTCCCTGATTTCTGTTTGGCTTCCTCACTTGCAGCTTCTTAGTGTTTTCCAGCTCTATCTGCCAGTGCTCTCTCTTCCTTTAATCAAACAAATATGTTCCTGTAACTCCAAAGAAGAAACAGGCATCACCAATGCCAAAATGACGTTTTCGACGGAAGAAACATCAACTCCACAGGAGGGCAGTGACCTCACGCCCCTTCCAGTCCTCCTCGGTTCCCATCCTAGGCTCCGGTTCACACACCACCTGTGGCCCAGCGAGCTCCTCCCAACCCCCTCTACTGGTGTAGTGATGAGGTTAGACCTGAATGTCACAAAATCGGGGCCAGCAGGTGAAGCACCCCCAGCAACAAAATCCATTGTCACAAACATGCAAAGGCCGCTGCTTCCCACAAGTATTGTTACCTCTCTAGGGCAACTTTAGCATCGCTGGGAACTGCTTCAAATCGGGCCCCTGACCATCTCCCATCGCCTCTATCTGCAACCGAGTGTCCCCAGCTGCAAAAAAACACACACATCCCTGAGGCCCTGGGGAGAGCAGCAGGACCGTTCCACAGAGGTGAGCCTGGACCCAGGCAGCAGGGACACTGCTGCACCCACGGCTGGAGTGACACCGAAACCGCGGCAGCAGCCGAGAGGGCAGGAGAGGCCTCTGTTGGCTCCACCCACCAATGGACGGTGCTTATTCCTGATACCACTACTACACAACCAGGCTCTCTAGAAAGTTTCCGTTAGCCAGTGCCAAACATCTTCCTGGGTCTTTTTTTTTTTTTTTTTTTTTTGAGATGGAGTCTCACTATATTGGCAGGCCGGAGTGCAGTGGTGGGAACTCAGCTCCCTGCAACCTCCACCTCCCAGGTTCAAGTGATTCTCCTGCCTCAGCCTCCTAAATAGCTGAGACTACAGGCACCCACCACCACACCCAACCAATTTTTTGTATTTTTAGTAGATGGGGGTTTCACTATGTTGACCAGGATGGTCTCAATCTCTTGACCAAGTGATTCGCCCACCTCAGCCTCCCAGAGTGCTGGGATTTATGCAGTGCATGAGCCACTGCATCCGGCCCTTCCCAGGTCTTATATGCCACCATGTTCACATTTTTTAAATCACTATTAAGTAAAGCTTTTTTTTTTTTTTTAAGAGACGAGGTTTCATCATGGCCAGTGTGGTCTCGATCTCCCGACCTCATGATCCGCCTGCCTCGGCCTCCCAAAGTGCTGGGATTACAGGCGTGAGCCACCACGCCCAGTCTAAGTAAAGCATTTTTTTTTTTTTAAGAGACAGGGTCTCACTATGTTGCCCAGGCTGGTCTCAAACCCTGAGCTCACACGATCCTCCTGCCTCACCCTCCCAAAGTGCTGGGATTACAGGTGTGAGCCACTGCACCGGCCCTTAAGTAGAATATTTTGAAGGCTGCACAGACTCCCATTAAAATAACCAGTTCATGGGTTTCGGCTGGGAACTTACCGCTTTCGATGCGTCAGACCAAAAGTAAAAGAAAAACAGCTGCAAACTGGAGGCGGTTCCCATCCTGGGCTCCAGTTCACACACCACCTGCGGCCCAGAGAGCTCCTCCCAACCCCTTCTACCGGCGTAGTGATGAGGCAGCCGCAAGCAAGGTGACCCAGGAGGAGAGAAGGGCAGGGAAAAGGCCGCCTCCATGAGGAAAGGCCCTGGGGCACGCGCATCCAAAGCAGTCCCTCTGGGGCAGGGGACAGAGCCGGATGCTATCAGCCACGGCCATTTCCAGGCCCTCTTCCTGGGCGGCCAGAGTGGCACCGCTGGTCGGGTGCAGGGCCCAAGCAGAAAGTCAGGGGCCAAGGGAGTGATGGGGGTGGCACACCAAGCGGGAGGGGCCGTAAGGGGGAGGTAAACGAACGGGGAAGAGGGCGAGGGGGCCTGCGGGGGGACACCAAAGGAGGGCCCGGGGAGGTGGAGGCAACACTGGGCACACAGACGAGGGACGCAGAGGAGTCGCGGAGCAGCGGGGGACCTGAGGGGTCGTCACCAAGAGCGCGACCGAGGGCACGGCCTGACCCCTCCCTCCCGGCGGCCCCGCGCCCTCAGGCCGAGTCCCACCTCCTCTGCAGCTCCTCCAGGGCCCACCCGCAGCCACTCCACCACCAAGCCACTCAACCGCAGCTCCGCCGACCCCGCTTCCCCCAGGTCTGCTCCGAGATGCCGGGGCGGGCCTCGGGCCCGCGCATGCGCAGCCCCCCCCCACGTGCCAGGCCTTGACGCCGCAGGTGCTGCCGGGAAGGGGGCAGGCTGCGCAGGCGCAGGAAAGGCCACGTGGTGGCCACGTGGGGCTTCTGGTGGCCGCTCTCAGCTGGGCTCAGGGTTCCTGCGCTCTGCGGGCCGCGGTGCTGGCGGGCACTCAGGAGGTGGGTGGGTGGCGGCCGGCCTGGGTGGAGGGGTGCTCCTGGGCCGCTGTGCTGTGATGGAGCCTCGCCAGACCCTGCAGGACTTTTACGATTCTGAAGATAAACAGGATCGTATTTTGAGAAAAGTTCACGGAGCAAGGCCTGAGGTGCGAGCTGTCACCGGGTGGCGTCTGCCTAGCAGCCTGCATATTGCTTGCGAGAGTCTCCACTCAGCCTGAATGTCGTGCCTGGGAGAAGGACTGCCAGGCCACACCAGTGGGGTGCAGGACACACCACATCGGGGTCTGTGGGTCTGGGATGACGTGGGAGAAACTGAGTCTGGAAAATTGAGCGGATGTGGCCACAATAGCAGAATGGACGAAGGCCCTCAGGCCGAGAGGGAGCTGTGTGGACAAGGGCACAGCGAGTGGCCGTGGATGGCCAGCGTGGAACACGGTTCCCTCCAAAGAGCCTTTCCTGCAGGTATTCTATCAGAGAGGTGGACCCAGGAAGCACGGTAAGGGAGCAGGGAGTACATGTGTTGGGGAGCAGGTGAGTGCCGTGGCCCCTGAATTGGGCCTCCTGGAGGCCTCTGGAAGAGAACAGGACACAGTTCCGAGTGGATTTGCTCTGGTTTCCAGGGGCTATCCATGCCGCCCACACCTCCACCAACTGCACTTCCAGCAGGCCTGGGCACAGGCCAGCACTGAGGAAAGCCCTGAGGCAGGAAGTTACAGGTACAGGGTGAGGGGGCGTTGGAGTGCGTGGGAGAGGCAGGGTGCCAAGAGCATCAGCCATGGCGTTGGAGTGTGTGGGAGAGGCAGGGTGCCGAGCGTCCGCCGCACTGCATGTGTGCCATGTGCGTGTTGGGGCTGGGGAAAGGCCTCGGGTGTGGACACGATGGTGCGGGCACCGTGGAGCACCACCCGCACATGATCCTGTGTGTATTGTGGAGAGATGAGGGCACCAGCGGGCACACTGCTGGCAGGGCAGGAGGAAACGGGGCTTGATCAGGCCAGAGACAGCCGGAGCCTAAAGGGCGGTCTGCAGAGGTTGAGGGGAGGCGTCTGATAATTAGTAGGGCGTGGAAATGAGAATGAGCAAGGTGAGGATGGTGCCAGGCTTCCACTTTGGGTGAGTGGCACTGTCTTCTGATCCTAAAGCCCCATCACAGGAAGGAGAACTGCCTGAAAACGTCCACTTGGGGAAGACAGAGGAGGTTACGACAAACACACTCCTTCACTTTACAGCCTGGCTATTTTATGATAAGTTTTAGTGTATTTGTTTGAGGTTATTAAAGATGCCATTTTACAGCCTTCTTAACAAATGGACTCAGGCAGATAGCTGTTTTCCTGTTGAGGTGAATGATGGCCAGGCCAGGCGGCCCTCTGTGGAGCAGGCACCACAGACGCTTCGCATACAGATGGCCTCTCATCTACGGTGGCGCCGGGGTTTCTAGAGCCACAGACACTGAACTCATTTTATTCAGAACGCCACAGAAACACTAACCAAAAAAGGATACCATGAAGGCGACATAGATCATGTGCTTCTTAAAAAGCCCACCGTCAGCGTCAGTGCGAACACCATTACCGCTCAGTCACCAAGATTAAAATTAGTCACACGTGGAAAATAGAAACAGGTTTTCCGAGAGAAGGCAGCTTTGGTTCCACTGAATAATGCCTTTTGCTTTGTAAAGAGATGATCCATATTTCCTAATGATGTATATTTTCGAGGGTAGCCCTGCTAGGTGGTCTCAGATTTGGGGTAAAAGCCTTGGTGTCCGCTGACTGTCGGGGAAGGGCTCAAAAAATGTAAATTGTATCCAAAAATGTCTGACAAGGTATTCAGTAGTGACATCAGAGACTCCATTCAGAATGAATCTAGATTAGGTTCAAATGATTAACAGTCCTTGGAATTAGAACTTTTTTCTTGGCTAGGCCTGGTGGTTCATGCCTGTAATCCCAGCATTTTGGGAGGCCAAGGCAGGTAGATCACTAGAGGCCAGGAGTTCGAGACTAGCCTGGGCAACATGGTGAAACCCGTCTCTACTAAAAATACAAGAATTAGCCAGGCGTGGTGGCAGGCACCTGTAACCCCAGCTACTTGGGAGGCTGAGGCAGGAGAATCTCTTGAGCCTGGGAGACGGAGGTTGCAGTGAGCTGAGATCACGACACTGCACTCCAGTCTGGACAACAAAGCAAGACTCCATCTCAAAATTAAATTAAAATTAAATTTTTTAAAAAAAGAACTTTTTTCTTGTATGTGTCACAAGACTTCAGCGAGACACATCCTCATCCGAGCCACCCTGGCGCTGGCCCTTGCCCCTCTCCTTCCCTGAAAGCCCTGGTCCAGCCCAGCCTTCAGCCTCCTGAGTGTCCATGTACCTTGGCTGGGCCCCAGCCCCTGTCCTCAGCCTGTCCTGCCCGCTTCCCCTCCCTGGCCACTGTGGGCAGAGGCCTTGCTTCCTGTGTCACCGACACATGAAGACAATCTGCAGAGGTACCCCACACTCCCAGCACGGCATCTGTCCCACCTGTGCCCCCGCCCCGTCCCACCCCTACTCCCCTCCATCTTCACTCCTGTTACTGTGGTGGAACTCTTCACGCCCCTGTTAAAGGCCAGCCACCCGTCAGCCCTCCCCTGGCCCCACAGCCGGTACTGCACCTGCCTCAGAATTCAGGCGTCCTCACTCCCTGTGTCCATCTCTGCTCCTCTCATGCACGTTGAGTTGATCCCCATTAAAGCACTCTCACTCTCTGGCTGGGCACAATGGCTCACACCTGTAATCTCAACACTTGAATGAGGAAGGCGGATCACCTGAGCCGAGGAGTTCCAGACCTGCCTGGGCAACATGGGGAGACCCTGTCTCTACAAAAAATACAAAAATTAGCCAGTCATGGTGGCACATGCCTGTAATCCCAGCTGCTTGGGAAGCTGAGGCAGGAGGATTGCTTCAGACCAGGAGTTCAAGACTGCAGTGAGCCGTGATCACACCACTGCACTCCAGCCTGGGCAACAGAGTGAGACAGCCTGTGTCAGGAGGAAAAAGTCTCACTCTCACATCCCACTGAGACCACTTCCATCGGGGGCTCCACCAGCCTCCTCCTCACTGGGCAGTCCTGCTGTCAATGGCAGTGGACGGTGCATGCACTGGTTACTGGCTTCCTTTGGAACTGATTCCTCCCTGGGTTCCTGGGGGTCACGCAGCCCTGTTTCTGCTGCCCTCCTCCTTAGGCCCACTCTTGTGAGCTATCCTGGCACTCTGTCCCCACAGCTGTATAGCAAAGGTCTACAGCGTGGACCTTGGCCTCCAGCCTGGCCCCTGGGCTGGAGACTCAGCAGCCTTCAGGATGTCTCCCCTGACGAGCCCCGGCCCAGCATCCCAAACCCAAGGATCTGTCTGCTGAAGCCTCTTCCTCCCAAACCATCCCCATCTGCTGGTCACACCACCCTTCTCTGAGCTGCCAAGGCCAAATTCGCGTCTGAGCCTCTACACCCCTTCCGCCCACTGCCCACGTGGAACCCACCAGTAACCCTCACACACACTCCAGTTCACTGCTCCATGGCAGTGGTCCCTCCACACCAGGCTGGACCGCAGAAGGCCGTGGATGGCTTCAGTTGTATAAAACACGTCACAGGTGCGTCCAGCTGCCAGGCTCAGTGACCAGTAAGTGCCCACTGCCGACACCCAGTGCACTGCACCTGGGGCACCTTCACCAAGGCGCTGTCCTAAAGATGAAACTGGCAACCAGAAGAAAGCCCATGCCAGGCGACTCTGCCACATTTAGAATGATAATTTGTTCCCCTTCCCCATATCCTTTTCCCTTTATTTGCCAGAAAAGAGCAGTTCCCCAGAGGCCAGCGGCCAAGCACAGACGTCTCTCTCCCTCCCCAAGTGCACACTCAGCACCTCAGCGTCCTGGAGGGACAGGAGCACACACAGCCTGAGAAGGTCCCAGAGCAAGCTGGGTGCTCCTTGCTTACAGAGGCCCCACCACCAGGGCCTGGCAGGGCACCCTGAACAAGAGGGCTTTAAAGAGCTCTCTCTGTCCCCATGTGGCTTCTACCATGCTCCCTGCAAGCTAATGTTCTCAGTGGCTCTTTCTTTTTAATGACTCTCAACTTGTCTTCAAATAAGAATAAATACTCCTGTCTGTTCTCTAGGGCTTTAGGCAGCCCTGAGCTGACCCCGTGACAGGGTTGGGATTGATGGGCCGTCTCACCAGGAAGCCAGGTGCATCTTTTACTAAAGATGGTTTCTGAATGATGAATGGCTTTCTCACGAACACAAAAGTGTTGATTGTATTTACAAACAATTCATTTTCACGTTCTGTTGATTCTGCCCCAGAAGTCCCTTGTGACGCCTCCGCAGATGATGCATCGGTGGCTATTACCACCATTGATTAAGGCTTCCTGGTCGCCCCGTGGTACCCGTTACTCCATTCATCACAGGCGAGCGCCCGCGTGCAGCAGGAGAGCACGTTCTCTTAGGCCTTACGGTTATTTATTCTTCAGTTTATGTAGGTTTGTGCGCCTTCTGAATACAGGTGCAAGCCCAAACTCCAAGGTCTATAAGGCCACAGCAGTGGCTAAATACATGACCACTTAAATTCTTCGGGTTTAGCCAATCCTCCAAAGCCTACCTACTCTGCTCCTCATTCTGAAAAAAACAATGCCAATGTGCATACAAGTGGCAGCACCCCAACTAATGAAGGCTTCGAACCAGAAGGAGAGTTAAAGTGAGCAGCAGCGTTCTGCGTCAGGTCATCGGCTTTTACGGCTGCCCTGAAAGACCCCAAGCCCGGATGCCCAGCACCCACTGGGCAAGGAGCAGTCAGTCCCCAGCATGCCCTAATGCGAGCCAAGCAGGAAATTTCTGGAGTCAGCATCCTCCTGCTGCCTCTCTGGTTGAGTGGTGGCATTCCCCTGAGCTTGACGGGCCCTGCAGATGGGCTAGTGTGCATGGGAGAGGCTGGCGCTTTGAGGAGTCCTGGCTTGCAGCACACAGCCACTGGGCCTTGGGTGAGTTGGTCAGTGTCTCCAGACCTTGGGGTCTTCACCCAGGACATTGGAGGCTCAGAAAGGAACCCAGGTTCCTGCCTGTCTGGAAAATTTGCATGTTCCTGGTGGCACCAAGAGCCTGCCAGGCTCACACTTGCAAAGTACTGGTCCGTATAAAAACATAAAGCAGGCTGGGTGCAGCAGCCCATACCTGTAATCCCAGCACTTTGCGAGGCAAAGGTGGGCCGATTGCTTGAGCCCAGAGTTTGAGACCAGCCTGAGCAACATAGCAAGACCCCATCTCTACAAAAAAATACAAAAACTAGCAGGGTGTGGTGGTGCATGCCAGCAGTCCATGCTACTTAGGACTCTGAGGTGGGAGGATTGCTTGAGCCTGGAAGATTGAGGCTGCAGTGAAGTGAGCCATGATCACACCACTGCACTCCAGCCTGGGCAACAGAGGGAGACCCTGTCTCAAAAAAAAAAAAAAGGCCAGTCACCGCGGCTCACACCTGTAATCCCAATACTTTGGGAGGCTGAGGCAGGCAGATCACTGGAGCTTAGAAGTTCAAGACAAGACCAGCCTGGGCAACAGGGCGAAACCCTGTCCCAATTTTTTTTATATAAATTACAAAACAAAGAAGAGCATAAAGCAGCCCCATCAGCAATTCTCTCACCTGCAGAAGGTCCCTTCGCTCACTGCCACGCCTCTCCGCCACCCTCCGACTCCCGCCTTATCACACCAAAGCTCCGCCCCCTCTGTCTCCCGCCTTATCACACCAAAGCTCCGCCCCCTCCGTCTCACGCCTTATCACACCAAAGCTCCGCCCCCTCCGTCTCACGCCTTATCACACCAAAGCTCCGCCCCCTCCGTCTCACGCCTTATCACACCAAAGCTCCGCCCCCTCCATTATCACACCAAAACTCCTCTCCCTCCATCTCCTGCCTTATCACACCAAAGCTCCGCCCCCTCCATCTCCTGCCTTATCACACCAAAGCTCCGCCCCCTCCATCTCCTGCCTTATCACAGCAAAGCTCCGCCCCCTCCGTCTCCTGCCTCATCACACCAAAGCTCCGCCCCCTCCGTCTCCTGCCTTATCACAGCAAAGCTCTAATCTACTTTCTCACCTCCCATTCTCTCATTTAACCCCGAATTTTTTTTAACTTCAGAAGTGCACAATATACAGGTAGCAAACCCACACATGCACCTCCAAATCTAAAATAATTTTAAGAAACAAAAAGGAAACTCTACATTTTTTTAAGTGCAATGATGCATTCTTGCTGTGCCAAGTCCAGTAATACAGAAGCATGCAAAGCAAAAGGCAGCACCCCCCACACACACACTCACACTCAACTAAGGAAGCCAGGAATGGTGGACTAGGGGACGGAGCTGGCGCTGGCACACAGTCTGGGCTCCTGCAAACATACACCTATGTGAGTTTGCTTCTGTTTCTTATCTTTTTTAAAAAATACCAACATGGAATTTTTTTCCACACACATTATTATGCAGTTTGTTTTATTCAATTTCCATATAGTTAGTTTTTTTTTTTTTTTTTTTTTTTTTTTTGGAGACAGAGTCTGGCTCCATCCCCCAGGCTGGAGTGCAGTGGCGCGATCGCAGCTCAGTGCAACCTCCAGCTCCCGGGCCCAGGAAACTCTCGCCCACCTCAGCCTGCTGAGTATCTGGGACTACAGGCAGCAGCCACGATGCCCAGCTAATTTTTGTATGTTTCTGTAAAGACAGGTTTCACCACGTTGCCTGGGTTAGTCTCGAGCTCCTGAGCGCAAGTGATCCACCTGCCTTGCCCTCCCAGAGTACCAGCATTACAGGCGTGAGCCACCGCACCTGACCAGTGCATATGTCTTTTAGATATAATAACTGCATATATCCACAGCATGGAAATGCCAGTGTATGTTTCTCCTGCCTCTGTTAAAGAGCAGTGGGGTTATATTCAGGTTTTTATTTTGTTTCTATTAATTCTGACATTTTTACCTTAGAAGGCTTAATTTCAAAAAGTGGGGCCACTGAAGCAAAGAGCACACGTATTTTCAGTGTTGACAGCTTCTCCATAATTTCCTACAAGGCTTTGTCTCTTCACAGCATCCGAGCAGGTCTTGGGAATGCCTGCTTTTGCTCATCCTTGTCAGCACTGCGTGTTATCAATCTCTCAGATTTTTGACAATCTAATGAGTAACTAACTGGGTATCATGGTTACTTGGTTTGCCTTTACCTGAATACCAGTGCAGGAGAATGTGGGTCCGTGGGTGCTGGTAACTTGCATTTTCCTTTTTTTTTCCTTAGAGATGGGATCTTGCTTTGTCACCCAGGCTGGAGTGCAGTGGCATAGTCATGGCTCTCCGCTGCCTCAAACCCTGTGCTCAAGGGATCCTCTCACCTCAGGCTCTTGAGTAGCTGGAATTTATAGGTGCACACCATTGCATCCAACTCAGTTCTTTTATTTTTTTAGAGATGGGGCATCTTGCTATGTTGCCCAGGCTGGTCTCGAACTCCTGAGCTTGAGTGATCCTCCCACCTTGGCCTTGACCAACAAGAATGAGCTTGAAATGTACATTCCTATGTAATGTCTTCCTAGACAAGCCTGTAGCTTCGTCACATTCGTGAAGGAAAATGTCTCAATTTTCATTTCTGATTTTTTTTTTTAGGCAAGTTTTTTTTTTTTTTTTTGAAGAAAGAAAGAAAGAAAAAAAAAGAATGAAGAAGAAAAGGGAAGAGAAAGAGAGAGAGAGAATGGGAGTATTGCTTTCTTGCCCAGGCTAGAATGCAGTTTAGAAATGGGTATTGAAAACCTCTTTTATACCAATAGTTATACTTAATGATGTAGACAGGAAGGAATAAGGGAAGAAAATAACAAACAAGCAGCCAACCAATATTTCATTTAAACCTATGAAATGCTATGCGATTACTGAGGAGTGATTTATTTCCAATTATGTAGTTACTTTTGGAATAGGTGTGAGGTGGTAATGTATGTTTGTGTATTTGTAGTGGAGAGTTCTATAAATGTCTATTAAGTTTACTTGTTCCGGGTCTGAGTTCAAGTCCTGCATATCCTTGTTAATTTTCTGTCTCGTTGATCTATAGAATCGTTAGCTCTTCTTGTTACATTGATCCTTCTGCCATTAGGTAATGTCCTTCTTTGCCTCTTTCGATCTCTGTGCTTTAAAGTCTACTTTATTAGAGGCGAGAATTGCATCTCTTGCTTTTTATTTATTTGTTTATTTTTACTCTCTAATTGGTTGGTAAATCTTCCTCCTTCTTTTTGTTTTGAGTCTTTGTGTATCGTTTGCATGTGAGATGGGTCTGGATGCAGCATACCGATGGGTTTTCGGCTTCTTATCCAATTAGAATATATATAAGTTTAATACTGCCATTTGATGCTAGCTGGCTGTTTTGCCCATTAGTTGGTGTAAATTTTTCATTGTGTTGATGCTCTTTGCTTTTTGATATATTTTTGGAAACGCTGATATTGGTTGTTCCTTTATATGTATAGTGCTTCTTTCAGAGGCTCTTGTAAAGCAGGCCTGGTGGTGGTGAAATCTCTAAGTACTTGTTTGTTCGCAAAAGATTTAATTTTTCCTTCGCTTTTAAAGCTTAGTTTGGCTGGATATGAAATTCTGGGTTGAAAGTTCTTTTCTTTAAGGATGTTAAATATTGGTCCCCACTCTTTTCTGGCTTGTAGGGTTTCTGCTGAGAGATCTGCTGTGAGTCTGATAGGTTTCCCTTTATGGGTAACCTGACCTTTCTCTCTGGCTGCCCTTAGTATTTTCTCCTTCATTTCAACCCTAATAAATCTGGCAATTATGTGCCTTGGAGTTGGTCTTCTTGAAGAATAGCTTTGTGGTGTTCTCTGTATTACCTGGAGTTGAATATTACCCTGCCTTGCCAGGTTGGGAAAGTTTTCCTGAATGATATCCTGAAGAGTATTTTCCAACTTGGATTCATTCTCTTCGTCACATTCAGGTACACCTATCAAACGTAAATTAGGTCTTTTCACATAGTCCCATATTTCCTGGAGACTTTGCTCATTCCTTTTCATCCTTTTTTCTCCAATCTTGTCTTCTCGTTTCTTTTTTTTTTTTTTTTGAGACGGAGTTTTGCTCTTGTTACCCAGCCTGGAGTGCAATGACGCGATCTCGGCTCACTGCAACCTCCGCCTCCTGGGTTCAGGCAATTCTCCTGCCTCAGCCTCCTGAGTAGCTGGGATTACAGGCACGCGCCACCATGCCCAGCTAATTTTTTTTTTTTGTATTTTTAGTAGAGACAGGGTTTCACCATGTTGATCAGGATGGTCTCGATCTCTTGACCTCGTGATCCACCCGCCTCGGCCTCCCAAAGTGCTGGGATTACAGGCGTGAGCCACCGCGCCCGGCCGTCTTCTCGTTTCATTTCACTGAGCTGGTCCTCGACATCTGATATCCTTTCTTCTGCTTGATCAATTTGACTGTTTAAACTTGTGCATACTTCGCGAAGTTCTCGTGTTGTGTTTTTCAGCTCCATCAATTCACTTATATTCCTCTCTAAATTGTCCCTTCTCATTAAGATTTCGTCAAACCTTTTTTCAAGGTTCTTAGTTTCTTTGCATTGGGTTAGAACAAGTTCTTTTAATTCACAGAAGTTTCTTATCACCCACCTTTTGAAACCTGCTTCTGATAATGGAACACACTCGTTCTCCATTAAGCCTTGTTCCATTACTGATAAGGAATTGCGATCCCCTGTAGAGGGAGAGGCATTCTGATTTTGAGTATTCTCTGCCTTTTTAGGCTGGTTTCTTCCCTTCATTATATATTTATCCCTCTGTCATCTTTGTAATTGCCGACTTTCTAACTAGGTCTCTGAGCGGACGTCCAACTTGTTGATTTCCAGTGCCGAAATCTGAGCAATCCACTGCACCGGCCAAAACAGCGGTGTTAAGATTGATGGTGCTTTTCTGCCCAGGAATCTCCGGACTCTGCACCAAGAACTGCCACGCTAAGGCGCCAGCAAAACTGCCACGCCAGCCACAAGAGTTGCCCTGGCAACCCATGGGGCTCCTCTGCTGGGAATCTCTTGGTCCGTGACCAATAAATATTCGTCTGAAAGTGTGGCATCCTCACTGGGAGCTACGAGCCCGAGCTGCTAGTGATCAGCCATCTTGGATCTCTTTTTTTGTTTGTTTTAGATTGATTCTTCCTCTGTCGCCCAGGCTGGAGTGCAGTGACACAATCTCGGCTCACTGCAACCTCTGCTTCCCAGGTTCAAGCGATTGCCTCAGCTTCCTGAGTAGCTGGGATAACAGGCATCGCCACCATGCCTGGTGAATGTTTGTATTTTTAGTAGAGATGGGATTTCACCATGTCGACCAGGATGGTCTTGATCTCTTGACCTCGTGATCTGCCTGCCTCGGCTTCCCAAAGTGCTGAGATTACAGGCAGGAGCCACTGCACCCAGCTGCAAGCAATCTTTATATACTGTCTTAGTCTGCTTGGGCTGCCATAATAAAATACTGCAGACTGGATGGTTTAAACAACAGAGATAAATTTCCTCAGAGTTCTGGAGGCTGGGAAGTTCAAGATCAAGGTGCCAGACAATGCAGCTCCTGGTGAGGGCTCCCTGCTGGCCTGCAGGCAGCTGCCTTCTTGATGTATCCTCCCATAGTGGTCAGGGAGAGTGATCTGTGGAGTCTCTGTTGTCACTGTCCTCATCTTCTTCCTCCTCCTCCTTCCTCTTCTCCTCCCCCCTTCTTCACGCTCCCTCTTCCTTTCTCTACCGCTTCAATATATGAATTTAGGGAGAAGAAAGAAAGGTTGGATGACTCTGCATCAAATTACCTAACCTTTAGGGTTGAACCAAAAGACCCCAAACCCAAATTCTTCCTTCTTCGTTGCTCCTTCTCCTGCTCCTTGTCCTTTTCCTTCCTCCTTGACAGAGGCTTGCTTTGTCACCCAGGCTGGAGTGCAATGGTGCAATCACAGTTCACTGCAGCCTCAAACTCCTGAGCTGAAGCGATCCTTCTGCCTCAGCCTCCTGAGTAGCTAGGACTACAGGCATGTACTACCATATCAGGCTAATTTTTAAAATATTTTTGTAGAGATGGGGTCTCACTGTGCTGCTCAGGCTGGTCTTGAACTCCTGGCCTCAAGCACTGCTCCCACCTTGGCTCTGAAAGCACTGGGATTACAGGTGAGAGTGCCACCCCTGCCAGATGTTTCTTCCCATGAGGGCACTAATCTTCCGTAGCTGAGTCCCACCCTCGTGGCCACTTATAGGGCCCTAAGGCCTCCCAAAGGCCCCATCTCCAGGTGGCAACGCGCTGGGGGTTGGGGCTTCAACACAAGAACTTAGGAGACACAGACGTTCAGTCTGGAACATGTAGTTAGCTTAAAACCAGCTACCTTACCAAATTCTTTTTTTTTTTTTTTTTTTTTTTTTTTAGACAGAATCTCACTCTATCGCCCAGGCTGGAGTGCAGAGGTGCGATCTCAGCTCACTGCAACCTCTGCCTCCTGGGTTCAAGTGATTCTTCTGCCTCAGCCTCCCAAGTAGCTCAGATTACAGATGCATGCCACTATGCCCTTAGTTTTTGTATTTTTAGTAGAGATGAGGTTTCAGCACGTTGGCCAGACCTGTCTCAAACTCCTTATCTCAGGTGATCCACCTGCCTTGGCCTTCCAAAGTGCGGCAATTACACTCATGAGCCACTGTGCCAGTCCATCCAAATTCTTTAATTAGTCCTAGTAGTTTTTTGGTTGAATTTATTGGGATTTCAGATTACACAACCATGTCACCTGAATATAAAAATAACTGCCTCCTTTCGCCCAATCTTTGGTTCTCTGTGTTATTTCTTTAACCAGGAGCTAAGAAACCCTTCTGAAGAACAGAGGGGGTAGGAGGCATCCGTATCTCATCTAGATCCCAGTGACAACGAGTTTAAGGTTTTAACATGTGAGTAGTCTTTATCTGTATCTCATCTAGATCCCAGTGACAACGGGTTTAAGGTTTTAACATGTGAGTAGTCTTTATCTGCATCTCATCTAGATCCCAGTGACAACGAGTTTAAGGTTTAACACGTGAGTAGTCTTTACGTGCATCTCATCTAGATCCCAGTGACAACGAGTTTAAGGTTTAACACGTGAGTAGTCTTTACGTGCATCTCATCTAGATCCCAGTGACAACGAGTTTAAGGTTTAACACGTGAGTAGTCTTTACGTGCATCTCATCTAGATCCCAGTGACAACGAGTTTAAGGGTTTAACACGTGAGTAGTCTTTACCTGTATCTCATCTAGATCCCAGTGACAACGAGTTTAAGGTTTAACACGTGAGTAGTCTTTACATGCATCTCATCTAGATCCCAGTGACAACGAGTTTAAGGGTTTAACACGTGAGTAGTCTTTACCTGTATCTCATCTAGATCCCAGTGACAACGAGTTTAAGGTTTTAACACGTGAGTAGTCTTTATCTGTATCTCATCTAGATCCCAGTGACAACGAGTTTAAGGTTTAACACGTGAGTAGTCTTTACGTGCATCTCATCTAGATCCCAGTGACAACGAGTTTAAGGTTTAACACGTGAGTAGTCTTTATGTGCATCTCATCTAGATCCCAGTGACAATGAGTTTAAGGTTTTAACACGTGAGTAGTCTTTATCTGCATCTCATCTAGATCCCAGTGACAATGAGTTCAAGGTTTTAACATGTGAGTAGTCTTTATCTGTGTTGGATACATTATCTTCCAGTTCCTCCTACTGGTTTTACCTAGAGTTTTTAAAATTAGGAATAGTGCTTGAATGTATCTAATGTTTCGGGGGCCACATGAATATCAGCGCCCGGCTGTTCTTTTGGTAACATATGGATGAGATCACCCTGGCTGAACAATTTCCTCATGTGGAAATTTGCTGGTCAGGGTGGGTCTATGCTCTAATACAATGCTGGATTTTATTTGCTAATATTTTATCATATTGTTCAGAAAACCCAACTCAAAGTGACTTAAATGGGAAGATCTGTTATCTCACCAGGCGAGGAGGAAGAGGAGCAGGTCCGGGTGGGAGTGGGGCGTGAAGGAGAGTGCAGCCAGGTGCTTTCCTCTCTGTTGCCCTCAGGGTCTCTGTGGCCTCCCCCACCGTCAGAGGATGGCTGCATGGTTCTAGGTGTCACACCCAGCCCCAAGAGTGCCCAGGGAGGAAGACTCGGCCTCCCCTCTGTGGACCCTCCGAGGGCCAAGAAACCTCTCCTGGGAGCCCCTTGAAGACTCCCTGCCTGCCCCACCTGCCACCTGCATCACCAGCCCATGGGTGCAGATCAGTCACTGCCAGGGAAGCAGGACTGACATGACCACAGGGGCTCCCTGCATCCTGCTCACCCCGGAACAGAAAAGCGATGGTGTAGGTGCGCCCCGCCACTGCAGGACGTTCAGCAGACCCAGGCTCTGACACCCTCTGCTCAGGCACCCCGGTCTACACCTTCTGGGGCCAGGATTAGCCAACCTCCCCTGGAGCATGTGGCTTTACTGAGGAGGCCACCACATGAGCCAAATAGGACTGTGTAAGGACAGAGAGGTGAGGTGGATGGGCTGGGCCACCAACGTGATCTATAGCATCTGTTCATGGATAAAATCGGGCCGGGCACGTGGCTTGTGCCTGTAGTCCCAGCACTTTGGGAGGCCGAGGTGGGCGGATCACCTGAGGTCAGGAGTTTGAGACCAGCCTTTCCAACATGGTGAAACCCCATCTCTATGAAAAATACAAAAATTAGCTGGGTGTGGTGGCAGGTGCCTGTTAATCCCAGCCACTTGGGAGGCTGAGGTGAAAGAATCGCTTGAGCCTGGGAGAAGGAGGTTGCAGTAAGCCAAGATCATGCCACTGCACTCCAGCCTGGGCAATAAGAGTAAAACTCTGTCTCAAAAAAAAAGAAAGAAAGAGAGAGAGAAAAGAGAGAGAGAGAAAGAGAAAAAGAAAGAAAGAGAAAGAAAGAAAGAGAGAGAAAGAAAGAAAAGACATGGGAAAATGTCCATCCTTTTGCAAGCTGGAATGGTGCCTCGAGCCTAGGCAGGCCCTGCAACACTTCATTCTACTGTTACTGGTCCAATCATGCTTTCTCCCTTTTCTTAGGTCAATTTTGATCATTTATGTTTTGGTACAAAATCATTCATCATTTCTTTTAGATCGAGCTGATTTTCTCTTACAGTTTGTAAGGTCGCTCCTGCAGCTTAGTTATTCCCAATCAGGTGCACTAGTATCTTCAATCTGCAGCCAGCCACTATTCGTGGCCAACCCTACCTGTTCTCGTTCTCTTCCTGATCAACAAAACCTTGACTGCTAAGGGACAGCGACGTCCCCAGCTGCAGTGGCACTCCCATGGCTTCCCTGCAGCCACGTGTGGCTGTGTGCTCACATTCCAGGGGATTTCTGGGACGTGTTGCTTCTCTGTTTGATTTTTCTCTTCTTTCCTCTCTGAAACAGAAAGGAGCTCACAGGAGGAGCGGCCTCACCTTCACCAGGAGGCTGAAGGCACATGCTGGAGGACACACATGGCAGGAGCCTGGTGTCGCCGCTGTGGCTGCACCCAGCCTCTAGGGAAAAACAGAACCCACCTGTTTCGTCAGAGGCAAACCCTAGCCGATACGACCTCTCTGTTCCATCCCAGAAATTTATCAAATTGTTTTTCCCAAACCATCAGCTTTTTTGCTTTATGAGTGATGTAGGAAGTAGAAAAGTTCCTTTTTAAAGTTTCCTTTCTTGGTAAATCGTAAGTGTGCTAATAACTTTGTTAAGCCCTCTCCTATGTAGCTGTTAGACATGCCACGCTTACAGGCACATAGTACACTCTATGTCCTTGTACTTTAACCAGGATATCTGTGCTGGATGTGCTCACAGACATGTCCCAGCTCACCATTGCTTTTACCTGTTTAGAAAAGTAGTTGTTAGCCAATCGGGTTTTAGTTTAGATTGTGCGGTCTGGCTCCAGCCAACGGAGATCAGCCACAGCAGTGAGGACGACCCCAAAGGCGTTAGGGATAAATGTGTGTTTTCTGTTTGTTCATTGCACTCTTGTGGCACAACGGCTAGTGAGGTACCCTTCCTGCAGCCCAGGAGGTAAAAAGTGCGTTACTGAAAGATCCTTGGTCTCAGTGCCGATTTTTCTTTGTGGCACCGAGCACCTATTTCCAACGTCTATTCCCAACAGGTGATAACAGTTTTTAATCCCTTTAGTCATTTACTCTTCCTGCTTTCTTTGATTTGGTTAATTTTTGTGTGTCTATATGCAGTAAAATCACTGAAGGTGACTGCATTGCCTTTGGCTATAGTCTATCGATCTTATTTATTTACTTTCTAGTACATTTTGGATCATGTGCAATTTTTGTTTTTTGTGACAAGGTCTCACTCATGTCCCAGGCTGGGGTGCAGTGGCATGATCATAGCTCACTGCAGCCTCCAATCCTAGCCTCAAACAACCCACCTGCCTTGGTTTCCCAAAGTGGGGATTACAGATATGGGGTAAAGGGCGTGGGGCTCCGTGCCCTCCCTGGGTGTGCCACCCTCCGGGAACATCCACACGTTCAGCTCTCCGGAAGCTCCTGCACCCTGTCCTTTGGGGTTTTGTGGAGGGTTCATTACATAGGCATGAGTGACAACTGTGTATTAATATAAACGGACAAAGAGTACACAATGTAAACCCAGCAGAGGCCTGTCTGTTCAGACTTTCTTGGCCTCTCTGAGTAGCATTCTTACCTCCAGGGGACGGGCAGGAGCTTCTCTGGAATGAGGGTCTTCTGATCCACAGATGGGAGTCCTGCCTTGGACAGGTCAAAGAATGGAAGTTCAGAGAAAGAGATTCTGTTTCCTGAGGCCTAATGCGCCCCAACATTGCAACAGATGTGTGTAATGAGTGTTATGGGAGTTAGAAGTCAAGAGCCTGCACTGAAACCTGTATCTATATAATCATCATCTCACAATGCTGTTCACTAGTTCAACCCAAGCTTGCTGGCAGCTGACCAAGTCTCCTCTCAGTGTGCTCAGATAACCAGGGAGTCTATCCATTTCATCTTAGAGAACAGACTTCTGACCTGCAGACCACCAGCCTGGCTGCTCCCAACTCCTGGGAACTGCCTTCACTGCAGAAATTTCCTCCAGCCCTCTGCTGGGTAGGATGCCTGGTTCCCGTCTCCGAGTCTTATCCGTCCTTGGTTTAATCCAGCAGTGTGCTGGCACTGGCTGGCACAGCCATCTCTTCCCACCTCTGCCTGCTAACTTCACTTCGTCAGCACGTAACCGGCCTTGGTGGCGTAATTACACCAAGGACATCAGTAAATGCTAAAATCAGGGCTCCTCTCCACCTGAGAGCTGCTTTAATCCCTCCTTTTGTTGACACTCATCTTCCAGTGCCTTCCTGAGAAAGAGGTTGAATGTGCAAGAAAAATTCTGCCACTATATTCCACAGCTGAAAATATCCTTATTGTACTCGCCAACCTGATTTCAGCTGAGCGTAAAATTCTCATTTAGAATATTTGCTTTCAGGGGTCGGGCGCAGTGGCTCAGGCCTGTAATCCCAGCACTTTAGGAGGCCGAGGCAGGTGGATTGCTTGAGTTCAGGAGTTCAAGACCAGCCTGGTCAACCAGGCGAAACCCCGTCTCTACTAAAAACACAAAAATTAGCCAGGCTGTGGTGAAGCACACCTGTAATCCCAGCTACTTGGGAGGCTGAGGCATGAGAATTGCTCGAACCCAGGAGGTGGAGACTGCAGTGAGCCAAGATCCTGCCACTGCACTCCAGCCTGGGCGACAAGAGCAAGACTCCATCTTAATAAGTAAATAAAATCTGGCCGGGCGCAGTGGCTCATGCCTGTAATCCCAGCACTTTGGGAGGCCAAGGCGGGCAGATCACGAGGTCAGGAGTTCCAGACCAGCCTAACCAACATGATAAAACCCTGCCCCTACTAAAAATACAAAAAGAAAAAAAAATAGTTGGGTGTGGTGGCACGCACCTGTAATCCCAGCTACTCAGGAGGTTGAGACAGGAGAATTGCTTGAACCCAGGAGGTAGAGGTTGCAGTGAACCAAGATCACACCATTGCACTCCAGCCTGGGTGACAGAGTGAGACTCCATCTCAAAATAAATACATAAATAAATAATAATAATAATTGAATATTTTCCTTCAGGAAGCAGCACCCTGTAGGGAGGGAGCATCTGATGACCCTTGAAGTTTGAGAGCCACTCCTAACCTTCCAATGGCCCGTCCGGCTGACCCAAGAAGCCAGCAAAACTGCTGAGTAAACAAATATTGAAGAACTGGATGCCATTTCAGTCACACATGCTTGCAGAAGGGCACTGATACGGTAATGCCTCCTGCACACATAGCAGAGTCTGGAGCCGCAAGGAGAGTGTCTGCTGGTACAAGACCTCGGCAGGCCTGCAAGGAAATGGCTCACATGGAAGTCCCCACGCAAGTGCAGTCAGTATGAACTTTCAGAGCATCAGCCCACACTCAGGCCCACAGGTAAGATGGCAGGAGCCCCTGCCCTTGTGAAAGCTTGGGCCACAGAGCTGCTGGTGAAGGGGGCGAGTGAAGGTCTCATGTGGCCTGTGCAATTCAGGCAGAAATGAGGACACGTGGGAACCCACCAGGCAGACGACAAGCTGAAAGGCTCCCAGGGAGCAGACACTTCAGGGCGAAGAGAAAGAAAAACAAAAAATCCAGGTGTGGTGGCTCATCCTATAATCCCAGCACTTTTGGGACGTTGAGGCAGGTGGATTGCTTGAGCCCAGAAGTTTAAGACCAGCCTGGTCAACATGGTGAAACCCTGTCTGTACAAAATATACAAAAGTTAGCCCGGTATGGTGGTGCAAGACCGTAGTCTTAGCTATATAGGAGGCTGAGGTAGGAGAATCATATGAGCCAGGGAGGTGGAGGCTGCAGTGAGCTGTGATCATACCGCTGCACCCCAGCGTGGGCAACAGAGTGAGACCCTGTCTCAAAAGGCCAGGAGTGGAGGACAGGCCCCAGGCCAGGAGGTTTGGTGTGGTTGGTGGGGGCCTCGTGAGAAGGCTGTTGCTGGTAGGGGCGTGCGGCAGACGGCTGTTGCAGGCCACGGAGCTTAGCCTTCAGGATTTAGAGCTGGGGGATGACAGGCTCAGGTGTCCTTGTTGTGGGGCGGGAAGCGCAGGCAGGAGGATGAGCCGAAGGCTCAGCTCCAGCTCGGCTGGGCCCACGGTGGGGCAGTAAATGTGGGCAAGGCCCGGCTTCAGAGGAACTTGATGAACAGGAGCCCAGGTCACCGCCTGTGCCCTGGCTTCCCTGCCCTTCAAAGGGTGTGTTCTGAGCTGAGGTGAGGCCCACGTGAAATCCGAGCAGGCTCCGGAGTCACCAGACACCTAGGGAAGCATGGAAGGCCTGGAAGGTCACACACAGCTGGGTGAGCCCACACAGGGCTGTGCAGGCTCAAGGAGTCCAGTCCTGGGCTGCAGGCCAGTTCTCCACACAGGTGGTCCTGGAGGCAAGCTGGTTCTGGAAGTAGGTTCTGGAAATGGGCCAGTCCAGGAAGCAAGCTCTGGAAGTAAAGTGATTCAGAAAGCAGGTTTCTTCTGGAAACAAGTTTTACAAACAGGTTCTGGAGACAGGTAGTTCTGAAAGCACGTGGGTTCCAGAGGCAGGTGCAAGAAGGAGGCGGGCTGTGGACGGAGGATCTGGAAGGAGGCGGGTTCTGGACGGAGGTTCTGGAATGAGGCGGGCTGTGGAAGGAGGATCTGGAAGGAGGCGGGTTCTGGACGGAAGTTCTGGAAGGAGGCGGGCTGTGGACGGAGGTTCTGGAAGGAGGCGGGCTGTGGACGGAGGTTCTGGAAGGAGGCGGGCTGTGGACGGAGGTTCTGGAAGGAGGCGGGCTGTGGACGGAGGTTCTGGAAGGAGGCGGGCTGTGGACGGAGGTTCTGGAAGGAGGCGGGCTGTGGACGGAGGTTCTGGAAGGAGGCGGGCTGTGGACGGAGGTTGTGGAAGGAGGCGGGATGTGGACGGAGGTTCTGGAAGGAGGCGGGTTCTGGACGGAGGTTCTGGAAACTGGTTCTGGAACCGGGGCGACTCCGACAGGCGCGCCTCGCTCGGGCTGGGGCCGGGCCTGGCGCCCCCGCTCCGCGGGCAGAGAAGAAAGCAGCCATTGTCGGAGAACTCACACTGGCACTTGTCCCTAACAAAACCGTTTTAAAAACCCCATTGTGAACATTTTTGGAGCCAGCCTCTGAGAGGGTCCCGTTGCCGGGGTGACAGGACGGAACGGCGCGGGCGGGCAGACGCCTGGAGTCCCCGCCGAGGGAGCCGAGGAGCCAGGCGCGCAGAGACCAGGCCCGCCTGACTCCGCTTGCGACGTTCCGTGTAGTTTTCCCTCCGTGTCCCGAACTTGCCCCGCACGCGCCGCGGCCGCCTTGGCGCAAGCGCAGTGCAATCGGCCGACGGGCCGCCGGCGTTCCGGCCGCGGTTGCCAGGGGTTACCGAATTCCCGGACCCCGCGGGTGGGCGGGGCTGGTCTGCCAGAGCCCGCCTTCCTGGAGCTCTGGTTGGCTGACCTGGCTGTCTATCGAAGCGGTATTGCCGCCTATTGGGCAACGGCGAGCTTGGCACAGCTGCCCCGCGCTCCGCCCAGCCGCGCCGGGCTGCCCCCACCCAGAACGGACAGTCGGGGACCCGCGCGACACTGAGGAGCCCGCGTTCAGGGTGGTGCGGGCGGCCCTGGGGACCCCCGGCGCGGCGGGCGCGGAGATGATCCTGGAGGAGAGGCCCGACGGCGCGGGCACCGGCGAGAAGAGTGCGCGGCTGCAGGTGCGCAGGACGGGCGCGGCGGCGGGAGGAGGGGCCCGGAGTCCCGGCACTTTCCTGCCTCCCACGTCCACTCGGCCCGGACGCAGGCGGGGAAACTGAGGCCAGGGCCTGCGTCCTTCCTCCTCTGGGCTCGGCGGCGGCGCTTCCAGGCCACTCAAGTGAGCCCAGGAATGAGGGGAGCCCAGGTCTGGATCATCCTCACCGCTGAAGCGGGTGAGGGGGGCCCCCTCCGGGCAGGTGTGGGGCCGGGCTCTGTGACCGCCCTCCCCACACCCGCCTTCCTGTTCCTTTCCAGGCCTGTACAGCCTCTTTCTCTAGCTCGGTCCTCCCTCTGCACCCGCTCCGGAACTGCGTGCCCATTGGGTGCACTTGTAGCAGCGGGCAGGGAAGCCTCCTGGGTGTGGGAAATGGAGAGAGGTCTTCCCGGCTGGTCTCTCCTCAATTCCCAAACCTACGCCCCTTCTGAGGTCCCTAACCTGGGGGTTGACTGGGCAAGTGGGAGGGGTAGGCAGGGCTGTGGAGAGCTGTTGCGTCTGTGCCCGGGAAAGAGGGCACGTCCGTGGGCCTTGTTCTGCAGCCCAGAGCCTGCGCGTTCCCTGTGGACCAGCTCGAGGCTGCCCCAGTGCTCCTGCCAGGCGCTGGGCGCCTATGCCCCGCCACGGGCTTTCAGCTGAGGGCTGCCCCTGCTGCTTGCTCCAGGCGAGCCTTGGATGGCACCCAGCTCTGCTCCCCTCTGGGACGTCAGACTGCATTGTCCCTGGGCTGGCTCTACTCAGCTTTGGTGTCTGCGCTCGGGTCTCCTGGGGGAGGAGGCGGTGCCATCGCAGGTCACTGGGCTGATGATGCTGACCAGAGCCCTCAAGGGCTCCCTTTCTGCCCACTCCCAGGCTGCAGCACCTCCTGGCCACTGGAGAGAGAGGCAGCCTGTGCCTGCCCTTGGTGATCTCACTCTGGCAGGGTGGCTGTGCCTGCAGGTGGCCTGGGATGGCACATGTTGTTTTGAGTGGAATGTTTGGGAAGCTGCACAAACAAGATGTCCCGGAGGGCTCGGGAGGTGACACTTTTCAGGCTGTGGGCTGTGACCGGGCTCCTTGTCCTGGCCCTCCCTTGCCCAGGGAGAAGCTGTCTCCAACCACCTCCCGGCTGCCACGTCTCTTGCACCATCCAGAAATGACCCCGCCATCAGGGGACTGGGGAGGGAGGTGGCGTGGGGCGGAGGCAGTCCCTGTGTCACACAGGCACCGCTCAGGCTGTCCTGCCATCTGGAAAGTCTTCCCTGATGCCTGTGGCCAGGCTGGAGTGAGGCCTGTTCCACCCCCATCAGGCTGGCCCCTAAACTGGCCCTGATGCTCAGAGTTCAGTGGGTCAGGGGTTGGTCATTTGTCCACTTAGAGGCCATGCCTGGGCCTGAGGCCCTGTGGACAGATCGGGGTGACTTGTATTGCCCCCGACGTGATGAAAGCAGGCATCCAGGGAGCGCTCACCTGGTCCCAGGGCCAGCGTGCAGCTGGAGTCCTGCCGTGGGTGCTTCCCAGGCCCTGGGCCTCAGCACGCCTGAATAACAGCGTGAGCAGGTGGTCAGGGCTGCCAAACTGGGAATGGAAGAAGCCTGTCATGGCCCAGGGTGGCCAGTGCAGCTGCTGTCCCTCCCGCCGGGGCCACAGGGGCTCCCAGGAGAGGACCACAGGCATGGGGGTTTTGGGGATGACGTGTGTTCTAGGGGACGGCGCAGGGGTTTGAGGGATGGTGTGGGTTCTAGGGGATGGTGCAAGGGTTTGAGGGATGGTGTGGGTTCTAGGGGACAGCACGGGGGTTTGAGGGATGGCGTGAGTTTAGGGGATAGCGTGGGTTCCTGTTCCCCAACAAGGGTGGGAAGCAGTCCCAGGAGCCACCAGAGGCCTTGTCTTGCTACTGACTGGCAGACGTGGCCAGGATGGCCACACCTGACACAGACCAGACTCGCCCCAGGGCTGGGTGGGAGTCACTGTCAGCAGCATTGTGGGTCTCAAAGCATGGAAGGAGTGGGTGCTGGAGAGGCAAACCAGCCACTCCACGCCTGGGAGCCCACCCAGGGGACAGCCACAGGTGACATAAAGAACTTTGTCAGGGTGGAGAGCCAGGCGTTCCCATGTGGCCATGGGGAAGAGCAGTGGGAGGCCATGGGCAGAGGGAGGGACACATGAGGATCGTGCAGGCAGGACTGGGGCAACCTGAGGCATGAAACTGGATCTCCTGTGAGAGAAATTTAAGCCCCAGCACGTTTGCACCACTTCAGAAGACAGAGGAGCCATGGAAGTTCAGAAAGGGGCCCTGCCGGGCACGCTCCTGTCTATCTCCTTGGCCAGTGCTGGGCAGGGCCACAGGGGTGCAGTCAATGGGTGCAAGGCTCAGAGTCCCTTCTCTGTGGATGGGAAATGCGTGGTGTGTGTTCACTTTGAGAACCATCCCCAAAGTCAGACGGCAGCTGCTGCACCAGCCACCGGGGGCCGATGGTTGCCCCCAAGCCTCAGGGACCCTGTCCGCAGCCACTGCACCAGCCGCTGGGGGCCGATGGCTGCCCCCGAGCCTCAGGGACCCTGTCCGCAGCCGCTGCACCAGCCGCTGGGGGCCGATGGCTGCCCCCAGAGCCTCAGGGACCCTGACCTTTGTGCCCACACTTAAACCCGCACCAGAATGATTGGGAGGCATGGGCGAATTAGATGGAAGAAAATTGGGGGAGGGGGGAAGGGGAGATCCAGAATGACATCCAGAAGTACAGGAGGAAGGATGTGTGGAGCAGCGAGTCACCTCCTGCAGGGCTCCTGGAGCCCCTACTTGTCCAGGCTGCCTGGCGAGACCCTGGCACCTGGTGTCCTTGGCAGGTGCCAGCCTCCCCGCGCCCCCCGCCACCACATCCTTCTGCACTGACTGCCTCCTGTCCTGCTCTGACTGGATCCTGTGTTCACACCGGCCCTGTCCTACCCCTCCCTGTGAGGCCAGCTCCAGCTCCAGCCCATAGTGACCACCCCGTTAGCCTCGGGCAGGCTGCAGTCCTCTCCGTGGCTTGTGGGGGCCCCATGGGGTCGGGGCTGTGATTGCCTGTGGCCTCCCTGCAGGACTGTGACTCCCTGACACAGACACAGCGCGGCCAGCTGCAGAGCCGCAGGGCCCGGATTTACCAGCAGATCGACAAGGAGCTGCAGATGCGGACGGGCGCCGAGAACCTCTACAGGTGGGTGCTCAAGGCCCCCCGGTCCCGAGCAGGGCCCGCCTGGGTGAGGGTGGCAGAGCAGCCACCCAGGCAGATGTCTACCCCATGGCCGGGTCAGGGAGCCGGGTGCACGAACAGGTGAGTCCTGGCGGCATGCAGTACAAGTGATGCTCAGCCATGACCCTTGCAGACCTGCCTCCATGGGCCTCTGTGCTGGGCTGGAGGGGCCAGGGAACCGGTGTCCCCCTGGGTGTGCAGCCTGGGAGCCCCCAGCAGTGCACATGGGGGCTTCTCAGAAGAGGCATGGTTGAGGCTGAGCTGTGGCAGGTGATGGCGCGTCCCAAGGTTGGGGACCTGGGAGGGGATGGAAGACCCGCTCCTCTTCCTTGGAGCACGCCACCTGTGAGCCTCGCATGTGTGTGAGTGCCCCTTAGTGCCTGCTGCCTCGCTGCCTCCATCCTGGCCTTCCTTGGGGACCCTTGGTCCCTTTGCCAGGTCCTGATGCAGATACAGAGAGGGGTCTGGCTCTTGCCCACCATCCAAGGAAGTTGTGATTGAGTGCTGTGGAGGGCTGTATGAGCCCCCAAAGAAACCCGGGGCACTGAGGGAAGTGCCCCCAGGCTGGAGTCAGGACATGCATGTGCTGGGGTCGGGGTGATGAACTGTAGGGGGCATCAATCCTGCTGCTGCCCCTGCCCCGCCCATGGGGGTGGACCTGCCAGCAGCACCCCTCTGTGGGGTGAGCTCAGAGCTCCGACAGGTAGCTGGCAGGAGGGCTGCAGTGGGCACGGGGCCTTTGGCTCTGCCCTGGGGCTGGGCTTTCAACTGCCCGGCCTCCCTCAGAGCCACCAGCAACAGCCGGGTGAGAGAGACGGTCGCCCTGGAGTTGAGCTACGTTAACTCCCACCTGCAGCTGCTGAAGGAGGAGCTGGAGGAGCTCAGCGGCGGCGTGGACTCTGGCCGGCATGGGAGGTGCGGATGGGGCAGGACGTCGAGTGCGCATACACTGCGGGAGCGGTTAGGACGGTGCAGGGGACTTGCAGGTGCCGTGTTCCTCAGGAGCGGTTTATGACAGTGCAGGGGACTTGCAGGTGCCGTGCTCCTCAGGAGCGGTTAGGACAGTGGAGGGGACTTGCAGGTGCCCGTGCTCCTCAGGAGCGGTTTATGACAGTGCAGGGGACTTGCAGGTGCCCGTGCTCCTCAGGAGCGGTTAGGAAGGTGCAGGGGACTTGCAGGTGCCTGTGCTCCTCAGGAGCGGTTAGGACGGTGCAGGGGACTTGCAGGTGCCGTGCTCCTCAGGAGCGGTTTATGACAGTGCAGGGGACTTGCAGGTGCCCGTGCTCCTCAGGAGCGGTTAGGACGGTGCAGGGGACTTGCAGGTGCCGTGCTCCTCAGGAGCGGTTTATGACAGTGCAGGGGACTTGCAGGTGCCCGTGCTCCTCAGGAGCGGTTTAGGATGGTGGGGGGTACACAGCCCCCCCAGGACAGATGCACGTGTAAACCCCTGAGGGAGGGATGCGCACTGTGCCGCAGAGCCCCGGGAGTGCACCCGCGCTGCCGAGGGCAGCAGGGCTCGGCCTTACAGTCTGGAGTCAATGCTTCTGGTTGTAGCGAAGCTGTCACTGTCCCCATGATACCCCTGGGCCTGAAGGAGACCAAGGAGCTGGACTGGTCTACACCGCTGAAGGTACGCACTGGCCTGCAATCTCTAAGGGGCACGGACCTGCCTTGGGACCCAGGGGGTCTTGGAAGCTTCGTGGTCCAGCCGTCTCATTGAACAGACAGGGAAACTGAGGCCCAGAGGAATGGTGAAAGGGACACCAGGGACCTGGTATAAATGGCCAGGGACCCAGCCTGTGCTGCGTTCATGGCCCGCAGTGGTGCCTGCGCCCCAGGCTGGGGCTGATGCCATAGAGAGGGTGTGGACACATGCCTTGCCCTCAGACAAGCAATGCCCTAGAACGATGGGACCTGGAAACCCAAGAAGGGGCATGGGACCCAGGCTTGCCCATGGAGGGCACCATTGGCTCGGGGCCACACGCCTAGCACTGGCCCACGAGGGCCTTGGAAAGGGCTCAGACCTCAAAACAGGCTGGCACTGCCTGTCAGGGGTCTGTGGGAGTCACTGAGCGGCAGACGGGCCCTGGCCTCCGAACCGCAGGGATAGATAAGGAAATGCGCATAAAAGTAGCACTGAGTCTCCAGGCCCCACTTCTGTGATGGGCCGAGGGAACCCCAGGGCCAGAGGGGCTCTGACCCGCATCAACCCATCAAGTTGCTCCGGACACATTGGCCCCCAGCCCTTCTCTAGGGCTTTTGAGGGCCCAGGGCCCAGGGCCCCGGTCCTACATGGCAGCCAGCCTGCTCTGCAGCACAGACCCTCCCTCCACCATGAGTCTTTCCCCAAGGTGGGCTGGGAGACCCCAGGGAGGGAGACCAGGCACAGGGTGGATGCCAACACCTGCCCCCCATCAGGAGCTGATCTCGGTGCACTTCGGAGAGGACGGCGCCTCCTATGAGGCAGAAATCAGGGAGCTGGAGGCCCTTCGGCAGGTGTGTGGTTCCCCACCTGCCCGCCCGCCTGCCCTCCTGCAGCCCTGGGAGACACAGCAGAGGCTGAGGACGGGCCTAACTCAGGAACAGAAGGCAGAACTCAGTGTGGATGTCTCAGGGACGTGGGGAGACAGCGACGCAGGGACCCTGTGTGCAGACACAGCCGGGGGGCGTGGAGGGGCTTGCAGGTGGCTCCCGTGCCGCACGCTGCTGGCCTTCAGAAGTTGTGGCTGCCTAGGGCCCCACTGGCTTTGCCTCCCCACCCCCCGTGGTGCTGATGCCCACAGGGGCTCCCCAGAGTGGTGTGTGAGTGGGGTGGGCCGGGCGGTGGGGCCCAGTGGCTCCTGCCCCGCAGGCCATGCGGACCCCCAGCCGGAACGAGGCGGGCCTGGAGCTGCTCACCGCCTACTACCAGCAGCTGTGCCTCCTGGACGCGCGCTTCCTCACCCCCGCCGGGAGCCTCAGGCTCTTCTTCCAGTGGTAGGGACTGTAGGCAGTGGTGCCCTGGGGAGGGGAGGCCTGGCTGCCATGCCACGGGAACTCCACCCAGCCTGACCCCCACACTGCAGGTATGACTCGCTCACCGGGGTCCCGGCCCAGCAGCGTGCCCTGGCCTTCGAGAAGGGCAGTGTGCTTTTCAACATTGGTGCCCTACACACGCAGATCGGGGCGCGCCAGGACCGCGCCTGCGTCGAGGGTGCTCACTGTGCCGTGGAGGCCTTCCAGAGGGCCGCTGGTGAGGACAGCCTGGGCTGCGGTGGGGCAGGGTTCGGTGCCAGTGTGCCACAGAGCCCCTTCTGCAGGCCAGGAGCTGGGGGGTGGTTAGGACATCAGTCCCTCAAGTGAGGGGGCTGAGCGAGCACATCAGGCCCACCATGTCCCCGGAGCAGCCCTGGCTGGTCACTCTGAGTGCCACGTGGGGCAGAAAGAGGCAGGTGCAGGGTCTGCCGTGTGAGCACCCTCCCTCCCTCCGTCTGCAGGGGCCTTCAGCCTCCTGAGGGAGAACTTCTCACATGCACCAAGCCCAGACATGAGTGCTGCGTCCCTCAGCGCACTGGAGCAGCTCATGATGGCCCAGGCCCAGGAATGTGTGTTTGAGGGCCTCTCACCGCCTGCCTCCATGGCCCCCCGCGACTGCCTGGCCCAGCTGCACCTGGCACAGGAGGCTGCCCAGGTGAGCTCACAGCACCCTTGTCAGGTTGCAGGGGGTGGGGCCAAGCTGGGGTCAGAGCTGGGGTCCAGGCAGGTGTGAGATCTGCCTCTTCCCTGTGGGGCTGGAGCCTCTGCTCAAGGAGACGGCATGAGGCAGCAGGAACTGGGGTGCCGGGAGGCTGCTGGGATGGTGGTCAGAGCAGGTGGAGGCCAGTGGGTAGAGGCAGCCACCACCCGGAGAGCAGGAGGCCCTCGAGTGCCCGCCATGTCCACGGCAGGTGGCAGCCGAGTACAGGCTCGTGCACCGGACCATGGCCCAGCCCCCCGTCCACGACTACCTGCCCGTCTCCTGGACCACCCTGGTGCATGTCAAGGCTGAGTACTTCTGCTCCCTGGCCCACTACCACATAGCCATGGCCCTCTGCGACAGCTCCCGTGAGTGTCTGCCCCGCCTGCCTGTGGTGCTGCAGAGGCCCCAGCCCGGGCCTCATGGCCTCTGTCCCCCAGCAGCGACCGAGGGAGAGCTCCCGGCACACGAGCAGGTCTTCCTCCAGCCCCCCGCCTCCTCTAAGCCTCGAGGCCCTGCACTGCCGCTGGAGCTGGGGGAGCGCAGAAAGCTTGGTAAGGCATCTGTGCACGGAGTGCCCTGGGGCCTCGGGTGGCCACCAATAGCAGCAGCACATCCCACACCGCCCTCATGCTCTTTGCCACCTGCTGTCCCCATGCGGATGGGGGGTCCGCCGACCTATCCCTGGATGCCTTGTGCCTGATGGGTGACGGCCCAGCACAGGAGCACCAGGCAGCCATGAGCAGGTGGGCCACCACTGGGAGCAGCTCATCCATCCCTGGCCCCCTCTTTGCACCTGGCAGAGCCCTCCTGCACAGCCAGCCCCTCGCCCCATGGCTCAGGCCCCCAGCGAAAGTGGCTGTGATGAGCCTTGCAGCCCTGGCGTTGCCCGCTCCTCCTGCCAAGTCCTGGGGCCCTCGGGCCCACGTGGTGTGTGACAGCGCTGTGCCCCGTGCAGGCAAGGCCCACCTGAAGCGCGCCATCCTGGGGCAGGAGGAGGCGCTGCGGCTGCACACACTGTGCCGTGTCCTGCGGGAGGTGGACCTGCTGCGGGCCGTGGTCGCCCAGGCGCTACAGCGTTCACTGGCCAAGTACTCGGAACTCGACTGTGAGGATGACTTCTGCGAGGCTGTGGAGGCCCCCGACATCCTGCGTGAGCAGCCAGGGCCTGTCTGGGTGGCTGCATCACCAGCTGGGGTGGGGGCCTTCATCCTGGAGAAAAGGAGGCTGATTGCATTAAAGACGCAGTCACCACAGTTAATTAAATAACGGTGGCACTTTCCAGGCGGTGATCTTGAGGGCCCGCAGAGCTGCCAGGCCCTGCAGGGGACTGGGGGCCAACCACGCTCCTCGGCGTCTCCCTCCCCGCCCCAGCCCCTACCCTGAGGGGAAGCCCACAGGCCCGGGCAGTCATGGCTGACCTCAGGGAGGGCTTCTGGAGCCACTTGGGCAGGGAGATCATGTGTTCAGGGCACCTGGCACGCTCCTCCCACCATTGCAGAGTGGCCAGGCCTGGAGGTCAGAGGCAGGGCCTGTGTATGCTCGGGGTCATGCCCTGTGTCCTGGCAAATCCCAGGGGCTGGTCCCCACAGGCTTCCAGCTTAGCTCTGCTCTTCCTCCTGCCCTCTCAGCTAAGACCCACCAGAAGCCAGAGGCCAGGATGCCGCGCCTGTCCCAGGGGAAGGGGCCTGACATCTTCCATCGGCTGGTGAGCACACCCGTCCCCAGGCGCCCTCCAGCACTGGCAGCTTGGGCTGCACGGCTCTGACCAGCTTGTGGCCTCAGGCCCTTGGTGGTCCAGCCCTGCCTGGCCTGCTTCGTGGAACCCTCGGTGTCCCTCGGTGTGCAAGTTGGGCAGGGGTGCTGGCCAGGCAGGGTCTCCTCTGACCTCTGAGCCCCGCTAGGGGCCCCTGTCTGTGTTCTCAGCCAAGAACCGGTGGCGGCTGGTGGGCCCCATCCACCTGACCCGAGGAGAGGGCGGCTTCGGCCTCACGCTTCGGGGAGACTCGCCTGTCCTCATTGCTGCTGTCATTCCGGGGGGCCAGGCTGCGGTAAGGGCCCCGCTGGCCCCTGAGGCTGAGTCCCTGGTGCCCTCCAGGGTGTGATGTCCCCGTCTCACCGTCCGAGTCTCCCCACAGGCGGCAGGCCTGAAGGAGGGCGACTACATCGTGGCGGTGAACGGGCAGCCGTGCCGCTGGTGGAGGCATGCGGAGGTGGTGGCGGAGCTGAGGGCTGCGGGAGATGCGGGTGCCAGCCTGCAGGTGGTATCGCTGCTGCCCGGCTCTGGCCTGCCCGGCCTGGTGAGCCCCAAGGCCCTGAAGGGCAGTCCCCAGCCTGTTGTCCCCACCCTGACCCTGGGCCTGCCAGGACAGGGAGGCGGGGATGCAGGCAACCCTCCCCGGGGGGCTCCTGGATAGGGGCCACCAGTGCTTCGGCCTCCACCTGGGGGCCCTGCTCCACCCCAAGGGTGCCGCAGCCTCTGTATCCTCAGACTGGAGGCTTCTGGGTCAGGCGCTCCATCCCAGAGCACGGCTGGCTCAGGGCTGGGTGAAACCCATGGGCCCCTGCTGTGTGGCCATCCTGATGGGAGCCCCCAAACAGTTTCATGACATGCCAGCCCCTCCCAGGGGGGCCTCGCCTCCTCCCAGACTGCCTGCAGGTGGGGACGGGCAGCAATGGCTGACCACAGTCTCTCTGTCCCTGCCGTAGGGGGACCGCCGGCCCGCCCTGCTGGGCCCCAGGGGGCTTCTAAGGAGCCAGAGGAAGCATGGTTGCAAGACCCCGGCATCCACGAGGGCCAGCCCCCGGCCCCTCCTTGGCTGGAGCCGAAAGACCCAACAGGGCAAGACTGGAGGCTGCTCGCAGCCCGGTGCCCCAGCGAAGGCGGCTCCACCCTCACCCTCGGAGCTCCCAGGGCGGTTGTGAGGGCCCGGCTCTGGCTCCAGCTGGTGGAAAGCATCAAGCACTCCCACCATCAAGCCCCCAGAGGACCTGCAGGCAGTGCCTGCTTTGCCCCGTGCCAGAGGCTGCCTCGGGCACCTTCCGGCCCATTAAAGATGATGGTCAGACCTGTCTGAGCCCAGTGACGGGAGCCATGGCCACTTCACCCAGACACAGGAAGGGTGCCAGTCCCTCTGCCGATCTGAGGTCAGCCTCCTGGGGCTGCCCTGCCCTGGGGGCTCCTCACAGCCTCCCCTGTGTACCCCCAGGCTCTGTCCACCTGCTGCTGCCCTGGGCACAGACCCTGAGGTGTCAGTGCTGCCTCCAGCCAAGCTTCTGCCTGGTGCGCAGCGACTACTGCTGGGCACCCCTTTGCTCCCCACTCCTCTGCCATGCAGCAGCCAGGTGCATCCATGGCACCCACAGACCTCTAGGCAGGGTCCCAGCCAAGACCCTCCCCCGAAATACCTCCTGTTGTCCCGTCTGTGGACAGAGCAGGGGACCCCCGACCTCTGTGCTCTGTGCTGGTTAACCCAGCAAGTGTCCCCTTTGCCAAGAGTCCCTGGTGTCAGGGCCCAGGTCTCATGGCAGCCCTGAGCTGCCGGACCTGCTGCCCGCCCTGCTGTCCTGCTCTGAGCATAGGTGCCACCCTCCAGCTCCTGGGCATGTCACCTCTCCCTGATCCTGAGGCCAGCACAGGCCCCTAGCTGTCCCCAGCCTGCCTGGCTGCTCCTGCTGGCCTCCACGGGCCGTGAGTTCTCAGTGTCTCAAGCAGGGGAAGTGGGGGCCGCCTCCAGGCCTCTGTACACTGGGTGGACAAAGGCCATCGGCAGGAATGCTGCCCCCAGGACAGCAGTGGGCTCAGGCCTGGGCTCCACCGGGGGGAGGGGATGGGAAGGGCTGCAGGGCAGGGCAGGCCTGAGCTGCACCCAAGAGAAGCCACAGAGCAGGGCCACCACCCAGGACCCCAGGGCCCAGCAGGTTCCAGAAGGGACAGGGCTGGTGGGAGTCATTCCCGAAGCCACCAGGGGGCAGCCGCCACCCGCTCAGCAGCCCTGAGAGGCAGCACGGGCAGGTGCAGCTTGGGAGGGCCAAGCCGCAGACCCTGGGTGGCAAGGAAGCCCCCAGCACTGCAAGACCCCTGCCCTCTCATCCAGGCCCTTCCAAGGGTCCTCCAGGTGGGAGCAGCCCGCCCTGTGTGCCAAGCTCCAGTTCCAGGACAGGACCCTGCACTGCCACCTCCCTTGTGCTTCAGCCAGGAAAGTGGGGTGCCAGTGGGGTATGTGGGGGTCCCAGAGACGCAGGTGCCACAGTGCCATCTTCCTGAGCAGGAGGACGGGGCTCCCCAGCCTGCCTGAGCCAAGGTGGGGGTCCAGGTGTATCCCTTTCCCTCCCCTGCCCTCCTGGGAAAATCCCTGCTCAGCAGAATGGTCCAAGGTCATGAAGGTCTCCCCAGCACGTTTTAATTTGATTAATAAAACTGCGTCAAGGAGGCCATTAGGCGCTAATTGGGGATGACAGGGTGGCAGCCGTGTCTGGGAGGTGCAGGGACTCCCTACCTCCTGTGGCCTGTCCAGACCCGAGATGGGGCCAAAGCTGCCCCCTGCCTCCTGCAAGGTGGGCGCTGGGCCATGGGCTGGCGGAGGGGGCTCTCCCCACCTCAGACCCTTGGGGTGCGCCCCACCCATCCAGCCCCTGCCCATACACGCCTTTTTTCTGGCCCCCACCAAGGCTGGGCCTGTGCTCCTGGCCCTTCACCCCAGGCCCTCCCGTCCCCTGCTGCCCCTCACAGGTCTCCCTTCAGACTGCCTCCTGTCATCCTCTCCCTCGGCGGAAGGGTTGGGGCGGAGTCACGTGGCTGGGACTGGCTTCTGTCACCACCTCCGTCCAATATCTGTGAAGTGGAGGAAGCCTGGGGCACGGGGGTGATGTGGGGGTGCAGGAGGCCCTGAGGTCCCACTGCCTGCTATGGGGGAGGGGCGATGCAGGAGGCCCTGAGGTCCTGCTGCCCGCTGGGGAGACAGCAGAGGTCCTGGGATGTGGGGCCTAAAGCTCTAGTCAAGGCATGGCTGGGCGGGGGTCCTCCTCCCCACCTTCCACTTGGGACTGCTCCTAGGGCAGCAGTGAGCCCCTCTCCAGAATGGAAAGCAGGTGCCAACCAGCCCGGCCCCTCGGGCTTGAACCATGCCACTCCAGCCACTGTGGGAGTCCTGCCAGACAGCCCCTGGGCTGCGGGAAGGGACCGTGCCCCATCCTCACTCCCGCATCAGCTGGTGGCTGATTGCTGGACGCACTGGGTGGATCCAGCCTCTCAGGGACTCCAAGTCCACAGGCAACTACAGGAGGGGGCGTCAGTCACCACAGCTCTAAGAGACCTGGGGACCAGTCAAGGGCATGATGCCAGGCCTGGCAGGACCTGCAGCTACGTCCCCGTGGCCAGCTGTGGCCTGTGCCCCTCCAGGGGGCAGCAGGCCCTGGGGCCAGCACACAGGGGCCACCTGTGCTGAACCTGCCCTAGCAGGAGGCAGCAGCTCAGGGTCCCGTCCCACCTGCTTAGGCTGGGAGCAAGCTGGATGAGGGCAGGGCTGACTGCTGGGGAGCACTCGGTCTGCAGGCTGTGCCTCCCGTGGTACAGCTGTCCCCACGCTGCACGTGGTGGTGCTCGCCTGCCCCTCTGTGCTGCGACTCTGCCCTGCGGAGCCCGTTCTCCTCCCCCGAGGTTCTGTGTGCTCGTTCCTGGGCGTTGCTGGCCGGCGCCGTTTTGGCGTTTAGGGACTGGTTAGTGTCCCTCCCTCGGACGGCCTGGCTCGGCCGCACCCTTTGCATGGCTTTAGCCCCGCCTTCTGGCCAGCCGTGTCACTTGGGTCACTGTGTCACACACGGGCCAAGGGCAGGGACGGCACCAGCGTGTCCATGAGAGCATGGACGCGTGGGGCAGTGTTGCCAGGGAGGGCGGGGCCAGCGTCCAGGGGCTGCTGAGGCCACGGCATGATCCTGCCCCGCTCCCCATGCCCGGGCAGAGCCAGGGCCCACGACGGATGAGGGGCAGCACAGGGACCGATGGTGCCCGGGACCGCATGTGCGCAGGGACGGCGTGTGCATCCTGCCCAAGCGCTGGGCCCCTCGCGGCGACACTCCATTTCCAGAGTGGTCCCCAGGCAGGAGGCTGAGCTGAGCCTGCGCTGCCGTCCTTTCTGCTTTGCCAACAGAAAACTGCGGAGAAGGGAGAAGGCAGACTCCGTTTTGCTTGGGTCAGCAGTGAGCAGGATTAACGCAGGGAGAGGAGCCACGAGGGGTGGGGGCGGGGGCTTGGGGACGGACAGGAATGGGGGTGGGGTTGTGGATGCTGGGCTGGGGATAGACTGAGGTGAGCCAAGGGCAGGGTCCCCAGTCCACTCTCCTCACCCCCTCCCGCCCCTGCTGCCACCTCAAGCCAGCGGTTCCGGAAGAGGAGGGACTGCAGGCTGCCGGCAAGCGCTGGGGTCAGGCCCCGTCCAGCACTCCCGTCCCGCCGCACCCTCCCACATCCCCGGAGCACTGCTTTCCCTGTTCCTGATGGCCGTGGTCAGGATCTGTGCCTGTTCGAGGTGGGCCAGGTGGCTGGTGGGCTGGCGAGACTACAGCTGTCCTCAAGTGCAGATGGCACCCTCGGACCATCTGCGACCTGGCATCAAGGTCCAGACAGCCCGGGGGCTTGATCATGGAGGGGGGTCAGCGGAAGGCAGGGACTGGGGTGCCCCGCAAAGCTCCAGATAGAAACCTGCTCCACGGGCTTCAGACCCCCAGGCCAAGGGGGCGAGTGGGCAGCCGGGAGGACCCTGAGGAGCAGAGGGGGTGGGCCCAGACCCAGCAAGGCCTCAAGCCAGGGTGGCGGAGGGGGCACTGGGGGCTCTGGCCACCTAGATGGTGCTGTTGTCCACGGGAGAGGTGACAGGGGCCAGGTCAGGCCACGGGTAGCAGACGAGCTTAGAGGGTTGAGCTTGGCCTCTGCTTCCCAGCACTAGGAGAGATGCTGATGGCCTGGGGCTGAGTCCTTAGCCACCTCCAGGTTACTCGCGCCTGACCTGTGGCCACTCTAACCCTCCCGGTGTGAGAAAGGAAGAGATGGAACTCCAAACCCGCAACCCCACCACCCTCCCCACCATCGCCGAGGTCACAGCCTAACCACCCCCTCCCACCACCCCTGAGGTCATGTACACACCACCATCCCCTCCCCCACCCAAGGCCACACCCCCACCGGCTTCCGCCACTGCTGAAGTCACAACCCCCTCACCCCCTCCCACTGCTGAGATCATACTCTCACCACCCTCCCCCACCCCTGAGGTCACACCCCCCACCCCACCCCCACTCCTGAGATCACACCTTCACTACCCTCCCGCACCCCTGAGATCACACTCTCACCACCCTCCCCCACCCGTGAGGTCACACCTCCCCACCCCACCCCCACTCCTGAGGTCACACCTCCACCACCCTCCTGCACCCCTGAGATCACACACTCACCACCCTCCCTTGCCCTTGAGGTCACACCCCCGCATCCCTGAGGTCACACCCCCCGACCCCACCCCCACTCCTGAGGTCACACCTCCACCACCCTCCTGCACCCCTGAGATCACACACTCACCACCCTCCCTTGCCCTTGAGGTCACACCCCCGCATCCCTGAGGTCACACCCCCCGACCCCACCCCCACTCCTGAGGTCACACCTCCACCACCCTCCCGCACCCCTGAGATCACACTCTCACCACCCTCCCCTACCCCTGAGGTCACACCGCCCCACCCTCCCCCCACCCAAGGTCACTTGGCATATCACTGTGCCCCCCCACTGCTGATGTCACATCCACCGCCCCTGTCATGGTCGTCCTGACACGTGGCTGCACCTGGAAGTCAGAAGATGAGGCCTCATGGCTTGTCACAGGGGCCCCAGGCTCTTCATCTGCAGACAAAGCCGCTGAGGAAGGCTTGCAGATTCAGGGCGTTGACAAGGTCCCCGGTGCCTCCTGAGGACAGGGCCTAGTCTTGACCACATCTGTTCTGCCCACAACTCCCAGTGAGCTGGAGGGGAGGGGGTAGAAGCCGGTAGAGCGAGGGATGCAGGCAGGGTAGGGGGTGAGCAGGTACCAGCTGGGAGAGCCAGCAGGAACCCTCTCCGCCAGGCTGGGCTCTGGGCTCTCAGCGGTGAGGACAGGCCTGGCCCTGTGGGGCTGACCACCTAGGGGCTGAGACTGCATCTCAGGGCAGGAGGAAGCTGGCGGTTCCGGGCGCGAGAGGCCTGGTTCCTGCTTGGCCTCCAGGCAAGCACAGTGTGGAAGGAGAGGAGAGGCAGGGGTGGGCCGGCAGGGGAGGGCAGGCTGCCTGTGGAGGGGTACCTGGGCTCCTACAGGATGCTGTCCCAGGAGGGCATTGCCTGGGGCACTGTGCCCATGCCTGGTGGGTGCTTCTGGTGCCCTGCACCCAAGGACCAGAGGGCACCACCCTAGAGCACGGCTTGTGAGGGTGCTGGATGGGGTGTGGGCGTGCCAGGGGAAGTCCCAGCCCGGGCAGCGGCAGAGGACAGGCAAGTTGGGGGTTCGGTCCGAGGTGGGCCTGCTGGTCAGGGGATGCCAGTGGGTGCCTGGGGGGCAGCCTCCAAGAAGTTGCTGCATGCACTGTGGCTGGAGAGGGACTGAGGGAGACCTGGGGGTCACCCAAAGCCCTGGAAGAGGGTTGGGGGCCAGAGCCGAGGGGAGGACTGCCTGAGGACCCCTGGGAGAGGAGTCTGAGGAGACTGGGGGTGTGGGGCTGTGCTGGGGGTGGGCTGGGAAGAGGGGAAGAGGAGGGGAGGGAGAGAGGAGGTGGAAAGAGGGGGGAGGGACAGCCAAATGGAAGTTGTGAGCCCCATCCCCCTAAGGGCAAGTGCCGCTGGGCCTTGGGTGGGAGTCCCAGCGGACGGGCATGGACGGGGCCCTGCAGGTCAGCAGCCCAGGCTGGGCTTTGGGTGGACCCTCCTGGGTCTGGGAGCCTGAGAGCTGGTGGGGGGAGGCTGGACGAGAGATCTGGGCAGGCCCCTCTCAAAGTCATCTCCTCTGGGGTCAGGGCTCTGGCAGGGTCCTGTCCACCCCTTCTGGGAGGGGGTCTCCTGCACCACCCTCCTCAGAGGCTCTGCCTCAAGGCTCTGCTACCTTCTCAGGAGCCAGTGGCCCAGCACTGAAGCCCACGTCACAGAGCGGCCTTGCCCGCAGCCTGGTAGGGTGACCCTGCTGGGCACCCACCCCGGGGTGGCTGGGCTGCACCCCCAGGCATAACTCAGTGTTTACTTGGGGGAGATTGGCTGCCCCCACGGCTCTGGCTCCCCCCACACCCCTTTCGGCCCCCAGACGGTGCGCCAGACATGCATTAAGGCAGGAGTGACTTATCGAGCTGTCAGGGGGAGCGTTTTAAGACAGAATTATAGGGGAGAGGAAAAAGATTTTTACCAAATTAATGAAAAATCAATATGGCCTCAAAAATCCATTAGCCTTCATAATGCGCCGGTTCCAGGCTGAGCCGCACAATCCAATGCCGGCTGTTAAATCCGCGGCGGTGTCCCCGCCCGCCATTCATCACCGCACGGTGCTTACTCCTGAGAGTGACACCTGCCCGGGAGCCCCTGGGGGCCGGCCCTAGCTCCCTGACCACACACGGAGACTGGGGGAGGCCCTGGGTGAAGGAGTGTGGACAGGGCAGTGGTGTAGATGGGGTGGGGAGTGTGCCGCTGGTGTTGGTGTTGTCCGGGGTAACCAGCCACCAGGATGTCATTGCCAGGATGGCGGAGGGCCTGGTGTGGTGTTGGTGAGGGTAGCTAACAGTGACAGTGGCGAGTGACTGTGGGATGAGTGACCATGGGGTGAGTTATCGTGGGTGAGTGATCTGGGGTGAGTGACCATAGGTGAGTGACCGTGAGGGTGAGTGACCGTGAGGGTGGGTGACTGTGGGTGGGTGACCATGGGGGTGACTGTGGGTGGGTGACCATGGGGGTGAGTGACTGTGGGGTAAATGACAGTGAGGGTGAGTGATCATGGGGAGAGTGACTGTGGGTGCGTGACCGTGAGGGTCACTCTCATGGTGGATGGGCGGATGGATGGATAGATGGATGGGTGGGTGGATGGATGGATGGGTGGATGATGGGGCAGGGCAGGACTCCCAGGGAAACCACCCCTCACCTTGCAGTCCAGGGGCCCTCAGGCCACATGCATCTGGTAGCTCCCCTCACCTGGGGCCCTCTCCCTGGCCTCCTTGCCTTACCCTGCTCCAGCCAAGGCCACGGTGGCACCTGGTCCACCTGCCTTTGCCCTACCTGGCCCCACTCATGGGCCCTGCGTCCCTGGACTGCACTTTCTAGTCTGTTTTCCTTCCTCTGGAGCTCCCTTGATCCTCTTCTTACTACATCCATCCATCCACCCATCCATCCATCCATCCACCCACCCACCCACCCATCCACCCACCCACCCACCCATCCACCCACCCACCCAACCAACCATCCACCCACCCACCCACCCACCCATCCAACCATTCATCCACCCATCCACCCACCCACCCAACCATCCATCCACCCATCCATCCACCCACCCATCCATCCATCCACCTATCCATCCATCCATCCACCCATCCATCCATCCATCCACCCATCCACCCACCCATCCACCCATCCACCCATCCACCCACCCATCCACCCACCCACCCAACCATCCACCCACCCACCCATCCAACCATCCATCCACCCATCCACCCACCCACCCAACCATCCATCCACCCATCCATCCACCCACCCATCCATCCATCCACCCATCCATCCATCCATCCACCCATCCATCCATCCACCCACCCACCCATCCATCCAACCATTCATCCACCCGTCCATCCACCCATCCACCCGCCGATCCATCCATCCACCCACCCATCCACCCACCCACCCATCCATCCATCCACTCACCCACCCACCCATCCACCCACCCACCCAACCAACCATCCACCCACCCACCCACCCATCCAACCATTCATCCACCCATCCACCCACCCACCCAACCATCCATCCACCCATCCATCCACCCACCCATCCATCCATCCACCTATCCATCCATCCATCCACCCATCCATCCATCCATCCACCCACCCGTCCATCCATCCATCCACCCACCCGTCCATCCATCCATCCACCCACTGATCCACCCACCCACCCATCTATCCACCCATCCATCCACCCACCCATCCATGCACCCACCCATGTATCCATCCATCCACCCACCCATCCATCCATCCATCCACTCATCTATCCATCCACCCATCCATCTACCCATCCATCATCCACCCCTCCATCCATCTATCCACTCATCCATCCACCCATCCATCCACTCATCCACCCACCCATCCATCCACCCACCCATCTATCCATCCACTCATCCATCATCCACCCATCCACCCATCCATCCACTCATCCACCCACCGATCCACCCACCCACCCATCCATCCACTCACCCACCCATCCCTCCATCCATCCACCCATCCATCCACTCACCCACCTACCCATCCATCCACCCACCCATCCATCCACCCATCCACCCACCGATCCACCCACCCACCCATCCATCCACTCACCCACCCACCCATCCATCCATCCACCCACCCATACATCCACTCATCCATCCACCCATCCATCCACCCATCCACCCACCCATCTATCCACCCATCCATCTACCTACCCATCCATGCACCCACCCATGTATCCATCCATCCACCCACCCATCCATCCATCCATCCACTCAGCTATCCATCCACCCATCCATCCATCTATCCACTCATCCATCCACCCACCCATCCATCATCCACCCACCCATCCATCCACCCACCCATCTATCCATCCACTCATCCATCATCCACCCATCCACTCATCCATCCACTCATCCACCCATCTACCCATCCATCCATCCATTCACCAAAGGGTCCCTGAGGTTGTCCTGGGATTCCTGCCCTGCTGCAAACTGGCTGCCCAGGAGTGGCTGGGTCCTGGCTCTCACAGGCCCTCTGCCCCAACCCTCACTGGCTTGCCCTTGGGCTTGCGCTGGCAGCAGCCCATGCAGAGCCTAGCAGCCAGAGCCAGAGAAGGACAATACCAGGGCTGGGAGGAGGGGACACTCGGGGTGCTCCCACCTGTGTTGAGTTGGGGAGCTGCATGCCAGAAAGGAGTGTCTTTGCCCAAGGGCACAAGCATGAGGGTGGTGGGCAGTGGTGGGCAGTGCCGACCCCCACCCTACAGCGCCCCAGCCAGCAGGCTGCTGTCTCCAGGGCTCCGGCAGTCGGCTCAGCCCTGCTGGAGACAGCCTGGCCACGGCTGTGGTCTTGTGGATCAAATTCCAATTCATTAGTGGTGGATTGGTGGGGTGGGTATGGCGGCCCCAGGATCTGTCTGCAGTTTTCCGGGTTGCCTGGCTGCGGGACCCTAGAGGCTCCCACTACTCACCAAACACACCTGCTTCCCGTAGTACATCTGGCGGACGGCCTGCACCAGCCATGAGTCACTCAGGCCAGCAGGGCACCAAAAGGTGACCTCTGAGGGGTGACCAGCCCCTCCCTTCAGGTGGGACACACCCCCTCCTGCTGGCCTCAGTCTCTGTCCTGCAGTCTCCATCCTTCCCCGACATCTCTGTCTCTGGGTCTCATGTGGGTATCTCGGGTCCATGCTCCCTCCTCTCTGGGTCTGTCTGCCTTCTCCCCTCCGACCTCCCCACCCCCGGCTTCTGAGAGGCCTTCTCCCTCTCTCTCTGTTGCTGGGGACCCTCCCCTCAGGGTCTCCCTTGGGGCCATTTGTCTCTTCTCACACCTGGGAGGGGCTAGGGTGGCCAGGGTCGAACAGCCAGTAAAGCAGGGAGCCGGGCCCTCAGAATCAGCAGGTGCCTGGGAAGGGGCTGTAGCTGCCCCGGGTGTGGAGGCCACAGCCCCTCCCACCCTTCGGCCTGGGGCAAAGGTGGAGCTCAGGGGCTAGGGACTGGGTCCCCCTGCCAAGCCTGGGCAGTGCTGAGTGCCACTCATAGCGTGGGGGAGCGGGCAGGCCTCAGCTCTGCCCACTCCCCCAGGGCAGTGTTGGAGACCCCTTGGGCCTCTGGGTCCGTGGAGCCTGGTGGACTGGGGTGGGTGGAGGTGCTGCTCCACATCCGTCCTCACCCCATGGCCTCTGCTGGGTGGACACCCCCACCCCCAGGTACTGCCAGGCCCTCGTCCGTCTGATCAATGTCCAGGCACATCTGACGCCGGAGCGGATCTGCTGACCCAGACCTGCCTGGCCCGGGCCGCCCCCACCTCATCAATAGCAGATCATCCGGCATGGTGCTGGCCTCAGCCCCCAGGGGAGCTGGGGCAGGAACAGTGGCCTGGCCCTGGAGCCACAGCGGGGCACTGTCCCGAGAGATGGGCAGCCCCCCAAGGCTGCCTGGGGGCCTCCCCCAGGCCTTTGGCACAGACATTTGTGCCACTGACCCTCAACAGGATTCTGGGCCGGCCAGGACGCTGCAGGAATTCCTGCCTCAATCACTCTCAGTTTGAATTGCTAACAGGCAGGGCTGACCCAGAGCATGTGGGGCTGGGTGGGGGAGGTGACCCCCATCACGGGGTGTCCACAGGGAGGCCCAGTGGCCCTGCCCGGGCAGAGGGCCCGTGGCTCACTGTCCCCAGGAAGAGGGCTCAGAGCTCCTCCACAGGCCTGCTCAGCCACCTCCATTGCACTTAGCAGCCCTGGCCAGGCAGTTCACATGCGGCATGGAGGCCAGGGACGCAGAGATGGGACAGGGAAGAGAGATTCATCCACCTGGGCTTGAGACCTGGCCCATATGGCATGGCATCCAGCAGGTGCTGCCCTGGTGAGGGTGGGCAGAGGACACAGCCACCCAGCCTCCCCAGGCCCACCAGGGCAGAGAGTGTCTGTCCCTCCCATGCGAAGGCGGTGGAGCCTTCGGTCAGGGACAGCTTCCCTGGGAAGGGCCCTAGCAGGGCTTGCAAGTGAGGGAAGAAATCCAGGCCCTCCCCCGCAGGATCCCAGCGGTGAGCCTCCTCTGCTGGGGTTCCCTTTCTCTCTGTCTGCCCAGCAGACCTCATTTCCTGAACAGTGGTGATCGCAGCAACTCCAGAGCAGATGAGGGAGTGGGAGAAAGTTCGAGAACTGGGTTTCACTCCTGCTTGGGGCTCCTCTTTGTGTGTCTGTAATGGACACGTGAGTTCCCCTGAACAGGGAAAGGCTTTTTTTTTTTTTGGAGCAAGGTCTTGCTCTGTCACTCCGGCTGTAGCGCAGTGGCAGGATCACTGCTCACTGCAGCCTCTACCTCCTGGACTCAAGTGATCCTCCCGCCTCAGTCTCCCAAGCATCTGGAACCACAGGCGCATGCCACCACACCCAGCTAGCTTTTATAAATTTTTTGTTGAGACAAGGTCTGGGTATGTTGTCCAGGCTGGTCTTGAACTCCTGGGCTCAAGTGATCCTTCTGTCTCAACCTCCCAAGGTGCTGGGATTATAGGTATGAGCCACTGCCCAGCTAATTTTTAAATTTTTTTAACTTTTTTTTTTTTTTTGAGACGGAGTTTCACTCTTGCCCAGGCTGGAGTGCCACGGTGGATCTTGGCTCGCTGCAGCCTCCGCCTCCCAGGTTTGAGATTCTCCTCCCTTAGACTCCCGAGTGGCTGAGACTATAGGTGGACGCCACTACTCCTGGCTAATTTTGTATTTTTAGTAGAGATGGGGGTTTCACCATGTCGGCCAGGCCGGTCTCGAACTTCTGACCTCAAGCGAGCCGCCTGCCTCAGCCTCCCAAAATCCTGGGATTATAGGTGTGAGCCACTGTGCCCTGCCTAATTTTTTAACTTTATCTTTTGTAGAGACAGGGTCTCACTCTGTTGCTCAGGCTGCAGCAAATCCTTAAATAGGCCTGTGTGTTTCTGGGTTGTGAGTTTTATAATGCACATACTATGAGGGCTCAGCTGAGCTGATAAGCGCTTAAACAGACAAACAAGAAAACACTGCAGACTGGTTTACTACCCACTCTGAGGAACCTGGGTCTTTGCTTGTCCTAGAGGAGACTGGGCCCCAGCCGTCTATTCTGTAAGCCTCCATCCCTGTGGGCTGGGGGAGCGAGGGGAGCCACCCAGGGGCAAGGGCTTGGTACATAGGGACCAGGATGGAACTACCCACAGGGGAGAAGCACAGTTCTTCCCGGGAAGGGGCAACTGTAGAGGGTTTTGAAGAATGAAAAGGAGTTCTTTAGGCTGACTGAGGATGCTTGAAACAGCATGGTGCAGGGAAGGAGGAAGGAGGGAGAGGAGGTCAGGCAGGCCAGTTCTTGGAGGCTCCAGAGGACGTTTTGGCAGGGCCAGAACTTGGGACAGGTCGTTTGCTCACGGTGGGGAGTGGGTTGGAAGAGCAGCTGAAAGGTTCCCTGGGCCCCTGATGCAGCCCCTGAGGTCCGTGGGGATGGACGTGTGCTCCTATTCTAGCACCCCAAGAAGCCCAGAGACCTGTCCAGGGTCACGTAGCATTTGGGACCTGGCTTGGTGGGACCTAGACATTCCCCTACTGGCCTGTTTCGGGCTCTGTTGAGGCTTGACTGGGAGCCCCCCAGGGCAGGCCCGGCTCCTGCCTCTCGAAGCCCTTCCCCACCCTGGAACAGTGTCTGCGGGTGCACGGGGAGCTGAGAGGAGGCTGGCTGGGCCCTGCCTCTGGGGGGCTGCATCCGGCTGTTCCCCGCCCCCGTGGCTGACTCGAGAGGAGGCTGGGATTGATCTGTTCTTGGAACTGGCGTTTGTGAATATTCCTAAAGAGGAAAATCGATCAATTATCCCAGAGCAGGGCCATTTTTCTAACTGGGAGAACAAGCAGTTTTATGCACCTCGGAAGAGCCTCCCGGGGTCGATCGTGGCCGGGACGAGCCAGCTGCCCTCTGAATCTCTCCTGGGCTGGCAGCGGCCCCGTTTCTACAAGCAGCTCTCCTGAGGCCTCCCTCTGCCTGCTGCCAGGTCAGCAGCCCCCGCCTTGGTGTGGTAGAGAAGCCCAGGACGCCTGCCGGGGCTCCGGGAAGGGAGCCGAGGCCCCTCAGTGACTGCACTGAGGCAGAATCACTCCCTCTGTTGAGCCCCAAATCCCGCTGCCAAGACAGGGTCCCAGGCCTGAAGACCTCCTGCTGACCCCGGAGTCCCACTTGTGGGGGTGCACCCACCCCGGCCCGCCCTGTCCCATACCCCAACCAGTTGGCGTGCAGTCACTGCCTGCCAGGCCGGAAGCTCCAGTGGCCTGAGGGTCTCTGATTCCATCATCAGCAAGAGAACGCCCTCCCCACACCCCCAGCATTGACTCCTGTGTTCTGGGGGCTGGACTTCACCTGCATGTGGCGCCTGCCGCCAGCCCCGCTCTTCCCAGAGCCCTCTCGAGTCTGGCCTGGCCCAGGCCTGCCCTCCAGGGACTCACACAGGGTGCCGGGCTGCAGGGCCCCCCCATGCCCCTCTGCGCAAACCTTGGGTGCTCTCCCCACCCACCGTCCCCCTCGGACTGTTGCTGTTCCTCCTGGGGGGCAGTGACAGAGGGGCCCACCTACCCATATGCCCCCCAGTTCCCTTGGTCACCCTGACCCTGGAAGGAAGGTCAGGCTGGCCTCGTGAGCCCCAGGACAGGCTGCCCCAAAACGGTCACCTCCGGAGCCCAGTGTCCCACTCAGGCAGAGCTGGGCCTCCATAGAGGACACCATGGGACAGCTCAATTATTTAAAACTGTGATTATGGTAAAATGTGCGTAACATCAAAGTTACGATTTCAGCCAGCTCTGAGGGTGCATCTGAGCATGCCTCCAGAACCCTCCAGCTTCCCTAACTGACTCTGTCTCCCTCCCCGGGCAGGCCTGCTGAGGAGCTCCGAGCCCTCCCCACTCCCCACCCCAGCCCTGGCCCCCACCCTCAGGTCACTGGGGTCACAGCATGTGTCCTGTGCTCAACACCTTCACTCAGCATGGGGTCTCCCTGAGAAGCTCTGGCGAGGGGCAGGCATCCTGCTGCCTGGGCAGGTGGAGGGGGGCTCACCCAGGAAGGGTGGCAGAAGCCAGAGAGCCCCTGAGGGTGGAGGGTTTGAAGGAGGCAGTGCGGGGGTGGGGCTGCAGGAACTCCAGGCCAGCAGCAAATGGACGGTTCACAGCGGCCGGCAGAAAGCGTTTTTAATGGTCCCTAAAGCCCTCGGCCAGCCAGTGCTGAGCTCAGCATCCCCTCAGTGAGCCTGGGGGGGGCGTGGGGCAGCCCGGGACCACCTCAGACCTCATCTCCCACTGCCACCTCTTCCCTGCCAGGACCCCGGAACCCACCCGAGAACATGGGGGCAGGGGACAGAGTCCTGTCCTGTGGGTCCCCGACCCCGGTGTCGCCCCTCCCATGCTGGGCCGGAACTGCCCTGCCCTCGGGGCTCTGCAGGGATAGTGGGAAACTCTGCCAGCCCCCACCACCCCCCATTTGTCACAGGGCCCATTAGGTGCTGACAGTTGCTTCCCATCCGCCCGGCTGCGGCGGGGCGCAGGCCCCTGGGGCCCATCCATCTCTGACCCTGGGGTCTGCAGCCTCTTCTACCTTGGTCTGGGCTGGAGGCCTCTGAGGGCGGCCTCCCCCAACCCAGGCTCGGGGGGTGTCTTCCGAGAAGGGCAGCAGGGAGGAGGCGGCTCCTGGGCCAGAAGGGCAGCGCAGGGTGGTCCCGGCACTACCACAGCCCAACCCTGGGGGCGCCGGAGCCCGGGGACAGCTGCCTGGGCTGGGGGAGCCGGGGCTGATTTGTTAGCTCACCCGACCCCACAGAGCTCATTCAGCTGGGGCTCTGGACCTCAGCAGCTGATGGCCCGGGTTGGAGGCTTCGTGGGAGGCCAGCCAGGCCCCAAGCTGCCCAGACAGGGTCCGGCCACTGGCCTTGTGGGCTGAGTCACTATTGACCCTGGGTGCCAGGTGCGGGGGAGAGAGCCAGTGGCTGCCGTCCGTTCCCCTTGGTTCAGCACCCAGGCCCGGCTGTGGGCGCTGGGGCCCAGGGCTTCCAGGAGCTTCCTCCGGCCTGTCGGGAGTGTCTGGCAGCTTCTTACTTACCTCTTCACAGAGACTGTGGGCAGGCCTTGGGTGCAGGAGACAGCCTGGCCTGGCCCTGCAGCTGCCTGGGGTCAGGACTGCTCAGCAGGCTGTGGTTTATTTATATGACCCAGCATATTTATTTATAGAGTTCTTGATGGGAGGTCCGGCCCCTGGCTTGCACCCCATATGCAAGCCCCACCGCAGAGAGGCAAGGAGGCCCTCCCAGGCCATTGCCAATGCCTGCTACCCCTCCGGGAGGCCGTCCCATGCACACACCCCCCACCCCCCACAGCCACCTCCTCCCTGGGTGGGGAAGCACAGGCCACAGAGGTGATCGTCAGGGGAGGCATGCCAGGACATAGCACAGGACACGATGGTGACATCAGTCTGACGTCACCGTCTGTCAAGTCCCGGACTGCTCCCAGTGTTGGCTGTGTACCTGCTGGCTGTGGCTCCGGGGGGGGTGTTGTCGAGGGCACAGCTGGGCAGGGCTGAGGCCGTGTGGACCCAGCCAGGCTCTGCAGCCACCAGACTTCCCTCCTGCCCTTTACTCAGTCTCCAGATAAAACACAGGACACCTAGGTACTTGTGAATTTTAGACAAGCAAGGAATTTGTTTTTAGTATAAGTATATCCCAAATAGTGCATGGAATATACTTACACTAAAAAAAAAATTATTATTATTTTTTTTAATCAGAAATCTAAATGTAACTCTGCCCCTGGATTTCTGTTTGCTAAAGCTGGCTGCCCTCCTGGCACTAGCCAAACACCTGCCCAGGAGCCCCCTGAGGAGAGAAAGAAGACCTTGCCTTGGCAGGGATGCGTCTGGGAGGCTGGGACAGGCTGGCCACCCGTACGTCACCGTCCCTGCCCTGTCTTCTCCATATTTCAACTTCCCACTTGCCCTGTGCCCCCACCCCCGAGGCCCGGATTAATTTGGGAAGGACAATGTTTATATTAACCATTCATTTATCGACGTCTGCTTGCTGGGTCAATGGTCAAATTTATTGTCTCACAAGACGGGCCGCATCGAGCCGCGTGCAGCCTGCACCCTCCCCTGCCAGCTTCGCGGTTGGCCGCTGTCAATACGCAGACCGCTGACCTTGGGCCCGCAGCCTCTGCTGGGGGCTGGGATCTCCTGGGGAGGCTTCGGGAGCAGGGGAAGGGTGGGCAGTGGGGTTCACCCCTGCACTGCACCATTGCTCTGCCCAACAAGGGCCCACACTGATCCTCATGGCCAAGGGGACGCTGACACAGACGAGGGTGGGGTCCAGGCAGGGGGTGAGTAGAAGCCCTAGAAGAGAGGCCCCGGGGGCCCTCAGACCACACCCCCGCTGGTGCTGGTTAAGGACCAGCTCAGGCTGCCAGTCTGATGGGGTAGGCAGTCACCAGATGACCTCGTGAAAGACAAATGGTTTAGTGGGCCAAGGAAAGGAGCCTCTGGGGATCCCAAGACCTGAGGGGAGACACCACCTTGGACTCCACTGGGGGCATCTAGGGCAGGGAGGGGCAGAGAAGCCTGGGGAAGGGACAGAAATCTGTGGGCTGGCTGCCCCTCCCTGGCCACCGGGCTGTGTCATTTTGGCAGAGAGGAGCCCTGATGTTCTTCGATGGGGTGGGCACTGGTCTTGGGACCCCTGTGCCTGCAGGCCGGCCCCACAGGCTGGCTGAGGGTGGGAGGGGTGAGCAGAGGGTGCCAGGCCAGCCCCCAGGAATCATCCTGTGCCTTCACGTGCCACTTCACACCCCTCTCCAGGAAAGACCCTGACCCACAACTCCCAGGAGTCCCCCGAACCCTTATAACCTCAACAGACACACCTGGGAATAGGGAGCAGCTTGGCCCCCCGAGATGAGGCCAGCGCCCACCTGGGCCGAGCCCCACTCGCGTCTGTAACCACTGGCTCTCCTGTTCTTAGATAGCTCACTGCATTCATTCAGCAGCGGGCCCTGCTGAGCATCCCTGGAGCTCAGGGCCCTGAGGAATAGCTGTGACCCCGGGGACTAAGACCCCTGCCCTCCAGGGCCCAGGGGTGCACCTGAGTGGTAGCAGGTTCAGCCACAGTGTCTATCAGCAAGGTGGGAGGGGCTTGCAGACAGGATGGGGACCTGCAAGGACATGGTATGTGAGCAGGGTCTGTGGCCCCCTGTGCAGGGGTGAGCAGGTGCAAGGCTGAGAGGAGGCCGTGCGGCGGCGACAGGGCTTGCCAGTCGTATGGGAGGTGGGAGAAGGGGGTCCGGGGTGAGCGGCCGGCTTGAGATGGGGGCGTCTGCTGGAGCCTCTTCCCGGCTGCCTAGATAGAGCCCAGACCTCAGGGATGCCTCTCTGGCCTCCCCTCCCTGGCCTTCCCTCCGCTCTCTGGGCGATGCTGCGCCCCATGGCCACCAGATGGCGCGCAGAGCCCAGCAGGCACACGCGGCCCGGGGGCGGCAAGGGGGCCTGGTCAATGGGCTCATTTGTTGGCTGGGGCAGGCAGTCGATGGCCTGGGACAGCAGAGGCGCTGATTAAGATGCCGCACTTGAGTTAGAATCTCCTGCAAGCAGAGATGAGCAATTGATCAGCTTGTCAAGGGAGCCAGCCCAGAGATGGGGAGGGGAGGGGAGGGGAGAGGATGGGAGGGGAGGGGAGGGGAGGGCAGGGGAGGGGAAGGGAGGGGAAGCAGAGTGGGGGAAACAGAGGGCAGTGTGGGGGAGAGCGATGAGAAGAGACAGGGAGAAGGACAGAGACAGACAAAGGAGGGGCACACGCCGTGCTGCCTTGCCCATGGCCCGAGTGTTCTCCCACCTGTGACAAGGACGGTTGGGGACCCTTGGGACAGGTGGACCCCAGCCCCTCAGCACCGCCTTGCCCGGCATCCCTCCAATGGTGGGGGGACATCCCTGGCTTGCAGCGTTTCTGCTGTTTCCATTTCTTAGTAGAATGTATAGACTTTTTTTGTTGAGCATTTAAAAATGTACAGAAAAGTGAGCAGAAAGTGCAGACCTGCCCCCCGCCCTCAGCCCTCCCTGCGCCCCTCGCTAGCCCCACCGTGCTCTGTTTGCACCGGCGACTGAGAGCTCGCCCCAAGTCTGCACTGACACTGGGGCTCACCCCAGGTGTACCACACGGGTTCCGATGCGCACTGCTGTTTTCTTCACCATCTGGCAGCGCACAGAGGGGCGTCCCCGCCCTCAGCTCCCCGGCTGCCCCCCAGCCCTCCTCCTCTGCACCTTGGCAGCCGCGGACTCTCCCCTTCGCCAGGGCCGTGCCTTTCCCAGAGTGCCTTCTGGTGGGACTCAGCCTGTGGCCCATTCAGAGGGTGTCTTTCCCTTAGAAACGTACCTTGAAGGCTCTTGATGGTCTTCCCGGTCTTTCTGGGGCTGGAGAGCTCCTTCCTTGGGGTGCTGAGTGACATCCCACCATCTGGAGGTTGTGGGCTGACCCCCCCAGGCTTGGCACTGAGGAACACAGCCACCCTCAAGTCCAAGTTCGGGTTCGTCAGTTTCCGCTCATCTGGGTAGACACCGAGGGGCCGCTCTTGGACCCTGTGGCGAGAGCATGCTGTGTCCTGAGCAGTGCCAGCCATCCTGCCGAGGTCGCCCCATCTGCTCGGCCACCACATCGGTGCCTCTGGCCGCTCCTGCCTCCTCTCCGGGCTTGTACATGGCCAGCCACGTGGCTTCCTCCACGTTCCTTCCAGCTCTAGAAGCTCACCCTTGCCTTCTTCCGACAGAACACGAATCTCCTGCCCCTGCCCCTGGCTGCCTCTTCCTTGTCATCAGCAGCTGTGGTGACAGCACAGGGTCTGGTTGGTCGCCCTGGAGAGCATAGTGTAGACACTGTCCACAGCCACGGCGGCCTGCGGCTGCACCGCCCTCAAGTCAGGCACGCACTGTCTGTGTCTCGCTCTCTGTCTCTTTCTCTCCCTCTCTCTCATCTGCTTCTCTCTCTGTCTGTGTCTCCACCCTCACCCCCATCTCTCCTGCTCACTCATGCCTCTCTGTCCTGGCCAGCACATGGCCTGTCCCCACACTGAGTGTCAACAGCATGATTTCAGGACCTTTTGTTTTGGTTTTAAGACAGAGTCACCCAGGTTGGACTGCAGTGGTGCCATCACAGCTCCCTGCAGCTTTGACTTCCTGGGACTCCAGTAATCCTCAGGCAGGTGGGAGGTTCAGGGGGCACCCCCTTCCCACCCTGGGGCTGAGATCACCTTCCAGTCTCAGCCGGCTCCCACTTCAGCCTCCAGAGTAGCTGAGACTACAGGCTGCTGTCACCACACCAAACTCATTTTTAATTTATTGTAGAGACGGGGTCTCACTAGGTTGCCCAGGCTGGTGTCAGACTCCCCAAGGGCTCCTGCCACCTCAACCTCCCAAGGAGGTCCTCAGAGCCGTCTGTCTCCAGCATGTCTGACGTTCTGGGAAGAAGCACCCGCTGCCCTGTGGCGGCTTCCCCGGGCTTGTCCTCCTTCCGGCTTTTGTCTCCCATTCCTGGAGTGCATTGCCTGTAATCTCAGCATTTCGGTAGGCTGAGGCGGGTGGATCACCCTGAGCTCAGGAGTTCACGACCACCTGGGCAACATGGTGAAACCTCATCTCTACTAAAAATACAAAAAATTAGCTGGACATGGTAGTGCATTCCTGTAGTCCCAGCTACTTGGGAGGCTGAGACACGAGAATCACTTGAACCCGGGAGGTGGAAGTTGCAATGAGCCGAGATCGCACCACTGCACTCCAGTCTGGGTGACAGAGCGAGACTCCGTCTCAAAAAAAACAAAAACAAAAACAAAAAGGGAACGCGGAAGGCAGACCTCCCAGCCTCTGCCCGCCCTGGAGCGTCCTTCTCCAATCCCCGTGGTGGCGGGTGGCCTGGCGGCAAACCCTGGTTTGGAAACTGATTGTGAAGCGGCTGTCGGTCGGTGGTCTTGCTCCGGGGGAGGTCGCTGCCTCTCTGTTGTCCTCCTTTGTGCGTGACCTGCTCCCCCAGCCCCCAAGCCTTTAGGTGCTCCCCTTTGTCCTCAGGGCTCTGAAGTTCATGCTGACATGTAGGTCACCAGGTGTCAAAGGAGACGCCCACAACCCAAAGGCAGGACGTGTCACTGTCGTTGGCAGGCCTTGGCTGGTCCTGTGCAATCCTTGCTGCTCCAGCAATAGCTTCGTGCACTCTGGGGCCCTCCCAGGGAAGCTCCCACCTCCATCTGGTGGAGGGTCCTGCCGCAGGGTCCCGATCCGCCGACAGCCCATCCCAAAGCCACCCCACCTATGCCCACCCCCAACCTCAGTCATAGCCTGATTTGGTGGCTATGGGAGGCCAGATCCAGGCTGGAAGCCGGCTGGATATCCAGGCAGGTCCTGGGGGAACCCCTGGTCATCGGAGATGCCAGGGCAGGCAGGAGGCTCTGGGGGTGGCCCCTGCCCCCAGGGCTGAGGTCACCTTCCAATCTCAGTTGGCTGCATTATTCATGGCCCGGCAGAGTGGCCTGAAACCCGACCTCAAGGCTCCAGTTCCCTCTGGCAGGGCCAGGAGGGCTGGACTGGCTGTGGATGCCTTCTCCAAACCCCGAGGAGCCCTGTGGGTGGCCGAGCGCACAAGTCAGAGACAGTTAGAGAGGGCGGATTGACCCTGCCACCCAGCTGGCCATCTCTGCCACCCAGCCGGGGAGCACTGGCCCTGCCACACAGCCGGGGAGCACTGGCCCTGCCACACAGCCGGGGAGCACTGGTCCTGCCACACAGCCGGGGAGCACTGGTCCTGCCACACAGCCGGGGCACTGGCCCTGCCACTCAGCCAGGGCCCTGGCTTCTCTAGCCAGTGTTCTGTCATTCAGTCCCCCAGCTCAGCTGGTCTCTGGCCTCTCTGCCTGACTGTGGGTCCCTACAGGGTCATGTCAAATGCCACCCCCGCCAGGAAGCCCTCTGTCTTGCCTGCTGTCCCTACACCTCTCGCAGGCCCTGGTGATCCAGCCACACGGCCAACTGGGCCCCGCACATCCCTCCCAGAAGCCTGTGGGCTTTCACCCCCACCCTGCCTACTGCCCCTGCTGGGAATCCCCTGTCAGCGAGGGAGGCCCGCCTGCCTTCCCCAGCAAGACCCCTCTCCCTTCTCGTCCCATCGTGCACACCTGACCTGATGCCAGGGGTCCCCTTGGAGCAAGTGGCAGCGTTGCAGGGTGTTTGTAAAAATGCAGCTCCTCCTCCTGCCTGGGCCTCGAAATCCTCAGGGCGGGGCTAGGAATCTGCACAGGGGTCGCTCCTGGTGCTCCGACAGCCAGCCCAGCCGAGGAGGGGGCTTGGAGGGAGCCTGTCCCTGGACTTCTCCCCAGGACCCCTCACTGGGACCCCGACAGAAGCAGAGTCTCTGGAAGGGGCTCGGGAACTTGCAGCTGAGAAGCCCTGCTGCCCCCGGCCTCCCTCCCTGGCTGCTCCTTCTCAGCCCTGAGTCCCTGCCACCCCTGACAAAATTCGTTATCTGTGATGGACAGATTCCACTTTGCTCAAATGTATTTGACTGGGGAAACGATGAGAAAGAATTTCATTGCTGTAAACACTGGTTGGAATTAAATTATTTTGCTTTTAATCAAGTGCATTGGCCTGAGGGGTTTCTAGGAGAAAGCTCCACCCGCTCCTAGCACCCGGGTCCTCAGCAGGCCTCCCTCCACCTCCAGCTGTTTGCCCCCGGGCAAGGCTGCGCCAGCCTCCAGCTCACTCTCTCTGCCAGCTGGGGCTCCCAAGGCAGCTCTGAGGTGTCCCCATCACAGCCCAGGGGGCAGTATGCCCAGCTCAGCACAGAGGCAGGCTGAGGTCCCAAAGCCTGCAGGCCCTTCTGCGGCCACACCCCAGGGATCTCAGCCTCCTGCCCGCCCGCCGCCAAGGCAGGTGCACCCCAGGCCTCACTCCCTCAACTCCCTGGCCCCGAATGGCCTTGGCCAGCCCAAGTGCTTTCCACTCCACACTGCCCACTGCCATGACCTCCTATTCCAAGGTCTGGGGGGATGTGCCCCGCTGGGACCCCGCCCCCACCTCCACCCACAGCACTGTGCCTGCTGGGATGTGAGGCTCAAGATCACCCACAGCAGCCAGGAGGGAGGTCTGGGGTCCCTCCTCTCCAGCCAGGGGACCCAGTAGGCTGGCCTGGCCTCCCCCCAGGACCCAGATGGGAGGAAGTTTGGCCCAGGGCATGCTCCTCACAGTGGCCCTCAGGGACAGTGGAGGAGGCCGCCTTCTCATGAGCTTCCTCCCCAGGCGGCCTCAGCTAACCACAAGAGGCTCTCTTGGGCCCCCTCTGAAAGCCTCCTCAGCCCACAGCCCCTGGAGAAGGCAGAGGCAGGAGGAGAGGCTGGGGGACCCCTGCTCTGCTCCGCCAAGCTCTCCCCTGCCTGCCTCAGCCTAGCCTGGGCGTTGATGCGGCTCAGAGCCCAGGACGGCAGGGCCTGGAATCTCCGCCCAGTAGGCCATGCCCCTTCCTGGTAGGGAGACTTCACAGGTGATCACGAACCTGAGTGGGGCTGGCCACCACCCCAGGGGCAAAGCCACTGTCCCAGGTCTCCCACGCTGCGCCGGGCCCTGCCGTGGCCATGCGCTAGCTGACCCGTGCCCCTCACACCCCATCCCAGGCTTTGCTGCTGGCCTGGCAGAAACTGAGAGGGAGCCTGGGGTCCTGACACCCACAGTCTGAGGAGAAGGCAGGCACCAGCCTGGCCCGCGGGGTGGAATCGGGGTGCTGGCCACTAGCTGGGGTCCTCCTCAAAAGGCTGCCCGGCTCCAGCCCAGTCTCCCAGGCTATGCCACTGACCCGAGGGACCCCCTCGGCAGGGACTCCCCAAGGCCAACCCAAGCCCTCTGAGGGTGCTCATTTGGGGTCTCCATGGCAAGGGGCCCCCAGGACTCCTGACAAGAGAGGCCAGCAGCTGCTGGTTCAGTGGCCTCTGGAAGCTCAGAACGCATGGGGGTGTCTTGGGGGGCAGGCCTTGTTTTCATCCTCCCAGGAGGGCCCGAGCTCCTCGCCCTGTGCCGGCATTTCTCACCACTCCTCGGACCTCGCCCGCCCTCGCTGTGGACCACCCCCTCCTCACACCCCGCAGGAGCAGAACCCCCGCTGGTGCACTGGCCGCCAGGGCCGCCTAGCCGGAAACTGCGGGAGACAGCTGTGCCTGCGCGGTGCACCCCGCCCCACCTGCCACGTCGAGGCAGCCCCGGGCACCGGCAGTGGCAGTCGGAGTGTCACCTCTCCCGCCACCTGCGCGGCGCGACGGGCACGTGGCCCCTCCAGATGCGCAGAGCCCGGGGCCCCAGCTCTCTTCCTAGCGGCGGGCGGGGGGCAGCCCCTGGCGGCGCCATCTGACGCCCCCTCTCCGCGCGCTCCTGCCCCCCACGCCCGCTGCCATCTGTCGGTCGTGGAGCCGCGCCAGGCCGTGGGCTCCCAGCCAGAGGGGGAGCGCCGGCCCCTCCCCCTGTCCCGATGTCCCCAGACCCAGGCTCAGCCCCTCCCTCCCCGTCCCGGTGACACTCCTGGGTCCTGGAATGCTGCTGGGGGCGGGAGACCAGAGAAGAAGCAGGTGCACGGGGAGGTGGGTGTCCTGCCCTCTGCGAGGAGCCCACCCGCTGGACGTTCTCCAAGGGCTAAGATCGGGTTCAAGCACCAGCCGGTCCCGCCTAACCCAGGACCCCGCCCCCGCCCTGCCCCGCCCCGCCCTAGTCCCTTCCCGGCCCCGGCCTCGGCCCCACCCTTCCCTCCCCTTCCCTGCCCCGCCCCTCCGGCCTCGGCCCCGCCCCCGCCGCACTTTCCCTGCCCCGCCCCTCCGGCCGCGGCCCCGCCCCCGCCGCCCTTTCCCTTTCCGTCCCTTGCCCCGCCCTGTCGTGCCCACCTCAGCACTGGGATCCCTCCAGCCTCACAAAGTGCCTCCTGTCTCCGGAGCCCCTCTGCTTTCCCAGAGTGCCTCAGGCAGAGGAGCCAGGAGGTGGACACGGGCTGCTGGCAGGTCCAGGCGCTCCTCACCAGGAATGAGCCTGTCATCGGCACCCCCTTACAGTTGAGGTCTCTGAAGCTCAGCGAGCGTGTGGCCAACCTACAGGCCTCTCCCCTACTCCAGGGAAAAGAGGGCGTGGTCCTGCCGCCCTGGTGACCCAGGCCTGGCTGGGATGGTGACCGGGGCTGGTGGGCTGGAAGAGAGTAGCAGGAGCTCTGGGGACAGTCCCCAAGCCCTCGGCTCCCACCTTTTCCCGGCCTTCCCTCCGTCAGCCTTCCCACCCCCTGGCCCCTCTGCTCAGCCAATGAGCCTGTTGGGGAGGAGCCGCTCAGAGGAGAAGGCCAAGGTGTGGGGGTCTGGCCGCACTCACCTGCCTCTCACCCGGTGCCCTGTTCAGGTCCCCGTGGACTTGTGGCTGCTTGGAGAGGCCGGGGTCACAGATGGGGCCAGGCCCCTGTGGTGAGGGGTGAGTGTGCTGTGCTGGGGGCTGAGCCTGCGCAGGCTGGTGGCTGGAGGCTCCAGGAGATACCTGGAGGCCCAGCCTCCAGGACTCTCGGCTCTCCTTGGGCAGGGATGCTGAGGGGTGTGTGACAGAGGAGAGAGCCCAGCACAGGGAGGGGTTACCAGGACTGAGAATCACAGAGGGACAAGAGAGGCCACAGGCCGTGGCCAGAACAAGGGAGATCCGGGACCCTCAAGGTTGGGGGTCAGGCCAGGGCTGGGAAGAGGGCAGGGCCTGGGGGACCAGGCCAGAGGTGCAGGCGGCACAGGCAGCAGCTGGGTCCAGGGCAACAGGAGGCAGAGCTGAGGGCATGGGGTGGACAAGGGCCAGGATGAGGCGTGGGGGCCAGTTCCTGGGGATGCAAAGAGCAGAGCCATCCAGGCCGGGAGGGGGGCTTGGTGCCAAGGTTACCCTTCACCCTCTTCCAGTCTCAATAAAGCCACCAATTAGCATCCTGACCACTCAATTAGTTAGGCTGCATGCGCTTAATTATGACAGAGTGCTCTGGTGGGGGCAGGCAGCGCCATCAGCTCCCCCAGCCCCAGGAGCCAGGGTTTATTGACCAGAAAAGACATATGAGGAGACAGTGGCCCGAAGCCCTGCTTCCTGGTGTGGGGCGGGGTGGGCGGAGGGGTAGGGAGGCAGGCGGGAAGCCCCCCACCCTAAGTGTCTACAGGGGTTCCCATTCCCTCTGTTCAGCTCCCCAGGCCCCTGGGAGGGAGTCCTCCCACTCCACACCTCTGGTCTCTGACTCCCACCTGTACCTGCCTCTTGCCCTCAGACTGCAGTTACCTGAAGGGGTCCAGGCAGGGTGGGTTCATGGCCTGGTGCCTCCAAGTGGAGGCCACACCCCTTCCCAGCCCTTTGCTCCCGGGGCCAGCAGCAGATGTGTTTGAGCCTCTTTTTTTTTTTTTTTTGTAGCCTCTGTTGGGCTGACAGTAATCCCAGGAATGCTCTCCTCCTGCCACACTCTGGGCCTGCTGGCCATGCTGTTCAATCTCTCAAACCTTCCTCCCGACCGCCAACCACAGTGGCCAGGTGCAAGGCCCTCTTGACACCCTCAGCCCTGGAGACACCGCCCTATTTGCTATTTTGTGAGCAAAAATAGTCCTTTTCTTTCTTGTTTTTCAGATGGGGTCTGCTGTTGCCCAGGCTGGAGTGCAGTGGAACAATCACTGTTCACTGTAGCCTTGACCTACTGGGCTTAAGCGATCCTCCCACCTCAGCCTCCCAAGTAGCTAGGACTATAGGTGTACGACACCATGCCCAGCTAATATTTTTTATTTTGTGTAGAGACAGGGTCTCACTGTGTTGTTCAGGCTTGACCTTTAGTTTTTCTCAGAATTTCAAGAGACTGTGTCTTATCTGCCAACAGATCATGCAACTAGCAAGGCTCTGGTCCAAGTCGAAACTGATGGTAAATTGTGCAGTGGTGATGGTGGTGGAGATGGTGGTGGTGATGGTGGTGGTGGTGCTGATGGTGATTGTGATGGTGGTGATGGTGGTGATGGTGGTGGTGGTGGTGATGGTGGTGGTGGTGCTGATGGTGATGGTGGTGGTGATGGTGGCAGTGATGTTTGTGGTGATGGTTGTATTGGTCATGGTGATGGTGATGGCGGTGATGGTGATGGCGGTGATGGTGATGGTGGTGGTGATGGTGATGGTGGTGGTGATGGTGGCAGTGATGGTGGTGGTGATGGTGGCAGTGATGGTGGTGGTGATGGTTGTATTGGTCATGGTGATGGTGATGGCGGTGATGGTGATGGTGGTGGCAGTCATGGTGATGGCGGTGGTCACGGTGATGATGGTGGTGATGGTGGTGGTGGTGGTGATGGTGGTGATGGTGGTGATGGTTGTATTGGTCATGGTGATGGTGATGGTGGTGATGGTGATGGTGGTGGTCACGGTGATGATGGTGGTGATAGTGGCAATAGAGCCAAGGGGCTCTTGGGACCATGTGGCTGGGTTTGAGGGTGGTGTAGTCACAGCCAACCCTTCCATGAGGGCCCTGCCTGGCTCTAGTAGCTTTTATCCTGAACACAGCCTGCTGAGTGTCTGAAGGACGATCCCCTTGTTAAGTGAGGGTAGGGCAGGCCTGGGAGGTCACTGAGTCGGGGCAGAGTCCTAGCCAGAGACTCAGTGCGCTCTGGAGTTCCTGTGTCTCCTGAGACCTGGGGCTGACATCACCCCCTGGATGGCCTCTGGCCTCTACCTGGGCTGGGGTGTCCCAGGAACATAGAAGGCCCCACCTGTTGTTGGGTACCCCAGCACTCTCTGTCCAACTGGGCCTGGGCCCTGGATGGCAAATGTGGGCATTGCAAAGAGCGAGTGGCAGGACTGGGAGGAGGCGGAAGCCCTGGGAGGGGCCTAGGGGGGCCGGGTCCATGCCTCCGAGGTAGTGAGTGATACAGACAGCTGGTGCCTGTGGAAGCAGCTCCCTAAGAAATGCAGCTGGGAGCGAGCCCCTCAGGTGTCCACGTGGCATAACCCCGCTGTGACCAAAGCCGCTAGCCTGGGTTGAACGTTCTTCAAGATTTCCGCCTTCATTTAACAAGTATCTGTGGCACTCGTGCAGTGTGCCAGGCACTCCATGCAACCAGATCAAGGCAGGGAAGTCCCTGCCTGGCAACACTCATGTCCCAGCAGAGACAGAGGCCACAGGGCTTGCCCTGTGAAGCCAGCAGCTCTCAGGGGCTGGCTGGCTGTGACGAGGACCTCAGAGTCCTCTGGGGAATCTGGGTGCCCAAGTCAGAGCCAGATGGAAGCCTGCAGCTGCCCCCAGGAGGGGGGCAGGAGTGCTCTGTCCTGCGGTATACAGCCTCATCCTAGCTCTGATGGGGGTGCTTCTTGGGGTCCCCCAGCCTGGGAAAGAGGCCCCGTCAGCTCTGGGAAGCTGATAGCCTGGAGTCTTGGCCTCTGAAGGCTGTGTTTCCCAGGTGGCAAAGCCCCTCAGGACCCTGGCACCAGGGGCCTTGGGCAGGTGGTTGGTCCCAGGTAAAGGGCAGAGCTGCCCCAGCTAAGAGGGCGGAAGGCCATGTTCCCCCACAACTATGGTGGGCACTCGGAGTCAGATACAATTATTCTCTCAGTGTATCATAATTACTGCAAATAGCCCATTAAAGAGAAATTATCATCAATATGATATTAGCAGGCAGCGGGGGAAATGAAGAAAGAAAAGTGCTTATTCTCCCATTGTCCCCTTAATGGGGACACGGGGTAGAGAGGCAGTGGTCCCTGTTCCCTGACCTCACCTCCCTGCCCACTGTCTGGGGCCACGAAGGAGCTGGCAGGCTGGGAGCCCGGGAAGAGCGGGGGGCCGTGGGTGGAGTTGGACCTGGCCTTGCCCAGCTGTTGGGGGCTCTGCTTTCCCCTCCCAAACCTGGCTTCAGTCCAGCTTGGGTGGCTCAGGCCTCCCTTGAGGTAGCCTCTGCCCCCGCCCCCATCAGCCCCCCGAGGGAAGGTCCTGGAGTAGGAGGGGTCTTGGCTCAGCCTGTCCTGAGTGAGTGGAGGAACATCCAGAGGCCCTCTAACTCCTGGGAACCAGGCTCCACGAGACGCGGCCTCTGGAGCACACAGGCCTTTCCCAAACATCACCAAAATGACGGAAGAGGAAGAGGGAAGTGCCGTCTGCAGGACAGAGAGAATGGGAGTGGAGCAGCAGCCCCCAGGGAGGGAAGGCGTGGCAAGGCACTCCGTGGCTGGGGCGCCTGTCTTGGCAGAGTGGAGCGGATGGTGAGCCAGAGGCTCTCCTGGGCCCAGGTGGGCGTCTGTCTGAGCCATTGGGCCCCTCCCTGTGACCTCTCCCAGCCACAGGAGACCCTGGGGAAATGGCCTGGGACCAGGCTCGCTGGAGGGTGGGCATGAGGTGCTCACTGAAGACGGACTGAGGACCATCACAACCAAGCTCAGCCACCTCTCCTCCTCTCAGCAGTGACACCAGCAGCCCACAGCCCCCCAGGCAAGACAGCAGAGGAGCCTTCTCTGAAAAACTCAATGGCCAGAGGGACAAGACCAGCCTCTGAAAGTGATAGATTCCCCATGAAGCCACCAGCCCATTGCCTGGTCCTCTACAGAAAGGCCCATCTGCCGACAAGACCACTGCCACCCTCCTCCAGGGCACTGGAGTGCCAGGCCTCACTTCTGGTCAGCTGAGCACCAGCAGGCGGGTGAGAAGAGCCTCGAGTGGAATGGGTCAAACAGCCACGGAGCCAGGGAGAGCCACGGAGCCAGGGAGACCCATGGAGCCGGGAGTCAACAGCCGGGAGTGGAGAGCTGGGATTCTGCCAGGCAGCTTGGCTCCAGAGGTCCCACTTTTTATCTGTTTATTTTTTGAGACCTAGTCTTGCTCTGTCGCCAGGCTGGAGTACAGCGAAATGATCTCAGCTCACTGCAACCTTCCTGACTACCCAGTTCAAGTGATTCTCCTGCCTCAGCCTCCTGAGTAGCTGGGATTACAGGCAGGCGCCATCACACCCAGCTAATTTTTGTATTTGTAGTAGAGATGGGGTTTCACCATGTTGGTCAGGATGGTCTCGATTTCCTGACCTTGTGATTCACCCACACCAGCCTCCCAAAGTGCTGGGATTACAGGCGTGAGCCACCGCACCCAGCCCTCTCTCTTTGTAAGGATAAAGGGAATTCTTTTTTTTTTTTTTTTTTGAGTCAGGGTCTTGCTCTATTGCCCAGGCTGAGTGGTGTCATCATAGCTCACTGCAGCCGCCTCTAACTCCTGGGCTCAAGCAATCTTCCCACCTCAGCTTCCTGAGTAGCTGGGACTACAGGTGAGCACCACCATGCCCAGCTAATTTTTAAATTATTTTTAGTAGGGATGGGGGTCTCACTATGTTGCCCAGGCTGCAGCCAGGGTGGTCTCAAACTCCTGGACTCAAGTGATACTCCCACCTTGGCCTCCAAAAGAGCTGGGAATACAGGCATGTCCCACCACACCCAATAACATACTGTCTCAAAAAAGGGCGAGGTAACCCCCGAATGCAGAAGGAGCTGAGAAACCAGAGAAGGAGGCAGGCAAGTCCAGCTTGTTGTTAGCATATTTTATTGGGGATCTTATGAACAGAAGAGTGGTCTTCGGAAGCCACACGAAACATAGATCTCCACACCATTATTTCCCAGACCCAGGGATTATATACCACAGGGAAAGGGTACATGTGCTTCGGAGGGAATGGGGAGGAATTTGACCTAAAGGCAGGACTTGCAGACATGCTCTTATGCAAGGAACAACAGATAAACTGAAAATCTCAGGGGCATTCCTGGAACCAGTGTTAGTCAGAAGTCAGCATGGTGGATTAGCTTCCATGTGATGTTACTTTAGCCTCCACACATACCAAGGATTAGTAGTAAAGATGGAACTGGACTTCCAGTAGCCACACAGAAGCTCAAAGACAAAGTACCTTACAGATGCTGAGGAAAAGAGATTAATAGAAAATTCTATACCCAGCCAAACTATCTGTCTACTGTGAGGAAATACTAATGACACTATTAGATGTTTAAATTTCAAAACACTTATCTCCCATGAATCTCTTCTGAAGAAGTATCTGAAGGATGCTCCCCTACACGGAGAAGCCAACCAAGAAAGATAAGGGGGTGCCAACACAGGTGAGGCAGGAGGGGTATTCCCAGCAGGCCCAGAGAGCAGCCAGTCCGGCTGCGGCAGGAAACTGGATGACTCCTGCTGAAAGGTATCCAGGGATAATGACCTTCCTAGATTACATAATGCAAGTTTCTGTGTGGAAGCCATGTCATGAGAGATTTCTAAAATGATTAGACCATTTAGGAAGAATTTATTATTGACACATAGAAAACCAAACAAAGGAAAACGAGGAGGCAATTATTAACTCCAGGAAAAACAAAGGAGTTGCTCAGGAAGGAGCATTTCATTAGAATATATCGCTTTGTCCAGAATAATCCTTATGTAGTTATGATAATGTAAATATGGAATATTTTTAAACTAAAAATATTGTTTTTTTGTGTGTGTGTGTGACAGGGTCTCACTCTGTCACTCGGGCTGGAGTGCAGTGGTGCGATCACAGCTCACTGCATCCTAGACCTCCCAGGCTCAGGCAATCCTCCCACCGCAGCCTTCTGTGTAGCTGTGACCACATGTGCATCCAACCGTGCCCAGCTAATTTTTTTGTATTTTTTGTAGAGATGGGGTTTCACCACATTGCCCAGGCTAGTCTTAGACTCCTGGGCTCCAGCAATCTGCCTGCTTTGGCCTCCCAAAGTGCTGGGATTACAGGCATAAGCTCCTGCACCCAGCCTAAACTAAAAAATGTTGAGATAGTATATCAGGAGGATATGGGGAGAGAAAGAGCAAATGTGTCATGGAGTGAAATCCTAAACAATACCTAAAATTAATAAATCAAGAAGCAGTAATATACGCATTTTATCTGGAGATGTGGAGATACATTAGTCTGTTCTCACACGGCTAATAAAGATGTACCCAAGACTGGGTAATTTATAAAGAAAGAGAGGTTTAATGGACTCACACACAGTTCCACACGGCTGGGGAGGTCTCGCAATCACAGCAGAAGCTGACGGTGGAGTAAAGGCACATGTCACATGGCGGCAGGAAAGAGCATGTGTGCAGGGAACTGCCCTTTGTAAAACCATCAGATCTCCTGAGACTTCTTCACTATCATGAGAATAGCATGAGAAAAACCCACCCCCATGATTCAGTTACCTCCCACCCGGTCCTTCCCACAACACATGGGGATTATGAGAGCTGCAATTCAAGGTGAGATTGGGGTGGGGACACAGCCAGACCACATCAGGAGCTTACTGGAAGAAACAGCGTTGAAAGCGGTTATCTCTCTGAGTGGGGGACTCGGGCCACAGGTAGGAGACGCCTGGGTTTTGTTTCACATCTTACTACGTTTGATTTCTAAAAAACAGATGTGCATATGTCACTTTGACAAAACAAAACTGGGTGTGGCCGATGCTAAAATGAGCTGCCCCAGAAGAGCGGCTGACAGAGCAGCATCCGAGAGGGCCGTGGAAGGGCTGGAGAGCAGAGCCCGCACCTGCTGAGGGACACAAGAGGCCCTGGAGGCCATGGAGACCACTGGGCCCAGGGGACTTGCAGAATGAGACCCCCCAGGCCCAAGTATGGAATCCCTGGTAGACACAGAGCAGAGGCCAGGTCAGTGGGAGGGGCTGTCAGACCCTGTGGAGTGCCCCGGCTGGTCCCAAGTCTGATGGCAGCAGGTGGACAGCAGGCTTCACTACTGTGGGGGCGGTGGTGGACGCAGGGGGAATCCAGCTCACAGAACAGCCTGGGTGGCTTCTTGGAGGAGGCCGTTTTGGCCCAGATCCTAAAGGAGGAGTGCAAGCTCTCGGGGGCAGGTGAGGACAGGGACAAGAGAGGGCAGGTCTCAGAACTGGCCGAGCAACCCAGGCCGACCTGGAAAAGCCACGGAGCCAGAGAAGGGTTTAGAGGGAGCCTCAAGACAGCAGTGTCTGGAAAATGGACAGGAGGAGGTGGGGCAGGGGCTGTGCAGAGGCTGGGCAGGGACAGTCCATCTCGCCGTCGTGCTTTCCTTTTCTTTCCTTTCAACAAACACTAACGGAGCACCTCCTCAGTGCCAGGCGCTGCTGCAGCCTCTACGAAATCAACCTCGGACACACACGACCCTGCCCTCCCAGTGCCGATGCTAGTGGCGAGGAAAAGCCCCCAGAACCAGCACGGGAATCCCACGGCCACAGCAGGGAGAAACCAGCTCGGAGGGAAGGACAGCTAGAGAGGCTGCATGGGTGAGGCCAGCTTCTCAAAAATGGAGGTGTGAGATCTGAGGAGGGCCCTGGAGAGAAGAGGGAAGAGGCGCGCAGGGGAGAGGTGCGAAGAGGTTCTGGTGCACAAACTGGGTTCCCTCACTCCAGTTTTGGAGTCAGTCCACAGCTTCCTAAACCACCCACCCAGGCAGCCCCATCCCCTTACCCACCCACACACCCACTGATCCACTCACCCCCCACACCCACACCCACTCACCCATCATCCACCCACTCATCTGCCCACCCCTCACTCCCCCACCATCCCATCCGTCCATCATCCAGCTGACCACCCACCTATATACTCATCCGCCTGTCCACCCACCTACACATAATTTGTTCACCCACCGAGAACCATCCACAGGCCCTTGCACCCAGTGCCGTCCTCCCCGTTCCTCCCCGTGCTGCCGCTGCTTGTCGCCCGTCTGTCCACCCACTCACCACCGCCTCATGTGCTCCTTTTCCCTTTACCTCCTTCACCTTCCTCCTTCCTGAAGTGCAGATGAGACGGTGTAGGGCTGAGTGTCCACAGGGTCATGGGGTGAGCCTTATGCTGTGCTGAGGCGCAGGATCCGAGAAATAGACAGGACACAGAAGTACAAGAAAAACGCAGCTGGGCTCGGGGGGCCACGCCACCTATAAGTGGAGTCAGGCGAGGCCCCGAATGTCCAGAAGTGTGAGTATTTATCGTGTATAGGTTAGGGGGCAGGGCAGTGAGTGAAGTCATCTTTAAGGATAGTGATAGGGTCATGAGCAATAAAACATGGGGTCCACCCCCATTAGGTCACCTAGGCCGGGAGGTGGACAGTGCGCAGCAAGGGGCCCATTCCCATGAAGTCAAGGGCCGTGTGCAGTAAGGGGTCCACCCCCATTAGGTCACCGAGGCTTGAAGGTGGGCCGTGTGCAGTGAAGAGGGTGCAGTGTGCAATACTTCTATCTATGGGCAAACTACTTCTAAGAAGATTTATAGGAGGATGCTTTAAGTCACACAGCAGTGACAGAGCTGTCAGGGTTACTGCCACCTGCTGGCAGCTTCCAATGGGTTCTATGGGAAGATGCTTTTCAAGCAGCACCGTAGCAAGAGCTGATAAAGTTCACAGTCACCAAGGTGGATTGCCTTTCTGAGGGCAGCCTTCCACAAGAACTGGAGCAGGGTCCTACAACTCCTTTATCAGGAGGAGTGGCTCTTGCCCCAAGCCTGCCATACAGCGGGTATCTTTACGATACTGAACGCTGCCGCCTGGGCCATGGGTTCTTGTCCTGGTATAACTGTTTTCCCTTAAATCATGCTCTGCACTGTCTGCTCTAGGCATTCCTCCGATTATAAGCTGCTTATTCCTTAATTCATGCTCTGTGCTGTGTCCACTCTAGGCATTCCTCCGATTATGAACTAAGATATAATTATGTAGGGAAATATTCTTTAGGCACTCATACTATTAACTATTATATGATTATATATAGAGGATTATATAAAGGGATTCTTCAAGCCCTATTTCTATAAACTAATATATGATTGTATAAAGGATTATATAAAAGGAAATAGCTGAGTAGTAACACTATAAAGTGAGATATTCCTCAGGCCCTAACTGTGCCAGGGTTCTGCTTAGCTCTCATTCCTCGGTGCCTATATGGGGGGTCGCCCACAAGACGGCTGGAGTAGAAGCTGACATTTTGGGCCAGGAGACCCTGGGAGAACAGGTCAGTGTGAACGAGCCTGAATCCAGCACTTCGTGAAGTAGCCACCATGGCCGCCCTGGCCATCAGCTTCTGACTTTTACAGCACAGTCATTAATGTCCATTTAATTTGCTGGCGTCACTGGCCCTCAACTCTCTGCTACCTGTTACTTACATTTCTCGGCGAGTTGCCGAGGTCTGCAGTTAAGGTATGAATATCAGTGAGCCTCAAGGTACCTCGGGCCAGAGGTTCCGCAGGCGAATGAGGGCACAGCGCTCGGTCTGAGACTCACAGCGGAGAAGCCGCCTCACCTTGCTCCTTCTCCCTGTCACCAAGAAAGGAGGTCGGGGGAAGGGAGGGGTCACCATGACCTTCCCACCCCGCACGGTGCCTCTTGGGCTCTCCTGGCCTAGGGGTTGGGCAGCAGCTCAGCTGGCCCTAGGATTTTCCGTAAACATCTTTCCAGGTAAGACAGATCAGACAACATACTTTTTATTTGTTATTACAGAGTGCGTTTTCAGTGTTATTTATTGTATGTGGGGAGGAAGATTTAATGGCTAAAGTGTGCTAGACATCGGGACCCAGGAGTGTGTCTGGACTTGTCGCATGAATTCTTGCAGGAAGAATTCTCTTCTGGAGAATGTTAAATGTCATGCCTTCCTGGATCTAACCTCAACGTGGCCCTAAGTGCCCTGCCCCGGGCCCCAGAGTTTCTGAGCTCAGCTTAAGTCAGCTCCCCAAACTCAGCAGAAAGTGGGAGGGGTTGGGGCTGTTCTGTCCCCAAGAACAGCCAGCTTGTGGGTGAGGGAGGTTGAGGAGAGGAGTGGGGGCTGGAGTGGTGGGTACAGCACACTGCTGCTGAGGAGGGGCAGGAAAGGCTTCCGGGAGCAGAGCTGGGCTGAGCTGGGGACCCCCATGGATGGCAACTCTGGATGCCCCTCCCACGCCTGCTCCTCCCCTCCCGCCAGGAGCCAAGCTCTGCTCCCCTGGCCCCTCTGCAAGCCCCACATACCTGGCCAAGATGTCTCTGGTCTCGGACTGGGGGTGCCCCTGTAAACCTTGCCCCAGTGCACCCGGAGAGGCACATCCCACTTCACGCCCTCCCCTCTGAACAGAGCCTCCTCTTCCGAGAAGCCTTCTCGGACTGACGAAGGGCTTGCTGATGGGACCCCTCTCTTTACTCCTCATGAGGCGCCTGTGTGCCTGCGGCATGGGAGGAGGGGAGAGCTCAGTGGCTTTTTACAGATGAGGCGACTGAGCCCAGAGAGATTGCTCCCCCTCCACCTCCAGCTGGGGAGGGGCAGAGGTCAGGGCTCCTCCGGTCCAGGCCCTCTGCCACCATGGCAGGGGTGGCCTGGTGACTGGGGGAGTGGCTGGGAGGTGCCCACCTGACCCAGCCAAGTCCAGTGATGAGGCCCAGGGCCCCACCCAACCCCCACCCCCCACCGCCTCACCCGCCTCCACCCACACTCCCCTGCCTGACCCACCTTCAAGGCAAAGGCAGCCCCCACCCTGCTCCAGAGAAGAGGCCTGGACATGGTGGGGAGAAACCAGGGCCTTTCCAGACTTGCCACCCTGCGCAAGCCCTCGGCAACCCCCATGCCTCCTGAGCTCTCAAGTATGGTGGTGCTGGCGCAGTGCACCAAGCACCCTCAGATGCGCTGTGGGGCTGCCCTTCCGAGGCACCCGGGCCAGCCTCCCGCTCCTCCATGGGGGTGGTGGGCCCAGGAAGGGCACAAGGCTGAGAGAGTGTCCCGTCCCCGATGCAACGTCCCCAGGACCCAGATGGCAGAGACGCTGGGTGAGGAGCCATCTCTGCAGGGAACCGCCAGCAGGAATGGAAGGGTGAGGGGCCAGCCCACAGCCCTGCATGTGCCCCATGGCCCATTTAATCTGCAAGAAATCGCAGGAAGGCAGGTTCTATTATTACAATTTCCATTTTACAGCGGAGAAAGCTGGGGGCTCTGAGCTTGTCTGAAACTACCGGGCAGAAAAGCGAGGAAGAAACTGAGGGTCTCAGTGGGCCTGGCCAGTGACCTCCCTGGACCGTGCCAGCTCCAGTGTGTCCCCCATGATCCTCTAAACAGAAGCAGGAGCCCCTGCTGCCCCCACAGTAGCCCCGGATCTGTCCTCAGTTCCTGGCCGCCCTCCCTGCTCCCATCTCACTGGCTGCTCCCCTGAAGCTGCTCCAGCCCCACTTTCCACACGCCGGCCCAGTCGCCTACCAAGGCTCCCCCTCCCTCCCCGCCCTTTCCCCTCCCGATTTCCTGGCATTACCCTCTGGCCTACTCTGCCTCCTGCTATCCATCTCCTGGTTCCTCTTCCCACAGCCAGCCCCGCCACCTGGGACCGTCACCCGCACCACCCCATTCTCTTCCCACAGCCACGCCCTGTGCTGCCCAGGACCGTGTTGCCTGCACCACTCCACTGGGGTGACGGTCCGGCACCGCTGCTGTGTCCTGCGGTGCCCAGGCCCGAGCGTCTCCCACACTCCGATGTGTGTCTGTCTAGAGCGTGGCCTCTTGACACGTCTACTGCGCCGCAGTGCCCCACCTGGCAAAGCACAGCCCCTCCCCAACACTGCAGCAAATGGGCAGGAGACCCTGGCCGTGGGGCAGGGGCAACCGCCGGGCTCCAGTAGAGAGGATGGAGCTGGGGCCGAGGACAGGCCAGGAGCCTGTGCTGCTGAAGCTTCTGGGACAGAGGAGCTGCGCTCTGCGCTCCAGGACGCTGTGTGCTGTGGGGTCCGCAAAGGGCTTCCCATGAGGAGCGCACCCAGGAGTGCTGAGGCCGGGGGGTGGGGCGGGGGACGGCAGATCCCTCAGGAGCGTGGGCTCCAGGGCGGGGACAGCCCTGGGCAGCTTCTGTTCAGCAGGGTAGCCTTAGGGTTGAAGATGGAGATCAGAGGCTCCAGGGAGAAGCTGGGGCTGGAGGCGGGGCCCAGCCAGGGGCCTCGTATTTGAAACTCCCTAGTCCCAGAGGAGCGGTGGGCTACGCCCCTCTCCCAGGGCATCAGCTCCCCTGGGGCATCTGTACTGAGAGCTGGGCAGAGGCAGCGGCTGGAGAGGGGCCACCCAGGGCGTGTGAATTCCCTGAGGACCGGGCTTATCCCTAAGACCCTCCCCCCTGGGGGAGGTGACCAGACACCTGGGTCCCAGCCAGGAGCGGGGGCAAGGATGCTGCAGAAGGGGCTCCAGGACCCTCCCTCATAGAGAAGCCAGCGGACCCTAGAGTCCTGCCAGGGCCCCGCCGATGGCCTGGGGCTCCTCTGTGCCCAGCACCCTGCCCACACCGTCGCCAGCACTCCCAGGCTGCTCCCGGTGGGGGAGGCTATCAGGGCCCTCAGGGCTGGTTCCTGTCATGTTCCAGACACTTCCCTGTGTTAGCCCCTGCGGACTGGGTGGGAGAGAGGGGAAGGGGCCGTCCCCAGGAGCTAAACCAGGCTGAGGGGGTGCCAGGAGGTACAGTGTGGGTAGGGAGGCCCCAGGGCGGAGCCTGCCACATGGGAGGGAGGGGCCGAAGTGGCTCTGTCTGGGAAGGCGGTGGCCTGAGTGAAGAGAGGAATTATCCTCCAGGCTGAACTGATCCCAGCTGGCCTCGGGACACCTACCTCGGGTGCCAGGCGTCAAGGGCGGTGGGGTCCCAGAGACCGGCGTGGAGGAGGCAGCAAGGCTCGGGGGACACCAGGGCTGAAGTGGACAGCGGAGGCTGGGCTGAGGGGCTTCAGGCCTGCTGGGCTGCTCCTGGGGCTGCCTCACCTTTCTGCTCTCCATAGCCGGTTTAGGGTGCCTGGGGGGGCAGGCGGGCCTGAAGGCTAGAGGCCCCCTCCCGTGCCCGCCCCTCCTGCGACCCCCGTGGCCTCTCCCGCTGACCCCTTCATGCCCGCCCCGCCCTCCCCTCCTCCCTGGCCTCGGGCTAATTGGCTGTGACAGCTGGAGCCCTGGGCAGCTGAGCGGTGTCACTGCGAATTAGGCAGGCACTGAGCCCGCCAGCCGCAAATTACACTGTCACTGCTCCCCGTGTGGCTGCCGACTTCATGTGGGGGTCGAGGGTGTGGGGTCCTAGCTACTTCCACCTTCCTGCCACCTCCTGATTGGGGGTATACTCTCTTCCTCCACCCCCCACCTCCTCCTCCTTCCAGGTGATGAAGCAGGTTTCCCTCTTCCTAGGTCAGCCTCGCTCTCGGACCCCGCCCAGGCCCTGCCTCCTCCACAACTGCCCAGCCCTCCGAGGACCGGTCTCACTTCCCAGGCCCTGGCTGCCCCTACTCCCCGCCACCCCAGACTCCCTAATTCAGACTCCCCTGGCTGCCACCCTCTCCCAGGGACCCCGGGGATCCAAATACCTCCTCTCAGGGACCCCAGAGGACACTCCTTTCAGAGCCGCCCGCCCCCACCTTGAGACCACCCCCCCAGGAGCCAGGCTCAGCCCGGACCCCACAGACCTCCACCCTTTCCGGCTTGGCCCACAGTCTCGGGCTCTGCCTGCTGACCCACACGCTGCACCCCCAAAGTCCACCCTGTGCTGCCCCTCCCCGTGCAACCCCAGGGTTTCCACCATCAAGGTGGAACCCAGACCCTGCATCTACCCCTCTACTTCCATGCCCCTCCCAGTTCCTGTTCAGAAAGGTCTCCCCCAGGTCCGCCCCATCCACAGTCTCCCAGATGGACCACCCCAGCCCTTGCCCTCACCTCAGCCTTTGCTGCCCCCCTGTAACCTGCCAGGACCCTCAGCCTTAGGGAGGTGGGCCCTGTGAGGGTGGAGCCAGGCTGGGCTCAGACCCTGCCCCGCACCCTTGCTGGGCCTCCCCAGCCCTCGGCTGGACTCCGTGGCTGGGAAGTGCTGACCAGGCAGCCAGGCCCAGGGACGGGAGCGGCAGGGCTGGTCCAGCTGTGAGACAGCGGGGAGGGGTGGGGGCTGGACAAGGGAGAGCATGGACCCCACAGGGACAGTGGCCCTTTCCTGTTCTCCAAATGTCCTCATCGCCTCTATGGCTGTCTCAAAGCTCCCAAGTGTCTGCTTCCCAGAGTGGCTGGCAGATGGGCCGAGGCTTCTTGGGGAGAAGGCCTGGCTCTTCCTGACACCCATCCCCGTCCACATCCCCAGGCCCTGGGCCAGGGATGGCTTTGCCCTTCCTCGAGATCTAGGGTGGGGGTGTTGGGTCCCCAGGCTCCCAGCCATACCCAGGCGCAGGTCAGTGCTGGCCCCGGGCCAAGTCCCTTCGTGACACTGTGACCTGCCGTAGGCCTATCTGTTGGACAGGCCCCTTCAGGGTGTCCAGGGCTAAGCCAAGGCCCTGCTGAGCCAGTGGAGCCCTCAGCCCCGACACAGTTGGTTGGGCTGCTTAGTGATTGTTCCAACCAACGGGCGGCTGGGCCTTGCACCCCACATCCATCCCTGGAAGAGGGCGTGACCCTAGGGAGCCCTCAGCCTGGCCGTGGAGGACGAGGCCTCCATCCTGGAGGGCATCTCAGCCCCTCACAGCAGCTCCAAGAACCAGGGCTGGGAGAGAGGTGGCAAAGAGAGGCAGGGCGGGGCCAGGACCCCTCTGCCCGGACAGGGTGGGCTGGGCTGAACTGAGTGGACAGTGGCTGAAGACCCCACTTCACTGGAGGGGCCCGTGTCAGGAGCCCGCTGTGGCCAGGTGGGCTTGGCAGGAAGGACTGGCACAGACAAAACCACGAGTCAGTGTGCACGTGGGGCGCAGGATCCACAGGTGTGTGTCTGGGTTCAGTCCACCCTCACATGTGCTGGCCAGGTGCACACGTGCGCGTACGCAGGGCCACAGGCGTGTCTGCTGTGTGTGTCTGTGTGGTACAGTCTGTGTGCGCGTGCATCTGCTCCCACATGCTGGGCTGTCTGCATGCCTGCGTGCTGTGCCTGTGTGCACGTGCCACAGTGTACCCAGCCTTAGGCTGGGGCTGGGGAAGAGGACACCTCAGCTTGGTGCTGGCCGTAATCTCAGAGCCGGCTCTATAGGAGGCCGGGGAGGGCCCTGTGGTGAGCTGGGGGGCTGTGGAGGAGGGGGCGACAAAGACTGGGGCTGCAGGCTGCAGACAGGGCACACTCGGCCCAGTGCCTGGGAATTGCAGGGGAAGGAGGTGAAGCCCAGGCAGGCCCGTTTTCCGTGAGCACCCCCAGCCCAAGCCCTGCGTGTGGCTGATGGGTGCTTAAGGCAGGAGGCCGATGCCCATCCAGGTGGGCTGCTGGGTACAGGCGAGTGTGGAGGGCTGAGTGCAGCCCATGCTTCTGGGCACGTGTCCAGCGTGTGCTGTGGGTGTCCACCCAGGCCCAGGGTCTTGACCCCAGCCCCTTCAGCCTCTCCCTGCTCTCTGGGAAATGGCAGCTCCCACCGGTAGGAGGTGGGACACGACTCCTGGGGCCATGTATCTGAGCTGCCCTGGGAACACGAGGTTCTCAGGCTGCATGGCCCTGTTAAAGGCAGCCTCAGGCCCCAGGCTCCCGCTTTCACACAGGGCTCTCGTGGGGGCCGCGCAGGACACTCAGGTTGGTGCCTCCCTCAGGAGCTCTTGGGCAGGACTGTCACCTGGGTCCCTGCTGTGGGCCCCTGGTGGGCACGTGGGGTGGGTGGGGTAGTGGCCAGGGTGTGTGGGAGACAAGCCCTACCCTGTGGGCCCAGGCAGCCTCCTCCAGGAAGGCAGAGGACAGCACCTTCGAGGTGCCAGGAGGCCCTGCCTGCTCTGGCTCCGAGTGACGAGGGGCGGGGACACCCAGGCCAGGCACCATCACTGACCTCTAGGGGCACCCAGGCGTGCATGAGGTCAGCTGCCTTCCAGAACGGGTCAGGGGCTGGGGTCCCGGGAGCTGAGCTGAGGATGCCGAGGTTGCCCCTTCCCGGTGCCCTCCAGCTGCCTTCAGACTCGGGCACCTTGGAGCTGCCTCCACACGCACGGGGACACACATGCTCAGGAGTCCTGTTGGCACTCTAGCTCTGCTGCCCTCCAGGGCCCCAGGCCCAGCGAGGAGGAGCTGAGGGGTCCAATTCCCCGGTTCCGTGTCCACCCAACCTCCCTCAGCCAGGAACCCCAGAGCTGCCCACCCACCCCACCCCCGCTGTCTGCAGCAGGGCCTCAGAAGGGTCACACTGGCCCCAGGGACGCCCTCAGGGCAAACCGAGGCCTCCAGCCATCCCTTGGAGCTGTGCGGAGCTCTGAGTCGGGGTGCGCCCTGTGGGTGGTCGAGAGTGCTCCTGCAGCCAAAGGCGCTTTCCGCACATGGCCATCTTGTCTTTCCTCGGGGTTCACGGCTCCCCGAGAATGGTTTTCAGAAAAACTCTGTCTCTGAACACAGGAATAAGCAGACCCCACAGGGGTCCCTTCGTCCCCATGCTCACCTGACTGCTGTACCTTGTGTGTGGTGGGGGGCGGGGAGGGGGACAGATGAAAGAGAAAGACAGAGAAGGAGAGAAAACAGAAAATAGCAAAGTGAATTGACATCAGCAGCGGTAGCCGGAGCCGCTGAGGCCCCCAGGGCCGGCGCGCACAGCAGAGGGTCCCTGGGCTCCTCTGAGTCCCAAACCCAGGAAGCCTCCAGCAGGGTCCCCAGGCTCCATGCCCCGGGAGGTCCAGTTCTGGCCCCTGAGTGCAGGGCTCCCAGACACCTGGGGTGGGGGGAAGGAGTAGGGAGGGTGACCACCACCACCCCAAAAAGGCGGCCTCTGAGCCGGGCTGCCAGGAGTCGCTGGGTCCTGCACTTTCTCAGCCAGGAGAAAGGTTCTGTACAAAGGGCTCCTCAGGGCAGCGATGGTGAAAACTCAGGTGTCCCATGTCCTCTGCTCTTTACAACTTCGGACTACAAGAAATGAGCCAGCTGATTCCCATTGGAGAATGTGCCCAAGGCTCCCTGCCCCTCCTCGGGGAGGGATGGCCTCTGTGAGCGAAAGCCGGACCGGGCAGAGCCCCTGGCATCCGAGCCACCCGAGGCGGGCTGGAACCCACCAGTCTCTGCCGGTTTCGTCCCTTCAGCTCCTCTTCCGACCCACGTTTCTTTAATTCCCACCAGCACTTTCTACCTCAGACGCCAGCCCGGCGGCTCCCCTGCTAGGGTCCTGCTGGAACTCCCACAGAGACCCGAAGGCAAAGGCGGAGGCGGGCGGGGCCGTTCCTCCAGGTCTCTCCGCTTGAAACGACAAAACCACCTCAGGAGACTCACTCGCGGAGAACTCTGTCCCATCCCCAGAAAGAACCTCTGCTTCCCCCAGACAGAAAAGCAGCGCCGCCTCCTCCCAAGGAAGGCGAGTTTGGGGAGCCCTTGCAGGCCAGGAGCCCTTGCTCAAAATTTGCAAACCACGGACCCTCGCCTGCCTCTCTTCCGGCAGTGGAGGGAGGGAACCGTCCATGACACGTCCTGCGGCTGCCCTGGGGCCCTGTGGGGTGAGGTTTCTGGGGTGCTGCCTCCTTCCCGGTGACCCCAGTCCATGCCTAGCCAGCAGTTCAGAGGACAGAGGGCAGGCTGCACCTTCAGGTGGGGGAGGAGACGGGCGGGCTCTGAGGCCTGGGGACAGTTCTGGCCAACAGGATGCAGCAGTGCGTCTCCCCAGGGACGCCTCCTGCCCTGTGCCCCCAGCCTGCCTCAGTGACTCTCCCCAAAAGTCCCCTGGCCTTCCTCTCCGAGGGCAGCCGCAGAGGGCGCAGGTCTGCAGGGTGCGGGCTGGACGTCGCCTCGCTGCTCAGTGTCACCGAGGGCCCGTCCGTCACCCAGGGCCAGCACCAAGCCCAATGCAGGGCCCTCCTCTTCCTTCGATTCGGGGAGAAACACGGCAAAGCCGAAAGCCGCCGACAAACCAGCCAGGCCGCAGTGACTTGGAGCTAAACGGATTTATTTTGTGTGTGTATTTTTTTCTTTTTCTCAGTTTCGTAGCAAATGAAAAAAGAACCCAACGAAAACCAACAACACAACAAAACTCTCAACGAGTCGGCGCGTCCTCCACTCCGAGTGCTCAGGGGAGGGGTGCGGACCGGCTGCAATCCCGGAGAAGGCCCCTGAGGGCCCCAGAAAACTGGGCAGGTCCCCCCAGGGGCCTGGCCCAGCCTACAGGGGCCGGAGCACCCGCCTCCTCGCTCGCTCTCCCCGCTAGTCCAAAAAAGTGATGAAGCATTAAAGAAAGACTCCACAAACAAAACGAAACACAATTTAAATTAAAATAAAAACACTTTCTCCACCCGCCCCATGCCAGGAGGCTCTGGCCAAAGCCTCCTCTTAAAAAATTTTTTTTTCTGCTAGAAATACTCTGCATTACTTTTTTCTTTCACTTCTCTTGAAGATTAAAATAAGATATATTTTCCCAGGAGTCACAGATACCTTCTGGTGCATAGAGACAGCAGCTCGTGGTCCGGGCCAGCCCCACCCGGCTGAGCACAGGACCCACCCCCCTCCCCCCATGAGCATAGTAGGACAGCAGGCCTGGACACGGCACAGGTGACGTCCCTGGCTTCGCCCCCAGGGAACGCCAGTAGCAGGGTCGGGGGCAAGCGGGGAGGGGCAGGCAGGGGCCGGGTCTCTCCTGGCGAGCACACATGCTGCGACTCGCGACTGAGGGCGGGGCCGGCTGGGGAAGGAAGGGGCTTCCTCCGAGGTTTTCTTTCGCAATCACCAAGCATAATAAATATAAATACTTCGAAAATAAGACTGATTTTAAAACGGGGAGGAGGAGTTTAAAAAGGCAAGGAAAGGGAAGCTGAGACGAGAATGGAGGAGGAGGGCCGGGGCAGGCAGGGGCTACCCGGGAAGGGACGGACGGCTGCGCGGCCCCTCGGCGGGCAGGGCGACAGTGGGAACGGAGAACCGCGCTCGACATATGTACAAGTGGACGCTCGGAAAGAAGTTAGACCTGGCTCAAGTTTCCTTGGAAATCACCGTCCTCCGCGCAACGTCAGGACGGCGACCCGGGCAGACGCGCGCGAACTGGGGCCGGGAGCCAAGGGGCCTCCAGCCCCGCGCCCGCAGACTTCGCACGTCCGGGACCGCAGAGTCCGAGCCCAGCCCCGGGAGGCCTGCGCGAACTTGTCCCCGGCGACGGCGGCGCGGGCTCGGGGTCTGGCGCTTACAGGAAGAAGTCGGGCGCGCCCTTGGCCCCGCCGGGCCCGGCCTGCGGCGGCGAAGGCTCCCGCGGGAAACCAGCCCCGCCCGCGCCCCCGGGGCCGCCCCGGCCCGCCAGCTTCTCGTATTTCTCCTTGTACTGGTCCCGCTCCTTGGCCAGGCGCCCCACCTCCAGCTTCAGCTGCTCCACCTGGCTCTGGAGCTGGCACTTCTCGCTCTCCAGAATGTGCCGCTGCTGCACCCGCTTGAAGCGGCATGACTGCGCGTAGCCGCGGTTCTTGAGCGTGCGCCGCTTCTGCTTGAGCCGGATGACCTCCTCCTTGCTGAAGCCGCGGAGCTGCCGGTTCAGCTCGCGTACCGACATGGACACCAGCTGGTCGTCGGAGAAGCGCTCCTCCAGGCGCACGTGGTGGCCCGCGCCGCCGTGGCCGTGGCCGTGGCCGTGGCCCGCGCTACCGCCGTGGTGGTTGTGGTGGTGGTGGTGGGCGGCGTGGTGGTGGTGGGCGGCGTGGTTTGCGCCGTGGTGGTGGCCGGCGCCCATGTCGTCCGCGCCGCCGCCGCTGCCCGCGAAGCCCTGGCCCCGGAAAGCCTCGTAGGCCGCGGCGGCCGCCGGGTGGTGCGCGCCGTGGTGGCCGCTGCCGATGAGCGCCTCCACCGCGTCCTCGGGCGTCAGGTTGAGCGCCTCGGGGTTCAGGTGGTGCTGGTAGCCACTCATCCAGTACAGATCCTCCAGCGCCGGCTTCCCCGACGCGCCCCCGACGGCGCCGGGGCCCCCGCTCTGCGGCCCCGGGGCGCCCCCGGCCTGAGACGCGCCGCCGCCCCCCGCGCCGCCGCCCCCGCCGCCGGTGCCCGGGCTGGGCGCGCAGAAGCTGGGCGAGGAGGGCACGGAGGAGCAGGGCGTGCTGAGCGGCGTCGAGGACAGCGAGCCGGGCGGCAGGCGGTGGCAGAAGCGCTCGGCCTCGGGCGGCTCCTTCTTCACCTCGAACTTCATCAGGTCGAAGTCGTTGACGTACTCGATGGCCAGAGGGCTGCTGGGCAGCTCGGCGCCCATCGCCAGCTCCGCGGCCATCGCCCGGGGCCCGCGCCCGGCCGCGCCCCGACGGGTGGCGTTGGTGGGGGGGGAGCCGCGGGCCTCTCCCCCCCCTGCTCCCCGCGGGCGGCGGTCCCGGCGAGGGCGGGGGGGCGCCGGCTCGGAGCTGCGCGCCGAGGGGCGCAGGGAAAAGTTTCACGTGGGTAACTGAAGGGCGGCGCGCTGGGGGCGCCGCCGGCCGGGTGTCTCGGGCGGCTCAGGGCCCGCGCTACCGCCGCCTCCTCGCGGCCGCCGCCTCGGGCTGCTCCGTTTCGGCTCCCGCGCCCCACTCGCGCCGCCGGCCGGCCCCGCCTCCCACGGCTGAACGCCGAGCGGCGCGCGCCCCTTTATAGAGCCAGACGCCCGGGCCCGCCTCCCCGGGAGGGGCGCGCGCCCCCGGGCCAATTGGAGCCCCGGCCCCGCCGCCCTCATTTGCCTATCCCCATGGCAACTCGGAGCCCAGCTGTCAATCTCCTGCGGGAAACAGCTGTGGGAAGGGGTGGGGACCGGCCGCTGGCGAGAGGAGGGGACAGGGCCCTCTGGCGGCCATCACGGGGCACTGCACGGGCAGAGGGCGCACTGGGGGCGCGGGGGTAACCGCGGTTCCCAGGGGCCTCAGCTCCGGGATCCGGCGGCCGGAGAGTCCGGGGGAGCAGAGCGGGGCCGCGCCCGGGGACTCCCTCGGGGCCTCGTCCACCTCGGGCCACGCGGCGGGGCGGTCCTCGGCCCCCTGGGTTCGCGGCCCGGCCTGGACTCCGCCAGCAGCTCCGCTAGCGGCGGCTGCGGGACCTTCGGGCCTCTGGACACGGGTGATACCGCGCGGCCCGGCAGGGCGAGACGCGCTGAGCCGGTTATTTTTAGCCTGCGGCTCAGCGCGTTCAGGAATTTGGTCAACAAAGTTGCCGGCACCTCCGGGCGCCAGGACACGCGGGGCGGGAGGAGGGGGACATGCGCGTGGGGCCAGGAACGGAGAGCTGGCGTGTGGGGGCCCGCGGGGGGCGCAGGACTGTGGGGGTCGCGGAACGACGCGGGTGGGTGAGAGCGGCGGGGGCAGGGCCCCTGAGGGCGTTAGGAACCCCGGGCCCCAGCTGCCCACCGCCCGGGGCTGGAGGCGCCTTGCTGGGCCAGCAGTGGCACCGGGGTAACTGAGACGGGAAGGCAGGGATTTCCACCTGGCGGCCTTGCACTTGCTGGGAGGAGACAGCTCGGGGAAACGGGGCAAAGGCGGCGACGGTGGGCGGTGGGCCTGTGACCCCAGGTCCCTGAGCCAGCGAGTGGCTATGGGAGGCGGGCACCAGGAGTTACAGGGCGGGTGACCCGAAGTGGGCCTACTATTTTCTCTCTCAATTTTCTCCATTGCTGTTCTATGACTTTAACAATTTAAAAAAAAAATCTAAAATGTAACCACCTGCATAGAGAAAAAAGCCTGCAAGAGTTGGGCAGAGGCCAGAGGAAGGCCTGGTCAGGGTGCCACGGGTTTTGAACCAGCCTTTCTCTCCCTCTGCAGATGTCTATGATTTTACAGCAAGAAGACGGCCATGCGGTGAGGACTGAACACCTGCTTCCCATGGTGTCCCAGGTGTCCCTGGCCCGCCCCTGGCCCTCCCACTCCTCTGGGCAGAGCTGGGACTGCAGATTCAGGAAGGCCAGGCCTTCCTCCCTGTGACAGGGCCAAGGAAAACATGAGACCCACATGCAGGGACCCCTCTGCCCCGATCCTGTCCCAGCCAGGGCTCCGAGCTCCCTACCTGCTTCAGCTCGTTCAGGACTCAATGCTGGAGCCCATCTCCCATGGCTAGCTCACAGCCACCATCCCAGTATCATCAGCCTTCCACAGATGAAGAAATGAAGGCCCAGAAAAGTGGGCACACGGCAGGGTCAAGTCCCCATGCCAGGTACCTGGACTCGAGACCACATGAGTGGTCAGCCAGCCAGGGTGTGGGGTTTCCTTGATGGCACCCGGTGTTGAGAGGGAGGGAGGCCCGGGAGGGAGACGCCCCCGTGCGGTGGAGCTGGTGGTAGTCACGCTGTCTGCACCTGCAGCCCAGCAAGAGTCGCTGGGGCTGGAGGGCCCTTACACTGCCCTCCGAGGGTGTAGCCGCATTTCTGGGCACCACACCCTGGCGGCCCTGGGCTCGCTGGAATGGGGGCTGAGGAGGAAGGAGAGAGTATTTGCATCGGGCTGTGCCTCCGCCATCCCCGCCGGCTCCCCGTCGCATTGTGCCTCCTGCCAGGCCAAGTAGACCAGGGGAGGGTGTTCGTTCACCAGCCCAGTAGGACTCCGGCACACCCGTGGGAATGAAGGAGGTGCCTGACCCCAGGCTGTTGCAGTGAGAGCCCTTCTGGGGGCCATAGCTCCTGACCTCAGGCCGAGGGACGCTGACTGCTGAGCCCCCAGCCATGCTTGGACTCTGGCACAGGAAGCACTAGTGACTCATCTTGCTCTGAGATGGGGCAGAAGCTGGCGGAGGCTGGGGTGGCCTCAAAGATCTGCCCTAACCCACCCACCCCAACCTCAAGGCCAGACTGGCTGCCTAGAAGTCACTCTTCCCTGGGCTCCCAGGAGAGGCGCTCTCCCTTCCCGCCAGCCTCCCAACCCAAGGGCTTCTCACACCCTCCAAACTTTCAGCATTTGGTCCTCACAGAATTCCACAGGGGCAGCCTGTGTGGCTGGGTAACTCAATGCACTCAACGGGCTTCTCTTGAACAGCTAGTGTACATCAGCCCGTCTGCCTAGGGGGCACATTCCATCAGGGAGGTGGCCAGGGTCCCTTGTTGAGAAGCCTCCTGAAACTTGACAGCACAAGGCAGAATTATTTCATCCATGGGCTCTGGGGAGATGTGTCCTGGCAATAGGGGCACAGCTTGCCTCTGATCCTGACAGTGGGAGGACTTGGGATCTGGGGTGATGGGACAGCTGACAGATGGTGCCACTGAGTAGCTTCTTCACACCCAGGCCTGGCAGATGGTGGCAGCTGTCTGCCAAAACAGCCGCTTGTGATGCCTCCACAGGGCTGCTCCCCGTGGCTGGTTGGGCTTCCTCACAGCATGGCTGCTGGTTCCCAGTGTCTGTGTCCCAGAGAGGAAGGTGGAGGGACACATGTGCCTTAGAAGCTGCTGCACTGTGCTGGTGGTCCTCGTGCGTAGAGGTCAGCCAACCCCCTGGGCAGGAGCACCAACATTATCTGTGAGGAAGGGGCATGTGGGCTGGGACACACTGTTGCAGTTTTTGGAAAATACAGTCTCCTGAGTAGGCCTCAGAGAACAGAACGTCAGCTATAAAAATAAGTAAAATGATAGTGGATTTGCTTTCTCTTGCTGTCTCACAAATTACCTCACGTTTAGAAACTTAACACACATTTGTGGTCTCGTGGCTTCTGTGGGCCAAGTCCAGGCAGGGCTTAGCAGGGGCCCCTTGTCCAGCATGCAGTCTAGGAGGTGGCCAGGCTGCAGTCTCAATGTGGGATGGGGAGCGCTCTGTCACCAGGCACCATCAGGCTGTTGGCAGAATTATTTCCTCAGGTCTGTAGAACTGAGGCCTGGCTTCTTGCTGGCTAGAGGCCTCCCTGAGCTCCTCACCAGGTGTCCCCAGCACAGGCCCTGCTCCTTGGGCTAGCCAGGAGAGACTCTCAGCGGGGCATAAGGTACTGTGATCACAGCTGTAGCATCCAGCCACCCTCCTGGAGTTTGTTGGTGGAAAGGGGTCACCCAACACTAGGGGGTTCACGAGGCCACTTTAGGGCCTGTCCCCCACGCACGTTTGTGAGAAGGTGGAAGGTTGGCTGGGTGGGGAGTGCTGGGTTGGTGGGGCTGGTGGGACCTCATGGACACCTGAGCAGATGGAGGGGTCAAGCCCTTCAGGCTGGGAGCAGGGGCCCAGAGCCCCTGCCTGGGAGGGACATGGAAGGGCCCAAGGTGGCTGGGTCAAGATCTGAGCCCGAGGAGGCTGGTGCAGGGCCCAGGAAGTCATCATGGGCTCCCAGAGGGCTCTGGGTGGAGGGAAACCTGGTATGAGGAGGGACAGGGACATTGGGGTGCCCACAACCTGACCCCTGCGGCCCCCTCTGCTGTCCACCATGGGACCCCACGCAGTCTGCTGTCTGCTGGGGCCCTGAGCTCACGCATTTTACTGCGGGAAGGGGCCAGAGGGGACTGTCCGGCACAGCTCCTCCATCCCTGCCAGAGCGCAGCCGCACAGGAGGGCTGAGCTGACCGTGCCAGGCCACGTGTGGGCCTCGGGAACCCCCACCCTGCCGCCGCGTGGGCCTCGGGAACCCCCACCCTGCCGCCGCGTGGGCCTCGGGAACCCCCACCCTGCCGCCGCGTGGGCCTCGGGAACCCCCACCCTGCCGCCGCGTGGGCCTCGGGAACCCCCACCCTGCCGCCGCGTGGGCCTCGGGAACCCCCACCCTGCCGCCGCGTGGGCCTCCGGAACACCACCCTGCCGCCGCGTGGGCCTCGGGAACCCCCACCCTGCCGCCGCGTGGGCCTCCGGAACCCCACCCTGCCGCCGCGTGGGCCTCCGGAACCCCACCCTGCCGCCGCGTGGGCCTCAGGAACCCCCACCCTGCCGCCGCGTGGGCCTCCGGAGCCCCTACCCTGCCGCCGCGTGAGCCTCCGGAGCCCCCACCCTGCCACCCCAACAGTAAGTGCTCTGCGCAGAGCCTCTCGTAGAGTCTGGAGTGTCATTTTTGTGGCATTTATGTAGGTGGGAAAGCCTGAGCAGGGAGCCACGTGCTACACACTCCCCCAGTGCCAGCGTTGCCTGTGTGGAAGTTACCATGGCAGATGGAACCTTCTCTGTCCCACAGACAGAGGCTCAGCGTCTTCTGGGCTGGGGGCCTGCTGGGGCTGCCTCCACCCGCACCCTGCTCCTGCTGCTGGGGAGGGGGCCTCTTCCACGCAGGGGCTGACTTGCAGTTAAAAAGCAAAACAACCAAAAAAACAAACCCAGGGCCTCCGGAGAGCCCCTCCTCAGCCTGCCCACTGCTCCGCCCCTTCCTTGTGCCCCTACTCAAGCACGTATGGTGCACCTGCTGTATGCCAGGCGCCAGTTAGGGCGCTCGCTCAGCCATGAGTGAGCAAGCCCAAGCTCCCTGCCCTCCTGGAGCTCCCGTGCTGGTGGGCACTAAGTGAGGCAGGGTCAGCACCCTCAGCTCAGAGGCAGGATGGGCACAGGCCTAGCCCAGGAAGGTGCAGGGGCTCCCGGCTGACCCCCAGACACTCTCCCTTCCGTCACCTCCCAGCCCCTAGGGGGGTCCAGGCCAGCATCCGACTGCCCAGCCAGCACCCCTATAGACACAGGGGGCACAGATCCACACTCAGAAATCACTGCTGCACCCCCTGCCCACCCATCCACCTTCCCCAGGGGCCATGGACTCTGCCCACGGCTCCCACCTCTGCAGCCATCACATCTCCCTCAGATGAGGTAGCAGCCCTAAGACCCATCCTCTTGGCGCTGGGGGACGCTTTGCCTGCCTGAGACCCGGCCATGCCCCGCCAGGGCTGAGGATTCCCCTGGGGGATGTGTGCTTCCGCTGTGGGGTCTCCATCCAGCTGCCCCAGCACACGCCACTCTGCTGCACACATGGGCTTGGGTGCAGGCTTCCCCTCTCTCCTCAGGAGGACTTCCCTGTTCCAACCACCCCAGCAGAGGACAGTCCACTAGACTGTCCTCACCTTGGGCCATGGTCAGTGCAGGGACAGGGACTCCCCTAGTTCCGCCCTCCTGGGTCCCTGGGCCAGGTGCTCTGGCAGAGCAGTCGCTGGTCTGCTGCCAGCTGCCCCTTGGCATGAGGGTCCCCATCTGACCAAATGGGCACACTCCATCCATGCGGGGGACAAGCAGGGACTAGTGACCAGGCAGAGCCCAGGCTGCACAAGGTCCCCAGGTGGGGGACTGGGACCCTATGGTGGCCCCACCAAAGGCAGTGTCCAGCCTTTTCTGAGCCTTCCTGCTGGCCACTCCTGGGCAGGGGCTGCATCTGGGGACAGTGGGCCTAGCCCTGAACTGCCATCACACCCCCTTGTCCAGGAGCAATGCCTGGGGCCTGCTAGTGGCCGTGCCATGTGGCAGATGGCAGAGCTCACAGTCCCAGGCAGGCACTGACTGGGTGGACGGGGAGCCTTTTCCCCACCCCCAACCACCCACAAACATTTCATGTTTCAGGGGCCGTGTGCCAGCCCCAGGGTGGCTGAAGGCAGTGTCACCCATGGGTGGGTCCAGCTGCCCACGGGGCCTGCGCAGACACTGCCGGTGGCACAAAGTGAGGTTAGAGGGTCAGCCGCCTCGTGTCCACCCGGTGCCCATGAGTGGTCCCAGAGAGCCCAGTCTGAGGTGCAAGCCCATGACCCCATTTATCAAGTGGCCCAGGAGGGAGGCAGGGAGGTGATTTTAAGAGGTGGCCACAGCTTGGGACCCCCAGTCCTGCCTGGTAGCCCCTCACGATGAGCCAGGGGGAGAAGGCACAAGGCTGAGGGGCCCCACGGGCGTAGGAGGCTTGGGCCCATCGGTGGCCCCGACGCCTTGCCTCCGCCAGCCCTGGCGTTCTGTGCAACCGGCCTGGGAAGCAGGCCCCGCAGGCCGAGGCTGCTGGTTTTGGTGCCTGCTGCTGCCAGCTGCAAGCTGTGTCCCTGGTCTCCCCTCATCAGCCCAGTGCCGGACCCACGGCCCCCTCTGCTCCTGGGGAAAGGAGGGTGTGGCTGAGAGCGGCCAGTTTGCCTACTGCTCCAAGTGGGCATGAGGGGCCCTGAGCATGGACACGAGCCCCTGTGTCTGGGACCCTGTGTCTGGGTGAGCCAGGCCAGTGCTGGAGGGGACTGAAGCCAGCTGGGCACACCCCACCCACAGCGCTGGCATCCAGAATCCACTGTCCCACCCAGTCCAGCTGCAGCAGGACCAAGGCCACAGGCTGGGGCCCAGGAGCGCAGAGAAGACGTCATGGCAATGGCCACCACGGAGATAACTGGAAACCGCCGTGTCACCCAGCACTAGCTCTGGTGGAACTGTCCTGTGAGCCTCGCACGCCTCATGCCCTCTGATGCCAATGTCAGGATGCCCCACTCCAGGGTGGAGGCCAGGACCTTGAGGGGACAGAGCCTTCTCCCCACCCAGCGTGTGGACCAGGCCAAGGGGCCCCGCGGGGTGTGGGGTTGGCAGTGGCACGGCCACCCACTTGGAGCCCAGGCGGGCAGAGGGCACGAGACGAGCATCTGACTCCAGGCTGCGCTGTGGGGCCCCTGAAAGTTGCTGGCCTGCCTCACCCAGGGGCCACCCTCTATTCTCTGGAGGTGAGAGAAGTGGGGAGCAGACCCCCAGAGGAGCCTGGGCCCCTCCAGGCCTTGCCTCTCCCAATCCAGGTCCCTGACACAACCTCAGCCAGGCCTCCTGGCCAGGCCCCTCCAGCACGGGCACCTTTGCAGGACGGGGGAGCTGGGAGCCAGCCGAGCTGCCCCGCTCACCATGGCCCCAGCCTTTTGCACCCAGGTCCCCAGAGTGCCCCCCAGGCCTTCCCCACCCCAGATGGCACTGGCTCAGGCCTGGGGAGAAGTTCCTTCTGACCTCCAAACTATCCTGGGAGGTAGGAAAGGGGCCCCACGCTCCTGCCCACAGGGGCGGTGCCAACCGCCTGGTGGTGGTGTGGCAGCAGTCAGGACAAGTCACCAGGTTTGGACAGAGCCTTTATTGCTGAACATAAAACACCTGCCTGGGAGGCCTGGCCAGCGGCCTCTTCACTGGGCTCAAGACCTGGGTGGAGAGGGCTGGGGTGCCGCAGGGCCACTGCTGCCAACGGCTGTGGGGAACAGGCCTGGAGGCCACCCCTGCCTGGCACCCTGGAGGGTGGTGGGTGGGGACAGGGGACAGGCCCTGGGCACACACTGGTCATGGAAGTTTCCAGGCAGGCAGAACAGTGTCCCTGTGGCCCCAGGTGGGGCTTGGTGGTGGGTGGCCCTCCTCTGGGGCAGAGTGGCAGACAGAGCCTCTTTCCTCTCCGAGGACGAGGGTCTGAGGTAGGTGCAGGCCGGTTCCTGGGGTCCTCACAAACGTGGCTTGATGTGCAGAGGCTTCCCTGTGCAAGAGGCAAAAGTCAGGTGCCAGGAAAGCCCTAGAAGACCCTCCCCAGTCTGCAACGCTCCTGGTCTGGGGCTCAGGATGGGGCGGCTCTGTCAGCCCAAGCACACACAGCAGGGTCTGAGTTGGAGAGAGAAGAGCACACACAGGCCACAGGCCTCAGCTCCTGCCCCCACTGCCAACGGGTCCTGGTGAGCCACCGTGCCTGTCCGACCATGGTGCAGGCTCAGTCTATGGGGTTGACTGAGGCTTCTGCCTGCAATCCAAGGGTCCTCCTGGTAGGGGCAGCGGTCCTAGCCACAGGGTCTGCAAATTAAGCCATCGGTCCCAGCACACACAGCACCGGACAACCCCACACACTCACACCTGCAGTGAGGCGGCCATGCTGCACCTTCCACGTGGAAAGCCGGGGTGCACACAAGCTGTGGCGGAGGGGCAGGGCAGGGCCTGGAGGCAGGCGGTGTGGGACGGAGCAGCTCCCCACAGCGGGGGACCTGGGGGGCTCCCGCCCCATGAGTGCTCACTCACTAGGTGTCAGCGCCCCTCCTCCCTCCCCGGATCTCCTCCAGACCACCCCACAGGCACCACAGCGGCCCACTGAATACAGACACCTCCGTGTAGCTGCCCCAGAACTGGCCCTGCCCCAGTGACCCTCTTCAGGGCAGACGAGCCCACTCGCCTGCACGCAGCTGTGGGCCCAGGCAGCAGACTACCTGGCTCTGACCTGTCAGCCTGCCTCTGCGGCGGCACCAGCACTGCAGCCCAGCTTCCTACCCAGAAACCGTCCCGGCACCTCCAGCTGCCCGAGTGCCCGGCCACGTCAGCCTTTTGAGGGGCCCGCCCAAGCTGCACATGGGACCCCTCAGCACCCTGCCCACCTCTGCTGGCTCTGGAATTGGCTGCTGGGTTCCTGATCTTAAATATAGAAGAGGTGGCTGACTGGGGGCCTATCTGCTCCCCCACCCCAGAGAGGCCCACCCAGATGGAGGGAGCGGGTGCCCAGGTCTCGTGGGGCGGGGTCTGGCCACACTCCATGCCCAACGTGGAGGCTGTGAGCAGGAGGCAGCCCCTCCGAGGCAGGCGTTTGAGCGTGCTCAGCGGAGTTGCTGGAGAAGGCTGCAGCAAGCATCTTCCATTAACGTTACGACCGTGAAATATGACAATAAAATGATAGCCGTATGGTCGCAAATTTGCAGCCCGCCGAGCTGCGTGGGGTTTATCGTCACTCAAACGCGCGGAGAGCTGTAAAATGTTTACAGAAAGGGTCGTTTGCAGCCATAAAATCCTCTTTTCTCTCCTAAACAAGGCTGAGTGGAGCCATTTACCAAGCCCCAAATGCTCACTGTGGGAGAGGGAACATCTGTTCTCTCCAGGAGTGCGCCGTGATCTTCCAGAACAAATTAACAGAAATGGGTGCTTTCTAATTAAATCAGCCCTCAGCTGGGGCCGACTGCGCAGTGGCCACCGCTGCACTCGCCCTCGGCTGGCCCTGCCCCCCGGGCTGGCAGGTGCACACCTGGCGCCCTCAGGACTCACCCAGGCTCCACCTGGAGATTCTGACGTAGTGGTCTGAGATGGGCATTTAAAACTCCCCTGTGCCCGAGCCAGGCCATGCTGCCTACCTGAGTCCTTGGTCAGGGGGACCCTGGGGACCCGGGCCCTGGGCTGGCCTCCTGGGCTTGGCGACGACTGCAGGGAGATGAAGGAAGGCAGCTTGCAGAGCCTGCTGGAGTGGGCCACCGCTGAGGCAGCCTCCTGGAGAGAGGGGGCCTCCTGGTCCAAGGAATTGAGAGGGGACAGGGAGGAGGGGGAGGAGGAAGAGGAGGAAGGAGAAGAGGAGGAGGAAGCCTTGGAGGATGAGGGAGAGGCTGACACCCCTGGGGAGTCGGGAGGCGCAGCCAGGGCAGCCGCGGGGAGGGCAGGAGAGCTGGGCATCTGCCTGATGGGGCGCTGGGCTGCCAAGGGCTTCCTGCAGGGAAGGAAGGGGCAGATGTGTGAGGAGGGGATGATGGGTAGGGGTCCCAGCAACAGGCCACTCATGCTCTCAGCTGCTTCCTGCCTCTGCGCCCCCTTGAACTCAAGGCAGAGCTGGAGGCACAGGTCAAGCCTGGCCCTTGGCCACAAGGACAGGCCAGGTGCGGGGAAGGCCCCAGCTCCACACCAAGCCTGCCCTTCACCTCCAGGGCCTTGGCTTCCTGGTCTGCATGGGGGCTGGACGAGGGAGCCCCAGACTCCTCCAGGAGCTGGACCTCCCACCCTCTCCCGGTGAGTAGGTCTCTGTGAAGCCCCACCTTCCTCCATGGGTGAGGGATGCCCTTGGCTCTGTCCAGACTTGGAACTCGGGTAGGGGTAGCTCTGGAGGTCACGTGACCCCAGCCTTGGCTTGGGATTCCTTTCTGGATCTGAAGCCTGAAGAGCTGGAGTCGGGGGCGGGGTAGCTTACCCAGAGGGCCCTGAGCATCTCCCCAGACAGGGAGGGGCCACCCAGGCTCACATGTACAGTGCCCACTGCCCCATCACCTGGGCCCGTGGCTGGCCGAGGCCCTGCTCCTGGCAGCAGTGTCGCTGGGTCCTGGGGCGGGGGATGTGGCTGCCCGCCGACTGTGGCGTTTCTGGGTGCGGTGGAGCAGCTGGCACTGGGTGCCCCGGGGACACGACCCCCTGCGGGCGAAGTCAGGGCACAGCAGTGTGTGTTTCTTCTTGCACTGCAGAGAGAAGGGGTGCAGCTGGGTGGGCTGGCGGGAGGCTGTGGCCCTGCACGGGGAGAGCAAGGAGGGCCAGGCCAGCCCCCTGAGTGCCGACGGGCCCACAGGCTCTGCCCAAGTCTTGGGGCCAAAGGTTTCCTTTTGGAAGGTCGAGGCCACCAGGCCAGAGAGGCTCCACGTGGGCCCTCACCCACCTGTAAGAGGCCCTGAGCACTGGAGGCCCTAGGCACAGACTGAGAGCATGGTGGGGCGGGGCCAGCCTGGGGACTCCCAGAGCCTTCCGCCAGGCCATGGCTCAGGGCTCTGCCCGCCCGCTACCTCTGCCAGACCCCAGTCCGCCCATCCAGGCAGCCCAGAGGGAGCCTGGGAAGGTGGATGTGGCTAGAGACTGGCTGCGGGGGGAGTGGGGGGCTTGAGCTGGGTCAGGGAGGGGGGCAGGTCAGCTGAGGCCAGGCCGCACTGGGTCAGGGCTGGGCTAGGCACGCGATCCCTAGCACCTGTCACAGCGCTAATTATACCCGAGGGGTGGGGGGCGTGCCAGCCAGCAGGTGCTCTGGGCAGCAACGTGGCCCCAGCTCTCCTTCCAGGCCCACAGGGAAACACGAAGAGGCTGCCCAAGGCTCCAATGGCTGAGCCCAGCTCAGGGAGCAGGGTGCCCAGCCTGCCCTTCCTCTGCCCACCGCTTCTGGCCTGTGCTCTGCAGCCCAGCTGCCTGCCCACCTCGTGCCCAAGGCCTTTCAGGGAGGGTATTCCCTCCCCGCCGCCCTGCAGAGCCCACTGCATGGGGCGCCCAAACTGCTCTTCATGGGACCAGCGCAAACGGTGACAAGCTCCCTGCCTAACCCACCAAGAGTGGCTCAAACCTGCCACGGCACTGGAGTGGCCGGAGTGCTTCCAGCTCGTGGGCTGCCACAGCCTTGAACCCATGTCCTCCCAGCCACATGGCCCCTGCTTGCTGGGCACCTGACCTAAGAATCTGTGATCTTAGGTGCTGCTCCTGTACCAGAGCCAGGCCCCATTGCACCCCATACCTTCCCCGGCTCCTGTGGTGTGGCCCCTGCCGCGCCCCCAGGTGGAAGCCAGGCTCAGGCTAGTGCTCACACCCTTGCTCACTTGCTCACTCATTCCTGCTACATGGAGTCTGAGTCCCTCTACACAGGGCCTGGCAGTGCTGTGGGGCCCAGAGACCCATGGGCTGCTCAGGAGCCTGCGGCTGGAGAGATGCTGGGTCCTGCAGGGACCTGAGGGCGAGGCCTCCTGGGGGGCGGGGGCAGTGGCTGTGCCTGACAAGGAAAGCCCCGCCCCCAGCACAGGCATCACACATGGCACTGGGACGAGCCTGGGGGCATGCGGGTCCATTTTATCAGAGGCAGCCGCGGCTCCAACAACGGCTGCTGTCAACACTGGATGCAGAGTACCAGCTGAGGTGCCAGAAGGCACCGGCCACACAGCCAGTGTGACTGAGGTGTGGGTGTTGGTGAAAACCATGTGCCGGGGCTGAGAGAGTAGAAACAAAAGAATGTAAAATACACGTTTCTTTTTCCTTGATTCCATGTTGAAATTTTTGATAGGTTGGGTTAAATAAAACATATGATTACATCTGCTCTGGTGTATTCTTTTTTAACCTTTTAAAGGTGGCTACTAGAAAAGTTGAAATTCACATATGACTCACACGTTTGTACTGGACAGCGCCGGTCAGAACTAACCCTCCTGCAGAACACAACCAAATACCCAGGACCAAAAAGAACTTTCCGAGGCCCAGCACAGCGACTCACACCTGTCATCCCAGCACTTTGGGAGTGCAAGGCAGGTAGATCACTTGAGGTCAGGAGTTCAAGACCAGCCTGGCCAACATGGCTTAACTGCCTCTCCTAAAAACACAAAAATTAGCTAGGCATGGTGGCACACATCTGTAGTCCCAGCTACTCGGGAGGCTGACACAAAGACTCACTTGAACCTGGGTGGTAGAGGTTGCAGTGAGCCCAGATTGCACCACTGCACTTCAGCCTAAGCAACAGAGTGAGACACTGTCTCTAAAAATAAAGTAACTTTTTGAAATTACCTAGGAGCTATGAGGAAAGTAAAATGATACAAGAAAATATACAAGAAGAGGCCGTGAAGTGAATCTTCAGTTTCAAAAGGCCTGAGACCTTCACCTCATGTTCATTTAGTCTTCAATGTTCACTAATGGAAAACCCAAACAAGCCAAACAAAACCCCCAGAAAACCCCCCAAAGATCTGGAAATGTATCACCATCTGTGAAACAGCTAAAGCAGGGCTTAGAGGTAAATGTATAGCATTAAATGCTTATATCACAACAGAAGACCTGCCTTAAAAGGTAGGGGAAAAACAGCAAATGAACTCAAAGCAGAGGGAAAGAAAAATAAAACAAGAATTAAAACCAAGAGAGTTAAAAGCTGCTTCTTTGAAAACAGTAATAAATGTGTCCAATAGGATTAATCAGGAAACGCAGAGAAGGAAGACGTAAACAATGCCGGGAGGTGTAACTAAAGATGCTGCATATGATGAGAGACGCCACATGCTGTGATAGCAAACATCACGCCAGGACATTTAAAAACACTAGTTAACTGACAAATTCTAGAAAAACTGACAGGAAGAAAAATAAATCCAAGTATTTCTATAACCATGAAGAAACTGGAATCAGCAGTTAAAACGTAAAGCTCCAACCCAAAGGGTTTTACTTGTCGTTCTACCAAATACTCCAGATGTACAATTCCAGTCTTCCATGAACAAATCCACAGTATAGAAAAACAAAGAACACTGCTCAGCTTATGGGGCCAGAATAATCTTGAAACCAAATCTGACCAGGACTATATGGGAAAAGAACATTTAGGCCAATTATCGCTCATGAAAAGAATGCAAAAGTTCTACATAAATGATAAAGAGTCTTGCAATGTGTAAAAACACTAATATATAAAGGACCAAGTTGGGTTTACCTCAGGAATGCAAGGTTGGTTTAATACTAGAAAATCAGGCCAGGTGCAGTGGCTCATGCCTGTAATCCAACACTTTGGGAGGCTGAGGTGGGCAGATTGCCTGAGCTCAGGAGTTCGCCTGGGCAATACAGTGAAACTCCATCTCTACTAAATACAAAAAAAAATTTAGCACAGGCGTAGTGGCATGTGCCTGTAGTCCCAGCTACTCAGGAGGCTGAGGCAGAAGAATTGCTTGAACCCGGGAGGCAGAGGTTGCAGGGAGCTGAGATTGCACCGCTGCACTCCAGTCTGAGCGACAGAGCAAGACTCCATCTAAAAAAAAAAAAAAGAAAGAAACTGGCAGGCACACAGAAGATCCAAACCATCTGATTCCACCCTGGTCCCTCCCAAATCTCAGGTCTTTCTCCTATTTCAAAATCCAATCATTTCGTTCCCAACAGTCCCCAGAGCAGAAGGCAGGAAGCAGGAAAGGAGCCCGGGGAAGACCAACAGCAAGGAGGGACTAATAAAGAACAACAGAAGTCAACGAAGAAGAAAAGAAACGAGCAGCACAGAATACCAGCAAAACCCAAAGCTGGTTGTCTGAAAAGGGCAGTAAGACAGTCACGCCCCCAGCAAGACTGTTTCCAGAAACAAGTGAGAAAACGCAAATTAAATACAGATGAAGAACACTCTAGACGCAATGAAGGATGTTGCAGACACACTAACATGCACCGATACATTGCAAACCTTAGTAAAATCGATCAGTTTCTGGGGGAAAATAAGCCAAAACTGGTATTAGAAAGAAGTAGGCTGGGTACAGTGGCTCACACCTGTAATCCCAGCACTTTGGGAGGTCAGGAGTTGGGAGACCAGCCTGGCCAACTTGGTGAAACCCCGTCTCTACTAAAAACACAAAATTAGCTGGGCGTGGTGGCACATGCTTGTAATCCCAGCTACTCTGGAGGCTGAGGAGGGAGAATTGCTTGAACCCAGAAGGTAGAGGTTGCAGTGAGCTGAGATTGCACCACTGCACTCCAGCCTGGTGACAGAGACTCCACCTCATCTGCTCTGGTGTATTCTTTTTTAACCTTGATTACATGTTGAAACTTTTGATAGGCTGGGTTAAAGAAAACATATGATTCTATCTCAAAAAAAAAGAAGGAACTTGCATTGCTGGGAAGACAGACCCAAAGTACCGTCCCTGTACTTCCTGCCAAGTGCTACCATAACAAACTCAAGCCATCTCTGGGCTGCAGAGAAGGTGCTGATGACTGGGATCAAGGCACGACTGGTGCTGGGCTCCCTTGAGCTGCTTCCTGTCCCCATCTAAGACTAGGAGTCAAAGAAGCACAGAAATGCCAACAGGAACAGGCGAAGGGCAGCCCAGCAAGACAGAGCTCTCGGACAACCACCACCCTATTCCAGCCTGCATCCCAGGCCCTTCCCCTCCTTGCCAGGATGGTGAAAAGCCAAGACGTTCACCTCTCCCCCATCCCAGCAGCAGAGTCCATGGAGGCCATGTGGGAGGAATATTGTGGAACTCCCTCCCCCTATCCAGGAGGGAGGCTTCATGGAAGGCCTGTTTTCCACGCCATCCTGCACAGCGTCAGTGAGGCCAAGTTCAGGGAAATGGGTTTCTACTCCCAGCTGGCAAGAAGGAGGCAGCACCTCCACCCAGTAACAGCCAGCACAACTAAGCTCAACAGAAAGTGGCGCTCACACTAAGAACAAGGGAGACTTGAAGCTCAATGAGGAGAGATAGCAGCACGCGCCAATGCTGAGAGACGGGGTATCAGAATTATCTCATCAAGACGCCAGGGCAGCATCACAAAGACACTTCTAGATGTAATACAAACATGCTTGAAACAAAAGAAATAGAAAGTACAGCAGAGAAGAAGCAGATACAGTAGAACCAAATGAAAATTCTACAACTAAAAATAAGAAACTCAGTGTATGGCTCAACAGCTGAACGGATGAGACAGAGAACTAGAAGACAGAATAACGGAAATTAACCCATCTGAACAAGAGAAAGAAAATAGGTTTAAAAAATGAACAGAGCCTTGGGGACCTTGGTACCACAACAAAAGACCAACTGGAGATTCAGAAGCAGAGGAAAAAGAGCTCAAAGAAATAATAAAAACTTTACCAATTTGGTAAAACACATAAGCCTACAGATTCAAGAAGCCTCAGACAGGACAGACCAAAGAAATCTGTCCCAGAGGCCAAGCATGGTGGCTCATGCCTGTAATCCCAGTGCTTTGGGAGCTTGAGGTGGGCGGATCACAAGGTCAGGAGATCGAGACCATCCTGGCTAACACAATGAAACTCCGTCTCTACTAAAAATACAAAAAATTAGCCAAGCATGGTGGCACATGCCTGTAATCCCAGCTACTCGGGAGGCTGAGGCAGGCGAATCGCTTGAACCCGGGAGACGGAGGTTGCAGTGAGCCAAGATCGTGCCGTTGCACTCCAGCCTGGGCACCTGGGCAACAGAGTGAGACTCTGTCTCAAAAAAAAAAAAAAAAAAAGAGAATCTACCCCAGAATACATGATAGTCAGACTAATAAAAGTTAAAGACAAAGAAATAATCCTCAAAGCGGCCAGAGAGAAACTACATTTTGTTTTTTTGAGACAGGGTCTCACTCTATTGCCTAGTGGTACGATCACAGCTCACGGCAGCCTTGGCCTCCAGGGCTCAAGCAATCCTCCCAACTCAGCCACCTGAGTAGTAGCTGGGACCACGGGCGCATGCCACCATGTTTGGCTAATTTTTTTTTTTTTTTTTTTTTTTTAAGAGATGGACTTTGCCACGTTGCCCAGGCTAATCTCAAACTCTTGGGCTCAAGCAATTCGCCCACCTGGATCTCCTAAGGTGTTGGAATTATAGGCATGAGTCACAGCACCCTGCATATTACCTATGGAGGAAAAGTCCAAGCAGCAGATTTCTAACTAGACACCGTGAGGGCATAAGGAAGAGGCGTAACATTTTTCAAGCTGAACAGAAGGAACTGTCAACACAGAATCCCATACTCAGTGAATTATACTTCTGGAATAAAGGGGAAATCAAGACATTTTCTGATGAAGAAAAACAATTTGTCACCCCCAGTTCTACCCTAAAAAATGGTTAAAGTTCTCCAAACAAAAAGGAAACCAAAGAAAAACGCCTGGAACAACAGGAAGGAATAAAGAACGAGATAAGCAAAACTGCGGGTAAGCATTCTAGACTCTCCATCTCAATTCGTGAGTTTTCTAAATCATGTTTGATGCTTAAAGTAAAAACTATAACCATGTTTGCTGCAGCTCTAACTTGTGTAGAGGAAGTATTCCAGACAGTTACAAAAGGGGGCGGTTAAGGGAGATAAGGGAAGGCAGCCTTCCCTCGCTTCACTCAAACTGGTAAAATGCTACCACCAGTAGACGTTGATCATTCATGCAAATATAAAATAATCCCCAGGGTAATCACTAAACAAGCTACATGGTGGTCCTCGCTTCTCCACTGTTTCACTCTCTGCAGTTTCGATTACCTTCAGTCAACAGTGGTCCAAAAATATTAAATGGAAAATTCCAAAAATAAACAATTTATAATTTTTTTTTTTTTTGAGATGGAGTTTCACTCTTGTTGCCCAGGCTGGAGTGTAGTGGCGTGATCTTGGCTCACTGCAACCTCCACTTCCCGGGTTCAAGTGATTCTCCTGCCTCAGCCTCCCATGTAGGTGGGATTTCAGGCGCCCACCACCATGCCCAGCTACTTTTTTTTGTTAGTAGAGATGGGGTTTCACCATGTTGACCAGGCTGGTCTTGAACTTCTGACCTCAGGTGATCCACTCACCTTGGCCTCCAAAAGTGCTGGGATTACAGGTGTAAGCCACCATGCCCGTCCAACAATTCATACACTTTTAAATGCATGCCATTCTGAGTAGTGTGATGACATCTTGCACTGTCACACTCCGTCCTGCCCAGGACATGAACCGTTCCCTTTTCCACACTGTACTCACCACCTGCCCATCAGTCACACAGTAGCTGTCTCACTCGCCAGACAGACTCTCGCGGTACTGCAGCACTTGGGTCCAAGTAACCCTTATTTTAATAAAAAATGACTCCAAAGTGCAACAGTAGTGATGCTAACAATCTGGATAAGACAAGCTCTAAAATGCTTCCTTTAGGTGAAAGTTCTCGGCTTAAAAATGAAAAAAAAAAAAAAAATAGACTGGGCATGGTGGCTCACACCTGTAATCCCTGCACTTTGGGAGGCTGAGGAGGGCAGATCACTTGAGGTGAGGAGTTTGAGACCAGCCTGGCCAACATGGCAAAACCTTGCCTCTACTGAAATATAAAAATTAGCCAGGCATCATGGTGGGTGCCTGTAATTCCAGCTATGTGGGAGGCTGAGGCAGGAGAATCGCTTAAACCAGGAAAGCAAAGGCTGCAGTGGGCAGATATTGCACCACTGCACTCCAGCCTGCGTGACAGAGCAAGACTTGGTCTCAAAATAATAATAATAATATTCTGAGGTTGCTGAGATCTATAGTAAGAATGAATCTTCTATCCATGAAATTGTGAAGAAAAGGAAATTCATGCTAGTTTTGCTGTCATACCACAAACTGCAAAAGTCAGGACAACAGCGCGTGATAAATGTTTAGTCAAGATTTAAAAAGGGAGAGAGATCCAAGATGGCTGATCACTAGCAGCTCGGGCACGTAGCTCCCAGTGAAAGCGCAGAGAACGAGAGGACGCCACACTTTCAGACGAATATTTGTTGCTCACGGACCAGGAGATTCCCAGTGGAGGAGCCCCACGGGTCGCCAGGGCGACTCTTGTGGCTGGCGCAGCAGTTTTGCTGGCGCCTTAGCGCGGCAGTTTTTGGTGCAGAGTCCGCAGATTCCCGGGCAGAAAAGCACCATCAATTTTAACACCGCTGTTTTGGCCGGCGCAGTGGATTGCTCAGATTTCGGTGCTGGGAATCAACAAGTTGAACGTCCGCTCAGAGACCTAGTTAGAAAGTCGGTAATTACAAAGACGACAGAGAGATAAATATACGATGAAGGGAAGAAACCAGCCTAAAAAGGCAGAGAATACTCAAAATCAGAATGCCTCTCCCTCTACAGGGGATCGCAGTTCCTCATCAGCAACGGAACAAGGCTTAATGGAGAACGAGTGTGTTCCATCATCAGAAGCAGGTTTCAAAAGGTGTGTGATAAGAAACTTCTGTGAATTAAAAGAACTTGTTCTAACCCAATGCAAAGAAACTAAGAACCTTGAAAAAAGGTTTGATGAAATGCTAACAAGAATGGACAATTTAGAGAGGAATATAAGTGAATTGATGGAGCTGAAAAACACAACACGAGAACTTCGTGAAGCATGCACAAGTTTAAACAGTCGAATTGATCAAGCAGAAGAAAGGATATCAGATGTCGAGGACCAGCTCAGTGAAATGAAACGAGAAGACAAGATTGGAGAAAAAAGGATAAAAAGGAATGAGCAAAGTCTCCAGGAAATATGGGACTATGTGAAAAGACCTAATCTACGTTTGATAGGTGTACCTGAATGTGACGAAGAGAATGAATCCAAGTTGGAAAATACTCTTCAGGATATCATTCAGGAAAACTTTCCCAACCTAGCAAGGCAGGGTAATATTCAACTCCAGGTAATACAGAGAACACCACAAAGATATTCTTCAAGAAGACCAACCCCAAGGCACATAATCGCCAGATTTATTAGGGTTGAAATGAAGGAGAAAATACTAAGGGCAGCCAGAGAGAAAGGTCAGGTTACCCACAAAGGGAAACCTATCAGACTTACAGCAGATCTCTCAGCAGAAACTCTACAAGCCAGAAAAGAGTGGGGACCAATATTTAACATCCTTAAAGAAAAGAACTTTCAACCCAGAATTTCCTATCCAGCCAAACTAAGCTTTACAAGCAAGGAAAAATTAAATTTTTTGCGAACAAGCAAGTACTTAGAGATTTCACCACCACCAGGCCTGCTTTACAAGAGCTTCTGAAAGAAGCACTATACATATAAAGGAACAACCAATATCAGCGTTTCCAAAAATATATCAAAAAGCAAAGAGCATCAACACAACGAAAAATTTACACCAACTAATGGGCAAAACAGCCAGCTAGCATCAAATGGCAGTATTAAACTCATATATATTCAAATTGGACAAAAAGCCAAAACCCATCAGTATGCTGCATCGAGACCCATCTCACATGCAACGATACACAAAGACTCAAAACAAAAAGAAGGAGGAAGATTTATCAACCAAACAGAGAGTAAAAATAAACAAATAAATAAAAAGTAGGAGATGCAATTCTCGCCTCTGATAAAGTAGACTTTAAAGCAACAGAGAGCAAAAGAGGCAAAGAAGGACATTACATAATGGCAAAAGGATCAATGTAACAAGAAGAGCTAATGATTCTATAGATCGACGAGACAGAAAATTAACAAGGACATCCAGGACTTGAACTCAGACCCAGAACAAGTAAACTTAATAAACATTTATAGAACTCTCCACTTTAAATACACAAAACACACATTACCACCTCACACCTATTCTAAAAGTGACTACATAATTGGAAGTAAATCACTCCTCAGTAATCGCATAGCATTTCATAGGTTTAAATGAAATATTGGTTGGCTGCTTGTTTGTTATTTTCTTCCCTTATTCCTTCCTGTCTACATCATTAAGTATAACTATTGGTATAAAAGAGGTTTTCAATACCCATTTCTAAACTGCATTCTAGCCTGGGCAAGAAAGCAATACTCCCATTCTCTCTCTCTCTCTTTCTCTTCCTTTTTCTTCCTCTTATTCATTCTTTTTTCTTTCTTTCTTTCTTTCTTCCTTAAAAAAAAAAAAAAGATTTGAAAAGGCATTCGATTTGTGGGTGGATGACCCAACAGAAACATGTTCCAAATGACAGCAATCGGGTTCCATGCTACCCATGGGTTCAGGTATCCATATCTTAGAAGGTAACCCCACGGAGGAGGGGAGACTCCTGCATAAAGATCTATACTGAAAAACACTGTAAGTAAATCAAATAAAAGTTCCAAAAACTGTTCAAGTAACCCATAGGAAGCCGGGGCGAAATACCCAGAGGGAAAAAGAACTAACAGAAAACAAAGGATGTCAAATGATACACTTAAGCCCTAATACAGCAATAACCACATTAAATGTAAATGTCCTAAATACATCAACTAAAAGAGACAGGCAGAGTGAATTTTAAAAAAGGATTGACCTATCTGCTGTCTACAAGAAAGTCACTTCAAATATGACACATAGGTAAATTTAAAATAAAAAGAAAAAAAAACATATCATGAAAATTTGACTCAAAGAAAACAGGAGTGGCTACACTAACATTAGAAAAAAATGACTTCAAAGCGAAGAAAATCATCAGAGACAGAGAGAAACATTATACCTGCCTGTAGTCCTGGCTACTCAAGAGGCTGAGGCGGGAGGATCAGTGGAGCTCAGGAGTTTGAGGTTGCAGTGAACTCTGTGTGAACTCTGTGCCACTGAGCTCCAGCCTGGGCAGCAGAGGGAGACCCAGTCTCTACATAAACAACAACGAAAAGAATGCACAACAATTCTAATGTATGTGCACCAAACAAAAAAGCTGTAATACATGAAGCAGGAACTGATAGCTATGCAAAGAGAAACAGAAAAATCCACTGAGACTTCAACACCTCTCTCAACAATGAAAACTAGACCGAGCACGGTCAAGGATACAGAAGAACTCAAAAACACCTTTAACCAGCAAGATCTACGGGACAACATTTATAGAGCACCAGCAGCAGTGCCCATGGAACACACACCAAGACAGACCACATCCTCAGCCAGAAAACAAACTTTGAGAAGCTTAGAATTAAATCTGTGTGATTTTAATCAATACAGATCAAACTAGAAATCAATGAAAGAAAGGTAACAGGAAAATCTCTAAACACTTGGAAACTACATAACAAACTTTTAAATAATCCATAGGCAATACTCTGGTTTCTCTTCAGATTGTACGACTCTTTTGCCTTTTATTAAATAATTCATAGGGCAAAGAGAAAATCTTCAGGGAAATAAAAAAACGAAAATCCCCAAGAGCTGGGCTTCGTGGCTCACACCTATAACCACAGCGCTTGGGGAGGCCGAGGCGGATGGATTGCCAAAGCTCCTGAGTTGGAGAGCAACCTGGGCAATACAGTGAGAGTCTATCTCTATACAAAATACAAACATCAGCCAGGCTTAGTGGCATGCACCCATACTGTCCCAGCTACTTGGGAGGCTAAGGTGGGAAGACTGCTTGAGGCTGGGAGTTTGAGATCAGCCTGGGTGACAGAGCAAGAGTCTGTCTTACAGAAAATTTTAAAAATTAACCGGGTGTGTTGGTGTGCACCTGTAATCCCAGCTACTGAGGAGGTTGAAGCAAGAGGATTGCTTCAGTCCAGGAGGTTGAGGCTGCAGTGAGATATGATTGCACCACTCGCTCCAGCCTGGGTGAGAGTGAGACCCTGTCTCAAAGAAAGGGGAAAATATTCAAATTATTCAAATCAATAATCTCAGCTCCCATTTCAAGAATGTAGAGGGAAAAAAACAGCAAAATAAACCACAAGTAAGCAGAAAGAAAGAGTAAGAGCAGAAAGCCCAATGAAATCGAAAACAGAAAGCCAATAGAGAAAAATCAGTAAAACTAAGATCAATACATTGACAAACCTCCAGCAAAACAAACAATGAGAAAATGAAGTCACAAACTTCCAGTTAGAGAAATGAAATTTCCAGTATCACTACAGATTCTGCAGACATCAAAAGGACAATTAGGAAAACTTCAAACAGTTGTACACACCTAAAATTGACAACTTAGATGAAATGGACCAGTTCCTAGAAATATGCAATCCAACAAAACTGACTGAAAAGGAGACAATCTGACCAGACCTACGTGGCAAGGAGACTGAGTCAGTAATCAAAAATCTCCCAAGAAGGCCGGGCGCGGTGGCTCAAGCCTGTAATCCCAGCACTTTGGGAGGCCGAGGCGGGTGGATCACGAGGTCAAGAGATCGAGACCATCCTGGTCAACATGGTGAAACCCCGTCTCTACTAATACAAAAAATTAGCTGGGCACGGTGGCGCGTGCCTGTAATCCCAGCTACTCAGGAGGCTGAGGCAGGAGAATTGCCTGAACCCAGGAGGCGGAGATTGCGGTGAGCCGAGATCGCGCCATTGCGCTCCAGCCTGGGTATCAAGAGCGAAACTCCGTCTCAAAAAAAAAAAAAAAAAAAAAAAAAAAAAAATCTCCCAAGAAAGAAAAGCCCAAGACACAGCTGCGCACAGCAGCTCATGCCTGTAACCCCCACCACTTAGGGAGGCAGGGGTGGGAGGATCGCTTGAGCCCAGGAGTTCAAGACCTGCCTGGGCAATATGGCAAGACCCTCTTCTCCAAAAAAAAAAAAAAAAAAAGAAAGAAAAGCAAAGCACAGAAGCACAGGAGCAGATGGCTTCATTGGTGAATTCTACTAAAACATTTAAAAGAAGAATACCAATTCTTCTCAAACTCTTACAAAATGTTTAAGAGAAGGAAACGTTTCCTAATTCATTCTGTGAGGCCAGTATTACCCTGATAACAAAACTAGACAAAGACACAAGAAAAGGAAACTACCAAGCAATATATTTTATGAATACTGACGCAAAAATCCTCGGCAAAACAGTGCAGCCACACGCTGAAGGGATCACACACCAAGGCCCAGGCTCACGCCTGTCATCCCCGCACTCAGGAGGCTGAGGTGGGTGGATCACACTGAAGGGATCACACACCAAGGCCCAGGCTCACGCCTGTCATCCCCACACTCAGGAGGCTGAGGCGGGTGGATCGCCTGCGGTCAGGAGCTTGACATCAGCCTGGCCAACGTGGCAAAACCTCGTCTCTACTACAAATACAAAAATTAGCCAGGTGTGGCAGTATGCGCCTGAAATCCCAGCTACTTGTGAGGCTGAGGCAGGAGAATTGCTTGAATCCAGGAGGCGGAGGTTGCAGTGAGCCAAGATGGCGCCACTGCCCTCTAGCCTGGGCGACAAGAGAGAAACTCTATCTCAAAAAAAAAAAAAAAAAAAAAAAAAGTCTGGGCATGGTGGCTCACACCTGTAATCCTAGCACTTTGGGAGGCTGAGGCGGGTGGATCACCTAAGGTCAGGAGTTTGACACCAGCCTGGCCAACTTAGTAAAACCCCGTCTCTACTAAAAATACAAAAATTAGCTGGGCGTGGTGGCTTATGCCTGTAGTCCCAGCTACTTGGGAGACTAAGGCAGGAGGATAGCTTAAACTTGGGAGGCAGAGGGTGCAGTGAGCCAAGATGGCGCCACTACACTCCAGCCTGGGTGACAGAGTGAGACCCTGTCTCAAAGAAAAAAAAAACAAAGGATTACACATCATAACCAAGTGGAATTTATTCCCAGATGCAAGGATGGTTTCATAAACAAAAATCAATGAATGAGATTGTGATTCGATGTGGTGTCATGAGCTGACCACCTTAATAGAATAAGGAAAAAGACCACAAGATCATTTCAGATGATATAGAAAAAGACCTGACAAAATTCAACATCATTTCGGGATGAAAAAACAAAAAACGAAAAACAATAAATAGGATAGAAGGCAACTTTCTCAACGTAGTAAACACCACACATAAAAGCCCATAGCTAATGTCATATTCAATGGTGAAAAAGGAAAGCTTTTCTTCTAAGATGATGAAAGATAAGGATGCCCACAGTAGCCATTTTAATTCAACATAGTATTAAAGTTCTAGCTAGAGGCCGAGCACGGTGGCTCATGCCTGTAATCCCAACACTTTGGGAGGCTGAGGTAGGTGATCACCTGAGATCAGGAGTCTGGGACCACCCTGGCCAACATGCTGAAACCCCGTCTCTACTAAAAATACAAAATTCAGCCAGGTGTGGTGGCACACACCTGTAGTCCCAGCTACTCGGGAGGCTGAAGCAGGAGAATCACTTGAACCCAGGAGGTGGAGGTTGCAGTGAGGTGAGATCACATCACTGCACTCCAGCCTGGGTGACACAGTGAGACTATGAAGAAAGGAAAGGAAAAGAAAGGAGAAAGGAAAGGGGAGGGAGAAGGGGAGGGGGAGGGGAGGGAGAGGGGGAGAGGGAGGGGAGAGGGAGGGGAGGGGGAGGGGGAGGGGGAGGGAGAAATAAAAGGCATCCAAATTGAAAAGAGAGAAGTAAAATTATGTTTGCCAATGACATGATCTTATGTGTAAGAAAACCCTAAAGAATCCACACACACACGCACGTTAGAATAAATTAATTCAAGCACAACAAGTGGTGGGGAGGGTGTGGAGAAACCGGAGCCCTTGTGACTGGTGGTGGGAATGTAAAATGGTACAGCCACAACAGAAAATAGTTTGTCAATTCCTCAAAAAGCTAAACAGAATTACCCAGACTCCAGCAACTCCACTCCTTAATGTACACCCAAAGGAAGTGGAAGCAGGGACTGAAATAGACGCCTGCCTGTCAGTGAGCACTGCAGCACCATTCACAGCAGCCGCGTACCCAACACATGACGGGACAAACAAAACTCAGCGCGCACACAAGACGTGATGCTGAGTGAAAGAAGCCAGATGCCAAAGGACAGATACTGTACATTCCACTTATGGGACATACCCAGAGCAGGCGACGTCCCTGAGACAACTGGTTAGTTGTCTAACCAGGGTTTGGGCAGTGGGGAATGGAGAGCTGTTGCTTACTAGTATTTCTGTCAGGGGTGGTAAAAATTTTGGAAGTAGTGGTGATGGTGCAGAGTGTTGTGAATGTAGTTAATGCTGTTGAACTAAGTGCCATTTTGACACTTAACAAAGGTCAAAATTGGCCGGGCGCAGTGGCTCACGCCTGTAATCCCAGCACTTTAGGAGACCAAGGTGGGTGGATAATGAGGTCTGAAGTTCAAAACCAGCCTGGCCAACATGGTGAAACCCCGTCTCTACTAAAAATACAAAAATTAGCCGGGCATGATGGCATGCGCCTGCAGTCCCAGCTACTCAGGAGGCTGAGGCAGAAGAATCACTTGAACCTGGGAGGCAGAGTTGCTGTGAGCCAAGATCGTGCCACTGTACTCCAGCCTGGGCGACAGAGCAAGACTGTCTCAAAAAGAAAAGAAAGGTCAAAATTTATGTTATATATATTTTACCACAATTTAAAAAGTAACATAGCGTACCAAAGCCACTGAATTGTAGTTAAATGGGTGGATTATGTGGTATGTGAATCATCTCTCAATAAAGCTATTTTTCAAAAAACATAGGCGTGGCCCATAAGCACCCTCTGTATGCCCACGCCATCAGGAAAATACAAACCGAAACCCCAGGGAGATGGCGCCACACCCAGAACGGCTGGGCGAGAAAGACAGATACCAAGAGCCAGCAAGGAAGGAAGAAGACGAAAGCCTCGCTGGCTATTGGTAGGAGTGTAAAACAGTGAAGCTGTTTGAGAAAACAGGCAGGTGGCTGGTAACGCAGAGTGACCCTTGACCCTGCGATTCCACTCCTAGGTGTCTACCCAAGAGAAGCAAAAGCATCGGCCACACGAAGGCTTGTGAGCCGGCGTTCAAGGCAGCGTTACTCACGACAACCCAAATGTCCCCCACTCAGGAACAGACACAAAGCGTGATGAGTCTCTGCAGTGGCTTTTACTCTGTAATAAAAGGGTGCAGCGCTGAGGTGCTGGGGACGGACCTCCAAACATGATGCAAAATCAAAGACACCAAATGACCACGTGCCATATGGTTCCAGTTACACGGAAGGCCCACAGAAGAAACGTACAGAGACAGAAGTGGATGAGCGTAAGGGCTGGGGTGGGAGGAGAGCGGGGCCGGCACCGATGGTGGAAAGAGCTGAGGGAATTCTAGCGGCAATGAAAACGTTCAACAGCTGCGTTGTGGTGCGGCTGTATGACTTGAAGTTTAATTTTTTTTTTTTGAGACGTTGTTTCACTCTTGTTGCCCAGGCTGGAGTGCAATGGCTTGATCTCGGCTCACCGTAACCTCCGCCTCCTGGGTGGAAGCCATTCTCCTGCCTCAGCCTCCCGAGTAGCTGGGATTACAGGTGTGCGCCACCACACCCGGCTAATTTGGTATTTTTAGTAGAGACAGTGTTTCTCCATGTTGATCAGGCTGGTCTCGAACTCCCGACCTCAGGTGATCTGTTGCCTCCGCTTCCCAAAGTGCTGGGATTACAGGCATGAGCCACTGTGCCCGGCCAGGAACCTAAGTTTACTAAAACCCACAGAACCATACAACTATAGTGGAGGAATCGTGTGCGAGGGAAACTGTACTTCAAGAAAGCTGTTTGGTTTTTTTTAAGCTGACACCACAAATCAAAGGGTTAGACTGCTGTTGACGGCACTGGGCCCACGACATGAAGAACGATTAAGTGGGGCCCCACCTCACACACAATGCACAAATAACGAACAGCAGCGGACTCATAGGGGAGGCTCCCATGCTGCGGCCACCCAGGCCTGCCAGGTCCACTGTGACCCCTGAATAGTCACCAAGCCCATTCAAGGTAGGCAGTGCTGTTATCCCAATTGTATGAAAAAGGAGATTGAGGCCAGAGGAGGAAGTAACTGTGCAGGGACAAGCTACACGCACAGCTGCGTCCTGAGCCAGCAGCGGGCGACGCAGGAGGCACTCTGACCGTGGGTGGGGATGGGTCCTAAATAAGACCCCTGAGCACAAATCACAGGGCAAAGGATGTCAGGACCCTGCCTCATAAAGGATGAACGACAGAGAAGCGCTGCGTGACCAAAACCAAGAAAGGTGCTGTTCAGAGGACACGGCGGCCCCAGCGAGCCTGAAGGATGAAGCCAGGGCGAGCACGAGCGGAATCCCAGGTGACTCAGCAATCAGCTCAAACTGGGGAGCTGAAACCCAAGACCTAGCCAGGGCTCCCCCTCTCTCGGCAGCTCCCTGCGGACAGGCACCAACCACATGCAGGGCATGGAGAAACCAGCAGCGTGGAGGCTCACAGAGCAGGCACTGCAGATGCGAGAGGGCCAAGGTATGCGGGAGCTCTCAGCGCAGAGCTGGGGATGGAGTCGCTGTCGCCCTGCACACGTGCACATGATGCTCCCAGCCCTGGGTGCTAGCAGCAGCAACACCCCACAGCTGCAACTAGCACACGCAGCGCCCAGACCGAGTCCTAAACACACCCAGAAGGAGCCAGGGCGCCCTGCAGGAGCAGCTGACCCACCCACCCAGAGCTGCCGGAAGCAGTACCCAGACCCTGAGTCTTAAACACACCCAGAAGGAGCCAGGGTGCCCTGTAGGAGCAGCTGACCCACCCAGAGCCATCAGAAGCAGTACCCAGACCCTGAGTCCTAAACACACCCAGAAGGAGCCAGGGCGCCCTGCAGAAGCGGCTCACCCACCCACCCAGAGCTGCCAGAAGCAGTACCCAGACCCTGAGTCTTAAACACACCCAGAAGAAGCCAGGGTGCCCTGCAGGAGCAGCTGACCCACCCAGAGCCATCGGAGGCAGCACCCAGACCCTGGGACTTAAACACACCCAGAAGGAGCCAGGGCGCCCTGCAGAAGCGGCTCACCCACCCACCCAGAGCTGCCAGAAGCAGTACCCAGACCCTGAGTCTTAAACACACCCAGAAGAAGCCAGGGCGCCCTGCAGGAGCAGCTGACCCACCCAGAGCCATCGGAAGCAGCACCCAGACCCTGAGTCTTACACACACCCAGAAGGAGCCAGGGCGCCCTGCAGGAGCAGCTGTCCCAGAGCAGCCGGGTGCTGGAAGCATCTGGGTGCCAGAAAATGTGCAGAAATTGTCAGGTGCATCACAAAGAGAGGAACCTTTAAGGGAGGGGCAGGGGCAGCGTGAGCATTAAATTAAAAGGTGATGGCAGTGAACACAGCCAGACACACCCGTGGACACACACAGGTAGGTGGTGATTGAGGAGGAGGAGGAAGAACTCTTCCGTTCGAGGACGCTGGCAGCAGATCAGAATTTGACAGACACGGCTGGCTATTAAGACTAAGGGGAGAAGGTGGGGTTTTCTAATCTCAAAGTCTCCCCCCCGCAAATGCATCAGCCAGGGAGATCCCTTTGACGCAGACGGGGCGAGCGCCCAAGGCAAGGGAGGAAAGCGGCGCTGCACCCGGACGGTGACGTGAACCGGGGAGACGCGCGGCAGGCCCTGCAGGTGCGCAAACAGGCAGTCTCAAGTCATCCCATCCTGAAATCCCGGACAGGCGGCGTCTGGCAGAGGCCGACCCCTGAGCCGCAGCTGTGGCCCCCCAAAAGGGGAAGGAGCGGAGATTTACTCCCAGCCTAAATTATTCACAAGAAAAGGGAACGTGCCTCTTTAACAAGCCATCGCTTTATGAAGCAAGGTTAACAATTTCACTTGATTCAGTGGAATATTATAAACTCTCTGGGGCCCATTTGAGGACTTCTACTTCAGGCGCGAGGTGACGACTCAGCACTTTTCACATTATTTAGAGAATAAAATTAACCCTCGCAGGCCCGGGCAGCCGCCTGTCCCCGCTGGATCTGGCCGGCTCAGCGCTTTCCCATATATAATTACAAGCTGCGATCCATCATGCGGGTGCCGCGGCGCGGACACGCGGAAAGGCAGCAGTAAGCACTTCCACTAATAGAAGCGGGACCTAAATATCACTTTGATATTTTCATTTAAATTGAAACAGTTTACAATAATCAGCCATGGCCTCCATGGGGATCCTGCCACCACCCCTACAGGGTCTGGGGCTGCCCCAGCCAGACCCTGCCTCCCTGAAGGGGCTTCCCTGCCAGGCTCCAGATTGGGGAGCCCGGCCTGGCCAACCCTTGGCCTGGCAGCAGGAGGAGCTGGGGGCTGGCTCCTCCCAGGAAGTGGGCATGAGGACTGAGGATGAGGGAGAGGATGCTTGCAGAGGGCCCGACCCACAACAGAACGCTGTGCACAGGGAGTGCGTGGCACAGCTTCTACAGGACCCTCGCTGGGCAGGAGAGACACTGGAGCCTAGGGCTGGCATCCTTGCGGGTGGGCTGGGAAAGGGTTCTTGGGGTGCCTGGTGTTCTCGGCTTCATGGGGATTTCAGACCCTGAGGCAGTGCCGACATTCACAAGGTGTGAGGACTAGGTGGCAGTGGGCCTTGCTGCAGGCCCCGGGGCTCCCTCTCAAGGTGCCAGGGACTAAGAGGCATCTCCAGTCCCCCAGCTCTGGGCCACAGCTTCCCTTGCAGCCGTCTACTGGCCCCTCCCCTGCCTGAGCCAGGAGGCCCCAGACTCAGCCACCAGCAATAGGCCAGGTGCAGGAGTCCCCAGGGGAGGGAGAGCCACAGGCGTGAGAGGCTGGGGGAGAGGGGGCTTATACCTGGGACCAGGATCACTGGGGTGGCTGAGGCCACAGTGCTTGGGGTGGGGAGTCCTGGTGAAGCCAGGAGGGCAGGTGAGGCAGAGGGGAAGGAGCCAGCTCCACTGCCGGGAATCTCTCAGACAAGTGAGCCTATGAGAGCCTCTGGAGTGCAGAAGTCAGCCATGCCCCCAGAAGAGGGGAGTCGGAGCCATCAGCCGCAGGTGAACCTTGCAGCCCAGGGCCCCAATTCCCCACCCAGCAGTGGTGCCCCACAATGAACTCCAGTGCCAGCTTACTCCAGCCTCGCCAGCCACGGCTCAGGTGGCCCCCTCAGCTCTGCCTGGCCCACCCCTGTCCCAGGCTGTGTGGGAGTGTCCTGTCCACCCCTGCCTTCCTGGGGAAACTGCTGGCCGCATATCCACCTGCAGCCCTGCCGGTCCCCGGCCTCCAATATCCCCTTCATCACACTGCCACCCCAGCAACATCCCAGGGGCTGTCCCGGCCCAGCCGCCACACCCCCACCATCCAGGGACAGCTCCCACGGCTACGCACGCTGCACCTGGAAGTCGAGGTCCTCTGTAACTCACCTTCCCACGGTTCAAACCCCACCCTGTGCTGGTGCTGTGCAACCCCGGGAAAGCTGCTGGACCTCTGAGTCACCTGTGAGGTGGAGGTGATGACACTGACCACCTCAGGGCTGCAGAAGGGTCATCCAGCCACCACGGCAGGCACCCAGGAGTGAGCAGAGGACGACCAAGCCACCGGAACGCACCCACTCGGGCCCCATGGACCCCTCACCTTTGCACCCAGTGGGCAGTAGCCTTTGAGGAAGTCGCTGCAGACCTCGGCCTTGCGGGACACGTACACGTGGCTGTAGGGGCAGTTGCTGTTGCTGCAGATGCCCTTCAGAAAGTACGAGCACACTGGCATCTGTGGGGGAAAGGGAGGGGCAGTGAGGACCAGTGGGTGGCCATTCTCCAGGGCAGAGATGGACACGCCGGCCGGCTGGCAGGAAGGGCAGCCACCAGGAGCTGCGGGGCAGGGAAGCTGCCGCTCGGAGTGGGCCCGGCCTCCCCAGGGGAGCCGCACCCCAGCCCTTGCTCTGTGGAGAGGAAGCACAGAGCAGCCTACAGCCCTGTGGCTCAGCCTCAGGGGCACTCCCCTCTAAGTCCCTCACCTGTTCTGAGCCTGTCCACCATCTAGGGCAAAAGGGCGGCCAGGGCTCCCAACCACTAGCCTGTGGCCAGCGCTGCCCTCAGAGCCCCTCAGGCCATGGGGCCAGTGTCCGGATGGGAGGACGACCGGGCCAGCAGCCAACAGAGGGCCCCCTAGGCACCTGACCTGTGGGCCACAGCAGTGTCCCTGGGCTCTGGTGGGCAGGGCCATCTGGGAGCAGGCCTGGTGTGGCTCTGGCTGCAGGCCAGCACTGTGGGGGCTGAGGCCTGTCAGCAGGAAGGCCCAGCAGCATCCTCCTCCCCAGCACAGGGCCGCTGGCCACAGTCAGGGCTTGCTGTCACCACCTGGGCTGTGAGACGGAAGAGACGCACTGTCCTCCCATCTGGGGAACCTGAGGCCTGAGGAGCACTGGCGGGGCTAGGGCCACCTAGGGAGGGAAGCAGGGGCCTCCTGCCATCTCCAGGAGACACCTCCCTGCCCCTCGTGGGCCACCACGGGCTCCTCCTGGGCTGCCTGGGTGTCCAGAACGGGGATGTCCTGCCTCAGCATGGAGCCCCCACAGAACCCCTGCCGGCACCCCAGGGTCTCCAGCCACTCCCCTGGCTATTCCTGTTCCCTCCAATGGCCTCTGTGGAGCACAGCCCCAACCTCCCTCCAGGGCCAGACCACCCTCCCCGCCCCCACCCCGCCCTGGGTCCCTCCCCTTCCCAGAGCCCTGGGGAAGCTAGGCAGACCCAGAGACTTTAAAAAGTCACTTTTCTGGGTGAGGTTGGGGAGGGGAGAGGAACTTGTCTAAGGCCAAGGGGGAAGAAAGGGTCCAGAGAGCCAGCGGACAGGGCTGAGAGGGAGGGAGGAGGCAGAGAAACAAAGGGTGATTTAACGAGCGGGAGTTTATTTCTAATTGTCTTTTAACTGCAGCCGCAGAGGGGAGAGGGGCTGGGGGCCCGTTTGGGGCTGGCAGTGGTGGGCTGTAGACAATTCCCTTAATGTGGTTTTTGATATAGAGCCCAAATTAGCTCTAATAAAAAGGGATGATAAAGCCAAATCTCCACCAAACGGAGCTCCTCCTGGCTGTCAGAGCGGGGCTGTTATCAAGAGGAAACTGCATTCTCATTTCAATTAACCTTGTTTGCACCCCACCACGTCCACACAAATAACAATAACATTAATTCAGGGCACTGGTGCGGGGCGTCCACATTAGACAGCTTGGAATGTGCTCCGGCTTTGGAGCTGGGAGCTAATGAACCCGAAACTCGACGTGAATTTCCAAATTGCTCACAACAGAGTTCTGAAGCTCTATTAGGGAGAAAAATGCTGATTCTTCTCAAGTTCCTCAAGGGGAAAAGCTGTTGCAGCAGCAGCACCCCTGCCCGATGCCGCCTCCCTCACCCAAGGCAGCCGCCACTCCACTGGCACGCCGTGACCACACTGCGGCCGAGTCCAGGGCACAGGAGCTACGTGTGTCCCTGCCAGCACTGACCCCTGACCCCGGCCCCAGAGCTCTCTTGCTTCTTCCCAGCTGGGACCCACCTTGGCTCAAAGTGAGTCTGTGGGGTTTTGGGTGGTGGGAACACCCCCATGAGCCAGGAGCCCTGCTGTGCAAGTGTCCAGCCTCTCCCTCCCGCCCTCTGCTCAGGCAGCCTCCCCTTGAGTCCCTCACACACAGCCTCCCCCACCCTGAGGCCTCAGCCCTGGATCCACAGGGGCGCCTGTAAAGCCAGCTTCCCCTGGGCGTGTGTATGGGGGGTCTGGGGATCTGGTGAGGCCTGCTGCTGCCAGAAGGGAAAAGGGATCCCGGCATGTGGTGAGGGGGGACCCATCAGTACCGATTTGGCGGGAAGAGGGAGCCCGGCGGCACAGCCCACAGCGGGGTGGAGGTGGCGCGGCAGCCTCTAAGGACGCCAGGGCCAGGATCTGCACGTCCTAAGCCCAGGGAAAGCGGTGGGCACCATCTACCCGGGGGCCGGGCGGCCAAGGCCCCAGAGAAATGTGAATGGGAGCAGGGCTGCCAGCGCCACACTCACCTTCTCCTTGGACACGTGGTGGGAGAAGGGGCAGGGCTGCCGGCGCCACACTCACCTTCTCCTTGGACACGTGGTGGGAGAAGGGGCAGGGCTGCTGGCACCACACTCACCTTCTCCTTGGACACGTGGTGGGAGAAGGGGCAGGGCTGCCGGCGCCACACTCACCTTCTCCTTGGACACGTGGTGGAAGAAAGGGCAGGGCTGCCGGTGCCACACTCACCTTCTCCTTGGACACGTGGTGGGAGAAGGGGCAGGTCCCGTCCGTCTTCTTGCAGGTGCCCCGGAGAAACCTGCAGCACCAGGAGAGAAGGGTGTGAGGAGGGGCCAGCAGGGACCGAGAGCAGGGCCCGCTCAGAACCTCCCCCGGCCCCGCGGCGAGGGCAGGAGGGCACCTGGTGCACACGGCCACCTTCTCAGGGTCGTGGATGTAGGGGCAGCGCTCGCCGCGGTTGCACCTGCCGAAGCGGTTGTAGTACATGCAGAACTCCTTCCTCTTCTCCCTCCGCTGCCGCGCCTGACGGATGATGGCCAGGCTGCGCTGCACGGCCCGGCTGCAGACAGGGAGAGAGGGGCGTGAGCCCGAGGGCGAGCAGGGAGCCCACCCACTGCCCGGCCCGAAGGAAGTACCTGGCCAGGGAACGGCTGCAGCTGCCTGCAGGGTCCAGCCGGCCTGTGGGGAGAAAGGCCTGAGTCACAGCGGGCCACAGCCTGGCCTGCACATCCTGTCCCTGCTGACCCCTTAGCCAAGGCCCTCCGAGGTCCCAGCACTCAGCTCAGGCACAGCCTCCCCTCCCCACAGTGGGTCAGAGGCCCTCCTGGGCCCTGCCAGGCCACACTGAGGATACAGCACTGAGGGTGGGGAGCTGCTGGGCCCAGTGTCTGGCTCCTCTTCAGGGCAGGGGCCGGGCAGGGCTCCTGTCCATGCCCTCAGAGCTGACAAAGCCAGGCAGCACCTGCGGAGGGCTCAGCCACGTGGGCTGGTGCTGCCCGTCTGTTCCTGCTGCCTCCCTGGAGAGGCTCCCCAGGGCCACACTCTGCTGGCTGGACCTCCCCTCCTGGCCTCCTCATGCCCCTGGGTGCCCACCCTGGGCCGAGGCAGTGACTGGCCCATGGACACTGCTCCTGACTCTCTCCTCAGCCCTGGCCACAGGGAAGCTGCCCTGTAAATAGCGCAGCCATTAACAGCAACACCTCCCTCTCCAGGGCCTGGCCCAGGGCTTGTGGGACCCTGTGGGGTTGCTGACCAGGGCATGAATATGGCCCATGGGCACCTGTGACCAGGCCTTTTAGGAGCAAGAGCAGCTTCTGATTTTTAGAGGGTTGTAAAACCAAAACTAAAGAAATGCAGCGGAGAAGGTGCTGGGGCGAAGCCCGGTCAGAGGCGGCTTCTGCCCACTGCAGCTGTGGGCTCCTGGGGAAGGGGTCTGTCCCCGAGGCCCTGGCTGGCCCTGGCAGATCCTGGCGGTGCCTGCTGCTCTAAATTTTGGAGGTGCCTCATCAGATGCTCCTCGAGTATGAGGACCACCCCAGCCTTTCTGAAACTGCACACACGGCCTGAGGGGGCGGCGCTGGCGGGAAGGGAATGGATCTTGGGGCTGGACACCGCCGAGCGCTGCGAGGCCTGAGAGCCACGGGGAAGAGGCAGGGAGGGGCCCCGGGTGCAGGAGGAGGGTCTGCTCTGGTGGCACAGCCCTGCCTGCCTTTTACAGAGGTCACCCCCAGGATCACGGGGTGGGCAGGGCAGGACAAGCCTGCTGAGGGCGGCTTTCCCGGGTTCCTCAAATACACACATGACCCTGTCCAGACCAGATCCGATTTCCTACAGGGCAAATGCTGAAATAGACACTATGGTTAACAGGCAGAGGTGACATCACGCAGAAATTCTGGGAACCTGAGGTGATGACAAAGCCATCCTGGTTTAAAAAGGGATGTCCCACAGCTGCCCCGCCCTGTCCCACTCTGAGCACCAGAGAGCAGCCTTGTCTTCACTCTCCCAGGTTGCCCAGCACCACAGGCTCCCGCTCCTTTGCACCCCCAGGCTGGAGCCTCCCACACTCCTCACTTTGTGCTTTGCATCCAGCCCCGAGCTCGCTGGCTGGGGTCAGTGGTGCTGCTGCCCTTTGCCCTCTGGGACCCTGCCTACTGCCCCACTCTCAGTCCATCTCAAGTTTCAAAGGGCAGCTCCAGAGCTGAGTGGAGGACCTGGCTGGGCAGAAGCAGGAGCTAGTAATGGTGCCTGGGGGCAGGAAAGGGGGCGCTGAGGAAGGCAGAAACCTGGGGGGTGTGGGGAGGGTGATGAGGGTCTTGGCGCTGGGGGCTAATGCGGGAGGGGTTCTCAGGCTGGGACAGGACGCTTGTCCTCGAGTGGGCAGCAGGCCCCCGTCCAGGCAGCACGGTGTGGTGAGGGACGGGCAACGTGGCAGCCTGTCGGCGATGCTGGTTCCCAGGCTCTCACCCGGCTGCCGGTGACAGCACGGCGCCATCTGCTCCCAGCCAGGGACACGCTGGAGTCACGCGCCTGCCTGGCAGGACCGGGGTTCGGGGTTGTTACTTCCCTTTCCACTCTGCGCTCTTTAAAAAAAACGCCAGCGTGAGGCTCACGGCAGGAGTTCTGAGAAGAACAGGAGGCACTTTTTCAAATGCTTTGCAGTGTTAAAAAATGCACAAAGTAGCTGGCTGGAAACGAGGCAAGGGCTGCCTGAGGTGCTAAAAAGTTCAACTGAATAACCCCCAGCAACTCCACAGCAGAAGGTGTCATGCACTCAGAGAACCCTCACTTCCCCAGGACCTTCCTAGAATAGACATGGCCCCCACCAGCCCCACCCCCTGCTCAGTGCCTCAGTGCCCCAGTTCCGCTCTGGGCCGGGCTCCTCCTGATATTGGGCACTGCTCATGTCAGGCTCTGCAGGGTAAGTGGGATGGGGGCCTGCGGTCAGGGCTTCCTCAGCACCTCCAGCCCGTTCCGGCCAGCACCCCATGGATGGCTGCTGCCTGGCCCGGGGGACAATGTCCATGACAAGCAGGGCACACAGGCAGCCCCAACCCCCAGGCCGGCCCTCTCCCAGGAAGTCAGGCAGAGCTGCACCAAGCCCTGGTCTGCTCAGAGCACGCCCACCAGGTCCTCCAGGGCATATCCATCTGCCACATGGAAGCGGCACCCTTGGCAGAAGGCGGCCAGCAGCAGAGGATGCCCCAGGAGAGGCGATGTGGGGGCGTGCGGATAGGGCCTTCCTCATCGTCTCAGAGAGGCTGGGCAGGTGACGAGCAGGGGAGGTGTAGAGGTGTGCAGAGGTGCGCAGAGGCCCCACGTGCCGGAAACACGGAGCAGCTGGCCAGCAGCAGGGAGGGCCATGGCCACAGGTGCCTCACTCTGGCCTGGGGGCTTTGGGGACACAGAACCAGCCAAAGCCAGTCCTGTGGCCTGAGACAGCTCCTCCACAAGGACCGTCAGGCTCTCAGTGGCCACACGTGGGCCCTGCCCGTTGGGTACTCACACCGGAGTATGTAGGGAGGGGCCCTGGAGCTGAGCCCTTCAGGTGGCAGGCGGACCGGGAGGAAGGGCTGGGCTTCAGGGAGTAGGGAAGCTGGGGTAGAGCCACACTACCCTCTGCCATCAGGGGCCCAGAGCCCGGGGCCAGCCAGGACAGCGCCCCTACCCCTTCCAAGAAGGCTGCGCTTTTTTGTTGAAGTCAAATTTCTGCTGACACTAGGGGAGAAAATTTATTTCTTTAATTATCGTTTCTCTAAGTGGGCCGATCAGCAGTATCCCACAGCTGGGAGCCATCTACCTTCCTCACGATGAGGCGGGACTGGTGGGGGCCCAGGCATCTGGAGCAGTGGTTTCGCCTGCCAACCCAAAGGGCAGGTATGGGCTCCCTGGGTGCTGCACAGCCCCAGGACTGCCACAGTCGCCACCAAGGCTGGCCAGCAGGACACCGGCAGCCCTAGCCCTAACTGACAGCAGGTGGGACCTTCCCAGAGACAGAGGTGGGAGCAAGGAGGCCCCGGGACCACCGCCCACCCTGGCTGACACCGGCCTCTGTGCACCAGGTCCTCCTTGCTTGCATTGCTGAGGCTGACCAAGGGAGCTCTGGGTTGCTGCTGGTGCAGGGGTGAGATGGGCCCAGAAGGGCTGGGGGGACCAGACTGGCTCTCAGATGGCTCTGGGGCAGAGGAAGGGCCAACAGAGGCAGGGGCCAGTGGGCAAGAGTGCACAGGATGGACTGTTCACAGTGAGGTGATGTCAGGGGCTCTGCGCCCGCCGGGACTCTGCCATGTGTGTAAATGGGAAGGCGAGATTCTGCGGAGCTCAGCTCTTGGCACTGGAGGGGAGGCGCAGCAGCCCGCAGCCTCCCAGGGAGGAGTGTGGAGGCCCCTCCCTCTCCTCCCCACTGCTGAGCGGCCAGCCATACAGTCCCTCCTTCCCAAAGCTCAGACCCTGCGCCGTCCAGGTGGTGGGCACCGTGTTTAGGGGGGCTAAGTGCAAGCCTGCCACCTGCCTGCTGCCTGCCACAGGCGTCTTGTGGACACTGAGGGATGGGAGGAGCCGGGGCACCAGGTACACCTTCCCCCACAGGCCCACCCAGCCCAACACACACGGGCCGCGGGATCCCAGCGAGGGCTGAGACGGACCCAAGCCACTAGCCCCTCCGTGGGTCCCATAAGTGCATGGTGTGTGAGCCTGAAGATGGGGGAGAGAGTCTCGAGGACACACTGGACCTGGTGTGAAGAGGCGGGGCCGGCCTTGGCGCTGTGCAGGGAGTGGGAAGTAGCTGCTACGGTGGGGGCTGCTCCCTGAGTGGGTGGGTCCCTCGAATGGGCTCTGGATCTAGAAAGGACAGTGGGCATCCCCTCCCAAGCTCCAGCTTTCGCAGCAGGGCAGGGCCTACCGACTGACTTCCTGTCCTGGCCGCCTGGGGCTCTCAGGAACATCAGGACGTCACGGTCTCCATGGCTGCTGTCTTGGCCCTTAACCAGCAACCTCAGTCATTATTATCATCATTACTACCAGGAGCTTTCTCAACGGGGTGCAGTGGTGCCAGGCAGATGACCCTGCCCCGCCGGCTGTGCGCAGGGTCCTGCGATGCCCGGTGATGCCTCCACACGGCTGCCTGGGGAGGTTCTTGCTGTTCCCATCCCTTCTGGCCTCCTCTCAGGTTTTAGCTCATGAGAAAAGCCTCCCTGACCGCCTGACTGGACACAAGTCTGCGTAGTTACACCTCTGGGCCCCCGGAATCCTCACTCATGTTCGGCCTGTGCCCCCTGCACTAGGACATCAGAGGGAGCATCCGTGGAAGGTGCAGGGCACCCTCCCACCTGGGCAGGCAGGTGAGGGCTTGGGGTGCCCTTCCGTGGGCAGAGGGATCAGCCTGGCTGCTCTGCCCACCGCCTCCAGGACCAGAGAGGAAAGCCAGTGCAGGGACCGCGCCTGCAGGGTCAGTGCACTCAGGACCGTGCCAGCCAGCATGGAGCTTGGCCTGTGCCAAGGAGGCCTCGGGGGAAGGTGGGACCAGCCGGCATGAGCAGAGAGGCCACCTCTTGGCTTCATCCCGGGAGGCCAAGCACAGTGTCTTCAGAGCACCAGCTGCCGGCCCCAGGGGCTCCTCTGCTCAGGCTCCCTGTGGGCCACATGGCTAGTGGCTGCTGGACGCCGCAGGCACCTGGGAGAGACTGGGCATGCGAGAGACTGGGCATGGGCTTCTGTTCACTCAGGGAGGCGCCTGCTGGAGAGGAACCCGAGGCTGCTGCCCTCCATGATACCAACAGCTGTGTGTAGGGCCCCATGGACCACTAAGCTCTGGGGTCACAGGTAACCATAGCAGGCCTTGCTGGGTGACAGGAGGACCTGTCCCCCAACCCATGGCAGCATCCCCCAGAGGCAGAGCCTCACCAAGGCCCCCATGTTCTGAGCCAGCTCCTGCACTGATCACCAGGGTAAAGCAGAGATGAGGCCACACGCATAGATCACACAGCCCAGTCCCTCAAGGCACATGCTGGGGTCACACAATGCCTAGGTGGGGACCCAGGGCTTCTCACTAGATCCTCAGCGAGTGGGGGCTTATTCCTGCTCAGTTCACTGGGTCCCCCAGCCCCAGCCACCAACTGCAGGCATGGGCACAGGCACTGGCCAGCCAGTGTGGCTCAGAAAGCCCTGCGAGGCAGGTGCCAGGGCCCCCATGCTGCTCCTTGGGAACACGTGCCCAGCGACTCTGCCTGGGAAGCAGCCTGGAAGCCCCTGGAGCCCAGAGATGGACGTTAGGAGCAGAGCCTGGCAGGGCGGCCAGTGAGGCAGGCTTCCAGGGAGGGATGCTCCCTGCCTCTCCTCTGACCCCCGCAGACCCTGCCCTCAGAGTCTACCTCCTCCAGGTGCTAAACCTTTTCTCCCTCCAGGCTCCAGGTGGGTTGAGGAGCTGGCACCGCCCAGCCTCTGCAACCTCAACACCACTTGCAATCTCCCCACGTTTTTTTTTTGATGGACAAGAAGGGGTAAAATTGGACTGAAACAAAAATATTTTTCTAGTTAATTTGTAGGATAAGTGAATCCAAAGCATTTCCTTCTCCTGAGCCTGTTTCCCTGGGCTGGGAGGGTGCGAGGCAGCGGCGCCAGCTGCCTCCAGACACAGTTGTCGAGGCGTTGCCAATGTGATTACGGGCACCGCGGCCCCAGGTGTGCGCTCGCCCGGGCGTGTTTACCGTACCTGGCCTTATCCTTTGTCCAAAAGCGAAACAGGGCGCTAGTGAGCAACTCTCCCCCACCCCACGGAAAATCAGGGGCCACTCAGCCAGGCGAGCCGGTCGCCACTCCAGGGCCCTTCCCGGGGGATGGCACAGGAAGGCCTCCTGGCACCCTCCAATCTCCAGCTGCCCTGTCGCTCTCACTAGGGATGGCTATGAAGGCACTGGGTGTATGAAGAGTGAAATTAACTCCCAGGCTGGGACGTGACCCATTTGGGAAGTGCTTGTTTGGACTGGCTCCCTGGAAGCTTGAGGCCCCTGACCACCTCCCCAAGACAGGGGCCTGAGCCAAGGCCTGGAGTAGCCATGGCATGTCGGAGGTTAGGGGGTCTGGTCTGCAGTGCCCACCACACACTGGTTGGACGGTGTCATCCCCTGGCGCCCCCACCCTCACCTCTCACCTGTGCGGAGGAGAGGCCTGCTGCCCGCATCACCAGGCTGGCCGGAGGTCTTGGAGAGCTTGTTGGCAGACACTTTGTAGAGGACCCCTCCGATGCAGCGGTAGCCTTTGTTCCGCCACCGAGGGGAGCCTGGTTGGGCTTTCCCACCCCCGATGGCAACTGGACGCAGGCGGTTCAGCACCAGCGACCTGCAGAGACAGGAAATGCCCCTCAAACCTCGCCCCAGGACAGACTACAGCTCTGGAGGTCAGTGCCAGGGGCCAAGCCCAGGCCGGCCTCCCAAGGGGGACAGCAGCACTCACGGTGGGTACACACTGCAGCTGGGGCGACCACGGACCACTGGCCCAGCTGCCAAGAGACCTCTGTCCCCCACCTACTCCCAACCTTCGCAGCTGGGGCGACCACAGGCCATCGGCCCAGCTGCCGAGAGACCTCTGTCCCCCTCTGGTCCCCAACCCTCACATCAGGGACATTTTGGCTGTCATCAGGGAATGCTGACAAGGAGTCCCAGGAGATGGCGCCCCCAACCCCACTTATGAGGTTGGGAACACAGTGAGGGGGCAGCATGCTCCTCCAGTGCATACCTCTCCCGTGGATGTAACTACCCCTGGGCCCTGACCACCTGGCTGTGCACTGCGGGGCAAGGGTCCCTGGGGATGCAGGGCAGAGGGGCTGCAAGGTGTCCACGTGTTGATGAGAAGCACACATGGCCCCTGGCACCTGGGCTGAGGCTCCCCTTGAGTCTGCTTCAAGGCTGGGGCTGTTTCTACCAACATGGCCCCGGCACATGCCATCCTGGCCTTCAGGACCACAGACACCATAGGGTCGGCAGGCTGCCCTGCCTCTTCTCCCCTCCACCTATCCTGCCTCCCCTTCACCCACAGCTCAGAGAGCCCTGCACTGAGCGTGCACAGGGGCAGCCTCACAGACCCCCAGCCAGGCAGGCTGTTTGGGGAAACACTGATGTTGCCTCAAGTCCAAGGGCTGAAGAGGCCGGAAAAGTCCCTGGAGTTAGCTGAGCCAATGACCCCGGTTAGAGGAGGAGACCGAGGCCAGTGGACCCTGAGCCCTGCCAGCCCCTACTCCTGCCAGATACCCCACAGCTCCTGGGGAAGCCCGGGGACAGAGCAAGACAGGAGGGGCCTGAGCTGTACTCCAGAGGCATCTCCCCGAAGCTGCTGGCCACACCCACAGCCCTGCAGCGCCACGGGCAGGCAGCCCCAAGGTGGGGGCTCAGGGCCTGGCATAGCCCTCTGCAGGGCACGGAGCTGCCAGAGTACATTTCGGCAGTGATTTGCTCATGCAAATTGAGCTTCATTCCATATTAGCTCACACTAAGCTCGGGCTGCCATGACCCGTGCAGTGGACACCACAGCCCTCAGTAATCTGGGCAGGCATGTGCTGGGCCATCCCTCCCAGGTAGCCATGAGTAGGCAGGCGGCAGAGGGACCAGCCAAGTGGGAGGCATGGATGGGCAGGTCAGGCCAGAGTGCCCCGTGCCACATGGGTCCCCTTGACCCTGTAGCTGCCACAGGCCCCTCTGCCGTGGAGTACACGGGGGCCCCAACCCTGCCACAGCTGCACAGGCCCCTCTGCTGTGGAGTACACGGGCCCCAACCCTGCCACAGCTGTAGGAGACCTTTATCCAGCTGGTCTTGGCCAGGGTAGGGTACCCCTGGACCCAGGCATGCAGCATGCATCAAGGTGGGGCTCACTTGTCTGGCTGGATGGGGCAGGTGCAGGCGGACAGCAGCACAGTCCTCAAAGCCACCTTCAAGGAGCCAACAGACCTGGGGGTATCAGAGCCACCCGAGAGGAGCTGACAGACCTGGTGGTATCGAAGCCACCCTCGAGGAGCCCACAGACCTGGGGGTACTGGGAATGGGGCAGCCCCGCTGTCGGGTTCAGCCGTCATCCCCACCTCTCAGCACTGCAAGCCCTCCGGGCCTTGGTCTCTCTGCCTGCAAGCTGGGGTAATTCTCGGCAGCTGGGGGCCTCCAAGGGCCCATTAGAGAGAGAATGGGAGCAGAGAGAGCCCGGCGCCAGGACGGAGCTGAGGGTAAGTACAAGCACGGCGGCCAGAGCACTTAACCCAGTTTCCTTTAATTACAATTCAAGTTCACAAACACCAATCTTGGCGGGAAAGAGCCCACCAAGGGGTCTAGCAGTGCTGAGTGGTCTGCTGGCCCCTGCCTCCCACCCATCCTGTCTGTGCCCTGCACACTCCAGCTGCCCCCCGGGCACTGTCTGGGTCAGAGGATGTGCATCCTGCCAGCCAGACTCAGACCCCCAGCCTCTCATCAGACCTTGGGGTCCCAGTGCAGCCCTGGCCTCTGGGCGCCTGCAGGCAACCTCCGCCTTGCCCTGGCACCAGACCTGAAGGAGGGCTAGGCAGGGCGAGACCTCCTGCACCAGCTCCTCAGCCGGAGAACCCCATCAGCCCTGGGGGCTCAGACGCAGGTTCTGACCTTCCACAAGAGCTATGGCCACTGCCTGAGGGACACTCAGCTTGACCCTAAATCCCATGGTCAGGCTGAGCGCAGGGCCCTGGCCACTACAGATGGCTGGCAGGCCCCTGGGACAGCTTCCACACCAGCCCTTCGGTACACAGAGGCATAGGGGTCTTACTGCCCACAGGGCAGCTGCTTCTTCCTACGCCAGCCCAGGGCTGGGCAGGACTGGGAGGGTGAAGGGGCCGGTGGCCAGGGTGCACTGGCCACTCACAGAGCCTCTGGCCATCACACAATTGGGGCCAGGGCGAGGGGCCACTCAGGGCCAGCCTGAACTTGCTCCTGGGAGCCCCCAGCTCCCTGCCTTCCCACAGGCTCTGGTGAGTGGCTGCACACTCAGGAAAAACACCCACTCCTGCGTGCCCAACCGTGCCCACAGCACAGGCTAGATTCAACCCCAGCCGCCACAAAGCAAGAGGGACAAGCAGGTAGCAGGGCTGACCCAGCTCTCCGCCTCTGGCCAGGATGCCCTGAGGAGACGGCGGGGAGGGAGGCCTGGAACCCAGGCCTGCAAGGACCCACCTGCGGGAGTGTGCCCCTGACTGAGGCTCACGTGAGCACGGGCCACCCCCACTCCCTCTGTGGCTCTCCAAAGGCACCGGGGAAGGGCGAGGCCTAGCTGTAGCACCTGCTCCCCTCCCTCAGGGGCAGCCACAGCTGGCCAGGCCCAGGGAAAGGCTGGTGGGTGCAGAGGCACAGGGCCTGTGGGGGTCAGGGAGCTTCTAGGACCACCCCACCCACCAGGGCTGCCCTCAGCTCGGTCTGGCTAGGCGCTGTGGCGGCCATGTCCCCGCTCATTCTTATGGACAAACACGAACAATTAGCTTGTCCCCTTCTCTTCTCTCCTAAAAAAACAACTTACTGGAGTTGGAGGGCACCCACAGGACATTCGTGGATCTGGGCAGAATGGGGGTGTGGCAGCCCCTGCCAAGCCGCCCCAGGCTCTGTGCCTGCTCTCCACGCCTGAGAATGTTCCCAGCCCCCCGCCTCGGAGCCCAGGGCCTTGGGAATGGGGCAGGGTGCTTCCCAGGGCTCAGCACATCCAGCCCGGGAGCCTCACTCCAAGAAGCTGCATCCTGGGAAGATGTGTGGTGGAACCTCAGGGCCTGCGCAGGTTGGTGGGGGTGATAGAGAGTTGTCTGGGGTTGCCCTCGCCCCTTACCTTGCCCTGGCTGCCTGGCTGGCTTTGGAACCTGAGGCAGGAGGGTGCTGGGAGGGCGTGGGGCGAGGGCCTTGTACCATTTTCACACCCGTGGGTGTCACAGCACTCCAGTAAATTGTGACCCTAATGGAGAGGACGGCCTTTGGAAACGAACTACATTGAGAAGGGGGATGAAATTAATGAGATAATAGCAGGGCCAAGGACCCGGAGCGCGCATCTGCCCTCACGGCAAGGCTCTGTAATTCCTTTTCTGCAACGGGAGCTGCGGATCTAAAGGCCTCTCCCATCCGTCCGGCAGGCCCACGCCGCCAGGAAATTTCATTAACGCTGGAAAATAGGAAAGGTATTAAGCGTGGATAATGAAGGCCAGGGAGGGAACAGTGCCTTAAGATAGTCTTCTTTCTCGCCTTTGTAATGGGAGGCATGAACTTTCCCTTCAAATCCATTTCTAATCCATTTGAAATACTACAGCAAATTATCTTTCCTTCAGCCCGAAAGCGGCCAGCCAATTTACTCCGAATAGAAGTGACAATGCCCCAGGATTTATCACCATAACCTTGACTACACCAGGGCGAGGCTGGGCCTCCCCTCTCCCCCCTGGGGGGGCACGAAGGCCAGGAGGGGGAGATAACATTTTAAATGAAAAGCAGCGGTAATGGGGAGAAAGACACACACACCACAGAAGTGGGTTTATAAAGAAGCTGTCCATGCAGCACGGCCTGAGGAGGAGCTGGAAACTTCCAGGCCACAGGCTGTCCGGGCTGGCGAAGGGCAGTGAGGGCACCTGGAGGGCTGAGCCCAGGACCTCCTGTCTCTGAAAGCCCCTGTCTGCCTCAGCCTAGGCCCCTCTGTTCTCCTGAGTGCTGCCAGCCCCACTGGGCACAGGGAGCAACAGGGGCTCCTTCCGCCTGTCCCAGGATTTCAGTGGTGCTGGGGACCTGGGCAAGATGGAAGAGAGGCTCGCTCTGAGGTGTTGGTTTTCCTGAAAGCCCAGGGGCAAACCTGGCGCAGCCCTTGCTGGCATCCACAAGGCATGCCCACGCACAGCCTGCCAGGTGCCAGCCTCCTGGGCCTGCAAGCCCCAGCCTGGGCCACTGCTGCCAGGTAGCCCACACAAGGACTTTGAGGGCCAACCCTGGACACCCACTCTCTACACGTTCCCTAAGGGCATGGCCGGTGGCAAGTCAGAGCAGCCCCTGGCCGTGTAGCATGGGCCATGCAGGCTGAGAGGGGCCTCACCCCAGGCCACGTCATGGCTCCCAGGCACAGATGCGCACGCACACACACAGACCAGACCAGTGGCCTTGAGGCCAGGGCAGTGCATGAACAGCACACAGCACCCGTGCACTGCCTGCCCCGGGATGACGGCCTCAGCACTCATGCTCCCAGTAGCAGAAGCCCCAGTTCAGCAGAAACACATCTGACAAACTGACGTGGCTCCTCAGGCAAGTGCAGCCCTCTGAGCAACCCTGCGCCCTGCTGTGCGTGCTGCCTGTGGTGTCTCCATGCCACGGGACCCAGCCTCAAGGCCAATCAGAGAGTGCTGGGCCTGGCAGTTGGCGTGACGGTGGCACAGGGGTGTGGTGGGCAGGCCGGGAAAGAGGCCTGCTCTCCTGACTCAGGCACAGGTGGTACGGGGACTGGGGGAGGCCTCCTCCACCCTACAGCCCCTGGAAGCCCAGCCCCCAGGATGCCCTGGCCGGACACGTGCAATTCCCCAGTCCCACAGCACCTTCAGATACACGCCGCCCAGGAGGCCTTCCCTGAGGGTCTGTGGCTTGTTCAACAGGGCGGGGGTCTTCCAAGGCCTGGGGTCATGTGGCCAGGGGTTCCAGGCCTAGGCCAGATTGCAGGCAGCCCTGGGAAGGCCAGGCCTCTCCGGAGCATCCTCCCAACCCAGCTCCTGGGGCCAGTGCTGCCACCTAGGGCTGCACAAAGGCCAACACAGACCAGAGTGGGACCAGAGACCCTCAGCCAGAGAGAGACACTGACGGGAACCAGGGGCTCCTTCCCCACAGCCGCTCAGCATCCTTCCCTCCCACCCTCCTGAAGTCCCCATGCCAGTCTCGGAGACGCCCCCCCGCCGCCCCGCCACGAGAGCCCCTGAGAACTCCGTCAGGTTGTGTCTGTGCTTGAGGAGAAGCCCTGGGAACAGAGAGGTGGCCCCGTGCCCAGCAGAGGGAAGAGCTGCTCAGACCCTCCAGACCTGCCAGGGGCTCACAGCAAGGAGGGCTGGGATTTAGTTTTCTTCCTGCTAGCCACCGCCACAGAGTGGAGCCAGCGAGAGGACATCAGACCCTGGAAGAGAAACCAAAGGCAGAGAGGAACAGCAAGAACCATCCAGGACCCTCAAGTTGCTGCCCTGAACCTTCCACTGCTGCCAATCCAGGTCCAGTCTTGTATGTTAAACACAGGCAGCCCCGGCTGGCCCTCCTGCTCCCACAGCCAGGCCCAGGAGCCAGCTCCAGCCAGCAGTTCTTCCCACGAGGGACCTTATTAGCCTCTACTCGGACCCCATGCCCAGGGCCCTCAGCCTCACCTCTGACAGAAGTCCCGCTCTGAGACAACACCCAGGGCCTGCACATGCCACTCAGAGCCCCAGGCCTGCATGAGCCCGCTGGGTCACCGCCCTGGTTCACAGCTGAAAATGGGGCTGCACCCATCCTGCCCTGCCAGTTGGTTTGAAAACTGTACATCTGATCAAGTCCCTGCCAAGACCCTGCAGTGGGTCCCCCTTCTGACCATGTCAGAAGGCCCTGAGGGGCCAGGCACTCAGGTCCTCGCTGGCCATGGCCCCCGTGCAGCCTCCCTCCAGCCTAGAACTCCAGTCCCCCTGGGAAGTTCCTGTTTCTGGAAAGCACCGTGCTCCCTCCTGGCGCCAGGTCTTTGCACATGCTGTCCCTCTGTCCAGATCCCAGGGAAGGCCTGAGGCCAAGCACAGATGTCACAGCACTGGGGAGGCTGGCCCTACCTACCACTGGGGATGCTGAGCACAGGGGCTCCCATATCTGCCAAGATTGCAGCTGTGCCCCTGGCCTGAAGATGTGCCGGGCATGCAGGGGGCTCTGTAAATGTGTGTTGCGAGAACACACCTAAGTGTGTGCCACTCTGGGGCTCCGCATGGGGTGGGGAAGCGTCAGGAGGCCCTGGTCAATTGCAGACAGGAAGGAGACCTGTGGCAGGGAGGTGTCCAGCAGTCGGGAGATGGGCAAGGGGGCTTGGTCAGCAGATGCAGGGAGCGGGCTCAGGCAGCAAGGGCCAGGTGCTGGGAATGCAGGCTGGGGCGAGATGGGCTCTCTGAGAACAAAGGGAGCAGCGGGGCTCAGGGAGGAAGGCAGGGTCAGATCTCTGGTACTGAGAGCCCCGAGGAGGCCAAGCCTGTCCCTGCCTCCCTGGGACGACGGCCAGGGTGCTATGGAGGTGACATGGGGACGTGCAACATGCAGATGTAGAAAGACCCTCGGGGGCACAAGTATGGTGACAGCAGGAGAGGCCGAGGGCAGAGCGGTGTCAGCCTGGCCCTGGCAGCCAGAAGAGGCAGGAGCGCAGGGTGACAGCAGGAGAGGCCGAGGGCTGAGGGGTGTCAGCCTGGCCCTGGCAGCCAGAAGACACAGGAGCGCAGGGTGACGCAGGAGAGGCCGAGGGCGGAGCGGTCTCAGCCTGGCCCTGGCAGCCAGAAGACGCAGGAGCGCAGAAGCAGACACCAGGCCGTGGGGACACGACCTCCAGGTTTACACCCGTGTGTGTGGGCCGGGGACCTGGCAAACCGGGCCAGGCCGCCCGGGCCAGCGGCGACATGCAGGAGACAGGCAGGCCAGCTGGGACACAGGGAAAACAACAGGGGAAGCATTTTTCAGGAAATGGAACACAATTTCTCGAGGCTCGGAGCCCAAGCGGGGAGTGCGAAGTCAGCAGAAGAGGAGCGGCCGGGGGAGGTGGCGCCGCAGCAAATCCCCAAGTAGGTCAGGCAGAGCCTCGCCGTGACAGGCACTAAACTGCTTAAGTGGGGCTTTCCACTGGAAACGCTGATGCCCCCATCACAGTGCTGGCTCAGGGGGGCGAGCATGCATGTGCGTCCATGGGTGTGCACGTGCGGAGCTGGCTGGAAGCCTCCCTTCCAGCTTCTGGTGCTGAGCTGCTGCAGCCCCCAAGTGGGTTGGCCAGGCTACATGGGACCCTCACCTGGAGAAGCCTAGCCCGGTCAGCCTAGGACAATGCAGGAGAGGTGATTCTACTGGACAAGGACCCATAGAATGTCCTGAAGACAGAGCCCTCCCCAGCTCCAAGGGGCCGGCAGGGAGGGGCGAGCAGGCTGGACAGAGTAGAGGCATATGGTGGGGGTGCTAGATGGGCTCTCATCTCCTGGATCCTGCCCCCATGGTCTAAGGGGCAGGGCTGGGTGTCCAAGGGCTCGAGGCTGCCAGGACTGCAATTTGACTACGTGGTGGCCACACAGGCCTCACGATGGCTATGACCACCTGATCTCACAGGAAGGAGCCTCCTCCAACCACCTAACTTACTCACACAAGTCTGGCTCTCCGTCCTCCAATCTCGTATACCCAGACCATGGGACCCTCGCCAGCTCCAAGGGTCCCCCAGATACCTGGGGCAGCAGCTGCTGTTTAGCAGGGGCTCCGGCACCACGGCCAGATGGGCCCTCTAGTCTCCTGCTGTCACCACCCCACCACCCGCAGCATCTACCTCCCAGCATGGGAGCCTGCAGAGACTGGCCAGCTCCTGGGCTTTCCAGGATACACCTCCAGCAGGCAGGCAGGGTTATAGGCCTGGGTGAGAGCTGAGACCCCTGCACCAGAGGCCAGGGGCACCATGAGCAGAAAGAGCCATGTGGCCTTGGGGACAGTAGCCTTGTTTGGGGACCCCAGAGGACGGGGACAGCCTTGAGTGGAGCTGGTCCAGCTGAGGCTGGGCAGGGCTGGCTCCCTAGGGCCCCAGGCTGACTCATGGGGCAGAGGCTCTTCTGTGACACCTGAGGACATCCTCAATGGGCACTGCTCCTTCCAAGGGCACTCCTGCCCCATCTCACTCCAGTAATGAATAAGAAGGATTCAGGAGGCTGGGTGCAGTGGCTCATGCCTGTAATCCCAGCACTTTGGGAGACTGATTGAGGTGGGTGGACCACAAGGTTAGGAGTTCAAGACCAGCCTGGCCAAGATGATGAAACCCTGTCTCTACTAAATATACAAAAAAATTAGCTGGGCATGGTGGCAGGTGCCCGCAATCCCAGCTACTCGGAAGGCTGAGGCAGAGAACTGCCTGAACCCAGAAGGCAGAGGTTGCAGTGAGCCGAGATCATGTCACTGCACTCCAGCCTGGGTGGCAGAGCGAGACTCCGTCTCAAAAAAAAAAAAAAAAAAAAGGAGGATTGAGGGGTGTCCCTGCAGCCTGGCTGGGTGGCAGGGGGCAATACTAATTGCATTGCCTCCGTTACAAACATCATGCTCCATTATGAGGGGCTGGGACTATTTTATGCATTTTATGGCCTCACATCTATTCAATTGGTATTTCGATCAATGGATGCATTACAAGCTTTCCCTTTAAGAGCCTAATAAACAACAAGATGGAAAGTAAAATTCTCCATAAAATGACACTTTTAAAAATCCATTTCAGCTGAAGCTATTGGTGTTCTGTATGGCAACTGCAAAAAACAAGTATTACTGGGACTTTACAGTCCCACTCTGAGTTCATCTGGCAGAGGGGCCAGGCGGCCAGGTGCAGCCGTCCTTGGTGGGCCCTCGACCCTCTGCACCTGTGCCACCCTCTGGGCTGGGTCATCAGCCCAGGAACCACTCTGCCTGTGCTGGCTACTGAGGGGCAGGCTGGCCAGGAATCCTGCCTAGGCCCTCAAGGACCCCACAGGTCACTGCTGTCTAAAGAGACTCAGCAGACATCTCCCCACTCCCAGACCCTGGGAAAGCCCCTCCAAAGACCACACAGCAAATCCAGCTCAGCTCCCCTGGAGAGGGGCGGTGACCTCAGCAAACTTCGTGCAGCCCTTGCAAGGACAGTGGTATCTACAAAACCCACGGAAAGACCCACAAGCCTCAACAACAAAAACCCACTCGCTTAAGAGGGATAACCAGGAACTAATTATGAAGTCAAGACGTGTGAAAACCAACCTTGCAAGACACCGGCAAAAACCAGTCAGAACATACAAAGAAAATCCATCAAAACGCTAAAATAACTTAGGAAAAATCCACAGCAGGTGTGCCTGACAGAGCATGGGACGGAGCAGAGAACAGGAGGGAGACAGACGGGCCCGGCGCTCAAGGTACTCATGGGTGTGGCTGAAATGCCAAGAAAAAGAAAATGCAATTCTCTGATTTGGAGACTGGTTCCTTGGTGAGGCCGAGAACCCGACCCAGTCCTTACAAGACTAATGTCCTTACAAGAAGAAACAGTGCCACCGGGGTCACACACCCAGAGGAAAAGCCTCAGGAGAACAGTGCACGCCATGAAGGGAGACCCCACCAGAAACCAGCCTTGCCAACACCTCGATGTGGCGCCCCCTGCCTTGTGAGAAAGTGTTTCTGTTGTCGAAGCCGCCCAGTGCGGAGCCTTCCAGGCAGGCGGAGGGCCAGCGCGCGTCACTCCACTGCAGCACCGCACGTGGCAGGAACTCGTTCTTTTTCTCTGCTGTGTAGTGTTCCATGATATGGACACGCTGTGTGTGTCCACAGTTGATGGGTGGGTGTCTGGGGTCTCTCCCGTCTTTGCCAGTTATGAAGCTGCTGTCTCGGGCATGTCTCTGGGTGCCTGCTAGACCACTTCTGTGGAGCTGCTGCCTCAGAGGGTGATGGACTCTGAGCTGTGGTAGATGAAGCCAACGCGTTTCCCCGTAGTTGCCCCAGCCCGCAAGCAGCAGTACGTGAGCACTGGGGACGTCCCGTGGCCGTGGCCAGCATTCGCAGGCCCGTCTCCTGTTCTCACCACGCTGTGGAGTGTGGGTCCTCATGCCCGTCCCAACGGCGGCCACTGCCAGGCATCTTTTTCTTCACTCGGGCCTCGCGGTGGGGCCCTTCTGTAAAGGGCACTTTGGGCGTTGGCCTGCTTCATGTGCTTCGCCTTTCTGCTGATTTGCGGGAACTCGTTTCTGTTAGGGACGTCTTCCACCCCCACACGCCTGCTGGCCTCCGAGGGCTTGCTCTTCCACAGTGTCTGGTTTCCAGCCTTTTCTTTTATGAGTAGTACTCTTTGTGCCCTGTTTAAGAGATAGTTGTCTACCCCACGTTCATGTTTTCCTCTGAAAGCTCGGTTAATTTAGCTTTTACGTACCGAGCCCTGGGCCTCCTGAAGTGACTTCCGTGTGCTCCGAGGCAGGGGCCGACGTGCCTTTGTCCCCCATCGAGACACGTGGATTGAAATAAGCCCCCGACCCACTCAGGCCCAGGGGCGCCCACGTCACTCGGGTGAGCAGATGTCTGGGCTGCTCCCAGACTCTTGGTCTTCACCATTGACTCATCTGTCTGTGCCCTTCATTATTCCTGAACGCTTACTCTTCCAGAGCACCTTAGAAATACTGGGCCAGGTTCTCGGCCTCACCAAGGAACCAGCCTCCAAATCAGAGAACTGCATTTTCTTCTTGTGATTTCAGCCACACACATATATAATCACATTTAACCTCAATTACCTGTTTGAAGACTCCATCCCCATACGCAGTCACACTGGAGGTTAGTTAGGGTTTCAATCTATGAATTTTGGGGGAGACAACTCAGTCCACGAAAAATGATGAACAAAAGAAGTCAGACACAGAACAGCACCTCCTACATGGCCCAATCACCACGAAGCTCAGACACAGGACAGCACCTGCTGAACGTTCCCGTCACCACGAAGCTCAGACGCAGGACAGCACCTGCTGCACGATCCCGTCACCACGAAGCTCAGATGCGGGACCGCACCTGCTGCACGATCCCATCACCACGAAGCTCAGATGCAGGACAGCACCTGCTGCACGATCCCGTCACCACGAAGCTCAGACACGGGACAGCACCTGCTGCACGCTCCCGTCACCACGAAGCTCAGACACGGGACAGCACCTGCTGCACGCTCCCGTCACCACGAAGCTCAGACACGGGACAGCACCTGCTGCACGCTCCCGTCACCACGAAGCTCAGACACGGGACAGCACCTGCTGCACGCTCCCGTCACCACGAAGCTCAGACACGGGACAGCACCTGCTGCACGCTCCCGTCACCATGAAGCTCAGACGCAAGACAGCACCTGCTGCACGATCCCGTCACCACGAAGCTCAGACACGGGACAGCACCTGCTGCACGATCCCGTCACCACGAAGCTCAGACGTAGGACAGCACCTGCTGCACGATCCCATCACCACGAAGCTCAGACATGGGACAGCATCTGCTGCACGATCCCGTCACCACGAAGCTCAGACACGGGACAGCATCTGCTGCACGCTCCCATCACTACGAAGCTCAGGAACAGGCAAAGCCCATAGGTATGCAGCGAGAAGAAGAGCAGGTGTTGGTGGGGTAGGTGTGAGTGGGAAGGGCCCGAGAGAATCTTCTAGAACTCATGCCATCTTCGGTAGGAAAGGCAGTTCTAAGCACATCAAAACATGAAGTTTCAAGAGACTGACCAATTTAAGTGCACAGAAAAAGCTTCTGTAAAAATCCTCATGAAATTAAAAGTGAGAAAATGACAAAGAGTGACCCCCCTGAACACTTGGAGTTCCATGAATCTGTAAGAAACAAGCCAGCTGGAGACAAGGGAACAGGGAACACAAGCCATGTTGAACTTGACCAAGAATTAGTTAAGCCTGGAGGGCACCCTCCTCTGCTCTGCTGTCCACCTTTCTGCCCATGGCTGCTGATGCTGATGAGGCCAGGAGGGGCCAGCAGTCCATGCTCCCTCTGCCCCCCAAGCCAGTGGCAGTGCTGACCCCCAGGACTGTTCATCCGGATGAAGGCACTTCTCTGGGGCGGGCGTAAGACCAGCAATGAGAGGAGTGAGATGGGGCCTGGGTGGGGATCAAGTTGTGTCTACCTGGCAAGCCAAATGTCATCCCCTTCTAGGCTGCAGACACCAGAGAAAGGTTGGAGCTGGGTCTGGTACCTGCCCTCACTGAATCCTACCCCTGCTCTGCCACCCTCCATGACTGCTGGTACCCACTGGGCAGGAGACACCCCCGGTGGGAAGTGCTCAGCCTGGCCCCAGGAAGCTGGGTGGGGTGGGGTGGGGGAGTCCTGGAGGACATGCAGCCAATGGAAAGGAGAGAGCTGGGGTCCCTCAGCCAACTCTTTGCTGATGGGGGTGGGGGATGCACCCTCCCACCATGGCCACAGAGCCCCGCCCACCACCACCCGGCCCCACCCACCACCACCCGGCCCCACCCACCAACCCACCACCACCCAGGTCAGGGGAGGAGCCGGCAGGAAGCAGCCTGGGGGCGGGGGAGGGGTGCCTCGCCCCAGTGCCGCCCCAGGACGGCCCCTGTGAGCCAGAGCACTGAGGGTACTGAGCTGGGGCCATAATTTATGCCCACCCGCCTATGCTTTATGGCTTTCTTAATTCGGCTCCTGCTACTATTAATGTAGTTAATGCTGAGATTATATCTATTTTCTGGCGTCAGGCGGTGATTTATTCAAGCCATTTTTCCGGTGGAGGCTCCCACGCTGTTAAATCAAGCGCCTTGCCAATTAAGTGCTGACTTGGGAAGTGGACGAAATCTTAGCAGACGTCCAACCGCAAATTAAACCGCGCCTGACTCTGGGGAGTGGGCGGGGCCAAGGAACCCTTGCTGACTTGCAGGAAAGTCAGGAGAGTGCTGGGCGCGTCCCACCGCCGCGGTCCCTGGGCCTGTCCCTGAGCCACGGGTCCCTGGAACTGCACCCCCCACCCACACTCCAGGCCACACGGTTCCAGGGAAACACCCGCGGTTCCTAAACCACACCCAGCAGGCACCTGATGCAGGGCCTTAGCAGGTGCTGGGGGCCAGGGGAAGGGGCCGTGCGGAAGGTGGGTGGGCTGCACGGTACTCAGGAGCTGCAAGGTCCCTGGGGCCTGGACGCTGTGGGAGTCTCACCCAGAGTCCCATCTCTGAGGGCCCACACAGCAATACAACAGAAAAGAGGTAGGGAGGCCGGGGTTGGGGGTGGCCAGGCGAAGGACTCCCACCTCAACAGGCCCAGCTCTTCTGAGCACTCCTGTCCCCTGTGGGGGCCTCAGTCCTCCGTCAGGCACTGTCCACATGCCAACTGCAGTGGCCACCCAGGCCCAGCCCAGAGAACCTGCTGCCACCCTCCTCCCCAATGGGGCACTGGGGTGAGGCAGGCAGACAACGCAGCTGCCACGCCTGCTGTTCTGGAAGGGCCCCCAGGTCTTAGTGCAATGCACTGACCCTGTCCATCCGCCAAATACTCAGCCCAGCCCTGAGAGGTGAATCACGTTTTGGTGTGAGAACTGGCTGGAGGGTTGATACATTCAAGGAGTTAAATATGATAGTGATGGCCTGGCGCAGTGGCTCACGCCTGTAATCCCAACACTTTGGGAGGCCAAGGCGGGTGGATCACTTAAGGTCGGGAGTTCAAAACCAGCCTGGCCAACATGGTGAAACCCCATCTCTACTAAAAATACAAAAATTAGCTGTGCGTAGTGGTGGGCACCTGTAATCCCAGCTACTCCAGAGGCTGAGGCTGGAGAATCGCTTAAGCCCGGGAGGCAGAGACTGCAGCGAGCAGAGATCGTGCCACTGCACTCCAGCCTGGGCAACAAAGCAAGGTTCCATCTCAAAAAAAAAAAACCAAACTATATATATATATATATATATATAGACTATTTAAATGATACTTTACTAACACCTCTAAAACCAAGGCAAAGTGGAATTAAAATGGCGTTTAGCTGTGTAAGGCACCAGGTAGCACCAGGTGAAAAGGACATTTATTTCTTCCAGTCGGGGGTGGTTTTTCAGTTTCCAGGTATGTCCACGAGTGTCCTTCCCTCCAGGGAGCCCAGGCACCAACTGGCAGACACACATGTGTCCACAGCTGGGCACATGGGGCAGGAGGGCCCAGGCAGAGGGGGCTCTGCCCTCCCCAGACTAAGGGGAATTCCATGGATCCCACAGGAAACCCAGCGGACCCTTGGGCTCCCTCCCTGATGGTCCTCGTGTAGACTAAAGGAAGGCTCCCTCCAGATTTGTCAGCAGAGACTCCCTGCAGCCTGCCCCTGTGATGCCACTGCTGGTCCCCAGGGAGCCATGCCATGGCCTGTGGTTCTGCCGAGGTGGCAGCATCTCACCAGGGAGCTCCTCCGTCCTGTCCCAAGGGCTTGCCCACAATGGGACGGAGACAGTCACCCACAGCTGGGCCTGGACGAGGCTCGCACCCGCCTGACCCCACAGGAGCCAGCCCAAAAGGGCAAAGCAGCATCTTGAGCCCCACAGCTGAGACACAGCGTGCCACACTCAGCTCGGGGCACACGCCCCATCACCAGAGGACCCGCTGTCCTGGACTCTCGGGTCCCTCTGCCACCTTTGCCCAGCAGGCCATGCTCACACAGCAGGAATGGGTGGACTGGGCAGAGCCACCCCGGAGGGCGGCAGGGCTGCGGGCCAGGTGCAGGATGGGCCCTGGAGAAGAAGCAGAACAGGGCACGACTCCCTCAGTCCTGCGGGCACAGGACACCCTCCGCTCACAGCACCTACTCCTCGTGGCCTCCCTCTTTGCTAGGAAGCCCTCAGCCACCCTGTTCCTGGCAGCCCACCCCATAGGAGCGTTTCCTGAGTGCAGCTTCTTCCCCCAGGAGGGAGGGCATAGAAGAGGTGAGGGTAGAGAGAGGCCACACCATAGAGAGATGGGCACACTCGTGGAGAGAGGGGATGGAGAAACAAGAGGGGAAAAACAGATGTGCATGGGACCAAAGGGTGGGGGCCTAAGAGGCACAGAGACTCGGGGGCCAATAGGCCCCGGTCGGGCGGCAGAGCCTGGGGTGGGGGAGGAGTGTGCTGGCCTTGGTGGCCTCCAGGCACCCGCTCCTCACCAGCCACCCACTGAAAACACTATACTCGGGGGACACACACCACGGACTGGCCCAGTGAGAGAGACTCGGTGCCGGCCACCTCCTTCTTCCCACTGGGGCCTCAGCCTGCATCACTCCCACCATCTGGACCCTCAGTCCAGGACACACTGGCCTGACCCTCTGCAGCACTGACCACAGGACCATCCTGAGCTCCCTGCCAAGAGCAGCCCACCTGCAGGGACAGGGACTGAGCCAGCAAACAGACCTGGACCCAGAGCCACTGCCGGCTTCATGCTCAGCTCCCAAGAGACTGATGTCACAAGGGCCCCGGAGGGCCTCACCTCGCACCCACACCTGTGTGGGCATCTAACTGCACGCACGTCCTGCTGGTCCTGCAAAGAAAGAAGGCACCCCGGTCCCAGGGGCTCCCTCCTCAGGGTCCTGTGTCCTGGGCCTGATCTGCCCTGCCTGCCAGTGAAGGGTGGGGTCTAAGATCCGGAAAAAGTCCCTCTCCCTTTGTATGGAAAAAGTCCCAAAGGATCAGAGGTGTCCCTTAGGGACATCCCTGCCCCGGTGTGGACACGGGCTAGCTCACGGCCTGCAAGACTGGCTCTCCTCCTCTTCCCTGCCCCAAACTACCAAGGCCGAGGCCGCAGGAGGGCTCTGGCCCTCGGCCACACTTGGAGAAGGTGGCAGGTATGCAGGCTCGGGAGGATGCCAGCTCAGCCCTGCTGCCACGGGCACTGCCAAAGAGCGCAAGCTGGAAGGCCTGCCTGCCTGCCTCAAACAAACAGAGAAAGAAAGAAAGCGCCACAGCACACTTTGAAACGACTTCCAAATTAAGAGCTGCATCCATGCTGTCGAGCCCCTGCTAGCAGCTTCTGTGGCACCTTCCGTGCAAAACCGTATCTCAGCCCATTTATTAGAATGATGAAGGCAAAGGGATCTAAAAATTGCACTCCTTCCTTAATGAGCAGCCGAAGGGATCGGTAAGCATAATTTCAGAGGCCAGTAATATTTTATATAATCGCCGAGTGGTTTAAATTGAAAACCCCCAACTGAATCAATATTTACTGCATTGAAACGAAATGAATAGTAATAAGTCACTAAGCTCCCTGTCCTGTTTCATAAAATAAAAAATTATAAAAATGAGCACAGGCACAGGGAGGCCATCACATTAACTTTTACAGCACTTGGGGAGCCGTAGCCGCCTGTTCCCATAAAATAAAACTCTAAAAAACCTGCCGGAGTCCTTTCTCAGCACCACGTGGGGAAGCCTGGGAGTGGGAAGGAAGAGGAGCTCTGGGAGGTGTCCCCACCGGCCCTCCCTAGAGCCAGGATGGGCCCCAGGACCCCACAAGCTGTCCACAACTGGTGCCTGCTCACATCCCACAGAGGCCCAGAGAGTGCCCTGGACCCTCCTAGCTCCAGCAGAGACTCCTTGCCACCCTCAGGCTGAACTTCCTGCTTTGATTTATTTACCAGTTTTCTTAAATTCCAGAGCATCTCAGAGAGCATGAATGAGAAGCCCTGGACCAGTGGCAGCCCCGCAGACACACCCGCCAGCCCTCCCTCTGACCAGGCCCCAGGCTCTGGCTGGGAAAAGCACAAACACCTGCCAGCCTGGAGAACAGGCTCCTGCAGATGACCCCACACCACAGTGCAAGAGCCTGTGACTCCCCTGCAAACAGGCCCACGCAAGGCCTGAGAAGGCCAAGGCTTCAGAGCACAGCGGCACTGGCAGAGCCCAGAGCAAGCGCCAGTCAGGATGGGAGGGAAGTGGTAGGTCCGGGGATGGGGGGTGCTGCAGGCAGACACATGAGGGGACGGGAGCACAGGAACACGGCCCCCGGCAGTCACCCGGAGGCCCTGCATAGGAACAAAGGCCTCATTCCACCGGGTGACGCTGCCTGAGCAAGGGAGAGAAGGGCTCCTGCAGCCAAGAGTGAGGGCCAGGCTCCCCGTGGCTCACGCCTGGAATCCCAGCTGCTCGGGCGGCTGAGGCAGGAGAATCAATTGAGTCCAGGAGGCGGAGGTTGCAGTGAGCCGAAATTGGGCCACCGCACTCCAGTCTGGCAACAGAGCAAGACTCTGTCTCAAAAAAAAAAAAAAAAAGAATGAGGAGACAGAATACCGGTCACAAAGAGGCAAACAGCCTGAGCAGATCTTTCACACAGGAAGACAGCAAACGGCCTTATGTTAGCCCCTGAGTAAGTACTCAACATTACTGGATAGAGGGAAACGCAAATTTAAACCAAGTGAGAGGCAGGCTTGTTCACAGTCACCCCAAACTGCAAGGGACTCAAGTAAAATTAATAAAGTGTGGAACAAGACAGGAAGGCTGCCTGGCAAAGATGAGAAGTGCATAGTGAAGCCAGCAATGACACGAGCCTGAATCAGGTGCCAAGTGGAGTGAGCCAAGCTGGAAGCAATGCGAGAACATCTGACTCCATTTACAGATGCTCCAGAGCAGGCAGCTAATCCACAGTGAGAATCAGAGCCACAGGCTGCTCCAGAACAGGCAGCTAACCCACAGTGAGAATCAGAGCCTCAGGCTGCTCCAGAACAGGCAGCTAATCCACAGAGAGAAGCAGAGCCACAGGCTGCTCCAGAACAGGCAGCTAATCCACAGAGAGAGAATCAGAGCTACAGGCTGCTCCAGAGCAGGCAGCTAATCCAGAGTGAGAATCAGAGCCACAGGCTGCTCCAGAACAGGCAGCTAATCCACAGTGAGAGAATCAGAGCCACAGGCTGCTCCAGAACAGGCAGCTAATCCACAGTAAGAATCAGAGCCACAGGCTGCTCCAGAACAGGCAGCTAACCCACAGTGAGAATCAGAGCCTCAGGCTGCTCCAGAACATGCAGCTAATCCACAGTGAGAGAATCAGAGCCACAGGCTGCTCCAGAGCAGGCAGCTAACCCACAGTGAGAATCAGAGCCTCAGGCTGCTCCAGAACAGGCAGCTAATCCACAGTGAGAATCAGAGCCACAGGCTGCTCCAGAACAGGCAGCTAATCCACAGAGAGAGAATCAGAGCCACAGGCTGCTCCAGAACAGGCAGCTAATCCACAGAGAGAGAATCAGAGCCTCAGGCTGCTCCAGAACAGGCAGTTAATCCACAGTGAGAGAATCAGAGCCACAGGCTGCTCCAGAACAGGCAGCTAATCCACAGTGAGAATCAGAGCCACAGGCTGCTCCAGAGCAGGCAGCTAATCCACAGTGAGAATCAGAGCCACAGGCTGCTCCAGAACAGGCGGCTAATCCACAGTGAGAGAATCAGAGCCAGGGCTGCCTCTGGGGATGGAGGCCTCCATCGGGAAGGGGATAGAGAAGGGAAATGGCAATGTTCTTTATCTCCATGAGGTACGTGTTGCACAGGTAAATGCACTGGGGGTTTCCGTTGTTGTTGTTTTTGAGACAGTCTAACTTTTTGGCCCAGGCTGCAGCGCAGTGTCAATGATGGCTCAGTGTAACCTTGACCTCCTGGGCTCTACCGATCCTCCCAACTCAGCCTCCTGAGTAGCTGGGGTACAAGTGCATGCCACCATGCCTGGCTAATTTTTCTTTTTTTTTTTTTTTTTTTTTTTCCAATAAGACAAGGTTTCACTGTGTTGGCCAGGCTGGGCTCAAACTCCTAACCTCAGGTGATCCTGACCTCAGGTGGCCTCCCAAAGTGCTGGGATTACAGGCATGAGCCAGCAGACTCAGCCAATTTTTCTTTTCTTTTTCTTTTTAAACTGTAGAGACAGAGGTCTCACTACGTCGCCCAAGCTGGTCTTCGAACTCGTAGGCTCACCTCCCCTCCTGTCTCAGCCTCCCAAAGTGCTGTGATTACAGGCACAAGCCACTGCACCTGGTGACTCATTTGTTAGAACTCATAGACTGTTAGATTTATACCTCCCACCGTATGTAAATTCTACCTAGAAAAGAACCGTGAACAAATGTGGACCTCTAGTTAGCAGCCCTGCTTTGCTCCATGGTATCTGTTAACAGTATTGAAGCTTGTGCGCTAGGCCTGAGCAAATGAGCAGACAGACTAAGGGTGATGGCAGGTGCCTCGTGGCTGGACAAGAGCCAGGAACATGGAATGGGGGAAGGCCAGTGAACCTGCAGAGTTGGAGCGGAGCTCCTGCTGTCAGGGTCGGGGTGTGCATGGCGGGGGAGCAGACACTCAGTGCCCTGGTTCTGACTCAAGAGGGCAGCAGCGTGAGCCCCCAGGCTGGCACCTTGGCACCACCGATACCTGTGGCCTCAGGATTCTCGGCTATGGAGGGCCGAGGGCCACTGCACCCCAAGGAGCCAGGGTTCTGCGGAGAAAAAGCTGACTCCAGCGTGAGCCTGGAGCACCTGCCGTGCAGAACGTGAGGATGTGCCCAGGAATGAAGGGACACACCGAAAGGATGCAGGCCAGCCTGTGGAGGCTTCCACCAGTCAAGGCTGGGACCAACTGAGAACCAAAATCACAGTCAGAGCAGATTACAGCCTATCACGTGGAGTAAGACTCCTGAGTCCGCACTGTTAAAACAAATCAATGGCAACTCAGGGCAAAAGGGACAGGGAAGGCCGCGACTCACAGGATGGAAGGAGGGGTGGGAAAGCCGTCCAAGATCTAGAATGAGTAGACAGAAGGCCAATAAGAAATAGGATGCTCCCTCAGTCCTCACCCTTCCCCCCAACAATCACCCAAAGTAACCTGCCCCATAGAAAAACTAACGGACGGCATGACCCAGTGATCAGGCCAGCACCGCCGCGCCCAGCAGCCCGAGGCCACGCCAGAGTCGCCACAGCTTTCCCACCAAAACGGGGAATCTGCATCTCATCACAAAACAACATCAGATAAGCCCAGTGGAAGGAAAAGTCCACAAAATAGCTGGCCTCTCCTGGCCAGACTCCCAGCCCTTCCAGCACCGGAGAACTGCTCATGGCCACAGAGACACCCCCAAAGCACCAGGCTCCGGGACACCAAGGCTCCCGCTTCTGTGCAAAAGCGCATCTAAAACTGCAGAGAAGCAATACCACAAATGTGAAGAAACAGAATACAAACTAGGGAGTCTCGGTAACCGAGTCCTGGGTACTACTTCTGCAACTTCTGTAACTGCAAAAGTCTATCAAAATAAAAAGTTATCCCGAACACTTAAACGCAAGAAGCTCGTAACAGAGGAAAGAAGAGCGAGCCCAGGAGCCACACGGCTGCCATCCTTCCTCCCAGGGGTTCCCAGAACAGCCAGGACAGGGGGACTCGGCACCCAGGCCTGCCCCGAGGCTTCTGCACTCACCTGTCCACCATGTGACGCCCCCTTCCCCGTCCCCCACAACCCCACTGCCAGTCACGGCCACCTCATCTCTGCAGCTGGGTGGGTAGCAGCAGGAAGCTGCCACTGAAGGTGCACCACAAAGCCAGAGGGGCAGCCTGGGGTCCACGTGGCCACAAGCCACAGAGCAGCCCCACCTCGGACGGGCTACAGCCCAGGACCAGCACCACCTGCCCCTGCCCCGTCCTGGCAGCTACGGTCTTTTGGAGCTGACTGCAGCCATCTGTAGGCCAAGGTCTCGGTGAGGTCCTGGAGTAGGCAGAGCACAGACGTGATGCTGTGATTAGGAGGGCCCTGGGCAGCCAGGGGTCAGGGCAAGCCTGGACACGGATGTCACACCTGCCGGCCAGCAGCCCCACAGCAAGAGCTGAACCAGGGCCGTCACTACACGGCTGTCTGGCACTGCCAAGTCCAAGTCCATCAGTGGTCTCCGGGTCTCACATCTGTTACCTGAGGCCAGCCCTCTGCGCTTGAACACACTGTGCCTCCCACAGGCTTTCTGAGACTCCCCAGTGCTGTGCCAGCTGCTTCCTTCCCCAAGAGAGTCCCCTCTCTGCCTGGCAGGCACCACAGCTACGAAGAGGCCCCGAAAGCCTGTCCCTAAGTCCCCACGGAACCGCAGCTTCCCTGCAGCCTGGGCTGGACACAGGGAGGCCCTCCAAACACACCGAGTGAGCAAATGTGAACGAGCGAAGGAGAAAGGCAAGAACTGGCTGGGCCGTGCAGTGGAGCCCGGGGCAGGGGTTGCCACGGCCCCTACGGCCGCCTGCCTGGGGGACCCTGCAAAGGTCGTCAAGAAGCCTGGCCTCAGCGTGAGTGGCAGCACCCACAAAACCCAATAGACTCAAGGCTCCTACCCAGTGAAAAATCACAACCCAAACCACCACCCTGTGTGGAGCCTTGTCGGAGGCCGGGTACTCCCAGAACCCTCAGTGCTGGAGCCTCCCCACCCTCCTGGCTCAGGGGAATCGGAAGACCCCGGTACTTAGGGTCACTTGCACCCAGACCCCCTGACCTGAGTCCACAGCCTCTGGGCGTGGCCCACTCACCGGGCATCCTGCCTTGCCAGCCTGCTGTCCTGCCACCATGGTAAGGAAAGGCCACGGAGTCCGTGGTGGCTCCAAGCCGCCCCCAGAGCAGCGCGAGGACAACAAGGTAGGCGGCAGTGCTCCCAACCAGCTTCCTGCCCCACACAGCCCTGTCCTCCCTGGCTAGAGGGGGTCACCCCGTGTTCTGCCCACTCGCCACCCTGGGCCTGCTGGCCCCCACACTGCTGTGGGGACCAAACGAAGCCAGGTCGAGGGCCCTCGCAGAGTGTGGCAGGCACATCCCGAGGGGGATGGGAAGCAGGGGCAGAGGAGCACAGGGCGGGCAGGGGCAGAGCCATGGCTCAAATGCAAGCCACCAATGTGAGCCTCCCCTGAGAAGGGACCAAGAGCTGCCAAAACCACACAAGCCGCGTTTCTGGGCCTTTCGCCGGCCAGGACCACTGCCAAGCCCAAGGCTGCAAACACCGAAGCACTCAGCACAGGCAAGCTCCTGGCCATGAGGGAAACCCGGGAGGGAGAACCTCATGTCCTGGGTTCTCAGGACAGAGGGAAGAGGGGGCCTGGCGGTTGACGATGCCGTGCAGTGCAGAGCATCAACATCCAGGGCCAGAGCATGGTGGGAGCCAGGAAGGCAGCAGGAAGGGCTCCCAGCCCCTCCCTCCCAGCAGCTAGGCCCCGGGGCTCCCAGCCCCTGTCTCCCAGCAGCCAGGCCCCGGGGCTCCCAGCCCCTCCCTCCCAGCAGCCAGGCCCCGGGGCTCCCAGCCCCTCCCTCCCAGCAGCCAGGCCCCGGGGCTCCCAGCCCCACCCTCCCAGCAGCCAGGACCCGGGGCTCCCAGCTCCTGCTATGCTCTGGCCCTGGCCGTTGCCTCTCTGTCCTGAGTGGGCACGCAGACCTGAGCCCAGCCGGTGGTCAGTGCAAACGCAGTGGGCGCATCTCTCCTCCCGAAAAACCAACACCTGCTTTGAACAGAATCAATCGAAACTCAGCAAGTGCATTAACCAGAATCAGGAGCGCCAATGCCATCACTCTTCAGCATTTTCAGAGCATTCAGGGCCGCCCTTGGCCTCGGGCCTCCCCAGGCTGTTTGTATGAGGTGTTCACAGCAGAGCTGTGACGGGGCAGCAAGGACACAGGCAGGCTGCTTCCACTCTCCATGGAGGCCCTGGGGACCGGGTCAAGCTGGGCATGGGCAGACGCCAGGGCTTCAGCACTCTTGGCAAAGACCCAAGCTCCTCAGGTTCCATGTCAGAGGGGAGGTGGCAGGGCGGCAGCAGACACCCGGGAAACGTGCCTTAGAGCCACACCAGCCCTCACAGCTGAGGAGGCCCACTCGGCAGGCCTGCTATTGATGCCCTCCGGCCCCCAACCAGTGCAGCGGCCATGCTGTAGATCCCACCTTCAACACCTCTCCCCAGCCCCCATCCTCTCTGCAGACACTCCAGACCCTTCATGGGGTGGCCAGGCTGGTCACTCAACCCCCCACAGGCTCCTGCCCCCAAAGAGGCGTTCTCTGAGCCCCCCACAGATCCATCCTGGGTGGGCCTCACACATCCGGCAGCCACAGAACTATCTGCTTCTGGTGTCTGCTTGCTTCCTGAGCGCCCCCGCCAGGAGGAGAGCACTGTGGGCAGAGCCTGACTGCTGAGGCCCTGAGGCTGCCCGCTGCCCAGGTATCTGTGGGTGGGGGGAGCCATACCCAGCCAGTGCCGGGCACTCGACAACTGAACCTACACACTGACATCCCTTTGGTGTCTGGGACCTCCCCACGCCAGCCTGTAACAGGGTCCTGGGCCTGAGGTTGGTGAGCAGAGCCTCTGCACACTGCCAGCATGGGTGGGCAGGGCCTTTCTGTGGCTCTCACCAGACGCAGAGCAAGCCCTGAAGTCTAAGTCCATTTTCTGCTGCTATAACAGAATAACACAACCTGGGTAATTCGTACAGAAAAGAAGTGTATTTGGCCCACAATTCTGGAGGCCGAAGAAGTCCAAGAACACGGGGCTGGCACCTGGTGAGGGTTTTCTTACCGCAAAACACAAGCAGGTGCCTGAGACGGCAAGGAATCATGTCATGCTATGCCCAGACTTTCTGACCAGGAGCCCCTCCCACCACGCGGCACTGACCCATCCACGGAGGCCCCCTCCCACCACGGAGCACTGACTATCCACGACTAATTTTTTCTTTTTTTAGTAAAGACAGGGTTTCACCATGTTGGCTAGGCTGGTCTTGAACTCCTGACCTTAAGTGATCAGCCTGCCTCGGCTTCCCAAAGTGCTGGGATTACAGGCGTGAGCCACTCCACCTGGCCACGTATATTAGATTTCAACATAAGTTTTGGAGGAGACATTCATACCAGGGGACCCAGAGCTGAGCCATGATGGAGTGCTGGATTGCTTTGTTTTGTTTTGTTTGAGACAGGGTCTTGCTCTGTTGCCCAGGCTAGAGTACAGTGGCATGATCATGGCTGCCTGCAGCCTCAACCTCCTGGGTTCAAGTGATCCTCCTGCCTCAGCCTTTCAAGTAGCTGGGCCCACAGGCACAAGCCATCACGCCCAGCTAATTTTTGTACTTTTTGTAGAGATGGGGCCTCCCCATGTTTCCCTAGCTGGTCTTGAACTCCAGGGCTCAATCCAGGGCTCAAGCAGTCCACCTGCCTCGGCCTCCCAAAGTCCTGGGATTACAGGTGTGAGCCACCATGCTTGGCCACGGAGCACTGGTTTTACATAATAATTCATCCCAAGTTCCTCTGACTCGCACACCCTTCGGGGCACGTCAGAATGTGGCAGGAACCCTGCTGTGGACTGAATGTTTGTGATCCCTTGAAATCCTGATGCTGAAGCCCTGACCCCAGGGGAACGGTGTGAGGACACAGGGCCTTTGGAGGTGATGAGGTGAGATGCAGTCCTGAGGTGGGGCCCTTGTGATGGGACGAGCGTCCTCATAAGAAGAGACCCCCAGAGCGCACACGCACTCACCACGCTCTCCCCTGCTCTGTGGGCCACGTGATGACACGTGGGAAGACAGCTGTCTGTAAACCTGGAAGAAGGCCCTCGCCAGACACCACGTCTGCCCAGCACCCTGTCTTGAACGTCCAACCAGGACTGTGAGAAGTCAGCGTCTGCGACCGAAGCCCCAGTCTGTGCTACTGTGTGACGGAGCCAGAGCCGACAGTGCCCAAACCAGAAGGCGGGTGGAAGGCAGGGCGAGGCGGCTGGCATCCTGGGGGCTGTGCAGGCTCACCTGCTCATTAAGGAGACACGCACGGGGAGCGCAGCAGCACCGTGGGGACCCCTCCCTTCCCTGGGCTGAATTCCTCTTTAATGAGACGTCACTTTGGAGAAGCGTTTCAGAGCCCTTCAAAATCCTGGCCTAACCCTCGTCAAAACTGCACAGATTACTTAAGATTTACCGCACAGACGCAAAATAAAATGAAACAAAATAAAGTAAGGCAGCCCAGCGAGCGGCAGCCCTGTGACAGGACCATTTGTAGTCAGGACGGAGAAGCCTCCGATTCATCTGCTTCAGCACAGCAGCTTCTGTTTATTTCGCACTTTCATGTCAAATGAATTTGGAAAGAGAAAAAAAGTGTCAGGCAGTTAGGGATATAAGTCACATTTCAGCTTCAGTTCAGATTAATGAACTTGCTGAAGCCGGCGAGGGCACTGGCAAATCCACAAATCTAAGAACAACAAAAAAATTAAATCCTCTCAGCAGAGCCTCAGCCCTCACGGTGGCTCCTCTGAAACCCTTCACGAATCTTCCGCCTTGTGCCCCTGCACCCCAGGCCTGCACGGACACCCTCTGAGCCCCTGGGCTGGCTCTGGGCCTGGTGCCCCTGGGACAGGCCCCAGGTAAAGGCAGTAGTCCTGTGGCACCGGGGAGGACTGGCCAGGGCTGGCTCTTGGGGACCACTCAGCAGGGCTGAGGCGCATGTGGGTGCAGGAAGCTCCCAGGGGCCCTGGGCCAGAGCAATGGCCCCATCCCGTGTATGTGGCAGATGTGATGGGCACCACGCTCGGCAGAACAGCCCGGTCCCATGCCTCAAGCCTCCAGGGAGAGGTGGTACGTGGCCAGGACACCACTAGCAAGCCCCTGTCAGCTGTTGCCCTGCCCCACCCAGCCACACGGCCGGACATCTGCAGGCCAGGGCGACAGGCAACACGGACCCTGACGGGCAGCAGAGGTGGCACCATGGATGCTGCCCCTCAGGGCAGGAGTCCCGCCCTGCCCGTGGCACACAGGCACTGCTCCTTCTCTCCTCCCCTTCTGCCCCGCCCCCATCTCCGCGCACTATCTGGTGCATGCCTCAATGGTGTGCCATCCTCAGAGACCCTGGCTGGCAGCACGCAGCAGCTCCTGCTTTCCACCTGACAAGGACGAGTACTGGCCAGCCACGAACATGAGGCCACAGGCCGGCATCCAGCTGGCTCTCCCACCAGTTCCTCCATGTACAGGCCCAGAGAAGCTGCTGAGAGGGAGGAGAGGTCCCGGCCTCTACTACAAACCCAGCTGTCAAGGGACCCTGACGCTGCCCTCCAGCCTCCCACATAGGCCCAACGTGACCACTGGGTCGACAGCAAGTTTCTACTTAAATCAGGAGGGAGAGAGTGAGGGTGCATACCAAATCACCCCCTGGGACAGGGCAGAAGCCTGGGCTCAGACCAGGTACCCACTCACCCACCCTTCCTCCCTCGGGCTGCAGGGAAGGGCAGTTTCTAGAGCTTCCCAGAGGAGGGAACAGCCCTAATCACCCTGCGCCCTCCCCAATGCCCAGGGCAGAGCTACCACCAACAGCTCAGGACCTGGGGCTCTCCGACCGAAAGCCAAGAGTAGCTGCAGAGGGGTCCTGGGGCCTCATGGCCAGGAGAGCAACCCCCTCCCTCAGGGCGGTACAGTCCCCGCCATGAGCATCACAGCTAGGGGGAGGGAAAGGGAGGGGAGGGGGAGGGAAGGGGAAGGGAGGGGAGGGGAAGTTCCAGGGACAGGGGCAGAGAGGGGACAAGGTGAGGGCTATTGTCAGCAGCAGAGCCATGCAAGCCTCACTGCGGCAGCCTGTGTTACAGTTTCTTGCCCCCCTGAGCAGGGCCCGGTCCCATCCCTCTCAGGACAGGGGTGGTGGGGGTCCTGCCCCTCCTCCTTCTTTGGGGTTCCAGCCCTTTGAGAGGCAGGCCCTGTCCTGAGCCCCCCACCAGAATCGAGCCTAGAGACCCTAACCCATTCCCCATGGCACAGGCAGGCAGGGACAGGCCATCAGGTTCGCACCTCACTGCCCCTAGCCACGCCCTGCTCAGGATGCTCGGCCGCTCCCCGCAGCAGCCCTGGGACCTCCGGGACCCCTGCCCAGACCCCCAAGGCCTTCCCTCAACACTCAGCCCCCTGGGCCTCGCTGCGCTCCCCACCGTTGTGCCCTCGCAGGGCCTCTGCCGGCGGCTCCCTCTCCGCCCAGAGCAGTGCTACCGGTGCCATCCATCTCCCGGGAACTGGGGCTTCACAGAGAGTAGGCCAGCTCCACGCTCAGAACCCGCGTGTCTGCTTTAAGAACAGAGCAAGACGCTGAGGCTGTGAGGGGAAGAGGCCTTCCAGGGCCTCGAGGGGCAGCAGGCCCCATGCCCACACATGATTTCCTCTCGGGATGACCAGATCTCCATCACAGTGAGGGGTGGGCAGGGGGTGTCCCACACCAGCACTGGCCCTCAGCCGCTGGTCACCCTGCCTGCCTCCCTCCCCTCCCGTGTGTCCACCAACGCCTGCCAACTCTGACCACCGTGGCTTCCAGGACTGCTGAGGCCTGCCCGCCAGCCCCTCTAGGGATCGAGGAGGGAGCTGGGGCCCAAAGATAGCCCTGGTCTCAGGCTCCAGCCAGCTGCCTGGCAGGACAGTCTGCCTTCTCCTCTCCATGGCAGCTCTTAGTGAAGGGTGGCCGGGGCCTGCCCAGGGAGGGCTGAGGGTCCAGCCACATGCAGGCAGCCTGACTCAGATGGAGCGAGGGAGACGGTGCATGGGCCAAGCCAGACCAGCCACTGGCCAGACAGGCCCTTCCTGTCTCAACAACCCTGAGCCAGCAGCAGGCCCAGCAGCCACACTGGGATGCAGGTAAACCTGGGTGACGAAGGACCAGCCTGCTGGTAGCCACTCTTCCCAGGGCCTCCTGAGAGTCGTGCTCCTTAGCTCAGCACCCTCCCCCGCACCCCCACATCCCATCCACAAGCCCAGGGCTCATGCCCCGAAGGGTCCCAGATGCCTGGCAAGGGGTGGAACAGGACTGGGCTGAGGTGGGCAGGACAGCGAGGAGGGGCCCCTCACACGCCCCCTTAGCCATGTGTGCATCCTGGGGTGGGCTCAGCCTGGCCTTCACACACAGGGAGGACACTGAGGCCTGGAGGCCTGGAGCCCATGGCCACCAGCCACAGCCAGGGCCTCCAGGGGTGGGCTGAATTCGGGATCCTGGTGCTGGGGCCTTGAGCCATCAAAGCTGGTGCCTGCTCCACCTCCTGTGCACCCATGCCTGTGGTCTAGCCCCTACACCCAGGCACTCAGAGAGCCATGGCTGCTCCCCGCAGGGCAGCCGGCCAGGCTCCACGTTGAAGGGACAGGGAGCTTGGAAGGAGCCTCTCAGCTGACCCGCAGCTCTCAGCTGCACGGCGCCAACAGGAGGCCTGGGCACTGGGCTGGCTGCCGACTCCTCCTCCTCCCAGCCTCCCCAGTCCCAGAGCCGGGGTGTACAACGACACGGTCAGGGCCCAGTCAGACCCAAACCCAAGGCCTTCCTGGCCTAAGGATCCAGAGGGAAGGGCTCTGCTGGGTCTGCCCCGAGGAGCATCAACACTCGGCCCCCAGTCGTGCCCCTGGGAGAGGTGGACCCTCGACGCCGGCCTGACGACGACCACAGGAGGAGGGCAGGAGTGGAGAATCCATAAATCTGAACCTCATTCCCGATGATCCGGGGCTCTTATTAAGTAAATTAATTTAAGTTAATTTAGCTCGATCATGACTCCCGATCACAATGATTTACTGAGGGGGAAATTGCATTAGGAAAGGCCATGCTCACCAGATAGAAGAACGGAAGAAAATTAGATCCACTTAGCACTGTGAATTAATATGGAAATAGCAGGTGTAAATTTAACCTTATCGAGAGAATAAAAATTATCTTCATAAATTTGTAGAAATAGCCCCCGAGATGCTTATAAATCTATTTAAAACAAAAATATTACAAAAAGTGCAGTAAAATTAATTTAAAATATACTCTAGCTATTGCCTCCAGAAAAGTCGGCGGCAGGGCCATGCTGAGTGCGGCGTGGTGATCCAGGAGGCAGCAGGGCACCGCCCAGTGGGCTCACCAGCTGCCTGACCTGCCACAGGCCCTGGAGCCATGCAGGGCTGTCCGCACCAGTGGGTGGATCCCCTGGGGTTAGCCTCAGTCCTGGGAACCTCTAGCAGGGACCCACCAGATGGCCACGGTACGGTGGGGGGCCGTGCCCTGCACTGTGGCTGCTTGCCCCGTGGCCCTGTCAACCGTCTCTGCCCATGCCACTCCTCCAGGAGAGCAGGCTCCCACAGGGAGGGTCAGAGGACAGAGGGAGGGTATGCCACTGCCTGCTTCCCATCTGCTGCCAGGGCTCTCACCCTCTCCCAAGCATGGAGATGGACACTCCCACCAAGCAAAGGAAGGACCAATCCCCAGGGCCAGGCCTCCTGAGGCCCAGAGGCTGAGCAACCTCAACTCAGTGGGTGGCACAGCTTCCTAGAGGGGGGACCCCAGGAAGGCAAGAGCAATTCCTCACCGATGGAGCCGTCCTCCTAGCCTGCTTGGAGGTCAGAGTGCGGGTGGGGGCCAGACCGTAGGCGGGCAGGGAAAGGAGGAGCCCACATCGCCACCCTGACAATCACACATTGACAGCTTCCAGCCAGGCCACTCAAGGCCCAGCCTCTCCCACCAGAAGCTTCTCCCTGAGAGATGCTCAGACAGCACATGGCGTGGGCCCTGACCGTCTGGGCGGCGATGCTTCCATGGCACAGAGCCCCCACCAGCTGACAGGCTCACTGAGAACAGCAGGGCCTGTGTGTGTGTGTGTGTCCGTCCGTCCTCATGTATGTGTGGTATACACAGGCTGGCCTCCTACTGGCTACAGAAATTGCTAAAGAAACAGAAAAATCAAGCTGGTCCCCAGCCAAGAGCCAAACACCAAGCAGTTCTGGAATGCGCTCAGCTCCCCCGGCTGCAGGGCAGGGTCCAGACAGCCCAGTCCCCAGGCCTGCAGGAGCATGGAGGAGGCCTTCCTACCTGGATAGTGAGAGCCGCCAGGCCCGCCAGGAGGGCAGAGACAGGGGGAAGGGCGGGGCGCTGAGAGATGAGGCCGGGGTCTTCTTGACGATGCGGTAGCGGGTCTTGATCACCTTGCTAGTGGGTGGAGTCCGCAGGGCATGCAGGCTGGATGCTGCAGAGAAAACCCAGGGCACAGACACAGGTCAGGGAAGGTCGGCAAGGGCAGGGTCAGAGAGGATGCCCACGGTGCCAACCCTGCCTGCTGCCTCCTCTGGGGCTTGAAGACTCTCTGTCACCCTCTAGATGGAACCCCCACCCCATGTGGCACACATATCCCCAGGGTGCCTGGCAGCCAGTGCTTCAGGAGCTGACCAGTGCAGCCTCCAGGAGAGGCGGGCACCGGCCCCACACACCCTCTAGCCATCAGGAGAAGCAAGGGACCGCCCATGGGAGAACCAGGAGAAGCCAGGGGCCTGGCAGCCAGGGACACCTTGGAGGCCCCTAGACAGTATCCGCACCAGGGAGACTCGAGGTGAATGACTGACTCCCAGCAGAGCAGTGAGGAAGGCAGATGGGCCACCTCCACCCAAGACAGCAAGGTAGGCTCCTGGCCTGTGCCCTGTACATGGGAGGGGCGCTGGAGCACTCACCTCCTCAAGGGGCATCTCCTCACTGCCGTGCCCAGACAGATTTATGTACTTAATCACTGTTTTCATAACATTTTGCAGGGTGATAGACAAAATGGCTTTTTCCTGCTGAACGTTTCATGCAATTAACAGGAATCTGTTTTGCCCGAGTTCTCTTCCACTTGATAGCCGGCAATTTATCCAGAGCTTCAAGGATCGTGTCTAATTGCCCAACTTCCATCATGTATAGCTCTGACTGCCCAGATAATTAAAGCCAACACAGCAGTGGGCGCAGGCCCGCCCTCCTAACAGCTCCCCTCAAAGCCCAAGGCCCAGGAGATCCCACATGAGATGTCCAGATGTCAGCAGAGCCCCTCCCTCACATCTCCTTGGTCCCACAGCCAAATAGCCCTTGAGGCACCCCGCTCCTTAGACAGGACCAGAAACTGTTATCGTTTCCCGAAATCTCTGAGGCCCTAAACCTACCGGACCTCAGGCAGCCAGGGCCCCTCCCTGAGCCCCGCTTCTGCCCATCTCTCCACGGGCTCTCGCACCCTCCTGCCTGCACTGGCCTGTCCAGCTGTCGACAAAGATCCCCTCCTGCAGGTGTGTCCCAGCACCGTCCAAGCTGCAGCCTCCACCCAGGCACCTGTCAGCCTGCACGGGAGCAAGTCAGGAACACTTGGACCCAACATGGCATCAAAGCCTTCCCAAGAGCCCCCCAAGTCCACAGCAGAGAGTCTGCCAATTGAATTTTCAAGTCTTACAAGCAAAGAGAGACCGGCCAAAACATCAATAATAGCTTATTCCAACTAAGAGCCAGAAAACATCGAAGTCCTTCAGTTATCAACAACCCCGAGGTGATGCGTCAGCTTCCAGCCCTGCTGCAGGCGCCCTGCTTCTGCCTGAGGAGGACACGGGCTGCTTGGGATGCTCCTGCCCCACTTGGGCCAAGTTAGGAGCCAGCCTCAGCACCTGGGCAGTCAGTGCACCCACTGGAGCACCACCAGCCACGGGGCCGGGGCTCGAGGCTGCCACCTGCCCACTCCCAACCCCAGAGTGCCCAGGTGACCCACATGCCAGCCTGCAGCCTGCTTCCCACCGTGGCCTGCTCACAAGCCTCCCAGGTCGCCCAATGCCTGCCGCTCTGGGACGTAGAGCCTGGGGCGATGCTGGCCCCATGGAGCCATGGCACAACAAAGCTAGGGCACAATCCTGCTCAGAAGCCAGGCAGTGCCCAGCAAGGCAGGAGGGACACTGGGCCACGCTGGGGCCCTGGGGCTTCGTGTTCCCCTCCTCAACCTCTTCCCCAAATTCTGAGCACGGGAGGCCCCAGACCTGAGCCAGCTCCATTCCCATCGCCAAGTGCACAGCATCCCTTTGACTAAAATCACCTCTAACCTTGGGGACCAGAGCTCACCCTCCCTCCCAGGTCCAGCACATGCCACCTCCTGTAGGAAGTCCCAACCCCCACTGCACGCAGGACTGGATGCTGCATTCTAGAACACTCCTGCCCAGGAGGGGCAGCTTGGGGCAGGCAGGACCCGGCAGGCAGCGGCAGCACGATCACACTCCTGTGTGGCACAGGCGGCAGTCAGGTCAGGTCAGGCTTCTTTGCCTCACTACGTGTTACTTCTTAGTGTCCAAGCGTCATTCCTGCAAACCACATGGTAATAATGCAGTCCCGGCCTCTTGTCACAGCCCAGTCAGGCTGGGCAGGTATGTCCTGCACGTCACCCTAGATAGACCCTCTCCCACAGTCCCCACCAGAGTGGGGGCACTTCAAGGGGCTCAAAGTGGGGAGACGGCAACCAGTGAAGGTCCAGGACTGCACCCCACCCCCATAGCAAGGCTGTGTCCCCCACAGCCTGCCCTGCAGACCACGGGCAGTCCCTTTCATTCCCAAATGGGCAGCTCAGACAAGTTCATGACGACCCAGGATCAGCAGGGCACAGCCATACAGACTGGTAGTGGGGGATGAATTCCGAGCCGGGCCCCCAGCGGCTGGCAGGAGCAAGGGCTCCTAAGACCATGCCCGGCACACGGACCCAGACAGGGCTGGAGGAAGGAAGAGTCCCTCTCTGGCCCTGTTCCCCAGGGTGTGCAGCAATGGGGTGGACAGGTGGCAAGGCTTGGGAGGCTCCAGGACGCTGCTGTGTGTCCAAGAAGGACCCAGGCAGAAACAGGCCTCTGCCCTCCTCCCTGAGGACACCGGCCCAGGTGCCCATCCCTCCTAGCTGGCTGGAGTTTGTGTAGATAGTTGTGTTATTTAGATAGGATGTTGGTTTAATTCCCTTCATTACAGACTCCCAGGGCTGTAATTTTTTTCTCCGCGTGATACATCCCCACAGCACGCTCCGCACACATCAAGCCCCTTGCGCCTTTATTGCCAGCGCTGCCCCGGCCCGCGTTATCAGCCCCACACACACCGTCCTCTCCGCCCGCCATCCAGAGGTCACTTCTAATGACTAATCGATCTCATTAGCTTTCCTAATTAAAAACTTTACTACCGCAATGGAAGACAAACTACGAAAAAGCTGCTGGCATCATATGTGATGGGATATGAGCCCATCCATCAGCAGGGTTCCAGCTCTTGCACACAGCACCATGCCCTCAGGCCGGGGGCCAGGTGGGGCGGCCCTCGGGCATCCCAAGAGCCCTGCTGTGCACCAAGCACCACATGCCAACGATGCGCTGTCAGGAGGGCGGCCGTCGCGGCTGGGCCTGGCCATCGGGGGCCCAGGAGTCTGGTCCCACCCCCAGCAGAGCTGCTCCGTCTGCAGAGTCTGGCCCTGCCCACCCAGCTTGCTCTCCTCGGACAATTCCAACACAGATGGCTGATTTGATCAGATGGAGGTCGCGGCTTTGCTCTGTTTTATGCAGAGCAGGAGTTGAGGGAGAGTTCAGATTTTTATGGAACTTCAAAGGGAAATAACTAGAAAGAAAATGAGTTGCTAATTTCACAATTGGTTAATGAATAAGATGAAACTAGAATTACTACTCTGTGGAAAGAACTGCCTGAGGCTGCCATGAAGTAGAGAAGGCTGCTCCCTCACTCCACTGTCCAGTCCACCAGGGCCAAGACGAGTGTCCCAGGCAGCCGTCCAGCTGTCTGTCCAGCTCCCAGGCTGCCGACGGGAACAGGACCAGCTCCATCAGGGAGGGCCTCACCCATCAACTGGGGTGGAGACCCAGAAGGCCTCTGACTGTGCCCCAGGCCAGCATCCACCAGCCCCTGGGCCTCATCCAGTCGCTACAGAGATGGAAGCACCGGGTCCTCCAGAACAGCAGGCCCAGGTGCAGACGAGCCCAGCACAAAGACAGCAGAACTGTCACCACTGGGCTGCTGGTCCAAGAAGTACCCTGGTTCTAGAAGCCCCTTCCCCAAGCCTCCGCAGGCTTCATCCCAGCTAGGGAATGGGGACAGTTGAGCAGAAGGCCAAAGACTGGCACGGGATTTTCTGGAATTGGCCACAGCCACCCCCACACCAGCAGACAGGACAGCGTGGGGCCCACGAAGGGATGATGTTGACCTGCCCAACAGATACCTAGCACCACACCAAGTTCCCCAGATGAGTGGCAGCAGGGAGCGGCCAGGATGGACCAGGCCCACGGATAGACATAGGGCAACCCAGACCCTACGTGCAAGGAGAGCGGGCAGGGAAGGGGCCAGCCCAGGTGCAGCCCCCGGGCCACTGCCGAGCTGCCCAGGGAAACGGACGGCTGCGAGCCAAGGACATTGCGCCCAGCCAGGCCCCTCGTCCCTAATTCCTGGCGATTCCACCTTTGCACATTGCCTGATCTGCTTTTTATAAACAGGCCCTGACACCTCCCGGACATATGCATGCCGCTATGCCCTTCTTTGACTAAAGGCAGCATGCACAGGTGCAAACCCACTTTTCCTGGTGCCTGTGATCGGATCTGTGTCTTTCCAGTCCTGCTGCAGTTTTTAAGGCGGTGCCAACTCTGTGCCAGCCCAGGTCTCTAGCCCCGCTGCCCTGAGCACGAGGCAGGAGGGGCAGGGCAGCAGCATAGACTGGGAATGGCACCCTTAGGCAGGGCCATGAGTGCCCTGCAGGCAAACAGGACACAGCCTAGAGAGAAGGCGGGAGGCCCAGTGCCGTCCCTAGAAACAGAGTTCACCCGGCGCCCCGACACAGCTCCAGTCACACACCCCACTCCACTCACCGGCCCAGGGCTCAGGGGTTGCGTCTTCAGCCGCACAGCCGCAAGAGGGCGCCAAGGACAAGGCAACATCTCCTCCCAGAGAGCAGAGTTCCCACGATTAATCGCCTAATTAGAGCTGTGATTACAACAGAGAGCGCTCAGTGGTGCGGGGAGGTACAAGCGGCGGGCGGGACCCCTGGAAGTGCCCCTCCAAGACAGCTGAGCCTGCCTGGAAAGAGCAGAGCCCAGGGTTCCGGGTAGAGGAGATAGCAGGGCACAGGCCCAGGGCTGGAGGAGTGGGGGCTGCAAGAGGCCAGGACGGCCTGGGCAGGGGGTGCCCAGGCACTGCTGGGGAAGTCGGGGCGGGAGGGGGAGAAGAGCTGGGGGTGACGGGAGTCAGGGTCAGGCCCACCCAGCACTGCTGCATGGCTGGCACCACGCTTGCACCCGCAGCCTCAGCTGGCTCCACAGCCTCTGGCACCATGCTGCCCTCAGGAAGCACCTGCCCAGCACAGGCCCAACTTAAAGGCCCTCACACCCCCAACCTTCCCAACTAGGCTAGGAGAGTGCTAAGAAGAAAAGGCAGGGGAGCAGGGGGAACCCCAGGGAAGGAAACAGGCAAGATCCAGGCGGGCGGGCAAGGCGAGTGAGCCAGGTGCCCCATCTCCTCTGCTGCAGCCCCCACCAAGGCTGCTGCACACCCAGCACAGGCCCTATGCTGGAGACTCAAGCTCACAGAGCCCAACCAGGCAGCGTCCCTGATAGCGGCTGAGCACGCTCTTTGAGAAACAGCCATGAAAACTCCGACAGAGCATGTGGCCCATGTCCCCAAGGGTCCCAGGCTTTTGCATTTCAGACCGTGACGTATGTCTGTGCTGGGTGGGAGGCAGCATCCGCATAACTGTCTGTCTCTTTGAGCGCAGCTCAGGCAACAGCTCTCACTGTTGCTGGGGCAGGAGGCTCTGCCCACCTTGAGCAGAGATGCCCTTCCCTGCGCAGCCAGGCCTAGTCTGGGGCACCTCCTGGAAGGCAACTGGGCCTCGGCAGCTCCTAACAGCCCCCACTGAGGCTGGCAGGGGTATACAGGGTAGAGGCCAAGGTGCAGGGCTGTGGAGCAGCTAAAACCCAGCCTGGCCCCTGACCAGCACAGCTTGCCAGGGCCTGCATACAAGAGCCTCTCCACAAGGCCCTTTCTAAAGTCAGCCGAGTCTGAGTTCAGCAGGCCCTTTCTGAAGCCGCCCAGTCACCACCTTGAGAGCCTGGTGCTCACCCGTGGCACTTCTATGTGCCAGGTCCTGAAGGTGGCAAGGTCAAGGCTACATTGGGGCTGACATGGACTCTGGCCTCTAAGGAGGGGTGGGCAGGCCCTAGGGGTCATAAGGAGGAGCAGCTCCCCCAAGGCCCACCATGTACAAGGGGCAGTGAAGTCAAACGGAGGGCCTCTGGCACTCAAGTGCCACAGTGAGGTCCACAGGAGACTGCCCTCTTTCCCAGGAGCCTCAGGCTGTGGGTCCCCTCCACTCCCACCCAGGCTGCCACTGCAGGCCCCACCCTGGCCCCACTGGGGCCCTTGTCTCCCCAGTGTCTGCAGCGTCCACAGTGGAGCCAGTCTGGAGCCACCGGCCCACCCAGGCTGCCTCATAGCGTCCACTCGGTGGTACCACACAGCAAGCGTGAACATGCCAGGACGTGCAAGTGCACCCAGTAGCACACGCAGGGAGTTACATGCACACAGTGGCCATGCACACGTGCGTGAGAACGTGTGTGGTCATTCTGCTCTGGTGGCTCTAGCCCCTAGCAGCCAGGACAGGGCTGGGTTGCTCACCCCACAAACCTGTACCCTGCCCTCACTCCCCTCAGGCCCTGGAGTTTTGTGCCCAGCCAGGCCGTGCAGGGGCCGGGCATCGTGCTCCCTATCCCAGGCTCAGAGGGAACAGTAGCTCCAACATGGCCCAGCCCAGGAGCTGGGCTCACCGCCTGGACGTGCATCTGCAGGACGCCCATCTGCAGGACCAACAAACTAATTTCTACCGGCACCCGGCGAAGCGGGACTGCACGGCCACTCTCCAAGGCCACTGTCCGAGGCAAGACAGGAAAGGCCTCCTTGGTTTTTTGTCTGTTTCTTCTATCTGCCCTCCTCGGTCCCTTCCTGTCTGGCCCATGTGCAGCTAGGCCTGGCTGCTGCCTCTGCTGTGGTCCTGCATGTTTGCTCCCATAGGGTGAGGCGTGTGCCCGGCCCAGTGCCCCCACTATCCTGCAGACACACTCCCCCCTACCCTGGATGCTGGGGGCTCAGGGACCCTGCTCTGCCCTGCCCCCACTGTCTAGACTCACCAGTCCCTACCGCTGGGTTCCAAGAAACATGAGGGTCAGTCTCTGGGGTCCAGGCCTGCTATGGGGCTCCCACCCCGCCCCCAATCCAGAAGCCCAGCCTCTGCTCTTCTGCTCCCCAGCCACGCACGGGCAGTTCCCAGCTGCTTTTCTCATCCAGACACCAAGAAGGGCAGGACAGAGTCAGCCTGTGCTGCAGCCACGCTCCCCTGCCTGCAACGCCTCGGCCCTCCATCACGCCAGCCAGGCGGGTCAACGGCAGAGCCCCTGGGGCACAGTGAGAGGCTGTGGTGATTAGTACTGACGAGCACACGACCTCAGCTGGTCATGCGTGACACCAGCTTCCTGCAGACGGCACTGGCAGGCTGCGGGAACCCTGAAGTTGTGCGGAAAAGTGGAATCCAAGCGGGCACCACGGGAAGCTCAGCCCCTCCCGCCCGAACAGGCCTCCCAGGCCCCTCCACTGTTTGGAGGGAAAGACCCAGGTAGGACTCCTGCCTGATTCTAGCCAGCTCAAGCAGAATGTCCCCATCACGAGAAGGGAGGTGCCTCTGCCCCTCCTGGCCACCACACAGAATCACAATGCCAGCCACGTCAGCTGAGGGCACCTCACCCCCTCGGCCTGCATGTGGAAATATGGCCAAGGCCTAGAGGACAACACTTGCCCACGATGCCGTCGGATGTCACAGCTGGGCCAGGCAGGTGCTGGGCCAAGGAGCCTCTGTGGGCACCTCTGGGGGGCACGGAGCCTGGAAACACCAGCACAGGCGCTCCACCTCCGTCCCTGAAGACGGCTGGAAACACCAGCCACCTCCACATATGCACCAGGGCCACCGTCCATGTGGACAGACCCGTGGCTGTACAGGCACAGGCTCACTGCCTGTCTGGAGCCAGCCCCAGGGGTTACCCACACTCAGCACCCTGGCATCTGGCCAGCCCCACTGGCTCCGGCCCAGGCCCCGCAGGTGCAGGGAGTGTGCAGGTGACGTGGCCCAGCCCTCGGCCCCCCAGCCCTGCCCTTGTGTGGCTGCATGCGTGCTTCAGGCCCGTCCATTTCTCTAAATGAGCCTTGATGGCAGCCGAGGCAGGGGGCGCCTGGTGAGTGCACCACCCCCACACTGGCGCGGCGGGAGCTGCCAGGACCGCGCTCTAACAAGCTTCAGATGTGGGATGACTAGAACCACAAAGTATGAATTTTTATGAGTCTAATAAATCACTCCACTTTTCTTGTGCGTGATGGCTCCCAGCACCTCAAGCGCTGCAGATGGAGGGCAGGAGCCCCTGTGTGTGGTGGTGGTGGCCGGGAGCAGGGCCACGGGGCCCTGAGCACCTCAAACCCTCTGGCCCTGCACCTGAGGCCGCTCAGCAGGGTGGAGAGCAGAGGCCTGCTGGCCGCTGCAATTAGGCCCTCCCTGCCAGAATCCCACATTGGCAGAAAAACTTGCCCCAAAGCCTAGTCAGCATGAACGGAAACTTTGCAGTTACACACACACACACTCACACACTCACTCTCATGCACACACTCACCCTACAACAGAGACGGCAGAAGACCCCAGCCCTGGGAGAGGAGGCACAGCTGCACCCAGCCTGTTCCGGGAGGCTGGGCCCCAGCACCTCCGTAGGTGGGCAGCTCGCAGCTGGCCGCACCAGCGGATGGCCCCTCAGCCTTCACGCCCTGGCCTCGGGGCCCTCAGCCACAGCCCCGTGGGATCCAGGGATTCATCTCTGACAAACATTTACGGATTATCAAATCACAACAGCAGCCCGACAGCACCGTAAGTCACCCTAAGCAGCTGTCCGCAGTGCAGTCTGAGGAGCTTGGGCAGCTCGGTGATGACAAATGACCGCCGTCAGCCGCCCTGTCCCCCCGTGTGGGATCCGTGCTCTCTGTTGTTCCACACTACCTGGTGTTTAATGACAACACTGTCAGCCCGAGACGCAGCACCACCGAAGCCGCCGCCGCCGCGACTGTCAGAGCCCTATTAAAGGGAAGATTGAGACCCTACTCTTCTTAAAGTCACTCAAGCAACACAAGCTGCTAGTTCCTGTAATTATTGTGCGCCAGCCATCGATCGCACGCCGACACCTGACCCGTCTGTACGAAATGGGAGTAGTTTGCTCCTCGACAGTCGCTATAGATTGTGGAGGGTGGGGCTTCCTCCCCTCTTCCCACTGCTCCACCAGCCTCAGGTGCAGGGGAAAAGGGGCAAAGCAGCGCCACCCACCCCTGGAACCCACCAGTCCCTGAGCCGAGGGGTCAGAAGGCGGGCTGCCCGAGGGGGCCTCCCTGCCCTCCACAGCTGCAGGGGACGGCGTAGCAGGCAGCTAAGGGGGTTCTCAAAAAAGCTGAACACAGGCCTTGGGCAGGGCATAGAGGAGCAGGAGGAAACAGGACCAAGCTGGGCCTGCACCCCAGGCCGCGCTCTGAGCAGGTGTGGTAGGCTCGGGGCAGGCAGGCTGCAGTGAGCGACAGCTGGGCTTGGGCCCAGCCAGGTGTGCACCCAGTCTCAACCCCCACTTCACAAAGGAGGAGACCAGATCCCAGGCCACATGCTTCGTGAACCATGTCCCCCAAGCTCTCCTCACCAGCCTGCAGCCCCGGCCAGCCTGGAGAGAGCCTGTGTGCCCAGGACCCAGGCCTATGGCTCACCTGCTGCCCATCTGGCCCTTGGGCCCTAAGGGGCACCTGGGATGAGCCCTTCCCAGGGCTGGGAGCTCTGACAGGATTGAGAACGCCTCTTCGGCTCGTCTCTGCTTTGACCCTGCTCCCACCTGCCCCACACACATTACTGGGGGCACCCAGGTATTTGAGGGCAAAAGAGCAGCTCCCAGAGGACAGACCTGCTCAGGGCCAGGACAGCAGCTCCAGGCTCTGAGTGAGCCACAGCCGAGCCCTGAGGCCCTGCCCACCAGGTCTCAAGGGACAGGACCTACAGGCAGCCGCTCAGCACAGCCTCAGGTCTCCCAGTCCACAGGACCTGGCCTTCTGCATGAGCGCCATGCCCTGGTGCTGCAGGAGAGGCTGGTGCTGCGGGCCAGTGAGCAGCTCCTGGGCCAGCATGGCCTAGCGCAGTCAAGCTCCCGTCTCAGAGAACCAGGTGATTCCACTGGACAGACTGGGCTGGGAACGGCCTCAGCCTAACCCAGGGAGTCCCAGGCCCTTCCCTCCCAGCCCACCCGACCTTCACATGGCTGGGCCTGGCTGGATCCCGAGGTCAGTAGAACAGATCTGGGGCCGAGTGGCTGCCAGGCAGCATGGAGACCCAGCTCCACCATGCGGCACGGCCTTCTCTCAGGAACCCTCCTTTGCTACCTCTAAGCACAGCCTGGGAAAGACTCTGGAGAGAGCCCTGGCAACACCCTCTACAGAAACCGCATATCCCACTCAGAAGCCACAGGCTGCCAGGACCCCAGCCACACGCCGCTCTCCTCTGGGCCACTCCTGGCCTTTCTGATGGCTGCAGGACAGTGGGCAGGCCGCAGAGGAGAGACCCTAGGTGCCAGGCACCGGGTGTGTCCCGAGGGCCTCCTCCAGGGCTGGTCTTGGCAGCACAGCATGGGGGCCAAGCCCACCGAGGCCGGAGATGGCGCGTGGGAGCCACGACCGCAGTCTCAGCAGCACTGGCTCGCCTGCTTGTGCTCCCTCTGGCACACACACGTGCACTGGGGACCCTGAGAAGGCAGCAAGGGGCTCCCCCACCCTCAACCCACCCAATGGGGGCCACAGGGGGAAGGCACAGAGGTTCCCCGGGCCTTGGCTGCGGTGGCAGCAGCCCGGCAGGCAGCCCTTACCTTTGAGGGAGGCCCATCTCTGCTCCTCTGGACCCTCCACTCCCAAGCACAAAGCGCAGCCGCCATCCGGCGATGCCTCCCCAGTGCACAGTGAGCGAGGGGCCCTGTGGGGGCTGAGGCCAGGCCAGGGTGCAGGGGGCACTACCCCAGCCTCCCCAGGAAGGGGACTCAACGGCCCTCTGAAGGATAGGGGAGGGGAGGCAGCAAGTGTGCTGAGGGCTGACAGGGGGCAGTGGGGCACAGGGCCAGACAGGCAGTGGCCCAGCATTTGGGTTAGGGTAGGAGCCAGGGAGGCAGGCTGCAGACAGGCCCCGCACCAGCTCCACTCCCCTAACTAGACTCCTGGCCAATGCCCTGGGGCTCCAGCCTTCAGGGCCAGGCAGGGAAGGCGGGGGTGATAACTACCAGGCCAGTGCCAGCCTCTGGCCCTCAGGGTGCCACAGTGCACTGGGCGGGACCTGGGGTCGTAAGAGCATCTTTCAGTAAGACGAGCTCATGTGTCTTGAAAGCACAAAGGTCGAGAATGACTAAGCCCCACATTTCTCATTACCCCAGGTCCGAGCACCCCACATCACAGCTGCAGAAACCGAGGCTCGGGCTGCGGAGGCGAGCCCCAAGTGCGGGCAGGATCTGACCAGCGGGCACGTGTGCTCACACAAGGACAGGTGAGCATGCAGCGCTGTGTGTGTGCACGTGAGCCACAGCGGCCCACACAGCAGCACAGGGCAAGTGGCCGGCCTCACCTTTCACAGCCACAGGCCCCACGGGCAGGCCACCTGGGGATAACAGCCTGACCAGGCCCCAGGGCAGCCAAGGCCGCCACTTCATCCCACGCACAGGACTCATCACCGGCCCGAAGGCTGCGCTGCAGGGGACACATGACACCAGGGCCCAGAAGGGCCCCGCCTGTGGGAAGCCACGGCCCAGCACCTCTGAGCCAGAAAGTATCACAGCAAAGCTAGTCAGCCCCATGCCAGCCCAGCAGATGCAAACAGCCCCCTAGCCTGCCCAAGGCCGCCCCCCAGGCCTGGCAAGACTGGAACACCACTGATTGCCCCACCCTCTTCCTTCAGCCCCAGGGTCCCACATGAAGGCACAATGGAGCTGGGTGGACTTCTTTGGGATCCAAAGAGGGGCCCTGGCAGGAAGCAGGAGCAGTGGGGGTGCCCAGAGATCTGCACAGCAGCCCCGGCCCTGGACACATGGCCAGCATCATGAAAATGCTGCCCAGGGGCCGCCATGAGGAAGAGGCAGGTGGGGTCTCCTCCTCAACAGAACACAGGCGGCTGAGAGGGCAGGCTGGGCACAGGCTCCCCTGCCAGGCCCTGACTTGGGAGGAGGTGAGACCACCCTTACGGGGCCACCCCAGCCACGCATGTGGTGGGAGGGGCAGCTGAGGCCGCAGGGAAGGCCAGGGGGCGGTGGAGCCAATGGCCAGCCGCCCACCCTGTGCCCCACCCAGCCCTGGTACTGCTTCAGCCTCCCAGGCCCACACAGTAGGAACTGGCAGGGAAGCACTGGGGTGCAGGTCAGGGTGCTGGTTTCAGGGGGACCCACCCAGACACACCCAGATTACCCAGCCCTGTGAGTGTCTAGCTGGAGCCGAGCTTTGCATCCTCCAACCCTCAGGCAGAGCCCAGGCTGAGCCGTTTCCATTTCCCACAAGGTTCCAGGCCTTTCCATGTTTTGTGGGCATCCACCCCGAGACATACCAGATCCCAGCTGGCAGGCACTGCCCCACTCACAAGGCTATGGGGCTAAATCTCATAGCATCCTTGGGCAGAACATCTAATTTCCCACTGAGGGGCAGCTCACTGTGCCCACAAGGGCCCACCCCAGCCCAGGAGCTAGGCGGGAACCTCCCCGTCCCTGGCCTCATCCTCTAGCCTTGCTGGCTGGGAACTATGACCTCTGCCCAGCAGTGCCCCCAAGGCTAGGTTTCTGGCCTGAACTCCCAGAGAGGGCATCAGGTTCACAGCAGCAGGTTTTCCGGCATACAGGCAGACTACCCACCAAGCCCACCAGGTTCTCAGCACAAACAGCTGGCCTGGACACAGAAACAGACCCTAGGCGGGGTGAGCCCAGACCCACCGCAGCCCTGCCCAGTCCAGAGGGTTCTCAACAAGAAAACCATGGCCTGGCAGCCTGGCTCCTCCCAAGAGGCCTTTGCCAGTAAGTCGACGCAAGGAACCTGGAGACGTGGGGTGGAGGCACTGGCCAAGGTCAAGGGGCTACTGAGCACACTGAGACCCAGGCCTCAAGAGTGCAGACACGTGGTGTGGAGCCTTGAAGCGCTCAAGGGACTGACCCCACCCTCCACCCAGTGGGACCTCCTCCCAGGCCTTGAGAGCTCCTCAAGTCCTACTGCCCCGTTGGGCAGGAAGGGGCCAACGGCCCTACCCCCAGCACTATGTCCGCCTCTGGGGAGCTCCCAGCAGGCCAGGGGACTGACTGCGGGCAGGAAGCCCAGACTGGAGCAGCTCCAGGCCTCCTGCACACGGGGCATCTGCTACCTGTGTTTTCAAAGGGTCCGGAAACAAGCCACACCTGCAGCCATCCCCCATCCCCGCCCGGGCACCCACTGGAGCAGGCAGGAGGTGGGATGGGCATGGAGGACGGCCTGGGAGGCCAGCCCTATCCAAGCACCCTTCCTGCACCGCCTCACTGCATTCTCACCCCACAGCAGTGAGGCCAGGACACGAGCCCACTTCCTGTCAGTACACCTGCCTGGAGCTCTCAGAGCTTGAGCCCAAGGGGGTCCCCAGGAAGAACATAAACTGAGCACGCATGCATCTTTTAGGGGTGCTGGAACAGGAGGGAGGGTTTTTCTGTTCCCCACCCCTCACCCCACCCATGCAGCCCCGGCCTCTGGCCACAGAGGGGACATCGACGGGCACAGCTGCCTTGGGGGTTCTCCCTGCTGGGGGCTCAGGGGATCCCCACGAAGTGCCCTCTGTGGAGGGTCGTACTGGAAGGGGTATGCCTGCCCAGGTGTGTGTCTGGGGTCCCTCTCCTGCTGGCCACCCTGGAAGCGTGTGGCCCGGCGTTGAACCCTTTGAGGCCTGGTCCTCTGCCAGCCTTCCCTCAGGATCCAAGTTTACCCCTGAAATAGAACCTGATGACCTGTGGCCTCAGCAGAGCCTGGCTCGCTGCAGATGTCACTGTGGCTCCTGACAAGCCTTTACATGGGCCACACACAACCCTGTGGGCCGCAGCACCACACAGCACAGAAGACTCCCTGACCTGACTACAGACCTACTTCCTCCGGCTCATTAAAAATGTATTGGAAGCCAGGCGCGGTGGCTCACACCTGCAATCCCAGCACTGTGGGAGGCCAAGGCAGGTGGATCATGAGGTCAGGAAATCAAGACCATCCTGGCCAACATGGTGAAACCCCGTCTCTACTAAAAACACAAACAAATTAGCAGAGCATGGTGGCACACACCTGTAGTCCCAGCTACTCTGGAGGCTGAGGCAGGAGAATTGCTTGAACCCAGGAGACGGAGACTGCAGCGAGCCAAGATCACACCACTGCACACAGCCTGGGTGACAGTGCGAGACTCTGTCTCAAAAAAAAAAAAATTTATTGGAAGCCAGACGCAGTGGCTCACACCTGTAATCCCAGCACTTTGAGAGGCTGAGGCAGGAAGGTTACCTGAGGTCAGGAGTTCAAAACCAGGGATGGACCCTGCAGCAATGTGGCCAGCACAGAGCGGATCCTGGTGGGCTCTGAGCCCACTCCTCAGCCCTCCCACAACTGCCACAGGTGGGGATGCAGTCCCAGAGTCCACAGCTACTGAGTCCAGTCTATGATCCCAAGCCCTAGGGGAGAACTCCCCGGGGGCTGAGGCTGAGTCCCAGAGCCCCTGACGTGCCATGCTCTGCCAGGAGCCATGCCACCACAAGCGCAGGGCAGCCTCAGTACTTCATGCCTGACTATGCTGGTCAGACACCCAGCTGAGGGGCCCAGAGTTCACTGCCCGCTGGCCTGCCTCAAAGAAACCCTGGCTTGGCCATGAGGCCGCAGCCCCAGAGCCAGCCCCAACCCCATCACACTAGTGGCAAGCAAGCTGCACGCAGATGGGTCAAGGAAGGGCCAATAGCAGCTGGCCCTGGCCCGGGGAGAGGAGACTGGCCCGTGAGCTCCAGGCACATACCTGACACCTGGCTCCTGGGCAGCGCCTCTGACGCAAAGCAGGGTGAGCAGTGCTCCCCTGCACAGCCAGCCTCCCCGCACCGCCGGCCTCCCCCCGCACCGCCGGCCTCCCCCCGCACCGCCGGCCTCCCCCGCACCGCCGGCCTCCCCGCACCGCCGGCCTCCCCCGCACCGCCGGCCTCCCGACACCGCCGGCCTCCCCCGCACCGCCGGCCTCCCCGCACCGCCGGCCTCCCCCGCACCGCCGGCCTCCCCCCACCGCCGGCCTCCCCGCACCGCCGGCCTCCCCCACACCGCCGGCCTCCCCGCACCGCCGGCTTCCCCGCATTGCTGGCTGCATGGCCCTGGCCTTCAGCTCCCTGGAGGAAGAGGACTGAGAGGAACAGGGAGGGCAGTCGATGCTTCTGCCCACAAGACCCCACAGCGGGGGACCTGCCAGCCTCCCCAAGCCCATGCTCTGTATCCATACTGTGCAGACCAGCCAGCAGCAGAAGCAGGTACACAGACCACGCCAGCCCCTGGCCTGGATGCACATCGTTGCCAGCCCCTGGGTCAAAGGAGCCAGATGGGAACCTGGGGGCCCGGGGCTGATGTCCGAGACAGGGCTCCATAGCAGACACTCAGGCAAACCAACAGATAACTTGACACTTAGTGCCCAAAAGCTGCTGAATTTGCAGTCATCATATCTAGCTACAGATTTCCTTTGAAATTCCATCTACTCTCTCTGTGAGCCCTGAGAAGGCCCGGGCCATGCAGTTGTGCCTGGGCATCTCCAGCCGGACCAGATGCAGCCATGGCACTTTCTTGGCTTCTCCTGGGCTGGGCGACACCTCACAGCAGGGCTCTGCCTGGCCTGAGGCTCCTCCAGGAGCTGATGACAGTGCCAGCCTCCTGCTGAGTGATGGCTCCGGACAGCAGGATCAGCACAGCCTTGAAGAGCCATGGGTGAGAGAGGAGAAAGGAGGCCCTGAGGGGTGGCGGGTGGCGCAGGCTCCTCTTCAGGATTCCCGTGGCTGTCTAGAAGCCCTAGCAGCAGAAGTGGAACACGTGGCCCAGCGCTTTCCAGAACAGCTGGACCCACAGACTAGAGTCTGTGTCCCTCCCAAGGCAGAGCCACCCAAGGGACCCCACAGCACAGAAAGGGGAGGTCTCAGCTGGGAGAGAAGCGTCTCTGGGGCCCATGTGAGGGGGCTCCTTGCACGTCACCCTGCTCCCATGAGGACACGGACCAGAGGCTGCAGTCACCGGGCCCAGCCCTGGAAAGGGAGCACCAATCAAGGGTGCTACAGACAGCCCCGGTCTTCCTGCTACGCCTTCCCACACGCCTCTCTACAGGGAGCACGGCTCGATGGCCAGCTGGGATTCCGCCACCCAGTACACACGCAGTGACCAGAGCTGGCCATGCACTGTGGCAGATCTGTACCAAGGGACAAGAGGACAGGGAACCGGCCAGGCCGGGGCTGGGGGGCGGGCAGTGCCTCTGCACCACCCTCCCAAAAGGCCTCCCCACCCATCTGGATGCCATGCCTGCCACACAACCCAAAGCCTGCCATCTGCCTGGGCCTGGCACTGGCCCCACTTCAGTGGCATTTGCCTGCGGCTGGCCCAGAGGCCAGGCGGCTGGTACACCCACTGAAGGTGTAGGGGGCCTAGAGAACCCCCACAGCCACCACAGTTCAAGTCCACCCAGGGCCACATCAAAACCCACGCTAGGGTGCAGGCTGCTGCCCCAATGGGGCCACAGAGGGCACTGACTTCAGTGGGGTCCAGTGGGAGAGACCTTGGCTGGACATTCTTTGTCTGCCATCAGGCAAGAGCCCAGCACCTCCCACCAAGAGCCGCAGCGGTGCCATCAGGACCTTGCCGGGCCAGACTGGCTCACCAGCCACAGTCCCAGCATAGCACCAGAGCTCAGTGGATGCCCAGTGAACAAAGGCAGGGTCAGCTCTGGGGGATGAGTGGCAGGAAGACCAGGTGCCCGTGGGCAGGAGACACTGGGCTGAGAGGCTGCTTCCTCTCCCAGACCTGCTGGTGCAGAGCAGGAAACCCCTCGGGGAAGCAGGACTCCCCATCAGAACCCCGCCCAACACGCATGTGAACTTCGTGCAGGGGAAACAACCAGTGGGGATCACAGGGGTCCCAGCCGATGCCCAAGTCCACGTGGACTCTGACCACACCCAGCACTGTCACCACCCAGCGGTGCCACAGCAGTGCCCTCAGGCAAGGGTCAAGTTGGAGAGACAGAGGAGGCTGGCAGGGGCCGCTTATGGGCAGCAGATGGGGCACAGGAGGCTACAGCCCCAGCAGGGGCCTAGACGGGGGCCCAGCAACATCCTGACCCTATGCAGAGATGGGGCCAAATCCCAGAAGGCGCAGGCCACATTCATCCCCAGCAGGAGGCCGCCTCGGCACCCAAAGCCACACTCCCTCCCCATCCCCTCAACAGAAGGCCGGCTGAGGCTAGCAGAGCCATATCCCCCGTTCCCCAGGTAGGAGAACCGAGCGCTGGTGAAAAGACACTGCCAGGAGGCAAGCAGGGGGCAGGTGCACTGGCCATGCTGGAGACAGACCCCTGAGAGGCCGCCCACAGAAGAGCACAGGCGGGCAGAGTGGGAGGAGGACCAGGCCAGCAGACGTGGCCATGGGGACAGCCGTGGGCCGTGTCCCCCAGCCACCCAAGCACTTGGCAGTGTGCCCCTGGCTGCCTGGTGAGGGTCAGCAGGTGGCAGGGCTCATGCAGCCCCAACACAGGTGGCAGCAGAGCCTGTGTCCTGAACCCCAGTGCCCACTGCCCGGTGGGCTCCTGAGAGAGGCCGCCAGGGTGAGAGGGACCCGCCTGGGCTCTCGGGTAGGTGTCCTGCACTCAACTCAAAGTCTGCCAGGACACGTGATTGGGGGATGTGCCAGCCCTGGGCTGGGAGGAGAGGGACAATCCATTCAACAAAAGGAGTAGCCCATGCTGTCCCAGCCTGGGGACCCAGGGACCTGCGGCAGTGTGAGTTCTGGCTCTCCTGAGAATGCCACCCTGACCAGGCAGCCCAGGTCTTCAGCTCTGCGCCCACAGACCAGTGCAGCACCACCACAGCATGCACGCGATCCCACACCAGTTCCGTGGAGGCCTCCAGCATGTCTGATAATTTATGCAACATTCAAGGATCGCTGTGGCTGCCTTTCCTGAAGGCTAATTCAGCATTTTCTTTTTTCCTTATGAAAGCAGGACTCCAGATGTAACTGCTCTCATGCCCTTTCACGGGGTTCACCAGAGTAAAATCGAACAGCCCAGCTGCATACAGCAAGCGATGGTGGATCGCAGACCCCAGAGGCGCCAGGCAGAGCCTCCCAGGTGGCCAACGCTAGCCGCCAGCACAGCCCGGCAGGAACACCACACCGGGGACAGCACCCGAAGGCACCGCTCAGCCCCACAGCAACAACTCTCGACCCCATTCGCAGATACGGAACCGAGCACCGGCAAGAACAGACGGATGGGACCCAAAGTCTCCCGCCAGGCCATGCCTGCACCACGCCTGGGGGCTCATAACCATCCTCCTGGCATCCAGCGAAGATCGAGGCCACAAGCACCAGACCCGGGGCTCGCTCACCGGGTCTCTGAGTGCTGCTGCCCACCTCCACCAGCCTGCATCGTTCAAAGGGGCAGGACAGTGGCTGGGCAGGGAACCCTGTGGCTTTTCCTTCTGCTGGGCAGCAGCCCTCTGCCAGGCCCTCACCCCTCAGTTGCCCACTGAGTGTGGTGACCGTCCTGCACACAGGGCAGCCAGGGTGCTCCCCAAAGAACCTTCCTAACAGGCAGGATGGACAATACACAGCAACTCCTGCAATAGGAAACAGGCAGGAGGAAGGAATGCCCCTGGTGGCGGAGCGAGGAGCTGGCCCAGGAAGACAGACCACGGCCCACCTAACAGACTCCTGAATGAGGGGAGCAAACTGTGCACACCTATGGATGGGGAGGGGCCTGGCCAGAGGGCGGGCCTGGTTGGAGCTGGGCAGGGCCTTCGAGAGGGGGCAGGGTCAGTCGAGAGAAAGCAGTTGGGTTTTTCCCACACACCGGAATCCACAGGCTGCGGTGGCCACTGGGAGAAGCTGCTGGGGACAGAGGGGCAGAGGGGCCATCATACTCCCAAGCAGGTGCCTGCTCAATGACATCCCCATAAGTATCTGTGGCCAAACAGTGCAAAGCCACAGCATGGGCTGGGTGCAGAATCCAGCCAGGCCTCTGACGCAGGGCTGCCTGGCAAACCGCCCCCTCCCCAAGGTACTGGGAGGCAACACAGAAAAGACCCATGTGCCCGGGGAGAACCCGAGGACACAGGGAGGGCCCTAGGGACCGCTGAGGACTCAGAGGGGTCACAGCCCTCTGAACAGCCGCCAAGGCAGGCCCTTTCGAGACCCAGCAGCCAGGAGGCAGCAGTCCAGGAACTGTCCCACCACAGTAGGGGGGACCCCACACAGGACTGGGCGGGCGGCCAGGGCCCTGGGGAGGCTGCCTTCGGCTTTGCCAGGGCAAGAGTGTGAGACCCAGTATCCAGGGAGCACCGTGTGATCAAGGGACCCCAGCCCCTCAAGTCCCACTCTGGGTCCTGGGCTGGGGCTGGGGAAGGCCATGATGACCACCTAGTAGCAGGGAGGGGCTGAGGGGCAACGGCTCACACAGGGTCTCCCTGGGCACTTTTTCAGAGAAACTCGGACTCACAAGCATCCGGGCTGATGAGGATGGGCATCTGGGCCCCAGCAGACTCACCCAGGCAGGGCGGCCCTGGAACCTGCCGACACCAGCCAGAGTAGGGTCCAAGACCCAGACCTGCCCTTGCTGCCAGTGACCTGGGGTGAGTGGAGACTCTGCTTCTCCTCTGGGAAAGCTGACAGCAGTTCCTCCACGCCCCGGGGCCGGCACAGCAGACTGAGGGTCAGGTAGGAAACGCCCTTCATGTGTCCACCAAGCTCTGGGCCAGATGCAGATGCCTGGTCTGGCTCCCGTCAAAGCCTGGGCAGTCAGCAGGCCTCAAGTCAGCCTGGTTGTCCACATGAGTCCACTCTGCAAGCTGGGCCCTTTCTGTCCACCACAGGTGTGCCCAGGCCCTGCCAGGCCCGCATGCTCACCCAGTATGCTGGCGACGAATCTGGAAAGGCGGCCACTTCCCAGGCAGGGCCCAGGGCTCATCCCAGGCCATAAGGGAAGGGGGCAGGCCACCGGCATGTGTCCCCCGTCCCAGGTGAATGCAGCAGAGGGCCCTCCCATCCCAGCAGATGACGACACCACTGCCCACCCACCTGCCACGACCTTTCATTGGCATAAAACAGCAGACGTTTCCACGTGGCTGGTAGGAGCCCCATCACCTCCTGCCACCAAGAAGTTCCCCAGCCTGGGTGCAGGGTGATGGGTGGGAGAGCTGGCCTGGCCCAAAGTGTACAGCCTGGACAGCACCCCTCTGCACAGGCCGGCCAGGCTCAGGGCATCATGCCTGTCCTCTCAAGGTGGCCGAGCACAGCGACAGGCCCCAGGAGGACGCACCACGAAGCTGGCCCCACATCCCCCACACTGGGTCTCATTCTGTCACGCAGGCTGGGGTGCAGTGGTGCCAGTCACAGCTCACTATAACCCTCAAACTCTCAGACCTAAGCAATCTTCTCACTTCAACCTCCTGAGTAGCTGGGACTACAGGCATGTGCCACCACATCTGGCTAATTCTTGTGTTTTTTGTAGAGATGGAGTTTTGCCATGTTGCCCAGGCTCTTGAGCCCCTGGGTTCAAGCAATCATCTGCCTCAGCCTCCCAAAGGGTTGGGATTCCAGGTATGAGCCTCAGTGCCTGGCCAGTGTCTCATATCCTCATCCCACAGCTGCCAACAGACCCATCCCCGGGAGAAAAGGGAAGGAAGAATCAGAAGGCAAGGGGCACATGGACAGCAGAGGGACAGACCCCCAGGAATCTCCTGCCCCGCCTCCAGCCGAGGTCTGACTCCAGGCCCAGAGGACTCTGGAGGGCCGGGGAGGCAGGGAGGGGAGGAGAGGCACCGAAGAGTCAGGCTGCAACCTTCCTAACAGCCTCAGTCCCCAGGCGTGAGCGGCCACACTGCTGCTGAACAATGCACTTTTGAATTCAATTAAAGCGATTATCTGTTGTGCCAAATAAATTGTGTACAGCATATATCCTGCAGCACTTTACACCTCCAGGCTCATTATTTCCTAACTGTTTCCTCCTGTTTATGCCTCTCAAATTAAATTGCTGATCATATGCGCCAAAATAAAAAATGAACGCACCTTGTCCTGAGAAAATTGATTCTCCCTCTTCCTGCACTGGCGATTGCCAGGTTTTATATACTCTGTTCTTGGTGATCATTAGTAATTCAATTTTCTTTTTATTAGTCCCCTTATCTGCTGAACAATATAGTGGCAGAGCTGACCTCTTTCGCACGGGTAAATGTTTAAAATCTTTTCCCTGATTAATTTTGCCAGTTAAGAAAAAGAGGAGAAATGGCCCGGCTCTTAGCCATCACAATGAATAAAGCTTAATGTTGATTGTGATGGAATTTCTAATGCCAGGGAAATTGATTGAACGCGGCAATTATGCTGCAATAGTAACTCAGGGGAGATGGGATCGCTTTCTCCTGGTCGTAGCCTTTTGGTTATTTAAAATAATCCAATTTGCAAGGATAATTATGTATTAGCGTTTTATCTACCACTTGAAATGAACAGGGGAGTTTCGATACTGGCCCAGCATTAGCAGGTTATTGCTGCAAATTACTTGATATCTGCTTTCTTTCACATAAAGAGGAAATTAGGCGATCAATTACCAAAAAAGGGCGGATAGAGCGGATAGGAGGGGCAAGCGCGCCCTCTGCTGGCCACTGGGCAGCACAGCAGCGCTGTCTGGCTTCTTCCAGAAGCCCCTGTCCCTAGTGCAGGAGCCCACAGGGCAGTCCCCGTTGGACACTGGGACACTGCAGTCTCCCTAAGAGGAAAGGTGGAGCTGGAACTGAGCTTTTGCTGGGCAGAAAACGGGGAAAGAGAAAACTCCAAGCAGTCAAATGAAGGAGCAGCCCCACCTGACAGCCCTATCCACAGCCCACACAACAGCAGCATCCAGCAACGCTCCAGCTGATGGAGGCCTTGGCCACCCAGGAGGGCTGAGGGAGGGTCTGGGAAGAGCTCACTGGCTCTCCAGACACTGCAGCATTAAACGAAACAAAGCTGGGCCCTGCCCAGGAGCCCACGTGGCCAGGGCTGAGGATAGGCAGACGTCAGTTCTTAGGCAGGCAGGGAGGGAGATGGTGGGCCTTGCAGGAGGGTACCTGAGGGACCCACGCACCCACTTCCTGGGCCCCAGCCTCCCATCTCCTCAGCAGATGCCCTGGCCATGCCCATCTCCCCTGCAGCCAGCTACCTGAGTGGCCACACCAAGGTGAGTGGCCAGGCTTGGCCTCTCACCTCCACGCACTCCCAGCCCGCTTCAGAGCTTGCAGGCTCTGCTCCTCGGCCTGGTGTCCACAGCCTTACACAGAGGCCCTCCTGACTCACTGCCCACTCAGGCCAGACACCCTGGGGCCCTGAATCCTCCCCTCCAAGGGTCCTCTCCTGTACCTCCCTGGCTTCCCAAGTAACCAGAACCAACCCCCTTTCCCTCCTGTGGCCTACAAGACCCTTTCCTGGGCCCTGGTCCTCTGCCCCGCTGGCTCCATCCCCTCCAAGCCACACTCCTGGACAGTGAACTGGCCCCACAGCCTCCCTGTGCTCCTGGAACACAGTAAGTTTGTTCCCACCTCCACCTCAGCCTGCAGAGCTGAGCCCTGTTCCCTCCTCTCTGCTCAGGTCCCCTCCTCAGAGAAGCCCTCCCATCCGGAGAGCAGCTCTCTGCAGCTAGCCCAATGCTATGCCCCTGCCTGTTCCTCAGAAGGCATTTTCCGCCTGAAGCACGTTTCTGGCCTATGTACAAGCATTCTGGTGGCTGCCTGTCTCCACCAGTGGAAAGCGTCTCCAGCCTCATCTTTTCTTCACCTTCACCGCAGTATCCCCAGCAGCCAGCAGGCTGCCAGGCACAGTGGGTCAACTTGCCAGACGGGCCAGTGGTGGTCGAGTGAGTGAGACACCTCCCCAGCCCTTCCTCACACAGGACCTTCTCCTCTCGCTCCATGCAGTCATCATGCTGGTCTTTTTTCTTTTTCTTTGAGACGGAATCTTACTGTGTCACCCAGGCTGAAGTGCAATGGCGCGATCTCGGCTCACTGCAACCTCTGCCTCCTGGATTCAAGCAATTCCCCTGCCTCAGCCTCCCAAGTTCCAGGATTACAGGCGCTCGCCAGTACACCTGGCTAATTTTTGTATGTTTAGTAGAGACGGGGTTTCTCCACGTTGCCGAGGCTGGTCTTAAACTCCTGACTTCACATGATCCACCCACCTCAGCCTCCCCATGTGCTGGGATTACAGGCATGAGCCACCACGCCCAGCCTCGTGTTGGTCTTTTTTTATTTTTTCCCTTTTTTTTTAATTCAGTCTCCATAGAGACTGGCAAAAATTGCCAGTGCCGACTATATTTCAAGTCATCATGGCAGGGTATTGGGAAAAGTTTTCAATTAGCAATAATCGCGCCTCAGATAAACCTCATAGGCTACAATGCTGTCGCTGCGCAAAGCTTCATGTTGGTCTTTACGAGTGTGGCTAGGCCCAGTGGCTCACACCAGTAAGCCCAGCACTTTAAGAGACTAAGACAGAGGGATCACTTGAGCCCAGGAGTTCAAGACAGGGTCTTGCTATGTTGCCAAGCCTAGGACTATGTGTTGCAACGTAGCAAGATCCTGTCCCTACAAAAAATTAAAAATTAGCCAGGCATAGTGACATGCACCTGTAGTCCCAGCTACCCAGCAGGATCACTTAAGCCCAGGAGGGTGAGGCACGGCCAGGGCGTCTGCAGTGAGCCGTGATTGGACCACTGTACTCCAGCCTGGGAGAGAAGGCCCTGTTTCTAAAAACATTAAATTAAAAAAAAACAACGATGAGATCAATTACACCCTCCCCCAGGGAGGCAGGGTTGCAGCAGCCCCTCAGCTGTACACTAGGAAACGCTCAGCCGGTAAAGCTGGTGGCCTCCCAAGCCCACACTCCTCCCTGCAGGCATCCAGGGGGGGCCAAGCAAGGCCCTGCCAGCAGGAGCAGCCTCTACCGTCCCTGGCCTATGCCCCACTCTACTAAAGGCCTGAAGAGGGAACAGGCCAGGTGAGTAGGGCTGACCCTGCGCCCAGTGGGGAGCCTGTCACCCCAACCACCACGCCATCTGCAAGCCTTGGCCTCCCACTCAGCAGCCCCTGCTGGCCTCCCGTAGCTGGAGGCCTCCTTGACCCCGCCTCCCCAAGTGCCAGGGGGTACCACCCACTGTCCACTTCCAGACCTAAGCCCCTTCCGGCCACCTCACTGTGGCCGCCCGGGACCCTGTGGGTCTCTGCTTGCTCCCTATCACCAGGATGAAATTCACATGTGTCCTGGCATGCAGCAGGTGTCACCTAATGGGGACAGCCAGCCAGCACCTCCCCAGCCTCACTTCCTCCTGTGCGGCAGCCCTCCCTCTGGGACCCCAAGCCCTGCCCTTCCGTGGCAGCCCCCACACAGCTCTTGGCTCTGCCCAGGCCCCACTCCTTCCTGAGCCTTCTGAAGCCTCCCCAGATGATAGTACCCTTGGCTGGGTTTCTTCTTTTTTTTTAAGACAGAGTCTCGTGCTGTCGCCCAGGCTAGAGTGCAGTGGTGCAATCTCGGCTCACTGCAGCCTCCCAGACTCAAGCAGCTCTCGTGCCTCAGCCTCCCCAGTAGCTGAGATTACAGGTGTGTGCTGCCATGCCTGGCTAATTTTTGTATTTTTGGTAGAGATGGGTTATTTATTTATTTATTTTTGAGATGGAGTCTCACTCTGTCACCAGGCTGAAGTGCAGTGGCGCGATCTCGGCCCACTGCAATCTCCGCCTCCCGGGTTTAAGCGATTCTCCTGCCTCAGCCTCCCAAGTAGCTGAGACTACAGGCACGTGCCACCACACCCAGCTAATTTTTGTATTTATAGCAGAGACGGGGTTTCACCATGTTGGCCAGGATGGTCTCAATTTTTGACCTCATGATCCGCCCGCCTCGAACTCCCAAAGGGCTGGGATTACAGGCATAAGCCAGCACGCCCAGCCAGAAACGGGGTTTTGTCACATTGGCCAGGCTGGTCTTGAACTCCTGGCCTCAAGTGATCCTCCCGCTTTGGCCCCCCAAAGAGCTGGGATTACAGGAGTGAGCAACCACGCCCAGCCTTGGCTGGATTTCTGAGCACCAGTTCCCAGTCAGCATGCCCAGGTCCAAGCCTGCTCAATCCCCAACGCCCCACCTTCCCCAGACATCACAAATACGAACTTGGGAAGCCACTGCCCTAACGTGCCCAGGGGAACCACAGAGCTGCACAGGACCAGGTGCACGTGGCTCCATGTTGACGCCCACAGTGTCTGGGGGGTGCCACATCCAAGGGCTCCAGATCTTCCAAACACGTGCCCGCCTGGAGGCCGCACCCCCAGTGTGTCCTGGCACCATCACTACAGTGCAGGTAGGGTCAACCTCAAAAGGGCTATGCCCCACAACCTGCAGGCCAGGGCCTTCCCAGGCCACCACAGGGGCTCAGACCAGCTCTCTCCAGACGGGACCAGGCACACTCTGAGTGATATGGCAGGAGACCACACCGGCTGTGAGGCCACTCAAAACACTCACATGAGCCAGGCACCATGGCTCACACCTGTAATCCCAGCACTTTGGGAAGCCAAGGCATGCAGATCACGAGGTTAAAAGATCAACACCAGCCTGGCCAACAGGGTGAAACCCTGTCTCTACTAAAAATACAAAAATTATCCGGGCGAGGTAGTGCACGCCTATGGTCCCAGCTACTCGGGAGGCTGAGGCAGGAGAATGACTTGAACCCAGGAGCTGGAGGTTGCAGTGAGCTGAGCCTGGCGAGAGCAAGATTCTGTCTCAAGAAAAAACACACAACAGCACATGTGACACTCAGAAAGGGCAGGGCAGGCAGGTCTGCAGCCTCAGCCGGAAGAGCACAGAAGGGCCCTGGAGGAGCCAGAGGCCTGGGGGTGCCCAGCACAGCACAAGCGAGGGCTTCACCCCCCCTCAGGGCTCAGCAGCCACCCTCTCCTCCCTCAGGAGGGACAGAGCTGGGTACACACCAAGGGACACATGGAAAAGGCCACAGCGCCTGTCCAGCAACACGTCCCACACTCGGACCACAGGGTACAGCACCCAGGCCCTCTCCTCTACCCGCCAGCCCACCACCCACTGCCTGCCAGGCAGTGCCCTCCTGGCCAGGGCCCCTAACAGCACGAGACAGGGAAGGTGCCCATGGCTCCCAACAGGCCGGCAGGGCCAGTGCAGGCGTGCCCAGCCCCAGCGCCCAGCGCCGCTGTCCCCATCGTACCTTCCTTGGTGGGGAGGTGGGCCCGGCTCGGGGACAGGCGGCACAGCCGGTGTGTGGTGACCTGTACCAGGCCCTTGTTGGGGGTCTTCTTCAGGACGGGGCTGCTCTTCCCCCGGAGGGCCTGTCTCCGCCGGAGGCTGAGGTGGCTCTTGGCAGTGGTGGCAAGTGAGGGGCTGCTCTTCTTGTCTCCAGGAAGGCTGTGGAGACACAATGCAGGCAGCTCTCAACAGGCCCTGGGGGCTCTGCCCACTCACCCTTCCTCGCCAGGACTCAAGAGGCATGGAAGCAGCCCCCAGAAGGTCAGGGCCAGGCCTCCCGGAGAGCAGCTCAGCTCACCCTCCGCAGCCAGGCTGAGGTGGTGGGCTTGAACCCACAAGCCCAGATGACTCCCGAGCTAGGACAGGCTGCCACGGTGAGAAGAGGGGCCTCAGTGCCCCATCCCCACCTGCGTGCCACCTCCTCCCCATCGGCCCAGGCCAGAGGAGCCCCTGCGTGGGGCAAGGAGAGCGGCCGCCGGCTCCACGTGGCCTTCCGAGCCCCCTCGGTAAGGGAGCAGCTTCTCTACACTCCCTCTCCACAATTCCTGGACAGAGAGAGCCACCAGCATGGTTTACATCAGCGCTGCCAGGAGCAGGATCCGGGTGCCTCTGAGCCTCGAGACAGTGCCTGTCTGAGGGACCAGGGCCAGAGAGAATGAGCTACACAAGCCAGCAACCTAGGCCAGGCAGCAGGGGTTCACAGCAAGGAGGTGCCTCTGAGACGGGGTGCCACCGTGTCTGACGATGAAGGCAGGACCTCTGCCCTCTGCCCAGCAGGTGCAGCCACCACCTCAGCTGCCGACCTGCTGGGAGTCCCTGAGCCCAGACCAAGCACTGCCATGACACCATCTCTGAGTCTCATCCCAAGTCCGCAAGGGTGGAAGGCCAGGAGAGATGTGTGCCAAGCAAGGGAGTGACTCTGCCCAGCTGCCTGGCCAAGGGGGCTGGGACCTAACAGCAATCTGCCCACCCTGGAGCCAAAGGCCAACTGCGGCCTCCGCACTCTTCGAGGGAGGCCACAGAGCCCAAAACCAAGAACGCCCAAGGAGGCTGCCGCCTACCAGCACCCCCCAGCCTCCACCCACTCAGCCCAGCAGGAGCAGCCCTCAGCCTGGGGGCAGCAAAGGCCAGGCCTCCTGGAGCCCAAGCCCCAGATTCAGGGCATGCAGGAAAAACCAGGCACCCCTGGCAGGACCCAGAGCCCCAGTCCACTTCCCAGCACAGACCTGTGGCCGGCAGCTCCAGGCCAGGGGCAGACACATTGCTCTCACTGTCTCACCTCCCGGGACACATGGACCCTGGTCTGGTCCCTGGGGGCTGTTCCCCCTGCACCTGGCCTAGCACAAAGCCTTCCATCTGTGAACCCTGGGCAACTGGAACAGAAGCTGCCCCCAGCAACCTTCTCGTCTCTCACCAGCAGGAGAAAGGACGGGCTTACCAGCACCATGAGGGAGAGGCACCTGCCCTCCCCAGTCTGTGCTGGGCCCTAGGCAAGCCCCCGAACCACCCTGAGCCTGACCCACAAGCTCTGCCAGACAGTAGCACTCCCTGCCTCATTCCTTGCTGGAAACGTGAACCTGACTGCAGGCGAAGCTCCGAGCTCAGCGGATGCACCTGAGTGCCAACAAACCCTCCTCACAGCCCCTCACACTCCACCCCGGCCGACTGAGACGCCCACCTCGTGCTGCCCCGCCTCCGGACGATCTTGGTGCGGCTCTTCACTTTGTAAGCTGAGAGTGAGGTCTCCCCAGAGAGGGGCTTCAAGCCACTGGGTCCTACTGCTGGTCTGTCCCCCGACGGGGACCTAGACAGGACTGGGGAGAGCTGGGAGGCACATTCTTTGCTGCCGGCCTCCGACTGCCAATGGAAGGAGGAAGAGGAGGAGGCAGAGGGGCTGGATGCCTTCCACCTGTACTTGCTGGGGGCGGACCCTGGCTGGGAGGACGCGGCTGGCTTCCTGGGCTTGAGCTCTGGGTCGGCTCCGAGTTGCGGCTTCTCCACCTTGCCTGCCGTGCTGGCTGCAGCCCTGCACACATTCTCCGCAGCCACTCTGGGACTGAGCGCCCTCCGAGCGGCCCGAGGACTCTTCGCAGAGGCGGCCACCCATTTGTAGTTGTTTTTCTGGAACTTGTTAGTTCGACAGGACACAAGCAGCGAGGCCTCCCGGGCCTGCCTGGGTCCTGAGGCCGGTCTGGCTGGGCCCACCACTGAGCCAGACGGAACTGGCTGATTTGCGTGGCCGGTATCTACTCTCCCGTCCCCAAGGAGCTGTGCAGCACAGCTGGGCACAGAATAAGAACCCACCTTCCGGCCCAGGGCCATGCCAGCACACGGGGGCAGAGTAGAGGATGGGAAGCTGGCCTTGACGGCAATCACACTCTCACTGACAGTCTGGCAGGGCTCCAGGGGGCTGTCGCCTACATTGCCCACAGACTTCACCACCCTGGGCTTACCAGGCTCCTTCTGGCAGACCAGAAGAGGATCTTCCACACTGCAGGTGCCCCTGGCTCTTGCTAGTCTTGAGGGCTGCAGCTGTCCCCCAGGGAGTTCACTTTCACCTTCCTGGGGCCTTTGGTCACTCCAGGGGGTGTCCTCATATTCTTCCAAAGAGCCCCGCTGGGCCCCTGAAGCCTTAGCAGAGCCAGACTTTGATGGTGGTTTAATTTTGATGACCATGTTCTGACCCTGACTGAGCTGGACCTGTCTCTCAAGGACATGCTGCCGTGGGTCAGGAGCCCGGCACCCCCTGGCCCTGTGCAACGGCTGCACAGCCTGGTCGCCAGGTGGGTCTGAGGGTCCCGGAGGCCGATTCACGAGGGAGTATTTCTTGCGCCACGAAGTCCCATGGTGTGAGGAGTAGCCCCTCCGGCTTGGACGAGGGTAGCGGGCACTGAAGGCCCTACCACTGTGGTAAGTGGGTGGCTGCCACTGGGAAGCTGCTGGCGTGCCTGGGGCTGGGGCATTGCCGTGGAGGGTTTTGTAGTCATCAATCAGCCCTGAGAAGACAGAACCACAGGCTCAGCTAGCCAGAGGGTAACGCAACAGACCGCTCCCGAAGGGCATCAGTGGCAAGACACCCCCAGACCCCGTCTCACGTCTGAGCCCCTGCCAGTTTCAGGAGGGACAGCCCCCAGTGCCTGGGACTCACTGACAACTCAGCCCATGGCACGTGGGCTTGTCGCTTCCATGAGCCTTTTCTCCCTCAGCTCCACGTCAGTCCTAGTTTTGCCTGCTTAACACGGAAACGAGAAGTGGCCCCGAGTGGGAGGCAGCCCACCTGGCCTCTCCTCCATACACGCTTTCAATCCTTAAGCCTTTCCTTTGTGAGAATAAAAGCAAAAAGGGTTTTTCACTTTCATTTTATTAGTCTTTGTTTGGTTGGTTGGTTTTGGCTTTTTATTTGAGACGGATTTCACTGTTGCCCAGGCTAGAGAGCAGAGGCCCAAATGCAGCTCACTGCAGCCAGGACCTCCTGGGCACAAGCGAACCTTCCACCTCAGCCTCTGAGTAGCTGGCACTACAGGCGTGAGCCACCATGCCCATCTCATTTTTTTAACATTTTTCTGTAGAGACAGGGTCTCGCCAGGTTGCCCAGGAAGGTCTCAAACTCCTGGGCTCAAGCCATCCTCCTGCCACGGCCTCTCAAATGCTGGGATTACAGGCATGGGCCACTGCATCTGCCCATGAATTTTTTTTGTTTTATTTTGTTTAAGTTTGGAAAGACCAGTTTGGGTTTTAAAATGTTTAAGTGTGGAAGCTGAAGCCTGTTGAGTCTGTGCCTGGAATAGCAAGGGGAATGCGACCGTATGGAGAAAAGGGGCATCAAAACCAGGAGTCGAGGCCAGGCGCGGTGGCTCACGCCTGTAATCCTAACACTCTGGGAGGCCGAGGCGAGTGGATCACCTGAGGTCAGGAGTTAGAGACCAGCCTGACCAATATGGTGAAACCCCGTCTCTACTAAAAATATAAAAATTAGCTGGGCGTGGTGGCGCGTGCCTTTAATCCCAGCTACTGGGGAGGCTGAAGCAGGAGAATCGCTTGAACAGGGAGGCGGAGGTTAGAGTGAGCCGAGATCGCGCCACTGCACTCCAGCTTGGGCGACAGAGCAAGCCTGTCTCTAAAAAACAAACAAATAAATAAAAATGGGCGTCAAGGAAGGAACCTGCGTGCGCCCCGAGCCTGCTCTGCCGCAGTGAGCCAGGAACCAGTCCCAGCCCCGCAGCGGGGCGCGGGGAGAGAGGGTGGGCACCGGGGAACCCAGCAGCTCAGAAGGTGGGTGGGCCGCCGCCTCCCGCGGGTCACTAAGCGACGGCCCCGCCTCCACGTTCCGCAGCCCCCGCAGGGCCAGCACCGCTCCCTCGACAAAGCTGGAGCAGGGGACTGACCCGCGCCCCGGGCCGGCCCGCAAGTCCTGACAGACCCTACCGTCCCCAGCCCAGCCGACACTCGGAGCCCGCGGACGGAGAGCGACCCCTCCGACGAGGGGGGCTGGGGACCCGCCGCGAGGTGAGGGGGAAAGAAGGGACTCGCATCCCGGCCCCGGTAGGACCTACCCTGCAGGAGGCGGATCTGCCGCCGTAAGATCTCCTTTTCCTCCATCTCCTGAGTCCCCGACGCCCGGCCAGGCCCCCGCGACGTCATCGCTCCGCGACCGTTTCCCCGCGGGCGGGCGGAGCGGGCCGGGGCGGAGCCGCGGGGAGCAGGCCCGGACGTCTGCCGGCCGCTGCGACCCGCCGTCGCCCTGGCAGTGGCAGCGGGAGGCGGAGCCGCACACGCGCAGAGAAGGCGGGACGTCACTAGTGAGCGCCCGGAAGTGGCCCGGTCGTGACTGGAAAGCCGCGGCTCGGGCTGTGGGGCGTCGTGCGGCTCGGATTGTGCCGCGCGGGCTCGCGTCCCCTTGAGAGACTGCCGGAGGGGCGAGACCTGGGGCCGTCGCAGGCCGCACCGCAGCTCCTTCCCACGTCCCTGCGTTTCATTTCGCGCCGGTTGAGAGTTAGGCTCTACGCGGGGGCCCCATGGGAGAAGGGCCGGTTAACAGTTACTGTTGACCCGGGAAGCTCTGTGGACGCTCTTTTACTGTGGCCGGAGGAGAAGACGTAGGAGAGCAAGGTTCCTTGGATAGACATGTTGTAGCTCTGAAAGCATGAAAGCTTTTGGTTCGTCAGTAGAAACGTGTTCCAGTGTAAACCTCCGTGCGCTGTTGGTGGGAATGTAAATGGCGCAGCGCCGCAGAAAACTAGTGAGATTCCTCAAGAGGTTCAAAGTAGAACTGAGCCGGGCGCGGTGGCTCACGCCTATAATCCCAGCACTCTGGGAGGCCGAGGCGGGTGGATCACGAGGTCAAGAGATCGAGACCATCCTGGTCAACATGGTGAAACCCCGTCTCTACTAAAAATACAAAAATTAGCTGGGCATGGTGGCGCGTGCCTGTAATCCCAGCTACTCAGGAGGCTGAGGCAAGAGAATTGCTTGAACCCGGGAGGCGGAGGTTGTGGTGAGCCGAGCTCGCGCCATTGCACTCCAGCCTGGGTAACAAGAGCGAAACTCCGTCTCAAAAAAAAAAAAAAAAAAAAAGTAGAACTGCCGGACGTGAGGGTGATCTGGCTACGACATCTGTCACCCCAGTAACCGCCAGGGTTGATTTGGCTGCTCTGGCTGGCTGGGCAGGTATCCCTTCCTTCCTCAGCGCTTCGCGTGCGTCCCTCCCGAAGCTGCGGCTCGGTCGAAGAGGACGACCATACCCGAGAGAGGAGCTGCGCTCCCCCGCTAGAACCTCCAAACCAGCGCTCAGGGTCCATTTGTAGGAGAACGTAGGGTTGTCAAGACTCCAAACACATCCAGATGAGGCGCTGCATGTGACAATCTGCCTTTCTACCGTATGATCCAGCAACCCTACTTCCGGCTATAGTCCCAAAAGAATGGAAATCAGAGGCTCAGACATAATTTGTGTCCCCCATGTTCACTGCAGCATTTTTCACAAGAGCCAAAGGGAAACAGCCCATGTGTCCATGGGTGGATGCAAGGATAAACAAAATGTGGTCCATACAAACGATGAAATATTTTTCACCCTTAAAAAGGAAGGAAGTTCTAACACAGGATATACCATGGATAAACCCTGAAAACATTATGCTATGTAAAATAAGCCACTCGCAAAAAGACAGATGCTGTGTGGTATACTTACATGGAGTATCTAGAATGAAGATTCTTAGAGACAGAAGGTAGATTAGGTTAAAGGTTCAGGGGCTGGGGTAAGGAGGATTGAAGAAGCATTGTTTAATGGGTGTAGTGTTTCTGTTTGTGGAGTGATGAAAACGTTTTGAAAGTAGTGGTGATGGTTATACAAAGTTGTGACGGTAATAATGCCACTGAATTGTACACATTAAAATGGCTAGGCTGGGCCAGGTGGCTCACTCCTGCAATCCCAGCACTTTGGGAGACCAAGGTGGGCGGATCATGAGGTCAGGAGTTCAAGACCAGCCTGGCCAACATGGCAAAACCCTGTCTCTACTAAAGATACAAAACCTAGCAGGGCATGGTGGCAGGCACCTGTGATTCCAGCTACTCAGGAGGCTGAGGCAGGAGAATTGCTTGAACCTGGAGGCAGAGGTTGCAGCGAGCCAAAATGGTGCCACTCACTCTAGCCTGGGGGACGAAGCAAGACTCTAAGAAAAAAAAAAAAGACTAAAATGACAACTTTTATGCTGTAAAAATTTTACTACAGTGAATAAGGAATAAGCAGTATTAAAGTTCTTCAGGCCTGGTGCAGTGGTCACGCCTGTAACCCCAGCACTTTCGGAGGCTGAGGTGGGCGGATCACCTGAAGTCAGGAGTTAGAGACCAGCCTGACCAACACGGTGAAACCTGTCTCTACTGAAAATTGAAAAATTAGCTGGGCATGGTGGCAGGCACCTGTAATCCCAGCTACTCAAGAGGCTAAGGCAGGAGAATCACTTGAAGCCAGGAGGTGGAGGTTGCAGTGAGCCAAGATCGCACCGTTGCACTCCAGCCTGGGCAACAAGAGTGAAACTCCATCTCAAAAAAAAAGAAGGCCGGGCATGGTGGTGCATGCCTGGGATCCCAGCAATTTGGGAGGCCGAGGTGGGTAGATCACAAGGTCAGGAGTTCGAGACCAGCCTGGCCAACATAGTGAAACCCCGTCTCAACTAAAAACACAAAAATTAGCAGGGTGTGGTGTCTCGTACCTGTAGTCCCAGCTGCTCAGAGGCTGAGGCGGGAGAATTGCTTGAACTCGGGAGAATTGCTTGAACCTGGGAGGTGGAAGTTGTAGTGGGCCAAGACCATGCCATTGCATTCCAGCCTGGGAAACAGAGTAACATTCCATCTCAAAAAAAAAAACTTCTTCAGGCTGAAGATGATACAAGGTGATACAATATGGAGACTCAGACAAGATGGAAGAGTATAGGAAATGAGAAATGTGTTAGAAAAAATTTTATTTTCTATAAAACAAGTAGGTGCAGCAAAAATAAGACATCAAGGTTTCTAACATGTAGATGTGAAACATGCGGCAGCAGCGGCACAGAGGACTCACGTGCACGGTGCATCTGAGAAGCCCCTGCGCACACCGGTAAGGATGCAGTCCGTGGCCTCCACCCAGCCTGCCTCTGGCCTGCTCCCAAGACCAGCATCTGAACCTCCCACTGGGGGCTGGCATCACTCTACCTCACATACAGTGACAGGCACTGTGGGGGCTTCTCTAGTGGTTGCGGCAAAGACAGCTTGCTGGCTGGAGAGGGCTGGCTCCCCAAGCAGAAGGACGAGTGGAGGCTGGGAAGCCGATGCAGTAGAGCAGGCCAACTCAGGCCATGGGACCCCCAGCCAGGACTCCCACCTAGCCCAGGTGGATCTAGGGAGAGGCGGAATCCATCTGAAGCCATCTTTGCTTCCTGCTGCCTTGCAGACCCCATCCAGGCACCACCCAGTCCTATGCTCCCTCCTCGTCCTCCTCCTCTCCCACTGCAACACTCCCGGCTGAACACTTAGCTAGGGTTTCTGCCTCTCTCCTTCCAGGTGGCCAGGAGTGGCCTGTAGACAGGCCTGTGGGCCACCATGAGAGGACTCTGAGAATGAATGGGATGAAATTTCCCATCAGAGGTCTTGATGAGCACTCATGCAGTGAACTAGCCCTGTCGCATTTCCCTCAGGACTTGTGACCGTTACCTCGTGACAGCTGGGGCTGGCCTGCTCGGCCATGACCAGCACATGTGGAGCACTGAGAACAGAAGATGTGAGTCCCCACGTGCCCAATTCATCTGTTGAAATCCTGACCATCAATGTGATCGTATCAGGCAGTGGGGCCTCTGGAAGGTGGTTAGGTCATGAAAGTGGAGCCCTCATGAATGGGACTAGTGCCCTGTAGGAAGCAACGGTGGGGCTGGGTGCCGTGGCTCACATCTGTAATCCCAGCACTTGGGGAGGTCAAGGTGGGCGGATCACGAGGAGTTTGGGACTATCCTGGCCAACATAGTGAACATTATTCTCTACTAAACATACAAAAATTAGCCAGGTGTGGTGGCGTGCACCCATAGTCCCAGCTACTGGGGAGACTAAGGTAGGAGAATCGCTTGAACCTGAGACAGGGAGGTTGAAGTGAGCCAAGATTGCGCCATTGTGGTCCAGCCTAGGTGACAGAGCAAGATTTCATCTAAAAAAAAATTATCCAGGCGTGGTGGCAGATGCCTGTAGTCCCAGCTACTCAGGAGGCTGAGGCAGGAGAATGGCTTGAACCAGGGACGCGAAGGTTGCAGTGAGCCGAGATTTCGCCACTGCACTCCAGCCTCGGTGACAGAGCAGGACTCTTATCTCAAAAAAAAAAAAAAAAAAAGCCGCAGCACAGCAGCCGCCAGAGACTAGCTCTCTTTTCTCCGCCATGTGATAACACAGTAAGATGACAGTTAGGCGAGGAGTGGTGGCTCATGCCTGCAATCCTAGCACTTTGGAAGATCCAGACAGGCAGATCACTTGAGCCCAGGAGTTCAAGACCAGCCTAGACAACATAGTGAAACCCCATCTCTATGAAAAATACCAAAAATCAGCTAGGCATGATGCTGTGTACCTGTAGTCCCAGCTACCAGGGAGGCTGAGGTGGGAGGATTGATTGAACTCAGGAGGTCGAGGCTGCAGTGAGCTGTGATCACACCACTGCACTCCAGCCTGGGCAACAGAGCGAGATCCTGTTTCAAAAAAAGCAAGAAAGAAAGAAAGGGAAAAAGAAGGTTGGGGGAGAGAGAGAGAGAAAGAGAACGAAAGAGAAAGAAGAGAAAACAAGTGACTGTGTGTCTGTGTGTCACAGGGTAAACCGCCAGACTGGGGCTCAGGCCAGGAGGGCACGTGGGTTCTTGAGTTCACACAGGAAAGAATTTAAGAGCAAGCCAACAGCGGGGCCAGCCTGTACGTTTTCTAATCGACACAGGGCTGAACATTCTATACTGCAAACACCCTTGGGCAGCGTCTCTAACAGAAGGGTGGCTGCACAGGGGGCTACTGGAGCTATTCAGGAATATCCTGTCACCCGTTCATGTGAGGTGAACTTAGGTCAAAAGAGAGTAGCTCATTCATTTCTGGTAGTTCCAGAGTGCCCCTTCCCTCTCCTTGGGCAAAACCTGCTTCACGAGTTGCAGGCATCCATCTGTTTCTCAGCTCAGCAAGTTCGTCTCAAGTTAGGGGACACAGAGGCCCCTCCTGCTCAGCTCCTGCGGACTGCCCCCGTCAGAGGAATAGCTTAGTCTTGTCCTCACAGCCAAAAAAGGACAAAACTAACCCTCTCCTACTAGATCTGCAAACTCTTTTTCCCTGGGTCTGGGCAGAGGATAGACAGGGCCTGAAAGTTAACCCCAACAAGAGGGGGAGCAGAGGTCCTGCTAATCCAGTTATTGAAGTAGTCAGCCAAGGGGTCCAGCTAAACATGCAAACAGGCCTTGCCAATCCTCCAGGACTGGCAAAGCACCATCCGTCGGTAGTTGTAGAACTTCTGGCTGCTGCCCTGCCTGTTCCGGTCAAGCAATATCCTGTGAGTCAGCGAGTTAGAGAGGGAACCAGCCCCCACATTCAAGGCTCTTACAAGCCAATATACTTACACCTTGCCAGTCTGCTTAGAACACTCCATTCCTGCCGGTTCAGAAAGCCGGGACAGATGATTACAGGCCAGTGCAGGACTTACAGGAAGGTAACAAGCGGACAGTCTCAGTCCACCCAACTGTCCCTAACCCTGACACACTGCTCAGCTGGCTGCCACCAGAACACACCATGTACACCGTCCTGGACTTGAGAAATGCTTTCTTCGCCATTCCTCGGGCTCCTGAAAGCTAACCTATTTGTGCTTTCGAATGAACAGACATTGGTTCAGGAAACAACCCGATAAACTTAAACTCGGTTGCCTCAGGATTTTCAGAAGAGTTGCCCCACTCTTCGGGGAAACTCTTCAGCAGGACCTTGTGATGTTCCAAGCCAGTCACCCCAACTGTGCTTTGCTTCAGTACATGAACAACTTGTTATTGGCTACTGAAACTACTGAAAGCTGCCTGCAACATACTAAGACTTTCTTCACCTCCTCCAGGAGCTTGGGTACCAGGTCTCAGCCAAAAAGGCCCAGCTTTGTCTTTCTAGGGTCTCCTATCTGGGCTATGAACTAAACCAAGGGAAAAGAGCGCTCGCCAGTGCTGGAGAGGAGGCCACCTTGCGGGTCCCCACCCCCACTACCAAAAGACAGGCACATGAATACTTGGGGGCCGTGAGATCCTGCCGCCTGTGGATATTGGGGTTTGCTGAAATTGCCAAGCCTCTGTACACGGCTACAGGAGGAAGTGGCCCTTTAGTTTGGACTGACACAGAAGAACAGGTCTTCCACAACTTAAAGAATGCGCTAACTGAGGCCCCTGCTTTAACCCTCCCAAATATCTCAAAACCCTTTCACCTGTTTGTCCATGAAAAGCAGGGAGTGGCTAAAGGGGTGCTCACTCAAACCTTGGGGCCATGGCGACACCCAGTAGCATATCTGTCTAAAAGATTAGACCCTGTGGCCTCCGGATGGCCAGGTTGTCTGCGAGCCTAGTTCCCGAGGCGATGAGCTCACTCTGGGCCAGAATTTAACCCTCACGGCACCGCGTGCCATAGAGGCACTGCTACGAGGTGCTCCTGGCAAATGAACGTCTAATGCCCGCATCCTGCAGTATCAGAGTTTGCTGTCAGATCAGCCTCGCTTAACTTTCTCCCCGACAAGGTGTTCAAATCCAGCTACTCTGCTCCCTGATCCACACTTCACCACCCTTAACCATGACTACCAGGAATTACTAGAAACCACAGAGACGGGTAGACCTGATCTCCAGGACACTCCTTTAAAAAAGGCGGATGCCACCGTGTGTACAGACGGTAGCAGTTTCCTTGAGCAAGGGTTGAGAAAAGCTGGTGTGGCCGTTACCACGGAGACTGACGTACTGTGGGCCCAGGCACTGCCAGCTGGCACCTCTGCACAGAAGGCTGAGTTAATCGCCCTCACTCAAGCCCTCCGATGGGGTAAGGGCAAACGTGTTAACATCTACACTGATAGCCGATATGCCTTCGCTACTGTGCATGATCACGGGGCCATTTATCAGGAGCCGGGGCTACTCACTTCAGCAAGAAAGTATTAAAAACAAGGAAGAGATTTTAGCCCCGTTCGAGGCTGTCTGGCTCCCCCTACAGGTGGCTATAACTCATTGCAAAGGACGTCAGAAGGAAAACACCGCTGTTGCCCGGGGAAACCAAAAGGCGGGTTCTGCAGCCTGTGAAGCTGCTGCTGTCCCAGTTACCCCATTAACTCTGCTTCCAGCCGTCTCTTTCCCACAGCCTGACCTACCCGACCACCCGACATACTCCTTTGAAGAAGAGAAGCAAGCATCGGATCTTCAGACCAGTAAAAATCAGGATGGATGGTGGATCCTCCCAGACTCCTGGATCTTCCTGCCCTGAGCCCTCGGAGAAGCGTTGGTCAGCTGCCTCCACTCATCCACCCGCCTGGGAGGAACAATGCTAGCCCAGCTTCTAAGGAGCCATTTTAAGTTTCCACACCTCCAGGACTTAACTACTCAAGTGGCCTCCCAGTGCACAGCATGTGCCCAGATGAATGCCAAGCCAGGTCCAAAGCTTGAATTGGGCCATCGTCTCTGAGGATGTAGCCCAGGAGAAAGGTGGGAAGTTGACTTCACCGAAGTAAACCCACACCAGGCGGGGTACAGTTACCTCCTGGTGCTGGTAAACACCTTTTCTGGATGGACTGAGGCATTTGCCACCAAGAACAAAACTGCCACTATGGTAGTTAAGTTCCTGCTCAATGAAATTATCCCTCGATACAGGCTGCCTGTCACCAGAGGGTCTGATAACGGGCCAGCCTTCACCAGTTCAATTGGTCAGCAAGGCATTAAATATTCAATGGAAACCCCATTGTGCCTACCGACCCCAGAGCTCTGGCCAGGTAGAACGCATGAATCGTACCTTAAAAAGTACTCTTACAAAATTAATTTTGGAGACTGGTGAAAATTGGATAAAGCTCCTTCCTTTAGCCCTTCTCACAGTTAGATGCACCCCTTATAAGGCAGGATCGCTCCTTTTGAAATCATGTATGGGAGGGCCCCTCCTGTCTTACCTAAACTGAGGGACACCCAGATAGCAGAGCTATCCCAGGCTAACTTGTTACGGTACCTGCAGTCTCTCCAACAGGTTCAAGATAACATCCAGCTGCTCATCCGGGGAGCACCCCTACTCCAGTTCCTGACCCGATGGGGCCCTGCCACCCCTTCCGTCCCGGTAACCTGGTGTATGTCAAAAGTTTCAAAGGGAAGGACTCGTCCCTGCTTGGAAAGAACCTCACACTGCCATCATCACCACACCCACAGCCCTAAAAGTTGACGGCATTCCTGCTTGAATTCACCACTCTCACATCAAAAAGGCCAACAAAACCCAACAGTACATGACGGGCTTGCACCTCGGGCCTCAGCCATCGCGTCACCGGGACTGAACCTGGGCCTCTCCTGTGCGTGTTATTCACGTGCTTCCCCAGGTTTATGTGTTCAGCGGACCAGAGGGACAACTCCATATCGCCCTGCCTGAACTGCACCGCAGGTCTCTGTGTTCCCGAGAGGCCGGCACATCTGCCGGGGACTCTTGGCCAGCAAGAGGGTTCCAACCTGAATAGGGGAGTGTGCAGGAAGAAAAGAGAGAAAGCGAGGTCTGGAGGACTGAGTAAGCGATTGCTCAAACAGCAAATTTATTTTGCACACAGTTAGTATATATATCTTTGTCCTACTTCGTTTGCAGGAACAGACACCATTATCTCATACATCAAAGGGAACAGAAAGTCCTCAGGATACAAGCTTAGGCAGCAGATAACACAATAGTAAAATCAGGTACATAATCGGATACAATCAAGTCGTCCAGGTGGGTCTCATTATCAGGTTGGGGAAACCTAAAGTTAAAAAGTTAACTATCTATGCAAGGCACCAAAGAGGCAGTAAGCCTGTTAACTGTGCAAACAGCAGTGAAGGCTAAAGTTAAAAAGTTAACTATCTATGCAGGGCACCAGAGAGGCAGTAAGCCTGTTATCTATGCAAACAGCAGTCACAAGAACAAGCACAGGACCCAGCAAATGGGTAGACAAAGTCATAAAATGCAGAAACAGAAAATAAACACCATGTCTTCTCAGACCACATAGGTATCACCTTATCGTCTAGCAAAGTTGTTTTTAGATATCCTTTGATCTCGGTTTAACTTTCCCAGATCTCGACTGCCTCCAACGGGAAACTGTGTCTGGGCTCAAGCTCACCATATGGTGAGGCCCAATTCCGAGGGGCTTCACATGGGAGCGATCCCCACACAGGTTCGCTGGGATGCCCCACTCCTGGTGCCCCTTCTGGCCGGCCTTAGTGTGGCTGGGTCAGCAGCAATCGGCACTGCCACCCTAGTCTGAGGAGAAACTGGACTAATGTCCTTAACTCAACAAGTAGATGCTGACTTAAGAAATCTCCAATCAGCCATAAATACACTGCATGCCCAGGTAGACTCCTTAGCCGAAGTTATCCTTCAAAACCACCAAGGCCTGGACCTGGTGTTTCTCTCCCAAAGGGGTTTACGTGCAGCGTTAGGGGAAAGCTCTTGTTTTTATGCTAGCCAGTCTGGAGTCATAAGGGATACTCTTCAAAGCGTTGGAGAAAATTTAGATAGACGCCAACAGGAGCGAGAAAAAAAGCACGCCATGGTACGAAAGCATGTTTAGCTGGACCCCTTGGCTGACTACTTCAATAACTGGATTAGCAGGACCTCTGCTCCTCCTCTTGTTGGGGTTAACTTTCAGGCCCTGTCTATTAAATTGATTTATTAATTCTGTAAAACAGCACATAGCTTCCGTTAAACTTATGTATCTTAGAACCCAATATAACCCCATCACTATAACTGAGGAATCAATGATTTGAAGCCCCAAAAACACAAGTGGGGAATGTGATAACCTGCTTTTTGTTAGCTTAAACTGACTCTCTCTTAGCTAAGAACTGTTTGGGCCTCATGTTAGCTTGTTGAGCCGGACAGACTCCATCTTAGCCTCTTCATTTTAGTGATTCCACTCATTAAGTATGCAACTGTAGCATGTAGCTGGGGCGGGATGACCTGGGCGCATCCTGGAGTGCATTTGCTGATGAGAGGCCGAGTCAAGCTGCACCAGCAGAGCCTGGGAATGCATCGAGTGCCCAGAGCCCCCATATCTGTAAGTTGTATGTCTTTTTACGGCAGCTCTAGCCCTTGCACCTGGCACTGTTTTATTTCTCACGTACTAGTTTATCTTTTAACTTTTTGCTTACACTGCTTCTGTGAAAAAATTACTTCAGCTGGGTTCTCCCCTCCCTTTTCAAACTGGGGTATAAGAAACCCCCCGACTCTTTCTTCAGAGCCTAGAGAATTTTGGGCATTGGCCACCTCTCAGTCGCCGGCTAAACTAAAGGACTCATAATTCAATCTCAAGAGTGTGGCGCATTCCTTAACTCGCTCAGGTATAACAAGGTAAATCACGTGTCTTGGAGATAGGGGGCCCAGGGCTTTCAAGTAGCCCAGGCAAGGAGAAAACCTAATGTGTCAGGGCTCTTTGCATATTTGTTAGAAGCGTCAAACGTTAATTCTTATCTTCTGAGAAAAAGAGAAACCAGGTGCGGAAGGAGAGCGTGAGAGTGGACATGGAACGTGACCACTGAAGCACAGCGTCACACAGAGACAGTTAAGCCCCCAGATACCTGTCAGGCCTACGACAACGGCGTGGAGAAGCAGAGGTTTCTCCTAACTTCCCCAGGAAGGAGATGTCTCGGCCATTTTGGGCATCTCCTCCCCTAGCTGGCTAAACAGCAGGGCTTTCCCAGTGCTGGTGCTGCCTAACAGCCAAGGTGCCATCCAGCAGCCCTTATGCGGACGTGACAGAGGGCTTAGAGCATCTTGCCTTAGGGTCACTTTGTTCACGATGTCACCTCAGTTCTATGCTTCATAACCCAATAGTCATTAGTAAAATTAAAGGTTATATTGAGTATATATCTTTATAAGTGAGTAACTATAAGATTATATGATTATATAAAGGAATAACTATGTGCCTACATTTCTAATTCTTTTCTAAATCACTATTTATATGGGAACAGGCTGAAGCTTCAGACCTTGCCACGGCAGTTGCGGAGTCTTCCCCCTACACAGCTGTATTAAGAAAATAAAGGAATACCTATAATCCCAGCACTTTGGGAGGGCGAGGCGGGTGGATCACAAGGTCAAGAGATCGAGACCATCCTGGTCAACAAGGTGAAACCCCGTCTCTACTAAAAATACAAAAATTCCGGGCCGGGCACAGTGGCTCACGCCTATAATCCCATAACTTTAGGAGGCCGAGGCAGGTGGATCACGAGGTCAAGAGATCGAGACCATCCTGGTCAACATGGTGAAACCCCATCTCTACTAAAAATACAAAAAATTAGCTGGGCACAGTGGTGCATGTCTGTAGTCCCAGCTACTCAGGAGGCTGAGGCAGGAGAATTGCCTGAACCCAGGAGACGGAGGTTGCGGTGAGCCGAGATTGCGCCATTGCACTCCAGCCTGGGTAACAAGAGCGAAACTCCGTCTCAAAAAAATAATAATAATAATAAATAATAATAAAATAAAATAAAAATGCAAAAATTAGCCAGATGTGGTGGTGCATGACTGTAATCCCAGCTACTCGGGAGACTGAGAGGCAGGAGAATTGCTGGAACCTAGGAGGCAGAGGTTGCAGTGAGCCTAGATCATGCCACTGCACTCCAGCCTGGGCAACAGAGCAAGACTCCATCTCAAAAAAAAAAAAAAGAGAGAGAGAGTAAAGGAATAAACGGGTGTCTATTGATAGCAGATGTTGGAAATAGATGCTCAGTGCCACAAAGAAAAATCAACACTGAGACAAAGGATCTTCCAGCAATGCAATTTTTACTTCCTGGACTGCAGGAAGGGTACCTCGCTAGCCATCATGCCACATGAGTACAATGAACAAAGGGAAACACACAAATTTACTCCTTATGCATTTGGGGTCGTCCTTACTGCTGTGTCTGATCTTCATTGGCTGGAGCCAGACCGCACAATCTAAACTAAAACCCAATTGGCTAACAACTTACAACTTTTCTAAACAGGTAAAAGCCATGGAGAGCTGGGACATGCCTGTGAGCACGTCCAGCACAGATATCCTGGTTAAGGTACAAGGACATAGAGTGTACTACATGCCTGTAAGCATGGCATGTCAAACGGCTACGTAGGATACGGCTTAGCAAAGTTATTAGCACACTTATTCTTCAGAAAGAAAGGAAACTTGCAGTGTGGGCTGCCTGACTGACTCTTGTGATGATTATTTCTTGATTACGTGCTAAACCAGTGGTGGATCACTCATGCGTTTTCTGGGAAAGGGGTGGGGAGTTCCTGGAACTGATTGTTCCTCCCCCTTTCGGACCACATAAAGTAACTTGCAGAAGATACCTGGTGTTTATAAACTGTCATGGTTCGGGTGGGAGTTTCCTGTAATATGCTAACAAGTTGCAATTAGTGCATAGTGAGCAGTGAGGATGAACAGAGGTCACACAGGTTTTGGTGGGCTTTGGCTGGCTTCTTTACTGCAGCCTGTTTTATCAGTCGGATCTTTGTGACCTGTACGTATCTTGTGAAACAAGTCCTGCTGAAATCCCATCTCACTGAAACCAGGAAGAGGACCCTCACCAACAACCCACCCAGGCTGGCACTCTGCTCTCAGACTTTCAGCCGTCAGAACTATAAGAAATATTCATCATCTAAGCCACTGATTTTTTTTTTTAGACGGAGTTTTGCTCTCATCACCCAGGTTGAAGTGCAATGGTCACTCAACCTCTGCCTCTCGGGTTCAAGCAATTCTCGTGCCTCAGCCTCTCAAGTAGCTGGGACTACAGGCACCTGCCACCATACCTGGGTAATTTTTGTACTTTTAGTAGAGATGGGGTTTCACCATGTTGGCCAGGCTGGTCTCGAACTCCTGGCCTCAGGCGATCCACCTGCCTCAATCTCCCAATGTGCTGGTATTACAGGCGTGAGCCACCATGCCCAGCCATCAGCCACTGATTCTCTGGTGATTTGTCACAGCAGCCCAAGCTGATTCAGGCACCAGTTTCCTACCACTGACCCTCCTGCCAGCAGTCATCCACCCAACATGTCGGCCTGCTGACCGCCTCCTGACTGCCAGCCAGTGAACCCAGATGGCAACACAGGGACCAGGAGCTGAGCCATATCAGGTGAACGCAGCCTAAATTACCAAGTCCCATAATTATCAGCAAATCAGTGGATGTGGTCTTAAGCTGCTGCATTTTAGGGTGATTTGCTACATAGCAAAAACTCATGTATTCATGGGCTCTGGCGTGGTGGGAGAGGCACTGGTGACAGCCACAGGAGGCAGACCCACGCCTGTGCGGTAGGAGTGGGTCCCTGGTGGAGCCCGGCCTCCAAGCCGAAGTCAGCCTGGAAGCCAAGCTGCAGGTTAAATCCTCAGGCGGGTTTGAGAACTCGTCTTCCTGTCTGGAGTGCTTTCCTCTGATCGACCCCACCCTTCGCCTGCGCCTGCTAACATACACCTACCCTTTCCTGACTGGCTTTCCACACTGCTGTGCCCACCTTTGAGTGGTGCCTTCGCTTAACCTCTCTTTTCAAGCCCACAAACCAGTCAGCACGCCCTCCCCTGTTCTGAGCCCATAGAAGCCTGGGACCCAGCCACAGTGGGAGAGAAGCCACCCTGGCATCATCCCCTCTCCGCTGGCAGCTATTCCGTTGTTCAGTACAATTCTTCTCCATCCTCTTCGCTCTTTGTGGGGTTTTGTTGTTGTTCATTTGAGACAGTCTTGCTCTGTCTCCCAGTCTGGAGTGCAGTGGCGCAATTCCGGCTGACTGTAACCTCCACCTCCTGGGTTCAAGCAATTCTCCTGCAAATCAGCCTCCCAAGGAGCTGAGACTACAGGCACCTGCCACCACACCCAGCTAATTTTCGTATTTTTTGAGATGGAGTCTCTGTCACCCAGGCTGGAATGCAGTGGTGCAATCTCGGCTCACCATAGCCTTCGTGTTAAATATAGTGAGCTCCAAGTTTCTCTTCAAAGAATCAGTATGTCAGTATGTTCAGCTCTCTTATTTTTTGTTCTCCATTTTAAAGTTTAACTTCCTGGTTCTCTTCACCCCCTGCCTCTAGTTTCAGTAAACAACTTTCCGGCCAGTTCTAATCAGTAGTTCACATCTGTTCCCCTGGTCACCTGCTCTGTCCTCACTCATCCTGGTCACCTGCTTTGACCAGAGTCACCTTTAGTTACCTGTTTGATAACCGTCCTTCCTGCCAGACTACTCACCCGCCACTCTGGATGGTAACCCTGCTCCCTTTAAAATAGCCAATCGGAATTAGCTTAGACTGTGTGGTCCAACCCTAGCCAATAGGGAAATGACACAGAATAGGGGCGACCCCCGTCAGCAGTAAGAACCTCTCGTTCAGGTGTGCTGTCTCACCATTGCTCCATCTGCGACATTCACCCATCTATAGAAGTAAATTGCCTTGCTGAGAAAATTCTTTGAGCACTAGTTCTTCTATTTTTATTTCTTTTTTTTTTTTAATTAACGTTTTTGCGGGATGTTGATGAAAGAACACTAGTTCTTCTTTTGGGCACTGAGGAACAAGCACTTGTTTCTAACATCTGCGTCCTGGGTTCAAGTGATTCTCTTGCCTTGGCCTCCTGAGTAACTGGCATTACAGGTGCACACCTCCACACCTGGAGATATACATATATATATATATATAGTATTTTTAGTAGAGACAGGTTTTCACCATGTCGGCCAGGCTGGTCTTGAACCCTTGACCTCAAGTGATCCTCCCACCTCGGCCTCCCAGGCCTGAGCCACTGTGCCCGACCCCTCTTCACTATTTGATTATTGACAAACCCTCATTCTTCTTGGATGCAGGAAAAGAGCCTGGGACCCACTGAATATGGCACAGAGGAGGCTATAACACCATGGCCCTGTGCCCTCTGTGACAGAAATGGCAGTGGACTTGAGCCAGTCCTGAAGTCGAGGGCCGAGGCAGGATAAGGGTGTTGCCAGCTGGGTGTTTTGGGCTGGCAAAAGTGATTGAGGAAAGTTCTGCGTCACTTGGGTGGGATCAGGTGTCTGCCAGCTGTGGCCAGTGCCTCACGATGCCCCCTGTGCCCTCTATTGTGGAGGGAGAAAGTGGCAGTGGGAGAAAACTGCCCTAGAGGTTCAGTGGGTCCCCCATATCCCGTTCCCCAAACCCCTCACTGCAAGGCCCCTAGACCTCTGGGCTGGGACCCTTGGGAGAAAGTATATATTTTTTTCAAGATGGGGTCTCACTCTGTCACCCAAGCTGGAGTGCAATGACACAATCTCAGTTCACTGCAACCTCTGTCTCCCAGGTTCAAGTGATTCTCCTGCCTCAGCCCCCTGAGTAGCTGGGATCACAGGCATGTGCCCCTGCCTAATTTTCATATTTTTCTTTTTCTTTTTTTTTTTTTTTTTTGAGACAGAGTCTCGTTCTGTTGCCAGGCACCAGGGTGAGTGCAGTGCCACGATCTTGGCTCACTGCAACCTCCACCTCCCTGGTTGAAGCAATTCTCCTGCCTCAGCCTGCCGAGTAGCTGGGACTACAGGCGCGCACCACCAAGCCCAGCTAATTTTTGTATTTTTAGTAGAGACAGGGTTTCACCATGTTGGTCAGGATGGTCTCGATCTCTTGACCTTGTGATCCGCCCGCCTTGGCCTCCCAAAGTGCTGGGATTACAGGCATAAGCCACTGCACTCAGCCAAGAAAGTATATTTTCTTGATCTCCTCTTCCTGAGGTCAGGCACTGCCATCAGGCTGTCCAGGACCAGGAATGGGTGGAGGGTGCTGTGGGAAGTAGAAAATTTCCTTTTTAAAGTTTCCTTTCTTGAAATCATAAGTGTGCTAATAACTTTGTTAAGCCCTATCCTGTGTAGCTGTTAGACATGCCACACTTACAGGCACGCAGCACATTCTACGTCCTTGTATTTTAAGTAAGATGTCTGTGCTGGACATGCTCACAGGCATGTCTCAGCTCTCTATTGCTTTTTCCTGTTTAGAAAAGTTTTAAGTTGTTAGCCAATCAGGTTTTAGTTTAGATTGTGAGGTCTGGCTCCCACCAATGGGGATCAGACACAGCAGTGAGGACGACCCCACATGCGTAAGGGATAAATGTGTGTGTTTTCCTTTGTTCTTTGTACTCTTGTGGCACGATGGCTAGCGAAAGTACCCTTCCTGTAGTCCAGGAAGTAAAAATTGTGTTGCTGAAAGATCCTTTGTCTCAGTGCTGATTTTTCATTGTGTCACTGAGCATCTATTTCCAACAGGTGTGAATCTCTCCGTGCCAGGCTTCCATGGGCACTGAGCTCTGGGCAAATCACAGGTGTCTCCACCTGCGTGGAAAGCACTCCGCACCCACAATGTAATGTGTGGATCCTGGCAATCACGGCTTCTTCTAGTGAATAAAGAGAGGCAGAGGCTCAGAAGGTCAGAAGCCAAGGTGGCAGGGGAGGGGGGCACACTTCTGTGTCACCCTCCCTCAAGCCCACCCAAACCTGCCCAGGGAGGACACTCCTTCCAGAGCCAGGGAGGAAAAGACCAGCCTCAGAGCAGGGACCCCAAAAAGAGACAGGGCGGGAGGGGTGTGCCAGGGAGGAGTGCTGGGAAAGCGACTGTCCTTTAATCCCATCGCCCCTGCCCCAGGACAGAGTGTGAGCCATGGGGTGCCCGGGAGCTGCTGGGGTAGCTTCTCTTCTGCCACCTGCCTCTCCTCACTCTTGGGGCACCTCTGAACCGGACACGCCCTCCCACTGGGTTACCGTCACCACAATCTGCCCCACATGGGCTTGGCAGTCCAGAGCCCTTCCGAGGGGCGGGTATGGCAGGGGATGGGAGGAGCAGCAAAAGTGATGCCGTGAAGAGGGGGGGTGGGGCAGGAGTGGGAAAGGAGGGAGGAGGAGGGGGAAAAAGAGAGTGGAGAGAGGAAGGGGAGGAATGGGAGTGTGAAGGGAGGAGTGTGGGGGGAGGGAAGGGGCAGAGCAGAGAAGCTGTCCAGGGGTGAGGCTGCGAGGACATGGTGGGGGCTTCCCCCACCATGTTATAGTGAACCCCAAGGTTCTCTTCAAAGAATCAATATGTCAGCATGTTCAGCTCTCTTATTAATTCTCTATTTTAAAGTTTAACTTTCTTGTAATTCCAGTAAACAACCTCCTCCACCGGTTCTAATCAACAGTTCACAGCTGCTCCGCCTGCCCCCCACTTCATCCTGGTCACCTGGTCACCCCTGGCTACCTGCTCTGACACTCCCGTGACCGTCCTTCCCGCCAAAACACCCGCCCTGCCGCTCCAGCTCAGACCGCTGCTCTCTTTAAAATAGGCCATTAGGATCAGTCTAGCTCGCGCGGTCTAACCCTGGCCAACAGGGGACGAACGGCTGCAGGGACCACCCCCGTCAGGCATCAGTTCCCTTCCCACCCTGCCCAAGCGTGCGGCCGCCAGTGCTCCATCCAAGACAAACCCTTCTATAGAAGGAAACTGCCTCGCTGAGAGGACATACCTGCGAGTGCTACTTCTTTTGTGGCATCGAAATTTTCCTTATAAGATTCTGGGGCTCACGCGGGATTCACGGCTGTCCTCCGGGCGGGTCGTGGCCTCTCGTGAGGAGGTGCGTCCTGCTGCTTCATTTTCAGCAGCCTCGTGGGTAAGGGGTCCAGACACACCCGATGTGACCAACGAGCCCCGCCTCTCAGCAATTCGGAAAGAAAAATGAGGGTCCTGAGGATACCGCGGCAACGCAGCAACTCCGCACGGACCAAGAAAAAGACGCCGCAGGACCCGTCAAGTATTTCCTTGGTGGTCAGGACCAAGGGAAAAAAGCCGCGGCGGGTCAGTAAACTGTTACTTGTTCAGGACATACCGAGGCAAGAAAAGCCTCGGCCGGGGTGGCTCGCAGGTTAAAAAGAGGCAAGACCTCTCCAGTGAGGGCGGGATTGAAACTCACGCAAACCTCCAACAGTGGGGGTGGCGAGACGTTTCTAGTAAGGGAAATCGAGCCTCACCCCAAAAATGGGGAAAACGAGAGAGAGAGCGATGGGGAAAAAAGATGATCAGAACTTCCCTTTCCCCTCTTCTCGGGGGAAGAAAGAGGTATGATCTCCGTAGGGCTGCTACGGGAGCCTAGGAACGTGAACATCCCCCCGCCCCCCGCCACAAGCCAAAACGTTCCTACAGGGGATCAAAAATATCCCGCCCAAGACCCCTGGCGGGACAATAGCAGCCCACGAGACACGCAGGACAACACGCTGGGCTGGGTCCTGAGGACTCTCTTGGGCAGGGAATGTTGGAACTTTTTTGTCACTAACAATTGGCCAAATATCAACAAGAAAGAAAAAAATAAATAAATAGAGAACTAGAAAGATAAACCCGCGAAAGAGCTTCTAAAAGAGAGAGAGTTCAAGAAGGCGTGAAACTGTTAAGAGGTAAACGTGTGGGTCCACACAGTCTGCCGGGAGGAGTGAACCCGGCGGCGGGTCGGGAGATGCCAGTGGCCTGGCGAATCTTTCCTGCCCCCCACCTTCCTCCCCACCCCTCCACCCGTCCTCCCTCCCCAGCAGCCCCTTCTCCTCCTAGGAGGGTGTGGGCTCCGGCCGGCGGGGCCGGGGGTGGGGTCTGCGGGGGACCATCCCAGCCGGCTACGCCACAGGGTGCATTTCCACCACTCCCGTGGACGGTATGTGGCCAGTAGTGGCCCCAGCTCGTGGGGCTGGGTCTTCCTGAAGTCGGGTTGCTTGAGAATGCAGCCCAAGCAGGTGGCAAACTCCATCTAAGGCTAAATACTGGCAGGAGACGGATAGTCAACAAGTACCGTAAGGGTAAGTTGAAAAGAACTTTGGAGAGAGAGAGAGAAAAGGAAAAGAAAGGCTAGAGGAGAGAGAAAGACCAACAGGAGGAACAGAGGAAGTCAGAGAGACAGAGTCAAACAGAGAGAAAAGAAGAGATACAAGTAGTGAAGAGAAAGCAATGTGCCCTATTCTTTGAAAAGCCAGGGTAAATTTAAAACTTACAATTGATAATTGAAGGTCTTCTCCGTGCTGGGCTTCTTAAACCCTGTTGTTCCCAATCCTTATGCTACTACAATCACCAGTAGTTTACAGTAATAGGCTTAAAAGATGCCTTCTGGGCTTGTCCGTTGGCAGAAAACAGCCGGGACCTATTTGCCTTTGAGTGAGAAGACCCTCACTCCGGTGGAAAACAGCAAACCGATGGATAGTCTTAGCCCAAGGGTTTGCAGAGTCTCCGGCTACGGATAGACTCTTACGTCCTAAAAATAAAGCCCTTACACGAAAAGCTCACACAAAACAAGCTAAACCCCCTCACTTGGCAATCACCAGAAATCCAACAGGTGGAAAGGTTACCTCCTCAAGCAGCCATTCCATCTTTTTGTCAGCATAAACAAGGGCATAGCCTAAGAAATACTGGCCCATGCCGGGCGCAGTGGCTCACGCCTGTAATCCCAGCACTTTGGGAGGCTGAGGCAGGTGGATCACCTGAAGTCAGGGGTTCAAGACCAGCCTGACCAACATGGTGAAACTCTGCCTTTAAAAAACAAAGAAGAAATACTGACCCAAAGGCACGGAGGCCACTGACAACTAGTGGCCTTCCTGTAAAAAATCCTTAACCCAGTAACTTGCAGGTGGCCCGAATGCGTTACAGGACAGCACTTGTTTATAAAGTTTGCCAAAAGCTAACAGCGTAACGTGTATTAATCCTAACTTCTAATCCTGTGGCCTTAGGCAGTCTAGTCCACAGACACGAAAGAAGCTTGTTTTGGAAAAGAACGGTTATCATCTTTGACAGAAAAAGTAGAATTTATGTGAAAAAGAATCTTTTTTTTTTTTTTTTTTTTTTTTTGAGACGGAGTTTCGCTCTTGTTACCCAGGCTGGAGCGCAATGGCGCGATCTCGGCTCACCGCAACCTCCGCCTCCTGGGTTCAGGCAATTCTCCTGCCTCAGCCTCCTGAGTAGCTGGGATTACAGGCACGCACCACCGTGCCCACCTAATTTTTTGTATTAGTAGAGACGGGGTTTCACCATGTTGACCGGGATGGTCTCGATCTCTTGACCTCGTGATCCACCCGCCTCGGCCTCCCAAAGTGCTGGGATTACAGGCTTGAGCCACCGTGCCCGGCCAAAGAATCTTAAATGGCAAATTCTTGTGCTGAAATATAGTAACTGGCTGTTTAAAGAAAGGGACGTTTACAGGTCAGAAAGTTGAAGATGGTCTGTGAAAGTCGTGAAAATGTTATCAAAGGGAATTTAGGCAGGAAATGCTGTATAATTTAAAAGCAATTAGGCCTCTGTGGGAAGAAAGTTGGCCAGGTGCCACGGCAAGAGACGGAAGGCACCATCTGTCCCAGTGTAATAAACAACTGAGTACTCAGTTACAGAAATGACACCAAATAGATGTTAGATACAATCACATAGTTATATAATCTTATTGCATCATTATTCTCTATTAGTCTTTAGTATTACAGTGTAGGGACATATAGGGTCCAGCCCTACGAGGTCCTATGAGTCCCTCCCTGCAGGTGCAGAGGCAAGAAACTGTGGAAATAAAGACACAGACACAGATGGAGAAAAGAGAGTTTGGGCCCGGGGTCCGCTGCTACCAAAGCTGGGAGAGCGGCAGTGGCCCGGGTGCCCGGACGCTCTGACTTCTACTGAGTACAAAGCAGGGGGCAGGGCAGGTAGGGTGAGGTCATGGCGGTCAGTGACAGGGCCAGGTAAGTCACGTGTCCTGGAGATGGGGGCCCAGGACTTTGAAGAAGCCGAGGCGAGGACAGAACCTGAGGTGTCAGCACTTTTTTCATCCTTGTCGAGAAATAGCAAGGTCACTAAAGTTTATGTCACTATTACTAATTCTCATCTTCTATGAAAAAGAGGAGCCAGGTACAGAAGCAGAACTGGAAAGTAGCCATGGACCGTGACCGCTGAAGCCCAGCCTCACACAGAGACAGTTAAGCCCCGGAGGTCTGTGGGCCTCCTGACAGCCGTCAGGCCTTGCGACAAGAGAGTGGAGAAGCGGAGTGTTCTCCTAACTTCCCCAGGAAGGAGACGTCTCGGCCATCTTGGACGTCTCCTTCCCTAGCTGGCTAAACACCGGGGCTTTCCCAGCGCTGGCTGCCGCACAGCCGGGGCGCCCTCCAGCAGCCCTTATGCAGGTGACAGAGGGCTTAGAGCAGCTTGCCTTAGGGTCACCTCTTTTCCAACGCCACTTCAGTCCCATGCTTCTTGACCTGAGACTTATTAGTAAGATTAAAGATTATATGATTATATAGATATATATATATTTAAGATTGCACATGAATAGCTACGTGATTATTTTATGATTATATATGGGAATAACTATGTAACTATGTCTCTAATTCTTTTTTAATTCTACATATGAGAACAGGCTGAGACTTCAGGCCCTTGACTCGGCTCTTGCGGGGTTTCTCCTACATCAACATTTCAATCTTATAGTATAGACATAATCTGGTGAAATATCATTCAGAACTGAAGGGCCATTGTGAGAAGTGATCAGGAGGTCAGAGTGAGAGCCTTGCGGTAGCACCAGCGCCTGGGAAGGTGCCTGCTACTTAGCAGGCCGTGAGGGGGAGTTCAGAGAACACTCCGCTCTGCCCAGCTCTTGAGGAAGGTCTGACACTAGCCAGGCTGGCCCGCAGACATGCGGGGGCTTAAACCCTCTCCATGGTGCTGTGCTCCGACGGTCACCATCCTTGTCCACCTTCGTGTTCCGCTTTCCCACCCGATGCTCCCTTATAAATTCTTAGAAGCTGTGAGAAGTCAGAATAGAGGAATCCTGAAAGCCTTTGCTCTCTCTGATAAGTGCATAGAGAGATACTGACGTATGCGCCTCCCCTCCGTGCGGCGGCTGCCTGAGAGGGAGGGGCGCTCTGTGCTGTGCGGGCCCCGCGTCATGTCAGATGAGTCACTCTCCCGCCCTGCCCCCTGCCTTGTATACAATAAATACCAGCTGGTCCAGGCACCCGGGCCACTGCTGGACTCTGCCCTTTGGCAGCAGCGGCCCCAGCCCAGCTGAATTCTTCTCTCTGTCCTTATGTCTGTCTTTTCTGCAATCTGTCTCTCCGCACACAAAAGAACACCCACTAGACCCTGCGGGGCTGGACCCTGCAGCCTCCTCAATGTCAAACTATTGAAGAAACAGATGGGGCAGGGCCGCATCTCTCCTTCCTCCCCGCCAGGAACTGCCCTCTCAGGCTGGTCTCTGCCCTCCTTCCAGCACTTCCCGTTCCAGGTTATTATGAAAGAACTGAGAGTGTGGACAGAGCCGTCACTGCACCCGTCCAGGCCAGCACCCAGCTGGAAGCGGAGGTGACCTCGTCACTGCCCACTGACCTTCAGGCACAGTGGGCCACACCCTCCTCAGCCACCAGAGCCATCGCCTGCCCCTCCTGCCCGAAGACGGCCCCTGCTTGGCCTCGGACGGAGTCCCACAGGGCTGCCATGCCGGTCACCTCCACCCTGTTCCCCTACAAGGCAGCGAGGCCTTCCTGGAGAGCAAGCCTCTTCACATCCCCGCTAGAGACAAGGCCCACCGGCACTCAGGAGGCTGCCACCTCCTGCGACGTCTGGGAGCTGCCTGATGCACCACAGACCTAGAGGCGGCAAGGCTGTGCTGGGCTTTCCAGGAATGTTGCTGCAAAGAAGAGGAGGGAAGCGGGAGGAGGGGAGGAGGCGGGAGGCCCTCATGGGCTCACCTTCCTGCAGGGGAGGAGGGGAGGAGGCGGGAGGCCCACGTGGGCTCACCTTCCTGCAGCAGCAGCCACCGACCTGGCGCAGGCTGCACACCCTGACCTCACATGCACACACAAAGGCCACTCACACGCTTATCCATGCAGACACATCAACGAACTGGAGCACACGGGCGTGTACGTGCGACACGAGCACAAACCTGTGGACACACGACATGCACGTGCACACACATGCGGCCGGCTCTGCTCAGGCTCCTGGAGCCTCCTGCTACCACAAGCAAGGATTCTGGGCTCACACCCGGCTAATGGCTGCAGCTGGACCAGAGTGAGAAGCCCGCCAGGCTGAGCTAGGCACCCCGGCCCCAGGTGCCCAGTGCCAGCCGAAGCTTTCAGGCCTGCTGGTGACGGCCTGCGGTACACAGCACCTCTGGGTTTCCAACGACACAAGATAACGTTTCCTTTGCTGGCATCTGAATTTCCAGTTATTTGTGGTTGCACCATCCCGACACACACACTGTCAAAAACGCCCTGCAGCGCACGGGCCCCTCCGGCCTCCCAGGGCAGAGACCTTGTCTTGTTTGCTGCTGGAACCCGGGGTCACTGGAAGATCACCAAGCACCAAGCGCTAATACACCCTTGCTGGATGAATGAATGAGTGTGACAGAGCCTTCAGGGTGAGGCTCAGGCCAGCCAGGCAGGGTTGGGGGCTGGAGTGGCCCCAGAGGTCTTGGAGGGCAAGGGGAAGATGTGGTAGTGAAGGATGGGGGTGCAGAGGCCCCAGGCTACCACAACACCCCTGCCCTGGCACCTCCAGCTGGGCTCAAGGTTGGGCTGCAGGATCTGGGTGAGCAAATGAGCCTGCAGCCTCTTTGCCCAACCCTGCCCCAGCCAGGAAATGACCCCTCAGGAGAGGCTGCCCCTGACACCTATGGCCTTGCCAGGATGCTGTGTGCCTGGCTTGTTCCAGCCTTACCATGGAGACTGCATCAAAACAGCCCACCACAGTGGTGGCCCTGTTGCCCAGCAGGGAGGCACTGCCACACCACGGTGGTGGCCCTGTTGCCCAGCAGGGAGGCACTGCCACACCACGGTTGTGGCCCTGTTGCCCAGCAGGGAGGCACTGCCACACCCCAGGGCGCTGGCTCCCAGGGGCAGCAGTAAGTGGGTTCCTTGCCTGCCGGGTTCACGGAGGAAGGCCAGCTCTGCCAGCAGTGTGTCCTGAGATGAAACTTTAGACTCACCCGATCTGCAAAACAGTACCCAAGCTGTGTCGTGGCTCATCCCTGTAATCCCAGCATGTTGGGAGGCTGAGGCAGGAGGATTACTCGAGCTCAGGAGTTCAAGACCAGCCTGGGCAACACAGTGAGACCTTTCTACTAAAAAATAATTTTAAAAACTTAAGGCCGGGTGCAGTGGCTCATGCCTGTAGTCCCAGTGCTTTGGGAGGCCGAGGCGGGTGGATCACGAGGTCAAGAGATCGAGACCAGCCTGGCTAACATGGTGAAACCCACTCTCTACAAAAAATACAAGTGCCACTGCACTCCAGCCTGGTGACACAGCGAGACTGTGTCTCAAAAATAAAAATAAGAAAAGGCTGGGTTTGGTGGCTCACGCCAGAAATCCCAGCACTTTGGGAGGCCAGGGCAGGCAGATCACTTGAGGTCAGGAGTTTGAGACCGGCCTGGCCAACATGGTGAAACCCAGTCTCTACAAAAAATACCAAAAAATTACCTGGGCGTGATGGCACATGCCTGTAGTCTCAGCTACTCAGGAGGCTGAGACAGAAGAATCGTTTGAACCCAGTAGGCAGAGGTTGCAGTGAGCTGAGATTGTGGCATTACACACCAGCCTGGGCAAAGCTTAGCGAGGCATGGTGCTGAGCTCCCGAGGCCCCAGCTGCTCGGGAGGCTGGCGGGAAGATCACTTGAGCCCAGGAGATCGAGGCTGCAATGAGCAGTGACCGTGCCACTGCACTCCAGCCTGAGCCACAGAGAGATCTTGCCTCAAACCAAACCAAACAAACAACAGAAACGACGCAGAAGAGCCAGGAGGCAGTACCAGAAGGGACCCACGCTGTGGTCAGGCCCGGGAGCGGGGTCCAAGCCCGAGTGGCCCCACCCACAACCTCGGGGCGGCTGGGAGGGCCGGGCGTGAGGACTAGCAAGCCCCTGGCCCCAGGCCACCGTGACGCAGGTCAGTAGGGCCCTGAGGGAGCCTGTGACAAGACTGGGTGTTGCTACTGGGCACTAGATTTTTTTTTTCTTTTTTTCTTTTTTTAAGCCAGAGTCTCACTCTGTCACCCAGGCTGGAGTGCACTGGTGCAATCTCGGCTCACTGCAATCTCTGCCTCCTGGGTTCAGGAGATTCTCCTGCCTCAGCCTCCCGAGTAGTTGGGATTACAGGCATGCACCACCACACCCGGCTAATTTTTGTATTTTTAGTAGAGACAAGGTTTCACCATGTTGGCCAGGATGGTCTCGATCCCCTGACCTCGTGATCCGCCTGCCTCGGCCTCCCAAAGTGCTGGGATCGCAGGCGTGAGTCACCGCGCCCGACCAGAGTTTTAAGAAAAACCACAAAGTGCTATGAAGTTTGAGGCTATCAGGATGGGGTGCCAGGCCAAGTTTCCTCGGGACGGGAGAGGCTGGTGCTCCAGGCGGGCTGCCGGGAAGAGGGGGCGGGAAGGGGGCCCGGGAGGGCTCTCGGGGGCGGTTCCTGGAGGGCCTCCTGGGCGGGCCCTGCGGCGGGCCGTAATTTCACTTTTGGTTCTGCGCACTTCCGGCTCCCACTCTTCGGACGGCTCCCAGGCGAGCAGACGCCCCACCCCGGGGCGCCCACGGTCACGGTGAGCTGCCCCCGCCACCGCCCCCGCCCCCGCCACCTCCCCCGCTGCCGCCGGCGCTCCCGGGCGGGGGATGCTGGTCCTGCTGCGCCCCCAAGGGTCCCAGAAAGCCCCGCGCCCCACACGGGGGCGGCAGCCCAGACTTCGGGGAATGCTGCCCTTGGCCAGCCCCGAGGCCCCGCCCTTGGACCGTGACCAGGTCGACCATCCAGATGCCTGGACCGGTGCTGGTTCCGCCCCCAGCTGCCTCCTGGGCCCAGCCTGCACTTTGGGCAGGCCCAGCACTCAGAGGCGAGGCTTCCTGGGGCAGCCGCGGGCCCTCCACAGTGGCCGCGGAGGTCGCTGTGGCCTCTGCCTCCGGAAACCTCAGCCTTGGACAGGTGGCTCATGGAGCTCCAGGCACAGAGAAGGCCCTGGAGGACACAGCTGGGGTGGGGTGAGACTCTGTCTGGGTTTTGCAGTGGGTCCCTGTGCCATGCTCAGGAGGTGACAGCTTCTGCTTCCTCCCTGCCAGAGGCAGCCATTCTAGCGGACGGACAGACTCCTCTGTGTGTTAGAGCGGGTATGGGCATTAGACCCCACTGTCCCGGACTGGAGGTATCATGGCCCCAACGACAACAGGGTGGACGCTGTATTTCTGTGTTGGGGAGTGGCCAGGGACAGGAGCTTTCTGCTGGCAGGAGCATCCCAGGATGAGCTGGGCAGGGCTGCTCTCAAGGGAAGGAGTTTCCCATCATTGGAAGCATCCAAGTGCTGATGCTGCCCCCACCCCCTCCTGCTCTTCTATCCCTGAGGGCACAACGCCTGACCCATTTCCCCTCCTCAGGAACATGGGGTCGGCCTTTGAGTGGCTGGTTCGGAGAGTGGTCCAGGAGCTGGACCACGGTGGGGCCCTCATCCCTGTGACCAGCCTGCAGAGCTCCACTGCCTTCAAGCCCTACTGCCTGGTGGTCAGGAAGCCCGCAAGGTCATGGTTCTGGAAACCCCGCTATCAGCATGTCAACCTGTCAATCAAGGACATCCTGGAGCCCGATGCCCCGGAACCAGGTGCCTGATGGGGTGCCGAGGCAGAGCCCTAGGGAAGCTGGGTGGGGGAGGGGAAGCAGGGCGCGTCCAGCCAGCCACCCACCCTGCTCTGCAGCCTCTAGCTCTGGGTCTGTCTTCCAGAGGGCAGGGCCTGGGACACGGCGGAAGGAGTGGGGCGGGAGGGGTGAGGCAGGTGGGCAGGGCCTCAGGTCTGGCCTTGCTTTAGTTTTGCAGCATGATGGCCCCTTCCACATCCATGACACCGTGGACGGGCAACTACGCACCAGCGTGGAGGTGGCAGCCCCAGGAGAGGGGAAGGTCGCAGGCGGGGCCTCGGTGTCTGACAGCTCCAGCACCTCGCTGAACGTGTTCTCGCTGAGCGTGGGCCCGAACACCTGGCAGGCCCTGCTCCAGGAGAGGTGGGCCCAGAGAGGGCAGGGCCCCGCTGACCCCAAGCAACCCTGCTTTTATTATTTTTTTTTAATTATTTTTTGAGGTGAGGTCTCACTATCTTGGCCAGGGTGGTCCTGAACTCCTGGCCTCAAGCAGTCCTCCTGCCTCGGCCTCCCAAAGTGCTGGGATCACAGGGGTGAGCCGCAGCGCCCAGTCCCAGACTTGCTCTTGGGAAGGTCACCACTTTGGGGCATCAGGAAAGTCCCAGAGGCAAGGGAGCACTGTGGCCGGCAGCGGGTTTCGGGAAGGAAGCTGCAGGGGTCACTGGGAGCCTTGGCCACCAGGACTGATCCTAAGGACCAGACTGAGCCCCAGGCTGCTGTGACGACAAGTGGTGGTGTGTTCATGGGGGCCGGGTGAGGGGCTCCTCCCTTAGTGCACCTTTCCTCACAGGACCCCGTCCCCGTGGGGAGTGTGCAGAGAGGCTGCTGGTGCCCAGGCATCCGCAGACCCTGGAGGCGCCCTCTGTGCCACCTCCCCCAGTGGCTTGGGGTCGTCGTGGGAGGGAAGGTGTCTTTAGGGGCTGCGGCCCAGTGAGCTTCCTGCTCCTCGGGCCACAGGCATCTGCGGCAGCCAGAGCACGGAGTCCTGCAGCAGCTCCGGTGCCGAGGGGACAACGTGTACGTGGTGACGGAGGTGCTGCAGACGCAGAAGGAGGTGGAAGTCATGCGGACCCACCGGCAGGAGGGTTGGGGCCTCCTTTCCCTGGCCGGAGCCATGTGCTTGCAGGTGTGTAGGCAGCCCTGTGGAGCTGAAGTCCCCGGCGGCCAGCCCACACCCACGCCCCAAAACCCGGTGCCCAGGACCCGGCCCTGAGCCCATCTTCATGCCTCAGGGTGAGGGCGAGGGCCACCTGAGCCAGAAGAAGACGGTCACCATTCCCTCGGGCAGCATCCTCGCATTCCGGGTGGCCCTGCTGGTTATTCACTCTGACTTGGGTGAGCTGGAGTTTGGGGTGTCTCAGGCCCAGGCTCTGGCAGAGAAGCAGGGAGGCCTGGGGAGAGCCACCTGCCGGCAAGGGCTGCTGTGGGCCCCTGGCTGGACAGTTTACTGTGTCTGGCAGGCGGCTGAGCTCCTTGGCTCTGGTGTGTGGGTGATCGGGCAGGGCCTGAGCTGGACAGGGGAGCTCCCGGTAGGGAAGGGGAGGGCAGGCTGGGATCTAGGTGACATGCCTCTTCCTGTCTGCTCCCTCCTGGCTGCCAGAAGTCATTCTCTTCCCGGATAAGAAGCAGAAGACCTTCCAGCCGCCCCCGACAGGTGAGCCGAGAGCCCCCAGCGTGGGGTGTCCAGCAGGCAAAGCACACTCCCTTGGCAGTTGCGGGCTTCTCCTCCAGTGCTCAGGGCACAGGGAGGTCGGGCAGCCCCCATACACACAGCTGACACGGAAGAGCTGATCCTCGGCCTTCCCGGCCACCCTCCCTGCCCTGGGCTGCCAGGTGACCAGGGCTGTGAGGGCCGGGGAAGGCCACAGCCCCCCATGCCCTGCACTCACCAGCCCTGCCCTCCCGTGCCCCTGCCCAGGCTACAGGCCTTTCAGCAGCGAAGGTTCCGGGCGGATGGACCTCTCCATGAGGGGGTGCATTGGCAACTTTCAGACAGGTCAGTGCCCTCCTGACTGCCCCGGGACCTTTGGTGGGCTCTCCTTCTGCCATCTGGGGTCTGCCTGTCCTGACCAGGGCTTTCCGGGGCCCTGTAAGCTCCCAGACCTCTGTCCCTACAGATGGGGTCCCTGCGAATGAGACAGTTACTGAAGACTTCCAGGGCCTTCAGGCAGAGGTGGAAGCTGTCTCCAAGGAACTGGCACTCATGGACGGGCAGCTGTGCCAGCAGCTGCTGGAGGGCCTGGAGCGGGTGCTGCGGGACCAGCTGGCCCTACAAGCCTTGGAGGAGGCGGTGAGCAGGGGAGGGTGCCCGGGGCACACAGGGCCCGCCCAGCCAGCCAGGCTCATCTGCCCTTCCCGTGCCCGCAGCTGGAGCAGGGCCTGAGCTCCGGGCCGGTAGAGCCCCTGGGTGGTCTGGCAGATGCTGTCCTGGATTGCCTGGTGTCACCCTCCAGAATGCTGGTGCCGGAACTCGCGGTCCCTGTTGTCTACCTGCTGGGGGCACTGAACAGTGAGCGGCCCCTGGGAGTGGGGCAGGTGGGGGGTGGGAAGGAGGGAGGTGGGTTTTCCCAGGTGGGGCTTCAGGAACCCCCTCTTACCCGACTCTCTCCCAGCGCTGAGTAAAGCCCAACACCAGCTGCTGGTGGAGGCTGTGGCGTTGAAGACCCTGTCGAGGCAGCTCGAGCTGGTGAGAGGGTTGGGCTGCGGGAGGGTGGGCTGAGCCAGCGGAAGGGGCCCTGCTGCACCTGGGGTGGGGTGGTATGGGCAGGCACAAGATGCCCAGGGCTCCCCATCTGACACACTCCTGCCCTGTCCTGGTAGGTGGGCAGCCTCTTGGAGAAGAGTGCCCCTTGGCAGAAGCGCAGCACCCTGTCCCTGCCCCCCGAGCTCCTGAAGAGCGGCTGGGGTGGAGAGACACCAGCTTGGATCTTGCTGGAGGAGTGTGGCCTGGAGCTGAGGGAGGACCCTCCCCACGTGCACTGGGAGCCACAGGCCCAGGGCCGCGTGTGTGCACTCTACGCCTCCCTGGCACTGCTGTCACAACTGAGCCAGGAGCCCCGCTAGCCTGTGCTCGGGCATGCGCTGGCAGCTCTCCAGCAGGGCAGAGTGTTTGCCCACCAGCTGCCAGCCCTGGGAAGGCCAGGAGCCCAGCAGCCGCGTGGTCAGTCTCCTGTGGGGCTCAGGAGTCGGGGAAACTCAGTAAAGCTGGCATGCGAAGGAAAGGCTGGTAGCAGAGTTTTTGAGGGGTCTTAGATCTGGGGTGGGGTGGGTAGGGGTGAGGACAGGACCCATGTGGGATCAGGAGGGACGCCAGGGCCATGAGCAGGTGATGTCTGCACCGTCCAGCTCCTTCTGCACCCTGGAGCTAAGGGAAGCCCCATGCTGGGCTTGGCCGCTCTAGAGTCATGGACCCACGGCCCTGCCCAGCCCTGCCTGTGTGCTTCTCTGCCTGCGAGGAGGGGCAGGGCGATTTAGGTGAGAAGGTTTCACCAGGCGGGTCCGTGGCTGAAGCAGGGCAGAAGCGTCTGCTTCAGGCAGCAAAGACAAGCTGCAGAAAGGCGTGGCCCATCCTCAGCCCTCAGGGGCTTTAGAGGGTGCAGGTGTGGCTGGTAACAGACCCCACCCTCCTAGGGCCACACAGGAGGCTCCTGGAGAAGCAGTGCTGAAGAAACTGACCTTTGATCTGTTTCACCCCCACTGCTTTCCTGAGCTAAATGTAGAGCAAACTCAACACCTCTCAGCCGCGTCCTTGAAAAACCCTTTCAGGTGACTTGAAAGGGTGAGTGTGGTAGGAGAAGCCTGGGTCCTAGAAAGCTTTTGAAGAGGCGGGCACGCAAGGCACAGCCTCGGGGCCCTGAGACCATCAAGGCCGTGCCACGTGACAGGCCACACCTGACCCTATCTCGAGAGTTGCACCAATGAGCTCTCTGGCAACATCGCCCATTAGAGATCATGTGGGCATCCGGGCCAAGACTGCCCTGGCTCACTGGCTGGAGGTGGAAAGGGAGTGACTATGTCAGGGTGCACCTGCCCTTTTGCCCGCCAATCTTAGCCTCCGTTGGAAGATTTACCCTGGAGTGGGCTCTCTACAGGTAGATCTAATAGACCCCGGGGGCCACAGCATCCCCATGGAGGCACCAGGCCACTATGCCACCTGAAGCCCCCCAGGAATTACAACAGGAAAGAGTCACACTCCAGAGGCCATGTGGACTTTGCATGAACTTCACTCACCCTGGCAGGGCTGCCAGGTTCTAGGCAGGGCCAGAGCAAGGCGGGGCCGAACAACTCCTAACAGGCAGCTGTGTGGTGCAAGCCACACCTGGGCCATAAACAGCCTGCTGCAGGATGGCACGGACTCTCCCGGGCACCACAGTGGGGGGAACACAGCCTCACCGTTGTGTTTGCTCAGCAGACTCTCCAGTGTGCTGTGGGGTGCAGGCGAGCGCTGTGCTTGGTGGGAGGGGTGGGCTGTGCATAGTTGCCCTGAGGTCTGACCCCAGCTTGCAAGGTGAGCGAGGCCAGGCTGGCTTCCCTCTTTGGGGCTGCTACTGAGAGGACCATGTGGCTGGGTCCTGAAGCCTGTCCCCTCCTGTGCCCCCCACGGGTGCTCCCGACCCATCCTGGGCGGTGCGGACCTCAGACAGATGACTGGCTTGAAGCCTTCGAAGGTTCCTGAGCTCCAGGCCTGCATCCTCTCTGCTCAAGAATGCTGACCTGTCTCCCTGCCACACCTGCTGTGCTCTCTTAGCCAGGCCATCACATCCCCTGTTCATAATGTCAGGCCCCATGGAGCCTGGTCTTCTCCAGAAGCTGGCCCCAGCCTCCCCCCAAGCTGGACCACATAGGCCTGGGATCACACCTGTGACATCACACACAGGCCAGGGATGTCCATGGCGCCCTCTCCCACCTTCTCGAGCTATTTCTTATACGTTGAATCCCGTTTTGGTATCTGCCATGGAGGATACAAACTAACCCACCATACCTTGCCCCCGGCTCCACAAAGACCCATGCCCTGGGCCTGATCCTCAGCTTCCTGCTTAAACCTGTAAAGAGACCCTGACCCCACAGCTGACAGCTCTAACTGCACCCGTTCAGTGCCTGCTGGACCAGAGCACAGCTTCTGTCATAGGGTTAACCCAGCCTGACCTGGCCACAGCCTGGAGCCTGCCTGACCTTTAACCCTGCTGCCAAACTGGCTCTTACCTGGGGCCACATCAGGGCCTGTGGCCTATTACCCCAGCCGGAGCCAGATCTTGGACCGGTTCAGTTCCCCATAACCACACTCAAGATAGGTGCCCCACGTTTTCCATCCACGTGTTTATTTTAGATGCTTTCTGTGCAGCAGCTGGGGAGACAGGTCAGCAGGATTCCCATGCCTGCCCCCAAGGGGGAATGGTCCCAGCCCTTCACAAGGCTACCCACACTCCCTGTGCATGTGTGGAGGCTTCTGTGAGGAGGAGGCTGCGAGGGGGCCTTGAATGTGAGGACATTTCCAGGCAGGCATCCTAGGTTGCAGGAACCTGCCGACCAGAGCCAGAGGGGTGAGCTCACAGCATTGGCGGCTCCCAGAGCAGCCTCTTCCTCGTGTGTCCAGTGGCACCTTCCTCATTCAACCCTGGGAGGGGTGATGGGCATTGTCACCACTGCTCAGTCTGATTGGGCTTGCACATGGCACCCCACATCTGGACCCACAGGTGTGATCCCGAGCTGACATGGTCCAGCTGGGAGGGAGGCCGGGGCCAGCTTCCAAAGGCCAGGCTCCCATGGGGCCTGACATGATGAACGGAGGGCATGATGCCCTGGCTGAGGGCACAGCAGGTGTGGCAGGGTGACAGGTCAACACTCTTGAGCAGAGAGGACACCGGTCAGGAGCCTCAGGATGCCAGCAAGGAATGGGGTGCAGGACGAGGATGTAGGGGTGGCCAGCTGCAGGGCCGGCCAGGCCACAGCATCCCATCCAGGCATGAGATGGAGACCCAGGAGGGCAGCCTATGGGATCACCAGCTTCAGAGTCCCCCACCAGACTCGAGACCAGGTACCATCTGGGCCAGGAGCCATGCCCAACTGGGGCACAAGGGACGCTCCAGGAGGCTGGGAGAACAAGAGACCTGACGGGAACAGATGGGTGCTGGCTGTCCCTCTCCGTCGCCGTCAGGGTGCCTGAAGAGGGGTGGGGGGGAGTAGGTGGGGGGAGTAGGTGGGGGGGAACGGGCACCGGTGTCCAGTACCAGGCCCAGGGAGCCCCTCTGTCGGGGCGAGGACGGGCTGCTGTGCACATGGGGTGCCCAAGTCGGATCCCGGCCCGCGGGCCCCAGCCCCGAGCCTCAGGCTCGGCGGGGTCCGGAGCAGCCCCAGCGGCCTGCGAGGCTCCTACGCGGGAAGGGGCTGTCGGCGAAGACTGGTGGGGGCCGGGCGGGGCGGGGGGCGAGGCGGAGGAGGCGTAGCCCTCGGGGACGGCCCCGGGAGCGGGCCAGCAGCGCCACCTGCTGAGCGGACACGTGTGCTGCCGTGGCCACGGCCGGCTCGGGGTCGTTCTGGAGCCGCCCTAGGTCTGCGGGGAGATCACAGCTCAGACGGGGGCGCCCAGGACGGCCGAGATCACGGGTCAGACGGCTCCCAGGACGGGCCCTGGCCTCCACCCACCACTCCCGTCCACTCCGCCCCAGAACCCGCCACTTCTCCAGGATCCCACTCCCTGGCAAGGCGGGGCCTCACCGTGGAACAGCGAGTCCAGCAGGTCCTGGTTGACGCAGCCGGGGCTGGCGTGGTGGACAAGGAAACCTGGACCACAGCAGATGCATGAGTGCGGGCCCCACACCCGCAGGGCAGGGCTGGCCCAGCTCCCACAGCCCGGGTGCCAGGAGCAGTGTGACCTGGGCGGCCTCACCTATGAGCACGGCGGCTGCCCGGCGCAGAGGGTCCTGGGGACTCCGCAGGTAGCCTTGAGTCTGGCTCAGGAAGTTAGGCACGTGGCCCGGGTACCGCTGAACCTGGGGATAAAAGGGCTAGTGGCAGGACAGGAGGGCTGATCCTGAGTGTGGAGGAGGTTGCAGAGCTGAATCCAGGGGCTGGTGGTCCAGGGGAGCCCCCAGGGCAGGTGGCATGGTCCGAGGCCTTGGACTTGCCCCACCAGCAGCCTGACTATCCGGTTTGGCTGCGGTAGAAACGGTTTGGGGGCCCCGGTGAACCCTGGAACAAGGGGGCAGCTGATCACACCCTCTCGAGGTCACCTTGCTTCCCTACTGACCAGGCGGCGGCAAACGTGGCTCAGGGCCTCGGGGCTATCGTAGCGGGCCACAGTGACCATCTCCTCCAGCATGCCCCAGCAAAAGGCCTGGTCGCAGCGGGCGAGGGTCCACTCTGAGCTCTGGGATACGGGAAGGGAGCCGGGTCAGGGGTCCAGGAAGTAGAAAGGCAAAAGGTGGGGTGGGAAGAGGGGGAACAGGGGCATCGGGCTAGGGACAGAAGAGCCCAGGGCAGGGGGCTGGAGTGAATCTGCCCAGGGGAAGAGCAGTAGTAATCTGGCAGCCCGTGACGCCTGCCCCTGAGGTCCTTGGGGTGGGGGAGTCCCTGACCTGTAATGGACGGAGGGGCGGCGCGGTGGGAGTGGGGTGTGTTGGCTGGCGTAGGGGTGGGAAGGTGTGGGGCGGCTGACCTCAGCAGCATCTGGGCTGGGGTCATGCAGGCGCAACAGCAGCGGCACGAGACTCTGTAGCACCAGCCTCCGCAGGGGGCCGCGGAGCCCAAGCCGGAGCATGCCCCGGCCCCGGCGCACCAGAGTCCCAAGGAGCCCGACCGCTGAAGCGCGGACTGAGTCCCGGGTCTGCGTGGAAGAGCGCCGTCAGGGCGGACAGAGGCTGAGAGGGACTGCAAGGGTGGCAGGGGGCGGCCAGGGCGGAGCGAGGAAGCAGGGGGTCTAGGGAAGGCTGCTGACTTGGTGTGATCTGGGGACGGGGCCTGGAGCTGGACCTGGTCGGGAAGCCTGGGGAACCCCTGGAGGGCTGGCCTTAGGGAATGGGGTCTGGAAGGAAAAGTCTAGCGGGGAGGAGCTTGGCGGGACAGGATCTTGGAGGGCGCGCCTGGGGGGACGGAGCTGGGCGACAACGGGAGGGCGGGCGGGGAGGGCTGGAGGGAAGCAGCCTCGGAGGGAGAGACCGGAGGGGCGGGGCCTGGGAGGAAGAGACTGGACGGGGCAGGGAGGAGCCTAGCAGGAACAGACGGGGAGGGGGGCGGGGCAGGGAGGAGCCTAGCAGGAACAGACGGGGAGCGGGGCGGGGCAGGGCAGGGAGGGGCCTAGCAGGAACAGACGGGGAGCGGGGCGGGGCAGGGCAGGGAGGGGCCTAGCAGGAACAGACGGGGAGCGGGGCGGGGCAGGGAGGGGCCTAGCAGGAACAGACGGGGAGCGGGGCGGGGCCTTTCAGGGCAGGGCCTAGGAGGGAGAGACTAAAGGGGTGGGGCGGGGCCTGGGAGGGAGTGATTGGAAGGGCGGGGCTGGGCAAGGGAGGAAAAGCCGGGGAGGGAGCCTGGGGGAGGGGCCGGGGGGGATGGACTGGGGTCGGGGCCTGGTAAGGCGGGGCCTGGGAGGGAGAGGCTGGGGCGGGTCCTGAGGGGGCGGGGCCTGAGAGGGCGGGGCATTGCTCACGTGGTCCAGCAGCGGGCGGAGGCGGGGCCCCAGCTCCGAGCTCAGGAGCCGCACAGGCGCCCGGGGCCGTAGCAAGAGCCTCTTCAGGGCGCCCAGAGCTGCACCGACGAGCCGCGCGTCGCCTTCGCCCAGTGCGCCCAGGAGCGCCGGCAGCAGCGCGCTCACGTGCCGCACCTACTGGGACTCGTGGTCAGCCTCTTGCAGACCTTGCCGCAGCCTGGCCGGGCTCCTCTCCACCCCTTCCCTTGTCTCACCTTCCTGCGACTCAGCGCGAGGTGGCCCAGGCCCAGCAGGCCCAACCAGCGCACGGTGGGCTCGGGGTCTCCCTGCCAGGTGAGAAGTCGCTCCAGGATAACCTCCTCCCGCAGGAGCCGTGCGGTGGGCCGGCTCTGCAACAGCTAGGCGAGGCACACGGGGTCAGCTGCTGCGGCTTAGGAATCAAGTCCACGGTCACCTTTCGCCACCCATTCGGGAAGCAGGCTCACCCCGGTGAAGAAGGCCATAGCCGTGAGGCGCTGCGGGTCGTCGGCGCTGCGCAGCCGGGGAAGCAAGTCTGCGAAGAGGCCTCGCAGGTGGTGGTCGGCGTGTGCCACCATGGCACTGGGGTAGGTGGAAATGGGAGCTCTCGCTCCGCTTGGCGGCCTTACTCCTCAAGAAGACCCCATCCCAACACGACCCTCGTGCCCCTGCCTTTTCCCTGTCCCCCTGCCCGGCGCCAGCACCTGGCCAGCAACGAGTCTCCTCCTGGTGTGACATCCTGGGGCCCCTCCTCACCTCGCCAGCAGCAGGACACCCTCCAGGTGGGTGTGGGCTCCCACCAGCCTCCTCCAGCCTCCCGCCTGCTCCATGCACGTGACCACCATGCGGCCTCCATCCCCAGTGAGCAGAGCCTTCAAGGCCTCCACAGCGCAGCTGGCGGTGGGGACAGTGAGCAGGTGGGCAGTGAGGCTGAGAGGGTGACAGCATGCTGGCCCGTCCCACATTCCCTGGTGTTGCCTCTCACCTGGCGTGGCTGTGTGGTGGTCCTCGGTGGGACAGAACCCAAATCTTGGGCATGTCAGGGGAGCGAGGGCTGCGGGCCAGCTCGTGCAGCTGTGTGACTAGCGCAAGCAGCAGATGGGAGTAGAAGCCCCTCGTGGCTCCCACGCAGCCTGAAACAGCCAGCATCTCCCCAAGAGCACGAGTGGCCTGTGGAGCAAGTGGCTCACTCAGGCCGTGGGCACCGGGAGCTGCGTTGGACAGCAGGCGGACAGGCATGCCATAGACAGGACAGAGACTAAGCCTCAGACACGCGTGGGACATTCCCGGAGGAGTGACCTAGGTGCAAACTCCCCGTCACCGCCCTCCTCCCCACCACCCCGCGACCGTGCCTGCCCCATGGTAATGGCTGGAGCCACCTACCGCCAGCGCCTGGGGCTCAGGCCCTGAAGCACCCTTCAGTGCCCACAGCAGCTGCACCAGCACCTGCCCATTTACACGCTGGTTACGGCTTAGGCTGCGCCAGAGCTCGGCCGCTGCCCTGAGGGTTCGGAGGGGGCTGGTGTGAGACAAGGGATGGTGCAGGGTGGGTGTCGAGGAGATGTAGGGGGTCCCCAGCTAGGGTGGAGGCAGGCACTAGGACTCCAGCAGGGGAGGGGCGGGAAACCACCACCCCGGTCTCCCCCATCCCCAAATCCCAAATAAACAAATGAAGTGTTAATTGTGCAGACCACAAAATAGCCTGTCTCAAGCTCAGCTGCCGGGTGGAGACCCGCTGGGAGTCCTGTTGGGTCAGCGACAGTGAAATAAACCTGGCATTATTATTTTTTTAATCGCTACAGAGAAGAAAACCAAAGATAACTTCTGGGGAAAATTAACCAAAGAGCCAGGGGTGTCCAGGCACGTTGGCCCCCCAGGCTCACTCACCCCACTCCGGAGCCAACCCCAGCATGGTCTCCAGGGGAGACTACGTGGAGATAGAAGACGGCACCCAGAGGGGCCCAGCCTCAGAAACTCTGTGGCAGGAGGGTGGGCGGAGTTTGCAGAACTAACAGTGAGGGGAGCAGGAATGGATACGGGGCAGGAGTCACCGCGGGGATGGAGTAAGGAGGCCCTGCTCCCTTTCAGCTCCCCTGTCTGGGGCCAGACTCCATCGCCAAGCGGGAAGGGGGAAGGAAGCCGCGTGGGGGCCGCAGGGCCAGCCGGGTTGGGTTACCGATCGGGGGGCAGAGAGCGGGGCAGCAGCGCACACACCACGTCCCGCGCATGCTCCAGGGCCAGCGCGCTCAGCACTCTCAGGGCCGCTCTCCGGGGCCTCCCCTCCGCCAGGCTGGGCACCTGCGCCAGCAGCCCTCGCACCAGAGCATGCACCTGGTGGAGAGGAGCAGACTTCAGCAGTCAGGCCTCTTCCACTGTCCATTCCCTCTCACCTGTACCCACCTCACCCCCACCCCAGCCCCACCTGGCTGGAGCAGCCTGAAGGTGGCAGGGTCAGGCTGTGCTCTCCAGGCTCCTCCCACCACCTTGGCACCAGCCGGCAGGAGTCTGTAGGGCATGGAGTGGGTGGAAGCTGACCTGGTCCTCCAGCCGTTCCCCCTGGGCCTCCAGGGCTGAGGACAGGGTGAGCGCTGTCGCCTGGGTCCCTGCAAAGCCAGCCTCCTCCAGGCAGGCAGCCGTGTACAATGCGAGGTCAGCAAGAACCCCCTCCTCCCAGGAACTCTGGGGAACCTAGGGCAGGACGGGTGGCGTGTCTGAAGTGCCCAAGCCTCTCCTAGCTCTCCTCCCGGTCCCACAGCTTCCCACCCTGCTTCCTACAAAATCCCTCGCTCCTCTGTTGCTCACCAGCCTGTTTCGCCCTGACCTCCGCCAGGCCCAGCACGTCCCATTCCACCTAGCCTTCACGGGAGTCCCGGCGGTCCACACAGCATCCCTTCCCTCACCCCTCACCTGGTGGGGCCCCTCAGGGGAGCGGGGCTCGCTGCCAGCTTCAGGGACGGTGGCCCCACACCCAGGCTCAGTCTCAGAATGGGTGGCGAGTGCCTGGGTCTGTGGCTCGGCTTCAGGTTTGAGCTCCCAGGGCTCAGGCTGAGGGCCTGTGGAAGGGGGTTCCCGGGACCACCCCTGCCTGGCCCGGATTCCTTCGGCCACAGCTGTCAGGGTTAGAGCCCCCACGGGCGTCTCCTGGACCCAGCCCCACACACCCCCAGCCATAGCTGCCTCTGCCTGTAGCACCTGCTGCTGCTCCTCCCGGGAAGTCGTGCCCAGGCCTGACCTAGAAGCTGGCCCGGGCAGGACCATGGACGGGCGTGGTGGCGCGTGCGCGAGCTTGTGGGGGCTGGGGAGCCACACGGAGGTGCCTGCTGTGGGCCTGTGAGGGGCCCTCCTGACCCAGCTGCTGGAGGGGAGTGGCCAGCCTGGAGCCTGAGTGTCGTGGTCTGGCTCTCCCCACCAGGACCCTGGGAACAGGATCCCCAAGAGCTGGCGGAATCACAAAGAAAGGGGGAGAAGGGCCCTAACCCTGACTACCAGCCTCTCTTGGCCGGGGGCTTGGGGCAGTTGTGGACAGCCCTGAGGAGGTCCTAGCTGGGTCCAGGAGTCTGGGCCCCACCCTGAGCTGAGGCCTGATTCAGCCCCTGCCCAGCAGTCAGCTCCCCACTGGGCCTGGGGCTAGGGGCTGGCCCTGCCCCCCGCCCACTGGCTCTGTCAGACACCCTGGAACGGGCATGACTGGGTGGGCTTGGGGCAGCCCGGAGGGGTGGAGGGGCAGTGAAGATGCCAGAGGAGCAGTGGCCCCTCCAGAGCTTGTGCAGGCACCTACCACTGTCGGGGGGCCCCTTCTGGGTCCTGGCTAGTTTTGAAGGGTAACCCCACCCAAATCTCATGTTGAAATGTAATCCCCAATGCCGGAGGGGGAGCCTGGTGGGAGGTGATTGGATCCGGGGGTGGACTTCCCCCTTTGGTGCTGTTCCCATAATAAGAGTTCTCAAGATCTAGTTGTTTTAAAGTGTGGCACCGCCCCACCGCCATGTAACACCTGCCCGCTTCCCTTCCGCCATGACGTTGTTTCCTGAGGCCTCCCCAGCCATGCTTCCTCTACAGCCTACAGAACCATGGGCCAATTAAACCTTTTTTTTTTTTTTAATTACCAGTTTTGGCTGGGCGCGGTGGCTCCCACCTGGAATCCCAGCACTTTGGGAGGCAGAGGCAGGTGGATCACGAGGTCAGGAGTTTGAGAGCAGCCTGGCCAACATGGCAAAACCCTGTCTCTACTAAAAATACAAAAATTAGGCCAGGCACAGTGGCTCCCACCTGTAATCCCAGCACTTTGGGAGGCCAAGGAAGGCAGATCACGAGGGCAGGAGATCAAGACCATCTTGGGTAACACAGTGAAACCCCATCTCTACTAAAACTACAAAAAATTAGCTGGGTGTGGTGGCATGCACCTGTAGTCCCAGCTACTCAGGAGGCTGAGGCAGGAGAATTGCTTGAACCTGGGAGGCAGAGGTTGCAGTGAGCCGAGATAGTGCCACTGCACTCCAGCCTGAGTGACAGAGCGAGACTCCTTCTCAAAAAAAAAAAAAAAAAAAATCAGCCAGGCGTAGTGGTGGGCTCCTGTAATCCCAGCTACTCCAGAGACTGAGGCAGGAAAGTCACTTGAACCCAGGAGGCGGAGGTTGTCGTGAGCGAGGTCATGCCGTTGCACTGCAACCTGGGCAACAAGAACAAGACTTGTCTCAAAAAAATAATAAAATAAATAAATTTCCCAGCCTCGGGTATTTCTTTACAGCAGTGCAACAACGGACGAACACTCCCTAGCTGGGCCCCTTGGAGTGCGAGGTGCCCTGCGGGTGCCTGGGGCGTGCTGTGCTCTGCCCAGTGTGTGTGTGAGTCTGTATCTCTCTCCAGCTCATACTCCCCAGGGCTGGCTGGATGGGCCCCTGCTCCGTCCCCGCCCTCCACCCTCAGCCAACCACACAGTGGGTGCTGCCCAGCCCTGAGCCCTGGGGAGCCAGATGAGCTGGTCTGGTGGAATGCCTGGGCAGGCGGAAGTGTCCCTGACGCACCCCAGGCGGTCGGCATTCCTCCCACACCTTTGCCTATCTGTGCCCCCTCAGGCTGCTTGGACAAGTGAGGCCCAGGCCCCCAACCTCCACTTCGTGCCAAGCCTAGAACCTCTCTCCCGAGCAGTTCCTCTGAAGCTCGTGTTGCCAAAACTGGCGGAACCCTGAGATCAGGAACTTGCTGGCGCTGAGTCAGGGCCAGCCCAGCACACAGCCAGGCACAGTGCCACCTGGGCCGGGTGTCTGCAACTGAGTCAGTTCCTGGAGCTTCTGCTTCTTCCCCATCCTTCCTCCCCTCCCCTGGGCTGCTGGGTCGGGAGCTGTGTCCCTGAGGCCTGGCTGGCCGGTGACAGATGCCAAGGTGGTGCCGGGTTGGCATCAGCAGTGGCAGGAGACACCTGAGCTCTCACTTGTGGACTGTGGAGTTTGAAATGTCCTCACTGACCCTGAGCCTGGGGGCAGTGCATAGGCAGCTGTGGGAGCCCAGGGCCACGGCTGGACCCTCTTACCTGGCACCACCCCACCCTGTCCCGCCCCCAGCCTGCCTCTAGCAAGGAGGTGTCTTCTGCAGGAAGTCCCTCCCTGCCTGTGGCCTTGCAGCTCGTGTGGGATCTGACTCCCCACAGCCCACCCGCAGCTGGGGGCTCCTGGCTGCCCTTCAGGCCTCAGTGCAGGGCTGTCTCCCACCCCAGCAGGACCCGTGCCTTCCCTGGGATGCAAACCCTCCTGCTCCTCGAGCTCAGATTCCCGACTCCAGCCCAGCCCCCGCCCCAGCCCCAGCCCGGGAGGCCCTGCGGCTGGGTGAGCAATGACACAGGACAAGCCGTGGGGTTAGCGAGTGACTCGTGTTGTTTCAGGCAGCCCCGCTGGAAGACTCAGGGGGACGCCCCCACACGCAGACTGTCCACAAGGGCCTGCAGCCTCTCCGACAGCACCACCTGCAGGGAGCAGAGGAGGGGAGCGGTGGGTGGCGGGGTGGGGGCACCCAGGGCAGGACACCAGGGTGGGCATCCCCCCACCTGGTACTGTGCCGGGCTCCGCAGCCGCCTGTGCGCAGGGCTGAGTTGGCTCAGGGACAGCTGGGCCAAGGCTCTAGACTCTGCCAGGGATGGGAGTGGCTCACACAGCTGCAGGGAAAAGGCAAGGAAAGAGACACTCAAGGCTGGCTCCCGGTGAGGGCTCCGCTGGGGCTGGGGGCAGGATGAGGGCAGAGGAGCAGCCACCTGTCCCTGCTGGAGGCAGAGCCGCAGCAGTGGCTCCACCTGGGCTGGCCGCACGGTGCAGGGTTCCTGAGCCCCTCGAGGCCACACCCTCAGCTCCTGCCCAGCCCGTGGCACTGGCTCTTCTGCCAGCTGCAGCACATCCATGAGGAGAGACCCTGTGAGGGTGGGGTCAAGAATAAGGGGGGCCCTGGTGCCTTGAAGGCGGACAATGGGGGGATGGGAGGCGCTCACCGTCAGAGCCCAGGAGCCGGAAAGCAGTCTTGCTCCCAGGCAATGTCTGCTTCTTGGGGTCCTCGGTCAGCTTCATTCGTGGCTGGCCCCCCACGGCCACCAGCTGGGAGGAGAGGGTGTTGAGCTGGCTGGGCCTCATCTCCCACCCCTCACCATCCCTCAGACCTGCCCCGACCCGGGCCACGGACACTGTCCCCACCTTATAGACGCAGCCCAGGGAAGGCTGTTGGGGACAAGTGACCACACTGGTGCCAATGCCAATGACGTTCACCTCGCTGCCCTGGGTGAGGGAGAGGAGGTGGCAGTGAGCCCAGCCAGGACCTGTAAGGGCCCCAGGAGCCCCCCAGCCACGCTCTGCCCACCCCCTTGCCCACCCCACCTCCTGGGCCAGTTGTGCCAGCGCCTCCTCATCAATGTTGTTGCTGACCGCGATGGGGACTGACTCCAGCCAGGGAACCTGGAAGCTGCGCGTGGGTGGAGAGAGGGTGGGGGCTGCCCCTCAGGTCTTCTGATTCACCTACCGCCCCTCCCCACAGCCTCAGTCTGGGACACCTGTGCTCACCTTCTGCTTAGGAGCCCCCTAGGGAGCTCCACCCCTTACCTCCCTGCCAGGGCCTGCAGGAGAGGACCTCACTGTCCCTCCCTGCCCCACCCCCAAATCCTGGCTCCCCGGGGGTCTCCCACCAGGCAAACCTGCTCCCTGGAGAACTCACTGGGCAGCAACGGTTCGGAAGATCTGGCGGATCTCCTGGGCCTGCTGCAGCAGGTCACCGCTGTCCAGCCTCACGCCCACTGCCCGGTAGCCCAGCTCTCCCAGGGCCAGCGAGACTGCCAGGAAGTTGGGGAGACCACTCCTGCAGGGACAGATAAGGGGGTCAGGGACTGCCAAGGTTCTGCCGAGCCCACTCCTAGAGTGCTGGGACTCACCTCCGCACGCTGTAGGAGTCCAGGAGGCCCTGGAAGGCCCGGGGAAAGGCCAGGGCATAGGCCACAAAGGCTGCCCGCTCGCCTGGGTGTGGCTCCTGCACCCCCAGCCCCATGTGGGCACACACGCGCTCCAGCCACACCTGGGCTTTGGCCACCAGGTCCACCCCAGGGCCCTCACCAGCCGCTGGCGCCAACATCTGTGGAATGGGTTGGTGAAGAATGGGGGCCAAGAATGCTGGGTGAGGCCTGGGAGCAGCCAGGGCCACCCTGGTTTGAGGGCAAAGGTAATGCAGGCCATGCCAGCTTCCTGGGACAGCACTGGGGTGACCTTCCCCGGGTGGCATGCCTCTCTCTTGGGCAAGGGCTGCTTGGGGCCTGTCGCCTGGAGACAGCAGGGTTGAGAGGAGGGACTGACCGGGTCAGGGGGCAGCTCGCTGCCTGAAAAGGAAGTGACGAAGGAGTGGGCCAGGGTCCCGGCCACCGGCACACCTCGAAGCTGGCCCGCTAGCACGTTGCTGCTACTGTCAAAACCTGGGGAGGAAGGCGGTGGGATTGGGGGACTTCCGGCCAAGCCGGGGCTCCTCCTTTCCGGCCCTTGCCTTCCCGGGCACCAGACCCTCACCGCCCAGGTAGCTGTAGGTGGAGGCCGTCAGGCCCCCATCCGGGCCCTGCGCCCGTCGCAGGCCCATCTCTAGCAGCCGCTTCTCTGGCCCTGCGATCAAGCGAAGCCGCGCAGCGTTGGTGGCCACCAGGCTGTGGGGGGCACAGGGAGGGGGTCGCCAGACCACCCAAGATGGCAGAGTTACCTGGGGCCTGGAACTCCCAGCCCCGGAGCTCTACCCTCACCCGGCCCCTCCTTACACCCTGCACAGTGGGGGCGGGAGGCCAGCCCCGGGACCCCTGGGCAGCGCGGGACCCCGCCGCTGTGGCCGTCCCAAGGCCGCCGGCCCGCAGCCCACCTGGCGTAGCTGACCAGGCAGAGCAGCGGCGTCTCCAGCAGCTGCACCAGCAGGAGCGGCCCGGACACCTGCAGCAGAGGCACCTGCGGGAGCGAAGTCAGCTCTGCGCCCGCGCCGCACCCCGCCCCCGCGCCGCACCCCGCCCCCGCGCCCCCGCGCCCCACCCCGCCCCCGCGCCCCACCCGCCCCCGCGCCCCCGCCCGGCCCGCTCACCCCTACTCACGCCTGGGAAGGCGAGGGAGCCCTCGGGCAGGGCCCGCACCGTCACCTCGGAGCAGTCGAGGGCCCGAAGGTGCTCGAAGAACGCGGGGTCCGTGTCTGGAGGCAGCACCGAGGCCAGGAACTGCACGTCTGGAAACCAGGTTACTGCGCTGAGACCAGAGGTAACGTGCAGGCCCTGGCAGGAAGGTGAGGGGTGGGGATCTCTAGGGCTCCTAAGCAGAAGGCGAGCGCAGGTGTCCCTCACTGAGCGCGGGGACAAACCGGTTGTGGGGCATGGGAGTTCCATCGGGCGGGCGAGGACTTACACAGGCCATAGGGGGCTACATCGGGCGTGGGGGGCTCGTGGAGTGGGGGCTTCCATCGGGTGTGGGGGGCTTGTGGAGTGGGGGCTTCCGTCGGACGTGGGGGGTTCCTGGGGTGGGTGGGGGCTCCCGTCAGGCGTGGGGCGCTCGTGGGGTGGGGGCTCCCGTCGGGTGTGGGGGGCTCCCGGGGTGAGGGGTTCCGTGGGGCGTGGAGGGGCTCCCGGGGTGGGGGCTCCCGTCGCGCGTGCGGGGCTACCGGCGTCCCGCAGGCGGAAGGCGCGCAGGAAGCGCACACAGTCCCGCAAGCCGGCGGCCAAGGCGAAGGCGCCGCCGAACGGGCAGCGGCGGAAGAAGAGCTCGAACTCGGCGGCGTCCCGCGCCCGGCCCGCGCGCCAATAGCCGAGCGCCATGGTGGCCTGGTAGAGGTCTGTGAGCAGCGGCCGCGCCGCCGCGCGCCCCTCGGGGTCCTGCTCCGCCGCCATCCCGCTCCCGACGTCTGGACTCCGACCCGCCCCGGCCTGGGCCCCGTGACTCGCCCCAGCCTATGGCGCGCTCCCGGCGGGGCTTATCGTAAGGTTTGGGCGCAGCACGGGACGCGCCAGAGGACGGGATGGGTCTGATGGTCTCGGCGCGCTGAGAGGGACCGCAACAGCTGGACCCGGGATGGAGTGGGGATGTCACCCAACTCCTCTCGGACCCCCAACCCCACTCCAGGCCCAACGGCCTCTTTGGAGCGCAGTCCGGTCCCGGTCACCGGAGGTGCTTCCTGTGGCCCGGGGCTCCACCCCTTGGTCGGGTAACGAGGTGCAGCTTTCCAGGAGGTGGAAAAGGTGGAGGACAGGCCAGCCAGACTGCACCAGCAGCGACCCAGCGGATGGCAGTCGGTCGCCGGCCAGGCTGTGCCCTGGGCCTGGGGAGTGGAGGCCGGAGGCTGCCCCAGCTGGAGCTTGAGCAGCCAGGCTGGGACGAGGGAGCCCAGATGGGCACGAATATCGTTTGGAAAGAGCTTGGCACCCAGGAAAGGCTGGCATGAGGCAGGGGGCGGGCGCATGCCCAGCCAGCTGGCACCAGAAGGCCTTCTGTGGCTCTGAAGGCTGTGTTCCTCAGATGGCTTTTATCAGGTCCTGCACTCCAAGCCCCATGGGAAACCTTCTAAAGCTCTGAGGGTAGTCAGGACCCTCAGGACCCGGGGGATCCATTCCCTGTGGCTTGGGGCCCCGAAGACAGTCTGACCAGAAGTAATCCAGTAATCACATGCCACCCTCCTTCACCCCAGGGCAGACACGGGTGGTCCGGGGAGGGGGCGTGGCCACACAAGCTGACCACATGGGGCTGCCAGTACACCAAGGTCCAGCTCCACAGAGCACAGGCAGCCCCACTCTGGCCACCCCAGATCAAGGAAGGAGCACAGTCCCTGGATCGAGGGGGGCAGGGGCACCAGGACTGAATGAGGGGAGGGCCAGGGCAGCACGTGATCAAGGGCATGGCAGCAGGGCCGGGTGCCGCTGGGGCCTCTGTCTGGGCGGTTCCAGGCTTGCACACTTGCTTCCATGGGGGACAGTGCTGACAGGAGGCGGAGCGGGGGGGTGTTGATGGCCTCTCCAGATAATAAGCTAACAGATTCTGTTTCTGGCTTTTTAAACCCCCTGAACTGGACTTGCTTGCCATGAAAAGAAGGAAGGGCCAGAGCTTTGGGAGGGAGTGGCCAGGAGAAAGAGGGCAGGTCACATGGCCACGGAGGGTGACGGCAGCTGAGGACCGTGTGGAGGTGGCAGAGCAGAGATGGGGCTGAGACAGGGAAGGAGACAGGCCAGGTATGAGCAGGAAATGACCAGGACGGGAGCCAGAGGGCCGGTCTCAGTTTTTAATCATGGCAGGGCCTCGCGCACGCACACGCACACGCACACATTCAGGCTTCAGATCTTGTTGAAAGCTGCGATGTCGACACTCTGCACCTGGGGAGAGGCAGAGGGCGATGGTCAGGGCTGTTTCCCTACAGCCCACTTGGTGCCAGGAGCCTCCTCTGAGGCAGGGTTCACTCTGGGACTCGCCCCCTACTGCTGTGGGGTGGAGCACAGGGTGTGGGCTGGGGCCCCCAGCCTCCTCACCCCCCTTCCCTCCCCAGCCAGCCCACTCACATGCTCCTCAAACTTGGTGATCTCCTCCTCCAGCAAGTCCGTCCCCACCTTGTCATCCTCCACCACACACTGAATCTGCAGCTTCCGGATACCGTAGCCCACAGGCACCAGCTTGGAGGCCCCCCAGACCAGCCCGTCCAGTTGGATGGAGCGCACACAGGACTCCAGCTGGGCCATGTCCGTTTCATCATCCCACTGTGGAAAAGGAGAAAAGCTGGGGTCAGCCACCTCGAGAATGCCTGTGTGCTCCCCACCACTGTGTGTGCAATCGTTTCCTTAAAGGGCCCTCAGAACACAGTTCAAATTCACACCTGCATGTCTCCAAGTTTGTGTTTATCCCAAGACTTCTAAACTTGGCTTTAAAGTCTCCCCAGAGCCCAGAAGGGCAGGGGGAGGATCACAAGCTGAGCCAGCTGGGCGGGTGCCAGGGCAGTGCCCAGCCACCCAGAGCCCTGCCCCTCCCACTCACAGGCTTGACGTCCAGCAGGATGGAGGACCTGGCCACCGGCGCAGGCTTCCTGGCCTTCTTCTCCGCGTACTGCCGCAGCCGCTCCTCCCGCAGCTGGGCTGCCTCCTTGTCCTCCTCCTCATTGTCGCTGCCAAACAGGTCAATGTCATCGTCCTCGTCATCCTCTGCTGGTGTGGCTGGCTTCTTGGTTGGGGGCTCCACTTGGCGCATGGGAGACACGTGCTGCCACAGGGGATGGGACAAGAGGCAAGGCTGAGACGCCCCAACCAGGGCCCAGAGCGGCCTGGCCGCCTCCTGGCCCTCCACCCTCCCTCCACCGGAGGAAGGGCAGGCCCTGGGCACCCGAGCTGGGGCTCCCAACACACAGGGCCCAGGGAATTAGCTGTAAACCTTCCTGGGGACTTAAGGACGACAGTATCCTGGCTGCCAGCTCATCACTGTTGCTGGGGCCAGCGCACAGGGAGATTGGTAAGCCAGCAGGGCTGTGTCGTCCCCTTGCAGCATCAGGTTTGGGGAGGGCACGCACCTGGGTCTGCGGGGCTGTGGCCCGGTGGCCGGGTGAGCTCTTCTCCAGCACATTCAGCCGGGCCTCCAGCTTGGAGACAGCCTGCTGCAGCTCCTGCACCACTGCGGGGGCGAGGGGGGCATGGTTAGATGGCAGGGGCCAGGGGCAGCCCCTACCCGCTGGCCCGGGCCTCACCGCCACGCAGGCTCTGGTTCTCCACTTCCAGACTGGCGATCCGGACAACGAGCTCGCTGTGGTCTCCGCTGGGGCTGCTGGAGGCCCCGGGGCCTGAGCTCTGCAAGGCAGGAGGAGGGGAGGGCTCAGTGCCCCGGCCTGCTCCTGGAGCCCTTTATTCACAGCTCCTAAGAGCCCCTCAGAGGCTCTGGTAAGCGCCATTGGGTCCCCCTGCCATGCTCAGGAACTGTGGGAAGTCACACAAGGAAAATTCCAGCTAGGTAGAGCAGGAGGTGCCCCCTGCAAACACCCAGCTCAGACTTATGGGTGGTGACCTCAGAGATGGCAGCCGCCATAGACCACAATGAAATTCTCGGCCAGGAAACCCTGGGTTCCCCAAACAGAGGCCATGGGGAGCTGGGCCATGGCTGCTGCTGCCTGGTGGGACCCCGCTGAGCAGCCAGCCTCGGAGGCTGGGTGGGAGGTGGTTAAGGGCTCACAGTCCTGGGGACAGCCTGGGACAGGCCTCAGGGGACCACGTGGCACTGGCAATGGGAGGGGAGAGCAGCTGAGGGCCCAGTGGGGGCAGGAGGAAGGAGCCCGCCTGTGTGGGCAGCAGCCACCCACAGCCTTGCCTCCCTGGGACACACGCCTGCCATCTCACTCAGCAAACCAGTTTCTAGATGACCCAGGGCCCCAAGCCCACCTCATACTCTGCCACAGCTCAGCCTGACACCCCGGGGCCCAGACAGGCTCCCAGCCTCCTGGCCCTTGACATGAGCCAGTCCTTGGGCACCCACCTGCACGCACCATCCAGCCAGCCCACCCGCCAACAGAATGGCTCCTAGGACAGGGTGTGCCTGGCCGCATGGAGCCCTCAGCTGAGTCCCCAGGGCTCCCTCTCTGCGGGGAGGGGCCGCAGCAGCTGGGCAGACAAACCCGCTCCTCATAGCAGGTGCAGATACACTCAAGCCTTGGCCCAATGTGCAGCCCCGTCCCTGGGGACCTCCTGCCAGTCCTCGGGAACATGCTATGGGGACTGCGTGTTTATGTATCTGAAAAGTGTGGGAGCTGAGCCCCACAGATCATGGGCAAGGCCGAGCCAACACTGTGGCCCAGGAGGCCCACCTGGCAGCAAGGCCAGGCTGGCAGGGCGCGTGTGGGGCGCTGATCACCACCTGTCGTCCGTCCTGCAGACCTGACCCAACGACGGATGAATGGATACACTCACACACCTAGTACAGTGATCTGAGTGGGCTAGGGATGCTTGTCAGCTGCTTTCAGAGCGCGACTGCAGCTAACTGAACACGACTCCTTGTTCCCCTTCACGTTTATTCAGTATAGATTTAATAACAGAGGTTCTAAGTCAACACGCTTGTGGATAATTCACATGGTTAACAGTGGTCTGATGTGTGCTGACAGCGCCATCTAGCACATGGTTTATGTGAATAGACAAATGAGATGGGGACAAAGGAATGTGAGGTAAACAGACTTAATGGCGGAGATTTTACTATCTTAATCTTTACCTTATGACTTAAAGTTCTAACATTAAGAACTGGCTGCCTTTAGCCAGTCTCGCTAAAACTTTTCCGCTTTCCAAAAGTTTAAGACTATAATCTAACTCCCCTTTATTTCCCTTCCTATTTTGCCGGCCACCTTGAGTGAATCCTAACACATGTGAATGGCAGTGCGGGTGCGGGAGACACCGGCAGAAACTCTGACAACCTCTGGGGCAGAAGCTGGGGCACAGGAGGGCCAGGCTGTGGGGTGTGGGGGCATGGGGCATGGAGAATCACAGCAGACCTCCTGTGGGAGTGGGGCTGGGTCCCATGGAAGCCAGAATCTGTGAGTGGCAGGGCCATGGCACCTGAGGCCTCATGCACCCCACACAGCAGGCCCAAGAACATGGAAAAGGTCAGCACTGGCCCCAGGATGCATCATGAGCAGTGGGGGGCATTTCACCACCGCCTGGGGTGGCTCTGCAGGCAACTAGGCCAGAGCCCACAGCACTCAGGCCAGAGCAGGAGCCCCTCCCTTGATGCCGACTCCGGAGGGGACTGGGGATGCCACGCATCCAGGGACCCCGAGCACAGGTCCAGTGGGGCAGGCCCAGGTCGCCCAGTAACGTCACAGCAGGCCCTCAGGGACTTGGGGCATGCCAAAGGCGAATGCTTTGAAGCCAGACCCGTGCCTCCAACCCTGTGCCAGCACCTCATTCCCAGAAACCCTGCAGTTCTGAAATCCCAGTGTCTGCTGAGCGCTACCACCCCAAATCCAAGACGAGGCTGGGCCCCTGCCACAGGCTGAATGATGTCCTTCCAAATCCATGTTGGAGTCTTATCCCCCAAATGTGACCTTATTTGGAGATGGGGCCTTTATACAGAGGTAATCGTCACTGAAGGGCCGGCGGCAATGCAATCTGACTGGTGTGCAACATGAAGACATTGGGACACACACACTCAGAGGGATGACCATGTGAGGACACAGAGAAGACCGTCCACATGCCAAGGAGCGGGGCCTCAGGAGAAACCAGCCCTGCTGCCACCTTGATCATGGACTTCCAGCCTCCAGAGCTATGAAAAAATACAGGTGGTTTAAGTCACCCTGTCTATGGAACTTGGTCATAGCAACAAAGCAGCTCCTAAGCCCTGACAGTGTGCCCACCCGCCTGTCCCAGGGACGGTGACCTCAGGGTTGACCCCACACAGCCAGGGCAAGAAGAGCTCCTGCAGCCCAGGGCCAAGCCCCGCATCCTGCTTCCGGGTACTGGAGCGCAATACGCCTGACTTCGGTGCAAAAATCTGCGCTCCCTTAATCCCGTGTCTGCCTAGCCTGGACTCGGTCAGGTGCCTGCACAAGCCAGGGGTGCTGCTGGGTTGGGATCTGGGCAGAACGCAAGGCACAAAGGAGCACCCGCCTGGCAGACAGGAGTGGCAGCCCTCCCTGGGGCCACCCACCCAGGGATGCCCAGATTATGGCCTGGGAGCCGGCACACCCCCAGCTGGCTGTGGCTGTGGCAGACAGAATAATGGCCCCCGCAAAGACGACCACCTACAAGTCCCCAGGGCCTGTAAATATAGTCCCCATGGCAAAAGGGATTCTGCAGCTGTGATGAGGCGAATGTGCACATGGAGAGGATGCTGGATAACCCAGGTGGGCCCACAGAGGCAGGAGGAAAAAGGGAGGGAGGGGAGAGGCAGGCTGAGTGACGAGACAGCTGCCTAGGAGCCTTGTGCCAAGGGCTGCGGGCAGCTTCCAGCAGCCAGAAGAGACGAGGAAGCTGATTCTCCCCCCAGAGACACCAGAAGGACCACAGCCTTGCCGACACGTTGATTTTGGGCCGTAAGGTAATCTGAGACTTCTGACCACCAGAACTGCAGGATAGGAGCTTGCGCTGTTTGGAGCCACGGAAGTGTGGCAACACTGCAGCAACGCTGCGTGGGAATCAACACAGACCCCGGCCCCAGGAAGTGGGTGCTGTCGGAACATCTAGAAATGTGGAGAAGGCTTTGGAGCTGGGCAGCGGTGAGGCTGGAAGAACTCCGAGGAGCATAAGAGAAAAATCCTAGCCTGGGCCGGGTGCGGTGGCTCATGCCTGTAATCCTAGCACTTCGGGACGCCTAGGCAGGGGCATCACTTGAGGTCAGGAGTTTAAGACCAGCCTGGCCAACACTGAGAAACCTGGTCTCCACTAAAAATACAAAAAGAAACTTAGCCGGGCGTGGTGGTGCACGCCTGTAGTCCCAGCTACTTGGAAGGATGCAGTTGAGAATCACTGGAACCCCAGAGGTGGAGGTGGCAGCAAGCCAAGATCATGTCACTGCACTCCAGCCTGGGTGACAGAGCAAGACTCCGTCCACCCCTGCCCCCCGCCAAAAGATAAACCCTAGCCTGCCTTGAGCAGACTGTCGGCAGAATTCTCATGCTAAGACCCTCAGTGAAGACTCAGAAGGAGGTGAGGAGCAGGGCAGAGCGAACACATCATCTTCTAGAACAACCTACACCTGAACTGCCAGGAACATGCTGTTGGTAGGAAGGGGGATGTTAAAAATGGCAGGGTGGGACCGTGAGCCACACAAGGACGCTCCCAGACCTCACGCAATCCGCCGGTCCAGCAGGGACACTCCCAGACCTCACGCGATCCGCCGGGCTGGACGGTGAGCCACACAGGGATGCTCCCAGACCTCACGCGATCCACCGGTCCAGCAGGGACACTCCCAGACCTCAAGCGATCCGCCGGGCTGGGCCGTGAAACTGCCCGGACTGACGACATCCTGTCTCCCCCTTTTTCCCATTTTGAAGAGAAATGCCTGTCCCAAAATTGTATTTTGGGAGCAGATAACTTGTTTTCCAGTTTCACCAGTCCACAGATTGAAAGGAATGGACCATGCAATCCTCCATGCCTGATTGGATGGGATTGTGGACTTTGTGGGGAACTGTGGGGGCCCAGGCTTCTGCGGATGTTGGTGGGGAGCGACGCACCTTATGAATGAGGCAATGGGAATCTCCAACACCCGCGCCCCAACCCCCAGAGCATGGGAATCCACCACCTCACATGGCAAAAAGAAGAATTGGCAAACAGGATGAAACTCAGGATTTTCAGGGGGGAACATCCTGGACCTGGGATCCAGGCGGGCCCAGATGAAGCACAAGCACCGTGTAAGTGACAGAGCGAGGAAGGAGGCTGGGGGAGAGGCGTGAGACGCGTGTGGAGGTGACGAGGCTGCCAGCTCAGCACCTTGAACCAAGAACCAAGCAAACGTGGGCATCGAGCCTGGGGGAGGCGAAGGAACAGACTCCTCCTGGCGCCTTCAGAAGGACGGAGGCCCTGCTGACACTGGTTAGCCTCGTGAGACACGTTTCAGAGCAGGATACATATGTGCTGTTTCCAGTGTGAAACTGTGGGATGCCATGGCAGCAGCCACAGGAAACACAGACCCCATTCTCGGGGCCAGGACAGCACCCTGTCCCGGGGACAACGTAGTCCCAACTCCTCGGGAGCAGCAGGACTGCCACCTCCTGGAGGACACTCCTTCCCCAGGCAGCCCCAGTCAGGCTGCAGCCACTGCCCCCAACTCCCGATCTCAGCCCGGGGCCTGGAGGCCAAACAGGGCTCCTCTCGGGGTCTCAGCTCAACATGGTGCCAGCTCTAGGTCAACTCCTCTCTCCGTGGTGGAGCAAGACCTGAGAGGGAATGCAGGAAGGCCCAGCAGACACAGTCCTGCCACGGGGAGCGAGCAGGAAGGCACAAGCCCACAGCAGTACCCGCAGCCACCCTGCAAATGGCACCACTCAGCCCCTAGCCAGCCCTGCAGGAGTGGTCAGTGTGACCGCCAGGAGGCAGATGAGCGGGAAGCATGGGAAGGACATGAGGTGAGAACACCGCCCATGGCAGTCCGGGCCTGGAGGCCACAGAGCCACACGTCCCCAAGAGCACAGCGCCGCACACTCCGCCCTGACTCTGCTGTGAAGCCAAAACCACCAGTGGCATCAGGAAAATCAGACATGCTATTTGGCCGGGCAGGAGCCCGCGGGTCCGTGGGCCGCGGGTACTCACTCCGGCCAGGGATTTCTGGATGTTCTCTCTGGCTCTGGCAATGTCACGGAGGATCACGCTGGCGCCGTTCTCCTGCAGACAGTGCAGAAAGAACCAGTCTTTTTTTTTTTATTAAAAAAAATTTTTTAATTAAAAAACCAGAAAAACCCATGAAGCCTCACAGAGAACAAGCAAGAAAGCACTGCACGGAACAAGAGCTCGGCAGGCCAGAAGAGCAGCAGGTGCCTGAGGCCGTGACAACAGGCCCAGGAGCCCACGTCTGCAGGGAACCAGTGCCAGGCCCGGCCCCACACACTGCACAGGCGCCGGCAGGAGGGCCCTGAGCAGACCCAGCCCGGGGGGCCAGCCAAGGCTGCCTGCCCCAAGACCCCACTCCCAGCACCCCCAGCGGAGCCAGTGGGCCAGCCAGGGTGCCTCTGCCCTCCTGATGCCAGCAGAGGCGCTCCTCCTGGCCTGGCTGAACCCTCCTCGTGTGCCCCAGCCACTCCTGTCGGGCAGCAGAGCCACCAGCCCTCACCTGGCGGGAAACACCAGCCACAGGCCCGTTCATCTGCTCGTAGAATCTCCTTTCTGCATCGTCATATTTGAACTTGTCAAACCAAATCTTCTCATGTACTAGGAAGTTTGTAGCCATTTTTCTCCTGGGAGGGGAAAGAGAGGCAAAGTCAGCATGGTGGGGAAGAGGGGCTGAGACAGCCCTGGCCTCACCCTTCCCTACAGAGACCCTCAGAGTAGCCCAGAAGCACCAGGGTGTGGTGGGGCTGGCACCCCGGTACCAGACGCCAGCTCTGCGCCATCCCAGCCCTGCTGATTCACACACCGCCGCTCCCGGTGACACAGATTCCAGGCCCATGGAGAACACCAGTGGCTCTCCACACAGTGACCCCAAGCCATCGCCCTTGCCCCACGTGGCGTCCCAGGCCAGTCTTCCAGACCAAGGGTTCTCAAGGTGTGGTCCAAAAACCTCTGGGGCTCACGAGGCCCTTCCTTTCAGCCACAGGAAGCTGGGTTTACGGCAGACAGCTGGAGTGTGGAGGCAGGTACGGGGGCCCAGCTGCCTCCCACTAAGCCAGACACACAATCTGCTCACTGAACTTTTTGGTTATAGGAGAAGTATTTCTCAAAAAAACACTAACATGTTACTAACATGTAACAAGCTTCTTCTTCAACAAATAAGTACACTTAGCATTTCTGTTTCTTTTTTTTGATTTAAAGTCTCACTCTGTCACCCAGGCTGGAGTCAGTGGCGTGATCTCGGCTCACTACAGCCTCTGCCTCCTGGGTTTAGTGGTTCTCCTGCCTCAGCCTTCCGAGTAGCTGGGACTACAGGCACCCAACATTGCACCTGGCTAATTTTTTGTATTTCTAGTAGAGATGGGCTTTCATGTTGGCTGGTCTTGAACTACTGACCTCAGGTGATCCACCCACCTTGGCCCCCCAAAGTGCTGGGGTTATGGGCATGAGTCACCGTGCCTGGCCCAATTCTCAGTTTCAATTGCGAACATGGTAAAAATCAGTAGATATAATGAAAGCTCTTTGGGGTCCTGAGACCAAGAAGGTTGAGAACTGCTGCCCTAGACCAGGGACTATGACAAATCCTGCCTAGGGGTTTTTCCTGGCAGCAGAGGAGCTGGGCAGATGCCTGTGCGGCTGGAACCCAGACCTTCTGGTTCTTTATGGAGTTTGCTGTCCCAACCTTGGACTGGCCAAGGCCGTCCTACTGTCCAACCAAGTGCAACAGAAGGGTTCCCACCCCGCTCTGCCGCCAGTCTCCATGTGGAACACTCTGAGCCATCACTGGACCTCGCCAAGTGTCCTCTCAGCAACCAAGGGCTGCAGTCTGCAAGCCTCCTCCACATCCCTGACCCAGGATGTTCTTGGTGAGGAGGGATCAGGCCACTGTGAACACCAGGGCGGGTGGAGGGGCAGGAGGTGGCATTCCCCTATGGGGTCCCACCCTCAGGTCTGATCTTGTCAACCAGCAAATCCAGACCCCTGGGGGTCCAAGGTTGGCACCACCTCCTCCGGGGCCCAGGCAGCTGCTTGGGACACTCAGGTAGGACCTTCCAAGTCTTTCCCTGACCCAGCCCACCCCAGCACCAGGTCACCCTCTTCAGCAGGCCAGCCTCGCCACTTCCATGCCCTCTGAGTTCCCTTTCACGTCTAACTGCCCACCCACCTGCTGGCCCCAGAGACCACTGCTGGGGCTGCACCTGCAACCCTGGAGCAAGCCCCCAGCACCTAGAGGGAGGCCACGCAAACCAGGCACCCTGGATGGAGGCCACCCGGCTGGCCATGCACCCACGCAGCTCAAACGCTGCCACCTTCCCTCGGAGATGGTTACAGATGACAAGGGAAGCTGGGGGTGCACAGGACAGGCAGGCAGGGACACACTGGCTCCTACATCTCATCCCAGGGGAGTGCTGGGGCTAGAAACCAGCTTCAATGCTTCCCACCCACATGGGTCACCTCATCTTCTCAGTCCTGGCACTGTGTCAGCCACAGAGGACTGGGGGGTTTCCCAGTCAAAGAGGGAAGGGGCCCTGAGTGAGGCAGAGAGTCTGTCCTGTGCTGACACGATCCCCACCCCCGCCCAGCAGCCCAGAACTTGGTGACCCCAACCACAGCATAACTCTGGCTCAGCCTGCTCCTGCATTCGACTCAGCTGGGCCCACAGGTCTCAGGGAGCCCCTACCCCAGGTGGGCATGGGAAGGAGCTGGAGGAGCCCCAGCCTGGGACGGCTGTCCCTGTGCCCACAGCCCAGGCTGGATGCCCACCCAGCACATTTCTCCTACTTGGGTCTCAGGCTGGACATGGACGGGCCAGACCGAGGACCGGGTCGGCGAGACAGGGAGGCAGCTTCGAGACGCCAGGCCACGCGCAGGGCCTCGGCGACATGGTGGCGGCACTCAGCGCTGTCATAGGTGGGCTTGCTGAGCCAGGGGGCCTCTGCATCCTTCTGCAGGAAGTAACAGTAGGGCAAGGCAGAGGGGGCCTCCCCATCGGCCCGTCGTGTCACGGCCCGCTTGTTCCCTAAGGCACTGCGGCCCCGCCGGTCTCGGCGGCCCCGCCGGGCACCCTCGGCCTGGCCGGCTCGCTCTTGCAGGCGCACTTTCCCGGGGGGATGGCCGTCAAACAGGGCCTCGTAGAAGCCCCTCTCGGCCGCATCATACCGGGGCTTCTCCAGCCACACCTCCCGAACCAGTGCCTGCAGGCTGCCCAGTGGGGGCTGGCCATTGACTGGTGGGCTGGGCTGATGGACCAGGTCGGGGACAGCCACCTCCTGGCCTGTGTCAGGAGTCTCTTCCCTGTGGCTGCCATCAGGGGCCAGCAACAGGGCCTGAGACCATTCCACGAATGCCCGCTCAGCCTGGTCGAAGGCAGACTTGTTGACCCAGATCCCCCAGGTCACATGGTGGCAGGCCACCTGGCTTCCATGGGTGCAGGGACCCCAAGGGGCCAAGGCAGGAGGCCAGGCTGCCTGGGCAGCCGCATCTGCCAGCCTCCGGCGGTAGGAGCTCTCTGCCTGGTCGAAAAGTGACTTGTCCAGCCACACGTGGTCAGCCGAGAGGCCCACGAGGGCCAGGTCCGCAGGAGAGCGCTTCCTTTTCTTCTGCAGGGGCTTCCTGCCATCCTGGCTCTTTCTGGAATCACTCCTGCTGCTGCAGTCAGGGGCCTCGGCCTCATCAACGTCCTCAGGGTCGTCCTGGCTGGGCCCGTTCACGGTCTGCCCCTCGGCTGGCAGCTGCTGGGCGGAGGCGGCCGCTCGTGCAGCCTCGTGCTCATAGAAGCGCCGCTCGGCCTCCTCATACTTGCGCTTGTCTTTCCACACCGTCTCCAGGGCGCTGGAGGCCTTCTCGCTCCTCATCTTCCGGACACAGCGATGAAAAGCAAGCAGAGGGCAGATTTGCAACAGAGCGGGCAGCCTCGGCCCCACGCCCACCCTCCCATGCCTGCCCTCCTGGGGCAGGGGCTGAGGATGCTCCCTAGTGGGGCTTCCATGCGATGACATTCAAGGACTTGAAAGTCAGGCCCATGTGGGGGACATTTTGTGGTAAAGAAAAAACAGGCCAGTCGCGGTGGCTCACGCCTGTAATCCCAGCACTTTGGGAGGCCAAGGCAGGCAGATCATGAGGTCAGGAGTTTGAAACTATCCTGGCCAACATGGTGAAACCCTGTCTCAAAAATACAAAAAAAAATTAGCTGGGTGTGGTGGCACGTGCCTGTAGCCCCAGCTACTGAGGAGGCTGAGGCAGGAGAATCACTTGAACCTGGAGGCGGAGGTTACAGTGAGCTGAGATCGCGCCACCGTACTCTAGCCTCGTGAAGGAGCAAGACTCCGTCTCAAAAAAGAAAAAACAGCATACGTATACATGTATATATATACATACATATGTCTTAACTGCAGAACTTGTCTTTACTAATCTGCCACGGCCCTGGCTCTCCGAAAGGGGTTCAGAAGACACCATGCCAAGCCTCCCTGGCCGTGAAAACCTTTTCTTACAGAACTTTCAAGTTGTCAAATAAAACAGAAGCAGGATTTGCTCAGTTAAATCCTTGGATATGAACAATACATCATTTTTTTAGTGAATGTATAGCCCACAAAGTATCTGTGACATACTAAAAAGTGTTTCATTATTTATCTGAAATAAACTTCAGCTGGCTAACTAGCTTGCCCTGCATTTTTGCATAGGCCAGGCCGGGCCACCACCCCACCACGGTGGCTGGAGTCCCCACTGCACACAACGGCCTCTGTGGCTGTCCTGGACATACCACTGCCGCACCCAGACCTCTCCGTGGGCCTGACTGTGCTCCCCAGGAGGAACCAGGTGGCTGGGCAGAGGGTGGAGCACCCACTCATGAAGGCTCACATCAATGGGAAACACCAGGGAGGGTGCTGGTGACCAGTCTCTAAAAAGGAGAGGCTGACTGCCTCCAGCACAGAGACAACTCTGGGCTCTCTATCAGCTGCCCCTGCCTCCCGACCGGAGCCCAGACCTCTGGGTCCATCCTAACTAAAGGGGCATCACAGGGATTTCACAGTTCCAGGATGCCAGGGTCCCCTCCAAGGTTCCGGTACTGTGTGATGTAAGAGGGACCGTCTTGGTGGGAGGTAGGTCATGGGGCTCCACCCCCACGTGCTACCATGGCCTGGGAGCCTCAGCCTCCTCACTGGACGTGCTGCTCCCTCAAGCTCTGGGTGACCTCCATCATCTGCTGCCCCTGTGCACGACCAAGGGCTGCTGGGTCTGAAGTGTGCTCCAGCAGCCACGCAGGATCCTGCGGGGGGCACACTCTGCTCCCAGGTGTCCAGCGTAGTGTTATGGAAAGGGCAGGCCCAGCAGGGGCAAATCTGCTCTCGGGATGCAGGTCGGTGCCCCAGCCTGTGCTCAGCCTGCCATAGCTTCCTCCCCAGCCACGTCCTCTGCTCCCCAAAAGCAGAAAGTGCCTGGGCCTAACCAACACCGAGGAGCGCCCTCAAGAGGGAGCTGTGCAGCAGCCCCTCACCAACACCTCTGCTATTCTGCTGCTGCCTCTGCCAGTGTGTCTGATGGAGCCTGAGGGCAGACCCAGTGGCTCCAGGGCACGTGGCTGTGACCGGAGCCACCCGCTCAGTCTGCACTGAGGGAGGCAGCCTTTGGTGAAGAGCAGGCCCTGCGCACCACTGGCTATGGGTCTAGCCCCTCTCCTACCACCATTCCCCAACAAAACCAAGGCCAATTCTGATGCCCCGGTGGGGTGCTGAGCTGTCTAGGCTCCACCCAGGCAGGCAGCGCTTTGGGGAAGGCCACGCTCTGCACTCTGAAGCCCTGCCTCTGAGTGGAACACGGAGTTCTTTCTGGACATGTGGCCAGAATCCCTTAGTTCCAGCAGCAAGCTCCAATGGGACCAGTGAGGAACCAGGGCCAGGAGGCCACGGGGACCAAGAAGCAGCTCCCTGGGGTCTCCCACTCACTCCTCCCCCAGGCTGGGGCAGCACTTACCAGGGCCAGGCTGATGGGCAGGAGTTGTGGTGGGGCGGGAGCAAGAGCCCAGGAAGCAGAGCATTGTGACATAATGAGGTGGTGGGAGGGGGCAGCAGGGCTGGCCAGCTGGGCAGGGCTTGTCTGCCCTCCAACCTCTCTGGCCATCAAGCCCCCCACGGGACCCCTGCTAGCCTCTCTGCTCCCATCAGCAGTGCGACTAACCTGGCCCCCAGTGTCAATGCCCTGCCAGACTTTATTGGCTAAAGTGGCCTCAGACCACATTCTTGGGGGATCCGGGCAGAAGCAGCCACTCAGGGAGGGGAAGCCACTTCTGAGGTTCCTACTGAGACCTGGCACTGCCACCACTTCCCGCAGGGAGCAGAGCAACATGTCACATGCTGACCTGCCAGCCCAGGCCAGGACCCTGCTCAAGGTCACACAGGGTGACCACCTGCTGCTGCCCCACCCAGAAAACCCAATTCCTCCACTTTACAGGAAACTACAGCCCCTCCGGGCAGACTGGGCCATGCACAGGTGGGCTGGGGTTCCTGTGGGTGCAGTGTTGGCTGGGTGTTCCCTGGTCACATGAAGGGGACGGGGCACCAGGATAGGTGGGTACTTACTTTGCTTTGGCCTCCTAGGACAGCATGAAGGAAAAAGCAGCAAGGTTAGAGGCAGCCAGAAAGACTGAGTGGCTCAGACACAGCAGCAGCAGCCCGGGCCTTTTCAGAAGCTGCTTGGCGAGGTGGCGTGGAGGTGACATTGGTGGAGACGGAAGCTGAGTGCCAGACAGACCTGCCACCACCACAATCCCAGGTGGCAGCTGAGTCCACACGCTCGAGGTGGCGTCGCTCCATCATCCTTTGAAAGGGGAGCTCTTGGGATTCGTGTTAGCTGGAGCCCAGGCAGGCCCTGGGGGACAAGCAGGGACCACTATCTGAGCCACCCTCTCCCAGATCTACCCACCCTGTCATCACCTGAGCAAGGCAGCCTGAGACAAGGTAAGCCAACACCCACAATCCTCCCCGGAGCTGCCCCTACACTGCTGCGTGTCCAGGCAGCTGAAGGAAGCCCAGAAGATGACAAAGAACCTCCAGGGGAAAGCAGCCCAGGGCCCAGACTGGTATGGGGCCTCTCTCTCAGCAGGAGCCACCATCGAGGTAGGGCTGCCATCCAAGGGCCCCAGCATGAGCCGCAAAAAACTTCAAGGGACGCAAAGGCCTCCCAGACTCACTCTCCCAGTGTGCACAGATGATCGGTGACCTGCCCCCAATCTCACAAGAGCCACTTCATAAACCCTGCAAGCTCTGGGAAGGGCAGCTGGGCACAGCTGAAAACCCAGCCACAGCCCGTGCCCTGGGTGGGACTGGACAGGAGGGGCCACCTCCTGCTGCTGAGCAACCCAAGAGCCCTGGCTGGGATCTGTCTTCCTTCACCAAGCGGAGCTCTGGCCCCAGGGCCCTGCCCACCTCTGTGCACCCCACACTGCAGCAGGGGGCACCCTGCAGAGAAGAAGTAGGCATCCTGCAGGGGTCTGGTGGAGAAAAGGATACTACGGAGGCAGCTGCCCATGGGACTGGTACGAGGGGTCTTGAGTGGGCTTCCCTGCAGACGGGAAGCCCTCAGGAGATACCACAGTGAGCCATGCCGGAGACTCAGGGGCCAGGCCCGTCACCTGGGCAGCTGGCCACTGACGGCAGGCAGACATCCTCCCGGGACAGCCAGCACAGCCCCCCACACCTCCAAGCCCACCTCCTCATTTCCCTGCTTCCCACGTTCCGGAGCACAGGAGGACCTGCCGGACCAAGCACACCATCTCTCCAAACAGAGGGCAAGTCTGAGCTTCCACTCACTCTGACGACACGCACACCCAAGCCTCTCCTCTCCTCTCCAGCAGGAGAGCCTGGAGCAGGATGCAATGACTTTTTCAACTGCATCCCTACAAATGGCCAACCACTTCTCTCCTGAAGTTTATCCAAGCTTGGGAAGAGCTTGCTAAAGAGAACACCGGGGCATAACTAGCTGCCAGAGAAGCAGTCTTGGAAATGCCAGAGCCAGGCCCCAGGGGAAATGGCCCAAGTGTCCTGACTCTGCTCCTGGGAGCAGGCCAGGCTCCAGGATGCACGCAGAGCTCACCACCAAGGCTCCCCACTGAGGGGCAGACAGCCTGCCAAGCACCCGAGCCTCCGTCAGCTGCCCAGAGTTTGAGGGTGCCGTAGGGTCCTGGCTCTGGAAGGCTCCACCCATCTAACAGGGTCTGTGGCGCAGGCGGCACCCAGCAAGACCCACTGCAGCAGCATGTCCCTCACAGCGCCCATCCCTGTCCCGGCAACAGCCACGGCAAGGACGCTCCTTCCCAGAAGACTGCAGTTCAGGAGGGCAGGACCCTGAGGGAAGCTGAGGACATGCCTGGAGAGCTGTGGCCACCAAGGCGCTGCATGGCCTGAAGGTCACCACACCCCTGGGCACACAGGGAAGGTTTCTGGGAGGAGCTGGCTCCCAGATCCTGCCCTCCAGCCACCCCATCACAGTCACACACACAGACAGGCTCCCAGACCATCCACCCTCCACAGGGAGAAGTCAGGGAAGTGGGCAGGGGATGTGGTCGGCCACCAGGCTCGGCCTGTGCAATTCCACCCCTCCCAGCAGCAGCTCTCCCGCCCACCTGACTGGCATTGACTGACGGAACCTTCTGTGTCTGCTGTGCCCAAAGGGTCCCACGACTAGCCCTGAAAATGAGGCTAGAGCATCTGAGGAAGCAGCTCCGTAGGCAGAACCATGGCACAGCAGGACAGCGCACAGGACAGATCAGCATCCTCCTGCGCTGAGTGAGGCCTCTGGTTTTCTGTTTTGTTTTTTTTTTGTGACAGGAGTCTTGCTTGTTGCCAGGCTGGAGTGTAGTGGTGCAATCTCAGTTCACTGCAACCTCTGCCTCCCAGATTCAAGCAATTCTCCTTCCTCAGCCTCCCCAGTAGCTGGGATTACAGGCACCTGCCATCACCACATTTGCCAGGCTGGTCTCGAACTCCTGACCTCACGTGATCTGCCCGCCTCGGCCTCCCAAAGTGCTGGGATTACAGGCGTGAGCCACTCCGCAGGCTGCTTTTGGTCTTTTTAAGGGAAAAACTCTACAGTTCCACATTCCCACTCAGCCACTTTCCTGTCTGACCCCTGGATATTCCAGCCCTACTGGAAAACGCCAGCCTGTCCTGCATACCTCAGAGCCCATACCGCAGCTGCCCAAGCCACCCCACCCCACCCACATCCTTTCTTAAATGCCACTGCAGGTCAGCACCATTTCCAGCCTGCTCTCGGGGCTCTGGCTGACCCTGCCTGCTGGCACAGCCCTCATGCCTCCTGGGTGACTCCAGAAACTTTCTGGAACCCCTGACAACACCCACGCCACACCTCATATGGCATCCGTGGCTGTCAGCGACGCAGGGCAGCTGGAGACCCGTGACAGGCTCCTACACCAGCACTTAGCATAACTTGCTGCCACCAGCTTCCAGCACGCGACGTCACCTTAAAACACTGGCACAGGATGATGACCCACAAAATGCTCCAGGCCGCCTTTCCTGTCCTCAGCCCCCAGAAGGCTGATGCCAGTGCACAGCACAGTCAGGCACTCTGTTCATCATCAAGCATGTGTGCCCACCTAGGCTGAACCCTGCAGCCTCACCCAGCTCCCAGCGAGCAAAGCCAAGGGCCCAGTCCTCCAGACAGGACGGGAGACACAAGGTCTCTGCTAGCTGGGCGCTCACTCTCCAGAACTGACTGCGTGTGAACCCTGCAGCAGCCTAGGGGAGATGCTGCTATCCACAGGATTGGCACTGCACCCAGAAAGCCCCGAAGAGGTCGATCTAGGAGCCTGGCTGGGCAGCGCATGCGCCCGCCTGCTTATTTGATGAGAAGGTGAAGATGAGTGTCCACTTCCTCAGAGGACACTTGGGAGCACCATTCACACCGCCCTTCACCCTGTCCAGCACCTTGGCTGCATCCCCGACCCCCAGAACAGGGCTGAGCATACACAGGGGCTCCAGAAGTAACCCACTGCCTTTGAGGCAGCTGCTTAAGGCTCATGGGCTCCAGAGGACGGGGTGGTCGGAGCTGCAGGAGGCTGCTCAAGTGAGAGGGCCTGGCCTGCCTCCCTGGAAGGTGAGCCACCGGCAGTATCAACTCAAGAAGCACCCTGCCAGGTCAGCCAGGAACGACCCCAAATTTAGCTACACAGTTCTCTTGCTGCCAGGCGGTCCTTCATTCTGGAAAGCAATCCTGACTGTCATCAGGTCCCCAATCCACTCCACCCCCTTTGCCTTCTTCCCTCCACGTAAAGCCTCTTACCAACAGCACCCCCACCATCCTAGCGCCCCAATTCAGAGACTTCCGGACCATCCTATCCAAATCAGGAAACAGAAATTTTGACCCAGTCACAATACAGCCTTATTCCTTTCCATATTCACAAGCGTCTAAGTTCCAAAAGTGCTGCACCCTTGCCTATCCCCTCCGTATTCAGCAGATGCGTGCGGTAGGTGCTTACTAAACACGTGGTGGACGAAGGTCTGCAAGCCAGAGGAACAACCTCTCCCACCAAGACCGCAGCAGACACAGGCCCTAGGACCCAGCAGCCTGGCCGAGGGACTTCCACGAGCAGGATGCCCAGTGAGCCAGTGTTCCCCGCGGCCCCGGCCCGCGGACGCCCTCCAGGCGGGCCACGAGGCCTCAGTCGCCCCGCCCCTCTGCGCTCGCCCCAAGAGCCGCACTTGGCCCACGGCCCCTAAGCCGGCGCTGGCGCACTTGAGCCTCAGTCCCTAACGGCGCGAGCTTCTGGCGCAGCCTGGGCTGCCCGCCCTCCCGGCCCCTCGGGCGTCTCTGGCGCCCTCGGCTTCTTCCGGCGGGGACCGCGGTACTCACACGCCAGCCAAGGACGCGGCGACCAGGGAGGAGGAATGGGCGGACGCCGGACGCCTGAGGAAAGAGAGGGCCGCCTGGGCCGCGCACGGGAAATGAAGCACTGGGCTCTACCAACAGCCGCGGGCCGGGGTCCCGGGGGGACGCGGCCCCTGCGCACGCTCCGCCTGGCCGCCTGGGCCCTCGACGTGCCGAGCCCCGACACTTCAAAGGCAAAGGTATATCAGAGACGACCGCGGAGGCTGCTCTTTCCGGGAGGAGTCTGCACTCCTCCCGGGAAAGGGACGGCGGCGCGCGCGACCCCCTGCGCCTCGCGGCCAGTGGTGTCGCCAGCGGGGCGGGGCCGGCGGCCGGCAGGCGCCGAGTGACGCACGAGGCGGCCAGCGCGCAGGCGCGGGGCCGAAACGTCCCCGACGGGGTCAGCGCGCGTGCGCCCGCCGAGCTGCGGGACAAAGGGGAGGGACCCACGCGGCCCCGCCTCCGAGCGCCCCGCCCCGAGCGGCTGGGCGTGTGGCTCCAGCGACCCGCGGCCCGGGTCCCCGGCGCCGCCGCCGCCATCGCTATGTACCCTGCGGGCCCCCCGGCCGGCCCGGTCCCGCGCCGCGGCCGCCGGCCTTCGCTCGGGCCCCCCGCGGCTGCCCCGGCCCCCGCCTCCGCCGCGCGGCCGACCCCCGCTGCGCCCGGTCCGCGGCCCCGCGTGGCCGTGAAGATGGCCTTCCGCAAGGCCTACTCCATCAAGGACAAGCTGCAGGCCATCGAGCGCGTCAAGGGCGGCGAGCGGCAGGCCAGCGTGTGCCGCGACTTCGGCGTCCCCGGCGGGACGCTGCGCGGCTGGCTCAAGGACGAGCCCAAGCTGCGCTGGTTCCTGGAGCAGCTGGGTGGCGAGGTGGGCACGCAGCGCAAGAAGATGCGGCTGGCCAACGAGGAGGAGATCGACCGCGCCGTGTACGCCTGGTTCCTGGCGCTGCGCCAGCACGGCGTGCCGCTGTCGGGGCCGCTCATCCAGGCGCAGGCCGAGGCCTTCGCGCGCCAGATCTACGGGCCCGAGTGCACCTTCAAGGCCAGCCACGGCTGGTTCTGGCGCTGGCAGAAGCGCCACGGCATCTCCAGCCAGCGCTTCTACGGCGAGGCCGGGCCCCCCGCCCCGGGCCCCGCGCCCGGCCCCCCGGTCAAGGAGGAGCCCGCGCTGCCTCCCGGAGCCTGCTCCCTACCCAACCGCGCCCCGGCCCCGCCGCCCCCCGCCGAGGGTGGCTACGGCGACGAGCAGATCTACAACGCCAACGTCACCGGCCTCTACTGGAAGCTGCTTCCGGAGCAGGCTGCGCCCCCGGGCGCAGGGGACCCCGGGACTGGGGGCTGCGGCCGGCGCTGGCGGGGCGACCGCGTGACGGTGCTGCTGGCCGCCAACCTGACCGGCAGCCACAAACTGAAGCCGCTGGTCATCGGGCGGCTGCCGGACCCGCCCAGCCTGCGCCACCACAACCAGGACAAGTTCCCGGCCTCCTACCGCTACAGCCCCGACGCCTGGCTCAGCCGGCCTCTGCTGCGGGGCTGGTTCTTTGAGGAATTTGTCCCGGGCGTCAAGCGCTATCTGCGCCGAAGCTGCCTGCAGCAGAAGGCCGTGCTGCTGGTGGCCCACCCGCCGTCCCCAAGCCCGGCCTCCAGCATGCCCGCCCTGGAGGAGAGCGAGGAGACCCCTATGCGGTGCAGGCCGGAGCCTCTCGGCCCCCCGGAGGAGCTGCAGACCCCGGACGGCGCTGTGCGCGTGCTGTTCCTGTCCAAAGGCAGCAGCCGGGCACACATACCCGCACCGCTGGAGCAGGGCGTGGTGGCCGCCTTCAAGCAGCTGTACAAGCGTGAGCTGCTGCGGCTGGCTGTGTCCTGCGCCAGCGGCTCCCCGCTGGACTTCATGCGCAGCTTCATGCTCAAGGACATGCTCTACCTGGCCGGCCTCTCCTGGGACCTGGTGCAGGCGGGCAGCATCGAGCGCTGCTGGCTGCTGGGCCTGCGGGCCGCCTTTGAGCCCAGGCCCGCAGGGGACAGCGCTGGGCAGCCGGCACAGGCCGAGGAAGCTGCTGAGCACAGCAGGGTGCTGAGCGACCTCACTCATCTGGCAGCTCTGGCCTACAAGTGCCTGGCTCCTGAGGAGGTTGCAGAGTGGCTGCACCTGGATGATGATGGAGGTCTGCCCGAGGGCTGCAGAGAGGAGGTGGGCCCAGCCCTGCCCCCTGCAGCCCCTCCAGCCCCAGCCAGCCTGCCCTCTGCCATTGGGGGTGGAGAGGAGGAGGAGGAGGCCACCGAGTATGGAGGGGCCTCAGTGCCCACTGCCGGGGAGGCCGTGCGGGGGCTAGAGACAGCTCTGCGGTGGCTGGAGAGCCAGGACCCCAGAGAAGTGGGGCCACTGAGGCTGGTGCAGCTGCGCTCACTCATCAGCATGGCGCGGAGGCTGGGGGGCATTGGGAACACTCCAGCAGGCCCCTATGACAGTGTGTGACCAGGCCAGCCCAGTGACCTTTCTCCTGCTGCACTTGGAGGAAGGGGATGCACACAGCCTCCTGTCTCTCCTCTCCTCCCCCTGGGGTGGCCCACTCCATGGGTATGGGGTTACAGGAATCCAAGCCCAGCCTGGCTTGGAGGATCTCTGTTGGTGAGAGGTGGCCCTGCCTCACTGGCACCCCAGTCTCCTGGAGACGCAGCTGGAAGAGAGGCTCGGCCCATGCTCCTCCAAGGGCAGGCACGTGTGCAGGGCATACGAGGCACAGAGCCTGTCGGAACATTCCCGCTCTGGCCCCCGTGGGGCTGGGCCTCTGTCCCTGCACCAGTCACATGCACTGGACAAGGGCCTGACACTCCTGTCTGCTGTCAAGCCCTGGTGCTACGTGGTCCCCGAGCCACGGCGCGATCATCTCAGTGGCGAAGCACACCAATTGGTTCTATTTTTTTTTAACACATTAAATCTGTTTTTAAAGATACTCTTCAGAGGGGCCGTGAGAACGGGCCAGGTGGGCTGATCTCGGGCCACCCTGCGGTTGCTCTGGAGGTCAGAGGCAGACACCTAAGGTACTGGAGCATCACAGTGGAGTGGGAAGGGATGGATTCCCGTAGTCGGGGCTTCCTTAGATTCTGGGTACAACAGGGAGGTGGAGTTCCGTTTCCCTGGACTTTTAGTTTTTCCTAAGAAAATTCTGATCTGAACAGATCTCTTACTCCATGGGATTGGCAGCTGCCTGGATTTGGGCCCTGGTGACCTGGCCAATGGCAGGAGAGTTTTTCCCCTGCTTCCTCAACGGCCACAGACCATTTTGTCTGGCCCCAGGGCCCGGAGCCACCTGACATACCTGGAAGCAGGCCCTGGCACTAATAGCCACCAAGGCAATCCACAGTGCCTTAGCGCCACCCTCTTCGGGCTCTCCTCCCCCACTGCCTCTCAGACTTGTCTGCCTCTCCCAGTCCGTGGCTGACAAGCTGCCCCTGGGAGGCCTAGTTTGAAAGGTGGAAAGGGCCCCAGGGCCTGTCCAGCCCTGGTCCTGTTCTGCTTCGGCCAGGTCTAGGCTTAAGTCCTAGTGGCACTGGGGCCGGGGATGCCCATGCCTCCCCAGGTGGGGTGGGGGCTGCCTTTGCAGAGACGCTGCCCGAGCTTGCCTCCAGGTGCTGGCCCCTCATTCCCACCTGCCTCCAGTGTCCTAGCAGTGGGAACCTCGAGAACCCAGAACTTCAGAGTGCAGGGTAGGCCTGAGGCCTGCACAGGGAAGGGAAGGGTCGGGCTGTGCACCAGCTTGGCAGTGGGGCAGCTGGAGGGAGTTTCCCCAAAAGTGACTTCTGTACAGGTCCAAAAACAAACAGTTCCTTGGAACTACCGCAAGTCAAAAAATTTATACATATATATGTATATATCTATATCTGAAATCTGAGAGCTGAGGGAGGTGTGGAAAATTTGGGAAGAAGCAGACTCCCCAAGCAGAGCTCAGAGCAGCAGCCTCCGGGTGGGCCTGCTGAGTTCATCAGGCCAGCCCCACCTATAGGAAGAGCCTTTGGCCTGAACTGCTAGGAATGGTCTGCAGAAAGCCTGAGGCATTTGGGCCAGAACCTTCTCAGGGGCCCAGGCACCCAAGGTGGGGATACCACCTCTGTTCTGCCAGGCCTGCCTCCTGGGCTCCGAGGAGGAGCCGCTTCACGGCCACAGCGCCAGTCAGGGCTGCACACCTGGGCCTCATCTGCAGCTGGGGCCGCCCAAGCCCAGCTACTCGCTGCCGCTGCGTCTTCCATGAGGCTCTCATCTCCAGCCTTTCTTCCCGTCTTGGTTCTTTTGCTAGCCTGGGTCCCAGAAGGCTGGCGCTGGTGCTGGCAGACCCCGTCCTCTCATCTGGGTGCCTCTGTCCCGCAGTCCCTGGATGGTCACTTTCTGTAAACAAGGCAGTACTGATTTTTGCTATTAAAAAAGAAAAGCAGCCGGGCGCGGTGGCTCACGCCTGTAATCCCAGCACTTTGGGAGGCCGAGGCAGGTGGATCACGAGGTCAAGAGATCGAGACCATCCTGGTCAACATGGTGAAACCCCGTCTCTACTAAAAATACAAAAATTAGCTGGGCATGGTGGCGCGTGCCTGTAATCCCAGCTACTCAGGAGGCTGAGGCAGGAGAATTGCTTGAACCCAGGAGGCAGAGATTGCGGTGAGCCGAGATCGTGCCATTGCACTCCAGCCTGGGTAACAAGAGCAAAACTCCGTCTCAAAAAAAAAAAAAAAGCAGGTGCAGGCTGGTGGGGGCATTAGGAGGCTGTGAAGAGTGGGTCTGCCTGCTGGCATTTACTGGACGGGGAATCCTCCTAGAGGGCTTAAAAAGCATCTCCCTAGCATGGGGTGCACTGGCACACAGCGCTGTGTGGCAAAGGCTCGGGCCGCTGGGCCCCACTGCTCAGAAGGCTGCTTTGCCCATGCCTGGCCCCGAGGGCAGCCCCAGCCATGGATTCCCGGGGCCCTGTCCCAGCCGTGCTTCCAGCTCACTAACCCTCTCTGGGTTCTGCTCAGTGTCTGAAGTGATGGAAAGACCCCAGGGTTGGTGGCTGTATTGGACCCTGGGGGTGGGGGAACCCTTCGGGAGGCTCTTTCCCAAGGTTGTGCTGGTGCCGTTGCCTGCCAGGCCCTGGCTGTGGTGACAGGCTCGGGCTGGGGTGAGGCTGCATCTGCTTCCTCCAACAGCCATGACCGCCTTCGGAGCATGGCCTCTTGCTCTGGCAGAGTCTGCACATTCCCTGCTGGCACAGGTGGGCGGGGGCTAAGAGCCAGCTGTCCTCAGCTCAGATGGCCCCCAGACCCCCCAGCTCCTGTTCACTGCTCTTCCAGTTAGTGATCCTGTGTCAGCGTCACTGTTAGAGCTCCTGGGCTGGATGGGAGCTGGAGAAGGGAAGGCGCTGAGGCAAAGATGAGTGCAGGTCCTGTTAAAACCACCTGACCCACGTTGTCGGGGGGATGAGACCACTGCCTTGCCCCAGGAACCTGTAGGCTTGGGGGACTCCCTGGATGTCCGCTGAGCTGTGGATGAAACATCAGAATGTGGTGGAAAAGGGGAGCACCCCTGGACTGGGGGTGGTCCCGCAGGGATCTCAGCCCCTTACCTACCTAGTTGAGATGCCCATGGGAAGCGATCCCCACAGCACATGAGGGTCCCTGGGCTTGTGGGGCCCATGACCTGTGGAGGACCCTTCCTCTAACTGGCAAGCTTGTTTACAGCTGAGCTTGCCTGCTCGGATGGGCCCAGTGGCTTTATCTAATAAAGGCCAGACATGCCCACTTCGTGAGCATCCCTGTTGTGAAGTCTTATTTTTGTAACTCTTGATCCAATGCTTGGATCTGGAATACCCCTAGATGAATAGTTGAGGCACAGGGCATAAAAGGGGAACACTGATTAAAGAAGACTCCGTAATCCAAGGTCAGGAGGTTGAGACCATCCTGGCCAACGTGGTGAAACCCCGTATCTACCAAAAACACAAAAAACTAACTGCGTGAGGCAGCAGGCGCCGGAATCTCAGCTACTTGGGAGGCTGAGGCAGGGGAATCACTTAAACCCAGGAGGCAGGGGTTGCAGTGAGCCGAGATATCACGCTGCTGCACTCCAGCCTGGGTGACACAGCAAGACTCAAGTCTTTAAAGAAAAAAGATATCATGATCACATCCACCGTTTTCTATCTTGAGGAACATTTTTGCCTGGCGATAGAAGGCACAGGGGAGGCCTGGGTAACGCATGACCACAACACTCCCTGCCGTGCTCCAAGAAGCTAAAGGTGTGTCTGTCACAGGCCCTCGCCAGCTGGGCCACGAGTGGCTAGCTTGGGTCCTCCACCTCCAGGGCTGAGCTCACCTAGTGCCCAGGGCTCGTCAGAGGTCCCGGGGGGGACAGGCCTTGGCTCAAAGCCAGTGATTTCTCCTTGCAGATGGGCTCAGTGTGAATGCAGGTGGCCCTCAGAAGAGCTGTTCATGTTCCTTCAGGGGGCAGCCTGTGCCAGACCCCAGCCTCCCAGACCTGCCCAGGCTTGGCGCACTGTCCCCTGCAGTAACGGGGTGCAGGGGAGGCTGCAAGTCTGTGCCCCACAAAGCTCCCAGGTGATGTAGAGACCTGCAGCGGGTATGAAGGGGGCCTCTGCTGTCCACAGAACCTGCGCCATCGCCTGACATCTGTCCTTCAGCCCACGGGTCTGGGCCTCAGCTTAGATGAGGCAGGCATCAGAACTTTTTTTTTTTTTTTGAGACGGAATCTTGCCATCACTCAGGCTGGAGTGTAGTGGCATGATCTCAGTTCACTGCAACCTCCACCTCCTGGGTTCAAGCAGTTCTCCTACCTTAGCCTCCTGAGTATCTGGGATTACAGGTGTGCACCACCACACATGGCTAATTTTTGTATTTTTTTTTTGTTCTTTTTTTTTAAAGATGGGGTTTCACCATGTCGGCTAGGCTGGTCTCAAACTCCTGACCTCAGGTGATCCACCCACCTTAGCCTCCGAAAGTGCTGGGATTACAGGCGTGAGCCACCACACCAGCCATTTTTGTATTTTTGGTAGAGACAGGGTTTCACTGTGTTGGCCAGGCTGGTCTTGAACTCCGGACCTTGTGATCTGCCCGCCTTGGCCTTCCAAAGTGCTGGGATTATAGGCATGAGCCACCGCGTGCGGCCAGGAACCTGGTTTTATCCATCTCTGGTGAAACATGAGCTCACTCGGTGCTCTCTGGCATCTTTATTCCCATCTCCTTAGGCTGACCCTCACAAGTGCCAGGGCCAGGCTTAGACCAGTCAACTGAGTCAGTCTGCCCTGGGAAGCAGACGGGGGTGGGAGCTTGGGGATGGGCTAGGCTCAAGGGAGTAAGAGAGAGCAGGCGGAGGGCATAAGTCCATGGCCAGAGGCAGCTGAGCATGAGGGGTGGAGCGTGCAGCTCTCCTGCAGGTGCCCTTAGCCCTATTTTGCACTAGGAGATAGCACGGCGGAACCTGCTCCCCGCCTCGCCTCCAGAGCTTGCTGGGTAGAAGCTGAGAGCTGCTGCACTCATGGGCCAGTGTGGAACTAGAGGCCAGGGTGAATCTTGTGGGGCAGGGGACGAAGCTGAGGCCGTCTGGCCCAGACCCTCCTGACCCAAAGGCCCCAGAACCTCAGCCTTCGATCCTGGGGCTTTGCTTCACCCCCAAGTCCTGGCTTTCCTGACCTGCTGTCCGTCACGGAGATGTGGAGGGGCCAAGTCCCACTGTCAGAGGCCAGTGTGGTGGTGCCAGAGCCACGGGGCATTCCAGGACCCCTGACCCACGTGAGAGTTGGGAGGCACCAGAGCCACCTGGCCACTTGCCAGGAGCTTAGGGTCAGGAGGAAAGAGTGAGCCTGTATCCCAGCTGAAGCCGGGGTCTGTGTGTATCCTGGCTGGCCGGGGCTACCCTCCCAGACCTTAAGCCGCCCCATCTAACACTGCCTGCCTGGTGCCGCCCAGCACTGCTGCAGACTTGGCCCAGCAGCTCCTTCTCCTTAGCAGGGGAGAGCACACAGCCACCCTCTTCTCAGGGCAGGCTCCAGCTGCCCACGGGGGAGAGGGTCTTTTATACACACCCGGTATGGCTTGTGTCCCCTAGAGCTGAGATGAGACAGCTGGCCTAGCTGTAGCTGCATGGAGCCACCTGGAAAGCCAAAGGCAGGCCCCGGCTCCAGACCAGGCATTGGGCCAGCCGTGCCGTAAGTTCTGTTCATGGCCTTGAACAACAGCCCAACCATGCGGACACCTGACCAAGACGCCATCTCTTGGGCCCCTCAGAACCAACATTACAGCAAGGCAGGCTCACTGCAGCAGGGGCAGGGCCATTACCACAGTGCCTTCTGCCCATGGGGGAGGGAGGAGTGTCCCCACTGGGAAGGGCTCCCCCACCTACTGGAACCTCTCAAGTCCTGCCCCGTGCATTTCCCTGGGCAGGGGGAGAAGGAGCGGTTGGAGATCCTCCTGCAGGAGGGAAAGTCACAGTCCTCAGGGGAAGGGGCACAGGGAGAGTGGGGGCATGAAGGCGGGCGAGGATGGCCAGAGCCCAGCCTACTTCCCGCTGAGCTCCTTGGCCCGGCAGGTGGCAGCCTCCACGGCGCTCATGGTGGCCGCTCGTAGCCCGCCCCGCTCCAGGGCGTGGAGCCCGTACATGGTGGTGCCGCCCGGGGTGCACACATCAGAGCGCAGCTGGGCTGGGTGCTGGCCCTCGTGCAGCAGCATCTTGGCTGTCCCCTGAGGAAAGCGTGAGGGCCTGGTGACCCGGGGAGGTGGCGCGGCCCCCACTGTGCGGCCCGCCCTCGCTGCTTCCCTCAACCTCGGCCCCAGCTTCTCGAGCCTGCTATTTCCCTGCCCACTGAAAGTGGTACCGCCTGGGCCTTCTCAATGGTCCCCGGGAGCCACCCTCACTCACCAGCAGGGTCTGGGCAGCGATGCGGTGGGCCAGACCACTGGGCATGCCCATCTTGACGGCGCCCTCGGCCAGGGCCTCGGAGAATGTGCACACCTGTAGTACCGGCATGGTGGCGGAGGGATAGGTCTCAAAGCCGGGGGGCTCAGAACTTTCAGGAACAAGGCCCAGAGCACTGGCCATGGATGGCCAGAACCAAAGCCTGAGCCCAGGAGTCTGCAAAGGGGCTGGCCTCAAAGGTCCCCAAGGCAGTGAAGTTCTGGGGACAGCAGAGCCCCCAGTGGGCCTGGGACCAGCCACACAGGCCCCAGGGTTGGACTCTGAGGGCAGAGGCCGTCAGACGGACTTGGGCAGGCCCCCTCTTTACCAAGGGTGGGGCAGGGGACAGACAAGGCAATACTCACGAAGGCCACGCCACTGCCACTGAGGCCAGTGTGGATGTCAATGTAGGCTTCGGGCACCTCCTCGCACCGCCCACAGGCCTCCAGCAGATGCTGCAGGAGCTTGGCCTCGCTACTGCCCACGTGGCGGCCCCGCGTCATCACGATGGCCCCTTCCTGGACCATGCAGGGCAGGTTGGGCAAGACCCGCAGCACCCGTGTGTGTGGGGGCAGCAGCTGGCCAGAGAGAGGTTAGAATCAGGGAGCCTGTGGGACTGGGCCCTGCTGGGCAGGCCTCAGCAGGGGCCTCAGGAAAGGTCCACGTCAGCTAGCTGCAGGCTCCAGCGGCTGCGTCCCAGGTACAGCACCAGGAGGGAAGCTTAAGCTCAGCCACTGCCCCCAGCTAGGCCACCTGGCCACCTCTCAGGCTCTCTGGGAGGCTGCCTGCCATCCAAGCTGGCCAGCAGAGCCTAAGCTGGGACCAAGGCCTTAGCCCAAGGGACACTCACCTCCTCCAGGGTGCTCAGAGAGACCCCAGCAGCCACGGACACTAAGATGTGTTCAGCGGTGACCATAGGAGCCACCTCTGCCAGAACAGCTGGCAGGATGTGGGGCTTGGTGGCAAAGATGACGAGCAGGCAGCTCTGCAGCACCTCCTGGTTGGAGTGGGTGGTCTGGCAGCCCAGAGCCTAGCCAGGGACACCAGGACCAGGCCTCAGGGGCTGTGTGAGCAGCACACCCTCCTCACCACAGCCCTTCCTGCCGGAGGCCACACATTCCCAGGGTCCCAGGGCCTCTCCCATTGCAAGTGTCTAGACCACCCCCACTTCACCAGTGCCGAAGATTTACCCAGACTAGCCCTCCTCCTCACAGGCAGTTCTGATGTCAGCACCTCCCCAAGCCCTGAGCCCTCCATCCCATGAATATCCGTGGCGAGCACCCCAGCATGCGCACACACACATGTGCACATGCATGCACTCATGAGCATGCACTCACATACACACATGCACGCACATACACACATGTGCACACACATACTCACAAGCACACTCACATGCACATATGAACTCACACACATACACGCACTCACAAATGCACACAAACGTGCACACATGCACACACGTTCACACATGTACTCACACATGCACACACACGCACATGTGTGCACGCACCCCCACACACACACACACACTTTGCTCTGGCTCTCCACAACCTTACTTTCCTCCCTGTCTCTAAAATCCCTTTCCCCAGCCCAGACCAGCCAGTCTCCAAACTTCAGTTAAATAAGCCACCCCCCTGGCTCTGGTAAATATCCTAGTGGGACAGGAGCTAAGAGTTATCCTGAGCTCCCGAGTGTACGAAGAACCTGGGCTCTGTGCTCACTTGGAAGTGACATAGGTTCCTGTCTGTCGGTGCACTGGCCAGTATGTGCTGAGCTTCCACCTTCCCTGGAAAGAAAGAAAAGGAAGAGGGGTTGAAAGGGTAGGGTAGGATGGCAGTGAGGAGAGGGAGGAACTCGCCTGGCCTCTCAGGCTCAGCCACGCCTGGCCCATCCTAGGCCCCCTTCTGGTCTCAGGAACCCAAACCAGGGATGCGCCATTCACTGGGCCCAGGCACTCAGATCCACTGATTCTACTTGGCAGTCAACGTCCCTGACTGCTGCTGGGTATGGAGGCCAGGAGCTTGTCTCGTTGGTGAGGACACAGATCCCTGGGGCCTCTGCCTCCAGGGAAGGGAAGGCTGCCTGGAGCAGAAGGGGCAGTACCTCTAACACCGGGCTTTGGAGGAGTGTGGTGGGTACAAAGGCAGCTGATTGATTGGCCACAGAAGGCCCAATGGGGGCCCAGGTTCCTCAGGAGGGAGAGTCTGTTGGGATGTCCAAGAAGAGGCTAAATGCCTACTTGATAGAAACATATGCTTTTGTGGGGTACAGGGGTGGGGAGACAGGGTTAGATTTTGGTAAGGTCGAACAGGAAGACAGAAGTGTACACCACAACCTGAACACAGCAACTAATCATGACAGTGGCAGCCATACACAGCAGTATTAGCCTCAACACTACACATATATATCTAATCACCCTGTACAGCTCTGGGAGGCATGTAATACTGCCGGGTTTCACAGGTAAAACTTCTGAGACTCACAGTAAGCTATTTTCCGATTGATCATGACTCCTCTGGACCCTGAAGTATGGCTGAAGTCAGAGAGCCAAGAGTCACCCAGCTCTCCCTACCCACAATCTGCAGAAAGGCTTCTAAATGCCTGGAGAAGTGTATGATCAGCATAAATATCCCGGCTATAGAGCAGTGGTTCTCCACCGGAGATGATTTTGTCTGTCTCCTCCTCCCACCCAGGGCACATTCGGCAGTGTCTGGAGGCATTTTTGGCTGTCACAATGTGGGGGTGCTACTGGCAAAGGACGGATGGTCTGGCCCAGGTGTCCCTAGAGCCAAGGTGTCTGGGGAGAAGCCCTGCTGTTCCCCAGGAGAGGGGCTGGCGCGCAGAGAAAATCAAAGGCTGGGAAAGGTGAACCTGGCCAAGGCCACGCGGCCAGGAAGCCGGCCACGGAAGCGGCACCAAGCCACGTGTAACTCAAATCTTCCCGCAGCCACGTGAAAAAATTAAGAGTAAACAGGCGTGGTCCCGGCTGCGCCCAGCGCAGCGGAGGCCCGGATGGCTGGGCGCGCGGCCTCCGCCCCACTCTCTCGGAAGGACGCCTCCCTCGGGGCTGCTCCCATGCCAGGCCGCGAGCCCAGCACCGCGCCTCCCCACCTGCTCTAACGAGGCCCTGCGCGATGGCCCCCGCCATGCGACCGGCACCCACGAAGCCCACGCGCCGCGGAGCCGGCCCTGCAGCCGCCATCTTGTCGCACTGGCCGCCGCCGCGCTAACCGCCCATCCGCAGGCCGCGACCCGCCCACAGACCTCGGCCCCACCAATGGGACACGCCTCCCCGTGCCCCCGTCGCCGATTGGCTGCCGGGCCCGCACGCTCCGGGCCCGCCCGGTTTTTTGTCCGCACTCTACTGGTTCGCAAGGCGCGGGGGCTCTGCCTCTCGCTGCTTATTGGCCCGAAAAGGCTACACCGCCCCTCGCTCCCCATTGGCTGAGAGGAACCGAGGTTTAGCGGGGCGGGCGGGGCAGTAGCGCTCCGAGCTGCCGGGTCGCGGGTCCCAGGCGCGTGCGAGGGACGGATCTTGGTTTTTCGGAGGGGAGGGGTCGCGAAGCGGGTTGCGGGGCTGGTCTAGAGCATGCGGTCCCTGAGGCTCCGCCGACCACAGACGGGGGAGCCGCGGGGCGGCACTAGGGGCGGAGGCCAAGGTCACGGAAAGCTGGCCGGGGCCAGGGGCCTGAGACCGACGGGGAGGGGAAGGGACAGTGGGGGAGCGGAGGTGCTCGGGATTTTTTGTTTTTGTTTTTTGAGACGGAGTCTCGCTCTATCCCCAGGTTGGAGTGCAGTGGTGCGATCTCAGCTCCACCTCCCAGAGTCAAACGATTTCCCTGCCTCAGCCTCAGGAGTAACTGGGATTACAGGCGCGGGCCACCACGCCCGGCTGATTTTTTTGTATTTTAGTAGAGATGGGCTTTCACCTTGTTGGCCAGGCCGGTCTTGAACACCTGACCTTGTGATCCGCCCGCCTCAGCCTCCCAAAATGCTGGGATTACAGGCATGAGCCACCGCTCCTGGCCGTCATTTTAATAACACAAGAAAAATTAGGTTTGATCATCTGAGTCTGGTTTTGTTTTCATCATCCAATCTAAGGCTTCATGTTACAGATGTTTTGTTATTTTCTTCTGAAGCCTTTGACATTTCCTGAACTCTTCAGGAATTAAATCCTCTCATTGATTCAACATTTACTGTGCATCTGCAGCCTCTGGGCCCTGCCCTGGGCCTGGGCAAGACCACCACACAGCAGCAGATGGGACAAGCTAGATCACACCCTACTGCCCTGTTTGTTGGCAATGGAGACAGACCAGTCGGCACATGCAAGGGATGGCCAGAGTGTAAGGCTCTGAAGCAAATGACTCGGAGCGGGACGGAAAGCCACCAGGAGGCTGCTTCGGCCACCACAGCCAAGAAAGCTAGGTGGTGGACGCTTTGCACCAGCTCTCAGTGCCAGCAGCTGTCTCTCTTGCCACCTAGGATCCTGCCAGCCCCTTCCCAAACCGACTCCTTGGATTTTCTCCCAGGCCCCCCAGGCCAGTGATGGCTTGGGACCAAGGCTGTGGGGAGGTGGGAGGGGCCGGAGGCATCCAGCGCCATGCCATCATATATAAGGACAAAGCTCATCATAAACACGTGGACTGAGGCCAGGTGAAGAGGGTTGCTGGCTGAGTGCCCAGGGCCACAGTAGGTAAGAGGCCTAGGGGCATTCAGCTTCTCCGTCCCATGCCGGGCCGGGCTTCTGAGCATCGGCTGGGAGCCCTCAGCTGACCTGGACATCCAGCCAGCCACGGCTTGTGTCCAAGGCACCTCTCTGCTCTTAGTGGGGCTTCTTCCCACTGCTCTTCACCTGGCAGATCCAGGCGGGCACACAGGCACCACCCTCTCCAGGAGGCCTTTCCTGAACCCCCATGGGCAGAGGCTTCATCAATGAAGGGCTGTTGCCAGGGGATACACTGTGAAGGAGGCCAACCCACCTCCTGGAGCTCCAGGTCCTGGGATATTGGCATGAGGGGTGGAGGTCGAGGCAGGGCTCCCAGAAGTTTTCAGACAAAACACAATCCCAGCAGGTCAGATGGATGCTCAGAGAGGGGCTGAGAAGGTGCCATCAGGAAAGGTGTTTTGGAGGCTGGGCCATCCCAGCTGAGGCCTAAAAGGTGGGGAGGCCTTGACCCAAGAGGGGGTCAGTCTCAGGGAGGCCTGGAGGACACCTTGGCTTGCCAGACACAAAGGGACAGTGACATATGAGGTGAGTGGTTGACTGGGCACCGGCCACAGGTCTGGACTTGGTGCTGGGACAGGGAAGACACACCACTGCTGCCCGAATGAACAAAGGAAGAAATGAAGCAGCAGACGCGACCTGCAGTCAGAAGGCATCATGTGCATGAGGACAGCACAGGCCACCCAGGAGAGGGACCCTGAGAAGGGGTGGCCCAGGGTTGGGCCAGGAACCAGAGGGCTCTGGCCTAGGGGCTCCCTCTGTGTGAGGCACTGAGAAAGAGGGTGGCAGGCAAGCCGGGGCCTGGACCTCAGCGCCACCCTGCCTGCCTGATGCACTTGCCCAGGAACCACTCTGGACTTTGATGTCTCCCCTCTGAGAATGGCAGGGAGCAATGATGCCCACCTCTAGTGGCTGGAGCTGACCTGTCCAGCAGGCACCTGTTCCTCTCCATGGGACGAGGGCAGGTGAGGACCCACACCCAAGCCTGAGAGCCACAGAGATGAGAGGCCAGAGCCACCCAGTCATCAGCCTCCCCTCAGATCCATCCATGGGCCCCACTCAGCTGGCCCACTAGATCAGTTCCCCCAGAGCTCTCAGGCTGATGAGGGAGGCCTGGGTGAGCCCGGGTTCCTCAGGCCTGCAGGTGGCCTCATGTGGATAGGCTGGGACTGGCCCTGCCCTGCACATCCTTGTCCAGCTAACGGTCCATGCCAGTATCATTGCTGCCTGCCTGCTGCCCGCCCACATGCATGCCTTCCCAGCTCCAGCCTCTGCAGCCTTTCCACCCCAGGGAGTCGCCAGCTCTCAGGGGCTGAACAGCAAGCAGGGGGACAGTGAGTCCGGGTCTGGCCAGGCTGGGGGCCAGTGCCTGATTGTGGGGGACGGCTCAGCAGAGCTGCCAAGGCCAGGCCTGTGAAAATGCACTTTATTGGCTCCCAGGGAGTGAGATGCAGGATCAGAGTGGGCACGCGCAGGGCTGGGGGCCTGTGTGGGGAGCAAAGGGCCGGGCCTGCCCAGGCCCTGGTTTCCCTGAGGACCGTCATGAATGGAGGCCCCACTGGACAGACGCCTGGGGCTGCAGAGTGGATGGAACATGGGCCCAGGTCGCTGGGTGATGCCCTCAGCTCCTGGCACGGTTGGCAGGTAGTGGCCCCGGGGCTCAGCCGGCTGATGGTGTGCAGGCGCCCGCTGCTGCCTTCCAGCTTCACTTCCGGGCCTGCTTGTAGTTGTCAGTGAACCATGCACAGGTCTCCCTGACCGCTGCAGAGGGGGCAGGTGAGGGCCAGGGGCAGGGAGGGCCAGAGGCTCACGGGAGGAAGTGGGGGAGAGGCCTCACCCCTGCTCTGGTAAGGAACATGCGGGAGGGGGTAGGGGAGGCCATCAGGTGTGGGGGGGCACCAAGTAGAGGGTTGTGGGGCGGGGCTCACCCTGCTTGAAGGGTGTGAACCGGAAGTCGGGCAGGTAGGTCCTCAGCTTCATATTACTGGCTGTCTTCTTAAACTGCCCATCCGACTTGGTTGTATCAAACTGGACTCTTTGTCAAGGCCACAGCGAGAGGAGCACCTCCACTCCCAACCCCTGCAGCTTGCCCTTGAACCTCTGCCATTCCCAGGGGAAGCATAGCAGAGCCCCTCCTCCTGCCAGGGTGAGTGTCCTCCCTCCAGTGTCCCACCTACGTTGGCCCTATACTGGGAGGCCGATGAGCCCACCCAACCCCCTGCGCTGGAGCCAGAGGATACGGTGACCTCCCCATGGAAGTCCATAGCCTCCGCCACCGCCTCAGCTGCGTCCTTGATGGAGACCTCATCTTCCTCGCCCACTGCAGGGAGCCACTGGGTCAGGCCTCCCGTCGCTGCTGCTCAACTGCCCATGAATATTCCTGCTCCCACCCTTCAACCAGCCTCCCAGGACAGCCGTGGATCCTGTCCCATCATGGAGGAAGGGGGCTGGGGACTGTGGTGCCCACCTGAGAGGATGATGGGCTCCACCTCATTGTACTCCCGCAGGACCCAGATAACGAGCTGGGCCAGGTCCTAGAGCCAGACAGGCAGGGTCAGAGACCACGGAGATAGCCACAGGTCCCCTCTCCCAAACGCTCCTGCCGGGGAGTCCACATTCCTGCTCTTGTTCGGTGGGGGCTCAGCCTGGGGACCAGGGGTCCCTCCTTTCTCCTTCCGAGCTCAGAGTGAAACCAGTATCTTCTGGAAACATGAGCCTACGGGGCCTCCGTGAGGACCAGAGACGGCTCCTCTAGCTCAGCCCCGTCCCTCTCCTGGCCCCAGGCTCCCTCCTGCACCGCCTCCCTGCAGACCAGCAGGGGCAAGCCCAGGGCTCACTGGGGCAGGTTCTCTGGGGAGAGCTGTGCCTTCCTTTACGCACCAGTGAGTATATGAACTGCCTCCGCGGCTTCCCTGTACCCCACACCGTCAGGGCCGAGCCGCTGCCTGCAGATTCGGGGAGGGAGCGGGTGTCAGAGGCACTGGATCGCCTCCTCCCGAGCTGAGCCCGGGCACCACCGACGGGGTGGATGCACTCACTCTTGGCCAGGTGCACCTTGTGGATGAGGCCAGGCAGCACATGGCCATCCTCGATGTTGAAGTTGTCATGGGGCCCGAAGACGTTGGTGGGGATGACAGCGGTGAACGTGCAGCCGTGCTGCTGGAAGTAGGCCCTGCGGAGGCACAGCGTCTCCTGCCCTCGTCCTGGGACCGCGATCCCACCCAACGCTGCCGCTGGCCTCTTACTGAGGCTGGCATGAAGACCCGACCCGGCTGGCCCCACCCATCCCGGGGTCCTCTCTCCCACTCCTGGCTGGGCCTCAGGGGGACGGGTGTGAGGACCTGTTCTGCACGTCGATCATCCTCTTGGCATACGAGTACCCAAAATTGCTGCTGTGGGGCGGCCCATTGTGGATCTGCGGGGGCGGGAGAGGCAGAGGCCGCTACTTCCAGGCCCCGCCCACAGGCTCCCCGGCCCCACCCACAACCAGGCCCCGCCCCTCACCATGGTCTCATCTATGGGGTAGGTAGTCTTGTCAGGGAAGATGCAAGTGGACAGGCAGGACACCACCTTGCGGGCGCCCACCTCGAAGGCCGAGTGCAGGACGTTGTCATTGATGTGCACGTTTTTCCTCTGCAGGGGTGAGGCGGGACAGATCAGGCTTCCCAGGTCAGATCCTAGCCTTGGCCTTTCAGACGTGGCAGGACCCAAGCCTACTTGTCCTAACTGCTTCGGGACAAGGAGAGGCTCTCGGGCTCACAGACACCACTACTCTACCCCACAACAGGGCTGAAGGAGGGGCTGGCTCTGCCTTCCGGGTGTGAGAAGAGAATCACACCCCCAGCTCAGGGCTGGGCCCTACCCAGGAGGCTGCAGAGGTCAGGGCAGGTAGTGGAGGCTGGGAAGGAGCCCAGAGGGCCCAGTCTGGCCCTGGGCTGGGCTGGGTCTCCCACTCCACGGGGAAGAGGGCAGTCTACTTCCCCCCACCAAGCCCCACTTCCCTTGCATGAAATGGACAAGGTGTGGCTGGAGCATGGGGACTGGTCTTGGGAGAAGGGAGAGGAGGTGGCCAGGCATCCTGTTGAGAAGGCTGAGACACAGACAAGGAGGGCTCTGGGGTGACAGGCCGCTGGGCAGAATCTGGTCTGAGCCTCTGCTGACCCATGCCTCGTACAAGTCAGCTAGGGCAAGGCTGCTGCCCAGAGAGACCTGTGGGGCCAACCCTCCGGGGCACAGCTAGCCGGGGCAGGGCCCTTACACCACGCCCCCCTTTCCCCAGGCACAGGACGAGATGCACAGAGCGTATTTCGCGCCCCTGTACCCCAGAGTGTGTGGTGGGCCCAGCTCAGGGGAGCTGGGCCAGCACAGTCCTAGGAGCCAGAGGCTCTGGAGGCCCTGGGGACTCACGGGGTAGGAACCAGCTCCCATTCCTATGGTCGCTGCTGGCTCCTTTCAGCTTCCCAATGCCGCTGGTCAGCTCTACAGCTTTTCCGACTGGGCCAAGTGCCCCAGGCCCACCTGCATGCCCCTCAGCACCTCAGGGGCTGCCCCCACCAGGCTGTGCCAAGCCCTGGTCCTCAGGGACTTCCTGGGCTGGGAATGTGGGCCTGTGAGAGTGGGAAGCCCGCCAGGAAGTTCCCAGAACCTGGGATCCTGGTTTCCAGCGATTGCTGGGGCCACCCTCACTTACCCAGAAGTCCAAATTGTATTTGATATTCCGGAACAGGCCCCCCACCATTGCAGCAAGATGGATGACGTGCGTGGGTCGGACCTTCTCAAACAGGGTGCGGGTCTGTGCTGCATCCCTGGAGGGAGCCAGGCTGTCAGGAGGCTCTGGAGGGAACCAGCACCCCAGGGTTGGGTGCGAAGTGCAGGGACTGGGTGGGACTATGGCAGGAGGGACAGCGAAACAGGAGGGTGGCCCCAGGGCCTGGCTGGTGTGAGGGTGCAGGCTTCTGGGAAGAGATGGGAGGATGTTTGTCTAGGAACACAGCCAAGTACACCAGGCCAGGCCAGCCACCTGGCAGGGAGGACCCAGACACAGAGCTACTGCTAGACTCAGGAACAGGCCCAGCCTGGAGCTTAGTTCTAGGGTGCAGGGTAGGATGGGGAGGAAGGGCTGATCTGGGGATGGGCTCTCTCACGTGAGATCGGCGTCCTTGGAGGAGACAAACACCCATTCCTCTCCAGGAAGGCCAGCGCCATCTGCTACCACCTTCTGGATGGCTTTGCCCACCAGCCCAGAGCCCCCTGTCACTAGAATCCGCATGGACCCCTGCGGTTCACCCATGTCAGCTGCACCTATAGTGTCAAATAATGGGAGGCTGAGGCCATCATGCTCCCATCCTTTGGAGCCCCACTCTTCTGGGGCAAATGGTACAGAGTGAAGCCCTCAGGGAGGGGACGTAGTCCACTGGCAACCAGAAAGACCCAGCTGGATCGAGGCACCCCCCTCGTCGCAGCCCTGTTCCCCAGGGAGCCCTCAGGCTACAGCGCCACAGGGGTCCTGAGCTACCACTCAGCCTAGAGCAGCTGGTCCCAACCCACTGGACCAAGAAAAGGTACATTATACTCCCCTATGGCTGACAAGAGGGGAGGCAGACAACTTTGGGGCTGCGGCCCCTGGCGCAGGTCGTTAACACGGCTCGCAGCCAAAGTCCGCATGCTAGGGACAGGCAAGAGGCGGCGCCTGTGTGCAGCCCATGCCCACCACAGGCAGGCTGGTCCCGGAAAGCCCTGGGGAGCCAGATTCCTCCAGGGCAGGACAGGCCTCCGGGCGCAGCCACCCTCATGATCCTATCCTGGGAGCCAGAAACCTACTCGGGCTCCGCGGCAGGGCCCCAGGGCCAGCCCTTATGGGAGGGGTCCCTGCGCAGGCATCGCGCGGCTCCCCTGCATGCCGGGAGACCCCACCGCGGCCGAACCCCATACCACGGCCCCAGGTCGACCCCACGCCCCTCGATCCCAGACCCCCACAGCGTTCCCTGACTCTCACGGAGCATCCAGGGCCCAGACCGCAGATATGCCCCGTGTCACCTCACCTGCGTCCCGCCCCACCTCCGACTTCCCAACAGCAGCTTCCGGCCGGGTGCGCTCCGAGTTTGCGCAGCGCCAGGTGGGAGGCGGGGGGTGGGGCGGGGCACTCTGGGAAATGGAGTCCCGGCGACGCGCAGCGTCCTGGGCGCTGCCGGGACATGGAGTTCGCGGCCGCAAAGCAGCCTGGGAAGCGCAGTCTCTCCCGCCTTCCGTGCGCTGGCGGGACCCCGGGGGCGATCTGGGGCCGCGGCCTCCTCAGCGGGTCGGGCCCTGGCTGGGCTGATCCCCTGCTGGGGGCGGGAGACGAGGGCCGGAGGGCAGCGCCGCGCGGACGGCCCACGGCGTCGGGAGGAGCCTCGCGGGCGCGGCCTTAGCCCGACCCGGAGCAGCGCGACCGCTTCGGGAGCCGCCCTCCGCATAGCCGGGGCGCGGGGCTGCGGGCGCTGGGGCCGGGCGGGCTCGCGCTGCGGTGTCTCCCTCTGCTCCGCTCCCCTCCCGGGGTTCCGCCCCCGAACCCGCAGACCCCGTGGCCAGCCTCTTGGATTCCGAACGCGTCGAGGAGCCCGACTTGTCGTCCCGAGCACGTGCGCTGTCGCTCGCGCCCACGGCTCGTGCAGCAAACAACCGCGGATCCCGATGGCGGGTCACGATGGGCAGTAGCGGGTCACGGCGGGTCACGGCGGGTCACGGGAGGTCACGGCGAGTCACGATGGGCAGTAGCGGGTCACGGCGGGTCACGATGGGCAGTAGCGGGTCACGGCAGGTCACGGCGGGTTACGGGAGGTCACGGCGGGTCACGATGGGCAGTAGCGGGTCACGAGAGGTCACGGCGGGTCACGATGGGTCACGGCGGGTCACGGCGAGTCGAGGACGATCGCGGCGGCTCACAGTGGGTCTCCGTGGGTGGCCACGGTGGCGCTGCGAGCTGCCAGCTGCTCCTACCCTCCGCTGCCTGCGAGGCCGCTGTGTGTGGCGGAACCCCACAAGTGCGGGGCAAGGCTCTGAAGCCTCAGCCTGTTCCCATGTATTGATTTAAAAAAGAATTAGAAATATAGGCACGTAGTTATTCCTTTATACAGTCATGTATAATCTTATAGTTACTTATCGTAAAGATATATACTCAATATAACCTTTAATTTTACTAATGACTATCGGCTTATGAAGCATGGAACTGAGGTGACACTGTGAACAAAGTGACCCTAAGGCAAGCTGCCCTAAGCCCTCTGTGACGCCCGCATAAGGGCTGCTGGAGGGCGCCCCGGCTGTGCGCAGCGCCAGCGCTGGGGAGGAGATGCCCAACATGGCCGAGACGTCTCCTTCCTGGGAAGTTAGGAGAAAACTCCGCTTCTCCACGCTCTTGTTGCAAGGCCTGACGGCTGCCAGGAGGCGCGCAGACCTCCTGGGCTCAGCTGTCTCTATGTGATGCCGTGCTTCGGTGGTCACGTTCCATGTCTATTCTCACGCCCTGCTTCCGCACCTGGTTTCTTTTTCTTAAAAGGTAAGAATTAATGATAGTAACAGTCTTAGTGTCCTTGGTATTTCGGATAAATATGCAAAGAGCCCTGACGCATTAGGTTTTCTCCTCGCCTGGGCTACTTGAAAGTCCTGGTCCCCTCTATCTTTAAGACACGTGATTACCTGACGCTATCACTGACCACCACTACATCACCCGACCTTCCCTGCCCACTGCTTTGTACTCAATAAAAGTCAGAGCGTCCAGGCACTTGGTGCCACCGCAGGTCCCCGCGCTTTGCTTCGCAGTGGACCCCCAAGCCCAAACTCTTTTTTCTCTATCTCTGTGTCTGTCTTTTATTTCTACACTTTCTTGTCTCTGCACCAGCAGGGAGGGGCTGAACCTTATAGGACTGGACCCTAACCCCTGCTGGTCAGAGCCCAGTCCTGCTGCTGGGGGCGGGAGGGGTGGCAGCCCAGCTCTGGCTTCTGGAGGCCCTGGTCATCTATCGAAATGCAAGCATTTAAAAGGGTTCACGGCCGGGCACAGTGGCTCACGCCTGTAATCCCAACACTTTGGGAGACCTAGGCGGGTGGATCATTTGAGATCAGGAGTTTGAGAACAGCCTGGCCAACATGGCGAAAACCCATCTCTACTAAAAATATAAAACTAGTCGCGTATGGTGGCAGGTGCCCGTAATCCCCAAAACTCAGGAGGCTGAGGCAGGAGAATCGCTTGAACCTGGGAGGCAGAGGTTGCAGTGAGCCGAGATTGCACCACTGCACTCCAGCCTAGGTGACAGCGAGACTCCACCTTAAATAAATAAATAAATAAATGCAATCACTCAAGCTGACAAGGGTCAGGAAATGTGCTCCGCCCCTACACTTTAACATCTTGCTATAAAAGGATGTTTCATTATAACGTTTAAAAACATCCTTAGGCCGGGCGCGGTGGCTCAAGCCTGTAATCCCAGCACTTTGGGAGGCCGAGGCGGGTGGATCACGAGGTCAAGAGATCGAGACCATCCTGGTCAACATGGTGAAACCCCGTCTCTACTAATACAAAAAATTAGCTGGGCACGGTGGCGCGTGCCTGTAATCCCAGCTACTCAGGAGGCTGAGGCAGGAGAATTGCCTGAACCCAGGAGGCGGAGATTGCGGTGAGCCGAGATCGCGCCATTGCGCTCCAGCCTGGGTATCAAGAGCGAAACTCCGTCTCAAAAAAAAAAAAAAAAAAAAAAAAAAAAAAAAAAAACATCCTTAAAGTGATGGCTCTTGTCTGACTGTAAGTCAGCAAAACATTAGAGACGACGGGCCGGGTGCGGTGGCTCACGCCTGTAATCCCAGCACTTTGGGAGGCCGAGGCAGGCAGATCACGAGATCAGGAGATCAAGACCATCCTGGCTAACACTGTGAAACCCCGTCTCTACTACAAATACAAAAAAATTAGCCGGGCATGGTGGTACTCACCTGTAGTCCCAGCTACTTGGGAGGCTGAGGCAGGAGAATCACTTGAACCTGGGAGGCCGAGATTGCAGTGAGCTGAGATTGTGCCACTGCAATCCAGCCTGGGTGGCAGAGCAAGACTCCATCTCAAAATAAAAAATAACATGAGTTGTGGCAGTGAAAATTCAAAATTAACTTTGTTTCCCATGAAAGACAATTGGATCTTCATCTGGGTATCTCATGTTATTTCCCTTCTCTCTCAGATTCTCAAATCCTGGCTACATTGTATCTGATTAACATTTAGTCACTATTCCTATCCTGCGTCCACGCAGGGAAGGGTTCAAGGTCAAAATGGGTCCATATTTCTTCAAGATGTGCCATCTTTGGGCTAACTTAAGAAATATTTGGGCTAACTTAAGAAATATTTCTTAAGGCATGAGAATAGACAGTGGCTCATGCCTACAGTCCCGGCACCTTTGGAAGGCCAAGACGGGAGGATCCCTTGAGCCCAGGAGTTTGAGGCTGTAGTGAGCTGTGATTGCGCCACTGCACTCAGCCTGCGGACGGAGTGAGAACTTGTCTCTTAACAAAAAGAAGACAAGAGATATTAATAGCAAAAGAAGAAAGAGAATACACCAAGAAAAAGAAAAAAAGAGACCAAAAAAAAAGATATTAATAGCATTTGTGATTCTGAATTGTTTTAAGGCAGCAGTCCCCAACCTTTTTGGCACCAGGGACCAGTTTCGTGGAAGACAATTTTTCTGTGGATTGGGGTGGGGGTGGTTTCAGGATGAAACTGTCCCGCCTCAGATCCTCAGGCATTAGATTCTCATAAGGAGCGCACAACCTTGATCCCTTGACTGCACAGTTGACAATGGGATTGGTGCTCCGATGAGAATCTGGTGCCACCATTGATACAAGAGGAGGCAGAGCTCAAGCCAAAATGCTCACTCACCTGCTACATGGCCTGGTTCCGGTCCACAGCCTGGGGGTTGGGGACCCCTCTTTTAAAACAGTGGGTCAGGCAGGTAACTGATGCCTGTAATCACAGTGCTTTGTGAGGCTTATCCCTTGAGGCAGGAGTTTGAGACAAGCCTGGCCAACAGAGTGAGACCCCATCTCTAGAAAAAATAAAAAATTAGCCAGAGGCCAGGTGTGGTGGCTCACATCTATAATCCCAGCACTTTGAGAGGCTGAGGTGGCAGATCACCTGAGGTCAGGAGTTCCAGACCAGCCTGGTCAACGTGGTGAAACCCCGTCTCTACTAAAAATACAAAAATTAGGGCCGGGCGCGGTGGCTTACGCCTATAATCCCAGCACTTTGGGAGGCCAAGGCGGGTGGATCACGAGGTCAAGAGATCGAGACCATCCTGGTCAACAAGGTGAAACCCTGTCTCTACAAAAAATACAAAAATTAGCTGGGCATGGTGGTGCACGCCTGTAATCCCAGCTACTCGGGAGGCTGAGGCAGGAGAATTGCTTGAACCCAGGAGGCAGAGGTTGCTGTGAGCCGAGATCGCGCCATTGCACTCCAGTCTGGGTAACAAGAGCGAAACTCCGCTTCAAAAAAAAAAAAAAAAAAAAAAAAATTAGCCAGGCATGGTGGGAGGCACCTGTAATCCCAGCTACTTGGGAGGCTGAGGCATGAGGATTGCTTGAACCTGGGAGGCAGAGGTTTCAGTGGGCCGGGATTGTGCCACTGTGCTCCAGCCTGGGCGACAGAGTGGGACTCTGTTTCAAAAAAGAAAAAATTAGCTGGATGTGGTGGTGCATGTGGGTGGTCCCAGCTACCTGGGAGGCTGAGATAGGAGGATCATTTGAGCCCAGGAGGTTGAGGCTGCAGTGAGCTATGATTGCACCACTGCACTCTAGCCTGGATGACAGAGTGAGACCCTGTCTCAAAACAAACAAAAAAACCTAATCAGCCCGGCACAGTGGCTCACGCCTGTAATCCCAGCCCTTTGGGAGGCCAAGGTGGGTGGATCACCTGTGGTCAGGAGTTCAAGACCAGCCTGACCAACATGGTGAAACACCGTCTCCACTAAAAATACAAAAATTAGCTGGGCGTGGTGGCATGCACCTGTAATCCCAGCTACTGGGGAGGCTGAGGTGGAAGTTCCAGCAAGCTGAGATCTCGCCATGGCACTCCAGCCTAAACTACAAGAGCGAAACTCCATCCCCAAAAAAAACACCAATTGTGCCATAAATGACATAAATAATACTTCTGCTGCTTCAGTCCAAATCCTGGCTGTTCACCTTTTAATTTACCAATCATTTTAGCTCCATGTCCGTAGGTTTGCCTTCAAAAATCTCTTGAATCAGTGCATAAAATTTGAGATTAAAAGAAGTCTTTTTTACTTATGTCAAAATCTGTACTGTTTTAAAACTGTACAAGCAATGAAATGCTCATTAATCTCAATTTCTTTTCATTTTTGGAAGTTCATCAGTACAGACAAAAATCTTGTTTGTTCAACATGACTTGGCATTGCACAATCTGATTAAATTTAGTAACCAATTTAAAAATAACAGTTGATTGCTTATAGCCGTTACTGGAACAAAAGAAAAAAATATATAGCAGTTGGTGTTTGTTGTCTATGAGGGTGTGTCTTGCCATTAGATATGAGCATGGCTGTGGGAAGTAGATTCCTCTTCAAAGTTTCCTTTCTTGTTAAAGAAGAAGAATAAATGTTATAAATAAGTCTTTTTTTTTTTTTTTTTTTTTTTTGAGATGGAGTCTCACTCTGCAGCCCAGGCTGGAAGGCAGTGGAGCTATCTCGGCTCACTGCAACCTCCACCTCCCAGGTCCCGGTCCAAGCAATTCTCCTACCTCATCCTCCCAAGTAGCTGGGATTACAGGCACGAGCCACCATGCCCAGCTAATTTTTGTATTTTTTCATAGAGACTGGGTTCCACCATGTTGGCCAGTCTGGTATTGAACTCCTGATCTCGTGATCCTCACGCCTTGGCCTCCCACAGTGCTGGGATTACAGGCGTGAGCCACCACACCCAGCCAATAATAGTCTCTTTTAAAAACTAACTTTCAAAGCCTTCTTGATTTTTACTAGTAATTCTTTGTTACCCTATCCTATGTAGCTCTTAGATATAAAGGAATAAGTACATTCTGTGTCCATGTGCTTTAACCAAGATATTATGTTATTACTTTTCTAAGACCTTTCATAAGGAACTTCCTGTCCCTTCCTGATTTGGACTTCCTCTTTTCCTTTTTGTTCTCCATTGCTTTTACCTGTTTAGAAAGGTTTTAAGTTGTCAGCCAATCAGGTTTTAGTTTAGATTGTGAGGTCTGGCTCCCACCAATGGGGATCAGACACAGCAGTAAGGACGACCCCAAATGCATAAGGGATGAATGTGTCAGCTTTCCTTTGTTCATTGTGCTCCTGTGGCAAGATGGCTAACAGGAGCACCTTTTCTACAGAAAGTAAAATTGCCTTGCTGAGGGATCCTTTGTCTCAGCGCTGATTTTTCTTTGCATCACTGAGCATCTGTTTCCTAACACTCCCAAAGTCTATTTTATGGTGGTGTCTTTTTTGAAGGGTGAGGCAGTACAGCGCAAAGGGTTATCGAGTACACAGCAAACCAGATAAATACACAAGGACTTTTAAAATTTCTTTTTGTAACCAAACATACCTCATACCCATTAAGATGGTTACTAATAAAAAGGGAGAAAATGGCTGGGTGTGGTGGCTCAGGCCTGTAATCCTAGCACTTTGGGAGGCCAAGGCAGGTGGATCAGTTGAGGTCTGGAGTCTGAGACCAGCCTGGGCAACTTGGTGAAATAAAAAATTACTAAAATACAAAAATAAAAACTAATAAAAATTAATTTGAAAACTACTAAAATACAAAAAAATAGCCATTCATAGTGGCAGGTGCCTGTAATCCCAGCTACTCGGGAGGCTGAGGCACAGGAATCACTTAAACCTGGGAGGCAGAGGTTGCAGTGAGCCGAGATCATGTCACTCTACTCCAGCCTGGGCAACAGAGCGAGACCCTATCTTGAAAATAAATAAATGAATAAATAGAAAATAAGTGTTAGGGCTGGGTGCGGTTGCTCACCCTTGTAATCCCAGCACTTTGGGAGGCTGAGGTGGGCAGATCACTTGAGGTCAGGAGACCAGCCTGGCCAACATGGTGAAACACCATCTCTACTAAAATACAAAAATTAGCCAAGTGTAGTGGCAGGTGCCTGTAATCCCCAATACTCAGGAGGCTGAGGCAAGAGAATCGCTTGAACCCGGGAGGCAGAGGTTGCAGTGAGCCAAGATCACACCGCTGTACTTCAGCCTGGACAACAGAGTGAGACTCTTAAAAAAAATAAAAAGAAAAAAGAAAATAAAAGTGTTGTTAAGAATATGGAAAAACATTTGTGCACTGCTGTTGGGATGTAAAACGGCATGGCTTCCGTCACCATATGATCCACCAATCCCCCTTCCCGGTATATTTCCAAAAGGAGTGGAAGCAGGGACTCAACAGATACCTGTACCCCCATGTTCATAGCAACGTTATGCACAAGAGCCAGATGGTAGCAGCAGCCCAAGTGTCTATGGAGGGATGAATAGATGAGCCAAATGCGGCATCTACACGTGTGGAATATTCAGCCTTAAAGGAGGGAAATCCTGACACCTGCTATGTCATCGATGAACCTTGAAACCTTATATTAAGTCAAAGAAGCCAGTCACAGGCCAAGTGCAGTGGTTCACGCCTACAATCCCAGCACTTTGGGAAGCCAAGGTGGGAGGATCACTTGAGCCCAGGAGTTTGAGACCAGCCTGGGCAACATAGCAAGACCCCCATCTCTACAAAAAATACACAAATTAGCCAGGTGTGGTGGTGTGTGCCTGTAGTCCCAGCTACCTGGGGAGCTGAGGCTGGATGGCTTGATCCCAGGAGACAGAGGTTGCAGTGAGGGGAGATCATGCCACTGCACTCCAGCCTGGACAACAGAGTGAGACTCTGTCTCAAAAACAAACAAAAACAATTGCAGAGTGTTATTAATTGGTTTTCATGCTGCTGATAAAGACATACTCAAGACTGGGAAGAAAAAGAGGTTTAATTGGACTCACAGTTCCACACGGCTGGGAAGCCCTCAGAATCATGGCAGGAGGTGAAAGGTACTTCTTATATGGCAGCAGCAAGAGAAAATGGGGAAGGATGCAAAAGCAGAAACTCCTGATAAACCCACCAATTCCTGTGAGACTTACTCGCTACCTCGAGAACAGTATGGGGGACACCGCCCCCATAATGCACATGACCTCCCACCGAGTCCCTCCCACAACACGTGGGAATTACGGGAGTACAATGCAAGATGACATTTGGGTGGGGAAACAGAGCCGAGCCATATCACAGAGTGAAAGAAACAGAGCTGAATAGCATATGGATAATACACAATGACCAAGTGGGATTTATCCCAGAGTACAAGGTGGTGCAACACACAGAAACTATCAGTATAATACACCATACTAGTAGAATAAAGGAAAACATTCACAATCATGTCAACTGATGCAGAAAAGGCATCTGTCCAAAAGCCAGCACGCTTTCATGATAAAAACACTCAACAAACTAGAAGTAGAAGAAAACGTCCTCATCCTGAATTTCTATCTGTGATGTGCAGTTCAGGGAAGGATGCTGTGTCTGTAACATGAACGTGCAGGGTGAAGCAGCAGGTGCCGATGGAGAGGCTGCAGTAAGTCATCCAGAGCATCCAGCGAAGACCACTGAGGAAGGTGGCTGCACTAAACGACACACGGTCAACGTAGACAAAACACTGTCTATTGGAAGAAGATGCCAGCTAGGACTTTCTTAGCTACAGAGACATCAATGCCAGGCTTCAAAGCTACAAAGGACATGCTGACTCTTTTGTGGGGCTAACACGTCTATCACTGAGTGCTCTGATGGAGATGTACTGAAGGAGATTTATTTTATTTATTTATTTTGAGATGGAGTCTTGCTTTGTCACCAAGCTGGCGTGCAGTGGTGCGATCTTGGCTCACTGTAACCTCTGCCTCCTGGGTTCAAGTGATTCTCCTGTCTCAGCCTCCCAAGTAGCTGGGATTACAGGCATCTGCCACCAGCCCTGGCTTTTTTTTTTTTTTATTTTTTTATTTTTAGTAGAGACAGGTTTTCATCATGTTGGCCAGGGTGGTAGCTGAGACTACAGGTGCACACCACCATATCCAGCCAATTTTCAGTAAAAACCATAGGAAATAAGCAATCTTAATTATGTACTAGATGCATTGCCCAAGATCAAAGTACAGCTGTAAAAGGATCCAAAGCCGGAAGGACCCAACCCCTCCACACTGTTTCCAGGCCTCACTATGGCCATCTGTTTAGACCTCAAAATCTAAAGGCTCAAATCCAAAGATACAAGCTCACAGAAAAATTGAACAAGTATCAGAAAATATCATAAAACCGATAGCTTTATGATTTTAACACATCTAGCAGAAACAGTGTAAACAAGACCGACCAATAGATCCAGGACTTTGCAACGTGGGCTGTCAGGGAAGGGTGTGACCCTGGTGGGCTGCAGCTGATGGCTACGGTCACCACGCAGCCAACGTGTCTTTCCAGTGTGATTTGGGTTTTGTCACACTCCTGCTCTGAAGCCTGCATGGGCTTCTCACGTGGCTGGGACCAGGACCACACAATCTGCCCCACCCAGTTATTTCAGAAAGACTGTCCCTCGCAAGTGTCTTCAGTCCTCCATTCTTATCAACTTGTCCCCAGACCCCATTCGCCCATCCGCCCAAAGCAGGAAAGCTCTGCTCACGGCCCACCGCCCCCTGCCCTCCGCCCAGACATAGTGGCTCCACCCTTCCTCGGGGCCATTTTCCAGACAGTTTTGGGCTTGCTCCCGCACCAAGACCACCATGGCGTTTTCCTAAACCCCACACACCAGATAGCTTGAAACTATGTTTTGGGATCTTTTATTGGAATTTTTGCTCATCTTCAGAATGGCTCCGTCCCCTCAAACCCCTACAAAATCTCTTTCTGGCTGAATGCAGTTTCTTTGGACAGATTTCTTTTCTTGAGCTCTGGTTATGGCAACAGTGCCAGCCTCATCCTGCATGGCAGCCTCCCCTTGGGCCTCTGCCTTCCAGCCACACCCCCTGGTTTTGGCTTTGTACTTGCTGTAGGTCAAGGGCTTTGGAGACAGATGGCCACATATGAGGCCTCCTCCAGCACGTCCGGGCTGATGTGTTAGGTGAGACACTCGGCTTCTCTATTCCTCAGTTTCCTCATCTGTAAAATGGAGATAACATTAGAAGTCATCCGACAAGGCTGTTGTGGCCGAAGGGGGTTCCTAAGCGGGTAGCAGATGTATTGTGGAGTGGTGTTGGACCTGTGGGGGAAGACACAGCTGCAGGAGGGGGGTGTGATGCCACCAAGGACAGGGAGCTCTGCAACAGAAGTGGCCCTCAGGGCTGTCCTCGGTTGGACCAAGATGGCTGAGACTTTGCAATGTGGGCTGTCCCAGGGAAGGGTGTGACCCTGGCGAGTTGCAGCCAATGGCTGAAGACCACTTACCACATCCCCAGCAAGTGGGACACCGAGCCTGTCACTGGAAGGATCTCCCTGGGCCTGTCATCACAGCATCCACCTCAGTTGCTGAGGCCCACGTGGGCCAGGCGCTGGGCTAGACATGGAATAAGATGGGGTCCCTGACCTCATGGAGCTTTCTTCCTACTGGCAGGGACAATCAATACCAAACGAGTAAACTCAAAGTGTTAAGTGCCAAGATGCATCCACGTGTTAGCTGTCGTTGGGGTTGAAGTGGCAGTCGTCAGGCATACAAGGCAGGAGATGTGGTCTGTGACAACCTGCTCAGGTGTGTTCTCAAGCTCTTTGGGTCCAGGGAAAGTGAGGCTGAAAGGTCTGTAAGCCCTGTGGGGAAGAGGCCCCAAGCCCTTCTCGCCTTAAGAGTCAGGCCCCGTGATTGTAAGCTGGCAATAGGGTTGCAGCAGCTGAGGTCTCTGGGTCTGGACGAAAGGTGGGGTTGCTCAATGCAGGGCTTTCACACACACCCCTGGAACGCAAAAGCCTTTCCAAGAGTTGGGAAGCCCCTGGAGAATCACAGCAGGACTTCCACATGGACTCTGCCCTGGAATTCTCAGAGAAGGCCCTTGGATGAGGGCGCACACCTAGCGTGTCCCCCTTGGCCGGCCATTGCTCCTTCTTCCACGTTGCTTCTCTTCCTTTGTTCACCCTCGTACCTGGGCTGTCCTCCTTACCAAAGGGACAATTCAAAATTCTGCAGTTGATTTTAAGAAAGTAGGTGAATTTATTGGCTGGGAAAGACCTATTGTAGTTTTGCACTTTAGGTTACTTCTAATTCTTTGTTCCCTTCCATCAAATTTTTGTTTTGTTTTTTTGAGACAAACTTTCACTCTTGTTGCCCAGGCTGCAGTGCAATAGCGCGATCTGGGCTCACCACAACCTCTGCCTCTCAGGTTCAAACAATTCTCCTGCCTCAGCCTCCTGAGTAGCTGGGATTACAGGCATGCACCACCACATGTGGCTAACTTTTTTTTTTTTTTTTTTTTAGTAGCTACGGGGTTTCTCCATGTTGGTCAGGATGGTCTCGAACTCCCGATCTCAGATGATCCGCCCGCCTTGGCCTCCCAAAGTGCTGGGATTACAGGTGTGATCCACTGTGCCTGGCCTTATTTATTTATTTATTTATTTATTGAGACAGAGTCTCCCTCTGTTGCCCAGGCTGGAGTGCAAAGGCGCGATCTCGGGTCACGGAAACCTCCGCCTCCCGAGTTCAAGCGATTGTCCTGCCTCAGTCTCCCGATTAGCTGGGATTACAGGCATGTGCCACGACGCCCGGCTAAATTTTTTTTTTTTTTTTTTTTTTTCAGTAGAGTCAGGGTTTCTCCATGTTGGCCAAGCTGGTCTCGAACTCCGACCTCAGGTGATCCGCCTGCTTCAGCCTCCGAAAGTGCTGGGATTACAGGCGTGAGCCGCCGCGCCAGGCCCTGCTTCCATCCAAATTTAAAAAGGACCTATTCAAGTGGTCAACTAACAGGTCATCGAGTACACTTGGTGATAAACTGCTGTGTATTTTTTGCATATACATAAGAAGCTAAAGAAATTGAGCGTCATTGCTAAAAACAAAATTCCTCCCAATCCCATCTATCTAGGTAAAGAAGTTTCCTCAGTGCTAGCAGAAAATTGGGAAAAGAAAACCCAAAATACGAATGTAATTTTTTTTGCGGGGGGCGGGCAGGATAATGTAATTATTTCGGGCTGTGACTCATTCTAGCAACGAGTACTGTCTACCAAGCATCAGCGAGCCGACCGATGGCGCTTTCGGAGGCCGAGACGGAGGACCACCCGAGCCAGGGAGGTCAAGGCAGCGAGCCGAGATCGCGCCGTGCACCGCAGCCGGGGCGACGGAGCAAGACAGTCTTAAACCAAAAAAACCCCACAGCGCGCCGCCTCCCCACATCTCTGGGGCGCAGAAGGCGGTGAAGTACCCCAGGTCCGCGCCTCCTAAGAGGCTAGCGCTGGGATGCAGCCGGGCCCCGCCGCGACCGCCACACCGGAGCTTCGGAGCCCGCGTTCTTCTCACCCGCAGAGCGAGGCCGCGCCGCCCGGACGCCCCGCGCCCTTCCCGGAGTCTTCACTGCCCCCGCCCGGATGTCCGCACTACCGAGAGGGGAGCCAATCCCTGCCGCTTCTAGAGCGGCGCCGGAAGTTGCCCAGGTGGGGCCTCGGACGACTTCCGGCCGCGGCGGGCTGGCGGCGGTGCGGGCTTTGTCGGCGGGTTTGCGGGGCCCGCGCCCGCGAGGTCCCGTTAGCGGCTGCGGGGTCGGGCTCGCGCCGCCCTCTCCCCGCTCGCGCCGGGTGAGTGGCGCGTTCCGGTCGGGGTCGGGCAGCGCTCTAGCCGCAGCCCCGGCTGGCTCAGGGGCCGGGCGGGGTCCGCGGGCCGCGGCCCGCCCCGCAAGGGCGTCAGCAGCCGCGCCTTGGCGAGCCGGTCTCCCCGACGCAGCCATGGCCGCCCCCGCGAGGCTGCAGCGTCTCTCCAGCGAGCACCCTCGGGCCCGAGCCTGGGGTGTTCTCCCTGCGGAGCGCCGTGTGGGTACCTCTGGTTCGCTCCCCGTCACCCGCCCTGAGCCCAGGCCGTGGAGCCGCGGGCTTGAGTTTCCGGCCCGCCAGGCCTGCGTGAGGTTTTGAGGGTGTCACGGGACCGGGTGTGGCGTTCCTGCGGCGGTGTCTGAACCTCGTCTCTGCTCCCGGGGGCATCGAGGCCTCTCGGTGCTGGAGGAGGTGCAGCGCCGGCGTCTTCGGTGCTGTTGGGATGGGAGCGGGGAGGGAAACGTGGTGAGCAGAATGAGAGTTAAGTACAAGACGTGGGCCTGGAGGAGAATTGCCCGATGGGAAGAGGTGCTGTGGCTGCGCGGTCCTGCTTTTCCCTGAAGGTTCCCTTTCCCCTTCAAGTCTTTAAGAATCCCAGGGGGCGTTCTCTGTGCTCATGTCAAGGCTGTCTTGCCCCCTCCGCACACAGGCTGCATCATGGTCCGGGGACCTTCAAGGTCTGAGCAGCGCCTGGTTGCGGGCCTCAGACTGGGGTAGTTGGTGTGAAGCAGCTCAGGGAGCTGCCGAGCTTGTCGGCGCTGCCTCACAGTCGTGGAAGATGGCCCGGCAGAGGACACCGGGCTCGCTGTTGTGCTTGGGCAGAGCCCTGAGCAGCATGCTGGGGGCAGAAGCCAAGTGGTCTGGGTGGGGCGGGGGCAGCTGGCAGCTGGCTCCAGTTCTCTGACCTTAAGCTTGTTCGCTCTCTGAACCTCCAGGGCATCGTGGGGAGCACTAGGAAGACAAGCCCTCCCTCCGTAGCGTGTGGCACACAGCAGGCCCCTTGGTGATGGCACGGGGCAAGGAGGCCGGATGTTGGTGGGTCTCTGGTCACTGTCCCACTCGGTTGCCCTCTGGCTCTGCTTTTTCTGTTATTACTGAGGGTGAAGCTTGGTGTATCCTCCTGTTTATTTCTATTTCTTTAGGCTGTAAGCTACACACAGTGACTCTGGCTGGGAGCTTGAGGCTGGAATATCCCCTTACCAGTGTGAGTTAAGAGCTGGGGGCTTCTAGTGCCGGATGGGACATCCCTAGACACCCCAGAGCCACTGCTGTGGCTGCCGATGATACACAACATGTGCAGTTGAGACAATTTCAGGTGATTTTGTTTGTTTGTTTTTGTTTTGAGGAGTCTCGCTCTGTCACCCAGGCTGGAGTACAGTTGCACGATCTCGGCTCACTGCAACCTCCACCTCCCGAGTTCAAGCAGTTCTTCTGCCTCAGCCTCCCGAGTAGCTGGGACTACAGGTGCGCACCACCACGCCCGGCTAATTTTTGTATTTTTAGTAGAGATGGGTTTCGCTATATTGGCCAGGCTGGTCTCAAAGTCCTGACCTCATCATCCACCTGCCTCCTTTTCCCAAAGTGTTGGGATTACAGGCGTGAGCCACTGCCCGAGGCCTCAGGTGGTGATTTTTTTTTTATTCAGGTGATGTTTTATGCAGCAAATTCTATGTGTTACAACAGGAACCACCACGCCTGGCCCAGTTTGAATTTCTTTATCATCACGAAGAGAATTGAATCTGAATATTTGGGTTGTATATTAGCGTTATTTAAGACGTAGGTTAAAATTGCTGTAACAGAGATTCAGAATACCGTGTTTCAAATAAGAAACTTGAGTTCTCTTATTCTCTCAAAGGTGGGGGGTGTTCTCCAGGGACTCTGGCTGCCCTGCCTCTTCAGCACTGTGGGGAGAGGAGAGTGGACGGCATGCACGCATCACTTCCCTTCTCATCTCATCTTGGTCACAAAGTCACCTAACTTGAGGGGACACTAGGAAATGTCATTTGTGGGGCATTCATTAGTAATTTGACGGGGTTTCTAACACTAAAAGGATGAAGGAAACAGGAATGCTGGGGAACCACAGCAGCCACCCATGTGTCCTCTGGACCTTTCATCCCACACATGGGACATGCAGGCAAACCTAGGCAATATTGCAGGTTTGGGTCCAGACCACTACACAAAGCGAATAGCACAATAAACCAAGTCACCGGGGTGTTTTTGTTTCCCAGTGTATATCAAAGTTCTGTTTAAGCTACACTGTGGTCAGTATTATGTATGCAGTAGCATTATGTCTAAAAAAAATGTAAATATCTTAACCTTATTGCTAAAAATATGATCATCTGAGCCTTAAGCAAGTTGTAATCATTTTGCTGGTGGAGGCTCTTGCCTCTCTTGCTGGCTGGTGGCTGATCAGGGTGGTGGTTGCTGTAGTTTGGTGTGACTGGTAGTTTCTTAAAATGGGACAATAAAGTTTGCTGCATCAGTGGAATCTTACTTTCACAATAGATTTCTCTGTAGCATGCAAAGCTGTTTGCTAGTATTTTACCCACAGTAGAACTTCTTTCAGAATTGGAGTCAAGCCTCTCAAACGCTGCCTGTGTTTTACTAACCAAGCTTATGGAATCTTCAGAATCTTTTGTTGTCATTTCAACAGTGTTCACAGCATCTTCATCAGAAGCAGATTGCATCTCTAGAAACTACTTGCTTTGCTCATCTCTTAGAAGCAACACCTCAGCCAGGCACAGTGGCTCATGCCTGTAATCCCAGCACTTTGGGAGGCTAAGGTGGGTGGATCATCTGAGGTCAAGTCCAGCCTGGCCAACCTAGCGAAACCCCCGTCTCTACTAAAAATACAAAAATTAACCAGGCGTGGTAGTGGGCGCTTATAATCCCGGCTACTCAGGAGGCTGAGGTAGGAGAATCATTTGAACCCAGGAGGCAGAGGTTACAGTGAGCCGAGATTGTGCCACTGTACTCCAGCATGGGGAACAAGAATGAAACTCCATATAAAAAAAAAAAAGAAAGAAAAGAAAAAGCAGAAACACCTCATCCATTCAAATTTGATCAGGAGATTGAAGCAGTTCAGTCACACCTTTAGGCTACACTTCTAAATCCAGTTCTCTTGATGTTTTCACCACATCTGCAGTTGCTTCCTCCACTAAAGTCTCAAACCCCTCAAAGATCCTTGAGGGCTAGAATCGAGTTTTTCCAAATATCAAATGTTGATATTTTGACCTCCTCCCATGAATCATGAATGTACTTCATGGCATCTATGATGACTCCTAGAAGGTTTTCAACTGACTTTGCCCAGATCCGTCAGAGGAATCATTATCTATGGAACTACAGCCTGGTGAAACGTATTTCTTAAATAATAAGACTTGGAAGTTGGAGTAACTCCCAACCCACGGGCTGCAGATGCATCTTGTGTTGGCATAGGAAGAACATCAGTCCCCCTGTGCGTCTCCATCAGAGCTCTCGGGTGACCAGGAGCATTGTCAACGAGTAGTGTTTTGAATGGAGTCCTTTTCTGAGCAGTAGGTCTCAGCAGTGGGCCTAAAATACTCAGTAAACCGTGCTGTAAACAGATGCACCATCATCCAGGCTTTGTCATAACACAGAGTAGATTTAGCATCGTTCTTCAGGGTCCTAGAATTTTTGGAATGGGAAATGAGCATTTATTTCATGTCACCAGCTGCATTAGCCCCCTAACAAGAGAGTCAGTCTGTCCTTTCAATCTTTGAAGCCAGACATTGACTTCTGTCTAGCTACAACAGTCCTAGATGCCATCTTCTTCCAATAGAAAGTTGTTTCATCCACGTTGAGAATTTTTTTAGCGTAGCCACCTTAGTCAACAATCTTAGCTACATCTGGAGAGCTTGCTGCAGTTTCTCCCACAGCTTTTGCGGCTTCACCTTGCACTTTTATGTGTGGAAGTGGCTTCTTTCCTTAAACCTCATGAACCAACCTCTGCTGGCTTTCTGCTTTTCTTCCGCAGCTTCCCTCACCTGTCTTAGCTTTCGTAGAATTGAGGATGATTAGGACGTTGCTGCTGTGGATTCAGCTTTGGTTGCCAGTCACACCAACCATCAGGGGAAGTTGTTTTAGTCTTCACACCACTCACACTTCCTCCACTTCAGCGATAAGGCTGTCTTACTATATCTTGTCATTTGTGTCTTCACTCGAGCAGCTCCTTTAATTTACTTCAGTGGCTTTTCCTTTGCATTCCTGCTTGACTGTTTGGTGCAGGAGGCCTGGCTTTCTGATTGGGTTTTAGAGATCCCTTCCTCATTAAGCTTAATCATCTCTAGTTTTTGGTTTAAAGTGAGAGACGTGGGATTCCACCTTTCATGTGAGCACTTCTTAGAGACTGTGATAAGGTGACTAATTAGCCTCATCTCAACATTGTGTCCAGGGAAGAGGGAGGCCTGAGGAAAGGGAGAGAGATGGGAACAGCTGGTCAGTGGTGGTTGTAGAACACACACTGTGTGTTTGATCAGTTCAGCCTCTTACATGGGTGCAGTTCATGGTGCCCTGAGCAGTGGCCGTAGTTTTGGATTCCTGTTACCTGGCCTGAGTGTGGAGGGCAGATTTCCGAGATGGCCTCTTAGATTCCTGGCCCCTAATAAACACACCCCTTCTTCCAGTTACTCAGACATTCATCTGGTCCTGCAGTGAAGAGATTTGCAGATGTCCTTAAGTCCCAAGTCAGTGAGGTGAAAAGGGAGGCCGTCTGGGTGAGCCTGACCTAACGATGCTAGCCCTGGGAAGCAGAGGTTCCTCCATCTGGTTGGAGAACAGAGGCTTAGATTAGACGCGTGAGAAAAATGTGATGTGCTGGGCCTCCCTTGAGGTTTCAGGTGGCCCCTGGGGGTGGCTCCTGCTCACAGCCAGGAAGCACACAGGGCTCTCAGTCCTGCAATTGCAGGGAACTGGATTATGCCATGAATCTGAATGAGTTTGAAAACCGGTTTTCCCCAGAGCCTTCAGATGAGAACTCAGCCTAATGACATACAGTTGCAGTTTTGTCTGACCCTGAGTGGAGGTCCCAGCTGGGCTGGCCTGGTTGTGTGACCTGCAGAACTGTGGGGTAACAAATGTATGCTGCTTTAAGCTGCTGAGTTTGTGAAAATTGTTTTTGCAGCAGTGGACAACTAACAGAATGAGAGAGGGTTTGGCACTGGGTGGGTGGAGTCCCCCCCTTGGAAGCAGTTCCCAGAGTGACAATTCCCAAACTGCAAGCTGGGACATTCCCCTCAACCTCGGGGCCGGATAGAGCCTGCCAGTGCCTGCGTTAGGTTGTATAATCTCAGGCCCATTCATCTTTTATAAAGTGAGCACCTGTGTGACTCAGAGCGCCGTGTGCCTCTGCCAGCAGCAGTGTCTCCTGAAGACCATTTCTGCTTACATCCTCCCACCAGGGCTTGGCTCTTATTTCCAGCTTTATGTAAATGGAGTCATACAATATGAGCTCTTTTGTGCCTGGCTGTTTTTGCTCAGCATTTCATCTGTGAGGTCCACCTGCATTTTTGTGTGTGGCAGTTTTTTCCCCATGCGTTATTGTTATGTGCAAATCGTCTCTTGCTGGGCATTTAGGGTGTTAGAGTGTTGTCGAGAACACTAGCTACAGACTTCTGCAGGGCAGGCTTGCTGTTTCTCCAGCACCCTAATTCCCTTGAAAATATCATCACCATTGGGGCTGCTTGCTACCAGTGAGTCCCATAATTTTTATTTATTTATTTATTTTTTGAGATGGAGTCTCATTTGTCACCCAGGCTGGAGTGTGGTGGCACGATCTCGGCTCACTGCAACCTCTGCCTCGTGGGTTCAAGCAATTCTGACTCAGCCTCCCGAGTAGCTAGGATTACAGGTATGCGCCACCATGCCTGGATGATTTTTTGTATTTTTAGTAGAGATGGGATTTCACCATGTTGCCCAGGCTGGTCTCAAAATCCTGACCTCAAGTGATCCGCCCACCTCAGCCTCCCAAAGTGCTGGGATTACAGGCCTAAGCCACTGCAGCTGGCGCAGCTCTGGTTTGTAAACCAACAGAACCTCTAGTTTTATTTACTGGCTTCTGGGCTGAGCTGATCCCCCCTCTCATTGTATTGGCAGCAGCCTTGAGGTAACAGAGGCAGTAGTAATGGGTGGGAAGGCAGCATTACTGATCTTTGCAGTGGCCCGGCTCCCACTGCCCAGCAAGAACCCCACAGAGAAGGCTCTTGAGGCAAGGCAGTCAGCTTTCTCCTGAGCCGCATTAATGGGTCCTCAGTGCATAAGCAGAATATGTATAGAAATTAAAAAGGAAATACAAGGCTGGGTGTGGTAGCTTACCCCTGTAACCCCAGCAGTTTGGGAGGCCAAGGTGGGTGGACCGCTTGAGGCCAGGAGTTAGAGACCAGCCTGGCCAACATGGAGAAACCCCATCTCTACTAAAAATACACAAGAATTGCTTGAACCTGGGAGGCAGAGGTTGCAGTAAGCTGAGATCGCACCACTGTGCGATCAGCCTGTGCAACAGAATGATACCCTGTCTTAAAAAAAAAAGAAAGAAAATACAAATCCTCAGACTTCAGGCTGGTAAAATGCAGGTGCCAGGAAAGAGACTTTCCCTCACAGCAGCCACCATTCCTTTGGTCTCTGCTTTCAGCTTTCAGAGAGTGGATTCTGGCTGCTGCTTCCCTTTCTGACATAGCAAGGCCTCAAATAGCCTTGTTTGATTATAACGTTGACGAGGGAAAAAGTGATTCCTGGCTGGGAACACCATGTGTGGAATGTGCACATTCTCCCCACATCGGCCTGACTTTCCTTCCACGTCCCAAAGATGTGTACATTAGGTGAATTGGGGTGTCTCCTTGGTCCCAGCATGAGCGAGTGTGGGTGTGTGAGTTGTCCTTTGGTGGAACCCTGTCCTATCCAGCCTGGTTCTTGCCTTGCACCCTGAGCTGCCAGGATAGGCTCCAGCCACCCGGGACCCTGCATTAAAGTAAGTGGGTAAATAATTGTCTTATTTGTGTCTCTTAATTTTTTTTTATGGGAGATTTTCCAATAAAAACCGAGAAACCTGCTAGACATCCTAAAACAGATTTAGTAAGCACTACTAATCTGTCTTTCTTAAAGGTGCGTATAACACTTTTATTTCAGCATTTAATAATAGAAATGTTGGAGCTTTTTTTTTTTTTTTAATTAGAGACAGGGTCTTACTCTGTCACCTAGGCTGGAGTTCCTTGACACAATTATGGCTCACTATAGCCTCAAACTTCTGGGTTCAAGCCATCCTCCTGCCTTAGCCTCCCAAGTAGCTGGGACCACAGGTATGCAACATCACACCCAGCTAATCAAAAAAAATTTTTTTAGAGATGGGGTCTTGCTATGCTGCCCAGGCTGGTCTTGAACTTCTGGCTTCAAGCAGTCCTGGTTTGGCCACTAGAAACGCTGAGGTTACAGGCATGAGCCACTGTACCTGGCTTATTAACATGTGTTGAGTGTATTATGTATGCATGATTAGAACATTCATTCATGCAACAGATACTTATGAAATGTATTGCTTTATGCAAAGAATTGTTTGGGTTGCTGAGGACAAAGAACAGAACAAAATTCCTGCCCACACTCACTTATATTGATTCTAAGACATACCATCTCCATATTTTAATATCTCTGAAATTGAGTTGCCTGTTAGAATTGATGGAGTGTCTTTTGTTGTTGTTTGAGACAGAGTCTTACTCTGTCACTCAGGCTGGAATGCAGTGGCACAAGCATGGCTCACTCAGTCTCAAATTCCTGGGCTCAAGTGATCCTCCTGCCTCAGTCTCCCGTGTAGCTGGGACCACAGGTATGCTACCTCACCTGGCTATTTTTTAAAATTTTTTTGTAGAGATGAGATCTCTCTATCTTGCCCAGGCAGATCTTAAACTCCTGGTCTCAAGTGATCCTCCTACCTCTCCCTCCCAGAGTCTTGGGATCACAGGAGTGAGCCACTGTGCCTGACTTGATGGAGTGTTTTCATTTAAATTGGTACTTTTATTTTCCTTCATGGTACATAGAATAGTATATAGCCACAATCGATGGCTGCTTTGATTGGGTGACTTATGATTGGTCAAGTGGTCAGAACTGGGCAGAGGAAGCAGAGGTAGGAGAGAGGGAATGCTAAGGGGGTGGCTTGCTGTTTCATAATGTGACTAGGAAGGACTCTGATCAGGTGATGTCAACACAGATACCTGAAGGACTTCTGGGGGTGAAGCATGCAAATATCTTTGGAGTCTTTCTACGAAAGTGCAAAGGCTCTGAGTGGGCAGGGACTGCAGAGGCCAGTGTGACAAAGAAGGGGGAAGGGGAGGGCAGGGTGAGGCAGTAGGAGTCCAGGCCCAGGGGCCCTTGTGGGGCCTGAATAGGGGATGGGAGACCCTTGTAAGTTTTGAGTAGAAAAGTGACATTTGAGTTATGATTTTAAAGTGTAATTCTGCTGATTGTGTAGAAAAGAGCCAGAGACTCTGGCCAGGCTTGGTGGCTCACACCTGTAATCCCAGCACTTTGGGAGGCCAAGGCGGGTGGATCACAAGGTCAAGAGTTCAAGACCAGCCTGGCCAACATCGTGAAACCCCGTCTCTACTCAAAATCTAAAAATTAGCCAGGCATGGTGGCACATGCCTGTAGTCTCAGTTACTCGGAAGGCTGAGGCAGGACAATCACTTGAACCCAGGAGGCCGAGATTGTTCCACTGCACTCCAGCCTGGGCAACAGAGCAAGACTCTATCTCAAAAAAAAAAAAAAAAGCTGGAGAAGGGGAGAAGTAAGAAGGTGGGAGGGAGGCAGTCATACTTTGTGGAGTAAGGCAGTGCAGATGACAGCCCTGTAGGTTGGGGGGACCTGGCGCTGGGCATGGTTTTGAGTAGATGTGGAATGTGAACAAAGGGAAAAGGAGTCAGGGGTTATTGCAGCATTTGTGGCCTGAACAAATGAGATAATGGAGAAAACTATAGAAGGAGAAAAATCAGAAGTGAGGCTGGATGCATTAGGGTTGAAAAACTTCTGAGAATGCCTGAATAAAGGTGTCAGGTGAGCAGCTGGTCAGGTGTAGGGGCTGGAAGAAGGCCAGGTTGGAGGCAGGCATATAAGTCTTCAGCATAGATGGCATTGGTGTTCAATAATGAGTGCACTCCCCTCTGTAATAGACATAGATGAGGGCTGAGCCCTAGACACACCAGGACTTTGAGGCGTCAGAGCTATCAGTGAGGCAGTTAGGGAACAGAGAGAAGCTGTCCCGGATTCACATAGGAGAGTGACTTGAAGGATTGGGGCTGTGTCAGTGCCGCCGCAGGTTGAGTTGGAAGTGTGGTCACAGCTGACCCCTGATCTGGTGATGTGGTGCATGTTTGGGGTGACAGCCCCACTGCAGTGGACTCAAAGAAGGAGGAAATAGAGAAATGGAGCATGGGGTGAGGGCTGTTTGAATGTGGCTGTGGAGGAGGAGAGTCATGGGGTAGTAATTAGTGGGACATGGGGCCCATGAAATGCATTTTTCGGGTAGCTGGGAACTGGTGAGTTTCTTTATGATGAGGAGAGTGGTGGGCTTGGAGGGCGGGGACTTCAGATGGGGAGAGGGGTGGGCGCTCAAGTGCTGTCCCTGCATGTGTAAGAGGGAACGGGAGCTCACACACAAGTGGAAGTGTTGACCTTAGGTCAAATCAAGGACAGTTTAACCCAAGTAACAAGTCTGGCAGAGGATGGGTGGAGATACAGGCTGGCAGGAGATGTGGCAGGCAGTGGCTGTCCGTGCCTCATTTCTTCTGTTTTCTCATTGAAGCAAGAAGCAAGGTCACCGGTAGGGAGGGAGGACGGAGTGCTGGGTCTGTAAGAAGACAGGAGAAGTGGGTGGTCCTGTCAGGGAGTGGGAAGGGTAGGAGTTACTGTCAGCTCTCAGGCCCCATTAGGCAAGCAGCTCTGAATTTAAAGAACTCAGTCAGTAAGAGTGCAGGCATGAATCAGAACGCAGGCTCGTTTTAACCAAAGCTTGGGTTTTCCCATCCAAGTATGATGGAGGCAGGAAAGGTCAGGGGGCTGGGATTCTATGCAGGAGGGTGATTCTCATGTAACTTAACAATGAACACAGTGCCAGACTATGGAGTCTAAGCTAGTTACAGAGGGGAGAAGAGGACATGAAGGAGGGAATGAGGGACAGTGAAGAGGTGACAGTGTTGATACGTTTCTACATTTGTTTAAAATATCTGTCTTGGTTTTTTAATGGCGTCTAAGCATATCCCCACCCCTCTGCAACTCATCCAGGATTCACTAAGGGTCAGAGGAGTGTTGTGCACTACAGGCCAGTCTGTCCTGGTGTCGGATGTTAAAAGAGGAGCCACAAAGAAGCCATCTTGGGTGTGAGACCAGAGCTGTGGGTAGCAGCATGGTGGGTCAGGAGCGAGGGGCAGAGGAAACACTTCCCACCTCTTGGAGATGAATTTCATCCTGCCCTCATTGAGGACATCCCCATCCGTGAAGTGAGGGGAGAGATGATTTTGTTGTCTTTTGTTTCAGATTCTAATGTAGGAACTGGTGAGAAGAAGGTGACTGAATCCTGGATTTCTGAGGATGAAAACTCACATAGGACAATGTCAGACAAAGTCACAGCGATGGAGCTCCCCTCCCCTGAGTCTGGGGAAGTCTGTGAGCCCAGATTAGAGGAGCTCTTGGGAAATCCAGAAGTTCAGAGCCTGGGGAGTTCCCCCTCTCAGGACAGGGGCTGCAAGCAGGTGACAGTAACCCATTGGAAGATCCAAACACGGGAGACAGCTCAAGTGTGCACCAAGTCAGGGAGACACCCTGTTCTGAACTCAGACCTTCTTATACTTCAAAGAGAGCTCATAGAGGGGGAAGCCAATCCTTGCGATATCTGTGGCAAAACCTTCACATTTAATTCAGACCTAGTTAGGCATCGGATTTTGCATGCTGGGGAGAAACCTTACACGTGTGATCAGTGTGGGAAAGGCTTTGGCCAGAGCTCACACCTCATGGAGCATCAGAGAATTCACACTGGAGAGAGACTCTATGTCTGTAATGTGTGTGGGAAAGACTTCATTCGCTATGCAGGCCTCATTGAGCATCAGCGCGTTCATTCGGGAGAAAAGCCTTTCAAATGTGCGCAGTGTGGGAAGGCGTTTTGTCACAGTTCAGACCTGATTAGGCACCAGAGAGTTCACACCAGAGAGAGACCTTTTGAATGCAAAGAGTGTGGAAAAGGCTTCAGTCAAAGCTCCTTACTTATTCGTCATCAGAGGATTCATACAGGAGAAAGGCCCTATGAGTGCAACGAATGTGGGAAATCCTTCATAAGGAGCTCGAGCCTCATTCGCCATTATCAGATCCACACAGAAGTGAAACAGTATGAATGCAAGGAATGTGGGAAGGCGTTCCGTCATCGCTCAGACCTGATTGAGCACCAGAGAATTCACACCGGAGAGAGACCCTTTGAATGCAATGAGTGTGGGAAGGCTTTTATTCGGAGTTCAAAGCTCATTCAGCATCAGCGGATCCATACTGGGGAGAGGCCTTACGTATGCAATCAGTGTGGGAAGCGCTTCAGCCAGACGTCAAACTTCACCCAGCATCAGAGAATTCACACTGGAGAGAAACTCTATGAATGTAACGAGTGTGGGAAAGCTTTCTTTCTGAGTTCATACCTTATTCGACACCAGAAAATCCACACCGGAGAGAGGGTGTATGAATGTAAGGAATGCGGGAAGGCGTTTCTCCAGAAAGCACATCTCACTGAGCACCAGAAGATCCACTCTGGGGACAGGCCCTTTGAATGTAAAGACTGTGGGAAAGCCTTCATCCAGAGCTCCAAGCTGCTTCTGCACCAGATTATTCACACTGGAGAAAAGCCTTATGTGTGTAGTTATTGTGGGAAAGGCTTCATTCAGAGGTCAAACTTCCTTCAACACCAGAAAATTCATACTGAAGAGAAGCTCTATGAGTGTAGTCAGTATGGGAGAGATTTTAACTCAGCCACAAACTTTAAAAATAATCAAAGTGTTCACCAAGAGGGACTTTCCTTGAGTAAGACCCCCATACATTTGAGTGAGAGGTCTGTAGATCAGGGGGAACACACAGATAACTTATAAATAGTAATTCTTCTGCCCAATGAGTGATGTTAGGAAATGTGTGGAATTAGGATTCATGTGGCATCTTAAGATTTGGACATGTCAGAATTTTGTGAGTCATGGATTGGGCTGTTTTTGGAGTGGGTGCCACCTGCCACTGTGTGGCACTACCAGGCTTAGCCCTCTTTCTCGGCTGTGAGCGCTGTCCTTGGGAGAGTCACAGGGCTTGACCCCTGACTCTGAGCTGGAACACTGGGGGCAGGGAGGAGACAGGTCTCAAGAAAAGGTTTTTTAAAAAATGTTATCCACAGTTACAGTCCATCCTTGAGTTAAATCCCTTTTAGAGCAGAACTGTGTATCTAATCTTATTACTTAGGAGAATGTTACCTATCACGTTTTGATCTATTAAATCAAGTTGAAAGATAACCCCCAAGCCATTTCCCTATTGTCCTTAGGAGGAACTCCAGGCCTCCTGTCGTGTACCATAACGTGTGCTCTAAGGCCTCCTGTTTCCTCAAGCCTCGTCTCCCTCTGCCTGACTCCCTGCCACACAGTTGATGCTGTGGCAACACTGACTGCTTCATCTTCCCCATGCTCCACGCAGCTTCCTGCCCCTCTCACCCTGGTTCTTATTGAAAGGTCTCCTCCCATCCTGGCCAACATCATGAAACCCCGTCTCTACTAAAAATACAAAAAAAATTAGCTGAGTGTGGTGGCGTGTGCCTGTAGTCCCAGCTACTTGGGAGACTGAGGCAGAATTGCTTGAACCCGGGAGGTGGAGGTTGCAGTGAGCCGAGATTGTGCCACTGCACTCCAGCCTGGTGCCTGGCAAAAAAAAAAAAAAGAAAGAAAGGTCTCTTCTTCTCAGCTAAATAACTCCGAATCATGGTTCAGGACGTGCCTCAGACATCATGTCAGGGACTGTTTCCCTCAGGCTTAGCTGGCAGTGCTCTCCATGCTTCTGTGGCTCAGTAATCACTGCTATTACTGTATTTACTTGCATATGCCAGAATGACTTGATACACTCTTTCATTATACTGTCAGTTCCTGAGGACAGTGATCAGATCTGATTGATTTCCATGTGTCCACTGTCTAGCACAAGGCAATAAAAAATGCACCCCCAAGTCTATGTGTAATTGGCATCTCTTGCTTTGTCCTTTCTATACTGCCATTCTAAAAAATTTCAGCTCTTGGCTGTTTTTTGGTTGGTTGTTCATTTTGTATCAGTATAATCTGTGATTCTGTTAGAAGTATCTTCTCAGCCTGCTACCGTCTGCTGCTCCTATTTAACTGAGTAGTTGCAGGCAATAGCCTGTGCACATCCATGCCCACCTTTGTGCTGCCTTACAGCTCACGCAGAACTGTCCGCTTGATCTGGAGGGCATTGACACCTGACTCAGCTGGAACAGTGGGGACAGGAGGAGGCAGGTCTTGAGAGAAGGTCTTCACTCACTTGTCTGTATCTGTCTCCAAGGGGACAATCTCAGTGCACTATGTAACTCTTCTGTTTTAGCAGTTCTAAGGTTGAACTGAGCTGTCATTTTCCACGCTCTGTGGTTCATTTTGTCATTTACTTGAAAATGTATTGATATCTATAAGGAATAGTCCTAAATGTTGGGAGAACAGATGAGCAACACACCACCCCGAAGTCACCCACAGTGTAGTGGGGAAGACAGAGATCACAGTACAGTGAGTCAAGTGTGTGCTGTCAGTTGTGAAGGAGCCCAGATGAGGGGGTTGACTGATGTGGCACGGAGCCGGGAAGGCTTTACAGAAGAGGTGACATTTCAGCTGAGCCAGAGAGATCAGCAGAGATCAGCTAAAGAAGCAAATATGATCCAGGAGAGGAGAAAAAATAGGATCCTGAAGAAACCTGGAGTCATGACAGCCGTTTTGCTAGGGCTGTGCAAAAGCAGGTGTATTAAATACACAGTGGACCACCACCTGGCAAAACTTAGTCTTTGCCTCTGAATTTCATCTGAACATGAACCCCAAAAGTCCAGTTTTGTAATGATATATATATATTTTTTCTCATGAGGCCATAGTTTGAATTCTTAACTACTACCAACCCTAAAACCCTTGAGAGGACAAATAATTCAAAAAAGACATCTACATTTTCTGGAAAATCAGCATTACTAGAGCTGTTTCAAATGCTGTAGATTTTACCACACCATTTTAATAAACTTTACTGAGATTCAATTTTCATATAATAAAACACCTATTTTAAGTGTACAGGGTTTTGAAAAATCCATATACCTGTTTAACCATCACCACCAGAACCAAGAACATTTCTATCACCCAAAAAAGTTCCCTTTCGCCCTTTCCTAGTTAAGCTGACTCCAGCTGCAGGTGACCACCTTGTATCCATGTAGATTAGTTTTGCTTGGTTTAGAACCTCATACAAGTGGATTTATTTAGTATGTGTTCTTTGGTGTCTGATGTCTTTCACTTCAACATGCTTTTAGACTCAACCAGCTGCTTCCTGTTTCAGTAGTTCTCGCTGGATAGTGTTCCATTGTATAGATGAGCCAACATTTGTTTATACTTCCATGTGTCATTGGGTTTCCAGTCTCAGCTCTTCAAACTATGAACATTTGTGTAAAAGTATGTATTTGCACATGTGTTTTTACTTCTGTTGGGTAAGTACCTAGGACTTTAATTGTTGAGTTATAAATGTGTTAGTCCATTCAGACTGCCATAACAAAATACCGTCAACAGGGAGGCTTATAAACAACAGAAATTTATGTCTTAAACAGTTCTGGAGGCTGGGAAGTCCAAGATCAGGGTGTCAGCATTTGGTGTCTAGTGAGGGCCTGCTTCCTTTGTAAGTAGCTGTCTTCTCACTGTAACTGCACGTGGTGGAAATGGACTAGCAAACTTACCCTAATTGTGAGGGCTCTCCCCTTGTGATTCTGTTACCTCCCCAAGACCCCACGTCATGTCACCTTGCAGGTTCGGAATTTGACATGAATCGTGCAAGGATGTAAGCATTCAGTCCATTGAAATAAGTGTTGTTAACTTTCTAAGAAATTGTCATCTGGGCATGGTGGCTCACGCCTATAATCCCAGCACTTTGGGAGGCCACGGCGGGTGCATCTCCTGAGGTCAGGAGTTCAAAACCAGCCTGCCCAACATGGCCGAAACCCCATCTCTACAAAAATTAGCCAGGTGTGCTGGTGTGAGCCTATAATCTCAGCTACTTGGGAGGCTGAGGCAGGAGAATTCCTTGAACCCGGGAACAGTGATTGCAGTGAGCTGAGATCACACCACTGCACCCCAGCCTGGGTGACAGAGCAAGACTCCACCTTAAAGAAAATAATAATTGTTGCACAGCCCTCCATAGTGGTTGAATCGTTTTACATTCCTATATGGTATGGGAAGATTCCAGTTGCTCCTTATCTTTGCTAACACTTGGTATTTCAGTCTCTTAAAATTTAATCCACTCTAGTCGTATGATTTTAATTTGTATTTGCGCACTGGATAATGTACGCCTATGATTTCATCTGCTTATGGCTGTTCTGTGTCATCTTTTGTGATGTGTCTGTTCGTATCTTTTGCCTATTTTTAAGTTGGGTTGCTTATTGTTGACTCAAGTTCTCTCCATATTCTAGATGAAAAACACATACATAATATATATAATTCTTTGTCTCTATTTGTGACAAATATAAATATTTTCCTTTCATGTTTGGTTTGCCTGTTCATTTTCTTAATGGTGTCTTTTGAATATTTTTTATTAAGTCTAATTTATCAAAGAGTTGGGTGCAGTGGCTCATGCCTGTAATCCCAGCACTTTGAGAGGCCAAGGTGGGAAGATCACCTGAGGCCAGAAGTTCAAGACCAGCCTGGCCAACATGGTTAAACCCCGGCTCTACTAAAAATACAAAAATTATCTGGGTACGTTGTGCCCCTGTAGTCCCACTACTTGAGAAACTGAGGCAGGAGAGCCGCTTGAACCCAGGAGGGAGGCAGAGGTTGCCGTGAGGGAGATATAATAATAATGATGATTTATGAGATCTTATAATTTGAGTTTAAGAAATTTGCCTACTCAAAGGACATTTTTTCCCTATGTGTTTTATTTTATGGAACTTTTATAGTTTTACCTTTTACATTTTAGTCTGTGATCCATTTTGAGTTCATTTTTGTGTACCATATGCAATAAGGATCAAGATTTTGTATCTGTGTGGATAGTTGCTTGTTTCAGTTCTATTTGTTGAAAGACTCCACTTTCCCAACTTAAGTGACATAGACGTGGTCTGTTCTGGACACCATCCTTATTTTCTTCTGTGTATAGCTTTACACCAATATGACACTATTGATTACTGTAGTTTTATTTGAGGCAGAGTCTCATTCTGTTACCCAGGCTGGAGTGTAGTGGCACAATCATAGCTCAGTGTAACCTCGAACATCTGGGCTTAAGTGAGCCTCTTGCCTTAGCCTCCCAAGTAGCTGGGAGTGTAGGCATGCACCTCCAGATCTTGCTAATTTGTACATTTTTTGTAGAGATAGGGTCTCACTATGTGGAACAGTGTGGTGTTGAACTCCTGCCTCAGCCTCCCAAAGGGATTACAGGTATGAGCCACCACTCCGGGCCATCTGTCGTTTTACAATAAGTATCATACTCAGGTACTAGAAGAGCTTCGGTTTTGTTTTTTTCCTTTTTTTTTTTTTTCTTCTAGATCCTTTGCATTTTCATATAAAATTTAGAGTTAACTTTTATCAACTTCAGGCTGGACGCATGGCTCACGCCTGTGTAATCCTAGCACTTTGAGGCTGAGGCAGGTGGATCACTTGAGGTCAGGAGTTCGAAACCAGCCTGGCCAACATGGTGAAATCCCATCTCTACTAAAAATACAAAAAAATCAGCCGGGCGTGTTGGGCACCTATAGAATCCGAGCTACTCAGGAGGCTGAGGTAGGAGAATCGCTTGAACCCAGGAGGGGGAGGTTTCAATGAGCAGAGATCACGCCATTGCACTCCAGCCTGGGCAACCAAGAGCAAAACTCCATCTTAACGACAGAAAACAAGTTTTACTAATTTCTACAAAAAGAAAGCCTCCTGGGGTTTATAGATCGATTTAGGGAGAAATTACATTTTAACGATTCTGAGCTTTCCAATTGTTGAATACGGTATACTGCCCCATTTATTTGGATCTCGTAATTTCTCTCAATTTACAGGTCTCACACATTTCGTTAAATTCATGTATTTAATATTTCTGCATGCTCTTGCAAGTGGTAAGGTTTTTAAAAAGCTATTTTCTAGTTATTGCTAGTATGTAGAAATGCATTTGACTTTTGCACATTGACCTTGTATCAAGCAACCTAGATAAGTTAACTTATTAGTTCCAGTAGCATTTTCTAGATTCTTTAGCATTTTCGATGTAGATAATCATCTGTGAATAAAGAATTTTACTTTTCCAATTCATATGGACTTTGTTCCTTTTTCTCATTGTACTGAGTAGGACATCTTGTTCCATCTTCCTTAGAATTGGTGAGAGTACATCCTTGTTTTGATAGGATACTGTTACTCCCAAAGATTTGTGAATTACTCTATCATCATCTGTTTTCTGAAGTTGTTTATGTAATAATGATATTATTATTTCTTCCTTAAATGTTTGGGAGAGTTCACTCTGGAGAAACCTGGTACTTTGTGGGAAGATTTTTTTAAATTAAAAATTCAATTTTTTTTTTCCTTTGTCCATTCTTTTTTTTTTTTTTTTTTTTGAGACCTAGTCTCACCCCGTCGCCCATGCTGGAGTGCAGTGGTGTGTCACTCCGCTCACTGCAATGTCTGTCTCCTGGGTTTAAGCTATTCTCCCGCCTCAGCCTCCCTAGTAGCTGGGACTACAGGCGCATGCCACCACATCCGGCTAATGTTTGTATTTTTAGTAGAAACGGGGTTTCACCGTGTTGCACAGACTGGTATTGAACTTCTGGCCTCCTGATCTGCCTGGCTTGGCCTCCCAAAGTGCTAGGATTACAGGAGTGAGCCACTGCACCCAGCCATAAATAACAGTTTTTTAAAACAACTATAACATTTCAGGTTTTTCTATTTCTTCTTGTGCCAAGTTTGGTAACTTTTATCTCTCAAATAATTATTCATTTCATGTAAAACAGTGAATTAGTGGCGTAAAGTTCAGAACATTCCATTACATTTTATTGCATTTTATTTTACATTCTTTTTGTTGTTTTTGTTTGTTGTTTTTGAGACAGTTTTGCATTTGTTGCCCAGGCTGGAGTGCAATGGTGCAATCTCAGCTCACCACAACCTCTGCCTCCCAGGTTCAAGTGATTCTCCTGCCTCAGCCTCCTGAGTAGCTGGGATTACAGGTGTGTGTCACCACGCCCAGCTAATTTTGTATTTCTACTAGAGACGGGGTTTCACCATGTTGGTCAGCCTGGTCTCGAACTCCCGACATCAGGTGATCTGCCCGCCTCAGCCTCCCAAAGTGCTGGGATTACAGGTGTGAACCATTGTGCCCGGCCTTTACATTCTATTTTAATTGTATTTAAAAGTATGTCCTCTTTTTTTCCTGATGTTAGTAATTTGTTTCTTCTCTGTTTTCCTGATCAGTGTAGCTGGACATTTGCCAATTGTCCAGTCCATTTTCTGTTGCTTGTAAAAGGATACATGAACTGGGTAATTTATAAAGAAAGGGAATTTATTTCTAACAATTGCTGAAGCTAAGTCCACAGTCAAGGGACTGCGTCTGGTGAGGTCTCTCCTGCTAGTGGGAACTCTGCCAAGTCCAGAGGCAGCACAGGGCATCATGTGGGGAGGGCTGAGTATAATATCTCAGATCTCTCTCTTCTTATCAAGCCCACTTCCATGATAACCCATAAAGTCATTAATCCATGAGCAGATTTTTTCTCTTTTTGAGACGGAGTCTCACTGTCACCCGGGCTGGAGTGCAGTGGCATGATCTCAGCTCACTGCAACCTCTGCCTCCCGGGTTCAATCGATTCTCCTGCCTCGGCCTCCCAAGTAGCTGGGATTACAGTCACCCACCACTATGCCCAGCTAATTTTTTGTATTTTTAGTAGAGACAGGGTTTCACTATGTTGGCCAGGCTGGTCTCGAACTCCTGACCTTGTGATTCACCTACCTCGGCCTCCCAAAGTGCTGGATTACAGGCCTGAGCCACTGCGCCCAGCCAGAGTAGGTTAATTCATTTATAAGAGCTCCACCCTCATGATCCAGTCACCTCTTAAAGGCCCCACCTCTGAGTACTGCCATATTGGGGATGAAATTCCTATTTGAATTTTGGAGGAGCAGATACTCAACATAGTATTCTGTCCAAAACTTATATCCTTCTCACAGACACATCTGTTCCAATCCCATGGTCCCCAGTTTCTTTGTTTGAGACGGAGTTAGCTTTGCTGCCTAGGCTGGAGTGCAGTGGCACCATCTTGGCACGTTGCAACCTCTGCCTCCCAGGTTCAAATGATTCCCCTGCCTCAGCCTCCTGAGTAGCTAGGAGTACAGGTGCCCGCCACCACACCAGGTGAATTTTTTTATTTTTAGTAGAGACGAGGTTTCAACATGTTGGCCAGGCTGGTCTCAAACTCCTGACCTCATGATCCACCTGCCTTGGCCTCCCAAAGTGCTGGGATTACAGGTGTCCCCAGATTTTAAGTCATTCCAGCATGGAATCAAAAGTCCAAAGTCCAGAATCTCATCTGTGAGCCTGTGAAATCAAAACAAGTTATCTACTTCCAAGATACAATAATGGTGTCCAGGCAAAAGACAGACATTCCCACTTCATCAGGGAGGGCTAAGCAAGTCCAAAACGCTGCAGGGAAGGCGCTAAATCCTGAAGCTGGAGAATCATCTCTTTTCACTCCATGGGTCGCTTCCTGGACACACCAGGTTGGGTCCCCAGGGCCTCAGGCCACCACACTCATGGCTTTGCTCCACCTCCAGTGGGGTAGAGTCTGGTGCCTGAAGCTTTTCCAGGAAGCATTGCATCTGCCTGTGGCTCCACAGTCCTTGGGTCCCAGGGGCGGTCCCACTCCTGTGGCTCACGAGCATTATCCTGGTGGGGACTGTAGCAGCTCCAGCTCCTCATTTCCACTCAGCATTGCTTTAGTGGGGGTTCTCTGTAGTGGCTCCACCCCTGCTACAAGTCTCTGCCTGGGCCCCTAGCTTTAAACTGTATCCTTTGAAATCTGGATGGAGTCTGCCACACCTTCACAGCTCTGGCTTTCCCTAAGCCGGAGAATTAGCCTCACGGGGATGCCACCAAGGTTTAGGGCGTGAGCCTTCTGGAGCGAGGCATCGTTCACACCTGGGGCTGCCTGAACGTTGGCGGGTTGACCACGGGCACTGTGCCGTAGTGCAGGGAGCAGAGTCCGAAGGTGGCCCTGGGCGAGCCCGGGGAGGAGGGTTCCTGGGGTCTGTCCCCTGAAAGCATTCTGCCTTCCTAGGCCTCTGAGCCTCTGATTGGAAGAGGCAGCTTCGATAATCGGAAATGCCTGCCGGGACTTTCATTGCCTTGGGAGAACTGCACCTGCTCCCTCTGTCCCAGCTAGTCTCTTCGGCAAACTGCACCGGGCTGTAGCCTCGGTTTCCTCTCCTGAACACACTTTTATTCTTCATGACCAGGCTGTTTTCCAAATCTTTCCACTTTGCTTCCTTTAAAATTATAAATTCTGTCTTTAAACTATTTCTTTGCTAGCAAAGCTCAGCATAAGGGGCCAAAAATAACCAGCAGCTCCATCTTTTTTAAATTTTAGATGGAGTTTCACTCTTGTGGCCCAGGCTGGAGTGCAGTGGTATGCTCTCAGCTCACTGCAACCTCCGCCTCCCAGGGTTCAAGTGGTTCTGCTGCCTCAGCCTCCCGAGTAGCTGGGATTACAGGCATGTGCCGCCACACCCGGCTAATTTTGTATTTTTAGTAGCGACAAGGTTTCACCATGTTGGTCAGCCTGGTCTGGAGCTCCCAACCTCAGGTGATCCAACCGTCTTAGCCTCCCTAAGTTCTGGGATTACAGGTGTGAGCCACCTCGCATGGCTACCAGCAGCTCCTTCTATTTTTTTCTTTGTTTTTCTTATATTTCTTATTCTAGCTCCTTCTATTTTTTTCTTGTAGACATCCTAGTTCACCACTCTCAAGTTCACCACTCCCACAAAGCCCGTGCGCATGGACTCAATTCAGCAAAGTGTATTGTCAGTTTCTGTTGAGGATGACCTTTATTTTCCAACGTCTTGTTCCTCTGTTCCATCTGAAACTTCATCAGAATGGCCTTTGTAGTTCATCTTTCTACCTGCGTTCTGGCTATGACCATTTAATGGCTCCCTGAGGAGGTCCAGCCTTTCCCTAGTCGCCTTCTAGCCCTCACCAGAATGTAGGCCTTTCTAGCCCGCTCCTCCACATTCTTCCAGCCTCTGACCATTACTCAGTTTCAAAGCCACTTCCACATGTTTGGTTACTGTTTATTAGCAGCAGCCCACTCTCAGTACCAATTTTATGTCTTAGTCCGTTTTCTGTTGCCTACAACAGAATACCTGTGACTGGATTATTTATCTGTTTGTTTGTTTGACAGAATCCCACTCTGCTGCCCAGGCTAGAGGGTAATATGCAACCAAAGCCCACTGTAACCTCACACCTCTGGGCTCAAGTGATCTTCCTGCCTCGGCCTCCCAAGTAGCTGGGACTACAGGTGTGCGACAACATACCTGGCCGGGATAAAAGAAAGGATTTTATTTCTTACAGCTATGGAGGCAGAGAAATCTCAGGTCAAGGGGCTGCATCTGGTGACAGTCTTCTTGCTAGTGGGGGCTCTGCAGAGTCTGGAGATGGCACAGGCATCACACGATGAAGGGCCGAGCATAGTCACAGGAGAGCTCAGGTCCCTTCCTCTTCTTACAAAGCCATCAGGTCCCCTCCCTGATAACCATTGATCTGTTCATCCACAAATGAGAGCAGAACCCTCGTGATCCAACCACCTCTTAAAGGCCTTGCCTCGGCTTTTAGCTGGTAGCTAGGTAGATGGTAGAAAGATGGTAGGTCATTAGATGGAATGGGCACCGGTTGGGATACAAGATTATCTGGCATAACGGAGACTCCTAGCACAGCTGCTTGGATACAGTGGCACGGTCTTTCTCTCCCAAGTCCCACACGAGTGACCCAGGGCAGGTGCAGGGGACCCCTCCACACTGCGTCCACTCGCTGTCCTGGGACGCTGCGGCTGCTGCCAGTCTCGGCCAGTGGGTGACGGTCGAAGGCGTGGGGAGTGAGCAGTCCAGTCTTCAGGAGCCTGACCCAGAGGACGCATACAACGCTCTGCTCATGTCCCATTGGCTGGAACTGAATCCTGGCCCTGGCCCCAAGGACGACAGAGCTGGGCTGAGGGGACACTGCACACTGAAGGAAATTAGCTGTTTCTGCCCCAAGTGGTGACAAGTCAAGCAGGAAGAGGGAAAGAGATGTCTGGTGAAGTTAGAGTCACCAGAGAAAATACTGCATAGCGCAGACTTACATTTAAACACAGCCTTTTTAAAAACCTGAAATTCAGATGAAACTGGGCATGCTGTACTTCATCTGCTAAATCTGGCAACTCTGGGTGGAGTTCCATTTTAAGCAGCAGATCTGCAGGAGGTAAAAGGCTAAGCCCAAGAAGTCGCCTAAGAGAAGCGCATTCCAGGCGGAACAGCACGTTCACAAATGCTGAGCTCAGCACAGCCCCGTGTGTGAAGAACAAGGCCCGTGTGACCGGAGTTGAGTGCAGTGGGGATGGGGAGAGTGTCCAGGAGGGCACGGTGGGCTGGATGGGCTAAGGCCGCAGAAGCCACCAGGAGGTCAAGCAGAGGAGTGACATGATCGGGCATGTGTTTCAGAGGATCAGATCATTCCGGCTTCTGTGCTGATGGCCTGCAGGTTGCTGAGGGCCTGGGCGCTGAGGGCCTGGTCACAGAGGCCAGTCAGGGCTCATGTATCCCAGGCAGGCCTAATGGTGGCAGTACTGGGTGTGACGAGTGAGAAGCAGTCCAACTTCAGAGGCAAAAAGCCATGGCCGGGCGCGGTGGCTCACGCCTGTCATCCCAGCACTGTGGGAGCGTGAGGCAGGCAGATCACCTGAGGTCAGCACTTTGAGATCACCCTGGCCCACATGGTGAAACCCTGTCTTTACTAAAAATACAAACATCAGCTGGGCATGGTGGCAGGTGCCTGTAATCCCGGCTACTCGGGAGGCTGAGGCAGGAGAACTGCTTGATCCTGGGAGGTGGAGGTTGCAGTGAGCCGAGATCATGCCATTGCACTCCAGCCTGGGTGACAAGAGTGAAACTCCATTCCAGGATAAAAAATAGCCACCTCTGGAGCCCAGACATTCGGCAGTTCCTGCCCGTCCTCCTGGTCAGCAGGAAGGAGGTTGCTTCCTGGGCAGCACTCCCAAACCGTGCAATAAGTCGACAGTGACTTTCTTCTTGCAGCCAGCCCTGGTGGCTCTTGCAGCTCACGAGAGAGTTGGCATGCAAATCCGTGGATGTCACCCCAGAGCCCAGTGTGCCAGCTCCTCTGAAACACGGCCCCTCGGTGCTGATGCTGCTGCCGCTGCCGTCCCTGCTCCAGCTACAAGCGGAGGCTCAGTTGCTGCCTGCTGGCTGGCTGAGAGCTGCTCCTTCGGTCCTGGTTGCTCCCACATGGCCTGGGAAGGAACCCGCGATTGCTGGCAGCCCCTCCCACCCAATGTGGGCACAGGCTGGCCACCTGCAGCAGACGCCCAGCCTCACACAAGCCCTAAAACTGCCTCACTCCTTCTTCCCCAGCCTCAGTGGGAGGAGGGGATGATTCTCACTTCCAGACTTCGCCCATCGCTTCTTTCTCTGGGGTTCACCTCTCCCGAGGATGCCTGTTGGTGGAAGCACATTTTCCTTCCACAGATAACTCCGCCGCCCTAACAGCATGGGGGCTGCTTCCATGGCCTCCACAGTTAGGAAATCCTCCAGTACCAGCCCTGGGTGCCATCAACAGCACTTCAGAGTAGGTGGCTTAACAACAGAAACTAATTATTCTCTCACAGTTCTGGAAGCCAGAAGAGACCAAAGTCTCAGGTGATCCACATACCACGGGCTGGGTTTCTCCAGAGGCTCCTCTCCTTGGCTCCCGATGGCCGCCTTCTTGCTGTGTCCCCACCAGGCCCTCCCTCCCTCCCTCTGTGCACACACACCGCACGCTGTGACCCTGCGTGGCCCTCCCTCCCTCCCTCTGTGCACACCCCATGCTGTGTCCCCGCGTGGCCCTCCCTCCCTCCGTGCACACACACCCCACGCTGTGACCCCGCGTGGCCCTCCCTCCCTCCCTCTGTGCACACCCCATGCTGTGTCCCCGAGTGGCCCTCCCTCCCTCCCTCTGTGCACACCCCATGCTGTGTCCCCGCATGGCCCTCCCTCCCTGCCTCTATGCACACCCCATGCTGTGTCCTGCGTGGTCCTCCCTCCCTCCCTCCGTGCACACCCCATGCTGTGTCCCCGCGTGGCCCTCCCTCCCTCCGTGCACACCCCATGCTGTGTCCCCGCGTGGCCCTCCCTCCCTCCCTCTGTGCACACCCCATGCTGTGTCCCCGCGTGGCCCTCCCTCCCTCCCTCTGTGCACACACACCCCATGCTGTGTCCCGACGTGGCCCTCCCTCCCTCCCTCTGTGCACACACACCCCATGCTGTGTCCCCACGTGGCCCTCCCTCCCTCCCTCTGTGCACACCCCATGCTGTGTCCTGCGTGGCCCTCCCTCCTTCCCTCCGTGCACACCCCATGCTGTGTCCCCGAGTGGCCCTCCCTCTCTCCATGTGCACGCATATCCCATGTCTCTCTGTGCATCTGAATTTCCTCCTCTTCAAAGAACCCTAGTCAGATCAGATCAGGGCCACCCAAAGGCCCTGTTTTAACTTTAATACCTCTCTGGAGGCTCTATCTTCAAATCCAATCACACTCTGAGGTACTCGGGGTTAGGTTCAGCATTTAAATTTCAAGGAAGCAGTTAACTCATAACGTAGATTTCCCAAAGCCTGCATTGTTCAATTTTAATCAAACAGGAATTATTATGTATTTCCCCTGTAAAATAAGAGACAAGGGCTGGGCATGCTGGCTCATGTCTGTAATCTCAGCACTTTGGGAGGCTGAGGTAGGCAGATGCCCAGGAGTTCAAGACTAGCCTGGCCAACATGGCTAAACCTTGTATCTATAAAAACTACAAACATTCACCGGACGTGGTAGCTGGCACCTGTTGTCTCAGCTGCTCAGGCGGCTGAGGTGGGAGGGTTGCTTGAGCCCAGGAGGAGGAGGTTGCAGTGAGCCAAGATCACACCAGCGCACTCCAGCTCAGGAAAAAAAAAAAAAAAAAAAAAGAGAGACAAGGTTATCTTCCAAGTGGGAAGAAAGACGGTGGAATAAGGTGTTTAAGGAGTGTTGAAAGAGCTACTTAGAGAATCGGAAATCAGACTAATTGTGAGGGAGCACAGAGCGAGCACTAAACGAAGCAGGGGCCAATTCTCCACGTACTGTCTTTCAGCTTCAAATACGGATTTCATTGCCTGCTTGGTGAAAATGGAGCTGGGCCCTAAGCTGTTTCTCCTTTAAAGCTGGTTTGATGTTAAGCTTTGTAAGTAGAGGGTGCTGGAGGGACTCCGCAGGAGCCACTTTCTTCCATTTTCTTCTTGTTCCCGCCACGTGGCTGCCAGCACCCCCATCCAACTTCACTTGCAATGCCCTGGGTAGATCCCAGTGAGTCTTGCAGGTGCTCCACTGGTGTGTGGAGCATCCACACCTTGCAGCGTCCAGCCTCAGCCTGCCCCAGACAGGTGTTTCCTGCTTGCCGGTCCTGGCCAGGGCTCCCTGCCTGCCACCTTCAACCCCTCTGTACCTGGAGGAGTGACTGCCCATTGACCGTGGACAGGTCTGGCTAGGGGAAAACCGGAGAACCTTCCCGTCATCCCACTGCACTGCACAGCATCGCGGTGACCACACCTTTTCCGAGATTTGAGCCTCAGTGTTGGGGAGGAGGCCACTCTTTCACATTTGCTCCTTGCTTGGGAACTTTCTCTCAGCCCCAGAGTATTCTTTCGCATTCTGTTTAATGCTATACAGATAATTCCATTATAGTAAATAATACTTTGTATTAAACTTTGCTTGTTCAAATGACCTTGCAGTTTCTGTCTGCTAATTGATCGGAGCCTGATGCAGACAGGTAACGTGCCACCTGTCTCACGGCTGGCCCACACAATCACGCAGCTGAGACTGCACGTGGACAGCCTCCTCTCAAATGTAAATCCGATTATGCCAAGTCTACTTCAAACTTCAGCTGAGCGTGGTGGCTCATGCCTGTAATCCCAGTACTTTGGGAAGCCGAGGTAGGTGGATTGCCTGAGGTCAGGAGTTCAAGACCACGCTGGCCAACATGATGAAAACCAGTCTCTACTAAAAAAAAAAAAAAAAAAAAAAAAAAAAGCCAGGGCTGGTGGCAGATGCCTGTAATCCCAGCTACTCGAGAGGCTGAGGCAGGAGAATCACTTGAACCTGGAAGGCAGAGGTTGCAGTAAGCCGAGATCGCACCACTGCACTCCAGCCTGGGCGACAGAGTGAGACTCCATCTCAAAAAAAAAAAAAAATTATCTCCTGACACTTTTCCACCATGGGCTGGATATATTTGATCAGCACTCAGCATCCATTCCTTCCTGTACTGTAGAGGCTGGAAAGTTAAAAACTGTATTTCTCAAACCCCCTTGCAACTAGGGTTCTGGATGGGAATTACATTCTGCAAAGTAGATGACCCCTGTGAGACCTGGAAGGTAAAGTGAGGCAGGGGCCACCGCTCTTATGCTGTTTCCCCTGGAAGCCAAGTGCATTGAGAGGTAAGGGTTGAGGGACACAGGGCGCTCCAGTCCCCAGGCCCCAGCTTCGTGGCTTTCGGAATGCAGCCTCAGTGGTGATGGCGGTGGCACAGCCATGGCTTCCTAATTCCGTTTCTTAGCTCCAGGTCACAGTTACGGTGCTATACTCTTGAAATCAATGGTTTCAGTGACAGTCTCCGGGCTCCTGATTCTCCAGTCTTTCCAACAAATTAGCAAGTACCTAATTCCCTTATGTTAAATACCTGTACTCAATTCTGTTAACAACCATCACCTTAACCGGAAAAAATGCTTTCTTATATCTTCTTGAAATGTATACGTCACCTCGTCAAGCCACTCCTGAGGTCCAGTGTCGCACACGCCTGCCGGAATTTTGTGCTGTTTTCTTGCAGCGATGGGTTGGCTGCTTGCTCCCTACGCATCTTAAGCATCTTGAACAGCAGGGATCCTTTTCACTCATCTTTATGTGTCAGGTCACAGGACCCGGCCTGCAGAACACCAGTCCTTTATCAGCAATTACAGCAGCGCCAGCATTGTGAGATTTCACTTCCTGTTTCAACAATTGAGATTTTAGCAACTTATTTCTTAGTTGTATAGATATAATTGGGCACTTTATAAAATTTATTTATCTGTGCAGTTGAACATGCTTGTTTGCTGTTTCAGCATGTGCATTTTCTCACAATTAAATTGTGTGTAATGTACATACACACGTACACCTACATACACACAACTTTCAACTGGGAGCTACTCACAGACTTGTAAAGTTCAAACAGTGCATGGCTGTGCGTGGTGGCTCACGTCTGTGATCCCAGCACTTTGACAGGCCGAGGTGAGAGGATTGCTTGACCTCAGAAGTTCAAGACCAGCCTGGGCAACATAGTGTAACCTTGTCTCTATATAAAACTAAAAAGAAATTAGCTAGATGGCTGGGCGAGGTGGCTCAGGCCTGTAATCCCAACACTTTGAGGGGGGCCAAGGCAGGCAGATCACCAGGTCAAGAGATTGAGACCATCCTGGCCAACATGGTGAAACCCCATCCACCACTAAAAATACAAAATGTTGCTAAGCATGTTGGTGCATGCTCCCAGCTACTTGGGAGGCTGGGGCAAGAGATCACTTGAACCCAGGAGGCAGAGGTTGCGGTGAGCTGAGATTGTGTCACTGCACTCCAGCCTGGTGACAGAGTGAGACTCCATCTCAAAAAAAAAAAAAAAAAAAAAAAGGCCAGGCACTTTGGGAGGCCAAGGCTGGTGGATCATGAGGTCAAGGGATCAGGACCAACCTGGCCAACTTGGTGAAACCCCGTCTCTACTAAAAGTACAAAAAATTAGCTTAAACCTCTTAAAGTTGTAGTTTGATTATTTAGCATGAATGACTCCATGTTGGTTCGGTCCGGTCTGCTGGGCCTAGTAACACAAGCTCAGTCCAAAACAATGGCCTGCCATCATTTTGTTTTAAAATCCCCTGCTTTGGTGAGGTTCTCACTTAGGTGAGCATGTGACCAAAGCTGGGGCCTTAGCACCACTCTCAGTTACCGTCATTTCAGGGTTCTGTTCCCAGTGATGGAGGATCCTTGGGGTGTCACTCTTCTGGCCAGAAACCTCTGTGGCTGGTGATGCCTTTGCCCAAGTTTTGCTTGGGCCTGCTGGGCTGGGTCTGTCCGCTTGGCCTGGCGCGCTGTGCTCAGCTCACGCTACCAGCCTGGATCCCATGCCTCCAAGGGAGGCTGTGAGTCAGGCGTAGAGCAGCAAGGGGTGTGTGAACAAGCGATTCGAACACTGTGCCATCAAACGTGGTGCTGCTGCCATGGGGCCGGCAGCTTCAGATGCTGGCATGGGCACCGGCTCTCTGCGAGGCTGCAGATAGTCTGGTGCACTGCATGCAGCTTCCCCAGCTGGCACTGGGAATGTGGTGGTGCCTGGAAGCTTGGAGCTGCCAGGAACCATGGGGCCCCAAAGAGGGAGTCACAGCCTGGCTCTGGGAGCAATCAAGTCTGCGTTCCCCAAAGGGCCACTGCTTTTCTCTCCTCTTTGCCCACAAGGTGGGCAGCAAGGGGCATGGTTCAGCCCTGTTTGTGTTACAGCTTTTTTTTTTTTTAAGATGGAGTCTCACTTTGTCACCCAGGCTGGTGTGCGGTAGCACGATCTCAGCTCACGGCAACCTCTGCCTCCCGGGTTCAAGTGATTCTCATGCCTCAGTCTCCCGAGTAGCTGGGATTATGGGTGCATGCCACCACACTTGGCTAAATTTTTATTTTAAGTAAAGACAGGGTTTCACCATGTTGACTAGGCTGGTCTCGAACTCCTGACCTCAAGTGATCCACCCACCTCGGCCTCCCAAAGTGCTGGGATTACAGTAGCCCGCCACTGCACTTGGCTAATTTTTATATTTTCAGTAGACATGGGGTTTCATCATATTGGTGAGGCTGACCTCGAATTCCTGACCTCAAGTGATCCACCTGCCTTGGCTTCCCAAAGTGCTAGGATTACAGGTGTGATCTAGCACTTTGTTCTGCTCCGGCCAGAACAACCTTTTTTTCACGTGGATTTTAAAATGCCTCCCCTTCGTTCAACATTGATTAAGTTCCTTCTACATGCCAGACACTGTATGTGTAAAACAGTACGAACTCTCAGTGAGTGTAGGCAGATATACAAACAAAGGCTTCAGGAGTTCCCGTTTTCTGAGTGCTAGACAGTGTATGAACCTGAGACACAAACCCACCTCTATTTGACCCCGAATTTGATGCTGGGGTGGTTTTAATTTTATGCTGGGAATTTGAGTCATTGAACCATACAAGGGTGAGGAGTCTCTGCCAGATGTGTGGGGAGTGGTCTGGATAATAAAGAAGAATTGAAGGAAGCAACGAGACCAATTAAGAGACTTTACCTAAAGGAAGAGTAATGCCAAAGGCACTGGCAGTGACAAAAGTGAAGGACAATGTTTGTGATCATTTGGGAGACAGACTAGGAAGTGCTTGGTCATGAGATGTGAAAGAAGAGGGAAAATAGAGGAGAAACACAGCTGCTCAGGCTCTGCCGGGGAAGACTGGGCACATAGCGGTGTCTTCCTCCTGGTAGAGAATGTGGGAAGAGAAATAGGAAAGGAGGAACAGATAGTTTTTTACTCTCAGTGTCACACTAAAATGGAACCCTCTGGTCAAAAGTTGAATACAAATCTCTGCAGGCCAAGTCCATTTGTGACATCCCAACATATGTTCTCAAAAATAACACACATACTAAATCAAACCATTAAGACTAACTGGGGGAGACGGTTTTCAAGATGGCCGATTAGGAGGAAGTTGGGATCGCAGCTCCGAAAGAAGGCGCAGAGGGTGAGTGGATGCCGCATTTCCAGACAGATTTTTACTGACCACAGACCAGGGGATTAACAGGAGGAGGAGCCGCACGGGTCACCAGCGCCGCTGGTTTGAGCGGAGCGGCGCGCCGCTCGGCCTACGCCCTGAGGTGGGGGGCGGCGGATCCACGTACAGAGTGAGAGAGACTGAATCACCTCTGAGCCAGCAAGGGGAGCTGAAGCAGGGATTCAAGCCAGGACACTCCCGGGCAAGGGCGCGCCACGAATCTCAGAGCTGCTGCTTTGGCTGATGCAGCGGCTCACAGGGCAGCGGATTTCTACTGCCCACAGACCAGGAGATTCACAGGTGGCGAAGCTCCACGGGTTGCCAGCGCCGCTGGTTGGACTGGCATGGCTGCTCTGCCTGCACCCGAGGCAGGGAGCAGCGGCCCCTTGTGCAGAGTGAGCGAGACCAGATCCCCTCTGGGCCAGCAAGGGGAGCTGAGGCAGGGACTCGACCCAAGAGTTTCCTGGGCAAAGAGGATGCCTCCGGAAACACGGCTGAACACGGGACGGTCCAGCTCTGTGGAGGAGGGGCGTCACCCACCGGGAAACACCCTGCAGTTCCCAGGACAATTTGCCCACAGCAGCTCAACGAAGCCTCTGCAGGCTGAGTGTGACTAGGCTGCCACCTTGTGGGCAGGGAAAACCATTGCAACAGCGGAAAATCATAACGCCCTAATTCCCTGGGACAGACCACCTAGGGGGAAGAAAAGGGGGTTTATGAGTTCAGCTACTACAGACTTAAAATTACCAAAATCAGAAAGACAGCAACTACAAAGTCGATAGGTGGAGAAATCCACAAAGATGGGAAGAAACCAGCGCAAAAAGGATGAAAACACCCAAAACCAGAACACCTCTCCTCCTACAAGGGAGCACAACTCCTCACCAGCAAGGGAACAAGACTGGATGGAGAATGAGCGTGATGAAATGACAGAATCAGCTTTCAGAAAGTGGATAATAAAAAACTTCCGTGAGCTAAAAGAGCATGTTCTAACCCAATGCAAAGAAACTAAGAACCTTGAAAAAAGACTTGACGAAATGTTAACGAGAATGGACAACTTAGAGAGGAATATGAGCAAATTGATGGAGCTGAAAAACACAACACGAGAACTTCGCGAAGCATGCACAAGTTTCAACAGCCGAATTGACCAAGCAGAAGAAAGGATATCAGAGGTCGAAGATCAACTCAATGAAATAAAACGAGAAGGCAAGATTAGAGAAAACAGGGTAAAAAGGAATGAACAGAGTCAACAAGAAATATGGGACTATGTGAAAAGACCTAATCTACGTTTGATAGGTGTACCTGAATGTGACGAAGAGAATGCATCCAAGCTGGAAAATACTCTTCAGGATATTATCCAGGAAAACTTCCCCAACCTAGCAAGGCAGGCCAATATTCAAGTCCAGGAAATACAGAGAACACCACAAAGATATTCCTCTAGAAGAGCAACCCCAAGGCACATAATCATCAGATTCACCAGGGTTGAAATGAAGGAGAAAATACTAAGGGCAGCCAGAGAGAAAGGTCGGGTTACCCACAAAGGGAAGCCCATCAGACTTACAGCAGATCTCTCAGCAGAAACCCTACAGGCCAGAAGGGAGTGGGGGTCGATATTCAACATCCTTAAAGAAAAGAACTTTCAACCCAGAATTTCATATCCAGCCAAACTAAGCTTCATAAGTGAAGGAAAAATAAAATCCTTTGAGAACAAGCAAGCACTCAGAGATTTCATCACCACCAGACCAGCTTTACAAGAGCTCCTGAAGGAGGCACTACACATAGAAAAAAACAACCAGTACCAGCCACTCCAAAAATGCACGAAATGGTAAAGAGCATCAACACAATGAAGAATCTGCATCAACCAATGGGAAAAACAGCCAGCTAGCATCAAAATGACAGGATCAAATTCACACATAACAATATTAACCCTAAATGTAAACGGACTAAATGCCCCAATCAAAAGACACAGATTGGCAAATTGGATAAAAAGCCAAAACCCATCAGTGTGCTGTATCCAGGAAACCCACCTCACAAGCAAGGATACACAAAGGCTCAAAATAAAGGGATGGAGGAAGATTTACCAAGCAAATGGAGAACAAAAAAAAGCAGGAGTTGCAATTCTCATCTCTGATAAAATAGACTTTAAAGCAACAAAGATCAAAAGAGACAAAGAAGGACATTACATAATGGTAAAAGGATCAATGCAACAAGAAGAGCTAACGATCCTAAATATATATGCACCTAATACAGGAGCACCTAGATACGTAAGGCAAGTTCTTAAAGACTTACAAAGAGACCTAGATTCCCACACAATAATAGTGGGAGACTTCAACACCCCATTGTCAATATTAGACAGATCAACGAGACAGAAAATTAACAAGGATATCCAGGACTTGAACTCAGACCTGGACCAAGCAAACCTAATAGACATTTGCAGAACTCTCTACCCCAAATCCACAGAATATACATTCTTCTCAGCACCACATCACACCTACTCTAAAATTGACCACATAATTGGAAGTAAATCACTCCTCAGCAAATGCAAAAGAACAGAAACCATAACAAACAGTCTCTCAGACCACAGTGCAATCAAGTTAGAACTCAGAATTCAGAAGCCAACCCAGAACCGCACAGCCTCATGGAAATTGAACAACTTTCTCCTGAATGTTGACTGGATAAACACTGAAATGAAGGCAGAAATAAAGATGTTCTTCGAAACCAACGAGAATGAAGACACCACATACCAGAATCTCTGGGACACATTTAAAGCAGTCTCTAGAGGAAAATATATAGCAATAGGTGCCCACATGAGAAGAAAGGAGATATCTAAAATTGACACTCTATTGTCAAAATTGAAAGAGCTAGAGGAGCAAGATCAAAAAAACTCAAAACCTAGCAGAAGACAAGAAATAACTAAGATCAAAGCAGAATTGAAGGAGATAGAGACACGAAAAACCCTTCAAAAAATCAATAAATCCAGGAGCTGGTTTTTTGAAAAGATCAACAAAATAGACAGACCACTAGCCAGACTAACAAAAAAGAAAAGAGAGAATAACCAAATAGATGCAGTAAAAAATGATAAAGGGGATATCATCACAGATGCCAGAGAAATTCAAACCATCATCAGAGATTATTACAAACAACTCTATGCACATAAACTAGAAAACCTGGAAGAAATGGATAAATTCCTGGACAGTTGCCTCCTCCCAAGCCTAAACCAGGAAGAAGTCGAAACCCTGAATAGACCAATAACAAGGTCTGAAGTCGAGGCAGCAATTAAGAGCCTACCACCCAAAAAAAGCCCAGGTCCAGATGGGTTCACAGCCGAATTCTACCAGACATACAAAGAGGAACTGGTACCATTCCTACTGAAACTATTTCAAATAATCCAAAAAGAAGGAATCCTTCCCAAATCATTTTATGAGACCAACATCATCCTAATACCAAAACCCGGCAGAGACTCAACAAGAAAAGAAAACTACAGGCCAATATCCATGATGAACATAGATGCAAAAATCTTCAATAAAATACTGGCAAGCCGATTGCAACAGCACATCAAAAAGCTTATCCACCATGATCAAGTAGGATTCATCCCGGGGATGCAAGGCTGGTTCAATATACGCAAGTCTATAAATGTAATTCACCACATAAACAGAACCAAAGACAAAAACCACATGATTATCTCAATTGATGCAGAGAAGGCCTTCGACAAAATTCAACAGCCCTTTATGCTAAAAACTCTCAATAAACTAGGTATCGACGGAACGTACCTCAAAATAATAAAAGCTATTTATGACAAACCAACAGCCAATATCATACTGAATGGGCAAAAACTGGAAGCATTCCCTTTGAAATCGGGCACTAGACAAGGATGCCCTCTCTCACCACTCCTGTTCAATATAGTACTGGAAGTTCTAGCCAGAGCAATCAGACAAGAAAAAGGAATAAAGGGTATTCAATTAGGAAAGGAGGAAGTCAAATTGTCTCTATTTGCAGACGACATGATTGTATATCTAGAAGACCCTATCATCTCAGCCCAAAATCTCCTGAAACTGATAAGCAACTTCAGCAAAGTCTCAGGATACAAAATCAATGTGCAAAAATCACAAGCATTCCTATACACCAATAATAGACTTAAAGAGAGCCAAATCAAGAATGAACTGCCATTCACAATTGCTACAAAGAGAATAAAATACCTAGGAATACACCTAACAAGGAACGTAAAGGACCTCTTCAAGGAGAACTACAAACCACTGCTCAACGAAATAAGAGAGGACACAAACAGATGGAGAAACATTCCATGTTCATGGTTAGGAAGAATTAATATCGTGAAAATGGCCATACTGCCCAAAGTAATTTACAGATTCAACGTTATCCCCATCAAGCTACCAATGACCTTCTTCACAGAACTGGAAAAAACCACCTTAAACTTCATATGGAACCAAAAGAGAGCCCGCATAGCCAAGTCAATTCTAAGCAAAAAGAACAAAGCAGGAGGCATCACACTACCGGACTTCAAACTCTACTACAAGGCTACGGTAATCAAAACAGCATGGTACTGGTACCAAAACAGAGATATAGACCAATGGAACAGAACAGAGGCGTTGGAGGCGACACAACATATCTACAACCACCCGATCTTTGACAAACCTGATAAAAACAAGCAATGGGGAAAGGATTCCCTGTTCAATAAGTGGTGTTGGGAAAACTGGCTAACCATATGCAGAAAGCAGAAACTCGACCCCTTCCTGACACCTTACACTAAAATTGACTCCAGATGGATTAAAGACTTAAACATAAGGCCTAACACCATAAAAACACTAGAAGGAAACCTAGGCAAAACCATTCAGGACATAGGCGTAGGCAAGGACTTCATAACCAAAACACCAAAAGCATTGGCAACAAAAGCCAAAATAGACAAATGGGACCTAATCAAACTCCACAGCTTCTGCACGGCAAAAGAAACAGTCAATAGAGTGAATCAGCAGCCAACAGAATGGGAAAAAATTTTTGCAGCCTACCCATCTGACAAAGGGCTGATATCCAGAATTTACAACGAGCTAAAAAAGATTTACAAGAAAAAAACAAACAAGCCCATTCAAAAATGGGCGAAGGATATGAACAGATACTTTACAAAAGAAGACATACAAGAGGCCAACAAACATATGAAAAAATGCTCATCATCACTGGTCATTAGAGAAATGCAAATCAAAACTTCATTGAGATACCATCTCACGCCAGTTAGAATGGCGATCATTAAAAAATCTGGAGAAAACAGATGCTGGAGAGGATGTGGAGAAATAGGAACACTTTTACACTGTTGGTGGGAGTGTAAATTAGTTCAACCACTGTGGAAAACAGTGTGGCGATTCCTCAAGGACCTAGAAATAGAAATTCCGTTTGACCCAGCAATCCCATTACTGGGCATATATCCAAAGGATTATAAATCATTCTACTATAAGGACACATGCACACGAATGTTCATTGCAGCACAGTTTACAATAGCAAAGACCTGGAACCAACCCAAATGCCCATCGATGATAGACAGGCCAGGAAAAATGTGGCACATATACACCATGGAATATTATGCAGCCATTAAAAATGAGGAGTTCGTGTCCTTTGTAGGGACATGGATGAACCTGGAAACCATCATTCTCAGCAAACTGACACAAGAACACAAAACCAAACACCACATGTTCTCACTCATAGGAGGGTGTTGAACAAGGAGAACACATGGACACAGGGAGGGGAGCACTATACACGGGGGTCTGTTGCGGGGGAGACGGGGGGACAGCGGGGGGGGGAGTTGGGGAGGGACAGCATGGGGAGAAATGCCAGATATGGGTGAGGGGGAGGGAGGCAGCAAATCACACTGCCATGAATGCACCTATGCAACAACTTTGCATGTTTTTCACATGTACCCCAAAACCTAAAATGCAATTAAAAAAAAAAAAAAAAAAGAAAATGCTCAGCTGGGGGATGGGGGCATGAAGGTGGGGCCGTGTCTGCCCTGGGCTCCCTATTTCTTTTCTTTCTCATCTGTTTAAAGTTATGGAAGGCTTCTTAAGAGACAAGACTTACACTGAGTTTTGAAAGAAGGTGGCCAGGCAAGATAGGAAGAAGAACGTCCCAGGAGAGAGCAACAAAAATAAAGGAATGTACTATTTCCTCGCACTCACGATGCTAACTGGTAACACCCGAGTGCTCAGAATGTGCCAGTTATTGTGCTAAGCATTTCACATTTAGATTCCATCTCATCGTCCCAAAAATCTGAGGAGAGAAGTACTGTTTCTACTTTTGTTTAACAAACTAGAAAATTGAGGCGCAGGGAAGTTAGGTAACTTGCCCAAGGTTATTCAGACAGGAATATAGAATCAGAATTTAATATCAAGTTTCCAGAGCCTATATTCTAAATCAGAGGCCAAAAATGCATCCAAGTGTCAAATTACAGAAGTCTAATGTAGAAATGGTGATGTCTAACAAGATCCCAGTATCTGGAGACAGAAATCTGAAGTACTTCTGAATCTATCAAATAATGCTTAACCACACCAAATCATAGGATTTGTATGTCCAATCAGTTACTTCTTTCTACTAATAACATTCAGTTGAATTTCAAAGTAATCACATAAGGCTCTCAAAAGGAGAAAAACTATTTTCAGGGAAGTTATTCTGAACCCATAAGCTAATCTGGCAGCATGTTACATCAACCACAGCCCATGCTTACCCTGAATATCCTGCCAGCTTCAGTTCTAGCATTAATGTGGAGAGGCACCTAGGCCAGCTACGAGTTATCAACCCCTGGTGGGATATTGCACAGCTCTGCAGGGAACTTTGTCCTAATAGGATATGTTCAATGCTGAGCAGATTTCTATCCAAATGACAAATTTTTAAATAACTCTGACCAAACCTGACATTCTTTAGAGTAGCCCAGAGAAAAATCACAAACAAAAGATACCAAACTATACTCAAATGACAAACAAAGAAAAAACAGTCATTTTTTTTTTGAGATGGAGTCTCACTCCATCTTCCAGGCTGGAGTGCAGTGGCATGATCTCAGTTCACTGCAACCTCCGCCTCCCTGGTTCAAGCGATTCTCCTGCCTCAGCCTCCCAAGTAGCTGGGGCTATAGGCACGTGATACCACATCTAGCTCATTTTTTTGTATTTTTAGTAGAGACAGGATTTCACCATGTTAGCCAGCATGGTCTCAATCTCCTGACCTGGTGATCTGCCCGCCTCAGCTTCCCAAAGTGCTGGGATTATAGGCGTGAGCCACTACACCTGGCCAAAAAAGAATATTTTAAGATTAAAAAAAAATAATGGGGGTAGAAATCAGATAAGATCCATGAAGACAAACATTTCTGGGTACTGAGAGAAAAGATTGTGCGAGTGAAAAGCAAAGACATTCTCACTGGCACAAAGACTATGTGATCCATGATTAGCAACCATCCGAGGAACTGGCTTGCACATCGAATTCCTTTTCTTGTTACCACAGACAAGGAGTGAGGGATTCCTTACAATGACTATCTCACCCTATCTCACCTGTCCTTAGCAATGGCAAACAGATCATCTTCATCATCTTCCTCAAAGAGACTGGTCTTTTTCACAGCTTTCCTTGGGTTCTCGTTTTGACCTGCTGTCAGATGCTGAGTGGGCCTGTGAAGCAGGAATATTCCGCTGGTCCTTAAAAAACATAAAATATATATTAAAAGTTCAATGGTGATTTATATTATAAAACATGGGGAGTAAAATAAAACTTATATTTGTTAAACTAAGCTGTATTTAAACTAAGTATTAAACTTAGTCCATCAGTCTTGAAGAAAGCTCATGCTAAGACTTTCTTTTGAACTCAAATCTAGACAGCTGGGTTCTCTGACCTCACAGAACTTCTCATGATTTCCTCCTCCATCATCTGCCATGATCTCTCTTCCCACTATGGTTCTGCACTGTTTTAGGATAAGCAACTTGTCTATTTCAGGGGATCAACATTAATTATAGAGGCGATAAGAAGGAAGAGGAATGTAAAAATATCAAGAACTCAAGAACTTCCAACTCCAGAGAAGAATGATATTTTAATTTAAAAAATCCTAAAGCAGATTGAAAAAAAAAAAAAGTGTAAAAAGCTCACGCAACACACATGTAAACAAGATACAATGAAAAACTGCTAGTAATCCATTTACCACAGCTCCATCAATTCACTTATATTCTTCTCTATCTTGTCCATTCTTGTTAACATTTCGTCAAACCTTTTTTCAAGGTTCTTAGTTTCTTTGCATTGGGTTAGAACAAGTTCTTTTAATTCACAGAAGTTTCTTATCACCCACGTTTTGAAGCCTGCTTCTGTTATTGGAACACACGTGTAATCTATTAAGCCTTGTTCCGTTACTGATGGGGAATTGCAATCCCCTGTAGAGGGAGAGGCATTCTGATTTTGAGTGTTCTCTACCTTTTTACGCTGGTTTCTTCCCTTCATTATATATTTATCCGTCTGTCGTCTTTGTAATTGCCGACTTTCTAACTAGGTCTCTGACGTCCAACTTGTTGATTTCCAGCGCTGAAATCTGAGCAGTCCACTGTGCCGGCCAAAACAGCGGTGTTAAGATTGATGGTGCTTTTCTGCCCAGGAATCTCCGGACTCTGCACCTAGAGTTGGCGTGGTGAGGCACCAGCAAAACCGCCACGCCGGCCACAAGAGTCGCCCTGGCGACCCGTGGGGCTCCTCCACTGGGAATCTCCTGGTCCGTGAGCAACAAATATTCGTCTGAAAGTGTGACGTCCTCTCATTCTTTGCGCTTTCACTGGGAGGTACGTGCCCGAGCTGCTAGTCATTGGCCATCTTGGATCTCTCCGGGAATTCCTTGATTTGCAGGCGTGAGCATAGCTGGGTGTGATTTCCTTAAATGCTTTCTAAAGGCCAGATTCAGACTTTTGTGGTAAAAAAGGATCACCAGCAGTTTTTCTTCGTGTCTTGTTTACATGTGTGTTGCATAAGCTTTTAATACTTTTTTTTTTGCAATCTGCTTTGGAATTTTTAATTTACTTTCAATAAGAACATGAACATATCTATGACTTATCTGTCCACTTCACCTCCTCATAATCTGCATACAATAATAAAATAAAGAGGAATTATTATTAACACGGGAAGATTTTTAATGATCAGGATTTTTATATTAAAGTCTTTTTCTGTACAGCTAAATCTGATTCCCTGCTACTAAATTTGATTGAGTGAGCAGTTAAACCATCTTCACAACTGACTTTGGTAATATCTATCCAGATCACAAAATATTGTTAAGACTCCTTAAAAAAAAAAAGTTTAACCTGCATAAGTTACTCCTATCACGTCTAGCTATAGTTCTAGATTAATGAAATACAGTAGTAATTTAACAAGATACTATTATATATGGCTATTGGGGTACACGACATGCTACCTCAAAATATGATCCCTTGGCATTTGAGAAAACAGAAGCAGAAAGGTCTCTCTGACCTTTCCCTGGCCCTTCTCCTCTGAAGCAGACCATAGATGAATCCTCTAATCCTTTCTAAAGTAGGTCATAAGACCTTCATTCCAATCCTCCCTATTCCCAGAGGAAAGGAGCCTTCTTATTTGTAAAGATGCAGAGAATGATCTGACCTGCAGGCCTTGCTGAGCTCCCCTAGCTTATTCCCATCAGGTCACACCCCTTTCATCTAATCGTCCTTCTCCACAACTGTCACTTCTTCATCAGACAGAATAAAATAGACACAGGAACTCCTGTTTCTCTGCATCTTCATTTCTGAAGGATCCTGTGTCAGATAAAACTTACCTTAAATAAACTTGTACACTTTTCTGTGGTTAATTTGTCATTTGTTATAGGGGACTTGTCCATGAACCTAGTGATGGGTGAGAAATCATTTCTCCCCTAGCCGGCCTAACTCCTTTGAATGAGCATACACTATCATGTGGGAGCCACACTTATTCCCAAACATTTTGAAGAGATTAATCTTTAAATTAATATATTACACTAAATGTCTTTCTTTAGAAAAGACAATCTTGTAAACATCACCTTTGGTCACTGAACGTCATTAGATATAAAACAGGCAGAAAAAGAAAATACTTGGGATGGCTTTAACTCTTAAATCCCATCAAATAATCCCCTCTTCTTTAGGAGAAACCTCAGCTCACCTCCGCATCACTGCTGAACAACAGGGCAGATGCTTTCTTGGAGAGCTCGGAGGGTTTTGCTTTTTTTGTCTCTCAGCTTGTACAGACAATGTCTGCTTCTTAGTAGCTGCACCCCCAAAAAGATTATCCTAGAAAAGCAAATTGCAGAAAGGTAAGACAAATTCATAAACAGAAAACACAGGATATCCTCCTACAATAAACTGTTAGGGAGTGTCTCCAGTCAGGTATATAAATAATACCTCTGGTGGGGAAAACCTACAAAATGCTAGTAAATCCCACACTAAAGCCTTTTCTCACTGCACCCATAGAAGGGAAAGAGATTACCATAGAACTCGAAGGCAGAGTAGCTGGGAAGAAGCAGGAGGACAACACGTGAACGAGGTTATGACGTACAAGAAGAAACTGGGCCCCATCTAGTTGCCCTGTGGGCAAGTCCCTCTCTGCTCATTTCAGGGGGTTACAGCCTGTGATGGGCATGGGAGTCCCTGCAGCAGCCAGCAACTCACACTGTCCTCTCCACGAATGAGAAACCAGAACAATGGCTCAAAGGAGAAAACTGGGGGGCTGTCTCCACTTCTTTACAGCTAAGAAAGACACCTGGGATGGAGGGAAGGCATGACTCATGTTTCTCATTAACTTCAAGGAGATTATACAGAGTGAAGAAGTAGTTTACTACATAAAATTGCTGGTGTACTAAGTTTAATTGTATTCATAAATTCTTCTGTTGTCAAGCACTCCCCAAAAGTTATATTTATTAAGGTGATTTTATTCAGGTAAGGGGAACAAAAGCATCAGAGGGCCTGAGTCTGAGTTAGGATGGAAAAACTCTTAACCGCAGGTGAACAGGCCTGGAATGTGAAGATGAATGAAGGGAGCCTTTAAGGGGAGTATGGTAAAGTAGGACAGGCCAGGAGAATAATGAGCTGGTGTCCAATGGGGATAATAATGACAGAGCTCTCATTCACTATGCACTTACTATGTGCAGGCACTCTGCAAGAGCTTTACACTAGTAGTTACAGCTGCCACAATGACCCTACTCACTGTTAAGCCATATGAGCTTAAGGAAGGTTAAGTTACTTGCTCCAGGTCCCTGGTTTGCAAGTGGTGGGGCTGGGATATGAACCCAGGGGTCTGATAGCAAAGCCTATGAGCTCACCACTGCCCAGTACTGCAGAAGGTTAAGGTTTGAGGTGTCTTCTGTCTTATTTCTCTTCCCCACTTTGTGCTCTCCATCCAGGATGGGAAAGAAACACAATGGTCAGGACATGGCTGCCTTCTCCTTTGCATCCCCACTTGGTCCAAGACATTCTTGCAGGTCATTGGGTATAACATGGATCCATCCTCTAGACTAAAGTACAGCTGACCCTGAATGACACGAGTTTGAGCTGCACAGGTCCACTTACACACAAATGCTTTTCCAGTAATATGTTGAAAATTTTGTGGACATTTGCAACAATTTGAAAAATTTGGCGGACAAACCATGTAGCCTAGAAATATCAAAAAAATTAAGAAAAAGCTAGATATATCATGAATACAAAAATATACAAATAGATACTATTTATGTGTTAATCAACTGTTTATGTTATCCATGTGGCTTCTGGTCAACAGTAAGCTATTATTAGTAGGTAAGTTTTTGGGAAGTGGGAAGTTATGTACAGATTTTTGGCTGCAATGCAGAAGTCAAAACAACCCCCACATTGTTCAAGGGTCAACTGTATTTCTCAAAGGCAGATTTCAAAAAATAAAACCTGGAGGTTTCACACCTTGTCAAGAGACCAGGCACAGTGCCTTACGCCTATAATCCTAGCACTTTGGGAGGCTGAGGTAAGTGGATCACCTGAGGTCAGGAGTTCGAGACTAGCCTGGCCAACGTGGTAAAACTCTGTCTCTACTAAAAATACAAAACTTAGCCAGGCGTGGTGTTGTGCACCTGTAGTCGCAGCTACTCGGGAGGTTGAGGCAGGAAAACTGCTTGAACCCGGTTGCAATGAGGTGAGATCGTACCACTGCACTCCAGCCTGGGTGACAGAGCAAGACTCCATCTCAAAAAAAAAAAAGAAAGAACTGTGTCAAGAATCTAATGTCTTCTCCATTGCACAGCTCGGAAAATAAAAGGAAGAAGCCACTGAAACGAAAACAGAAATATTTTTGTTATATAAACTTCAGGTAGCCCGACTGCTTCCCTATCACGTTCTGCTAGTGTATGAGCCTCTGGGTAGAAAGTTACATCAGCAACAGTTTTCTACTAATCTGAATTATCTAGCGTTGCAATAACAATGTTTACCTCTTCATCTTCAACATCAGACAAGGAAACCGACGTGGGGAGCCTGCTAGGCAGCAGAGATGCACCTTTTAACTTACTCACACTTTGAGAAGAAAACAAATCCTGTTGGATTGAAATTAAAGTTGCCGGTTAATAGGAATTATCAGTTTCAGTATAAAACATGAGTGACTCAGACATGACGGCTGCCATGTGTCTAGGTTTCTTTTCTTAGAGGGAAGGTGACTCAGACTGAGACCTTAAAGAGACAGGCCTCAGGGTCTGTCCAGCGTATGTGCAATGGCAGTAAGGAGGAGGAAAGCCACAGGATATGGTGGCCTTGCAGAGCCCAGAGGCTTCTGTATTCCCACCTGAATGACAGAAGGCAGGAAGAAGTTTTCTAATCAATTTCCTATAGCACGCTAAAAAACTAAATAAATAAGAATAACTTCCCGTTACTGTCTAAAGAATCAGAGATTAGATAGGTTCAATATAGGAACAAGGGCTAGATTCTCAAATTAAAGGAGCTACAACTATTTTATTTAGTAACACACTGCTCTCCTAAGATTATAAACTATTTTAAATAAATACAAATTAAATTTGTATTTTAAAACGTTTGCTACTCCTCTTAGCTCAACTATAGGTATAAGATGTTGCAAACCAGGAAAAGATCTGTTGGATTAAGAAACTTTCAGCCAGGCACAGTGGCTCATGCCTATAATCCCAGGATTTTGGGAGGCCGGGGAGGATGTAACACCTGAGGTCAGGAGTTCGAGACCAGCCTGGGCAAAATGATGAAACCCAGTCTCTACTAAAAATACAAAATTAGCCAGGCATGGTGGTGGGTGCCTATAATCCCAGCTACTTGGGAGGCTGAGGCAGGAGAATCGCTTGAACCTGGGAGGCAGAGGTTGCAGTGAGTGGAGATCGCACCATTGCACTCCAGTCTGGGCAACAAGAGCGAAACTCCAACTCAAAAAAAAGTAAAAAAGAAAAAGAAAAAGAAATTTTCAAAATGTTATAAGACATCAGCTTATCCTGCAAAGAAATACCTGCAAATTGAGCTACATGAAGTAGAAACATAAAATGGGACATCTATTCCCTTGGGAAGAGAAACTTCAATACACAAGAGCCAAACAATTAAACAGGACAAGAACATATTTTCTAAGACTTCTTCGGACAGTTTTTTAAAAATTATGGAGTCAATGTCTATTCCTCAAGTATAGACCTAATGAGTTCACTAAGGGAGCTCTCCTCCACACAGTGGTTTTCCCCTGTGCTCCCAGGAGTCCCATGGGTTTATTTAGCTAGAAGAGGCCACATGGGGAGCTCCAGGCATCCCGTACCCCTCCCGCGTGTTACACAACGGCAAGAGAAAGGGTTCTGCTGATTTAAGAAAATGAAAGTAAATCAAAGCGAAGAACAGAAACAAATGTCAACATCACAGTTTTGGACCCTTAACTAATACCTTTCTTGGTAATGGAAAAAAGACACTTCCATTACTTCAAATAGGTTACCCCAAAATGACTTCACAGGGTAAGCTTCAGCTCCACACTTGAGATACAGAGGAGTCAGGAAGCATTCCTTCTGGTCCAAAGCTTTATCTCCTAGACTGCCTTGGTTTTACTTCTCCTTGACTAAGAATCCCAGCAATATCCAATAAAAACATTCACTCTATGATGATACACATGGGGCAAAGCCTTTGGTAGGGGTTTTCACACAAGTCTGCGAGTTCATTTCCGCTCCCATCATCAAGAAGGGGAGCCTATGGCCCCTCCCCATGAACCTGGATGGGCCTCTGTGACCACCTTGACCAACAAATGGAACAAAAGGAACACTGCTGACTTCCAAGGCTGGAACACAGAAGGCAACATGACCTCCACCTGGCTCTCTCTGAGGACTCTCCCCTACAGCCCCAAGCCAGCATCTAAGAGGCTGGCTTCTCTGACTGCAGGCTAGAAGCCACACAGGCCTAGCAAGAGATATCCCATGGGCCCCAGTGCCCTGTTACCAGTGTGAGCAGAACCTAAGCCCAGCCACCTTCAGACACCAGACAATGTGTCAGTGACAATGTCCTAGCTAAGCCTAGTCAACCTCTAGAACTGTGAGATAACAAAAATATTGGTGTTGTAAACTACTAAGTTTTGGAGTTGTTTCACAGCAATAAATAACCAGAACACCTTGTAAGTCACTGAAATTGGTCACATTTGATTTTCTTGTCTAGTCGACAAATACTGAATGGCTTACCACATGCCAAGCACTGATATTAAGGACAGGGTGTTAGGGATACAAACAAGGAATGAAAAGTCCTGCCCTCGTGGCACTTACTTTAGAGGGAAGTAGAGACAATGAATAAGTAAATCTACATTGTCCCTGGCAACATATGCTGTGGTAAACAGTGAAACAGAAGAGAGGACCAGGAGCTCAGGATGGTGTGTGCTAGCGCTTCCTGTTGTGTGTAATTCATCAGGGAAGCCTCACAGAGAACCCGAAGAGTGAGGAAGGAAGCTGGATGCTGGGAACAGCATTACTCAGAGTGGCGGGGGTCAGTGCAAAGACCCCGAGGTGCAGGTGTGGGATCCATGAGGATAAGACACTGCACGCTCCACCATGCTGTATGTCGGGGGTCAGGGTTGTGACTTAAGTGGACTTTGGCTAATTCACGTTTTGTACACTAGCCTTCAGTGAATTAATAGCCTCAAAGATATTCTTCACATCAAGGGCAATCACTCTACTTCCAAAGGGTTTCATGTACATCCTCACTGTGAGTGCAAAGTCCAACCATGAGAGCCTAACCTACAGCCCACAGTTTCTTGAAATACATGTAAGTTTCTGCCATGTCCACATACTTTTCTGTAAAATGGGCTTATTACTTCCCATTACATTCTCATACAGGTCTCTGATCTCCTAAAAGGCTAACTTAAAATTACATCTAAGAGGACCTAGGCCTGAGGGACTCAGGAAAAGCAGTGAAGCTTTGGAGAGTTGGTTCTAAGGTGCCTGGGGGGACCAAAGCAACCTGTGAAGCAGGGTCCCACAGCCTATTAGCAGTCTCAGTCTCAGTAAGACAGATGGCTATGCCAGAATCCATCTGCTATAGCACTTAGCCACTTTCTAGTTAGTGAGAATGTCAATAAAAGAAGTAGCAAGGTCACCTCCACTCTGGTGCAAGCACCTCATCACATCATGAGCCCATAAACAGTCTAAAGTCTAGGCATCCTAAAGAGCGAGTACTTTCATCCCAGGAGATTAAGTAAAGTCCAACCCAAAGTGAAAAGGAAATATATTGCTTTCTAAAGATCCCATGCTCTCAAGAGATTATTTATTTATTTTGAGATGAAGTCTTGCTCTGTTGCCCAGGCTGGAGTGCAGTGGGGCCATCTCGGCTCACTGCAACCTCTGCCTCCCAGGTTCAAGTGAATCTCCTGTCTTAGCCTCCCAAGTAGCTGGGATTACAGGCACACACCACCATGCCCAGCTAATTTTTGTATTTTTAGTAGAGACAGGGTTTCATCATGTTGGCCAGGATGGTCTCGAACTCGTGACCTCAGGTGTCCACCTGCCTTGGCTTCCCAAAGTGCCAGGATTACAGGCATGAGCCACTACGCCCGGCCTCAAGAGATTATTTTTAAAGAACTGGAATACGCCGGGCGCGGTGGCTCATGCCTGTAATCTCAGCACTTTGGGAGGCTGAGGCAGGTGGATCACGAGGTCAAGAGATCAAGACCATCCTGGTCAACATGGTGAAACCCCGTCTCTACTAAACATACAAAAAATTAGCTGGGCATGGTGGTGCGTGCCTGTAATCCCAGCTACTCAGGAGGCTGAGGCAGGAGAATTGCCTGAACCCAGGAGGCGGAGGTTGCGGTGAGCCAAGATCGCACCATTGCACTCCAGCCTGGGTAACGAGAGCGAAACTCCGTCTCAAAAAAAAAAAAAAAAAAGAACTGGAATACTTCACAAAAAGTCTTACAACTCTACTGAGGAAAATCTGATTCAGAAATAGTTACTCTGTCATATCCATAGGCCAATACTCACAACTAAGGAAAAGAATACCGTACCTCAGAGTCCTCCTCATCCGAAAATAAGCCTTTTTGAGTCTTTGTCTCTGATGAGGGTTTGAGATTTTTGCTGGAAGGTAAGGTAACCTTTGATGGGGAAAACAAAAAGACAAAGAAAAATTAAGGATTAACAAATAAGATATCCAGAAAAGAGGGTTTACTCAATCAACCACTTAGAAAATGCAAGGAGTCTCTGCTGTGATAGACACCAAACCGAGGGAGCTGTTAAGAGAACAGTGAGACAAATAAAGGACACATCTGGTGTATCAGGAAGCAGGACACACTGCCTGGGTCAATCAGTGCACAGATGGGACATGTGCAGTGAGAGAGAGAGTAGAAAGGCAGGCTGCCCCAGGGGCCTGTCAGGTTCTGAATGCTGGGCCTTAGGTGGTCGGCAGGAGAAAGTCAGGGTTCACAGAGAGAACACAGCATGATGAGATGAACTGTAGAAAGAGGAGGGACCAGCTGTGCAGAACAGCAGCAAAAGGTCAAGCAGCCAGAAGGGCTTAAAGACTGCTGGGGACACAATGACTGGCCAAACGCAGGTCAACCTGAGCATCAAAAAGAACAATGGCCTGGCCAACATGGTCAAACTCCATCTCTACAAAAAATATAAAAATTAGCTGGGAGTGGTGGTGTGTGCATGTAGTCCCAGCTACTTGGGAGGCTGAGACTGGAGAATCACTTGAACCCCATAGGTTTAGGCTCCAGTCAACTATGATTATGCCACTATACTCCAGCCTGGGCAACAGAGCAAGACCCTGTCTCAAAAAAAAAAAAAAAAAGGAGGAAGAATGATGGTAATGGATTATCATATACACTGAAGAATAAATCCATGATCCCAAAGCAATATTAAAAATGGGGGAAGGAGTGGAAGAGAAAACTCTTTATTCAGAAGAATGCCAACTAATAAAGAACTTAAAAAACAGTGGTTTATGCCCACTAACAGGTTAACTGATTTCAGGAAAAGATCATCCATGGATTTTAAAAACACTGTATAAAAGGCTGGGAGAGAACAGATATTCATACTGTGTCCAACTATCACTTTAGAGGTCAACTTATCAATGGCAAAAGAGAACAGGGTACCTTTTCAATGAAGCAGTGTGGTGGGCACCCTAACAACCAAGTGACAAACTTGTCAGAAAGAGGCAGACAGTGAACCTGATGTGTCTTGGGAGGTGATACAACAGGAAGTGCACAACCCTGCCTGCTTGTATTCTTGCCAAAACTGCTGACCCTGAATTTAATCATAGGAAAATAATAAAGCAAATGCACAATGTCACACATTCTACAAGACAACTGGCTGGACATTCAAAAAAATGTGGGAGGTGCTGCTCCAGATTAAAGAGATCAAAGAGAGCACGACCAAATGCAATGTAGACACACTGCCTGAATCCTGGTTTTTAAAAAAAAAAAAAAAAAAAAAAAAAATCAAAACACACAAAAAATACTATAAATCAGGGGTCCCCAACCCCGGGCTGCAGACCAGTCCATGGCCGGTTAAGAACCCGGCCCCACAGCAGGAGGTGAGGTGAGCAGCAAGCATTACCACCTGAGCTCTGCCTCCTGTCAGATCAACCACAGCGTTAGATTCTCATAGGAGGGCAAACCCTACTGTGAACTGCGCATGCAAGTGATCTAGGTTGCAGGCTGCACTCTTCTTTATGTCCCTAATGCAAAAAAGGTTGTGGACCGCTGCTATAAATAGCATTTTGGGGACAAGAGAGGAAATTAGAATGTGGACTATATTGGTGGGGAGATTTTACAAAGACATTTTGAGGCAAACTGCAGCAATTCAAATACAGACTAGATATTAAGAGTCTACTATAGAATGACTGTTCATCTCACAGCTGTTGATAATGGCATTGTGGTTATAAGGAAGTCTTTTCAAGAGAGGCTGAATGAAATATTTAGGGGTAGAATGTCCCAATGACTACATGCAATCAGTTCCATGCAGCAAACAGTTAAAATAACTTACACGCAAATAGTTCAGGGAAAAAACAGGTATGTAACAAAGTTTACATCTATAACCCTAAGAACTGATCAATCCGGGTGGTAGTTATTTGAGTGTTCACTGCAATCTTCTTTCCACTTTCTGTTTGAAGTTCTTTAATATGAATGTGAAAGGGAACAATACTTCCCTCTGGGCTCCAGATGAATTCTTAAGATGCCCCAGATCAATGCTCCTGCATTCACTCTTCCCTCCTGCTCACCTTTTTTTCTGCTCTTGCTTTATTTTCGTCTGTCTGACTCACAGTGGCTTCTGGAAATGCTTCAACTTTTTCTTTGAATAGATCTCCTTCTTCGTCATCAAAGATATCAGCAGTGGATTGGATTTTGCCTTTAAAAAATAGCAAGGCATAAAATTACACTAAGGTCAAAAATCTACCACAAAATTTGTAGATTTAAAATTCTTCCCTCCCGAAGAATAAATAGAAAAGTTACGTTGTTACAGTAAGTGAAACTATACTCTTCCCTTGGAATTTTTCAAAGAGCATAGTAGCAGCTCAGTTGAAAACAGAACAGATAGTTTAACCATGCAGCTGACATGCTTATCCAAACAGCAGCCTCCTGTGCTTAGAGTAGCTTGGACTGGCTTAAAAGGTGAAGAAAGATCTAGAGGAAGAAAGATTATTTAAGAGGGCCACCAAGTCAATCATCTAAGCAATCTGAGAAGTGAGGGCTTGGCTCCTCCTTTTAAAAAAAAAATCAAACTATACGAAAGCAGATAAAAGCAAATACTGAAATCCCCTCATAACTCCACCTGCCTACTCGAACAAGATGGACATTGGGAACAGTTCAGCATACATGCTTCTAATTCCCCCAAAGGATATACTAATGAATTAACTTTACTTATTTACAAATAAGGCTATAAATTAGAAGATAATTTGAATAATATGTCTTACCATTTGCATTTTCCATTTAATGTACCTATAAAATCTTTCCAAGTCAACAGGCATAGACCCTTTTTTTTTTTAAACAGTCGCCAATATTCCACTGAATGGAAGGGCCATAGCTCACCCTACTGATAAATCTGAGTAATTTCCAAACTTTCACTACCACAAGCACTGCTGGACTGAGTGAGGCATATGTTGCTGAAATGAGGGCACTGGCTCATGAATGTCCAGAGACTAGGAGTTGTCAAACAAAGCAGCATCAATTTACTAGTGATTCTAAATCAGTTCTCAAAGACACCCACTAAGTGAGAGCCCTGTGGAGCAACAAAAAGCACTACTAACTTCCTTTACTGTCATCTTCACCTGGACCTGCGTGCATTCTGCATCCATTTGCACTCTTTCTAGATTAACTAGGCTTTTATTTTCCTTCACACTTCTGCTTCCATCCTTACTTTCTACACCTAACACTGAAAAAGGAGAGGAAGTCCAGACAGCGTGCTTCTAAATGCATTCTGGTTCTATCTATTCCTATTCCAACATTTTTTATTTTTTCAAGTTCCTGAAAATTATGTGCACCTTAGGGATCTACCTTTCTTTTCAGGAAAAGCAGTCAATGAATCTAAGTCTTGCTATTCCAAGTGTGATCCACAGACCACAAAGTTTGCTGGAAATGCACAATCTCAGGCCCCACCCTAGACCTACTGAATTGGAATCTTCATTTTGACAAAAGCCCCTGGGAGATTCATCTGCACATAAAAAACAAATGATTTACAGGAATGACTTCAGGGACACAGGACTTACATTTAAGAGGAAAAGAAAGGAGAATGTCAAAGTAGCCAAGGGGCTGAAAACCCCATCACAGGAGGAAAGACCAAGGCCACCTGAGCTTTTTGGCGGAGAGAAGAGAAGGTGGGAACTAAATGGCCAGCACACAACATGCTGCTCATGTAATTGACTAAGGTCTGCTGGAAGAAAGTATGATTAAAACATTATAATTCCAAAGGTCAGAACTAGAAATTGTGAACAAAAATTATAGGGAAAAAGATTTCAGCTCTCTATAAGGAAAATAATAGTAATTAGCTTCCAGAGCAGAAAAGATTGGTTCATAAAAGAGGCCTCCCAGGCACCATAGCTATGTAAGTACAGACAACAGCTCAATGACAGGAATGCTGGAGAAGGGATCTGGTATTATAAGAGATACAAACTAGGGGAGCTTATGTCCCTTTATAGGCAACATTTTTTTTTCTGGCTGAAGTACCAGAAACAGAGGCAGAAACAGGTACCCGTCTTGGAAGATTTGCTGCAGGGTGCTGAGAAAAAGTCGTCATCACCATCATCATCAAAGAGGCCAGTGGGAGGTGTAAGGTATGGGCTTTTTCTTGGAATGGGCTGCTCAGGCTTTTGGGGCTCCTTCAATGATGAAATGGAGACAGCACCAAACACATCTGTGTCTCCTGTGGGCAGAGGGACAAGATAGCCACAGCTGTGAGCCAGTGTGAACCTGTTGACTTTACAGAAAAAATTACCACCCACCAAGAACTTTTCATTTCAGTTAATTCACAAAATGCATCAACAGGGCCCAATAACCTCCATCCATTACTGCTACAGAACATCCCACAATGCAGAATCACCAGGTCACTCAAATACAGAAAAGTCCAAGGCCACTGAGCTCTAGGAGAATAAGAGCTAACATGAGTAGATGAGCTCTTTCTATAAGCTGCTCAAAGCCCTTTGAAGCTCCCAGGTGCTTCCTTGTCTCCAGCCAGGCTTTAGAAGATGATAATTTTAAAAATGAAAAAACAGTATTTGTGTTCTTTTAAGAAAACAAACCTTAAGTTATATTACCTAAAAATACAGAAACAGCTCCTGCTGGGATTTTCTTTCCAGGTTTGGATGATAAAGACTCTAGAATGAAATAGCAAGAGATAACCATTTTACAAGGAAAATAACTTTCCTTGCAATTTTCTTCCTGAAATATATGCAATGTAATATATGCAGTTAGTACCAGACGTTTTGAAACTAATTTTTCCTAAACAAGCCATTTTAAAATGCTTTAGTATTTTCCTCTCTACCAATGTCAGGACTTTTTTTCTTGACTCCTCCTCAATCTCCATCACTCCCCTTCCTAAAAAAAGGACTTTTTTCTTTTGGAATTAACACAATCCAAGCTATGACTCCCATGGAAGAGCATGCTGACTGTGATCAAGCCACAATAGTGGGTCGGCTGGGGAACACCAAGGGAGGTAGTGAGCACCACTGGCGGAGGCAGGGACAGCATGACCAGGGCTCCCCCAAACAGTTCCAGCTCTACTCATTCCAGTTGGATAAAAATGAACAAGTAAAAAGGAACAGCAAAAATGTGTGAGTCATCAGTAGAAAAAAAAAGAAGACAGCCGGGTGAGGTGGCTCATGCCTATAATCCCAGCACTTTGGGAGGCTGAGGCGGGTGGATCACGAGGTCAAGAGATCAAAAACATCCTGGCCAACATGGTGAAACCCTGTCTATACTAAAAATACAAAAACTTAAAAAAAAAAAAAAGAAAAAAGACAATAAGAGCAAAGAGGGAAACCAAGCAAGTCACCTCTGCCAAACCATGGACAGCAGAAAGCAGAGGGCAGCCAGGTAAGCAGTCAGCACAGCAAGCACAAGGAGCGGCCCACGAGGCCCAGCTCTGATGCGTGTGCCCAGGAGACGCGGAGCTTAAAATCACTAATTCTCAAGTCCCGAGAATTACCACAAACCTAATTGAGTAACATTTGTAAGTTAAGAAATAGATTTATATTTGTGCTTTTTAAAAACTACACAGATGGGTCATGTGCAGTGGCTCAGGCCTGTAATCCCAGCACTTTGGGAGGCTAAGGTGGGTAATAACTTGAGGATAGGAGTTTAAGACCAGCCTGTCCAACTGTCCAACATGGTGAAACCTTCCTGTCTCTACTAATATATACATATATATATATATATATAAAACTAAGGTCTGCTGGAAGAAAGTGTATATAAAACTTTACAGATGATTTTAATGCACACTGGGTTGGGGAATTACTGGTCTCCAACTTATATGCAGAATGTTAAAAATGTTTCTTTAAATTAAACTTCATTAAATGAGAACCATTCTCAACATTGCTCTAGGGTACTTTTCTTGTCTGACTTTTGATGAGTTCTCCTAACAAAGAGGCAAGACTGTGATGTGGGTTTGCAGATGGTACTCTGTTTTTTCCAAGACATGAATTAGTGAAGATGAATTACTTTCAACTGGACCAAGGTCAAAATAACAGCTTCCTGCTCAACGCAGAAACAAGACTTGGGAACAACCTCGAGGTTCCATCTCCTAATGAGAAAGACACTTTTGGAACTCTGCGCACTGAGACGCAGTTGGCCAGCCCCCAGCTTACCCTCCTTAACAGAGGCTTCAGCTTGTCGATCCTGGGGGGCTTCCGTGAAGAAGTCACTCTGGTTGTAATAACGTATATGACAAAGGATTAAAAAAAAAAAAAAACAGGAGAAAGCATAGCTGCATTTGAGGATTTCTAAGGAAAAGTAACCTATAAGATTTAAAACTACGTATTTACTATGCTCAGGAATGAAATACGAAGATGAAAGATAACAGATAAGAGAAGAAACAATCACCTAGTAAATTATTCACACTAACAAGTGCACATCTTCTCCTCACCTAACAAAGGATAGAAGAATACGGTATTTCTCACTCTGAGATTCTTAGTTCAAAATGTCCCAAAATCTGAAAATAGAAACAACTTCCAACTGAGAAGCTGTTTTCTCCCACTAAAGAAACAAAGCATATTTCTTCCTTGTGAACCCGATACAGCTGCAGGGAGTGTCGCTGGGTACCATGGACTCACCTCCTCATCCTCATCATCAAAGAGCCCCTTGCCCCCACTAAACAGGCCACCTCGAGAGTCAAATGGTGAGAAGTCCTCATCGGTCAGCTTAGGGGGTGCGAATAAGTTATCCTCTTCATCTAGCAAACAGAAAGCAATGTTTTGCAGGGAGCATTAAAGATGGGTCTGGAACCCAGATTCCCGGGTTGGCATCTGCAACATCTCCAAACTGGCAAGGAGTTTATCTGACCCTATTTAACAAAGTGTGAGGCGGTCTGATGAATTTCACACTAAACCCCTGGCATAGTCCACTGATGCCCTCAAAAGGCCCTGTGGGCCCCCACTCTCAAATATGTCAATGCTTGCAGCAGAGAGCATTCATTCTCTAGGCCAGCATCCTTGATCTAGATTTACTTTGAAGGAAGTATTAGGGTCAGATGCCATATTCAAGACCCATTTCCCCAACAATCTGGGGGGAGGAAGGGTAGACTAAACAAAGGGATCTGCAGACTGACACAGGGACAAGTGGAATGCAGCAGACATGACTGCTTAATATGAAAAGGCCTGATATATTCCTTACAAACAAATGCTAGAGATCCCTAAGTTTCTGTGCTTCTAGAGAATTCTAGAAAGACAAGACATGATTGCTCTAAAATCTAATAAATCAAACATTTACAGGCATTTTTAGTCCATACCCCATCTCCTCCCAGCACCCCAAAACATGCTTTCAGAGGCTAAAAAAAGTAAATGGAGACAGACCCATTTGTCAGAGGGAAAACAGCATGCAAAGCAGTACTTTATGAATTATGTAAGCAACATACCTGAGTCAAAAGTCTCCTAAATTAATAGAATTGATGGAAAAGGCCCACCGTCTGAAGTTCTCCTTTCCTTCTTCTCTTTCAGTGTCTTCCGAGGTTTTGCTTCTCCTTAGGATAAGGCTTGAAAAGCATAGGTCACAGTTTTAATAGTACTAAGTCCTCCCTCAGTATACACATCCTGTTTCTCTACAAGTCTGTCATCCTCATAACTCATAGCTAAGAACAAGACAACTGCCTTCCATCTCAGCTTCACCAGAGCATTGAACCCCCTGCCCTGCCCATGGTAGGCACTCAAGAGTCTCTTTGTAAGGCAGAAGGCTTCTGCTTTCATACCAGCTCATGTGCGTATCAGAATCATATTTGTTGAAAGAATTATGATGCTAACTTTCTACCCTGTTATATAACTAGAATGTGCTATTATATAGTACATTCTTATTTGTTCAAAATACAGGAGTAAATATTCAGCCAGGAATTCTTAAGCTGTTGCCTATGGTTCTCTGGAGTTTCCATTAATCCCCTGAAATTATATGTAAAGTATTATCTAGATGTGTACACGTACATTTTGCTTGTGGGTCCACAGCGTTCAGTTATCAAAAGGAGTTCATTAACCAAAAAAGGAGTAAGCGCTACAATTTAAGCCTCTTCTGCATTTGTAGTTACTAATAAAAAGGGAAACCTGCTTGTGGTGAAGCCAGCAGAAGGCCCTGCACTACCCCTCCCCTACTTCTTGTCAATGTGGCTGGGGCTCACTTGTTGGCTCCTCGTCCACTCGGCCCACGGCGTCACCCTTGATGCGGGCAGCCAGCTCATTAGCAAATGACGTACGTCTGCTTCTTTTCTACAGCAGGAGAAATCAAAAGAGTCACTTTTTTGTAAAAAAGCAGTACACTTCACTTTTGGACACCTAAAAACATTATGTATACAAGAGCAAAGAAATTCAACTGAGAAAAAAACAGTGTAATTAAATGAATTTAAACATGTACACTATACATATGTACACTATACAGCTCACCCAAGGAATAGGACTCATAAAATGTTCCTTCAAAGAGAGACGTTCTTTGATTTTCTTACTTTTATAGTACTTCACTTTAATACTTAAAAATCTAAATAAGAAAATAAGAATAAGCTGCATGGGGAGAAAGACAGGAGCACTAGGGTCTTGAAACTCGGGAACCACACACATTCTGAATGATTTGACTCATAAAATCATAACATCTGGACAGGAAAGTGGTACTTGCAATTTGAGATGCTCGCCATTATCTTCTGAAGTGTAAATGAAATGAGAAATATGCAAAAATGAGAGTGATACAAAGTAAGTGACAATACAAGAAACAAGTCATCAGTGCTAAAACCCTGCCAAGCAACAGCAACTACAGTCTTCCTTACAGGTCTAGTACTTTCTTCAATGTCCTCAATATCTTCCTCCTTCTTCTCGGAGTCAGCAAAAAGGTCACAACCATCATCATCCTCTTCTTCATCACTCATTTGTGTCGCGTGCTAAGAGTATAAAATAATCAGATTAGAACCATTAGATAGTCACCAAGCTGAAGAAGAGATATTGTCACTTAGCCTTTAGGCTCCTCCTTCAAAGAGGTAACATCTTTTTAAAATAATAATCATAATTATGATGCAGCAAGTTATGAAGCAGCAGATAAGCTGGAACAAATAATACACAAGCTTTACTTGGAATCTAAATAAAAATATATTATTTAATAAGACTGGAACAACAAGAATAAAAAAAGCAAAATATTGAAATATCAAAACTGGTTGTTACTAGAGAAATATTTTTATTTTTGAGAAGGAGTTTCACTCTTGTTGCTCAGGCTGGAGTGCAACGGGGTGATCCTGGCTCACTGCAACCTCCATTTCCTGGGTTCAAGGGACTCTCCTGCCTCAGCTTCCTGAGTAACTGGGATTACAGGTACCTGCCATCACAGATGGCTAATTTTTGTATTTTTGGTAGAAACAGGGTTTCACCATGCTGGCCAGGCTGGTCTCAAACTCCTGATCTCAAGTGATCCGCCCACCTTGGCTTCCCATAGTGCTGGGATGACAGGCATGAGCCACCGTGCCTGGCCTAATACCAGAGAAATAGAAACAAAATCAGCATAGTCTGACCTTAGTAAGAATACTGAGTAATAGTTAAAAGGTAAAAGCTGTAACAACTAGAGAGCCATCCAAGGTAGGTCACGCAAAAAAGTGCAGAATAACAAATCCAGCACGATACCACCTCTGCATACACTATAGAATTTCTGTGGAAACAGGTGCATTTACAAAAGCAAAGAGAAAGACCTGGAAAGACATGCTCCCAGAGCATGACCCCAGTTACCTCTGAAGAGTATGCAGAGAAGGAAAGAACTGGAAGGCTCAAACTTAGCCTCATCTGTTAAGTTCTAATTTTTCCAAAGGTATATACTACTATGTATAATTAGAAATTTTTTTTTTCAATGTTTGAATCAACAAACTGTGCCAGGCATGTTACTAAAAGCACTTTATTACCTAATTTAATCCTTAAAACTTTGAGGTTGGCCGCAGCACACAGAACCAACCTGTTGCATAAGCAGGTGTTTTTAATCACTATATTGTACTGTTTTGAAACACTGTTTGTGGTCAGGCGTGGTGACTCATGCCTGTCATCCCAGCACTTTGGGAGGCCAAGACGAGTGGATCACCTGAGGTTACGAGTTCAAGATTAGCCTGGCCAACATGGTGAAACCCTGTCTCTACTAAAAATACAAAAATTAGCTGGATGTGGTGGCAGGCACCTGTAATCCCAGCTACTAGGGAGGCTGAGACTGAAGAACTGCTTGAACCTGGGAGGTGGAAGTTGCAGTGAGCCGAGATCATGCCACTGCACTCCAGTCTGGGCAACAAGAGTGAAACCCTGTCTCAAAAAAATAAAAAAGAAAGAAAGAAAGAAAAACTGTTTGTGGCCAGGCATGGTGACTCACACCTGTAATCCCAGCACTTTGGGAGGCTGAGGCAGGCAATCACCTGAGGTCAGGAGTTCAAGATCAGCCTGGCCAACGTGGCGAAACCCCATCTCCACTAAAAATATAAAAACTAGCTGGGCGTGGTGGCGCATGCCTATAATCCCAACTACTTGGGAGTCTGAGGCACGAGAATCACTTAAACCCAGAAGGTGGAAGTTGCAGTGAGCCAAGATCGTGCCACTGCACTCCAGCCTGGGGGACAGAGCGAGACTCAGTTTCAAAAAAAAAGAAAAACTGTCTATATTTGCAGATTTTAATGGGAAATTCCATAGAAACAAATATCCTATGAAGAAAGACTGATTATTAAAATTATAAAGACGAACCACATTTATGAATACAACCAGAAAAATACAGTACCAACCAGAAAATACAAAATCCTTTATTTGATAGTTAAACATTTTTGTGAAAAAAATATTTCCCAGTTAAGAAATTGAAATGCAAATTTTTAGCAAAAAAAAAATTTTAAATCATCACCCCAGTGATGAGATTGTAGGAAAATCAACATGCATAATCTGTAATTTAGAAGTTCCACCAGACATTAAGAGTTATGTTAATAATTCTATACCACTTTATTCTGAAGAAACAGTTCACAGAAGCAAAGGATTTCTATGTATGAAAATATTGGCTGGGTATGGGGCTCACACCTGTGATCTCAGTACTCTGGGAGGCTGACTGGGTGGATTGCCTGAGCGCAGGAGTTCTAGACTAGCCTAGGAAACATGGGGAGACCCCGTCTCTACTAAAAATACAAAAAATTAGTCGGGCGTGGTGACATACACCTTAGTCCCAGCTACTCAGGGAGGCTGAGGCATAAGAATGGTTTGAACCCTGGAGGCAGAGACTGCAGTGAGCCAAGATCACACCACTGTACTCCAGCCTGGGCAACAGAGTCAGACTCTGTCTCAAAAAAAGAAAAGAAAATATTGAATACATTGTTACATCAAAAATAAAACTCTTCATACATTTAGAGACTATGACAGTATCATATTTAGTAAGTTTAAAAGTATATAGCAAAGACTATACAAAGCAAACTGCAAAGACTTTTTTAAATAAGGAGGCCGGGCGTGGTGACTCATGCCTGTAATCCCAGCACTTTGGGAGGCCGAGACAGGTGGATCATCTGAGATCAGGAGTTCGAGACCAGCCTGGCCAACATGGTAAAACCCCATCTCTAATAAAAACACAAAAAAATTAGCTGGCATGGTGGTGGGCGCCTGTAATTCCAGCCACTCAGGAGGCTGAGGCAGGAAAATTGCTTGAATCCTAGAGGCAGAAGTTGCAGTGAGCTGACATCGCACCATTGCACTCCAGCCTGGCCGCCAAGAGCAAACCTCCATCTCAAAAAATAAAATAAAATAAGGAAACATTTATGAAATGTTAACATAAAAGGGCAGAAAATAAAATATGCATACTATGAAAACAATATGCCCTTAGATATTCAAAAATTAAGATAACTGTACTAAGACAGTAGGGTCAGAAGTTTTCATCTTGTGAATATTCATTAATGTCACTACTAGCTTGTCTCCAGTTTTAAAACAGGAGAGGGGACACAGGAGAGGGGGACTCAGGAGAGGGACTCATGCAAAGCAATTCAGTTTGGGTAACTGAGTCTTCTTTTAGAGGCTCTATTTTCCAATTTGTTTTTTACTTCTTTGTTTTCTAAGAAAAATGAAGATAAACTATAAAGGAAAATTGGGAAAAAATATACAAAGGAAATAGCCTAAATACATGAAATGCCTAAAGGAAAATAAGTTGTATACTGAAAAAATCCTCACTTAGTCATAAATAAAATTCAAAAGTAATTTTAATATACATACTATGCTTCAATTAAAATGTAAAAACAAAGTCATTTCAACACATGAGCCTTACCCGGTTTTGATCATCGTCACTCTGATTGGCAAAATCTTCATCTGACTCCTTCGGAGGGGAAAAAAAAGGCTTTGTTGTTAAACAGGCTTTACTTCGAAGCACAGAAATGATTTCAGGTCTAAGTCTCTGGGCCAGGCTGATTCCATGTCAAATGGAGAAAAAGCTCTGACACTCAGTCTTTGTACTGACTACCGGTCACCTTAAGTATCAAGGTGCAGGTAGTGGGGCAGCTGGCAATATTGTCAAGGATTGTTCCAGTTAACATGTTATTGTTGTGGCTCACTTAAATGCCTCTAACAATTTGCTCACATCACCTGCACTTTCAACTCTTGCCTTTGGATTTAAAGTAAGAACTGCACATTAAACTAACTAAATTATCGAAAGTCAGTTTGTATTATTTTACATTTTGGACTATACTGTCTCTAGTTCCTCTTGATAGGACAAATACTTCATTAGGCCTAAGAAGGTAACATGAGTATTTGCTACCAGCAATTTAGTAAAGACCTACATCCATGGCTAAAAGCAAGGGATTCAGCTAATAGTTACTTAAGAAAGCTTATTTCCGGCTGTCAGATTTTTCTTTGTACGGCTGGAAGAAGGGCAGGGGAGGGAGAGTGTAGAAAGGGGGACCAATCAGAAGAGAAAAGCACACACACAACACTGTCTCCTTTCGGAAACCCCATACTCAAGGACTCTCCTTCAACATGGCTGTGTCCCTTGCAATAATGAATATCCCATCTAAAGAACAACTGCAGATTCAACTGTGGTCAAGGCCCACAGACTCAAACGCCAGACTAGGAAATGAGATTATGCTCTGTGGATATGAAGGTGCTAGAAGCAGCAGCAAAACAGAATGTATGTGGTTGCCTTCAGCATATCCTGCTCTACGTTTTACAGTTGACGAAAGTTCTAAATGTGTGTATTTTTTTTCTTAGAATTGTTCAAAGACAGAATATACTCAAGACTATATCCCAGGCAGAGATTCCACCAAAACATCTAAGCTGTCCTTCTCAAAAATATACTGGGTGAAGAAGGAATTTGGTGTCAAGGTGGGAGGTAGGATAACAGTGAAACAGATTACAGGAGCTTTCCTGATTATTGTACATAAGGCAAAAAGGAAATCTAACCCTAGATTAAAAGAACTCAGAATGTGGCTTCTATCACTGTTAAAAGCTTTATGGAAACAGATTACAAATTCACAGTTGTTATTTACTTAGCCTGCTAGGCCCATCTTAAGCTTGCTGCCCACCGTGACCTGGTCATACCAAACAGCCCTTACCTCTTCTTCTTTCTCTTCCTCACTGTCCACAATACTGCCACGATCACTGCCTACAGAGCCTTCTGTTGAGAAGAGAGATAAGGGTCACCACACCAATATTCACAAGAAAACGTCCTTAGCTCCTTCTCAAAATCACAAACCACCATACAAGAGCAACACGGAGATCTTGATAAAACCATCGATACCCATTTACTGGAATTAAAAGTGTCTTCATTATGGTAAGGAATCAGATATTTATGTAGTCTTTAAGTATCTCTCCTCAAAAAAATTATTCATTACAAAGAAAAAAAAACTGGCCTGTACTCTTTACAGACGTCAAGGTCATAAAAAGCAAAGAAAGGCTGTAACAGCACCAGACTAAAAGATAACTGGAGATTTGACAACTAAATGTGGTAACCGGCCCTGGATAGAGTCCTAGACCAGAGAACAAAAGAGAGAGACTGTAAAGGGTGCCACTGGGACAAATGGCAAAATGCGAACATAGCAGATTGGATAACAGATAATGTCCTGGCTTTTGTAATTCTACTATAGTTATACAAGAGATGTCCTTGTTCTTAGAAAACACACACAGAGGATCACCTGAGGTCAGGAGTTTGAGACCAACCTGGCAAACATAGTAAAGCCCCGTCTCTACTAAAAATACAAAAATTAGCCAGGTATGGTGGCGGGTGCCTGTAATTCCAGCTACTCAGGAGGCTGAGGTAGGAGAACTGCTTGAACCCGGGAGGTGGAGGTTGCAGTGAGCCAAGATTGTGCCACTGCACTCCCTGGGTGACAAGAACGAAACTAGCTCAAAGAAAAAAAAAAAAAAGAAAGAAAACGCACACAGAAACATTTAGACGTAATGGCATGAATATTATGTCTCCCAAATAGGTTCAAGACAAAATATTATGTATATGTAGAGAACAATAAAACAAATGTAGTGAAAAGTTAACTGGTAAACCCGAGTGCAGGGTATACGTGAGTTCTTTAATCTTAAAACTTTAAAGTTTGAAATTATTTTAAAATAAAAAAAGAAATGTTAAAACTAACAAATTATTTGGTGAAGAAAAGTACCTTCACTGGACAGCTCTCCAAGACCTACATCTTCTTGTTCCATGAACAGCTTTGACCCAATGAGATACGGTAAAGGACGATCAACGTATACATCCTGTACACCAGGAAAGGAATAAGCCGTCAAACGTTTCGGTTGAAAACAAACTTACATGTGCCACCTGACATCCTGGTCCATCTGACTACCCGAAACAAGCTACATAACAAAGGAGGAGAATAAGAAACAAAGCAGGACTAAAAGTTAAAAATAAAAAAAATTCTTTTTTTTTTTTTTTTTTGAGACAGAGTCTCACTCTGTCATCCAGGCTGGAGTGCAGTGGTGCAATCGCAGCTCACTGCAACCTCCCCCTCCCGGTTCAAGCGATTCTTCTGCTTCAGCCTCCCGAGTAGCTGGGACTACAGGAGGCTGCCACCACGCCTGGCTAATTTTTTTCTATTTTTAGTAGAGATGGGATTTCACCATGTTAGCCAGGATGGTTTCCTGAACTTGTGATCCGCCCGCCTCAGCCTCCCAAAGTGCTGGGATCACAGGCATGAGCCACTGCGCCCAGCCAAAAACTTCTTTATTTCACTGATTTTTTAACAAGTCAAATCCTAGGTAAAAATGCCAAGGTAAGGCTAGGCGCCATGGCTCATGCCTGTAATCCCAGAACTTTGGAAGGCCAAGGCGGATGGATCACTTGAAGTCAGGAGTTTGAGAACAGCCTGGCCGACATGGTGAAATCCCATCTCTACTAAAAATACAAAAAATTAGCCAGGCGTGGTAGCGTGCCCCTTAGTCCCAGCTACTTGGGAGGCAGAGGCATGAGAATCACTTAAGCCTGGGAAGTGGAGGTTGCAGTGAGCCAAGATCATTTGCACTCTAGCCTGGGCAATAATCGTGAAACTATCTCAAAAAAAAAAAAAAAAAAAAAAAAGGCAAGAGCTGAATCACACAGAATCTCCCTCTCCAAGGGCCGGATTAACAAAATTTAACAAAAATGGCAAAAGCCTACCAAAAGTTTATCAGCAGCAAGCAAACAGGGAAAAGGGTGCAACCTCCTAGTATAAGGTCCAGGAGGAGGAGGACCAAGGAAAGAAACTGAACCTTCTGGAGAGCTGTCCTCTAAAAAGCAGTACTAATGAGTGAAAATATTTATTTTTTAATATAAAAATAGATTAGGCCAGGTGCAGTGGCTCATGCCTGTAATCCCAGCACTTTGGGATGCTGGGTTGGGTGGATTACTTGAGGTCAGGAATTCAAGACCAGCCTGGCCACCATGGTGAAACCCTGTCTCTACTAAAAATACAAAAATTAGCCAGTGTTATGGTGCATGTCTGTAATCCTAGCTACTCAGAAGGCTGAGGCGGAGAATCACTTGAACCCAGGAGACAGAAGCTGCAGTAAGCTGAGATTATGCCACTGCACTCCAGCCTGGGCAACAAGAGTGAAACTCTGTCTCAACAAAAAAAGTAGAATCAAGAAAGTGCTCCACGCTTGGACAGCCTCCTACCTCCACTGGTGGAGGAAAAGCTGCCCTGTGCCCTGTAAGGCATTGCCCTTTGACAATAATAACTCTTCCTTGTCAAAGGACCCTGGAGCAGGGGAGAATAATTCTGATGTTTCATACAAGAACAGAAAGATTGGGAGGGTTAATGTAAAGGGTCAACGATGTCACAGCAACCAATGGAGTATAAAGCAAAGACAGCGTGAATTTGGACTAATTCTCACTGACTCAGAGATATTCCCAAATCCTCCTATAAAAGAAAAGTGTACCTGCACAACTTTTCTGCCAGGGGGAAAAAAAGAGAAAGCACTGTGTGTCTTGGAAGTATCAAGTGTGGGGCCGGGCGCGGTGGCTCACGCCTGTAATCCCAACACTTTGGGAGGCCCAGGCGGGTGGATCACGAGGTCAAGAGATCGAGACCATCCTGGTCAACATGGTGAAACCCCCGTCTCTACTAAAAATACAAAAATTAGCTGGGCATGGTGGCGCATGCCTGTAATCCCAGCTACTCAGGAGGCTGAGGCAGGAGAACTGCCTGAACCCAAGAGGCAGAGGTTGCGGTGAGCCGAGATCGCGCCATTGCACTCCAGCCTGGGTAACGAGAGCGAAACTCCGTCTCAAAAAAAAAAAAAAAAAGAAAGTTTCAAGTGTGGCCCAGGCAATACATTTCCCAGAGTCCACAGCTGACTTTTAAAGGCATACAGTGAAAAGCCAAGCAGCAAGTGGGCTGCTCAGTTCCAAACAATCTGCCTCACTTTGATGTGACACAGCAAAGCTCAAACTGGAAGAGAAATGTGAAGCTAAAGAATGACTACAAGAGTCTGGTGGTTCAGGCCAGACGCAGTGGCTGACATCTGTAATCCCAGCACTTTCGGAGGCTGAGGCGGGCGGACCACCTGAGGTCAGGAATTCAAGATCAGCCTGGCCAACATGGTGAAACATCCTCTGCTGTATCTATTAAAAATACAAAAATTAGCTGGGCGTAGTGGTGGGTGCCTATAATCCCAGCTACCCAAGAGACTGAGGCAAGAGAATCACTTGAATCATGAGGCAGAGACTGCAGTGAGCCGAGATTGCACCACTGCACTCCAGACTGGGTGACACAATGAGACTGCATCTCAAGAAAAAAAAAAAAGTTTGGTTCTGTGGCATGTTTTAATTCAAAAGGCCCTGTGTGTCACAAGGGCTGTTTCTCAAAATCACTGTGGCAACTTTCTGTGTTCACCACCGAGACTCTGTGTTGCCCCACTTATCTCCCTGAACAATGTGGGAGCCTGGACAGGAATGCTCACAGCAGCTTCATTTATATTTAATAACTGCCCAAACTGGAAACAACCCAAATGCCTTTCAGCTCTTCTGCAGTTTTCCTTAGCCCAAGCTACATACTTTCAGGTTCCCAACACTCTCTATCTCTCCAGCCTACTCATCCTTCAAATCCCAATTCAAATATCATCTTTGCCCCAAAGTTCCAGCTGGAAGCCAATTCTCTCTCAGAGCATTTATAATGGTTACTGGTATGAATGTCTTCACTTTCCCACCAGACCTGTGACACACACCTCGAGAGCAGAAGCCATGCCCTGCATCTTTGCACCCCCAACTTGACATGTTGCCTTGCACTCCCCATCAGTGCTTGGGAAAAGCGAGCCTTTCTAGTGGAGTCAATGTGAGACTGCTAAGTGACATACTCACTTCCTAAACGTTAACTCTATTACTTACTAATCGTGTGCCCAAGTAAAGTAGCCCAAACATAACAGGTGCACACTAAATATTTAAGTTGAACGTCTTTACCTTTGGTTCAAAGATCAGTTCCACTCGCCCATTAGCATCATTTTCTCCGAGTCTGAGTTTCCTGCTTTGATATCAAGTTGCTCAAAGGCACTGTCCAATACTTGTAGGCCACAGTTCACAGCCTCCTGGACTTTAGGAATGAGATCTACTTCTTTCTGCTCCCGAGTCTTCTCCTACAAAACAAATATCATGCAGTATGGGTCTCCAATATACTGATACCGCCCCAAGAGAATATTGTGAATGTTCTCTAAACCCTAGGCTCGAGTTCCAAAAAAATTAATTAAAAATGTTAACAAAGTCAAATTCTGCTGAATGCCTTGACATAGACTTTGGAGTAAGACTGCAAGTTTTGGCCAGGCGCAGTGGCTCACACCTGTAATCCCAGCACTTTGGGAGGCTGAGGCAGGCGGATCACAAGGTCAGGAGTTCAAGACCAGCCTGGCCAACACGGTGAAACCCCGTCTATTAAAAAGGCAAAACTTAACTGGGCATGGTGGCACGTGCCTGTAATCCCACTGCTCAGGAGGCTGAGGCAGGAGAATTGCTTGAACCAAGACCCGGAAGGTCGAGGCTGCAGTGAGCCGAGGTCGCGCCACTGCACTCCAGCCTGGGCTACAGAGCAACATGCCATCTCCAAAAAAAAAAAAAAAAAAGACTGCAAGGTTTAAATCCCAAGTTTGCCCCTTTCTAGACATGCAACGAACTACTTAAGGTCCCAGAGCTCCAAGGTCAGTCATCATCTACAAAAGCAGAGGTGCGACTACTGTGTGGAGAAGTATCCTAACAATGAATGGCACGCTACTTCCCCACTGCTGGAGGAGTAACAGGTCTATACTCTCAGATTCACCATGACTATCTCACGAGCCTTGGTTAAGGGTCTCTTGGGTAATTTTAGGAGTTAAGACTTGGAACAAAATACCCAGAGGTCTCATTTTTCCATTATAGTTTAAAAAGACAAAAAAATAGTGGACAATTACAATTATTTTATAAATTTGTTCTACATCAAAAGGGGGTTGGCTGGGTGCGGTGGCTCACGCCTGTAATCCTAGCACTTTGGGAGGCTGAGGCAGGCGGATCGTTTGAGGTCAGGTTTGAGATGAGCCTGGCCAACACGGTGAAACCCTGTCTCTACTAAGAATACAAAAAAATTAGCTGGGCATGGTGACACGGGCCTGTAGTCCCTGCTACTTGGAGGCTGAGGCAGGAGAATCTCTTGCACCCGGGAGGCAGAGGTTGCAATGAACTGAGATTGTGCCACTGCACTCCAGCCTGGGCAACAGAGCGAGACTCCATTTCAAAAAAAAAAAAAAAAAATTTGTTTTTAATATAAACTGTTTTAAAAAAAAAAAAAACAGCTGGGAACAGGTAGAGCTACAGCTGGTTTCTAATACCTTTCGTAGTCTAACAGCTTCATCTGTCACAAGAAATAATTGTGACAAAGCACCAACCTTTACAGGTGATATATATTTTCTGAATAAATGACAGTGAATTCAAAGCTACTCCCATAATAAACTTATTCACAGTCCATTGTGCCTTCCTGAGTGGAAGAAAAAGGAATCTCTGCTGGAGTGCTAAGAAGTCAGTGTGACCCAGAACCTCTTAGCTATGTTTTGGGCTCTGGTGTGAGAAGACCTCAGGAGGAAGTGGGTCGGTGCATCTGTAACACAGGAAGCCACAGCAAAAAAATGACCTCTGTAACCCTCCAAATCTGTAATATTTACTATCTGGCCCTTTACACAAGTTGTTTGCTGACTTCTACTCTATTCCTATGCCAGAATTCAAGAATCTGATCTCTGTATTAGTTAATACACTACATTTCAGAAACAAAGGAAAGAATCCCCTTTTGGGCTGCTGTCAGGAGCAGTACCTCCCTTTCCCTCCCCCACCCACCATCCCTAGTACCCTCATAATACATCGATCTCTACATTTCTCAAAGTCAGAAACTCAGCTCAAGAGTGATTTCATACAAGTACCTGCTCTGTTTCTTCTGCCTCAGCCTTCAGTACTGGCTCCTCCACTTCTTCATCGTACACACGCTAAATATGGAAGAAAACTCAATGTTAAAAGGTGAACACGACATTGGAAATAAATCACAATACAAGAATTAAATACACAGTAAATAAGGACAAAGATGGAGAAGGAAATGGTTATTCAACAAAGGGCTTGGCTGGGTGTGGAGAATCACACCTGTGATCCCAGCACTTTGGGAGGCCACGGTGGGCAGATCATGAGGTCTGAAGTTCAAGACCAGCCTGGTCAACATGGTGAAACCCTGTCTCTACTAAAAAATAAAAAAATTAGTGGAGTGTGGTGACACACACCTGTAATCCCAGCTACGCAGGAGGCTGAGGCAGGAGAACTGCTTGAACCTGGGAGGCAGAGATTGCAGTGAGCCGAGATCACATCACTGCACTCCAGCCTGGGTGACAAAGTAAGACTCCATTGGGGGGTCAGGGGTACGCAACAAAGGGCTGAGGCCACTATGCCACTACCAGTGGGTGTCCCTGAATAGTCCATTCACCAAAAAAACAAAATTGTTTTTAAATACAAATGATTAGGAAACATGATGAAAATTTAACCTCCTTGTAAACCAAGAGTTGCAAAACAGTAAGATATGAGTTTGCACACCTTTTCATTTAACCTAATAATGTTGATGGGCAGTGATACAGTATTCTCACCCCAGGCTACAGAAAATGTTAACTGGTGTAATTTATCAACTAAGAAGCAAGAACTTTAGGATTCTGAACAATGAAAATGGTAAAGGCAAAATTTATTTTCATTCAGTTGCTTAAAATGGCTGATACAATTTTATTATCCCATTTGTATGAAAGCAGAGAGAAAAATCTACCACTGACTCTCCAGAAAGGCTGGGCATTTGACTGACCCTGACAGCACGGACAGGCAAAACTCTCTTTTCCAGAACAGACCCACCGCTCTGACAAATCACTGTGATTCTTGTTTTTTTTTCTTTTTTAATTATTTTTATGTTTTAAAAACGACTCAAGTACAACATGCTTTTTATAAAAAGTCAACATAGGCCAGGCACAGTGGCTTGTGCCTGTAAGGCCAGCACTCTCGGAGACTGAGGCAAGGGGATCAGTTGAGCTCTGGAGTTCAAGATCAACCTGGGCAACATAGTGAGACCTCATCGATACCCCCAAAAAAAAAAACCCCACAAAAATTAGCTAGGTGTAGCGGTGTGCACCTGTAATTCCAGCTACTTGTGGGGTTGAGCCAGGAGGATCACTGGAGCTCAGGAGGTAAAGGCTGCAGTGACCCCTGATCGCACCACTGCATTCCAGCTTGGGTGACAAAGTGAGACCCTATCTCAAAAATAAAATGAAATTTAAAAATTTTTAAGAAGAAATAAATTAAAAGTCAATATAAATGAACCGATGAAAATCTTCTGGCATTAGACAGTGGCCATTACAATTTGAGTACACTACAATCCACCAAACTGCATACTGATTAAAGGTGTGAATTTTAGGGTACGTGAATTCTATCCTACTTTTTAAATTTTAAGTCAATATAAAGGCACACGTTAAAGAGATGTATTTTAAAATAGTTTCCTCCCTACCCACAACCTGACCCTTGGAATACCCATTTTAAGCTTGGTGTGTGTGCTCTTTGTTTCCTGAGGCTCTTACACAAATACATGCAGATACGCGCTCATATTTAGAACTCTCTTACCCTTCCTGCTTATCTATTCATTTATTTAGAGACAGAGTCTAGCTCTGCCGCCCAGGCTGAAGCGCAATGGCATGATCTTGGCTCACTGCAACCTCCACTTCTCAGGCTCAAAAAATTCTCTTGCCTCAGCCTCCCGAGTAGTTGGGATTACAGGCAAGCACAACCACGCCCGGCTAATTTCTTTTTGCTTTTTTTTTTTTTTAGTAGAGATGGGGTTTCACCATGTTGGTGTCATAACTTAGCCTGTGTTAGCCTAACTGACTCCATCTTGGCAGTAGGCTCCAGCTTGGCTTCTCCCTCCCTGCCTCGGCCCCCTCAGGCGCCTTACTGAGTCAAGCTGCACACAAAGCTTTGAACAGTTAAAAGTGGTTCACACTATTCACAGTACCTGTAACCATTGTAACCACATCCTGCTTGGCAAGTCTACCTGCTATTGTGAATAGCTTCCTTGGTGATTGATTGTATGGAAAGTTCCCCCTGCAAATCCCCTTCGTGATTGTATGGAAATACCCTTAGCAACCAACAATCCTGGGAACCTCCTGCCCACTGGTTACCAGCTTCCTTATCTAACTTGCTTGTTCTGCTTCTGTAAAATTCTGCTTCAGCTAGGCTCCCCCTCCCCTACCTAAATTAAGGTATAAAGGGAAATCAAGCCCCTTCCTCCGGGCTGAGAGAATGAAGGACTCTTAATTTGAAACTCAGAGCGTGGTGTTTCTTCTATAACTCACTTGGATACAACATTGGCCAGGCTGACTTAAGTGATCCACTGGCCTTGGTCTCCCAAAGTGCTGGGATTACAGGTGTGGGCCACTGTGGCCAGCTGAAACTGGTGTTTTAATTTTAATAGCCATTTCCAGATTCTATGCACAAATGTGTAGAATTCCCTGTCACTAGCAGTATGCTCAAGTGCCCATTACCCAAATCTTTGCCAGTGATTACTGCTGTCCACCCATTTAAAAATATCTGCCAATCTGATCAAACAACGTTGTTTTTCAATGATCACATTCTCTGACCCAAACTTCTACTTATTGAAATTTAGCTCCAATGAAAATTGTCATAAATGCAAACATCAGAATGTCCTTGGTATCAAGATTTCCAGCAGAAAGTCACAAACACCAAATTTATAATTCTATGCAATTCCAATCAAAAGCTAATAAAATATTCTGTGGCACAATATAGTAAAATAATCCCACTGGGTGCAGTGGCTCCTGCCTGTAATCCTGGCACTTTGGGAGGCCGAGGTGGTTAGGAGTTTGAGACCAGCCTGGCCAACATGGAAAAACCTATCGCTACTAAAATTAGCTGGGCATGTTGGAGGGGCCTGTAATCCCAGCTACTCAGGAGGCAGGAGAATCTCTTAAACTTGGGAGGTGGAGGCTGCAGTGAGCTGAGATCGTGTCATTGGACTCCAGTCTGGGCAACAAGAGTGAAAGTCCATCTCAAAAAAAATAATAATAATAAATAAAAGATAACCCTCAAATTCACACAGAAAAGTAAAAAGCCAAAGACTGATAACCGTGACAATTCTGAATAGAAAGAGATTATAGGGACTTGCCCTATTAAGACATTAGAAGTCTGCAGTGTTTAAGATTATGATACTGGCAGACAGCGTAAAAACAAAACAAACAGCAGAGGGCAGAAACAGACCCACAATTCCATGGAGGCCTGATTTTATTTTCAAATACACACAAATATTCATATACAATAGTCAGTGAAGAAAAGAACAACTACACAATAAAGGTTATCTATAAGGGATAAAAATTAAATCCCTCTCTAGGTAAAAAAAATTAAAAGTTAGCCAGGCATGGCAGTGAACACCTGTAGTCCCAGCTACTCCTGAGGCTGAGGTGGAGGATGGCTTAAACCCAGGAGTTTGAGGCTGCAGTGAGCTGTGTTTGCACCACTGAACTCCAGCCTGGGCAACAGAGGGAGATCCTGTCTCAAAAACGAAAAAAGAATAAAAAGCCAGAGATACCAATGAATCCCCATCCAAAATGATTAGAGTTAAGGACAAATATGGAGGGTTGGCACCTTTGAAGCAAATGTGGCAAAATATGAAACTACTGATGTTAGGTGCCGCATCTACTTAGCACTTGTGGTTTCTCTCTAAACTTTTCTATACTTATGAAACATTTCATAAATAACATTTAATATGGGAGGATTATTGTATGGTTTAAGAACAAAAAAATGAAGTTCACAAAAGTCTCAAAGATGTGTTAAATAAGTTCACATAAACAAAAGTAGGCTGCAAATGTAAATACACACACACACACACACACACACACACACACACATACACACAGTCATCTAGAAAGAAAAGGTTAAAGTTGACTGGGCGCGGTGGCTCATGCCTGTAATCCAGCATTTTGGGAGGCCAAGGCAAGCGGATCATGATGTCAGGAGACCGAGATCATCCTGGCTAACACAGTGAAACCCCATCTCTACTAAATATACAAAAAATTAGCCGGCCATGGTGGCATGCGCCTGTAGTCCCAGGTACTCAGCAGCTGAGGCAGGACAATCACTTGAACCTGGGAGGGAGAGGTTGCAGTGAGCTGAGATGGCACCACTGCACTCCAGCCTGGGCGACAGAGTGAGACTCCATCTCAAAAAAACAACAAAAAAAGAAAAGGTTAAAGTTAAAAAAAAAAGAACATAAAGTAATACAATGAAACGCTCAATGGTTGGTTAATTTGGGGTAGTTGATTTTTTTTGTAAGTTCAATTCTTTTAAGCCTGACGTCTGCATGGGAAATAGATTTAGAATATATGTGCTAGGGCTGGGCACAGTGGCTCACACCTGTAATCCCAGCACTTTGGGAGGCTGAGGCGGGCTGATCACAAGGTCAGGAGTTTTGAGACCAGCCTGAACCCCCGACCCTCCACCGTCTCTACTAAAAATATAAAAATTAGCTGGGCATGGTGGCGGGTGCCTGTAATCCCAGCTACTCAGGAGGCTGAGGCAGGAGAATAGCTTGAAACAGGAAGACGGGGGTTGCAGTGAGCTAAGGTTGTGCCACTGCACTACAGCCTGAGCAACAAGAGCGAAACTCTGTCTCAAAAAAAAAGAATCTCTATCTATATGTAGATATATATGTGTTAAACATTGAGAGGCTCCCCTCTAGCTGAGGAAATGTCAGATGATTTTTCTTTTTCTTACTATTCCTAATTGCTCTATAAAGATCAGGAATTCTTTTGGTAATTTGCAAAGTCAGGACTCCAAAAAAGTAAGTAAATTTCAAAAGTGAGACTTTGAGACCTGGCAGCTACCATGGCTACCTATGAGAAGCCTGCAGCTAGAAAGCCAAATACAACATCTAAGAAACCAAAACCCATGGGACCTAAAACCCATGGGATCTTTTCAAGGCAAGCAGGACTAGCATCTCCAGTACTTTGCACACAGCAGATAACCAATGCTAACTTCTTTCATCCTCACCTGGTTGAACTCAAAGCTTCATGTGTTTTGTGATCAATTTACAGTCAGATAGCTACGCCCAGGACTGTTAAATATCTTTGGTATTGGCCGGGCACGGTGGCTCACGCCTGTAATCCCAGCACTTTGGGAGGCCAAGGTGGGCAGATCACGAGGTCAAGAGACCGATACCATCCTGGCCAACATGGTAAAACCCCGTCTCTACTAAAAATACAAAAATTAGCTGGGCGTGGTGGCATGTGCCTGTGGTCCCAGCTACTCGGGAGGCTGAGGCAGGATAATTGCTCGAACCCGGGAGAGGTACATTGCAATAAGCCAAGACTGTGCTATTGCACTCCAGCCTGGGCAACAAGAATGAAATTCCATCTCAGAAAATAATAATAATAATGGGGCTTGATTTAGCAAGACAGTTCAACTCATCAAATCCCACAAATTGTAAAATTGCAATTATAAGAAGCCTACTAAAGGATGGCATGTGATGCTTCAAGTGCTTTTATCCAGGGGGTCTGCCTAGTGCAGAGGGTCCAGGAGGAAGTAATATAATTGAGCAGAGACCTGGAAGACAGATAGATGTCAATCAAAGGGTCGAGGCATAGAAAGCAATGTAAGCAAAGGTCCCGTAGCAGCAGGGCATATGGTATCTCAAGGAATGAGAAGACTGGATTGTCAAAAGCAAGGCCATTATGTAAAATAAGGCAGATCTAGGGGGTTGGGGAGATGCCTGTACAGGAAATTATATGCCAATAAGGCTTTTGGGCTTTACCTCCTTCTCTCTAATTGTGGACTACTTGACAATTTCAACAACTCCATCTGTTTCTTCAATAGAAAAGTAGAAGAGGAGGGGCAAATGACCAAAATTCAGCTTTTATAAATCAATAGGGAGATGATCTGGAAAATTAACCCATTTATGCCTAGTGTTCCATTATTGGAATGCTAAGCTTGTGGGAGTTATGTATATCCTACTGCTCAAGGTCATTGCCAAGGTCTGATTTTTCACAAAAAAATTTGTAACCTCTGGCATAAATGGGTTAATTCACTTAATTTTGGAATTAAAAAACATTTTTACAAAGCTAAGATTTTGAAACAATTGACTTTAAAAAGAAAAAATCCTCCCTCACCAGATCTTTTAACAAACTAAAGTCATTAACTATGGCACTTAGTATTTCAGGATGCAATCCCTAAATTAACAGACTAATTAAGGTTTAGAATTGTGTTGCCTTCTAATTAGATGCTAGAACACTGGCCAATGTTAATTAGCATTTCTTCTCCCTAGGAGTCCCCTCTTGAGCTTTTACTAATGGTACTAATTTCTCTTGCACTAGAAAGTCCTGACTGTTCTTGCCCTAGAAAGTCCGGATTGTTTCACTTACTTATAATATAGTTTGCAACTCTGTGGCTGCCTCTGAGGCTAATTAATAAAACCCACAAACCTATCTGACTTTGAAAAATTACCATGAAACTAAATGGCACTATCATTCAAGTTGGAATTGTAATATGTAAGTACTGATGTCAGGGGTTGAAAAAAAAAAAACATTAAAAAGCCAGATCACTGACAAATATGTATCAGCAAGTAGATTTTTTTCAGAGTTTTATTAAGCATTTCTCAGTATCATCATGCTCTGCCACAAATGAAAAAAGCCTATAGCATGTGGCCTTATAGAAGGTCTGGGAAGTAATTAAAATTTGTCAGTGGCAACCAGCATATCCGGAGAAGAGTTCTGAACGCAGACTGGAAGGCGAAGAGGCATCCAGACTGAACACTAAGGGCTGGGCACGGCGGCTTACACCTGTAATCCTAGCACTTCAGGAGGCTGAGGCAGGAGAACTGCTTGAACCTGGAGGCAGAGGTTGCAGTGGGTGGATCACTTGAGGTCAGGAATTCAAAACCAGCCTGGCCAACATGGTGAAACCCTGCCTCTACTAAAAATACAAAAAAAATTATTGGCAGGTGCCTGTAATCCCAGCTACTTGGGAGGCTGAGGCAAGAGAATTGCTTGAACCTGGGAAGTGGAGGTTGCAGTGAGCCGAGATCATGCCACACACTCCAGCCTGGGTGACAGAGCGAGACTCTGTCTCAAAAAAAAAAAAAAAGAAAGAAAAGAAAGAAAAACAAAAATACTAAGACTAAAGGGATGGAGAGATGAATGGAAAACAGGAAATCCCTAGTAGTAGACACAAATAAAGAACAGTTACCAAAACACAATAAAAACCAAAAAACTCCATAAAAACTACATCACGGAAAACTCAGAATCTAAGAAAACTTGGCTAGAAAAGAAGAGCAGGAGAAAAGAGAAGACCTAAGATTGTGGTTCAGAAAAGGTTTATGATGTTCCCCATTTCTCCCCACTGAAGTATTGATCTGATACCAATCTAGTACCAATCTGGTACAGGCACAGTGGGTACAGAGGAAACCTCCCAAATCCTTTCGGACTCTGGTGCTGCAGTACCGACTGCAGAGAAGTGCTAAGTACCTGATCCAGAAAGAAAGGTACAGAATGAAAACAACAGGAGTGCTTAAAAGGACACCAAATTAACCTTGATGAAAACATCATGGGGCTGTGCACACCAGAGAAGTGAGAATCTAGAGTCCCTGACTCTTCCAGTGAGATAAACGGTCAGGACTAAGCATAGACATTCTGTGTGGACAATCAGAAAACTACTGATTTTACTTGAATACTTGTTATTTTTCAAACTCATGAGTACTCCTTTACTGTTAAAGGAAGTAACAGGCAAAGAGATCTCTAAGACCTTTATTAATATCTTTATTTTATGCATAGCTCTCCAAAAGACAGGAAGTGGCATTTAACCCAAGCTACTAAAAAACACACAAAGATGCTGCACAAGTTGACTATGTGGCATTATCTGGTGTTCTCTTAACTATCCTAAATCTTGGCCTTTTTTTATCATTTTGTGATTCTGAATTTTTTTTTATAACTTTATACCTAACAATCTTAGGAGATAGATTACTTTAGTAATTCTTTTTTCACAAATGAATGCTGATATTCAAAAAGTTGAATACCCTATGAGAAACACAGGTCTGTTATCTAAGCTACCTCTCCATCCTCATCTCTTAAGTCTCCACTGTGCTCCAGCCACACTTACTTCCGTTGTAGGCTAGAATTATACTATTTGCCAAGAGAGAGGCTCTATCTAATTTACCTATGTATTCCTACCATCTAGAAGAAACTCAGTAAATAGACAAAACTCACACATGGGTTTAAGCTCAGTAATCTGTGTATAGTTGATTCCACATCGTAAGTTCAGCCATCGCAAACTTCAGTTAAGAATACTGCAAGTAGACATATATATTCCCTGAATATAATTTACCAGAACATAACCCAAGCAACAACTGAAACCACATGTGGTGTCCAGAGGGTCTAACCAGGTATACAGATCATGCCTTACAGATCATGCCACAACAAAGCTGGTGTGAGTGCCACACAATTCATCACAATTGCTGACTACTCTCAAAATTGACAAAAGATGGAAGCACTGAAATATAAGAAAATTTCATCATTAGACTTTTTTAGAGGCTTGGAAAAAAGGACTTAAAACTTTACAAATAAAAAAGAGGCATCTAATCCCAGAGAAAAAAGCTTCAATTACCAAGAACCACACTTCCGCCAAAATTAAGGAGGGAACCTAACAGTAAGTTATTTAAAATTACAGTATCTCCTACTTTGAAAAAAACAATTATTTATAATTATGATATAACTAAATAACTCACATTCTCAATGAACTGCGTATTAGAGAGCATAAGGAAATCATTGAAGACATTATGCAGGTGACAATCGGTGGCTTTGGTTTCCCGAATTAGTCCGACCACTCGTTTCTTGATTTCATGGGTCCTAGAGATAGTTTGCTGTGAGAATTCCTGTAGAAACTGTAGTAGCTATTTTAAAAACATAAACATACAGTAGTATCAATGTTACACATATCTACTCTGCGCATGTCAAATCAAAAAAGAATCCATGCTACTTCGGCTCACTGCAACCTCCGCCTCCTGGGTTCAAGTGATTCTCCTGCCTCAGCCCCCTGAGTAGCTGGGATTACAGGCGCCTGCCATTACGCCCAGTTAACTTTTTTGTATTTTTAGTAGCAACAGGGTTTCACCATGTTGGCCAGGCTGGTCTCGAACTCCTGAACCCGTGACTCTCCCACCTCGGCCTCCCAAAGTGTCGGGATTACAGGCGTGAGCCACCGTGTCCTGCCAGAATGCTCCTTCTGACAAGTAGTAAAACCAAGGGACATTGAAAATCACTAACAAAGCGCATCAAAAGAGTGGCAGTGAGCTAATGGTATGGTGGCCCAGCTTGTAATCCCAGCACTTTGGGAGGCTGAGGCGGAGTGATCGCTAGAGGCCAGGAGCTGGAGACCAGTCTGGACAACATAGAAGACCCCCATCTACTAAAATTAAATAAATCAGCTAGGTGTGGTGGAGCCCGCCTATAGTCCCAGCTACTCAGGTGGCTGAGGTAGGAGGGAGCAGCTGAGCCCCGGAGGATGCAGTGAGCTAAGATCAAGCCACCTGCACTCCAGCCTGGGCAACAGGGCAAAACCCTGTCTCTTTTTAAAAGTTCTCTTTGGTCGTCAGTCTACAAAGATCACAGAGCAAGGGTTAGATAACCAGCCACCACTCTTATTCAAAAATCCTATTCATTTAGGACTCTGGAATTACAGCTCTGAGGAAGCTTCCTGGGCCCCCGACATGAAGAATCTCACTAAAGGATATCCACATACTGGCTTGTCTCCCACCCCACTTAGTCCAGGTCCCAACAAGAATCGCCTCCCTAGTGCCCGAGCAATCCCTCAGCGTGGCAGAAACGGATCTCCCCTCTGGATGGAGCTGAGCGGCACTGCCAGAAACCCCAATGACGGGAACGCCGCGTCTGGGCCGTGGTCCGGGCCCGCCTCCCTCCCCGGTAGCCGGGGGCTGCCAAACTGGCATTCTCCAGGGCTATGAAGGGCCTGTGTTCCTAAGAGGGCAGGCAACCCGACGGCCCGGGTGCAGGGGCAGTCGCGGCCCCGTCCTCCCGCGCGCAGGCCGAGCGTCCCCCCTGCCGCCCTCGCGTCCCTGGGGCCCGCCTCTCACGCCCGCGTCGGCCGCCAGCGACCAGCTCTGGCTGCTCCTGCGGATCTCCTCCACCGACCACGGCCGCTCCCACACGGGCTTGGACGCCGGCGCCCGCTCCTGGTCGGGGGTCATCCGGTTCATCCGCAGCGAAAAAAACGAGACAGGCTGAGCCTGAGGGCAGCAGGGACAGCTGCGCCATGCCAGGCCCTTCTCTCTCCTGCCTGGCCCGCCTCCCTCACCATCCCAGCCTCCCGGCTCGGTGGGCTCCGAAGCCGCCCCCTCGCGCCAGGACCGCACAGCCCCGGAAGCGCAGCCCAGCGGCCCCGGGCGCCACCGCCTCGCGTAACCTGGTGTCACGTGACAGCGCCCCACGTGATCAGACCTGCGATACTGCGGGGAGGAAGCTACGGATGGGAATTGGACTGGAGTTTGGGGTTCTCAGCTGGGTTGGGGCGGGGGAAGCTGCACGAGCCGGGCCGACGCCAGGGAGCGCTGCAGAGGCCGGTTGGCCGGGTGGCTCTGTGGCCCAAGACCCGAGGCAGTGGCGGTGTAATGGCACTGGCCGCCAGTCCGGCGGGTCTGGAGAGTGGGGACCTCCAGCAGCCAGTGGAGTCACCAGCCTAGGAGCTTTCGACGTCGGCGCCGTGGGCAGAGGAAAAGGCCTGCTCTGCTGCCTCTTCTCGTGCAGCAAAATCCGCTGCTGTGGAGCCGGCAGGCGGGAGCTCAGTGGATAGAGAATCCGTGATCTGCCTGGGCATCACCTTGCTTTTGTGACCTGCTCGGCTGCCACTGTGTAGGGGCTGCTTAAAGTCCTTTGAACTGGCACCATTGGCTTCAGATTGAAGGCCAGGCTCCCCATTATGACAGGCATACAACTCTCTCATTCGTCCTCCGCTGTCCCAGCTCAGGGCTCCAGCTCTTCGGTCTCACACTTCCTTGCAGTTGCCTCTGCTTAGTCGCCCTTGTGCCAGACAAACTTACTTATTTTTATTATTATTTTTTTTGAGACGGAGTTTCGCTCGTTACCCAGGCTGGAGTGCAATGGCGCGATATCGGCTCACCGCAACCTCAGCCCCCTGGGTTCAGGCAATTCTCCTGCCTCAGCCTCCTGAGTAGCTGGGATTACAGGCACGCGCCACCATGCCCAGCTAATTTTTTTGTGTTAGTAGAGACGGGGTTTCACCATGTTGACCAGGATGGTCTCGATCTCTTGACCTTGTGATCCACCCGCCTCGGCCTCCCAAAGTGCTGGGATTACAGGCTTGAGCCACCGCGCCCGGCCCAAACTTACTTATTAAAATAAAAATCCCAATTTCTTTCCATTCGTGTGTGCCCAGGCTAGTTTTTCAACTTTTCTGAGCTTTCCTCGGTGAAACGAAGCTACATATCTCGCAAGGATGTGATATTAAAGTGGCAAAATTGTAAAACATCCTCCACAGTGCCTGACTTAGGCTGAGCATTCAACGTCGAACGTACCACTGCCCCATGCACCTTGCTCACACCCAATCCTGGATTTTTCTTCTGTAGCCACCTCAGTTATCCCCTCATTAAATACCAACTTGATTATCCCAAGTACAGTTTAAGTGACTTGTTATTTTCTGTGTATTTATCCTAAAGTGTTACATTGTATTGTAATCATTTAAATATAGGTCTCTCCTTTAATAATAATAATAGCTAAGAGCGGGCTGCAGTGGCTCACGCTTCTAATCCCAGAACTTTGGGAGGCTGAAGCAGGTGAATCACAAGATCAGGAGTTCGAGGCCAGCCTGGCCAACATGGTGAAACCTTGTCTCTACTAAAAATACAAAAATTAGCCTGGTGTGGTGGCAGGCACCTGTAATCCCAGCTACTCGGGGTGCTGAGGCAGGAGAATCGCTTGAACCTGGGAGGTGGAGGTTGCAGTGAACTGAAAGCGAACCACTGCACTCCAGCCTGGATGACAGAGCAAGACTCCATCTTCAAAATAATAATAATAATAATGGCCAAAGTTTATCAAGTGATCAGTATTTACCACTTTATACATTATTCATTTAATTCACACAATGACTATGAGGGAGGGAATATTATTCCCAAATTATAGTTGAGGAAACTGAGGTACTGAAAGGAGAAGTAACTTACTCATGATTAGGTAACCAGGAAAGAGGCCGACCCAAGAATCCACACTGTGAGCCAATAAGGTACAGTAACATATAGCAATGTTAACACTAAGGCTGGGCTGGCGTGGTGGCTCACACCTGTAATCCCAGGACTGTGGGAGGCCAAAGTGGGTTCGAGACCAGCCTGGGAACCATGGTGAAACCCCATCTCTACAAAAAAAAAAAAAAAAAAAAAAAAAAAAATTAGCTGGACATGGTGGCATAGGTCTGTAGTTCTAGCTACTTAGGAGTCTGAGGTGGAAGGATTGCTTGAGCCCCTGAGACCAAAGTTGCAGTGAGCCAAGATTGCCCCACTACACTCCATACTGGGCGAAGAGGAAGACTACTGTCTGCAAAAAAAGTTTTAGTGTCTTAAGGGGACTTCATTTTTTGGTCACCATCTACCAACCTCCTCCACTTTCCCCACATTCATTAAAACACACACACATACGCACATACTCTCTTTAGAACTTGGAACTCGGTTGGTAAAATTGAGACGAGCCAATTACCAAACTTGCATTTCATCTTCCATCACCATGGGCAACTTCAGTCGCCACGTGCTTAACATCTTTAACCTACGTCCCACACCCTGGACTTTATCACTGAAACATTGTGACTTCAAATCTGAACTTCTCCTGAATAGAGAAGCCTCTTAAACTCTCGGGTCTCTCTCCCACTTCCTAGTCCACTGTGTCTTTTCTTGGCTAACTCAAGCTCCAGTCCTTCACTGCCCCCTTTTCCCCTCCATTCTGCCCTTTTAGCTTTTCTTTCCTTGACTGTTAAGCCTAGAGACCAATGATACTAGACTTTAACTTCTTCACCTTATTCCTTTAATATCTTCACCTTATGCCTCTGACAAAGACTATGCTAGATTCTAACTTGAATCAGGCCCTTTTTCCTTTCCTGTACCAAAGTTACTGGAGGAAATCACTACAAATTAATATTCTGCAAATGTAAATGACCTTCAATACTGATTAGCAGACCTTTTATTTATCTTGTGTCTTTATAACTGATCCTTGATCAGCCTCCTTCTGTTACAGGAAAGGGGTCCGCATCCAGATCCCAAGAGAGGGTTCTTGGATCTTACACGAGAAAGAATTCCGGGCAAGTCCATGGTACAAAACAAGAGCAAGTTTCATTAAGAAAGTAAAGGGAGCCGGGCGCGGTGGCTCATGCCTGTAATCCCAGCACTTTGGGAGGCCGAGGCGGGCGGATCACGAGGTCAAGAGATCGAGACCATCCTGGTCAACACGGTGAAACCCCGTCTCTACTAAAAATACAAAAAATTAGCTGGGCATGGTGGCGTGTGCCTGTAATCCCAGCTACTCAGGAGGCTGAGGCAGGAGAATTGCCTGAACCCAGGAGGCGGAGGTTGCGGTGAGCTGAGATTGCGCCATTGCACTCCAGCCTGGGTAACAAGAGTGAAACTCCGTCTCAGAAAAAAAAAAAGAAAGAAAGAAAGAAAGAAAGTAAAGGGATGAAAGTAAGAGGAGGGAGGCATCCACCCTAAGGACAATGCTTGTATATACTGGGTGATGTGTTCTGCTGCAAGAGTTTGTGATAAAGGATTAATTTTCTCAACATTTTGAAAGAATTGATATTATCTTTAAAGCAAAATTAGGAATGCCTTTGTTCTCCAGATATTGGGATATAAGGACCCTCCCAAGTCTGGGTCTGTTTACTAAACATGATTAATTTGTTCCCTTAATGGTAAACGTCTAGAAGCTAGCAATGCCTAGTTTTCGGAGGATGCCGCCCAGCAAGTCTCAGCCTCATTTTCCTAGCCCTCACTCAAAATGCAGTTGCTCTGGTTCAAACGCCTGACACTTCCATAGTTTTGAAACAGGAAAGTTTCCCTTCTCCCTCTCGCCCCACCAGGCATGTGATGAAGGTGTGGCTTGCTTCTTCAGTGCCCTGCTGCTCAGACCTCTAGGGGAGCATACAGATGGGCAGTCCATGGGGCTCAGACACCACAGCTGTGTCTAGGGGTGAATGTTTACAGCTCCTGAAGCACCAGTGGGCACGGGTTACAGGGTGCTTTTTTAGTTTTGCCGTCTATAGGCAGCTTGTGTTAACCAGCTCACTTAGACCCTTTCTGTATCCCGGGTTCTTGCCTTGGTGTACTGGAAGAATCGGATCACACCTGGGCTTGGAGAATGAGTGCAAGGTTTTGCTGCGTGGAGGTAGCTCTGGCGAAGTCAGAGGAGAATGGAATGGGAAGGTTTCCCCTGGTGTCGGGCCTCTCAGCGGCCTGGGCTCTCCTCTGACTGCCCAGCTAAACTCCATGTGTTTCTGCTTCTGCTGGTTGGCTGGCCGGTGCCTGTCGGTGCATTCCTCTCAAAGTCCAGCCACCTGTGTGTTCCTCGGCTGATGTGCTCCTCTCAAAATCCAGTCACCAATGTGCCTGCCGACTAGGGTCTTGGGGTGTTTATAGGCACAGGATGGGGGTGTGGCAGGCCAGGGTGGTCTTGGGAAATGCAACTTTTGGGCAGGAAATGCCTGTCCTCATTAGGTCTGTAGGGGTGGAGCCCTAGCCAGGGACCACACACTCCTCTACCCAGCACTTCCCTTCCTTCATTCCATGGCATTTAAGGGACCATGCCCTTCTCTACCCAGCACTTCGTTATCAATTTCACCACATTGTTCCAACTATCCACTCCACTTGCTGCTTCCTGAGAGAACACACTCCCCCAACTTCATACTTAAAAGGTTGCTGTTACTACACCTTCTGTATCCCATGCAGTTCTTTATTTGCACAAAACAGAATTCAACTAGCACACTCAAACAAAATAGAATTTGGGGAAAAGATAATGCAGCGCTCACAGCACTTAAAGAAAAGTAGGCAGACAGGTCTTGAAAGGGCATGAACCTCAGAGAAACAGAACAGTCTTCTTTGAGCCAATGCCCTCAGAGTGACTGGGCTCCAGTCATTTCCCTTCTAGTGTTTTTCCTCTGAAGTTCTAGAGACAGAGCAAGATTGTCTCAAAAAAAAAAAAAGGAAAAGAAAAGAATCTAAGTTACTATTTCGAACTGCTGCAGAGTATTCTGTGGTAGGAACATACTATGGTTCATGTAGTCATTCTCCCATTGATGGACCTTTGGATTGTTGCCAATATCTCACTGCTTCCAGCAATGCTGCTAAGATAGTCTTCACAATACTTTCTTGCACACACATGCAAATGTTTTGGTTTTAATACATATGTCAGATGCCCTCCAAATTGACTGCAGTAATACGCACTCCCGCTGGTGGGATGTGAGGTACCTGTTGGCCCAAATCTGCCTAACATCTGTTATCAAACTGGAAAATACTTGCCAATCTGATCAGTAAAAATAGCATCTCAATGCTCTTTTATTTGTATTTCTTTGAGAACTGGTGAGATCCAGCATTTTTTCTTATCTTTCTTAGCAATTTTAATTTCCTTGAATGGTGTTTTCATATGAATTGCCTATTTCTTATTCATGTTTTTCTTATTGCCCATTTATTATGAACACTCATTTGTTAGGACTTTATTATCTTTGCATCTTCATTTTTTTTTTTTAGACAGATTCTCTTCCTGTCACCAAGGCTGGAGTGCAGTGGCATGATCTTGGCTCACTGCAACCTCCGTCTCCTGAGTTCAAGTGAGTCTCCTGCCTCAGCCTCCCAAGTAGCTGGGATTACAGGTGCCCACCACCACACCCAGCTAATATTTGTACTTCTAGTGGAGATGGGGTTTCACCATGTTGGCCAGGCTGGTCTTGAACCCCTGATCTCAAGTGATCCACTCTCCTTGGCCTCCCAAAGTGCTGGGATTACAGGTGTGAGCCACCTCACCTGGCCTGTGTTTGTGTTTTCTATGGATTATGCTGTTTCCTTTTTTGTCCCTATTCCTGTTTTCTGTTGGATTGATTGAAATTTCTTTGTTCCATCTTTTTGCCTCTATTGGTTTGAAATTTATACATTTCATTGCTATTTTTCTAGTAGTTACTCTTAATTTTTTATATCCATATATAAAGTTGCCTAACAAAATCTAAAGGTAAACAGTACATACAGACTCTTCCCAAACAAGGTAAGAAATGTTCACTTCCCCCTGCTGTTTTCCCTTTCCCCAACTCTCCTGTTGATATAATCCAGAATTCTAATTCTAAATTGTGATTTTAAGCATCTGTGGCAATCAACACGTTAGTCTTAAACAATAGCATTGGCTGATGACTTAGAGAAGTGTTACCTTTTTCACACTGCTTCTTCCTCTGGATTCATGTCATTCCTTGCAGGAGGACTTCTTAAGTAGTTCTTTTCAACAGAATCTGTTGGTGATAAACTTTCTTAAATCTTGAATGTTCAAAAGTGCCTTTGGGCTGGGTGCAGTGGCTCACACCTATAATTCCAAGGTAGATGACTTGAGCCCAGGAGTTCAAGACCAGCCTGGGCAACATGGGGAAACTCCGTCTCTACACAAGAACAAAATAAATTAGCCAGGCATGGTGGTAGGCTCTTGTAGTCCCAGCTACTAGGGGGCCTGAGGTGGAAGGATCGCTTGAGCCAGTGAGATCAAGGCTGCAGTGAGCTGTGATCACACCACTGCACTCCAGCCTGGGCAACAGAGCAAGACTTTGTCTCAAAAAAGAAAATAAATGTCTTTGTTTCACTATGCTCTTAAATAATTCTGTACCTGGGTTACAGAATTCAGCATAAATTACCATAATTTTCCAACAGCTCATTGAAGACATTGTCTCATTGGCTTGTATCCAGTGTTGCTAATGAAATTAATGAGGAAACTCTGATCCTTATTTCTTTGAGTTTTAAAGTTTTTCTGCTTTGGTAGCTTTTAACATTTTTCTATTTTCATAGCTTTCTTCACTTTGGGAATCTTTTTAGCTATTAATGAAATACTACTGTCTCCCATTTTCTCTCTCTCTGCCTCTGGCATTCCTACTAGATGAAAGCTTGAATGTCATCATCCAGGTTTTATGCCTCTTAACCTTTTCACTTTTTTTTCTTCGTGCTTTAATCTGCAAGACTCCCTCAACTGAATGCTCCATCTTGTTAATGCACACTTCAGTGTGTCTCTGCTGTCACTCGGCCTGTCTCTCTTTCATGGCGGTGGGCTTCCTCAGGCATCTGGCACTTCTTCAGTTCACACTAGTTTTCTGGTTTTGAATTCTGCACCTGAGTTTCAGGATTCAACAGCACTCTCAGATGAGTGCAGCCTCAGGTTATGTGGGCCTTGGCTTCTCCCATGGCTTCTTAAGAACTTCCTTGTTTATTTCTGTGATCTCAGGTGCCCCCCTTTATGACTTCAAGCCCAACTCTATAGACAGTAATTTCATTTCTCTATCTGTTCTATCATTTATAAGGGCACAGCATGGAGGGGAGGGCCTTTCAGACATTTTTCTTGCCCCATTTTAAGTCCCTAAATTACACTTAAAAAAATACCAGCAAAACTTTTGCCTTTTATTTAGGAAGAGTAGAGAACTCTGACATGAGTTTGGAGTAGGCGAGTGTATGTGTGTTTGCGTGCCTAGGCCGTTTAAACTTGCTATGTAATGTATTTCAATAAATGTTTCAGTGTCGGTACAATGAACAATTCAACTTAATGATAGGCCGATCTGGAATCTCAGTAAAATTTACTTTGGGTGTTTTTTTTTAAGCATTAATATCTATAGGAAGACCTAGTAGGAGTGGCTGACAAAGGTTAATAAATATTATGAGAATATGCTTGTTTTTGATGTGAATGTTGTGGCTCAGGCCACCCTGAAATGAAATTCACAGGGTTGGTTTAGATGTCTTCTCCCACACCTCTCCTTACAATCTGCCTTACAAATGCAGACCCTCCCATCTGAGGCCTGGGTGTAACCCTCAAACATGACAGATGCCAGCAGGAAATATCCACCCTGCCTTAGCTGTAACTCTTGAGTCCTTGTCCATGATATCCTAAAAGGCCACCAGATGGAAACGTGAGGCTGTGAAAAGAGATGTACCACCCCTTGTAAATGGGGATTGACCCTGCTGCTTTCTTAAAAGAAATGGTCTTTATTGAACGTCAAACAAGCTTTGAGGAATTTTTCTTTGTTGAATGTAGAATAAAGAGGGCGTTACATGAATGCCTATGCATTTCGGCTTTGGAGAGGAATCCTTATATCCATTCCGGCAGCATGGAGATAAAAAGTCTGTCCTTCTGTATTCACATTTCGTTAATGTCACTTACTTCCTTTTCTCTCTCCCTGGTCTGTGCGGACCGTATCATCTCTACCTCTTCTCTTTCTTGTCCTCTTCTTTGCCGCCTGGAACCAACTTTTCATCCCTCTGGCCTTTGTCTCTTCCTACTTTCTGGCCATATGTGGACCAGAAAAATAATTATCAAAATGATTTGTTGTTTTACTTCTTACAAATATATGATCCTGTTTTCACTGCAAAAGCCAATGAGTAAGAATTTTTACCATTCCTTCACTGTAAAAAACAAAACTGAGGCCAGGAGTGGTGGCTCCCGCCTGCAGTCCCAGCTACTTGGGTAGCCAAAGCGGGAGGATTGCTTAAGCCCGGGGGGGTTGAGGCTGCAGTGACCTATGATTGCACCATTGCACTCCAGCCTGGGTGACAGATTAAGATACTGGGTAACTCTGTATCTTAACAACAACAAAACACCTGACAAAAAAACTCCTGCCCTCTGCCAAAACTAACAGAATTATTTAAAAAATCTTTTATTGAGTTATAATAATCCAACCCAAAATTGTACCTATTATCACTGTATGTCTCAAATAATTTTCACAAATAAAAAACGCAGTCATTTAACCAGGACTCAGATCAGGAAATGGAACATTACCAGCGTCCCTGAAACCTCGTTCTGTCCACATCCAGTCTCTACCTTCCTCTCATCTGAGGGCAATCATCACCCAGACTTCTGATAGCACAGATTAATTTCACCTGTTTTTGTGCTTTATAAAAATGGAATGAAATGTCCTAGTTTTTGTTCCTCTTGGAGCTGACCTGAGACAAGGATTTGGTGACAGTTCCTTTATTTGGGAGACAGAGGGCCCACTGGGTGGGACATGAAGAAGTGAGCCAGGAAAAGGCAGGCAGCAGCCAATTTAAAAAATATGTTACAAGGCCAGGCGCGCCGGCTCACCCCTGTAATCCCAGCACTTTGAGAGGCTGAGGCAGGCAGATCACCTGAGGTCAGGAGCTCCAGACCAGCCTGGACAATATGGTGTAACCCCATCTCCACTAAACATACAAAAATTAGCCAGGTGTGGTAGTGCATGCCTGTAGTCCCAGTTACTCCAGAGGCTGAGGCAGGAGAATCGCTTGAACCGGGAAGGCAGAGGTTGCAATGAGCTGAGATCGTGCCACTGCACTCCAGCCTGGACCACAGAGTGAGATTTTGTCTCAAAAAAAAAAAATAAATAAAAGTGGGCTGGGTACGGTGGCTCACGCCTGTAATCCTAGCACTTTGGGAGGCCAAGGTGGGTGGATCACCTGAGGTCAGGAGTTCAAGACCAGCCTGGCCATAATAGTGAAACCCCATCTTAAAAAAAAAAAGTGTTAGGAAGCAAATAATCACAGTGGGTGACTGGAGCGGCAACCTCTGGAAAATGCTGCCAATATGCTCCTTGGAATTATGCTACTCCAGAGGGAAGGGGGACTTGCTTGTCCCACTAATGTCCCTTTTCTGCTCCAGCGTCCTACACAAGATGCTGCTTTGCATTTAGTTGTTGCAGCCCCTTAGTCCCTTTTAATCTAGGACAGTTCCTCTGTCTTTTTTTAAATTTCACGACCTTGATAGCTTTGAAGAGTACTTCCCAGTTATCTTGTAGGTTGTCCCTCATTCGAACAAAATTGGGTTTGTCTGCCTTACTTCCTGTCTGAAGGAAAGTAAACTAAGGCACAGAGAGAGTAAGTAAGTTGCTTAAGGTCACACAACATATATGTAATAGAGGCAGGACTTGAATCCGGATCATCTAGCTCTGGAGTGCTGTGTCTTAACCACTAAGCTACAGTGAGTTCTTAAACTGTAACATACAACAATTAGTCAAATTATTGTATGTTACATAGTGGTAGCAGGTGTTCTTATCTGGAAAGGTTTTTTTTTTTTATGGTTTTTACAAATATTAGAAATTACATTAATATGTTAAATTAAATATATATATATAGACCTCGCAGTGGCTCACACCTGCAATTGCAGCACTTTGGGAGGCCAGGGTGGGTGGATCATGAGGTCAGTAGATGGAGACCATCCTGGTCAACATGGTGAAACCCGGTCTCTACTAAAAATACAAAAATTAGCTGGGCATGGTGGTACCCACCTGTAGTCACCGCTACTCGGGAGGCTGAGGCAAGAGAATCGCTTGAACCTGGGAGGCAGAGGTTGCAGTGAACTGATATCACACTGCACTCCAGCCTGGACAACAGAGCGAGACGGAGGCAGGGTTCAAGCGATTCTCCTGCCTCAGCCTTGCCAGTAGCTGGGATTACAGGTGTGCGCCACCACACTCAGCTAATTCTTGTATTTTTAGTAGAGACAGGGTTTCATCATGTTGGCCAGTCTGGTCTCAAACTCTTTTTTTTTTTTTTTGAGTATCCCCACAGTTTATTTTTGTTTCTTTTTCTTTTTTAACAGAAGATTCCCAAACTAGAGTGTCCCCACAGTTTAGAGGCCTTCTGGGGGAACGACTTGGGGTTCACCTTGCTGTATTTAGCTGATCCTTTGAACTTCTTGGAGGCCTTGAAAAAGGAATGCAGCCTGAACGAACTCTCTAGAAACCCCCAGCCCTGCCCAGGTGGACTGGACAAAAAGCATGGGTGTTGATGGGTGGAATGGGAGCAGAGAGGCACCCGGGGGACACTGTAGGAAGTTCCTCAGGGTTAGAGGCTGCACTCGTGGGAGGGGACCACCGGGGCAGCCTGGCATCCTTGATCCCTGCCCACTCCCTGCCCCAGTGAACCAAGAAACCAGGCAGTCAGGTTCTGGGGGCTGCTTTTATGGGGACGACCTGACAGAGGGCATGGTCCATACAAAACCAGGAACAATACATACATATATATATTATATACAGAGACGCGGTCCTCCAGACAGCTGGACAGGGTGGCCACTGGTCCAAGCAGCCAGCAACAGTCCCGCCAACCCGGTTCCGCCCCCTCCATCTTCCGGGGTGAAGTGCGTGGGCCCAGGACTGAGATGGCCAGCTCCTTCAGGGGATGGGGGCACATCTGGGGGTAGGAAGGGGTGGGGACAAGAAATACTGATAGAAGTCATGGTCTATTTACAGGGGACTAGAAGCCAAAACGGATGGGATGGGTGGTCTGTTTTTAAAAAATGAACAAAAACCCAGATTTAGGGCAGAGGCATGAAGTGGCAAAATGAGATGGATTCTGAAAGGGGAGGGGACCTGGGGGGGCCTCACCTCCCTTGGTCCGAGCCCCAATTTGGGGTTAAAGTGGGGAAACAAAGTCGATTTCACTTAGAAGGCAGGCTTCCAGCAGGGCAGCCCTGGTCTCCAAAAAGATGAGTAGTAGTAAAATTTTGCCCTCCAGTCAAAACATTGGAAAAACAGTGGGGGGTGGGGGTGGGGTGAGGCTGACTCCCTTCGATATCAGTACAAGGCTTCCAGGCATCACCTTGGGCTGGGCAGGCAGAGCAGAACAGGATAGGCCCTGGCTCTCCAGTGAGAAATGGTCCCCTTGCCTAAGGCCAGGGCCTCTGTAGCCAGGTCCCCCAAGCTGACCTCCTCTCCTCCCTGGCATTCCCAGCCTTGACAAGGAAACCTAGACCCGACAGGCCACATAAGAGTTCCAGGGGGAGGTTATGGCTATTTGGCACCTGGGAGAGGGGAGGCACAAGGAGAAATTGAGGGCAGCTGCCCCAGGAAATGGGGAGCTGGGGACCAGGTATCCTGAATTCTCCCTTCTTCCTACTCTCACTCCCCTGTTCCCGAAGCACACAGGAGAAATCAGTGCAGGGCCAGGGCCAGGGCCAGGCCCAGCCCCCGGGCTCTGGTGGGGACTCTATCCCTCCCAGGACAGGGAAAGGGGATGGGGGAGGTTTTGAGGCAACCCCCCACCCCCAAGGCAGGAAGGTCAGAATGCAACAGAGACAGCACAATGATGGGGGAGAGGGAAGGGCCGAGAAGGTAGAATCTCAAGTCAAGAGGCCCAGAGGCCACCCAGGTGCCCCATGGGCAGGGAGCAGCCTCCAGTTGGCGAGATGCTGGGAGAGCCCCAGCCCCGTTCCAGTCCAGAGACAAACGCTGGAGTGTGAAAAGTCTGGCAGTTTGATCTGCAGGTGCATGTGTCCTACCACCAGGCCAGCCCTCGGCAGCCCTCAGCCTCTATGCCTCAGCCCCATGGGGCAAGAAAGAGCCACCCTTCCGGCCACCTCTGTCTGCCCAAGCCATCTTAAGGGGGCCTGTGATATGAGCCCTCTGGTCCCTGAAGCTGGGGGAGGTGGGGTGGAAGGGTGGGGGGAGTTGGGGCACCTGTCCCCAGGCTGGTGGGGGAGGGGTGGGGTGTTGAGGACAGGGGAGGGAGGACAGTGGTAGGGGGTTAATTATTGTCCAGTCAAGGAATGATTCCTGTTAAGTAGAATTGGAATTCCTCAGTGTTTGCAAGTTTCCTTCTAGTTCTGAGATCTTGTCCAGGAGCTTGTCCATCTCCTCCTTTCTGGCCAGCTCCGATTCCTCCAGAACCTGACGCTGTGCCGTCTCCTTTTTCAGGAACTTGATCTCCTTCTGCTGGTAGTCCTTGATGAGGCGCTTAGCCTTGCTGTACTTGCACTCCAGGGCCTGGTACTGTGCCTGGGTCTCCCGCAGGTGCTCATCTACAGCCTGGCACAGGCTCTGGGCCTCGCCCCAGTAGCCTTCCAGTTTCTCCATGCACTCCTTGTTCTCCTCCACGCTCTGCTCCAACTGGGCCTTCTCCACCCGCCAGCGCCCCTTCTCCTGTTCCAGGCTCTGCAGCTTTCTTTTCAGCTGCTGGATCTCTGCCTCGGTGACCGCATGCTTGATCTGGAGCTCCTTGAACTTGTGCACCAACTTCTCGGGCTCCATGTCCACAGGGGACAGCGCGTCCTCGTTCTCCGCTAGCTCAAACACCTCAATGGCCATCTCGCCACCTGGGAACGTGGGGCTCAGCTCCTCGTCCTCATCAGTGGCGTACTCTCCCGTCTCCTCGTCATCCTCCCCATACTGGGCATATCTTTGCTCCATCATCTCCCGCTGCCATCGCTCCTGCTCCAAAGTCTGCTGAATTAGCTGGGCCACTTCGCTCTGCTCTCCTGGCCGCTCCCGGCCAATCATAAACCGCACTCGGCCCTTGGTGTTCTGGAGCACGGATGCCGCAAAGCTCTGGGTCATTCCCACCAGACTCGTTCCATCCACCTTACCAGGAGGTCGTTCACCTGGATCCTGCCATCCCAATGAGCCGCACTGCCCTCCGTCACTGTCTTGACGAAGATGCCCAGCTTCTCCAGGCCCATGTCCGCTCCGGCCCCCATGCCGATGATGCTGATGCCCAGGCCCTCGGAGTCCTTCTCCAGCTCCATAGGGAACAACTCCAGCCTCTCCACCTGCTTCTCCAGCTCGTACTCAGCAGAGGCCGCCATGGGATCCACATCCTCGTTGCGACGATCGTAGTCCTCATTGGAGTAGGTGCTGAACACTTGGATCAGGGCGCCGGATCTTCCGGCTCGGGGCCGGGTTCTCCTCCGAGAGCCCCGGGATCTCCACGCACTCCGACTCGGGCTCGTAGGGGGGCTCCCCATCCTCCTCGTCTTCTTCGTCGTCCTCCTCCAGGGCACTGCCCGCAGAGTCCTCACCGAGCCCACTGTAGGCGCTCACGTCCACCAAGTCCACCTCCGAGAAGTCCTTCTTCTTGGATTCATCTACCTCCTCGGGGGCCACGTCCGGGGCCCGGCCATTGCCCACCCTCCGCTCTGGCGGCGCTACCACCGCCGCCGCCTCCTTCTCCGAGGCCGCTTGGGCCTTTGGCTCTTCGGGCGAGGGGCTGGCTGCGGTTGCCACGGTGCCGCCATTCTCCAGGGCCACGTGGACCGTCACCTCGGCCTGGATCACCTCCCCGGGCGCCGACTCGGCCTCCGACTCCCCGCTCTCCTCCACCTCCACCGGCTTAATCTTGCGCACCTCCCGGTGCTTGGGGGGCGGCCGGGCGGGGGCCACTCGGTGCTGCGGGGGCTGCTGCCCTGTGGGACAGCGCTCCTTCTCGGCTGGGGCATCCCCCGACGGGGCGGGCGGCGGCGGCTGGAACACCCGGGACTGCTTGCTGACCAGCTTCGAGCTGACCTGGCGCCCCCCTACGGCCCTGGGGAGCCCGGGCCCGTGGTGGAGGCCGGTCCTCGAGTCGGCCTTCTCGAAGACTGCGCTGAGTGGGATGACCATCGGGGACACGGCGTCGGGATCGAGCTTTTCCAGCGCCTCGGTGCTGCCGTTGAAGCGCACCACCACGTCCAGCTCCTCCGGTCCTGCAGGTCGGCGCCCTCCTGTCTCAGCGGCCGCCTTGTCGCCGCCTGCGGCTTCCGGGGCGCTCCGTTCGAACAGCTTCCGCGTCTCCTGCAGCCGGGACGGCGGGTGCGGCGGCGGCGCGGGCTGCGCGGAGGGCGCGGGCTTGGAGTCGAAGCGGCTCACGCGCTCCGACACGCTGATGCCCAGCTTCAGCAGGGCGCTGTGGTCCACGTTCTAGTTCAGGCTGCTGGCCCGCAGCAGCGACAGGCGCACGCCGCGCTCGGACGCCCGCGGGGCCCGGGCCAGGCCCGCGCCGCCGCCCGCCTCGCCCGAGGGCCTGCCGTCGTGCACATCTGCAGGAACATACGTTTGATGCGATGGACGTTGGAGCCATATTTCTTGTGGTGGGCCCCCTTGGGTACCTCGTCGGGCCCGGGCGCGTCGGGCGGCTTCAGTGCCTGGATGCCCGCCTCGTAGGCGCTGCGGTACGGGGAGGCGCTCCAGAGAGGACCCCCGGTCCCCCGCGGCTCCGTCTTCATCATGGTGGGGGGGAGCCGGATTCGCATTCCCCCGCTATCCGCTCCCCACCTTAACAGGCGGCTGGCCAAGTCGGGACCACCGCCCCCTCCTCCCGATAAAAGAAACCCCAGGAGGCCTTTTTTAGGGTCCCCCAAAACCAAGCTGCCAAAAACAGTTAATCCCGCTTTTTTAAAAAAAATCTCCAAGAGCCCTGTGTGTCGCCTCCCCCAATCAAGCTGCCGAAAACAGCCAACCCCGCTTTGAAAGCCCGAGCGGCCTGGTACTGTGACCCCCACCCAAATTAGCACAGGGGTGGCTGGGGCTGGTGGGAGCGAGCGCCCTGCCCGCGAAGCAGCCGCGGCGTCGCCGGCTCGCATCGTCCGAGGCAGTGTCAGCGGGGCTGGCAGCCAGGGCGTTCCCCAGTCCGGCCGGAGGCCTCGGCTTGTGGCGGGGCCCGGCACCCCGGCGCCCATGGCTGCTCCCCCGGCCCGGGCCGCTCCGCTGCCTCGCCTCCCTCCCTCCCTGCCGTGCCCGGAGCCTCGGTCTTTCTCTGGCTCTGCCCGAGCGGCTGCTCGGTCTCAAACTCTTGACCTCAAGTGATCCACCCAACTGGGCCTCCCAAAGTGCTGTAAATACAGGCATGAGCCATCGTGCCCAGCCTATATATTAGATTTTTAAGTGGAAGATCACTTGAGTCCAGGAAATTGAGGCTACATGCCGCTGCACGCCAGCGTGGGAGACAGAGAGACATTCTGTCTCAAAAAACAAAAACTCCAAACAATTGTGTTCTAAGTAGGATATGGAGTAATCATGACCTTTAGCACTGTACTGCAGCAGTCTATCATCTAATAAGTGATTGTGTGATCTAAATTCACAATATGGGGTGATTCATAATGCTACAAAGTTGGTTTGTTTAAAATTAAAGCTTAATATAACTAAATAAATCATTATTTTAATAAAACCAGCATGCCATGTGAAAACAAAATCCACATACAGAAATCATCTCATTTATAGGGAGAAGATACCTCACTGTGCAATAGTTTTCTCATCTGAAATAAAGAAGTGTAATAGAGCCTATTTCACAGAATTATGTGCAATTAAGGAAATAATATGTGGAGAGCATTCAGAAAAGCTTGGCACATGAAAAGCACTCAAGAAGTGTACATGTCCTCGGCATAATAAATATGTAGGAAAAATCCACAAGGAATATTATTCTCAATGGAGAAACAATTGAAGGCTTCTCCCCTAAGATCAGGAACAAGACAAGGTGCCCACTTTCACCATTTCTATTCAATATAGAACTAGAAGTTGTAACCAGACTACTTAGGCAAGAAAAATAAATAAAAGGCATTCTGAGTAGAAAGGAAGAAGTAAATTATCTTCATGTTTGTAGGTGACATGATCTTACATGTAGAAAACCCTAACTTACACAAAATACCTGTCAGAGCTAATAGTGGAATTCAGCAAAGTGGCAAGATACAAAATAAACACTTTTGGCTATTACAAATAATGTTGCTGTAAATATTTGCATACAAGTTTTTGTAGGTCCACCTTTTCACGTCTCTTGGGAGACGTGACTCAATCATGGTGTCAATGCAACCGGCAGTAAAAGTACATCATACAACAGGATCCTTTTTCTCTCACCATATTGACTAAAGCAAAGTGATTCTAGCACAACCTTTGTAAACCTAAGCCAAGTGTTCTGTGATGTTCCTTCCAGTTTTCAAATCTAAACTTTCACTATCACTATTTCAACTTCAGCATCACAGCCTTGGTGCCACATTGACCTGCTTGAAGCCCTTCCTGTAAAGGCTGTTTTTGTTCCTAAATCCTTGTTACACCGAAAGTGAAGCATTTCTTCCTGCATCATTGTTGAGCACTACGCACTGAAGCTCTGGGCCCCTGCCCTGTCCCACGTGGCCTGTGTAGTGCCAGCCATAAATACAGACACAAAGTGACTTATGGACCTTGCTACAAATTCCAAGTGAAGACAACAAGAGAGAAATGATGAAATCAGTAATAAAAATTATCAGTCTCTTTTCCTTCAATGTAGTATACTATATAGGTAATTACTTAGAGTGCCAACTGAAGAGGAAGACTTACCTAACACTTCTAGGACATCTCTGCTCCTATTTTAAGAGACTAATAATTTGGACACTTTTCATAGTCTTTGTAAATGGTTTTGTTTGTGTAACTGAAGTTCATGACATCATGTGAAGTACAGAACAACAGAGCTAATAATTCTTTGGCCTGCTTTCTCACCCACATACTCCTTATAATTTATTTGGTTTTCAATGATTCAAGCAATAGGATCCTACCACTTCCTATTGGCAGCAGTTTTACAGTTTGGTGGTCCCAAAGGTTAGTTCTTCATGCCTAATATGCAGTTGGAGTAGTTTTGTTTTTTTGGTATTTTGTCCTTTAAGTTCTGGGGTACACGTGCAGAACATGCAGGTTTGTACATGGGTATGCACATGCCATAGTGGTTTGCTGCACCCATCAACCTATCATCCACATTAGGTATTTCTCCTAATGCTACCCTCCCCTAGTCCCTTACCACCCAACAGGTCCCAGTGTGTCCTGTGACCATGTATTCTCATTGTTAGACTCCCACTTATGAGTGAGAACACATGGTGTTTGGTTTCCTGTTCTTGTGTTAGTTTGCTGAGAATGATGGTTTCCAGCTTCATCCATGTCCCTGAAAAGGACATGAACTCATCCTTTTTTATGCTGCATAGTATTCCATGGCATATGGTGTATATGTGCCACATTTTCTTTATCCAATCTGTCACTGATGGGCATTTGGGTTGGTTCCAAGTCTTCACTATTGTGAACAGTACCACAATAAACATACACGTGCATGTGTCTTTATAGAAGAATGATTAATAATCCTTTGGGTATATACCCAGCAATGGGATTCCTGGGTCCAATGATATTTCCAGTTCTAGATCCTTGAGGAATCACCACACTGTCTTCCACAAAGGTTGAACTAATCTACATTCCCACCAACAGTGTCAAAGCATTCCTATTTCTCCACATCTGTTGTTTCTCCAGGATCTGTTGTTTCGTGACTTTTTAATGATCGCCATGCTAACTGGCGTGAGGTGGTATCTCACTATGGTTTTGATTTGCATTTCTCTAATGACCAGTGATGATGAGCTTCTTTTCATGTTAGTTGGCTGCATAAATGTTTTCTTTTGAGAATTGTCCATTCATATCGTTCGCCCACATTTTGATGGGCTTGTCTTTTTCTTGTAAACTTGTTTAAGTTCTTTGTAGATTCTGGATATTAGCCCTTTGTCAGATGGATTGCAAAAATGTTCTCCCATTCTGTAGGTTGCCTGTTCACTCTGATGATGTTTCTTTTGCTGTGCAGAAGTTTAGTTTAATTAGATTCCATTTGTCAATTTTGGCTTTTGTTGCCATTACTTTCAGTGTTTTAGTCATGAAGCCTTTGCCCATGCCTATGTCCTGACTAAAATCTATGTAATATTGATGAGATTATAAATCTGAAGTTTTAACACTAACAAAAAGAAACCCAGGTCATTTTGCTAAGTCTTGTTTCTATTTTGTTCCTGACAGTCAGTAGAAAGGCAGTTGTATTTGGTTATGTTAGTCCTATCTATTTTTGTTAATTTTATTATTTGCAAAAATGTTTTGTGTGTATTCTATTTATAGAAAGATAATGATATAACATTTTTGTTAAATATGTATATTATTTATGATAAAATGAAATGTGTTTTTGTTTCTTTGTTCCCAATTAATGTACATCAATTTTAACATACATTAAAGCAATAGCAAAGAAAATAAATGCCATAGAAGTCTCTTTTCATGTTTACATGTAGAGATACACTGCTTCCTAAGGATCTATAAGGAAAGATGTGGATTTTAATTCTAAAATCAGAGTTTCGGATGCACCTAAAATTTAAGCAGCAAAAATTTTATTAATCATTAAACTCAAGCAAATTCCAATCACAGAAGCAGAATGAATTAAAGCATGTTTTAATTGAATATGCTTCCTAGGTTTCTCCTGGCAAACCTGTTATTGTTTCATGATCCACTTGAAGAAATGAAGATACATGGGAAAATAGTCATTGCCCAAGAGAGCCTTCCATTTTATAAATGCTCGATTTATGCTGAAACAATCTGAATAGAAACAGTGCTTTTTTATGCGTCTGGTTGGAGGACAGAAAATCCTAAAACTTTCCTATACACCTGTTGGACCCACAACTTGCTATTGAGCTCCAAATCCAAATCAGGAAGCTCAGGCACAAACCGAGAGTTGGCTTCTCCCTAGTAATCTAAACAGATGCTTAGTGAGCCTCAGATGCATTTTCACACCACCTTCTGCTGATTGCTGCTTTGGCAAAATAAAGGTTAGCCACCAGTCTACCAAACGCCTGGTATGTCAGCATTCTCCATCATACTCTGAGACATGAGTATGAGCGAGACATGACTCTGTAAGTAGGAGCTTAAAGTGTTTCAGGGAGACATAAATCACTAGACATAAATCTAGTGAGAAGTGAATTAGTAATATATGAGAGCATGTCATTTCATGCCAAAGCAGGCGCTATGAACTTTGTTACATTAGTATGTAAGTTAAGGCAGCTGGGAGAGGCAGACTAGAAAATATAGCTGTTAAGCTAAGTCCTGAGAGAAGAGCAACTGCACCTTCCACCTTCCGCATGCAGGGCTCTCCTCAGCACATCTTCCCCATGCTTTCCCATTGCTCATTTTCCTCCAGTGGAAAGGAGGGAAAGGGCAAAGTCCACATGCTGAAGCAGAGGGGCTGGTGGACTTGGAAAGGTGGATAAATAGGTGGGCCCAGGATAATATTGGTGAGAATGCTGCTTTTTGTTCCTTCAGTTACAGAGCTCTTGAGCTCGTGGCTATAAGCATAGACTTGGGAGCGAGCCTGATTGGGAATTTAAGTCCCCACTTCACCTTTTATGAGCTCTGGGATCCTGGACACTCCACCTCTTACTATTCAGTTTTCTCATCTGGGAAAAGTAGATAACAGGACTTAAATCTTAGGATTCAGAAGCGTTAAAGGATTAACTCACGTTAAGGTAAGTGAAACGAGGGAGAGGCAACTGTTCAGACAAGGAATAAAAGGAAATTGACAGGACTAGAATTTCTATTTGAATCATTCAGGGTGTCTGCTACAACTTTAGATTCCTACGCCTTGGCCCGAGGAACGGAGATTCATTAGTTCGGGGACCCAAGATGCTGTTTTATAAAAAGAAACTTACAAAAAGTCACAAAAATTATGCAGCGTTTCTGTATGCCCTTACCATTTCCCCACTAATGTGAACATCTTGTATCGACATCGTACATTTGTAAAAACTAAAAAGTCAGTGTTGGCACGTTACTCCTAACTCCAGACTTCATCAGATTTTCCACTCACGCTCTTTATCTGTCCCAGGATCAAATCCAGGATACCACACTGCATTTAGAGAAGTTGCATTTTTCACAAGCTCTTCTAGCTGCTGAGAGGGAGGTGGATGGGGATCTCATCTTCAAAAACACTGGGACATTTAGAGGCCCGAACCAAAATTGCTGCATTCCCAAGTTGGGGAGGTGAAATGCAATTGTGAAGAGCAGAATTGGTGGAGGAGATGAATACAGCAGACTGATTTTAGAATTAAAGAGGGAATCCTCTAGACTACGTGAGAGGGAGTTACCTTCAGAACAAGGCATTAATGCCGGGGAAAAGAGGTTTTGGAAGGAAGGGGTACAACCTCATCCTCAGGCTAGATTGAGAATGCCTAAGTAAGGCTGTGAGTAGGTCAGAATCAGCAAGTGCAGCAAATTGGGAACAGGTGTTTCAGAGAACACACACAGAGGACTCACATAAAGGAAATTAAAAGGGGTCAGTTAGCCTGCAAGCTACATGCAACCTGGGTGTTCTGGAACCTGGTGTTAATGCTTTGGCAGTGGGTCACAATGAAAAACATCAAGCACTGCCACAGTGCAAAGTAGCAGAAAGGGTAAGGGTGAGGCTGGGAAGATTTTGTTTAAGGAGAGTTCTAAGGGTCTTGGGTGAAGCAGGGGTTGGAAGGGGAGGTGGATAAAGCACTCTGACTGTGATCAGTTGTCACACTGAGGAGACACAGGAGTCCCCAGCTCGGGTGACAGGTAAATGTTCGTAGAGTTGAGAAGGTGAGGATAAAGCAATATATATTTTTAAGAAGCCAGCAGCCTGTTTTTGGAATCCATGGAGGTTTTTTTTAAGGAGATACCACCCATATTTTACTAAAGACCTTAGGTTCTAGGCCTATCACTGAGTTTTCCTAATCACAGTCCAATTGCTCAGCTTCCTTACAGCAGTTCTAAGAGTCACCTAACCTGTTCCTTCTCAAAGAACGTTAACCATTTTTCACTGGACTCAAGATTCTTATAATGTCTATACCACTTTTCTTTCCCACTAAGTTGTTCTTTACCCTAGAAATCCTAAACCACAAGCTGATATTCTTTAAATTTCACATTAAGTACAAGTTCTGTCACTTGTCAAATGCATTTGAAAAAGTTCAACAGAAATTGCTGGAGAGGATGTGGAGAAATAGGAATGCTGTTACACTGTTGGTGGGAGTGTAAATTGGTTCAACCATTGTGGAAGGCAGTGTGGCAATTTCTCAAGGATCTAAAAATAGAAATTCCATTTGATCCATCAATCCCATTACTGGGTATATACCCAAAGGATTATAAATCATTCTGTTATAAAGACACATGCACATGTATGTTCATTGTGGCACTGTTTACAATGGCAAAGACTTGGAACCAACCCAAATGCCCATCAGTGATGGACTGGATAAAGAAAATATGGCACATATACACCATGGAATACTATGGAGCCATAAAAAATGGGGAGTTGTGTCCTTTGCAGGGACATGGATGAAGCTGGAAACCATCATTCTCAGCAAACTGACACAAGAACAGAAAACCAAACACCACATATTCCCACTCGTAAATGGGTATTGAACAATGAGACCACATGGACACAGGGAGGGGAACATCACACACTGGGGTCTGTTGTGGGGTCGGGAGTTAGAGGAAGAATAGCAGGGGATGGGGAGATTGGGGAGGGATAACATTAGGAGAAATACCTAGTGTAGGTGACGGGGGTGATGGATTCAGCAAACCACTGTGGCATGTGTAACAACCCTGCAAGTTCTGCACATGTACCCCAGAACTTAAAGTACAATAAAAAAAAATAAAGAGAGAGGAAAGAAAGAAAAAAGAAAGCAAGAAAGAAAGAAGAAAGAAAAAGAAAGGAAAGAAAGAAAAAGAAAGTGAAAGAAAGAAAAAGAAAGAAAGAAAAAAAGAAAGAAAGAAGGAAATTGCCTTAGCAACCTGTGTCCTAGGAGGCAGACTTCACTGAAGGCCTCCTAGATCTTTTGCATTGATCACTGGCACAACGCTGGGCCCAACCAGGTAAATAAGTGTCTGGCCATTAAACTTAAGGTCATTTAATCCTTAACTTGATAGATTCTGGGTGTTTTCTACAAATCTGCATAGAAACTAGCACTTACCTGGGAGATTTCTCTGCCAGTTGTCAAAGGATTTTCCAAGTAGTTCCATACTCAAGGATGCTGTGCGATGGAAAAATGAAGCCACAGAAATCTTAAATGTGTTAGGAAAAGGGCTGGGTGATGAAAGATTCTAGCGAATCTGCACACCGCAGCAAAGTGTTTCCAGAAACACTGCATAACCTAAATACAGAATCAAGAATAATTTGGCTTTTGGTTAAGATTGGCTTTGGCATGTTTTTTTTTAAACCAAGGAATAGTGTATTTAGAAATGTGGGAAAACTACATCAAAAAAATGAACTTTGAGTTGCAATAAAATCAGACAGTGTTGCTGGATTTCAGTAATGTATGGGCATCTAGGTTACAAAAAGAGAACATGTGAATAAAATACCAGGATAAAATTTCTCTAGAAACGTTGAGCTTTAACATTACATAGTTCACCTCAGAATAAACTATATAGAACCGTCAATAGGCAACCGCTTTTATGCTACAAAAATGGCCATTTCACTTACTTCAAATCCATATTTCAGATCTTTGTCTTTTCTTTGTAATGAAGATGTAAACGTTTTAGTTCACACTATACCAGAGTTAAAATTTCACTGGTGTCTGTATTACAAATGTTAAAATAATCCTAAAAATGAAAGTAAATTTGAGCTTTGGTTGTCAATCTTTTTCATAGTCTTATGTTAGAGAACTAATCTTTCCCAGGTATCAAACTCTATGAAATCTGCCATAGTTACCACCTACTACTAACTTAGTTTCCATGTCCCGTAACAGTTGTCAGAGAACCTACCCACTTTCAGTGACATTTATATTCTTATTCCAACTTGACCTCATTTTTCATTTATCAAAATGACTATATTGCCTTCTGGAATTTAAGCCAAAGGAAAGAACGATATTACTGGTCCCTATTCTATTGATTTACTCTATTTTTGTCACCTAGGCTGAAGTGCAGGCATGATCACGCCTCACTGCAACCTCTGCTTCCCAGGCTGGAGTGATTCTTGTGCCTCAGTCTCCCAAGGAGCTAGGACCATAGGCAACTGCCACCATGCTCAGCTAATTTTTGTGTTTTTAGTAGAGAAGAGGTTTTGCCATGTTGGCCAGGCTGGTCTTGAACTGCTGGGTTCAAGTGATCTGCCCGTTTCAGCCTCTGAAAGTGCTGGGATTACAGGCATGAGCCACTGCACCAGCCCTTACTCTTGAAGTCAAGGATTTATGTCCAATGTCCCTTTGCCAAACTGGTTTTTAAATATTTGACTACTCATATATGTCACAACTTCTAGTTAATGTCATATTAATAAGGTGCAAACCATCTTATAAATAAGGATTCATCACTGACTTTTTCTTCTAAGTTACATCAGATCATTGATTCTAGTCTGCAGTTTATCAAGATAAGATGTTAAGTTGAAGATTTTACCTTAAATTCTAAGGAATTTTTTTAAAATGAAAAATTAAAATGGATAAGAGTATACCAATATTATCAGGATTTAGTGAGAATCACTGAAAATGAGTGGCTAGATTAGTTCTAAAAAAAGCCAGTGATTTTTAATTAAAATGTAAGCTTAAGTCACCCTCTGTATAGAGAAACTTTAACTCTACTTTCTGTACTTACTTTTTCTGTGTAACTGTTTGAAAACCTCCAACACCCTTGTTCTAATTCTACGGTATTCCTGGAAATCCTTTCTCTTTGGCATATTTAATTTTATGTTCTAATGTGTTTTTCCTCTCAGACACAATAATCAACTATTCAAAGATGCCATCTAATGCACTATGTTACTAAGTATTATGGCCAGAGAGTGATTTTAAGTGTAATAAATTATCTTATAATTGAAAAGAGCTTAAGCAAAAACAGAAACAAATATTATATCTTAAACACAGGCATGAATTAAACCAACTTGTGAATGGTTAAGGCAACTTACAAAAATGCTTTAAGACATACCAAGTGAGAGTAGGAAGGAAGACCCCTTCAATCCCTGACAATGCTGCATCTGCTCCTACTGGCTTTGGGAGTTGTTAGAGTCCCATGTTTTTTTTTTCAGAGAAAGTCTCCCTCTGTCCAGGCTGGAATGAAGTGGCATGATCTTGAATCACTGCAACCTCTGTCTTCCTGATTTAAGCGATTCTCCTGCCTCAGCCTCCTGAGTAGCTAGGACTACAGGCACCTGCCACCACACCCAGCTAATTTTTGTATTTTTAGTAGAGACAGGGTTTTACCATGCTGGCCAGGATAGTCTTCATCTCTTGACCTCATGATCTGCCCATCTCAGCCTCCCAAAGTGCTGGGATTACAGGCTTGAGCCATGATGCCCAGCTGAGTCCCATGTTTTAATAGGAATACTGCATTGATTCCAAATGCATGTGCAGCAATATTGGGAGAAAAAAATAGGAAAGAAACAGAAAAGTTATCTTTAACATTTAAAAAGCTTTTATTGTTTTAAAAGCCTTACATAATTCACAGCTATCAGCCCACACACTAAGGAAGTCTCTGTGCATAGGCAGAAGGAACCTTCACTTTGAAGAGGCATCTATAACTGTGTTTACATTAAAACAGACAGAAGAGTGTAAGAGTGTGTTGTTGCCCTGACAAGGTCTTAGTTGTCCTTGAGTTAACTTGAATTGAGGTGTTTCTTCTTTTGAAAATATGAAGTTTTCTAGTTCTGTAGCAGGAGAGGTGGTATTTTCCTGTCTTTTTAGATGAGGGGTTCAGATGTTACATTACCCCTCATTTCTTCCTTTAGGAGAGGATGGCCTTAGCGCACTGAAGATTAGTTAAATCATCAGCACTCAAAAGACCTGTTCTTGGCAGCACTATCTACGTCTCTGTCTTTTCCCATCCTTGAAAAAGCCTAAGAATGTCAAACAGAAAAGAGGTACAATTTTAAAAAGGGTTCCAACTTTTTAACAGTCACCACTGATAATAAGCCACACATGCAGACTTCTTTAGGTAGTTCAGTTACAGCTACTTAGGCTGAGGTTTACACTGCCAACTTCTGTCAACTCACTAAGGTAATCTCAGGGCTAGAATTAGATTGCTGGAGCAAAGGGGGGCTTGTTTCATTAAGTTACTTAAAAATTAGCTTCCCAAAGATGTCACAGTATTGTGACAGGCTTCTAACAGCAGCATCATCTGTTACCTGTGCACTTGTTCCTTAAATGTAATGAACACAAACTTTTGCAAAAAGTTAGTTTATTAATCTATTCAAATTCTACCAATTTGTAGGAATTATATACTCAAAGCAAATTTTAATGAGGCAGGCATGTGCTGGATTGTATTGGAATGTCAATGAAGTCTAATGACTAAACCATCAAAAGGCACTACACTACACTTGCACATTAATTATGGTAAAAAAGTATTATTTTAAAGTACTTCCAGGGTACTACAGAGCATGCCTATTTTAAATGTTCAACCTTGTCAGCTGTATTTTTACTGTGTAATTACCAAAAGTCACAAACCATAAATATTACTTAGTCCCATGAAAGTTATAAAAGTTATCATTTCCAGTAAAATCCCATGTACTTCCTGCATCCAATACTTCAGACACACACACCTCATACAGTCTAAGTGCAGGTCTCTCGGCTTAGACACTAATGGTTTGTCTAACAAACCCATGGGACTGACTGCACTGCAGTATACACAGTAGAAAATGACATAAATTTGCAAACTGAGTAATAAAAAATAGTCAAGAGTGGTAAGTGCATTATATAATGATGTCTATTCCTAGACATCATTAGGAATAAAATGGCAAGAAATCACTTCTGTATGATTATCTGAAAGGGCAAAGGTTCAAAAGCAAACCATTGACAATGAATTAAACTTGATTAAAACATATATATTTTTTTCAGGCGGAGTCTCACTCTGTTGCTCAGGCTGGAGTTCAGTAGCGTGATCTTGGCTCACTGCAACCTCCGCCTGTAGGGTTCAAGCAATTCTCCTGCCTTAGCCTCCAGAGTAACTGGGCTTACAGGCATGCATCACTACACCCAGCTAATTTTGTATTTTTAGTAGAGACAGTATTTCTTCATGTTGGTCAGCCTAGCCTCGAACTTCTGACCTCACGTGATCCACCCACCTCAGCCTCCCAAAGTGCTGGGATTACAGGCATGAGCCACTGCACTGGGCGGAAGCTTTCCATTTTTCTAATCATAACTTAATATGACTTAGTCACAGATGTTGGCACTGCCGACTGCAAATCCACTTAGTAACTTCATAGTCTTACCTCCGGCTTCTGTGTTCTTTCTCTGTCAAGGAGCTGAAGAGGCAAATCCGCATGGTCTTGTGCCAAAGTGCAAAGATCAAAGTAGTATTTGCTGTAAATGCTGCCAGGAACTTGGATATTATAATCAATTAGCTTCAAGAACTGCCTTTCCAACTCATTCCTGGGGAAGGAGAAACACAACAAAACCAACACAGGACCATGTTAGTTCACCGGGCCAGCTTCAAAAACATTATTCTCATTTAAGAAATGTGGTAAAGCCATCCCGTGCTCTAGTTTATTAGAACGCATGAAAGAACTCACACTGGACAGAACGCTTTCGATCGAAGTAATAACAAGAACGCATGCAACTTTCCCAGCTCTCTTTGAAAATAGAAAAAACTTGTATTGGAAAAAAACATGGATATAAAAAGTGTGTTAATACACTTGATTTTCTATTTCTGTGAAGAATGTCATTGTTTTTGCAGACTTGTGGAGGTACCACGTTGGTGGTCTCGGATAAAACCTGGAGGAATTCTCTGTATTAGCAGACAGGCTCCCTTCTTCCCTTACTTTCCCACAAATGAAGTCTGTCTCTCTGTGCTAGGCTGCCTGGAGCTGGGAGAGGAGCGATACAAGCACCCCTGTGGCCACGACCTCTGGAACAGCACTAGGTCTGTCCAGACGGCACTAGGTCTGAAGTCAGCACAGCATTGTGACTGCACAAGGCCCACTGTAACATCTACCTGCTGCCACTTATGTCACTCAAGGCCCCGGGGCTCTACAATTAGCAGGTAGTGAAGCTAGCCAGGCTTCTGTCCTTCCCTTAAGTGCAGTAAGTTGCCCTGGTCCCTATGTGATAACCTGCTTGTCGTTGGCTTAAACCGACTCTCTCTTTCTTAGCTGAGAGCTGTTCAGGCTTCATGTTAGCTTCTTGAGCCAGACAGACTCCACCTTCGTGTCTTCATTTTAGTTATTCCCCTCATTAAGTAAGTAAATGCAGTATGTAGCTGGGGCAGGATGACACTGGGCACATCCCGGAGTGCATCTGCTGATAAGCGCCTGAGTTAAGCAGTTCCAGCAGAGCCTGGGAATGCAGTTGCTGTTGAGTACCCAGAGCCCCCCTATGTATAAATTGGATGTCTTTTTATGACAGCTCTAGCCCTCGCACCTGGTACTGTTTTATTTCTCACGTACCAGTTTATCTTTTAACTTTTTTGCTTACTCTGCTTCTGTGAAAAAATTGCTTCAGCTAGGTTCCCCCCTCCCTTTTCAAACTAGGGTATAAGAAACCCCTTAACTCTTTCTTGAGGGCCGAGAGAATTTTGGGTGTTAGCCACCTCTTGGTCACTGGCTAAAATAAAGGACTCATAATTCAACCTCAGAGTGTGGCTCATTCCTTGACTCACTTGGGTATAACACCTGGATGGGTTCAAAGGTGCTGCCTGGGAGCCTAGGCTGGAGTCATAAACCTTAGACATCTACCTGGTGTCCTGTTCTACCATGGCTGGAGCTGGCACTGAATCCACCAGGCAAATCCCTTCCCGCTCTTCCTTCCCTTTTCCCTAGGCAGAGTAGCCAGTCCCCACGCACATCATTGCAGTCCCATGGAGCTTAGTGCCAGGTCACCACAGATGTTCACTTAATAATACCCCACGGATGTTCACTTAATAATACCCCAAGGTATTAATCAGCTTGTGAGTGCAGCCTTCCCTGGAACTCATTCTTCAGGGCTGTGGGCTCCCCTCTGGACCAGGGTAGGTCCAGAGATGCCATCCAAGAGCCAAGGCCTGAATCGTGGACTCCTACAGCTCACCTGGTGCTCCGCTGACTGTAGCTGAGCTGGTATCTAAGCTCAAGGAAACTCCTCTTTACTCTTCCCTCACAGCATTTATCAAGCAGAGGGAGTCTCTCCTTGGAGCCACCGCAGCTGACCCAGCACATCTCTGTCTCACTCCAGGCCCATGGCATGTACTACCTGGTCATCACTGATGATGCTTCAGGGCCCAAGGGCTCTTTCATCAGCAAGAGATGAATCCTGCCATCACTGAGTCCTAGCAGGTTCCCTTCTGGCCCAGAGTTTGTCTAGAGATGCTATCCCAAAGCTGGGACCTCAGATGGGGGTTTCGTGACTCTGACCAGTGTCCTCTCCCACTGTGGCTGAGCTAGTATCCGAGTTGCAAGACAAAGTCCTCTTTCCTCCCCTCAAGCCGACGAAAGAAGTCTTTGTCAGAGCTGTGAGCTGCACTGTCAAGGGTTGAAGGAGGGGTGAGCAAACACTCCCTAGCTGCCCCAGCTGCTGTCTCCCAGGGTCCCATGCCCCTCCTGACACACTGGTTCCAAGCGCAGCACGGCACTTGAACTTGCCTAAGAGTTGCAGTCCTTGTGACCTAGACAGGCTTTCAGGTTTATTAAGGACCCCAGAGTATTTTATCCCACAGCAGCCAGGCTTTCACAACTCAAGTTCCATCCACTGGGATGAACAACTCCCCTATGGCTGGGGCGAGTCTAAATGTTTTTTTTTTTTCGGTGGGTGGGCATTGGGTGAGTTCAGCCTTGTTGTGCTTTCTGCTATGACAAGGGAGCACTGAGTTCAGGAAAAGTCCCACAGCTGCTGTGCTCTCCCTGCCCCAAGCATGTAGCCTCTCTCCTTGCCACAGGTTCACAGGGTGGCATCGGCAATACAAGACTGTCTTTTCTACACTGTTCAGTGCCTCTTTCAGTGATATGAAGTTAAACCCAAGTACTACGATCACTTACCTGATTTTTAGTTCTTATGAAGGTGCTTTTTTATTTAGACAGTTGCTAAATTTGTTATTCCTATGGGGAGCACAATTGGCACAGATTTCTATTCAGCCATCAGGCTCCACCTCTGTGACTGCATACATTCTGAATGACAGTCTTATCTGGAGTAATAGGCAAATGTGAAAAAAAAGAAAACCAAAAAGCCAAAACCTCTTGCCGGTGCCTGTCATAATCTTGATCTTCATATGCTGCTGAATGTCATCAAGAGGTGTTTTTTTCAGATTTTTCTAAGTGTCACCCACAAAGCCATTCTCTCTGTCTAGTGGACACTGTGAGAGCCTCTGCTGGAAATGCCTCCCTGGCTCACCCTGCCAACTAGCTCCAAGGCCCTTCCCTTTACAGCACTCAGGAGGCCAGAGTGGAAGAAAGACCCATGAAGCTCTTCTTTCAGTGTCATGTTGGTGCCAACCCCATGACTCAGCAAGATTTCTTGCACTCTCATGGATAACTTGCCCCTCCCACCCCCGCAAATGCTGCTGTGGTTGCACGAGTGCCCTGGGAACCTCCTGAGTGTGGCGAGCATTGGGTGATGCTCCAGCAATGTTTCTCAGACTGCCTGAGGGGAACACTGGAACTTCTAACTCATCAGCCCAATGATGCGACACTCTGAAGAGGGAGGGGACGGGGCACAGGGATCTGTGGCTATTCTGTATCTCAAGGTTTCTATAAAACAGATCTTCAGATAAAAGCAGGGAGAACACCAGCAAAAGCAAGTACACAATGTATGACTCAGGGTGAAGCTACAAATTTTCCCCAGTCCACAGGCCCCAGACCTGTCAATGGCCAAACAATGATTTCAAAGGCCAGACATGTGCTCCTTACAGAGAGACTGGAACTTGCAGACAGCTTGTAAAAAGCCATAAGGATATTTACTGTACTATTATTTTCTGGTAGTACACTGGTAAAATGTTTGCCAAAAATATCCACAGAAAAATATTTTTCAATTTATGAGCAGATTATTACAATAACAATTTACCAAGACCTACCAATGAGCAATGAAAATATGAACAGTTGTTCTAAAATGTGATGTTTATGCCCATTGCCATTATCAGTACAATGTAAACTTTAAAAATAGTTCTTAAAGTGTTAAGTTTACGGGACCAAAAAGTCTTGAGAAATGATTAGAAAGTTCACAAAGACAGCTGGGCATAGTTGCTCATGCCTGTAATCCCAGCACTTTGGGAGGCCAAGCAAGGCAGGTGGATCACCTGAGGCCAGGAGTTTGAGACCAGCCTGGCCAACATGGTGAGACCCCGTCTCTACTAGAAATACAAAAAATTAGCTGGATGTGGTGGTGGATGCCTGTAATCCCAGCTACTCGGGAGGTTGAACCGCTTGAATCTGGGAGGCGGAGGCTGCAGTGAGCCGAGATCATGCCATTGCACCACAGCCTGGACAACAAGAATGAAACTCCATCTTAAAAAAAAAAGAAAGAAAGAAAGAAAGAAAGGAAAGAAAGTTCACAAAAACCATACAAACTCACATTTCTTCAACTGCAACACTGTCAAAGTTCTCATTCCACACAGCTTCATCATTCCAAGCCTTGGCGGCAATAAGAACGGCTCCCATGACAATCCTCCTCCAGTTGGTTGGACAAATGTCGATACAAACGTAACTCACGAGTCTCTCTACGTAAATCTGCAAAACATAGCAAACACTGGCCTTTGACTTAGCTCCGTTTAAGTGCTGTGATAAGAACTCTTACGAATGACAGATTCCTTGTGGTCTTGACCAGAAAGTAAGTGCCTTTTATTCTTACGTTCTACAGAGACTTCATCAGGCCAGGCAAGCGGCCATATCACAATCATAGGTCAGATACTTCTGCTACTTACTCTGCCCAGAGAAATTTACAGCCCAATTTTGGTCACAAGAATGACTGTACGTCTCAGCCAAGGGCATCATAGAAAGAGGCAGTGTCGTCACCTTCACACTCATAAGAGAGAGCACACACACACATGCTCAGTGTGGATTAAAGTTGTTCAATATATCCTCAAGTGCCTATCACATAGAATATCTCACATCTAGCTAGTAGGCAGATGGGAATTTTACAAGTATGTCAAACTTGAATATGTAAAACCTATGTGATAGCAAATATTAACCTCCTTATCACAAAAACTCACCCTTCTGGGGCACTAGCTTGAAAAACTGCTGGTCAAGAGAGCCTCCCAGTGGCTGCTGTGCAGAGCAGCATGGCGGACGCAAGTCTGTGGGGTTGTAAAACTTTCCACATATGCAATTGCTCACTTGATAAGAAACACACATGTACAAAGGAGAGTCCTTCCCACAGCCCCTATTTTTCACATCTTCATGATCACTTCATACAAATTTCTTATGTCTTACATCATGTGCAACTTAAACAATTCTGTTGGTTTTAAAGTGGAAAAAGCTGCCAATCTCAGTATCCCTGGGATTCCTCTAAACCTGCTGCCCAGCAGTTTGTGAGACAATTTCATGAATTACTTTACATCTATCAAACATCGGTCCCACAAAGAATTGGGCAAAGTGAACAGCTGAGTAAAGATTAAAGGTGAGCTGTGAGGTGTTGTTACCTCAGAGGGTGCTCTGCGGAACAGTATGTCTGTGAGCTACTTGAACCCTTTACATCTTAACAAATGGATGAAACTTTATTTATTTATTTTTTAAAAACAGGTGAGTTTATTTCTTGTATGCAGGTTATCCAATTGGAAAACATTGCCAGATCTGAGCTGCCAAACTCAAGTATGTTTTCAAAAACAAATGGCTATTGAACATGACATGTTTCAAAGATTCTGCTCCCTTTCTCCCAAACTGCGCTCTCAAGTATTTCAAGAATGAATCTCCCTCCCTGGGTTCAACTGCACAGGATTCAGAGAGCACTGAAACATGGCAAGGCTTCAACTTCCCATCCCCTTTCCTGCTGAGCCGCTGAGCTGCTGACACTCATCCATGCCACAAGCCCTTCTAGGTGAGTTTGAGAAAAACTCTTTATTCCCACTGATGTCAACTCTTCCCTCAGCGCAGTTGACCCCATCTCACTTTTGCAGAATACTCTTCCCACAGTCACCTCTTTCTGAAGATTTTCTTCCTCTCTACCAGAGACTTCTCCCAAATGGTGTTTCCTTTGTCCCCATTCCACGCCTCACTGCTCTCCAACTATGTCCTCTCACTGGTGTGCACAACACCATAACCTCATGCCAGTTCATCTTCCAACTCTCCTTCACCTACGCTGCCTGCCCTGACATGACTCTCCCAAGGTTCGTTTTGCCAATAGGCTCTTATTTCTGGTGCCTTCACACTGACAAACTGGAGCTCCTCATACATTTCCATTTGCCTAGATGCTGGGGCCAAACACCTGCATTTCACTTCCCCTGCTCCAATCCGTGTGCAATGCCTGTTACGTCTACCTTCACTGGTAGTCTGCCTCGTTTCATGGTGAACCACAGTCTGTCAATGCTCACCTGTACTACCCTAGAGATTTCTTAACGCTCTTCTCTACCTCCAGTCTGCCTCCCAGCTATGGCCTACTGTCCCCAAAGCAGCCGGCATAGCCTCTTCATTTAGAGCGTGGCACTCCCCTGCCTAAGATCTACCACGAGTTTCCCATCAAACTGGAGCAAAACCTTAACTTCTTCCTATGGCCTGCAAGCCAAAAGGCCCCGTGAGCTATGGCACTGCCCGTGGTACCTCATCTCTACTGTTTCCCTCATTCTTAACTCTGACCATGCTGGTCACCTTGCTGTTTGTTCCTCAAACACACACGAAACATGTTTCTGTCTGTCTTGGCAGTCATCCTGCTTCCTGTAATGTCAGCACTCTTTCTCGTCATACATTTAGTTGGGGTCAGCTCTCTAGAGAGGCTCTTCTTACCATTCTACCTCAAATAGCCCCCAATCACTCTGTGTCCCTTTATCCTGCTTTCTCTTTCTGCTGTTTCATACTACCTAAAAAGATACTTAAGTTCAATCCACCTAGAACACAAGCTCATAAAAACAAGAACTGTGTTCCACCTGTCCTCTCCTCTACCCCAGCACTTAGAAGAGCAGCACAGAGTCAGCATCCAGTGAGTGTTCACGAATTAAGTCACCGCTTGGCAGCACTCAGCACTGTGACCACAGCCTCTCCTATCTTGAATTCTTTCTCCTTTTATTATCCTCTTCTGCTTTTCCTCCTCCCACTCTAGTAGCCATTCTTCTGGGGGCTTGTCCCTTAAATCATAACAGACCTTACTGACCCATCTGCTGTCCGCTTTATCTGTTTTTGAGACAGGGTCTCACTCTGTTGCCCAGGCTGGAGTACAGTGGCATAAATACAGGTCACTGCAGCCTCCACCTCCTGGGCTCAAGTGATCTTCCTGCTTCAGCCTACCATGGACCTGAGGCCACAGGCATGTGCTACCATGTCCAGCTAATTTCTTGATTTTTTTTTTTTTTTTTTTTTTTTTTTTTGGGTAGAAATGGGTCTCACTTTACTGCCCAGTCTGGTCTTGAACTCCCACAGTCGAGCAATTCTTTCAACTTGGCCTCCCAAAATGCTGGGATTATAGGCATGAGATACTGTACCTGGCCTTACTTTTTCTTCTCTTAAAATACAGGGTCTCATCCTTTGGACAAGGCTGGACTTAAACTGCTGGACTAAAGTAATTCCCTCAACTTAGCCTCCCAAATAGCTAGGACTAAAGGCATGAAACCACCAGGCCTGGCTTGTCCAGTTTCATTCTACACACTCATCATCCAAGGAACAATGAATTTAGGGCAGCAGCTCGCAATCACAGCAAGCATCAGAACTGCCTGGGGATATAGCCTGGGACTCAGCTTAGACCTATACTGGCATCTGTTCCTGCCCATCAACTGGATGGTTTTGTTACCACTCCCCATTCCAAGTCCTCCACATGCCCTGGATGTGTGTGCACTGTGTATGCATGCGTGCACTGAAGTGTGGGGGGAGAAATCAGAAATCCGTCCTGCTGTCTTTAATAGCAATTGTTCTGCAATTAGAAAAGCAATTGAGACATTCTAAGCCAAAACGATGATTCAACTCAATGTGTATATTTGCTTTCGTAAGTTTCTCTTAACATTCTGAGATAATTTCAGAAACTTACTGTTATTTAAAAACATGACCATACCACCCTGTTTACAAGACAAATTGCTAACGATGCTTTATAAAAAGAAAATATCTTACCAGACTCACGATTGCCAATTCAGCTGTTAGCCTTAGAGCTTTAGACAGAGCTCTAACAAATCCGAAAATCACTTTGTATTCAGGATCATACTTCAAGTAGTCCTCCGGAAGCTGTTCTTGCTGAAAGAAGAAAGGATGCAATCTAAGTAGCCATTGAAAAAAAAATCTGAAGTGCTCTTAAGACAGCAGTGTTCACATTGGTGCCCATGTATCACTTACAATCATTTTGACTGGTGAGATGTCTTTCAGTTTTTATAATATGAGCAGTAGGATCTTAAAATACCGTAATGATTTAATACTCACCAACATTCACTTAAAAATAGCATGAGCTTATTAAGCTCAGAAAACGTTTGCTCTTTTTTGCTGTTTCCCCCACATGATTCTATCCAAATGTAAGCTACTCTTAGGTTTTAATGTCTTACTGACCATCTGCCATTCTGCTCTGCAATAAAACTTTGAGAAAATAGTTTCCTGTAACCATGAGACTCTAAGCCTATGCTGTTAAATACAATAATCACTAGCCACATGTGGCTATTATGTACCTGAGGAAGTGCATTTTTAAATTTTTACACCATGTAAAATTGATTAAAACTTAATTTTTTTAACTCTCTTCATAAAAATGCTTCTGTTAAAAGTATTTACATATTCTTACATTGCTTGATGCTACTGACAATTATCTTTCCAAAAGATAGATTTTGTGTTACTTGGACAGTATATTTACTCACACTAGCCCACTAATTAAACAGAGCTGCAGATCAGATCTTATTCCAGCATGTTCTTTTTATAACACTTTTGAAATAAGATGACTAGATGTAACATGAAATGGGGATCGAGACTTAAAGAAAGATGCCTTTGACTTTGGCATGAAACCGATAAAAGTCTCTGATGAAAATACAACCTCAACAAAAGTGACACTTGCTGGGCCAGGCACAGTGGCTCATGCCTGTAATCCTAGCACTTTGGGAGGCCAAGGTCAGGAATTTGAAACCAGCCTGTCCAACATGGTGAAACCCCATCTCTACCCAAAATACAAAATTAGCCAGGCATGGTGGCCGGCACCTGTAATCCCAGCTACTTGGGAGTCTGACGCAGGAGAATTGCTTGAACCTGGGAGGCGGAGGCTGCAGTAAGCCAAGATGGCACCGTTGCACTCCAGCCTAGACAAGAGCAAAACTCCGTCTCAAAAAAAAAAAAAAAAGGTGACACTTACTGTAAATGGATGTAACGCTTCATCAAATATGTCCAAAGATCTATCGGCATCTCTATAAAATAAGAATGTGCATTACTTCAAAAATTGTTAGTATCTTAGTATAAGATCTGTTTTGTAAAAGAATGCCTCCTATGTGCTTTGGTGTTTCCTGCACCAAAGCAAACAGTTTTTACAAATTATTCTCCTGGATCCTGACCTGCAGAGGTTTTCCTGACCTCTTCTTACTCAGCACATCATGTCCTGTACTGGAAAGTCTTTTATATGATAACCAGTCAGAACTGCCTATAAGAACGGACCCTCCCTAACAGGCAATGGCAATAAACCAAACATATTTTCACTCTTCTAACCACACACTGAAACACGAGAACATTTTACAAAGCAGTGGTGGTGGCAATAAACTCCTTAGAACTTTAATAAATGTCAATGTGATTCAGATTGCTAGCTTCCTTTCTCTTTGGTTCTCTTTAGTACACTCTCATGATGTATTTATTTATTTTCAGTAGTTTGAATTAAAAACTCATCTTCCTTTTTATTTTAAAGGAATCCAGTCTTTGATGAACTTTAAACTTCGTAAAACTTAATACATTGTGCCTGTGTGATAAACCAGTGGTTCACCAAATATGCTCCATGGACCTCTGGGGATCCCCAAGAACCCTTTTCCAGAAGGCCTAAGAGGTCAACACTGTTCTGATAACCATACTAATTCAACCTGAGAAAGCTGATAAAAGAAAAATGAAAACATTTTTTAAAATTGTAAAGATATTGCCTGCTTTTTCATAGACACTTGCCATAATTGTATAAAAGCAAAATTGGGCAAAACTGTTGGTTTCTCAGCATAAATCAAGGCAGTCGTACAAAATTACACCAGTAGGCATTCTATTCTTTACTGTCCCTTACATTTAAAAAAGACAGCCTGAATTACTTAAGAATGTCTTTAATGAAGCAGTAAAAATGGTGTTATTAAATCTTGACATTTCTCTTTAGTATTCTGAATAAGTGGAAAGTTAACAAGAAGCACTTCTGTTGACTGCAGTATGGTTGTGTTAAAAAAAAAAAGATTTAACTGTGAACTGAACAATCACTTTTTTCATAGAACATCAGTTTTATTTGAAAGTACAACTGGGTCAGTGCAGTGGCTCATGCCTGTAAAATCCCAGCACTTTGGGAGGTTAGCACTGCAGCTAAACTCCTTCAGGAGTTCAAGACCAGCCTGGGCAACATGGCAAAACCCTGTCTCTACCAAAGTCACACACACACACAAAATAGCCAGGTGTGGTGCCACACACCTGTGGTCCCAGCTACTCAGGAGCCTGAGGTGAGAGGACTCCTTGAGCTGAGATCATGCCAATCCATTCCAGCCGAGTGACAGAGTGACACTAGGTCTAAAAAAAAGTACAACTATCATTCTCAAAAATAAATGAAGTGAGGGTGCTCTCATTCACGAGGAAATGTGTCACTCATGTCACAAGGAAAGTATTTGTTCCCAGTGATAAAATTTAAGCTTTCCTGAGGACTTTGAAAAACTTGTTCCTTCTACTATAATATAAAATATTGACAGCCTCTCAATATTTTAAAATGTTTTAAAATAAGATTGGTGGTTAAACTAAAAAAGTGATTTTTTGATACAATAAAACATAAACCAGTATTTTCCAAATAATTAATGCATAATATTATAAATGCAAGTATGGGTGGAAAGATCCATTTACTGTTTAAGAAAGATCGATGAGTGCGGATGGAATAAATTAATGTGTAAAATGCCACTGTAATTTAAGAAACTAGCACTTGTGAAGTTTTGATTTTGTATTAAAGAATACCCACAGCTGTCTGAAAGCTTTAAAAATACACTTTTACCAACTACATATTTGCATAAGACTACGTTATCTTACTGCTTTTTTAAAGCAATTTGCAAAAAAGTGAGCTAGAAAATCCAGCTAACTTCTGTTAAGCCCAACATTAGAGATTTTCAATAATATAAATACATGACACACTTTTACTGAAGATTTTGTTGTAGAAGAGTTACTGCTTCATTAAAAGATTTATGTTAACAGTATTGTTCTCAGGAATATTTTTTGCTGTCACAAGCTGGGTCATGGATTACTACTGGTAAAGGTCATCAATGCTACTAAACTTTCTGCAATGCACAGGACGGTCCTCAGGACAAAGCATTATCTAGCTCATGATATCAACAGTGGTAAAGCTATGAAATCTAAACTAAAAACAGATTTTGAAAAAAATCTCAATTTTGTATTTCTGTCACAGCGAATACCAATATAATCAATATAAAAACATACTCAGGACTCTCTGTCATTTAAGAATCAAAAGAGGCTTAAGGGTCAAAGAAACACAAACAATTTGCTTCAATATTTTAGTAGGCACAATATAGCTTATGATATCTAGAGCTGTGACCTAACGCTGAGCTTGACAGCTTGCAAAGTAATTAGCCAGAATAACAAGACAGGATTTTTAAAAGCTCACCTTCGCTTGATATGATAATGTATCGCTAAGGTCACACTGTGGAAGAAAAAACATTCGTCACAATAGATGTTATCATTTGTTAGGCCTGAAGACATTTTTTAAAAAGGGTACAGAGGAAACTCTCCTAGTGGCCCTGAAATTAAAATCTTCTAGTTCAGAACAGTACCATAAGGGCACTTTCTTGCTTTCGTTTCTTAGCTTTTAGCAAAATGCAAGGCAGTATGCTCTTAGAAGACATGTTTCTGTTGAGGATTCTAATATGTAAATAACAACATATTTCCCTGTTATATGCCCTTCTACCTACAAAACCTTTTGTCCCATGCACTTTATTTTATGTATTTATTTATTTTTTGACTCGGAGTCTTTCTCTGTTGCCCAGACTGGAGCGCAGTGGCGCAATCTTGGCTCACCACAACCTCCCCCTCCTGGGTACAGGCAATTCTCATGCCTCAGCCTCCCAAGTAGCTGGAACTACAGGTTTGCACCACTATGCCCAGCTAACTTTTGTATTTTTAGTAGGGAAGGGATTTTGCCATGATGGTCAGGTTGGTCTCAAACTACTGGCCTCAAGTGATCCACCTGCCTCAGCGTCCCAAAGTGCTGGGATTACAGGCGTGAGCCACCGCATTCAGCCTCGTGCAATTTATGTCTATATGCCCATATGTTTAAATTTAACCCATACAGTAGTGGTTTCTTTTTTAAGATGTTAGGCCCGGGATGGGTGAGGTGGCTCATGCCTGTAATCCTAGCACTTTGCGAGGCCAAGGTGGGCAGGTCATGAGGTCACGAGTTCGAGACCAGCCTGGCCAACATAGTGAAACTGTCTCTACTAAAAATACAAAAAAGTTAGCCGGGCATGGTGGTGGGTGCCTGTAATATCAGCTACTCAGGAGGCTGAGGCAGGAGAATTGCTTGAACCCAGGAGGTGGAGGTTGCAGTGAGCTGAGATCATGACATTGCACTCCAGCCTGGGTGAGACTCTGTTTCAAAAAAAAGATGTTAGGCCCTGCATTTTAGTTTAGTTTACTATCTCCTACCCACCCAATTTGTATTATTTCCCTAAAAATATATAATGAAAGTGACTTGTAACAAATAAAATTATCTGAAATCACTTTTGCATAATTATTAAAAGATATATTAGTAAATATTAGCACACAGGAAATCAATGATAAGTACAGTGATCCTAAAATAAGCAGTGCTAACAAGGCAGTGTAACATGACACAGTGTAATATGAATGGCAGGTACCTTCAATTAGTTTAACTGAAATACTTGTGAACAGATACAGCTCTTCAGATATATGTAACTGTATTCCTAAGTTCCCCACTGACGCTGTGTATCAGAAAACAAGAGGTTCTACAGAAAGCAAGAGGTTCTCTTATGTAAGTTATGTGCTTTCATTTGCCCTCAGCATCTAGAATGAGGCTCAAAATCACTGAGGGAAGGCAAATCTCAATTTTAGTAATAGGCCTATACAATATTAGCACTTTTTAAAACGCCTGTAACATTAGCACTTAAGATGCATATGTCTATAGTCCTTCAAGTAGTTTTCATCTCTGAAATCATTTTAAAATCACAGAATTTGAAGTTATATGCTGGAAAGGACCAAGAAATATGGGACTGTGTAATCACATTTAATCCAATACTCATTTTACAGATCAGGAAAACAAACCTTAAAACTGACTTGCCCAGGGTCCTACCAAATAGGAGCAGTTTCTTGTCCTAAACTCAAATTAAGCAGCGGCTCTCAGACTTTGCTGCACATTAAAATCACCTGAGGAGCTTTAATAACTGCCTCATTTTCTACATAAAACATTTTAATTTAAATTAGCATTGGGGATGACTTTGGGCATCAAAGTTGTTGTTAAGTTTCCCAGGTAATTTCAATGTGCAGCAAAGTTTGGAATAATGGAGTTGGGGTGAAAATCAGAATCTTCTGGGATGCTTTTCTTCACATAAAGAAGCCTCACAGCCATCCCTATTTTTCAGCTGTGAATCCATCTGTTCCTGGGCTTTTTGGGTGACTATTAATTACTGCCTCAATTTCAGAACTTGTTACTGGTCTATTCAGGGATTCGACTTTTTCCTGGTTTATTTTTAGGAGAATGTATGTGTCTAAAAATCTATCCGTTTCTGCTAGATTTTCAAGTTTATTTGCGTAGAGGTGTTTATAGTATTCTCTGATCATAGTCTGCATTTCTGTGGGATCAGTGGCGACATCCCCTTTAGCATATTTTAGTGTGTCTATTTGATTCTTCTCTTTTTTCTCCTTTATCAGTCTGGCTAGTGGTCTATTTTGTTAATCTTTTCCAAAAACTAGTTCCTGGATTCACTGATTTTTTGAAGGATTTTCGTGTCTCCACCTCCTTCAGTTCTGCTCCGATCTTAGTTGTTTCTTGCCTTCTGCTAGCTTTTGAATTTGTTTGCTCTTGCATCTCTAGTTGTTTTAATGGTAATCTTAGGGTGTCGATTTTAGATCTTTCCCACTTTCTGATCTGGGCATTTAGTGCTACAAATTTCCCTCTAAACACTGCTTTAGCTGTGTCCCAGAGATTCTGGTACATTATGTCTTTGTTTTCATTGGTTTCAAAGAACTTACTTATTTCCGCCTTAATTTCGTTATTTACCAAGCAGTCATTCAGGAACCAGGTAATTCAGTTTCTGTGTAGTTGTACGGTTTTGAGTTTCTTTTTTTCTATTTTTTCACATAGCACTTATTCTAAAACGGACCACATAATTGGAAGTAAAACACTCCTCAGCAAATGCAAAAGAACAGACTGAGAGACTGCTATGATTCTCATTCTTTTGCATTTGCTGATACACTGTGATGCCAGAAGAAAAAAAGCTGCTCCTTCTTCCAAGACTAATGTCCAAAGTAGTACACATTGCAATGCATTGAAAAACTAATTTTTCACACACAAAAAATCCAATAAAGGGTCCTTTTCATTGCAGTCAACATTGTCTTAAGGCATAAAGGCACCAAAAAAATAGCTATACTTTTCTGGGATGGCTTATTTGCTAAGTGATTTTTCCTTCTACCATGACATCTAAGATTTCTTAAAAGAGAAATTGATACTTCATATTTAGAATCTGTATATCAATATATAGTTGACTTCAGTTTCTTAAATGACTGCTGAAGAGGACAACCAAATGGCTGAAATAATTAATTTTAGAATAAAGGAATCTGTCCCTTGACACTATGGTTGTACTCACAGCTTTAGTGTCGTTTTAAGATGACATTGACTGGCTGTGCTGTCGTCAAGGAAAACTGTCGAACGTGAACTATACAGCCCAGTAGATACCTGAAGGGGAAGGAAAGAAAGTGTAAGTTAAACTTATCAAGGTGTATTTTTTTATCGGTTAAAATGTCAAATGACAAAGCACTAGGATATTTCTTACACTCTGTGAACTGCCTGAGTGTGGCATCTTGTGCACTCTATAGAGAACTCATCGGAGGCTCTTAACTTCCAGAGATGATGTTTGAGATACAGGTTATAAAATGCTGCCCTAAATAAGGTACCTGTCATCAAACCCAACAAGGATTTTATGAATTCCCTTTATAAATAATGAGAAAAGTTTAAAATAAGATCTGAGAATTTCTATTTCTATTATTTATTTACTACAGTAAAATGTAACGTATTAAATAATATCGTAGAAGAACATTTTATTGCAGTGAATAAGAGACTAATACATTTACTAAATTACTAATCCTAAATGTATTATTTCCGGTGACAAAACAAGTTTCAGATTCAGAGACTCTGTGTGCCAGTGTTGCTAGACCACCAACAAGTGAGGAAGCCATAGGTTTCTCTAGTCCTGTTTTCTTATGTGGAGGATAAAATTAGTAACAATTTAATATTCTCTCACACCCTGAAAACAGATGACAACTTAAAAAATTTAACTTTCCCTTCAAGTTTAAATAAGACAGCCATGACATGACTCAAATGAGACTCTTTGACAATACTTGCCATTAATTTCAAAACTTAATTTCATTCTATAAATCATTTGAGCTGCACCCTAGGCATTTTCCTGCTATACCCTACTCTCTGCATAGAATACCACTTTTCTCTTTCCTTGTTTCAGCAACTTTGACTACATCTACCCTCTTGGATCTGTTTGCCAGCAGCCACACCAAAACATGTTTCTTTGGTACACTAATGAGTCAGATTCACCACTGGTTACAAGAGACTAAGTATTCTCATGAGAAAGTATGCCTCTCCATAAAAGTAACAGCGGGCCCTAACTGTTCCTACATCCAGCTGCTGAGCATAGAATTCTGAATAAATCAAAAACTTCAACAAGTGTTTGACAAACTAACTGAGTCATCATTTGGACTCAACATCTTACTACATTTAATTAAAACAAAAACACCACTAACAGATCACTCTTTGTAGGTATTATTTAAGGTGTCACAAAATAGAAACAAATCATCTAACTTCAGTCAGCATAAATCAGAGTATGAAATGCTATGATCTTTAACAAGAAATGGAAGGGCTTACTTAGTGGTTTTAAGGTATAATAACAAAAACTAGAAAATAATCATACCTAGTAATTTAACAAGTCAAAACTAAAGCCTTACCATCAAAGGTCCAGTTCCCCTTGGATACCAGTGCCCACCCACTGACTTCTTCCATTGTACCTGCTGCCTCTCATTTTAACCCATTAAAAACACTAAAATTGTTTTCCTTGTAGAGATCTTTCACCTCCTTGCTTAGGTGTACTTTTTTTTTTTTTTTTTTTTGAGACGGAGTGCAATGGCGCGATCTCGGCTCACCGCAACCTCCGCCTCCTGGGTTCAGGCAATTCTCCTGCCTCAGCCTCCTGAGTAGCTGGGATTACAGGTACGCGCCACCGTGCCCAGCTAATTTTTTTTTATTAGTAGAGACGGGGTTTCACAATGTTGACCAGGATGGTCTCGATCTCTCGACCTCGTGATCCACCCGCCTCGGCCTCCCAAAGTGCTGGGATTACAGGCTTGAGCCACCGCGCCCGGCCGCTTAGGTGTACTTTTAAGTATTTTACTTTATTTTTCAGCTATTGTAAAAGGGGTTGAGGTTCTTAGTTTGATTCTCAGCTTGGTAGCTGTTGGGGTGTAACAGACCTACTGATCTGTGTACATTAATTTTGTATCTTGAAACTTTGCTGAATTCATTTATCAGTTCTAGGAGCTTTTTGGAGGAGTCTTTAGGGTTTTCTAGGTATACGTTCATATTATCAGCAAACAGTGACAGTCTGACTTCCTATTTACTGATCTGGATGCCCTTTATTTCTTTCTCTTGTGTGATTACTCTGGCTAGGTCTTCCACTACTATGCTGAATAAAAGTAGTGAGACTGGGGCATCCTTGCCTTGTTCCAGTTTTCAGGGGTAATGATTTCAACTTTTCGCCATTCAGTATTATGTTGGCTGTGGGTCTGTCATAAATGACTTTTATTACATTGAGGTATGTCCCTTGTATGTCAGTTTTGCTGAGGGTTTTAATCATAAAAGGATGCTGTCAAATGCTTTTTAAACCTTTTAATCATAAAAGGATTTTGTCAAATGCTTTTTCTTCATCTATTGAGATGATCATGTGATTTTTGCTTTCAATTCTCTTTCTGTGATATATCATATTTATTGACTTCCATATGTTAAACCATCCCTGTATCCCTGGTATGAAATGCCTTTTTGATATGCCAATGGGAACTATAAAACATAGCTGAATGAAATCATGGATAACACAAAAAAATAGAAAGACATCCCACACTCACGAATGGCTTAAATAAATATTGTAAAAATGACCACACTGCCAAAAGCAATCTATAAATTCAATGTAATTCCTAACAATATGCCATTATCATTTTTCACAGAACTAAAAAAAAAAAAAGAACCCTAAAATTCATATGCAACAAACCAAGACCCTACTTAGTCAAAACAATACTAAGCAAAGCCAACAAATCTAGAGCCATCACTTTACCTGACTTCAAATTATACTATAAGGCCACAGTCACCAAAACAGCATGGTACTGGTATAAAAATAGGCAAATACACCAATGGAACAGAATAGAGAACCCAGAAATAGACCCAAATACCTATAGCCAACTAAAACATAATGTGAAGAAATTAAACCATATACGGTTTAATACCTGGAAAAATTGGCAAGCTACATGCAGGAAAATGAAACTGGATCCTCAACGCTCACCTATACAAAGATCAACTCAAGATGGATCAAGGATATAAATCTACAACCAGAAACCATAAAAATTCTAGAAGATACCATTTGATAAACCCTTCTAGACACTGGCTCAGGCAAAGACTTCATAGCCAAGAACCCAAAAGCAAATGCAACAAAAACAAAGATTAAGCACGTGAGACTTAACGAAAAAGCTTCTGTACAGGAAAAGGAACAATCAGCAGAGCAAACAGACAACCACAGAATGGGAGAAAAGCTTCACAATCTCTACATCTGATGAAGGACTAATACACAGAATCTACAAAAAAATCAAACAAATGGACAAGAGAAAAAAAAAATCCCATCAAAAAGTAGGCGAAGGACATAAACAGACAATTCTCAAAAGAAGATATACCAATGGCCAACCAACATATGAAAACATGCTCAACATCATGAATGATCAGGAAAACGAAAATCAAAACCACAATGCCATACTACCTTACTCCTGCAAGAATGGCCATAATCAAAAAATACAAAAATAATAGATGTTGGTGTGGATGCAGTGAAAAGAAAACACTTCTCTACACTGCTGGTAACAATGGAAACTAGTACAACCACGATGGAAAGCAGTGTGGAGATTCCTTAAACAATTAAAAGTAGAAACACCATGCAATCCCGCAATCCTGCTACTGGATATCTACCCAGAAGAAAAAAAGGCATTATACAAAAACAATACTTGCACATGTATGTTTGCAGCAATACAATTTGCAATGATAAAAATATGGAAGCAGCCCAAATGCCCATCAATCAATGAGTGGATAAAGAAACTGTCATATGTCTATGTATAATGTGTGTGTGTATATATATACACACACACACATATATATACACACACACATATATATGTATATATCATAGAACACCACTCAGCCATAATAAGGAATAAATTAGGGGCATTCCCAGCAACCTGGATGGAATTGGAGACATTATTCTAAGTGAAGCAACTCAGGAATGGGAAACTAAACATTGTATGTTTTCATTCATACCTGGGAGCTAAGCTATGAAGATGCAAAGGCATAAGAATGATACAATGGACTCTGGGGACACAGTGGAAAGAATGGCAGTGGAATGAGGGATAAAAGACTACAAATTGGCTTCAGTGGATGCTGCTCAAGTGATGGGTACATCAAAATGTCACAAATCACCACTAAAGAATTTATTCATATAACCACCTGTTCCCCCCAAAACCTATAGAATAAAAATATATAAATAAATCAACGACAGCATTTTTGCCAGCAAACATAAAATAAAATGAAAACTAAAGTTTATGTTTTTCTCTCTCCTTTTTGGCAGGACAAATTTTAGATATGTTTTTTAAGAATAACATTTTTCCTTTTTCTGAGTCAGGGTCTCACTTTGTTGCCCAGGCTGGAGGGCAGTGGTGCAATGATAGTTAACTGCAGCCTCAATCTCCTGAGCTGGAGCAATCCTCTACCTTAGCCTCCTGAGTAGGCAAAACTGAAGGCACATGCCACCATACCTGGCTAATTTGTTATTTCACCTTTTTGTAGAGATGAGGTCTTGCTATGTTGACCAGGCTAAAAATAAATAAATCTTAACTAACTTAAATATTTCTAAGACTTTGGGCATTCATGAAAAAAACTCCATCTATAATAATAAGGGAAACTGAAAAATAGAAGGGGAAAAATTAAAAACCAATGCAGGTATACTGGTCTAAGCAGCCTAGTGTATGAATAACAAGACTATCAGAAAAAAAGTATCAGAGAAAGTGAAACAAATTATCAAGCACAGATAGTCTGCAGACTTAGTAGCCTCAATAAAATGTAAAGAGTCCCACTAAGCTGTTGTTACAAAGTTTCAGAATCTCAGAGAGACAGAAGCTCCTAAAAAAGGTTCTACAGATATATAAAAGCCAATTACAAACAATGTATCACACGATGGCAACACTGTAAGAACAACAGTGTGAAGCGAGCACATTGTAGAGTATCTTCAGAATCATAAAATTTAGATTCAACCTAGAGGTTTACTCTCTATCAAAAAAGAGGGATTTTAAGTCTGGGCAGATCTCTCAACATCTCCACCCAGGATAACAGGACAGAAGGAAACACAGAATCTAGGACACAGGTGATCCCACACAAGACAGCAGTTATGAGAGGATCCCAAAAGACTTTAAGGAGATAGCACAGAAAGAATCAGAAATGCAAACATCGAGCATATCTAGGGAAAGTCACTCTATATTGTATTAGGATGACAAAAGGCCAAAGTAAGTTGTCACCCCACCTCCACAACAAAGAAAAACGGAACAGAGACGTTTTAGCAGATGGAAAATAGTTCGAAAGGCACATGATAGATGCTACAACACTTGATGGGGGAAATGGCTGTTAGAAAACAGGCAAACAAATAGTCAGAAAATTAGTTTCATGCTAAAAAATAATGGTTTTGAAAGCAAACAGACCAGCCAGGGGCTACTTACTGCATTTGGCTGGGTAAAGTAACACAGGCTAGGAAGAAAGACATGATCCAGAAGAAGTGCAGAAGTGCTCAGATTTCAGAACTGGTTCAGAGAAAAAATGAAGGAATATGTAATGCAGAGGCACAATGAAAACACCGTATGACTTAGCACTGAATAATGTTTGCATAGTCATAATCATGTAAATATTAGATTTAATGAAAAAGTGTGCTACAATTGGAAGAAACAGAGGGAGAAAAATAAGGTCATGGTGTAGTGAGGAAGCTATGCTTGCACCTGCTATGGCAGAAAGTCAATATACAGTGCTTACAATTAACTAAAAGACAGTGCTGACAATTAACTTAGCTAAATTAAAAATATGACTCAATATTTAAGGCAGATCTTTATACCACAATCAGACTATTGAAATTTAACTTAAATGTCAGACATTCTTAAAAGGTGGACACACTAAGCTCAAGACTTTTCTGAATACATTTGATACTTAGGAAAATGTAACAGATTTAGAAAAGCCACAAAAAGAAGTCCATGCTATCAGCATGGGGTCCTCATTATAATGTAAAGTAATTAAGAGAGACATACTTTTATGTCAAACTATCAGTTTTTTAACTTTTTGACTGTTTACTTACATGGTTTGTATAGTTGCCTTTTCTTATTTCTTCTACTAAGAAAGAAAAAAGAACAAACAAACTGGTCACTTCTAATACAAATACCATAAAATAAAACTAGTTGTTAACGTCTTACTGATTACTCCTAAATAAAATGGGAACAAATTCAATTTTAAAAAATTATTTCAACAATTTATATTTAAATTAGCTGGCATGATACATCTCATAAAGCAAAATATAAAAACTTTGTTTTACTTTTTGGACTAGTTTACTTTTTGTTTCTATTATATACAAATGAAAGAAACCTTGTATACAAAAGGAAAGGGCAAAAAAATGAGGCCAGATGAAAAAATTAGCTAATAAAAAAGTTGCATATATGAGCCATGATCCATTAGCATTTTCTCATTCTGCATTTACACATAGCTTACTTTTTTACCAGAATTTAAGAGCTAACAGCTCTAAGAACTACTTCCTGGCCAGGCACCTATCTCTAGATGCACCAGAATCCCAGTAAGCATTTTGAACCACACTTAGTGGTCACCTACTAATATGTCACTAAAAACAAAACAAACCAAAAAAAGAGTCTTTACACAACAGGAAAGTAACCTTTTTAAGTTTAGATTTTAAAATGAGTATATAAACTTCATTGAACATGGTGTCCGCAGCACAAAAAGTCTTTTTATTTTTCCTAAAAAAAGGTCAGAATAACAAAAGCTCCAAGAGTGACCTAGGCCATGCTTTGTTTCCTACACTGCCTCCACTTTTAAAGTTAAAAGGGCCTTGCAGGCAAACATTGCTATCACTGAACAGTGAGGGACACAGAGTGGCTTTTTTTTTTTTTTTTTAACTCCTTCCATGCTCTCTACGTGTGAGAAGCCCATGGCTCTGGAAGGAACTGGGAAAACAATTCTGATAAGGTTTGGATATTTCCCCCTCCAAATCTCATGTTAAAACGTGATCCTGAATGTTGGAGACAAGGCCTAGTGGGAAGCATTTGGGTCACGGTGGATTCCTTATGAATGGCTTGGTGCCATCCCCATGGTAATAAGCAAATTCTCATTCTGGTAGTTTAAAAGAGCGTGGCACCTTCCCTCTACCCCCGCCCCACCCTCTCACAAGTGTGGAACCACCTGCTTCCCCTTTGCCTTCCATCATGATGGTAAACTTGCGGAGGCCCCTACCAGAAGCAAATGCTGAAGCCATGCTTGTACAGCCTGAAGATCTATGAGCCAATTAAACCTCTTTTTGTTATAAAAGACTCAGTCTTAGGTATCTCTTTATAGTAATGCATAAAGGAACACAAATTCTAGACAGAAATAACTGACTCAAGACAGGCAAAGTCTACTCAAACTACAAGAAACAAAGGTTACAAACTCCCATATTTTACTGTGCTGCATCACTTCACATATGATTATAGATCCTCACTTGTATTCTTGCTGCTTCAATCAACAGGAAAACCTGGCTGTGTATGGCTTTTTAGCAAACAAACAAGGATTTCACATAACACTGAGGAAAATAAGCAGGAGTAGGGCATGTTTAAATTTACATTACATCAAATTAAAAGGTTAATAGAAGTTTTGATTAGCATAAACTTGGATGTGATAAATGCATGTGGTCGGAGGACTGTGGAAGAGGAGGCCAGAATCACAGATTCAATCCTTGTTGATGAACAACTATTTTTCTTTTTTTAATTTGTTTAAATGGAAACCAAGGTGAAGCCTAAGTTCTATCAGTCAACTTTAAAATGTACTCTCTGGAGCAAGGGAAAAGGGACAAAGAATTATTAAATAAAGATAAATCTACAACTCCTCCATCACATGACAAATTGTGTTGATCAAAAGAGGGTAAACAGTACAAATAAAAAGTTTACATGTTTTCACTAACACAATAACAATTAAAGTATATCACATGGTAAAATAAGACAAGTGAATATGTGAAAAATTGAAAAATTTAAACCAATATGAGTTTTTCTAAATACTTTCTACAATACATTTGATCAAATAAGAAGAGTTTTCACTCTTTTTCTTGGTGGAAAAAAATGGTGTCTCACCATCTGTTCGAGATTTTCTCAGGAATATTGTGCTTGTCTCTGGATTGTCAGAAGGGGTGGACTCCAAAGCCCTACCTATAGAGGGAGAAAAGAAAAAAGATGTGATCACTTTTAACAGTTTATCAACTCATTTCTTCGACTGCTGTATTTAGGCCATTTCACTACCTCTACCTTTACTCTCATCCACTGAAATGAATGTGTAGACATAAGATGGAGCCAGGCACGATAGCCCATGTCTGTAGGGCTGAGATGGGAAAATCCCTTAAGGCTAGGTCAGGGATTTGAGGCCAGCGTGAGTAACATAGTGAGACCCTCCTAAATAAATAAATAAATAAAGAGGTAAATGTTTCCTTTGAGTTGTGTAAAATCAACTACATAGAAAAAACAAGATGGCAGTACAGTTTAAAGACAGGTCTATTTTATAGGCAAAATATATTATTTATTCTGGAGCTCAAACATTTAAAAAAAAGTAAATTTAGCATATCTGTCACTTCCATGTCACTCTGAGGACACAGAACCTTAGTTCCATTGAGTAGCTATCTTCCACAGTCATGTAAGATCTCTAAGTCTTCATTTCTTCATTAGCAATATATAGGGAGAACATACACAGGCCTTTGGATTGGAAAGGGACAAATGAGACATACATAAACTGTGTTGTAATCCTAAAGAAGACAATAAAGAGCCTTTTTTGGGCTCTCATCCAACACTACCAGTCTATGAACTGGTGTGTAAAATCACTCACAGGCTTTCCTTACACCAGCAACCAGAGTATAAGTTTACACAAGTACTGACATATTTTGTGTATAAAAATATAATCAAATCACATATGTTTATTCTAAATTCTTAAACATCTTGAAAAGTGAGTATAGTCCTCCAAGTTACAAAGTCACACTCATCATGAGTCTTAATTATCCTACCTCCGAAAAAAACTAAGAGCCCAACTAAAATTTTTTTGTTTTTTTTGTTTTTTAACTTTAAGTTCTGAGAAACATGTGCAGAACGTGCAGGTCTGTTACATACCTACACATGTGCCATGGTGGTTTGCTGCACCTATAAACGCATCATCGAGATTTTAAATCCCACATGCATTAGGTATTTGTCCTAATGCTCTCTGTCCCCTTACCCCCTGGCCCCTGAAGGGCCCCAGAGTGTGATGTTCCCCTCCCTGTGTCCATGTGATGTCATTGTTCAACTCCTACTTATGAGAGAGAACATGTGGTGTTTGCTTTTTGTTCCTGTGTTAGTTTGCTGAGGATGATGGCTTCCAGCTTCTTAAGCTTTGGTTTCTTATCTTTGAACAATATGCTATTGTCAGGAGAGGGAAGGACAAAGGGGAAGCCATGGCAACAGACACTCTTACACAGGCAAGGTCTGGCATTTTAACCTTCAATCTTTATCTTACACATTAAAAGTCTACCTTTACATTCCATGTCTTTTGAAAGTTTTGACCACGAACCATCCCTTACTTGTCTTTTAGAACAAGGTAAATAAATCTTCAGCTTAACTCGGGATTACACTGAAGGAAACCCGCTAGGGGTGCATTTTCCAGAAAACCTCCAAGAAAAGGTAGCAGGAAAAATACCAAGTGATGGAAAGGTAAGGATTCTCTAGGTCAAGATGTAACCAAACTTACCCATGTCATCATCAAATATAGACTTGGCTTCCACTTTCTTATTGGACTTTTCTTTTGGCTTTACAGTTAAGGCAGCAAAGGTATCAATGTTATCATCAAATAAATTGGATTCCAATGCTTTCTCCTTCTCTCTGGTTTTTTGAGAGGGTTTAACTTCTTCTGTAGCAAATATATCATCCTTGTTATGCCAAAAATGTAAACAAAACAATGTTAAATCAATTTTTCTTTTTAAACTTTAAACACTTCAACAAGCTGTGGAAATGCAAATGGCCAGGATGTTCTGGAACAGCATTTTTAAGGAAAAATCATAATGCAGAAAACAATCCTGGTTTCTCAGTTTTAAAAATACTTTCTCAAATGAGGGCTCAACCAACTCAAAGGAAGCATTTCAGAAACAGCATTCTGAAGACTGTGACTGTCACAAGAATCCTCTCTATGATAAAAAGAAAATAGAGTACTTACAAAAATTTACTGGGGCTAAGGGAGAAAATGACATACAGAGGCTAAAACTCAGATTCAAAGCTTTGCACCTGAAAGGCACAAATATTTAGTCACCACAGTGTATGCAATGGTCTTTCAAACAAACATTTACACAAACAAATCTGTAGTGCTGTCAGAGAAACTGGACTGTTAATGTTTTAATGTTAGTTTAGGGAACATAAGATAGGGAACACCACAAACTAAGCATTGCATCCTCCACCCACGCTCCCCTCGGCATGTTATTTGCCATTCATTTACTGGGAAGCACCACGACTCTCTGAAGATTTTCCTTAATCACCTCACTGAACATTAGTTTCCTTTCCCATAATCTTTCCCACACAACCCAGTACTGAGAACGAAAGGCTGATACCAAAGGCTGGGACTTGGCAGAGCTGAAAAGATCATCATCTTCATCATCCCCAAACAGGCTCCCAACACTTGGCTCTAACAACTAGAAGAAACAAGACTCGGGTTCAATATCCAAAAGAAAACAATTTACAAAGAGAACTAGGTGAGCTGTTGAGACAGTAGCCAATACAGTAACAAAGCCATAATGTGGAGAACCCTTTGGAACTGACCTTGGTTGCTTTAGTGCCGGCAAAAAGGTCAACATCTGGGTCATTGTCCTTTTGGAGCTTGTGGCTGAAAAGGACCTCTTCATCCTGGAAGACACCTGTGCTCTTGGGGCGGGCATCAGGATCATGGCCCTGGGAATAGGAGGGACGGTCACGTGTGATTAGAGTTCTAAGAGCTCATCTCAAGAAAGTTACACATGTAAAGATGGACACAACAAAGATGTCCCTACAGCTGTATTATGTGAGCAGAAGGCTGGCCACAGCCTAAAGAGCACTCTGTAAGGGAATGAAGCACTAACAAAATGGAACATTATGGAGCTACCAAAAATAACAGAAAATATGTTTATAAATACAAAGTTATATATATATGTTTGTATACACAAGGTTTAGCGATAATCTTTCCAGATTATATATATTATATAAACCTTGTATAGTATCTAAAATTTTTCTTAGAAAAACAATCCAGGCCGGGCACGGTGGTTCATGACTGTAATCCCAGCACTCTGGGAGGCCGAGGTGGGTGGATAATGAGGTCAAGAGATCGAGACCATCCTGGCCAACATGGTGAGACCGCATCTCTACTTAAAATACAAAAATTAGCCAGGCGTGGTGGCACGTGCCTGTGGTCCCAGCTACTCGGGAGGCCGAGGCAGAAGAATCGCTTGAACCCAGGAGGCGGAAGTTGCAGTGAGCTGAGACTGCGCCACTGCACTCCAGCCTGGGGACAGAGCAAGACTCCGTCTAAAAAAAAAAAAAAGGAAGAAAAACAATCTGTTAGTTCCGTATTGAGAAACATTTTGGAGATTAAAAAATACACAATTGAATGAGTTCGCTCTATCTCATTCCCAAAGGGAAGAAGAGACAGCAGCTGACTCAACCACAAACTACATACGTGGTCAAATACGTATCCCTCACCTGTAAGCACTGTAAGCCAAAGACCTGGCATGGTGTGACCACAAGCCTTCCCATGCCTATCCATCACTTCTGTCCTACTTTCAGACTCCAAGTGAGTCCCTTTTTGTTTACTAGATCTCTAACATTTAAAATCAACATTATTGGTCTGATAATATAATGCTCCAGACCTGATATTCTAAAATTCATCCCTATTCCTTTAGTATCACAGCCACAGACTAAAACTTAACAAAAAGGCCAGGCTTGGTGGTTCACGCCTGTAATCTCAGCACTTTGGGAGGCTGAGGTGGGCAGATCACCCTAGGCCAGGAGTTCAAGACCAGCCTGGTGAACATGGTGAAACCCCATCTCTACTAAAAATACAAAAATTAGCTGGGCATGTGGCGTGTACCTGTGGTCCCAGATACTCAGGAGGCTGAGGCAGGAGAATCCTAGAACCTGGGAGACAGAGGCTCCAGTGAGCTGAGATCACATTATTGCACTCCAGCCTGGGCAAGAGAATGAGACTCGCATCTCAAAAGAAAAAAAAAAAAGCTACCCAAAAACTGACTTCTGACAAAATAAATCACATTAACACTAAATATTATTGTTACATATAAAAATGAGTTTAGGCAGGGCGCGGTGGCTCACGCCTGTAATCCCAGCACTTTGGGAGGCCGAGGCGGGCAGATCACGAGGTCAAGAGATGGAGACCATCCTGGCCAACATGGTGAGACCCCATCTCTACTAAAAATAGAAAAATTAGCTGGGCATGGTGGCGCGCGCAAACCCGGGAGGTAGAGGTTGCAGTGAGCCTAGGTCTCATCACTGCACTCTGGCCTAGTGACAGAGTGAGACTTCTTCTCAAAAAAAAAAAAAAAAAAGTAAAAGGATGCTAACTAGCATCCCCTTAAAACTGTTTTTTTTTTTGTTGTTGTTGTTGTTGTTTTGAGACAGAGTCTTGCTCTTTTGCCAGGCCGGAGTGCAGTGGCATGATCTTGGCTCACTGCAACTTCCGTCTCCCAGATTCAAGCGATTCTCCTGCCTCAGCCTCCTGAGTAGCTGCGACTACAGGTGTGCGCCACCACACCTGGCTAATTTTTTGTATTTCAGTACAGATGTGGTTTCACCATGGCCAGCATGGTCTCAATATCCTGACCTCATGATCTGCCTGCCTCAGCCTCCCATAGTGCTGGGATTACAGGCGTGAGCCACCATGCCCAGTCTAAAACTGACATTTAAATTCAAGTACAGTTGGGGACCAAAGGAGAACCAAGGGTAACAGGAACGCTGCACAGAAGAGAACAAGTTAGAAAGGCAATGATGCCATGACATGACAGTAACTGCAGAGACAGTGGCAGGCACACCGCAGTGTACATGTGTCCTGTAGAAGGACCAGGAGGAAAGGCCCTGCAGAGGCTTCCTGCACTGTGGGGACACAGACTCCTTGTCTGTGTTTTCAAATCTGTCTACAAATGTGCCATTTATTTTCTGTGGTCAAAAAACTTAAGGGATTGTGTGTGTTTAAAACAACACATGAGAGACAAATGTATTCAAGTATACGAGAGAAAAAGGTCCACCTTTTCAGACTCGGCCACATCAGTTCTCCCAAATTCTGATGATTCCTTGGCACTCTCAACCTTCTTTTCCACAGGCTTCCCTCCAAGTGGTGCCTCCTTCTCTTCTTCATTGCTAAACAGCAAAGGTGGTGCCTCAGAGACGATCTCTTTTTTCTACCAAAAGAAGAGCACACAACATCCACAACAATAAAAAAGTGTGTCTGACCAGCATGGCCATATTCAGAACAAGCCCAAACCATCCTCTTAGGGCTTCAGCTAAATGTGGTGGTGGAAGAGAAGACAGGATAGTGAAGACGGCACCAAAAGGGAGAAGCAACAAATATCACCACCCGGGACTTATGGACAGGGTACTTCATGCATCACCTGCATCGGTCTACTTGTGTCTGTCAACCCCTACGCCTCCCTCACTCAGATCCTTACCTCTGCCATCAGATGAATATGAGTCTCTCTGTCTGTCTCACTCCTGTGATATTTCAACTAGAAGACATCATCCAGAGTTGTCTTGATAAAACAAAACACCTAGATCATGTCCTCTCCCACCCGAAACCTGCACTCCTTGAAGCAAATGACACTCAGCAGACACCCCATTCTTCCCTCTACTCATGTGCTTGCTATTCCTTAAAGTCACTGCAAACTTTCAAACTTCCATACCACACTGCCCTCGATGTCCGTAGGAGCAAATCTTCCTCATCTTTCAAGCCCTGCTCAGATGTCACCCACGGTCTTTCTGTTCCCATCAGTTGCTTTGTTGAATAAGCATAGTATTTCTCTCTCCACCTGACCCTTCCTTGACTTTCTTCCTAACTAACAGCTAGCACACATCTGTTTATCCGTTCATCTGAAAGGACTACACACTGTATTTCCGTGGCCAGTCCCAGCGTTTTACACCAACTGAGTGCCCAATACAAGTCTGCAAGCACTTGAGCCCATTTCTCATCTCATCTTATCAGGGAGGCAGGGATTTGAGGGACTAGGAAACTGAGGTTCATGACCTGGAATTCACGGCATCTTTGGGGCAAGTGACTTATCAACAAGTTCTTGAGAAAAAAACTAAAGCTCTACTGTAGTATAGTATAGATACAAATCTTACCATATGACACGAGAAAGTGTGCTTTGAGGCAATGCCTAAATCAAGTTAGGAAGGCAGATTTGGGAAACTAAGGAAGGGCATTGCTGATCATGATTTTAAAATGTGATGAAGGAAGAATGAACAGAGCAAGGGGATTTTCAGTTATTGTCAGGAAGAGATCATTAAAGTGCAAAACCATTTGAACTGGAAGATCATGAAGAATTTCAGAAGAGATGAGGCAACATGGAAGTGATTAAAGGAAAAGGCTTTTGTGGAACACGCTGCACTCACTGAAAACTACATAAAAATTCAATACAACTAGTTGATAAGGGAGATAAAGAGACTTAAGTACGGCAAATCATATTCTTCCTTCTTATATAACTAAGGTCCTAAACCACAGAAAATGCTACCCAAAATACTAGTTTTAATTTTCTTGAAAACAAGCTAACTCCTCATCCTTGTCATGAAGTTTATTTTCTGTTTTTCTTTTTTTTGAGATGGAGTCTCGCCCTGATCCCCAGGCTGGAGTGCAGTGGCACAATCTCGGCTCATTGCAACCTCCATCTCCCAGGTTCAAGCAATTCTGCTGCCTCAGCCTCCCTGGTAGCTGGGATTACAGGCGTGCATCACCACACCCAGCTAATTTTTGTATTTTTAGTAGAGATGGAGTATCACTATGTTGACCAGTCTGATCTCACATTCCTGACCTCAGGTGATCCATCTGCCTCAGCCTCAGAAAGTGCTGGGATTACAGGCGTGAGCCACCACGCCTGACTAAATTTACTTTCTTGATAGATATCAGAAAATAAGGAAAGTATGAAGAAAAAAAAATGTAATGGTCTAAAATGACTGCATCTTGGCCATATGGATAACAGAAACTGGGCCTATGAATGAAAGCTGAACCTCACCTGCAAGGCCAGAGCCTGTCAAATACCTCCCTGACATGTACCGATTACAACCTGCCTATAGGATGAAACACAAAGGCAGCACAGAATCAACCATCCCTCTCCTGACCCTGAGTCCCCCTAAGTACTCATTAGGGTAAAAGGCTAATGAGTAAACTACGTTAACCACATATTTACTTTATCTTATATACAGTGTCACTGAGCACCAATCAGAACTGCTGAGGATGTCACCTTTGTTTCACTGCCCACTTCTTCCATTTTCTATGTAACAGAAATGTATACATGCCATGTCTCGTGTGGCCCACTCCGGGACACGTTCTTAGTTTGTGCAGATCTCATTCCTGGGCTAGCAGATCACAAATTTGGCTCAGAACAAAACTCATATTACATTTCTTTAAGTTCTCCTGCTTCTTGTTTAATCTTTTGGTCAACATAGGATTATAACTAAGTCACACTTAACTTACACTAAAATATCTCTAAAAAAAATCTTTTATTTACTGTTGTCTAAGATGATTATGTTTCACAAATAATCAAAAATGTGCAGACTATTCAGCTACTTAACTTGTGTGTCTTGACCTCTTGTTTTATTTAATAATCAAAATTACCATAGGTTGAAAGAAGTTTTACAGCTCCAGAGCCTGCAAAATTTATTGCTCATTTATCCCTCCAGTATAGGTTATTTATAATTTACAAAGAAAAACCAATCAGTTAATTTTGAAACTTTCCATTTTTTTCCTTTTTTAATCGGCAGTCACAGATGTTGGCACTGCCGACTGCAAATCCACTTAGTAACTTCATAGTCTTACCTCCGGCTTCCGTGTTCTTTCTCTGTCAAGGAGCTGAAGAGGCAAATCCGCGTGGTCTTGTGCCAAAGTGCAAAGATCAAAGTAGTATTTGCTGTAAATGCTGCCAGGAACTTGGATATTATAATCAATTAGCTTCAAGAACTGCCTTTCCAACTCATTCCTGGGGAAGGAGAAACACAACAAAACCAACACAGGACCATGTTAGTTCACCGGGCCAGCTTCAAAAACATTATTCTCATGTAAGAAATGTGGTAAAGCCATCCCGTGCTCTAGTTTATTAGAACGCATGAAAGAACTCACACTGGACAGAACGCTTTCGATCGAAGAAATAACAAGAAAGCATGCAACTTTCCCAGCTCTCTTTGAAAATAGAAAAAACTTGTATTGGAAAAAAACATGGATATAAAAAGTGTGTTAATACACTTGATTTTCTATTTCTGTGAAGAATGTCATTGTTTTTGCAGACTTGTGGAGGTACCACGTTGGTGGTCTCGGATAAAACCTGGAGGAATTCTCTGTATTAGCAGACAGGCTCCCTTCTTCCCTTACTTTCCCACAAATGAAGTCTGTCTCTCTGTGCTAGGCTGCCTGGAGCTGGGAGAGGAGCGATACAAGCACTCCTGTGGCCACGACCTCTGGAACAGCACTAGGTCTGTCCAGACGGCACTAGGTCTGAAGTCAGCACAGCATTGTGACTGCACAAGGCCCACTGTAACATCTACCTGCTGCCACTTATGTCACTCAAGGCCCCGGGGCTCTACAATTAGCAGGTAGTGAAGCTAGCCAGGCTTCTGTCCTTCCCTTAAGTGCAGTAAGTTGCCCTGGTCCCTATGTGATAACCTGCTTGTCGTTGGCTTAAACCGACTCTCTCTTTCTTAGCTGAGAGCTGTTCAGGCTTCATGTTAGCTTCTTGAGCCAGACAGACTCCACCTTCGTGTCTTCATTTTAGTTATTCCCCTCATTAAGTAAGTAAATGCAGTATGTAGCTGGGGCAGGATGACACTGGGCACATCCCGGAGTGCATCTGCTGATAAGCGCCTGAGTTAAGCAGTTCCAGCAGAGCCTGGGAATGCAGTTGCTGTTGAGTACCCAGAGCCCCCATATGTATAAATTGGATGTCTTTTTATGACAGCTCTAGCCCTCGCACCTGGTACTGTTTTATTTCTCACGTACCAGTTTATCTTTTAACTTTTTTGCTTACTCTGCTTCTGTGAAAAAATTGCTTCAGCTAGGTTCCCCCCTCCCTTTTCAAACTAGGGTATAAGAAACCCCTTAACTCTTTCTTGAGGGCCGAGAGAATTTTGGGTGTTAGCCACCTCTTGGTCACTGGCTAAAATAAAGGACTCATAATTCAACCTCAGAGTGTGGCTCATTCCTTGACTCACTTGGGTATAACACCTGGATGGGTTCAAAGGTGCTGCCTGGGAGCCTAGGCTGGAGTCATAAACCTTAGACATCTACCTGGTGTCCTGTTCTACCATGGCTGGAGCTGGCACTGAATCCACCAGGCAAATCCCTTCCCGCTCTTCCTTCCCTTTTCCCTAGGCAGAGTAGCCAGTCCCCACGCACATCATTGCAGTCCCATGGAGCTTAGTGCCAGGTCACCACAGATGTTCACTTAATAATACCCCACGGATGTTCACTTAATAATACCCCAAGGTATTAATCAGCTTGTGAGTGCAGCCTTCCCTGGAACTCATTCTTCAGGGCTGTGGGCTCCCCTCTGGACCAGGGTAGGTCCAGAGATGCCATCCAAGAGCCAAGGCCTGAATCGTGGACTCCTACAGCTCACCTGGTGCTCCGCTGACTGTAGCTGAGCTGGTATCTAAGCTCAAGGAAACTCCTCTTTACTCTTCCCTCAGCATTTATCAAGCAGAGGGAGTCTCTCCTTGGAGCCACCGCAGCTGACCCAGCACATCTCTGTCTCACTCCAGGCCCATGGCATGTACTACCTGGTCATCACTGATGATGCTTCAGGGCCCAAGGGCTCTTTCATCAGAAAGAGATGAATCCTGCCATTACTGAGTCCTAGCAGGTTCCCTTCTGGCCCAGAGTTTGTCTAGAGATGCTATCCCAAAGCTGGGACCTCAGATGGGGGTTTCGTGACTCTGACCAGTGCCCTCTCCCACTGTGGCTGAGCTAGTATCCGAGTTGCAAGACAAAGTTCTCTTTCCTCCCCTCAAGCTGACAAAAGAAATCTTTGTCAGAGCTGTGAGCTGCACTGTCAAGGGTTGAAGGAGGGGTGAGCAAACACTCCCTAGCTGCCCCAGCTGCTGTCTCCCAGGGTCACATGCCCCTCCTGACACACTGGTTCCAAGCGCAGCACGGCACTTGAACTTGCCTAAGAGTTGCAGTCCTTGTGACCTAGACAGGCTTTCAGGTTTATTAAGGACCCCAGAGTATTTTATCCCACAGCAGCCAGGCTTTCACAACTCAAGTTCCATCCACTGGGATGAACAACTCCCCTATGGCTGGGGCGAGTCTAAATGTTTTTTTTTTTCGGTGGGTGGGCATTGGGTGAGTTCAGCCTTGTTGTGCTTTCTGCTATGACGAGGGAGCACTGAGTTCAGGAAAAGTCCCACAGCTGCTGTGCTCTCCCTGCCCCAAGCATGTAGCCTCTCTCCTTGCCACAGGTTCACAGGGTGGCATCGGCAATACAAGACTGTCTTTTCTACACTGTTCAGTGCCTCTTTCAGTGATATGAAGTTAAACCCAAGTACTACGATCACTTACCTGATTTTTAGTTCTTATGAAGGTGCTTTTTTATTTAGACAGTTGCTAAATTTGTTATTCCTATGGGGAGCACAATTGGCACAGATTTCTATTCAGCCATCAGGCTCCACCTCTGTGACTGCATACATTCTGAATGACAGTCTTATCTGGAGTAATAGGCAAATGTGAAAAAAAAGAAAACCAAAAAGCCAAAACCTCTTGCCGGTGCCTGTCATAATCTTGATCTTCATATGCTGCTGAATGTCATCAAGAGGTGTTTTTTTCAGATTTTTCTAAGTGTCACCCACAAAGCCATTCTCTCTGTCTAGTGGACACTGTGAGAGCCTCTGCTGGAAATGCCTCCCTGGCTCACCCTGCCAACTAGCTCCAAGGCCCTTCCCTTTACAGCACTCAGGAGGCCAGAGTGGAAGAAAGACCCATGAAGCTCTTCTTTCAGTGTCATGTTGGTGCCAACCCCATGACTCAGCAAGATTTCTTGCACTCTCATGGATAACTTGCCCCCCCCACCCCCGCAAATGCTGCTGTGGTTACACGAGTGCCCTGGGAACCTCCTGAGTGTGGCGAGCATTGGGTGATGCTCCAGCAATGTTTCTCAGACTGCCTGAGGGGAACACTGGAACTTCTAACTCATCAGCCCAATGATGCGACACTCTGAAGAGGGAGGGGACGGGGCACAGGGATCTGTGGCTATTCTGTATCTCAAGGTTTCTATAAAACAGATCTTCGGATAAAAGCAGGGAGAACACCAGCAAAAGCAAGTACACAATGTATGACTCAGGGTGAAGCTACACATTTTCCCCGGTCCACAGGCCCCAGACCTGTCAATGGCCAAACAATGATTTCAAAGGCCAGACATGTGCTCCTTACAGAGAGACTGGAACTTGCAGACAGCTTGTAAAAAGCCATAAGGATATTTACTGTACTATTATTTTCTGGTAGTACACTGGTAAAATGTTTGCCAAAAATATCCACAGAAAAATATTTTTCAATTTATGAGCAGATTATTACAATAACAATTTACCAAGACCTACCAATGAGCAATGAAAATATGAACAGTTGTTCTAAAATGTGATGTTTATGCCCATTTCCATTATCAGTACAATGTAAACTTTAAAAATAGTTCTTAAAGTGTTAAGTTTACGGGACCAAAAAGTCTTGAGAAATGATTAGAAAGTTCACAAAGACAGCTGGGCATAGTTGCTCATGCCTGTAATCCCAGCACTTTGGGAGGCCAAGCAAGGCAGGTGGATCACCTGAGGCCAGGAGTTTGAGACCAGCATGGCCAACATGGTGAGACCCCGTCTCTACTAGAAATACAAAAAATTAGCTGGATGTGGTGGTGGATGCCTGTAATCCCAGCTACTCGGGAGGTTGAACCGCTTGAATCTGGGAGGCGGAGGTTGCAGCAAGCCGAGATCATGCCATTGCACCACAGCCTGGACAACAAGAATGAAACTCCATCTTAAAAAAAAAAAAAAAAGAAAGAAAGAAAGAAAGGAAAGAAAGTTCACAAAAACCATACAAACTCACATTTCTTCAACTGCAACACTGTCAAAGTTCTCATTCCACACAGCTTCATCATTCCAAGCCTTGGCGGCAATAAGAACGGCTCCCATGACAATCCTCCTCCAGTTGGTTGGACAAATGTCGATACAAACGTAACTCACGAGTCTCTCTACGTAAATCTGCAAAACATAGCAAACACTGGCCTTTGACTTAGCTCCGTTTAAGTGCTGTGATAAGAACTCTTATGAATGACAGATTCCTTGTGGTCTTGACCAGAAAGTAAGTGCCTTTTATTCTTACGTTCTACAGAGACTTGATCAGGCCAGGCAAGTGGCCATATCACAATCATAGGTCAGATACTTCTGCTACTTACTCTGCCCAGAGAAATTTACAGCCCAATTTTGGTCACAAGAATGACTGTACGTCTCAGCCAAGGGCATCATAGAAAGAGGCAGTGTCGTCACCTTCACACTCATAAGAGAGAGCACACACACACATGCTCAGTGTGGATTAAAGTTGTTCAATATATCCTCAAGTGCCTATCACATAGAATATCTCACATCTAGCTAGTAGGCAGATGGGAATTTTACAAGTATGTCAAACTTGAATATGTAAAACCTATGTGATAGCAAATATTAACCTCCTTATCACAAAAACTCACCCTTCTGGGGCACTAGCTTGAAAAACTGCTGGTCAAGAGAGCCTCCCAGTGGCTGCTGTGCAGAGCAGCATGGCGGACGCAAGTCTGTGGGGTTGTAAAACTTTCCACATATGCAATTGCTCACTTGATAAGAAACAATTTTCTGTATTTACTGTACTATTATTTTCTGGTAGTGATGTATTATAGTGAATAATACATCACTACCAGAAAATAATAGGACAGTAAATACATAATTTACTATCTTGAATTCTTTCTCCTTTTATTAAATATAGTGAAATATTTCCCCTATTTTTCACATCTTCATGATCACTTCATACAAATTTCTTATGTCTTACATCATGTGCAACTTAAACAATTCTGTTGGTTTTAAAGTGGAAAAAGCTGCCAATCTCAGTATCCCTGGGATTCCTCTAAACCTGCTGCCCAGCAGTTTGTGAGACAATTTCATGAATTACTTTACATCTATCAAACATCGGTCCCACAAAGAATTGGGCAAAGTGAACAGCTGAGTAAAGATTAAAGGTGAGCCGTGAGGTGTTGTTACCTCAGAGGGTGCTCTGCGGAACAGTATGTCTGTGAGCTACTTGAACCCTTTACATCTTAACAAATGGATGAAACTTTATTTATTTATTTTTTAAAAACAGGTGAGTTTATTTCTTGTATGCAGGTTATCCAATTGGAAAACATTGCCAGATCTGAGCTGCCAAACTCAAGTATGTTTTCAAAAACAAATGGCTATTGAACATGACATGTTTCAAAGATTCTGCTCCCTTTCTCCCAAACTGCGCTCTCAAGTATTTCAAGAATGAATCTCCCTCCCTGGGTTCAACTGCATAGGATTCAGAGAGCACTGAAACATGGCAAGGCTTCAACTTCCCATCCCCTTTCCTGCTGAGCCGCTGAGCTGCTGACACTCATCCATGCCACAAGCCCTTCTAGGTGAGTTTGAGAAAAACTCTTTATTCCCACTGATGTCAACTCTTCCCTCAGCGCAGTTGACCCCATCTCACTTTTGCAGAATACTCTTCCCACAGTCACCTCTTTCTGAAGATTTTCTTCCTCTCTACCAGAGACTTCTCCCAAATGGTGTTTCCTTTGTCCCCATTCCACGCCTCACTGCTCTCCAACTATGTCCTCTCACTGGTGTGCACAACACCATAACCTCATGCCAGTTCATCTTCCAACTCTCCTTCACCTACGCTGCCTGCCCTGACATGACTCTCCCAAGGTTCGTTTTGCCAATAGGCTCTTATTTCTGGTGCCTTCACACTGACAAACTGGAGCTCCTCATACATTTCCATTTGCCTAGATGCTGGGGCCAAACACCTGCATTTCACTTCCCCTGCTCCAATCCGTGTGCAATGCCTGTTACGTCTACCTTCACTGGTAGTCTGCCTCGTTTCATGGTGAACCACAGTCTGTCAATGCTCACCTGTACTACCCTAGAGATTTCTTAACGCTCTTCTCTACCTCCAGTCTGCCTCCCAGCTATGGCCTACTGTCCCCAAAGCAGCCGGCATAGCCTCTTCATTTAGAGCGTGGCACTCCCCTGCCTAAGATCTACCACGAGTTTCCCATCAAACTGGAGCAAAACCTTAACTTCTTCCTATGGCCTGCAAGCCAAAAGGCCCCGTGAGCTATGGCACTGCCCGTGGTACCTCATCTCTACTGTTTCCCTCATTCTTAACTCTGACCATGCTGGTCACCTTGCTGTTTGTTCCTCAAACACACACGAAACATGTTTCTGTCTGTCTTGGCAGTCATCCTGCTTCCTGTAATGTCAGCACTCTTTCTCGTCATACATTTAGTTGGGGTCAGCTCTCTAGAGAGGCTCTTCTTACCATTCTACCTCAAATAGCCCCCAATCACTCTGTGTCCCTTTATCCTGCTTTCTCTTTCTGCTGTTTCATACTACCTAAAAAGATACTTAAGTTCAATCCACCTAGAACACAAGCTCATAAAAACAAGAACTGTGTTCCACCTGTCCTCTCCTCTACCCCAGCACTTAGAAGAGCAGCACAGAGTCAGCATCCAGTGAGTGTTCACGAATTAAGTCACCGCTTGGCAGCACTCAGCACTGTGACCACAGCCTCTCCTATCTTGAATTCTTTCTCCTTTTATTATCCTCTTCTGCTTTTCCTCCTCCCACTCTAGTAGCCATTCTTCTGGGGGCTTGTCCCTTAAATCATAACAGACCTTACTGACCCATCTGCTGTCCGCTTTATCTGTTTTTGAGACAGGGTCTCACTCTGTTGCCCAGGCTGGAGTACAGTGGCATAAATACAGGTCACTGCAGCCTCCACCTCCTGGGCTCAAGTGATCTTCCTGCTTCAGCCTACCATGGACCTGAGGCCACAGGCATGTGCTACCATGTCCAGTTAATTTCTTGATTTTTTTTTTTTTTTTTTTGGGTAGAAATGGGTCTCACTTTACTGCCCAGTCTGGTCTTGAACTCCCACAGTCGAGCAATTCTTTCAACTTGGCCTCCCAAAATGCTGGGATTATAGGCATGAGATACTGTACCTGGCCTTACTTTTTCTTCTCTTAAAATACAGGGTCTCATCCTTTGGACAAGGCTGGACTTAAACTTGCGCTGGCTGACCTCATTCTGCGGCCGCCCCAGGGCTGTGAGCCCCAGCGTCGCGGCTGCCGGTGCCCCGGCTGGTCTCCCGGCTCAGCCGCCTGCACTCAGGTGTTTCGGGACCCGGTTGCGTATCCTCCGGAAGCTGGACTCCCCGGCTGACCCCGTCCACGAGCGTGACCTCCGCTGCCCTCAGACACTTCCACGCCTGTGCCTGCAGCCCGCACGCCCCGGTGAGTCGCGAGCACTTAGACTTAGGTCAGTACAGCCAGCGCTGCCCTGCCCCAGGCTGAGCTCCTGCAGCCTCCACGCCCCACCCACGGGTGCTCCCAGGCACTCCCCCGCGAAGGGGAGGAGGCGGAAACCCGAGGTTCACTTCCTCCTCCTTCCTGCCCGGCCCCACGCATTCGGTCACTGGTGCGTTGGCTCCATAACTGAACCGTTTGCCTCCTCGCCGTTCCCGTCCTCCAAGTCCCGATCCTGGCCGCTTTCCTCTCTCACCTGGACGCCTCTCTGTCTTCTCCCCACCCCCATCCTGTTTTGCTGCTTTCTCATTTGTTCATCACAGAGGCTCTTTTTAAAAACGTAGCTGGCCGGGCGCGGTGGCTCCCGCCTGTAATCCTAGCACTTTGGGAGGCCGAGGCAGGTGGATCACTTGAGGATCCACCTGCTTGGAGTTCGAGAGCAGCTTGGCCAACATGGTGGAATCCTGTCCTTACTAAAAATACAAAAATTAGCCTGGCATGGTGGCACGTGCCTGAAATCCCAGCTACTCAGGAGGCTGAGGCAAGAGAATCATTTGAACCCCGGAAGCAGAGGTTGCAAGGAGCAGAGATGAGGCCACTGCTCTCCAGCTGGGCTACAGAGCGAGACTCCATCTCATTAAAAAAAAAAAAAATGTAGCTTAGCCCGGGTGCTGTGGCTGACACCTGTAACCCCAGCACTTTGGGAGGCTGAGGCCAGAGGATCCGTTGAGGCCAGGAGTTCGAGATCAGTCTGGGCAACATAGTGAGACCCTGTCTCTGCAAAAAATTTAAACAATTGCAGGGCATGGTGGTGCATGCACCTTTGGTCCCAGCTACTAGGGAGACTGAGATGGGAGGATCACTTGAGCCCAGGAGGTGGAGGTTGCAGTGAGCTGTGATTGCACTGCTGCACTCCAACCTGGGTGACAGAGCAAGATGCTGTCTCAGAGAAAAAAAAGAAATCCTGTGTTAATTTGTCCAGGGGGATAAAAAAGTAGCTTATGACAATATCCTTCTGTTCTCTATTAAACTTGTGTTGTATAAAACTTCTTTTGCGTTACATGTGAAACCATGGCTCAGGTTTCGTCTGGCCTCAGCCCCTTTCCTGACCTATCTCATGGTTCTCTTCCCTTACTCGGCTTTCCAGGCTGCAAAGCCCAGCCCAGGTTGTGGTGCAAACACAGCTTTCAGCTGAGGGGAGCTGGGGTTTTTTGTTTGTTTTGAGACAGATTCTCGCTCTGTCACCAGGGTGCCTGGCTGGAGTGCAGTGGCACGATCTCGGCTCACTGCAACCTCCGCCTTCCCGGTTCAAGCAATTCTTCTGCCTCAGCCTCCTGAGTAACTGGGATTACAGGCACACGCCACCACGCCCAGCTAATTTTTGTATTTTGTAGTAGAGACGGGGTTTCACCATGTTGACCAGGATGGTTTCGATCTTTTGACCTTGTGATCCACCCGCCTCAGCCTCCCAACGTGCTAGGATTACAGGCATGAGCCCCCACGCCTGACCTGTTTTTGTTTTCTGAGACAGTCTTGCTCTGTCACACAGGCTGGAGTGCAATGGTGTGATCTTGGCTCACTGCACCCTCCACCTCCCAGGTTCAAGTGATTTTCCTGCCTCACCCTCCTGGGTAGCTGGGACTACAGGCACACACCACCATGTCTGGCTAATTTTTGTATTTTTAGTAGCGACAGGGTTTCACTATGTTGGCCAGGATGGTCTCAATCTCTTGACCTTGTGATCTGCCCACCTCAGCCTCCCAAAGTGCTGGGATTACAGGCGTGAGCCACCGCGCCCAGCCGGGAGCTGTTATTTTTATCAAGGAAGTCAGAGTTTGATTCGAAAACGCCACCCATGACCCACGTGCGCAGTGTGCGTTTTCATGTGTTTGTAGACCACTGTATAACTTTGAAGTGTCTGTTCTAATATTTTGCCCAGTTTAAGTTTTTTTTTTATTTTATTTTTTTTATGATTCAGTCTCCGTAGAGACTGCCAAAATTTGCCAATGCCGACTATATTTCAAGTCGCCATGGCGGGGTATTGGGAAAAGTTTTCAATTAGCAATAATTGCGCCTCGGATAAACCTCATTGGCTACGATACTGCCACTACGCAAAGCTAGTTTTATTTATTTTTATTGATTTGTAGGAGTTACAATTCTAGGTACAAGTCCTTTGTCAGATACATGTATTGGGAATATTTCTTCTTAGTCTGTGGCTTGCCTTTGTGTTTCTTTTTAAGAAAATTTTTTTAAATAAAAAGATAGAGACAGAGGTCTCCCTGTGTTGCTGAGGCTGGTCTCAAACTCCTGGCCTTAAGCAGTCCTCCTGCCTTCGCCTCCCAAAGTGCTGGGATTACAGGCGAGAGCCACCGCACCCAGTCTCCTTTTTTTTCCTTAACTGCTTTGATAAGCAAAAATTTTTAATTCTGATAAATCCGATTTGTAATTTTTTTAAGTGCTTTTGGGGGTCTATGAAAGAAATCTTTGCCTACCCCAGTGTTATGAAGATAATGACTGATTTTTTTTTTCTTCTATAAGCCTTTTCTTTTCTCTTTTTTTTTTCTTTTTTTCAGACGGTGTCTGTTGCCCAGGCTGGAGTACAGTAGTGGAATCCTGGCTTGCTGCAACCTCTGCTCACGGCAACCTCTGCCTCCTGAGTTCAAGCGATTCTCCTGCCTCAGCCTCCCAAGTAGCTGGGATTACAGGTGCCTGCCAGCACGCCTGGCTAATTTTTGTATTTTTAGGAGAGACAGGGTTTTGCCATGTTGGCCAGGCAGGTCTTGAACTCCTGACCTCAGGTGATCCACCTGCCTCAGCCTCCCCAGGTGCTGGGATTACAGGTGCCTGCCACCACGCCTGACCTTCCTTTCTGATCTTACGGCTTTATGTATTTTTTTCTACCCCCTTGTGGTGGCTCAGGCCTCCAATAAGATGTTAACGAGAAGCTGTAGGCAGACACCCTGTGTGGCCCTGGTCTCAGAGGGGAGGGTTCAGTGTCGGCCAGCCCGTGGAGCAGGCTGCTGGCTGCAGGTTTGCCAGGCTGAGGGAGGGGAGGGTTCCGTGTCGGCCAGCCCGTGGAGCAGGCTGCTGGCTGCAGGTTTGCCAGGTTGAGGGAGTTCTCTTCTGTCCTTGTTTGCTGAGAGTTTTTGTTGGGATTAGGTGTTGAATTTTAGCAAATGCCTTTTCTGCATCTATTGAGATGATAGGTATTCTATGGTTTTCTCTTTTATTCTGTTACTGTGGTTATAATTATGTCATTTTCAAATGTCAGCAAATGCTGGGGAAGTCACTGTGACCACAGTTGATGCTGTGCTCTTGAAAGGGTGAAAAAAAATCTCCAGTTGAAAAGCATATTCGTGAAAACACGTTGCAGTTAATGTAACTATGCGTGAGTGTCAGAAGGAGAGAGAACCTGCCGTGCTGGAGGTGGGAGGGCCGAGGGGGTGGGGTGAGTGCGACCAAGCCCCCCCAACCCAGTGCTGAGCGCAGGTGGTGGAGGAGCCTCCTCGGCACCAGCTGCAGCTAATGGGGATCAAACCAGCTGTGCACTCTTTGGGTCCACGTCGCTTGGTCATGACAGAGAATTCTTTCTATAAACTGCTAGATATGACTTCCTAATTTTTTTTAAAGAATTTGTGTTTACGAGAGAGGTAGATAATTTTCTTGTAATTATCTTTTTTTTTTTTTGAGATCTTAGAAGCTGTTTACAGTGAACAGAGGAAGAGCAGACACTATCCAGTCTGTCTGAATGAGGCCAGCAAAACCAAAACCAAAACCAAAACCTGACAGAGATATTACAAGGGGCCAGGCAGCGTGGCTCACGCCTGTAATCCCACACTCCGGGAGGCTGGGTTGCACTCTGACACCCAGACTGGAGTGCAGTGGCATGATCTCGGCTCACTGCAGTCTCCACCTCCCGAATTCAAGCAATTTCCCCACCTCAGCCTCCTGAGTAGCTGCACTACATATGTGCACCACCATGCCTTGCTAATTATTGTGTTTTTTGTAGAGACAGGGTTTCACCATGTTGCCCCGGCTGGGCAACTCCTGGGCTCAACCAATCCTCCTGCCCCACCCTGCCAGAGTGTGGGATTACAGGCGTGAGCCACGCTGCCCGGCCCCTTGTAATATCTCTGTCAGGCTGTGTGGGATTACAGGTGTGAGCCACGCTGCCAGGCCCCTTGTAATATCTCTGTCAGGCTGTGTGGGATTACAGGCGTGAGCCACGCTGCCCGGCCCCTTGTGATATCTCTATCAGGCTGTGTGGGATTACAGGCATGAGCCACGCTGCCCGGCCCCTTGTGATATCTCTGTCAGGCTGTGTGGGATTACAGGCGTGAGCCACGCTGCCCGGCCCCTTGTGATATCTCTATCAGGCTGTGTGGGATTACAGGCGTGAGCCACGCTGCCCGGCCCCTTGTGATATCTTTATCAGGCTGTGTGGGATTACAGGCGTGAGCCACGCTGCCCGGCCCCTTGTAATATCTCTATCAGGCTGTGTGGGATTACAGGCGTGAGCCACGCTGCCGGCCCCTTGTGATATCTTTATCAGGCTGTGTAGGATTACAGGCGTGAGCCACGCTGCCCGGCCCCTTGTAATATCTCTATCAGGCTGTGTGGGATTACAGGCGTGAGCCACGCTGCCCGGCCCCGTGTGATATCTCTATCAGGTTTTGGTTTTGGTTTTGCTGGCCTCATTCAGACAGACTGCATGGTGTCTGCTCTTCCTCTGTTCACTGCAAATAGCTTCTAAGATCAGTACTGTGCTTCCGTCGGCTCTGGTGGAGTTTACCAGGGAATCCCGCTGGGTGTGGTATTTTCCTTGTGGGAATGGTTCAAGTTACATTTTCAGTTGCCTCAACAGATGGAAGGCCATGTGGCTTCCCCTTTCTTTTGTCAGTTTCCTAATATTGTGTTTTCCATCCCATTGGTCCATTTCATCTCAGTTGCTGTTTGCATACTTTGCTCCTGATGGCCCTTTATGATTCTTCCATCTGTAGGGGCCAAAATGACATCTCCCCTCCTCCCTCTGACAGGGTGACCAGGCATGGGCCATCTTCCTCCAGCTGCTTCTGTGTCTCCTCAGGGGTGCTGTGGGGCTGGTCTCTTCTGCATCTTGGGGCTCTGAGCTTCACTCAGGAAGGAGTCAGGACCCACCGCGGCAGGAGAGCAGTGGGGTTCTCCATGGGCCTGGGCTGTAAGGTTTAGGGAGCTCGTGGCTGGATCTGGAGACTCAGTGAAGATTAATGGGATTTCTCGGGGCTGCACCAGGTTTTCAGTGGGGGAAGGCTGCGAGGTGGCCTCCTCGTCGCGTGCCTGAGAACATCTTCCATGCACAGCGCTGCTGGAATGGGAATGGGCTGCCCTGCTTGTCTCCTGAGGAGGAGCCCCAGCTGCCTCGGTTGGGGTTAGATTCTCCGGTCACGTGTTTGCAGCTAAGCTTTCTGCCAGCAGTGGCTGGCCTCCGTCCTCCTCTGATGACAGGCTTGGCTTGCTCTGGTATTTCAGAGTTCTTGTGTGTGGGAGGTGGCCGGCTGTCTCTTAACCTAAAGACAGGCTGGCCCCTCACCACCCCGGAGTTTCCCCACACCTGGTGGCTGTCGGTAGTTACAGAGCAGACCCTACGTATGCATCACTGATTTTTCCTGAATTCTTCCTGATTTGCTGGGTGGGAGTCCTGGGGTCAGGCGGGGTGGGCATTCCCAGGCCGCTGCACCCACTCACGTTTCTTGTCTCCTCAGATCTGCCCTCCTCGGTGCTGTGCTTCCGCAGATGGGCGGCCTCGCTGTTCCCGTGGATGTGGCCCAGGTGAGCCCTGCCGCTGCTGAGCGCAGCCTCCCCTCTGCCCTGCCGGCCGCCTGAGGCACCAGCACACGTGGGGAGGGTCTGTGGCCCGTGTCCCCCTTTTTGGCTTCTCTCTTAAGGGGCGGGGGAAGAGAAAAGAAAATCGGATTCATTATTGACCTGAGGAGAGCCAGTGGCTGTTAAAGGAAAATGAACCAGGTTCTCTCAGGTGCTCTTAGTCCACCAGAGCGGCCCTAACAAAATACCACACGGTGGGCGGTTTACACACGTGCGTGTCGTCTGTTCTGCAGGCTGATGTCCAAGCTCAGCGTGCTGCAGATGCGGTTCTGGCAGGGGCCAGTGACCAGCTTGCAGACAACCGCTGTTATGCTGTGTTCACAGCAGGGATGGAGCCGGAGCTCTCTGGAGCCTCCTATGAGGAGCAGACCTGTGGGTCAGGGTCCCAGCTTCTGACCTCACTTAACCTTAATCTCTTACACAGAGGCCCAGCCCCAGACACAGCCACTCGGGTCTCCAGGCTTCAGTGCATGGATTTAGGGGACACAATCTCTTCACATCAAGGCCACCCCCATTCCCCTTTCCCGCCCAGACCCATGGGCTGAGCCCTCTTTTTCTTGGGAAAGGCCAGTTCAGGAGCTGTGTGTGTTGCAGGAGCAAGTGACCTTCCAGGACGTGGCCATCTACTTCTCATGGGAGGAGTGGGAGTGTCTGGAACCCAGCCAGAGGGCCCTCTACCGGGATGTGATGTTGGACAACTTCAGCAACGTGGCCGCGCTGGGTGGGCACGGGGTGGGCGCTGGGTGGGCGCTGGGTGAGCGCTGGGTGAGTGCTGGGTGAGTTCTGCTGCTGCCTCTGGGCCTGGGTGGTCTGGGATGATAGTGCGGCCTTCCAGCCGAGGGGGCTCAGGAGCTGCAAGTTCTTGGCTGTGTGGACAGAGGGCCCACTCACCCTGGAGGCAGCCTCATCTTCCTTCCTCAGACCTTGCCAGGCCTTCTGTGGCCTTGGTGTCCAGGCCCCTCCCTTCCTGTCATCTCTGCTTAGGGGTGGCTTCTCCAGGGCCTCCCAGCAGAACTGCTCTGAGCCTCAACCCTCACTTTGTCCTCAGTACAAGTAAAACGGAACCTTTTCTCTCCTTTGAGAAGGATTTTGCAGCCCCAGACCAGACCTCGTCTCCCGCCTGGAACAGTGGGAGGAGCCATGGGTTGAAGACCGGGACAGACCTGAGCTGCAGGCAGTGCAGAGGGGCCCCCGCCCAGGTGAGTGCTGGGCTGTCTGGGCTCAGCTGGTCCCGTCTCTGCGGCCCACATCCCCTGGGGGAGTGCTCAGCACCATGCAGTGACCGAGGGTGTGTCCCTCGCATGGGAGAGGGCACACACAGCTGCTTTCTAAACTAGACAGGAGAAACATAGGGGCCGCCACGCTCCTGCCCCCGTGGACACTGGCCGGGGCCAGGGTTCACAGGGTACGTACAGCTGCAGCTCGGGAGGGGCCTGAAGGCTGCACCTCACCACCCAGGTGCTGTCCTGCGGAGGCCATTGGTGTGAGTGACTGCCCGGTGATGATCACGTGGGGTCACAGGCCTGGCACTGGCTGCTGGTGAGGGTATCCAGGTGGATGGCCCTGGGTAGGAGTTTGCTCCACATTCCAGTTTGCAAAACTGGGGCAGTGGTGAGAGGGGTTTTGCTTTTTACTTAGATTTTCAGAGGGAGGTGGAGCAGCTGTGTGAATACGAGACCCTGGGAGGTCCCTGGGCATGTGGAACCCCTGGCCGGGGAGGTGTGGGGTCTCTGGGTGTGTGGAGCCCCCAGTGGGGATGTGTGGGGTCCCTGGGTGTGTAGAGCCCCCAGTAGGGAGGTGTGTAGTCCCTGGGTGTGTGGAGCCCCCAGTAGGGAGGTGTGGGGTCCCTGGGTGTGTGGAGCCCCCAGTGGGGAGGTGTGGGGTCCCTGGGTGTGTGAAGACCCCAGTGGGGAGGTGTGGGGTCCCTGGGTGTGTGGAGCCCCCAGTGGAGAGGTGTGGGGTCCCTGGGTGTGTGGAGCCCCCAGTGGGGAGGTGTGGGGTCCCTGGGTGTGTGGAGCCCCGAGTGGGGAGGTGTGGGGGTCCCTGGGTGTGTGGATCCCCCAGTGGGGAGGTGTGGGGTCCCTGGATGTTTGGAGCTGTCAGTGGGGAGGTATGGGGTCTCTGGGCGTGTGGAGTCCACAATGGGGTGGTGTGGGGTCCCTGGGCGTGTGGAGCCCCCAGTGGGTAGGTGTTGGTTCCCTGGATGTGTGGAGCCCCCAGTAGGGAGGTGTGGGTTCCCTGGGCGTGTGGAACCCGAAGTGGGGAGGTGTGGGTTCCCTGGGCGTGTTCAGCCCCCAGTGGGGAGGTGTGTGGTCCCTGGGCGTGTGGAGCCCCCAGTGGGGAGGTGTGGGGTCCCTGGGCGTGTGGAGCCCTCAGTGGGGATGTGTGCGGTCCCTGGGTGTGTGGAGTCCCCAGTGGGGAGGTGTGGGGTCCCTGGGCGTGTGGAGCCCTCAGTGGGGAGGTGTGGGGTCCCTCGGTGTGTGGAGTCCCCAGTGGGGAGGTGTGCGGTCCCTGGGCATGTGGAGCCGCCAGTGGGGAGGCGTGGAGTCGCTGGTTGTGTGGAGCCCTCCAGTGGGAGGCGTGGTGTCTCTGGGTGTGTGGAGTCCCCCAATGGGGAGGTGTGGGGTCCCTGGGTGTGTGGAGTCCCCAGTAGGGAGGTGTAGGGTCCCTGGGTGTGTGGAGTCCCCCATGGGGAGGTGTGAGGTCCCTGGGTTTGTGGAGCCCCTAGTTGGCAGATGTGGGGTCCTTGGGTATGTGGTGTCCCCAGTGGGGAGGTGTGGGGTCCCTGGGTGTGTGGAGCTCACAGTGGGGAGGTGTGGGGTCCCTGGATATGTGGGGCTCACAGTGGGGAGGTACGGAGTCTCTAGGGGTGTGAAGAACCCAATGGAGAGGTAAGGGGTCTCTTGGCGTGTGGAGGCCCCAGTCGGGAGGTGTTGGGTCCCTGGATGTGTGGAGACCCCAGTGGGGCGGTGTGGAGTTCCTGGACATCTGGAACCCCGAGTGGGGAGATGTGGGGTCCCTGGGTGTGTGGAGCCCCCAGTGGGGAGGTGTGGGGTCCCGTGGCGTGTAGAGCCCTCAGTGGGGAGGTGTGGGATACTTGGGTGTGTGGGGTCCCTGGGTGTGTGGAACCCAGAGTCGGGAGGTGTGGGGTCTCTGGGTGAGTTTAGCCCTGAGTGGGGAGGTGTGGGGCCCCTGGGTATCTGGAGTCCCCAGTGGGGAGGGGTGGGGTCCCTGGGCGTGTGGAGCTCTCAGTGGGGAGGTGTGGGGTCCCTGGGTATGTGCAGTCCCCGGTGGGGACATGTGGGGTCCCTGGGCGTGTGGAGCCCCCCAGTGGAGAGGTGTGGGGTTCCTGGACGTGTGGAACCCTGAATTGGCAGGTGTGGGGTCCCTGGGTGTGTGAAGCCCCCAGTGGGTAGGTGTGAGGTCCCTGGGCGTGTGGAGCCCTCATTGGGGAGGTGTAGGGTCCCTGGGCATATGGAGCCCTCAGTGGGGAGGTGTTGGGTCCCTGGGTGTGTGGAGTCCCCAGTGGGGAGGTGTGGGGTTCCTGGACGTGTGGAACCCTAAGTAGGGAGGTGTGGGGTCCCTGGGTGTGTGGAGCCCCCGGTGGGGATGTGTGGGGTCCCTGGGCATTTGGAGCCCTCGGTGGGGAGGTGTGGGGTCCCTGGGTGTGTGGAGCCTCCAGTGGGGAGGTGTGGGGTGCCTGGTTGTGTGGAGTGCCCGGTGGGGAGGTGTGGGGTCCCTGGTTGTGTGGAGCCCCCCCAGTGGTGAGATGTAGGGTCCCTGGATGTGTGGAGTCCCCAGTGGGGAGGTGTGGGGTCCCTGGGCGTGTGGAGCCCCCAGTGGGGAGGTGTGGGGTCCTTGGGTATGTGGTGTCCCCAGTGGGGAGGTGTGGGATCCCTGGGTGTGTGGAGCCCCCCAGTGGGGAGGTGTGGAGTTCCTGGATGTGTGGAGCTCCCAGTGGGGAGGTATAGGGTCTCTGGGTGTGTGGAATCCCCAATGGGGAGGTAAGGGGTCTCTTGGCGTGTGGAGCCCCCAGTCGGGAGGTGTTGGGTCCCTGGACGTGTGGAGCCCCCAGTGGGGAGGTGTGGGGTCCCTGGATGTGTGGAACCTCGAGTGGGGAGATGTGGGGTCCCTGGGTGTGTGGAGCCCCAGTGGGGAGGTGTGGGGTCCCTGGGCATTTGGAGTCCCCAGTGCGGAGGTGTGGGTTCCCTGGACATGTGGAACCCCGAGTGTGGAGGTGTGGAGTCCCTGGGCGTGTGGGGCCCCCAGAGGGGAGGTGTGGGGTCCCTGGGCATCCGGGGCCTCCAGTGGGGAGGTGTGGGGTCCCTGGGCGTCTGGAGCCCCCAGTGGAGAGGTGTGGGGTCCCTGGGTGTGTAGAGCCCCCCAGTGGGGGTGTGTGGAGTCCCTGGGTGTGTGGAACCCCCATGGGCAGGTGTGGGGTCCCTGGCTGTGTGGAGCCCCCATTGGGGAGGTGTGCGGTCCCTGGGTGTGTGGACTCCCCCAGTAGCGAGGTGTGGGGTCCCCGGGTGTGTGGTGCTCCCAGTAGGGAGGTGTGGGGTCTCTGGGTGTGTGGAGCCCTCAGTGGGGTGGTGTGGGGTCTCTGGGCAGGTGGAGCCTCTATTGGGGAGGTGTTGTGTCCCTGGGTGTGTGGAGTCCCCAGTGGGGAGGTGTGGGGATCCTGGACGTGTGGAGCCCCCTGTGGGGAGGTGTGGGGTCCCTGGAGGTGTGGAACCCCGAGGAGGGAGGTGGGGGGTCCCTGGGTGTGTGGAGTCCCTGGTGGGGAAGTGTGGGGTCCCTGGGTGTGTGGAGCCCCCCAGTGGTGAGGTCTGGGGTCCCTGGATGTGTGGAGCGCCCCAGTTGGGAGGTGTGGGGTCCCTGTATGTGTGGAGCTCCCAGTGGGGAGGTGTGGGGTCAATAGGTGTGTGGATTCCCCAATGGGGAGGTGTGGGGTCTTGGCGTGTGGAGCCTCCCAGTGGGGAGGTGTGGGGTTCCTGGGTGTGTGGAGCCCCCGGTGGGGAGGTGTGGGGTCCCTGGGTGTGTGGAGCCCCTAGTGAGGAGGTGTGGTGTCCCTTCCTGGGTGTGTGGAGCCCTCAGTGGGGAGGTGTGGGGTCCTTGGGCGTGTGGAGCCTCCAGTGGGGATGTGTAGGGTCCCTGGGCGTGTGGAGCCTCCAGTGAGGATGTGTAGGGTCCCTGGGCATGTGGAGCCCTCAGTGGGGAGGTGTTGGGTCCCTGGGTGTGTGGAGTCCCCAGTGGGGAGGTGTGGGGTTCCTGGACGTGTGGAACCCTAAGTAGGGAGGTGTGGGGTCCCTGGGTGTGTGGAGCCCCCGGTGGGGAGGTGTGGGGTCCCTGGGCATTTGGAGCCCTCGGTGTGGAGGTGTGGGGTCCCTGGGCGTGTGGGGCCCCAGTGGGGAGGTGTGGGGTCCCTGGGCGTCTGGAGCCCCCAGTGGAGAGGTGTGGGGTCCCTGGGTGTGTGGAGCCCCCCAGTGGGGGTGTGTGGAGTCCCTGGGTGTGTGGAACCCCCATGGGCAGGTGTGGGGTCCCTGGGTGTGTGGAGTCCTCAGTGGGTAGGTGTGGGGTCCCTGGGTGTGTGGAGCCCCCCAGTGGGGTGGTGTGGGGTCCCTGGATGTGTGGAGCCCCCCAGTGGGGTGGTTTGGGGTCCCTGGATGTGTGGAGTCCCCCAGTGGGGAGCTGTGCCGTCTCTGGATGTGTGGAACCCCGAGTGGGGAGGTGTGGGGTCCCTGTTTGTGTGGAGCCCCCAGTGGGGTGGTGTGGGGTCCCTGGGTCTGTGGCGTCCCCAGTGGGGACGTGTGGGGATCCTGGACGTGTGGAGCCCCCTGTGGGGAGGTGTGGGGTCCCTGGACGTGTGGAACCCCGAGGAGGGAGGTGGGGGGTCCCTGGGTGTGTGGAGTCCCTGGTGGGGAAGTGTGGGGTCCCTGGGTGTGTGGAGCCCTCCAGTGGTGAGGTGTGGGGTCCCTGGATGTGTGGAGCCCCCCAGTTGGGAGGTGTGGGGTCCCTATATGTGTGGAGCTCCCAGTGGGGAGGTGTGGGGTCAATAGGTGTGTGGATTCCCCAATGGGGAGGTGTGGGGTCTTGGCGTGTGGAGCCTCCCAGTGGGGAGGTGTGGGGTTCCTGGATGTGTGAAACCTCAATGGGGAGGTGTGGGGTCCCTGGGCGTGTGGAGTCCCCAGTGCAGAGATGTGGGGTCCCTGGGTGTGTGGAGCCCCCAGTCGGGAGATGTGGGGTCCCTGAGTATGTGGTGTCCCCAGTCGTGAGGTGTGGGGTCCCTGGGTATGTGGAGCCCCCAGTGGGGAGGTGTGAGGTCTCTGCATGTGTGGAGCCCCCAGTGGGGAGGTGTGGGGTCCCTGGGCGTGTGGAGCCCTCAGTGGGGAGGTGTGGGGTCCCTGGATGTGTGGAGCTCCCAGTCGGGAGGTGTGGGGTTTCTGGACGTGTGGAATCCCCTGTGGGGAGGTGTGGGGTCCCTGGGCGTGTGGAGATCTCAGTGGGGAGGTGTGGGGTCCCTGGGTATATGCAGTCCCCGGTGGAGACATGTGGGGTCCCTGGGCGTGTGGAGCCCCCCAGTGGAGACGTGCGGGGTTCCTGGACGTGTGGAACCTTGAATTGGGAGGTGTGGGGTCCCTGGGTGTGTGAAGCCCACAGTGGAGAGGTGTGGGGTCCCTGGGTGTGTGGAGCCCTCAGTGGGGAGGTGTGGGGTCCCTGGGCGTGTGGAGCCTCCAGTGGGGAGGTGTGGGGTCCCTGGGCGTGTGGAGCCCCCGGTGTGGAGGTGTTGGGTCCCTGGGCGTGTGGAGCCCCCGGTGTGGAGGTGTGGGGTCCCTGGGCATTTGGAGCCCTCGTTGGGGAGGTGTGGGGTCCCTGGGCTTGTGGAGCCTCCAGTGGGGAGGTGTGGGGTCCCTGGGTGTGTGGAGTCCCCGGTTCGGAGATGTGGGATCCTTGGGTATGTGGTGTCCCCAGTGGGGAGGTGTGGGATCCCTGGGTGTGTGGAGCCGCCCAGTGGGGAGGTGTGGGGTCCATGGATGTGTGGAGCTCCCAGTGGGGAGGTATAGGGTCTCTGGGTGTGTGGAATCCCCAATGGGGAGGTAAGGGGTCTCTTGGCGTGTGGAGCCCCCAGTCGGGAGGTGTTGGGTCCCTGGAGGTGTGGAACCACGAATGGGGCGGTGTGGGGTTCCTCGGCGTGTGGAGCCCTCAGTGTGGAGGTGTCGTGTCCCTGGGTGTGTGGAGTCCCCAGTGGGGAGGTGTCGGGTTTCTGGACGTGTGGAGTCCCCTGTGGGGAGGTGTGGGGTCCCTGGGCGTGTGGAGCTCTCAGTGGGGAGGTGTGGGGTCCCTGGGTATGTGCAGTCCCCGGTGGGGACATGTGGGGTCCCTGGGCGTGTGGAGCCCCCCAGTGGAGAGGTGTGGGGTTCCTGGACGTGTGGAACCCTGAATTGGCAGGTGTGGGGTCCCTGGGTGTGTGAAGCCCCAGTGGGTAGGTGTGAGGTCCCTGGGCGTGTCGAGCCCTCATTGGGGAGGTGTAGGGTCCCTGGGCATGTGGAGCCCTCAGTGGGGAGGTGTTGGGTCCCTGGGTGTGTGGAGTCCCCAGTGGGGAGGTGTGGGGTTCCTGGACGTGTGGAACCCTAAGTAGGGAGGTGTGGGGTCCCTGGGTGTGTGGAGCCCCCGGTGGGGATGTGTGGGGTCCCTGGGCATTTGGAGCCCTCGGTGGGGAGGTGTGGGGTCCCTGGGTGTGTGGAGCCTCCAGTGGGGAGGTGTGGGGTGCCTGGTTGTGTGGAGTGCCCGGTGGGGAGGTGTGGGGTCCCTGGTTGTGTGGAGCCCCCCCCAGTGGTGAGATGTAGGGTCCCTGGATGTGTGGAGTCCCCAGTGGGGAGGTGTGGGGTCCCTGGGCGTGTGGAGCCCCCAGTGGGGAGGTGTGGGGTCCCTGGGTATGTGGTGTCCCCAGTGGGGAGGTGTGGGATCCCTGGGTGTGTGGAGCCCCCCAGTGGGGAGGTGTGGAGTTCCTGGATGTGTGGAGCTCCCAGTGGGGAGGTATAGGGTCTCTGGGTGTGTGGAATCCAATGGGGAGGTACGGGGTCTCTTGGCGTGTGGAGCCCCCAGTCGGGAGGTGTTGGGTCCCTGGACGTGTGGAGCCCCCAGTGGGGAGGTGTGGGGTCCCTGGGTGTGTGGAGTCCCTGGTGGGGAGATTTGGGGTCCCTGGGTGTGTGGAGCCCCAGTGGGGAGGTGTGGGGGTCCCTGGGCTTTTGGAGTCCCCAGTGCGGAGGTGTGGGTTCCCTGGACATGTGGAACCCCGAGTGTGGAGGTGTGGGATCCCTGGGCGTGTGGGGCCCCAGTGGGGAGGTGTGGGGTCCCTGGGCGTCTGGAGCCCCCAGTGGAGAGGTGTGGGGTCCCTGGGTGTGTGGAGCCCCCCAGTGGGGGTGTGTGGAGTCCCTGGGTGTGTGGAACCCCCATGGGCAGGTGTGGGGTCCCTGGGTGTGTGGAGCCCCCATTAGGGAGATGTGGGGTCCCTGGGTGTGTGGAGTCCCCCAGTAGCGAGGTGTGGGGTCCCTGGGTGTGTGGTGCTCCCAGTAGGGAGGTTTGGGGTGTCTGGGTGTGTGGAGTCCTCAGTGGGTAGATGTGGGGTCCCTGGATGTGTGGAACCCCGAGTGGGGAGATGTGGGGTCCCTGGGTGTGTGGAGCCCCAGTAGGGAGGTGTGGGGTCCCTGGGCATTTGGAGTCCCCAGTGCGGAGGTGTGGGTTCCCTGGACATGTGGAAAACCGAGTGTGGAGGTGTGGGGTCCCTGGGTGTGTGGGGCCCCCAGTGGGGAGGTGTGGGGTCCCTGGGCGTGTGGGGCCTCCAGTGGGGAGGTGTGGGGTCCCTGGGCGTCTGGAGCCCCCAGTGGAGAGGTGTGGGGTCCCTGGGTATGTGGAGCCCCCCAGTGGGGGTGTGTGGAACCCCCATGGGCAGGTGTGGGTTCCCTGGGTGTGTGGAGCCTCCATTGGGGAGGTGTGGGGTCCCCGGGCGTGTGGAGTCCCCCAGTAGCGAGGTGTTGGGTCCCCTGGTGTGTGGTGCTCCCAGTAGGGAGGTGTGGGGTCTCTGGGTGTGTGGAGCCCTCAGTGGGGCGGTGTGGGGTCTCTGGGCATGTGGAGCCTCTAGTGGGGAGGTGTCGTGTCCCTGGGTGTGTGGAGTCCCCAGTGGGGAGGTGTGGGGTTTCCTGTACGTGTGGAACCCCGAGCAGGTAGGTGTGGGGTCCCTGGGTGTGTGGAGCTCCCAGTGGCGAAGTGTGGGGTCAATAGGTGTGTGGATTTCCCAATGGGGAGGTGTGGGGTATCGGCGTGTGGAGCCCCCAGTGGGGAGGTGTGGGTTCCCTGGGTGTGTCAAGTCCCCAGTGGGGAGGTGTGGGTGTCCTGGACGTGTGGAGCCCCCTGTGGGGAGGTGTGGGGTCCCTGGGCGTTTGGATCCCTCAGTGGGGAGGTGTGGGGTCCCTGTGTATGTGGAGTCTCCTGTGGGGAGGTGTGGGGTCCCTGGGCATGTGGAGCCCTCAGTGGGGAGGTGTCGGGTCCCTGGGTGTGTGGAGTCCCCAGTGGGGAGGTGTGGGGATCCTGGACGTGTCGAGCTCCCTGTGGGGAGGTGTGGTGTCCCTGGATGTGTGGAACCCCGAGGAGGGAGGTGGGGGGTCCCTGGGTGTATGGAGTCCCTGGTGGGGAAGTGTGGGGTCCCTGGGTTTGTGGAGCCCCCCAGTGGTGAGGTGTGGGGTCCCTGGATGTGTAGAGCCCCCCAGTTGGGAGGTGTGGGGTCCCTGTATGTGTGGAGCTCCCAGTGGGGAGGTGTGGGGTCAATAGGTGTGTGGATTCCCCAATGGGGAGGTGTGGGGTCTTGGCGTGTGGAGCCTCCCAGTGGGGAGGTGTGGGGTTCCTGGATGCGTGAAACCCCAATGAGGAGGTGTGGGGTCCCTGGGCGTGTGGAGTCCCCAGTGCGGAGATGTGGGGTCCCTGGGTGTGTGGAGCCCCCAGTCGGAAGATGTGGGGTCCCTGGGTATGTGGAGTCCCCAGTGGGGAGGTGTGTGGTCTCTGGGTGTGTGGAGCCCCCAGTGGGGAGGTGTGGGGTCCCTGGGCGTGTGGAGCCTTCAGTGGGGAGGTGTGGGGTCCCTGGATATGTGGAGCTCCCAGTCGGGAGGTGTGGGGTCAGTCGGTGTGTGGAGTCCCCAATGGCAAGGTGTTGAGTCCATGGGTTTGTGGAGTCCCCCAATGCAGAGATGTGGGGTACCTGGATGTGTGGAGCTCCTAGTGGGGAGGTGTGGGGTCTCTGGGCGTGTGGAGCCCCCAGTGGGGAGGTGCTGGGTCCATGGGTTTGTGGAGTCCCCAATGCAGAGATGTGGGGTCCCTGGATGTGTGGAGCTCCCAGTGGGGACGTGTGGGGTCTCTGGGCATGTGGAGTCCCCAATGGGGAGGTGTGGGGTCTCTGGGCATGTGGAGCGCCCAGTGAGGAGGTGTTGGGGAGGTGTGGGGTCCCTGGGCGTGTGGAGCCCTCAGTTGGGAGGTGTGGGGTCCCTGGGCGTGTGGAGCCCTCAGTTGGGAGGTGTGGGGTCCCTGGGTGTGTGGAGCCCTCAGTGGGGAGGTGTGGGGTCCCTGGGTGTGTGGAGCCCTCAGTGGGGAGGTGTGGGTTCCCTGGGCGTGTGGAGCCTCAAGTGGGGAGGTGTTGGGTCCCTGGGTGTGTGGAGTCCCCAGTGGGGAGGTGTGGGGTTCCTGGACGTGTGGAACCCTAAGTAGGGAGGTGTGGGGTCCCTGGGTGTGTGGAGCCCCCAGTCGGGAGGTGTGGGGGTCCCTGCGCATTTGGAGCCCTCGGTGGGGAGGTGTGGCGTCCCTTGGCGTGTGGAGCCTCCAATGGGGAGGTGTGGGGTGCCTGGTTGTGTGGAGTCCCCGGTGGGGAGGTGTGGGGTCCCTGGGTGTGTGGAGCCCCCCAGTGGTGAGGTGTGGGGTCCCTGGATGTGTGGAGCCCCCAGTCGGGACGTGTGGGGTCCCTGGGTGTGTGGAGTCCCCGGTTCGGAGATGTGGGGTCCTTGGGTATATGGTGTCCCCAGTGGGGAGGTGTGGAATCCCTGGATGTGTGGAGCCCCCCAGTGGGGTGGTTTGGGGTCCCTGGATGTGTGGAGTCCCCCAGTGGGGAAGTGTGCCGTCCCTGGATGTGTGGAACCCCGAGTGGGGAGGTGTGGGGTCCCTGGGTGTGTGGAGCCCCCAGTGGGGTGGTGTGGGTTCCCTGGGTGTGTGGAGTCCCCAGTGGGGATGTGTGGGGTCCTTGGGTGTGTGGAGCTCCCAGTGGGGAGGTGTGGGGTCTTTCGGTGTGTGGAGTCCTCATTCGGGAGGTGTGGTGTCTCTGGGCGTGTGAATACCCCAGTGGGGAGGTGTTGGGTCCCTGGATATGTGGAGCCCCCATTGGGGAGGTGTGGGGTTCCTGGACTTGTGGAACCCCGAATGGGGAGGTTTGGGGTCCATGGGTGCGTGGGGCCCCCAGTGGGGAGGTGTGGTTTCCCTGGGTGTGTGGAGGCCACAGTGGGGATGTGTGGGGTCCCTGGGTGTGTGGAGTCCCCAGTGGGGAGGTGTGGGTTCCCTGGGTGTGTGGATCACCCCAGTGGGGAGGTGTGGGGTCCCTGGGTGTTTGGAGCTCCCTGTGGTGAGGTGTGGGGTCTCTACGCGTGTGGAGCCCCCAGTGGGGCAGTTTGAGGTCTCTGGGCGTGTGGAGCCCTCAGTGGGGAGGTGTTGGGTCTCTGGACGTGTGGAGCCCCCAGTGCGGAGGTGTGGGGGTACCTGTACGTGTGGAACCCCGAATGGGGGCGTGTGGAGCCCTCAGTGGTGAGGTGTCAGGTCCCTGGGTGTGTGGGGTCCCTGGGTGTGTGAAGCCCCCAGTGGGGAGGTGTGGGGTACCTGTACGTGTGGAACCCCGAATGGGGACTTGTGGCGTCCCTGGGCGTGTGGAGTCCTCAGTGGTGAGGTGTCAGGTCCCTGGGTGTGTGGGGGTCCCTGGGTGTGTGAAGCCCCCAGTGGGGAGGTGTGGGGTCCCTGGGTGTGTGGAGCCCTCAGTGGGGATGTGTGGGGTCACTGGGTGTGTGGGGTCCGTGGGTGTGTGGAACCCCGAGTGGGGAGGTGTGGGATCCCTGGGCATGTGGAGCCCTCAGTGGGGGTGTGTGACGTCCCTGGGTATGTGGAGTCCCCAGTGGCGAGGTTTGGAGTCCCTGGGTGTGTGGAGCCCCCCAGTGGGGAGGTGTGGAGTTCCTGGACGTGTGGAACCCCGAATGGGGAGCTGTGGTTTCCCTGGGTCTGTGGAGCCCCCAGTGCGGAGGTGTGGGGTCCTTGGGTGTGTCGAGCCCTCAGTGGGGAGGTGTGGGGTCCCTGGGCGTGTGAAGCCCCCAGTCGGGAGGTGTGGGGTCCTCGGGTGTGTGGAGCCCCCAGTGGGGAGGTGTGGGGTCCCTGGGTATGTGGAGTCCCCAATTGGGAGGTGTCGTGTCCCTGGATATGTGGAGCTCCCAGTGGGGTGGTGTGAGGTCTCTGGGTTTGTAGAGCCCCCAGTGGGGAGGTGTGGGGTCCCTGGGCGTGTGGAGCCCCGGCCGGAGGGAGCTGTGACTCCGAGCCTGAGTGGTGGAGAATCACGTGGAGCTACCCGTCTTCCAGGCAGCAATCTGGCTGCCCCTCCAGCCTCATAAGCGGCGCCTGCGGAGTGGACAAGGTGGAAGGACATTCTCGTGGCCCAGTTGTTTCTGTTGGTCGGCAGGCGTGTGTGGGTGCCCCCTCACGTCAGCAGTGCCAGGAGTGAGTGGTCTGCCTGCCACCAGGGCTGGGGGGAGGTCTCGGAGCTCACCTTGATGTCTGCTGTTGATACGTGTGGCTCATCTGTGTTTCTTTGAATGAGTTTTCCTGGTCACTCGTAGCCATGCAGAGTGAGCTGAGCAGATGGAAGGGAATCGACGCACACGGCAGGAGGGTCCTCTGTGCTGTGCCGGGGGCACTGCCTGGCCTGGCCGTGGGCCACTGGCTCTGTGTAAGGGTCTCTGTTGCTTCCATAGGGGCAAGGAAGTCTGCAGACCCCAGGAGACGCTGGGATCATCCAGGTCGGGCTCACAAGGAAACCCCCGTGCGGCCGGAAAGAGCCAGGGAAGGAACCAGCTTTAGGAAGAGCTTCATGCTGGACACAGATGACGGGCAGCTTCCCAGAGCTGCTCCGGAAAAGACAGACGCCACGCCCGCGGCTTTCCCGCGCCAGCTTCTCACGCGGTGTTGTGGGCAGCGGCCGGGTCGCGGAGAGCGCCGGAGGCGGGGCGCGGTCGAGCTGTCGTTCATCTGCGGAACCTGTGGGAAGGCGCTCGGCTGCCACAGCCGGGTGCTCGCGCACCAGACGGTGCACACGGGGACGAAGGCCTTCCGGTGCCCCGAGTGCGGCCAGACCTTCCGGTGGGCTTCCAACCTGCAGCGTCACCAGAAGAACCACACGAGCGAGAAGCCGTTCTGCTGTGAGGCGTGTGGGCAGGCGTTCAGCCTGAAGGACCGCCTGGCTCAGCACCGCAGGGTGCACACGGAGCACAGGTCCTACCCGTGCGGCGACTGCGGGAAAGCCTTCAATCAGAAGTCCAACCTGCTCCGACACCAGCTGGGGCACAGCGGGGAGCGGCCCTTCTACTGCGCCGCCTGCGGCAAGGCCTTCCGGACCAAGGAGAACCTCGGCCACCACCAGAGGGTGCACAGCGGGGAGAAGCCCTACACCTGCGGCGACTGCGGCAGGGCCTTCCGGTGGCCCAAGGGCTTCAGCATCCACCGGAGGCTGCACCTGACTAAGAGGGCCTACCGGTGCCACCACTGCGGGAAGGGCTTCCGCCACCTGGGCTTCTTCACGCGGCATCAGGGGACTCACAGGCGCGGGGCAGTGTGAGGCGCCCCCGAGGCGGTGCTGGGCTGAGGGAGAACTGCCGTGGAAGATGCTCTCAGCCGGACAATCAGCCCGAGAAGAAGCCTTCGCAGTCCTCACAGCTCCACACACCCCCGAGAAGTTTTACTGGAAAACTGCCAGGTGGGAACAGCGGATCCGTGAGTAAGCCGGAGATGGTGGGGGCTGCGCCTCAGCGCCGGGCACCCTGGGGACGTGCTGAGAGCGTGTGCGACCGTGGAGCAAGCCGCACTCCCGGCCCGGGCTCGGAGGCGGAGCAGCCCGCTCGGTGCCCACAGCTGTTGGCTCGGGGACTCCAGCCCGCCCTGGTTGCTGCGTGCTGGGCCTTTCTTCCTGCCTCTGCACCCCATCCTCGCTGTCCGGTCTGGCTTCACTTCCTGTCTCTGTCTTGGGCGAGGTGAGGCAGCTGTGAGCATTGCACAGAGGCAAAACCCCTCCTCAGCCTCTGCGGCTGGGCCATAGAAACGAGAGCCTTTGCATCACTGAAGGCTCGTTCAAGCATTAGTGGCGGTGCTCAGCTGGTTAGGCAGGCCACCCCCGTGCTGCAGAAGTGGCCTCCACCCAGCCCCACCACTGAGTCTCGATCACGCACCTGGAATTGGCAGATCGAGTTGGGTCTCAGGGCAGCGCGGTGGCCGTATTTGCCACAGGGCATTTTTCGGGGAAGAGGTGACCTCTTTGTTTTAAACTTAAGATGTCTGCTTCACCAGCCACAAATAAACATCTGCCAGTGGTGAACCCCCATGGGAATGGATCGGGGACACCCCTATGTTTCAGGTTAGCCGAACTGTTGAAGGATTTTGGTTTTTGCCTGTTTTTCTTTAAGAAATCCAGCCAGCACATGCACATGTAATGTCGGAATCAGAAACGAGTTTCTAGGGAAGAGGAGAAGGTGGAACATGCCGAGAGGAAGCCCTGAGTCAGTTCTGGCTGGAGACGCCAGCAGACGGCGGCCTTCCCGTGGGAAGCCAGGCATGCAGAAAGGCCGAGGGCGCTGTGTGTGACCCTGCTTTGAGCAAACCAATTGCAAAGTCACTTTTTTTTTTTTTTTTTTTTGAGACGGAGTCTTGCTCTGTTGCCGGGCTGGAGTGCATTGGGTGATCTCAGCTCACTGCAACCTCCACCTCCCAGGTTCAAGCGATTCTCCTGACTCAGCCTCCCAAGCAGCTGGGATTACAAGCGCGCACCACCACGCCCATCTAATTTTTTTGTATTTTTAGTAGAGATGGAGTTTCACCATGTTGGCCAGGCTGGTCTCAGACTCTTGACCTTGTGATCTGCCCACTTCAGCCATCCAAAGTGCTGGGATTATAGGTGTGAGCCACTGCGTCTGGCCCAGATTTTAATTATTTTACATTGGTTAAGCTTTGTTTTATGGTACTGTGAATGTGGTTTATCTTGGTGAATGTTTCATACACACTTGCAAAGAAGGTGTCCACCATCAGTGGGTTCCTCATCTTCCGAGTGCCATGGTCACCCTGGGTGATAACATTGCTCAGGTTCACTGCATCTGTACTGGCAGAGGAGTGTTAAAGTCTCCACCTGTAGTTGTGGGTTTATTTCTCCTTTCAGTTCTGTCAGGCTTGCTTTACATATCTTAAGGCTTTGTCGTCAGGTGCATACACTCTTAGAATTGTAGTACCTTCTTGATAAATGAGACTTTTATCCTAACAAGCTATTCTTTATCTCTGATAATATCCCACTCCCTGGCACCTATTTTGTCAGATATTATTATAACTACTAAAGCTTGCTTATGATTAGTGTTTGCATAGCATATATTTTTCCATCCTTTTAACTATGTCTTTATAGTTAAAGTGCATTACTGCCTGGGCAATATAGAAAACCATGTCCTACAAAAACATTTTTTTTTTTTTTTTGCATAGAGTCTCACTGCATCTCCCCGGCTAGAGTGCAGTGGCACAGTCTGAATTCACTGTAACCTCCACCTCCCGGGTTCAAGCGGTTTTCATGCCTCAGCACCTTAAGTAGCTGGAATTACAGGTGCTCATCACCGTGCCCAGGTAATTTTTGTATTTTTCGTAGAGACAGGTTTTCGCCATGTTGTCCAGGCTGGTCTCAAACTCATGATCTGAAGTGATTCACCCACCTCAGCCTCTCAAAGTGTTGGGATTACAGGCATGAGCCACCATGCCTGGACTCTACAAAAAATTAAAAATTAGCTGAAGATGGCGGCCTGCACCTGTAGTGCCAGCTACTCAAGAGGCTGAAGTGGGAAGATCATTTGAGCCCAGGAGGCAGAGGTTGCAGTGAGCCGAGATCACACTGCTGCATTCCAGCCTGGGTGACAGAGCGAGACCCTGTCTCAAAGAATTAATAGTGACAATAATACGGTGCATTTCCTGTATCGTTGTATAACATGTGACTAATATATGTATTATGTTTATAATTTTTTTGTTTGAGATGGAGTTTTTCTCCTGTTGCCCAGGCTGGAGTGCAATGGTGCCATCTCAGCTCACTACAACCTCCACCTCCTGGATTCAAGCGATTCTCCTGCCTCAGCCTCCCAAGTAGCTGAGATTACAGGCATATGCCACCATGCCCGGCTAATTTTTATATTTTTAGTAGAGGCAGGGTTTTGCCATGTTGGGCTGGCTGGTCTCAAACTCTTGACCTCAAGTGATTCACCTGCCTGAGCCTCCCAAACTGCTGGGATTACAGGTATGAACCACTGTGCTTGGCCTATAACTTTATAAACATGATTTTTTTTTAACATGATTTTGTATAATTAAGGCAAATTTTGTGTATTTTAATTTTTTTAAATAAGGTCATAATACTCTCTGCCTTTTAATTGAAGTATTTAGATCATTTATATATAATGTAATAATTTAAATGGTAAATTTTTAAGTTGGCCATCTTTCTTTTTTCTTTTTCTTTTTTTTTTTTTTTTGAGACAGAGTCTTGCTCTGTCACCCAGGCTGGAGTGCAGTGGTGCAATCTCGGCTCACTGCAACCGCCACCTCCTGGTTTCAAGTGATTCTTCTGCCTCAGCCTTCCCAGTAGCTGGGATTACAGGTGCCTGCCACCATGCCCAGCTAATTTTTTATATTTTTAATAGAGACAGGGTTTCACCATGTTGACTAGGCTGGTCTTGAACTCCTGACCCAAGGTGATCAGTCCGCCTCAGCTTCCCAAAGTGCTGGGATTACAGGCGTGAGCCACTGTGCCCGGCCCAAATAATATTATACTATTAATATTGTATATATAACGTAAGAACCTTACAAAATATATTCTCACATGTTACTTTGTAATAGTATAAATGTCTATTTCCATTATCCCTTTTCTCTTTTTGCTATTGGTGTCATGTATTTTACTTCTACAAGTTAGAGAGTCCACAGTAGATTGTCATTATTTCTCCTTTAGTCAACTGGGCTGGGCGTGGTTCTGCGAGGAGGTGGGCCGGGTGCACTGTGGGGCGGAGCCGGGGCCTGTGTGGGAGGTGGGCGGGGTTACTTAGGGGCGGGGGCGGGGCCTGAGGTGGAGGTGGGCGGGGTTGCTGGGGCGGGGGCGGGGCCAGAGGGGGAGGTGGGCGGGGTTACTGATGGGTGCGGCCTGTGTGGGAGGTGGGCGGGGTTACAGAGGGGGAGCTGCACCTCAAGAGAGAAGGGCCTGGAGGGCGTCACCCCAGGGGCAGAGCCCAGGGCCTCCCCATCCCAGGCACACCTGTGCAAGCCCAGAGCCAACCCTCAGCTGTCTTCAGGGACACCTGTGCGGGGCCACGACCTCCCAGAGCACTGTGTGTGACCTTTGCTGCCGCCCGCGAGGAGCATGGCCCAGGCTTCCTCCTGTGGCTGCCGACTCTGCGCAGCACCCGGCTTCTGACCCTGGGGTTGACCTTCTGATCCTACAGAGTCCCCCCGTGTAGCTGAGAACATTCCCAGGCAGAACTCCGCTCCCCTGCTCCAAGGTGCACCCCTAGGGAGGGAGGAGAGGCCCCCTGGGGCAAAGGCAGAGCCCCCCTTGACACTCTCCCTGGTAAGTTATGGTGGGGTGGGCACAGGAGGGACCCTCTCTCTTTGCCTCTCAGTGACCCTGTAATGTGCCCCTTCCCAGGTGAAGCCAAGCGAGAGGGGAGCAGCGTCCTCCCTGACCTCACAGTCTGTGGCTCAGGTGGCCAACCAGGCCCTGATCCGGGGTGACCGGAACCGGGGTGGTGGGGTGAGCGTGGCCGGTGCACAACAGGTGAGCCCAGCCCCAGTCTGCCTCCTCTCCCATCCTCCTCTTCCCCTCCTTTTCACTCCCTTCCCCATCCTTCCCACTGCCCCTCCGTTGTCCAGTTGGCATCCCTCGAGGTCCTCAAGGCCTCCCCCGCTGCGCCCCCTCTGACACCTCCCCTTATGTGACTCAACTGTATGCAGGTCCGTTCCCGGCCCGGCTGGAGGATGTTCCGCACTTCCGCCTCGCAGGGGGCTGAGGGGGCTGCCGGGGCTGCCAGGGCTTTGCTTGGAGGCTACTCTCAAGCCTACGGGACTGTCTGCCACTCGGCACTGGGCCACCTGCCCCTGCTAGAGGGGTACCGCATGTGAGCCACCCTACTCCCTTCATCTGGCCCTGTTCCTGCCCCAGCACCTTTCCCGGACCCTCCCCGGTCTCCTGCACCCCTTAGCCCTCCCTGCTTTGCCTGGACACGTTGAAGTTCCAGGGAGCTTGCCTGGGTCTCCTTGAGGGAGATGAGGGCCCTGCCCCAGCCCCAGTGACTTCCTCCAATAAACTCATGTCCGCCCCCCAACCTAAGCAGCCATCGTTCCTCCGCTCCCCGCTGAGGCCATAGCACCTACTAGTTGGGGGCCCCGACCCCTTTCCTGGAGCCTCCCCTCCTCTGAGTCCCCACCACCCCTGTCCTCAGACCTCCACCCCAGAGGTCCTGCCCACTCCGCATCCTGCGCTGGTCTTTTCCTCTGGGTTTGCCTGGGGCAGCTTCCTGTCCTTTGTCCATTACCTCCCTACCTGCTGTGGCTTCGGGGTCCAGGCTGCCCCCCAGGGTCGACCTGTGGGGTGGGGACCTAGGGTCACCCCATGGCCATCTTTGTGACTCTGAGCCAGAGGAGAGAAGGGGTCAGCCCTACACCTCCTCCACTGTCAGGGACTGCAGCCTGCGCCCCCACCCCGCCCCTGTACAGCCACGGCACCTGATCTGTCTCCAGGTCTCTGTAGGTGAGGGTGGGTGGGGGGTCAGGGTTACCTCCTCTGCTCACCCACAGGCAAAAACCCTGGTGTGAGTTCAGGCCAGGGCTGTGCAGGGCTGCAGAGATCAAAGGGCCCTGTGGGCAGAGACCTGTGTCCTAGGGTGCCAGGTGTCCCCAGCTGCACCTGCCCCTGAGCTGGGCTGGAACACAGGCAGCTGGGAGGCTCACAGGGAGGAGCTCAGTCTGAAGGGCACAGCCTGTGCTGTGGCTGTGGCTGGGCTGCCGGGAGCAGGGGCTCTGCTGGCTCGTGGAAGCAACTGTCACCATGGGGAAGGGCGAGGAAGGACAAGGTGTGAGCAGGGGAGCTGAGCAGAGAGGGTGGGAGCTGGCGCTGCCCTGGTGCTGGGCCAGGCACCTACAGGGGACTCAAAAAGGGAGGCTGGGCTTGGGAGAAGGTTGGAGGGGTAGATGAGGGAGCGGGAGGGCCCGAGGAGGTGGTGAGCCCGTCAGAGACCCTGCCATGGGCTTGTTTCCTGAGGGGTCTGCCCACTGGTCTGCTTGTTGAACTCCAGCAGCCCAAGGCACAGCCCCAAGGTGCTGAACAAGCAGGACACAGAGGCCAGGGGGCTGGGGGCTGGAGGCTTGGCCTCAGGCTAGGCAGAGTGCGGTGGGGTTGCTGAGTGGGGAAGCACAGGTGGGTACCCAGGAGTGTGCCTGCACAGGCGGCATCGGGACAGGGACAGGAGAGCACGTACAGCGTGAAGTCGGAGGGGTCGCGGTGGACCTTGGAGTGAAGCTGGGGGGCCTTTAGTGTCCCCGACAGGGATGGGTGGTGAGTCCACAGGGGAAACCCAAGAGGCCACATGGTTAGAGGCTGCAGGATAGAACTGGGCGATTATACGCACGTGGAACATGGTAGAATATTTGGTGGGTTGTGTTTTATTAACACCAAAATGTGCCCCATCCTGGTTTAGAAGATGTGGAGGGTGCAGGCAGGAGGCTCCGAAGGCCCCAGCAGGGCGGCCAGCCTCTGGCCTCTCCATGGGCTCCACTTTGAGAGCCTGTCTGTTCAGCCGCACCCCAGGCAGCACCAAGCCAAACGTGCTCACAAGAGACGCTCAGGTGCCCCCGCTCCAGGCACCTTTCCCACCTGGCCAGAAGCCCCTGCTGTCATCCCTACTTGGGCAGTGGCTTTGGTCACCAGCTGGCTGGAGCTGTCCAGCAGTGACAGCGGGGCCACTTCCCTTCCTCTCCCAGCTGCTGGAGTCAGAACTGCTGCCTCTGGCGGCCTTGTTTCTTAAGTCAGTCCCCTGTTAGGAGTTATTACACTAAAAAATTTTTTTTTGAAAAGAAATAGCAGATCCAGGTGGTATAGATGCAATTAAAAAAATAGAATACAGGCCGGGCGCGGTGGCTCACGCCTGTAATCCCAGCACTTAGGGAGGCCGAGGCGGGTGGATCACGAGGTCAAGAGATCGAGACCATCCTGGTCAACATGGTGAAACCCTGTCTCTACTAAAAATACAAAAAATTAGCTGGGCATGGTGGCGCATGCCTGTAATCCCAGCTACTCAGGAGGCTGAGGCAGGAGAATTGCCTGAACCCAGGAGGCGGAGGTTGCGATGAGCCGAGATTGCGCCATTGCACTCCAGCCTGGGCAACAAGAGCGAAACTCCGTCTCAAAAAAAAAAAAAAAAATAGAATGCAGAAACACTAATTTCACAAAGCTAGCATCTAACAGCGTGGGACTTTCCACGCATGTGGTGCCAAAATGCATCATTCTGAGTCAGTTACAATTTCTCACCGGGGGTGAAAAAAGATACAAGATAAGCCGGGAAGCCTGGACAGATTCTTGGTGCTGGTGACAAAGAGGAAAGGCCCTGAGAACAGGCGGGGGGGGGGGTGTCTGCTGGACACCGGGAGGACAGAGACCACTCCCACCTGCAGGGGTGCCCAGGACCTGTCTCTACAGCTGGGATCAGCCTCGGCTGCACCTTGTCCCCTGCCCTCACCTGGCCCCACATCTGTCAAGGACCAGCACCCCACCATCCAGCCCTTCTGGCGTCCGGGCTGGGCCTGTGCAGGGGACGCTCATGAGGCTGGGGCCACAGGTTGTCCGTCCGGACTGTTTTATTGCGCTGCAAAGCCCAGTGCCCCCTCCCCACTCTCACCCGGTGCTGGCCAGAGCCTTGCTGGAGGAGATGGCAGACCTGCCAAGGCAGCCCCTGGGGCTTCCCTGTGCCCCTTCCCAGCGGTCTGCCGTGTCCAGCTTCCTTGCCACTCCAAGGGGCATCCTTCCCGTCCGGCTCCACCCCTCCCTTGCAAACTGCCTGCAGCCAGCCCAGTCTTCCCCACAGCAAGAGCACAGACCTCTGAGAAAGATGCTGGGAGGCAGTGAGCGGGAGAATCCAGGTAGGACAGGAAATGCAGCCCTGAGGATGGAGGAGACCCTGAGAGGGAGGGAGGGAGGGACGGAGGGGAGCCCTGAGAGCAGGAGGCCCTGAGGAGGAAAGGGGCCCCAGAGAGTGGGGAGTTGAGGCACAGAGGTGGGGCCCTTGAAAGAGGACAGGGGACTCAGCGGGGCACGGAGGCTCACACCTGTAATCCCCCCATGTTGGGAGGCTGAGGCGGGCGGATCACTTGAGGTCAGGAGTTGGAGACCAGCCTGGGAAACATGGTGAAACTCTGTCTCTACTAAAAATAGAAAAATTAGCAGGGCATGGTAGCAGGCACCTGTAATCCCAACTACTTGGGAAGCTGAGGCACGAGAGTCACTTGAACCTGGGAGGCAGAAGTTGCAGTGAGCCAAGATGGCGCCACTGCACTCCAGCTTGGGTTTCAAAAAAAAAATGGCGTGGGGTACTGAAGCACAGAGATGGCGGAGCCAGACGCTCCGCCATGCAAGGCTGACGGTGCAGAGATGAAGACGCTGAGCAGAGAAGGGGCTGAGGGAAGAAAGGCACTGGTGGCGAGGGGCTGGAGCCCCAGTACTGGGGAGGCCAGGGGCACAGACAGCGCCTGCCGGGTGAGCCCCAATAGGTGGTGGCGAGGGGCTGGAGCCCCAGTACTGGGGAGGCCAGGGGCACAGACGGCGGCTGCCGGGTGAGCCCCAATAGGAGCCGAGCTGTGGCGCACTCAGCCACGCCCCAAGCAGCCGTGGCCTGGCAGCACCACTCAAGCACAGGAGGAGTGCTCTCCTTGCTCCGTGGGGGCTCCGGGTGGCCGTAGCAGCAATTCGGTCACCCTGGTCCAGGCTGCTGGGCCAGGAGACTCATTTCTTGCCTTTGAACGTGCCAACCTTGCTGTCCCTGGTGCCCTCCTCCACCGGGCCCTCCCCAGCCCCGGAGCTGCTGGCCTCCTCTTTCTTGCAGAAGACCTCGAAGCGGCTGTACACGCGCTTCTCCTTGCGCATGCTCTCCATGCGGCGCAGCAGCCGATCGCGCTCCTCCGCGCTGGCCGGCAGTGTGCGGCTCAGCCGGCCTTGGGTCCCCAGGCTGTCCGAGCGGAAGATGGCCGAACACTTGTCCTTGTCGGACATATCTGAGGCCAGGCCAGGCCGCTAGCAGGCGGTGGACGGCCGAGCTCGGGGCTGCTGTGGTGGAGTTCCAGCAAATTTGATCAAACTCACTGCTTTCGTTTACAGGAGTAAAGGAAAATGTAAGGTACTTAAATTTTATACTTCCAGAGAAGCCAAAATATCCATCAGACAATAAACATGTCACTTAGCAATTATTTCCATAATGACAAATAATTTATTAAGGAATCATATTATTAACACTTCCAGGAATGTTGAGTTTTATCTCATAGAATTTAACATTAAGACATGCAGATAACAGGATACAGAATAGATTTTTCCACTATCACAAATACTCCACCATAAAGAAAAGAGGAACTAATTTTCTTTTCATAAATCACTAATTTGTCTACCACAATTTCTTGTGGAAATGAATTTATTTCTCTGTAGCTACAAAGAAAAATCTCACCCAGTAATATTCCTGAAACTAAGCCCTGAGATTCTGCTTGAAATCATCCACAAAAAATATCGACCTCAGGTACTTATTACACATTTTTCGGAGAAGAACAAATAAAACTAAGAATTTTTTTTTTTTTTTGGTATATTTAGTAGAGGTGGGGTTTCACTGTATTATTAGCCAGGATGATCTCGATCTCCTGTCGAGACCATCCTGGTCAACATGGTGAAACCCCGTCTCTACTAAAAATACAAAACATTAGCTAGGCACGGTGGCGCGTGCCTATAATCCCAGCTACTCAGGAGGCTGAGGCAGGAGAATTGCCTGAACCCAGGAGGCGGAGGTTGCGGTGAGCGGAGATCGCGCCATTGCACTCCAGAGCCTGGGTAACAAGAGAGAAACGCTGTCTCAAAAAAAAAAAAAAAAAAAAAAAAAACAGACCAATTCACTTTTTTTCTTTTTTTTTTTTGAGACGGAGTTTCTCTCTTGTTACCCAGGCTCTGGAGTGCAATGGCACGATCTCGGCTCACCGCAACCTCCGCCTCCTGGGTTCACGCAATTCTCCTGCCTCAGCCTCCGCCTCCTCATTAGCTGGGATTACAGGCAGGCGCCACCGTGCCTAGCTAATTTTTATGTTTTTAGTAGAGACGGGGTTTCACCATGTTGAACAGGATGGTCTCGATCTCTTGACCTCGTGATCCTCCCACCGCGGCCTCCCAAAGTGCTGGGATTACAGGCTTGAGCCACCGCGCCCGGCCTAATAGTATTTTCTTTTCTTTTTTTTTTGAGACGGAGTTTCACTCTTGTTACCCAGGCTGGAGTGCAATGGCGCGATCTCGGCTCACCGCAACCTCCGCCTCCTGGGTTCAGGCAATTCTGCCTCAGCCTCCTGAGTAGCTGGGATCACAGGCACACGCCTTTCTTATAATCCTTTCGATTTCTATGGCATGGGTTCTAATGTTCTGTTTTTAATTTCTGATTTATTGGTTGAATCTGTTCTCCTTAGTTAATCTAGCTAAGCATTTGTTAATTTTGTTTGTGTTTTCAAAAACCACCTCTTAGTTTTGTTGATTTTTTCTATTTTTTTTTTATATTCTATATTTCATTTATCTCTTATTTAATCTAATCTTTAAAATTTTCTTCCTTTTGGTAGCTTTGGGTATAGATTTTTTTCTTTCCTAGTTTCCTGAAGTATAAAGTTATGTTGTTGTTTTGCAGATTTTCGTCTTTTTTTTTTTTAAGTTGTAGAGATGGGGTCTTGTTTTGTTGCCCAGGCTGGTCTCAAATCCTAGCCTCAAGTAGTTCTCCTGTCTCAGCCTGCCAAAGTGCTGGGATTGCAGGCATGAGCCACCGTGCCTAGCCGCTTTCTTTCTTTTATAATTACATATTTATAGCTATAAAGTCCTTTGTTAGTGCTGCTTTTGCTGCATCTTACACTTTTTGGTACATTGTAGTTTTATTTTCCTTTATCTCAAGATATTTTCTAACATAGCTTGTGATTTCTTTTTTGACCCATTTTTTGTTGAAAACTATGTTGTTTAATTTTCACATATTTGTGAATTTTCGGTTTTCCTTCTGCTATTGATGTCTAGTTTTATGTCATTTTCATCAAAATAGATACTTTGTATAATTTCAATCTTTTAAAATTTGTTGAAACTATTTTTTGTGGTATAACATGTTATTTATCTTTGGGAATGTTCCATGTGCACTTGAGAAAAATATATATTCTCATTTTGTTGGGTGGAATGTTGTGTACATGTTTGTTAGCACTATTTATAATATTCAAGTACTCTGTTTCCTTATTGATCTTGTGTCTTGTTGTTCTAGCCATTATTGTTAAGTGAGGATTGGAAGCCCCTACCATTAATATGTCGCCTGTGTTTCCTTTCTGATCTGTCAATGTTTGCTTCAGATATTTAGGAGCTCTGGTATTAGCTGTGTATGTAGTTTTAATTGTTATCTTTCTGAATTGACTTTTTATTATATAATATCCTTTTTTTGTCTTGTGACTATTTTTGACTTTAAGTCTATTTTGTCTGATATCAGTATAGTCACCTCTGCTTGCTTTTATTTACTATTTGCATGACATTTACTTTAATTTTTTTCTTTTTTTTTTCATTTTCAGCATATGTGTTTCTTAGATCTAAATGACAGAATAAAGTTCGAGCCTTTATCCTGTTGCTTGTAGATAGGATCCTTTTTACAAAGCTGGATCCTTTCTACAAATCCACTTTCCAGTCTGTATCTTTTGATGCAGGAGTTTAATCCATTTAAAGTAATTACTGATAGGGAAGGACCTACTCTTGCCATTTTGTTGTTTCCTGTATGTCCTTTGTGTAAATTTTGTTATTTATTCCTTCTCTTACTGACCTCTTTTGGGTTTTGTTGATTTTTTTTGTGGTGACATGTTTTGATTCCCTTCTTGTTTCCTTTTGCATATATTCTATAGATTTTTTTATGGTTACCATAGGGATTATAAAAAAATCTTGAAGTTTAATAAAGTATTTTAAACTGTTAACAGCATAGCTTCAATTGCATACAAAGACTATTTCTTAAAAGCTCCTACCTTCACCTTAGGTTACTTATGTCACAAGTTATATCTTCATATGTAATGTATTTATTAACATAGATTTATAGTTACTTTTAAGCTTTTGTCTTGTAAATTCTGTACAAGAATTAAAAGTGCATTTATGTACCAATATTGCATAGTACATTCTCTATATATGTCCATATATTTATCTTTACTGGAGAGCTTTATATTTTCATAAGACTTTATGTTACTGTTTAGCATTCTTTTGTTTCAACTTGAAAGGCACTACAGCAGGTCCAGTGGTAGTGAACTTTTCCAGATTTTGTTCATCCTGGAAAGTCTGATTTTTCCTTTATGTTTGAAGGATGGTTTTGCTGGATATAATATTTTGGTTGAATTTTTTTTTCTTTCAGCTCTTTGAATATATTATCCCCCTGCCTTCTGGCCTGCAAGATTTCTGCTGAGAAATCCACTGATAATTTTAGAAAGGCTTCCTTGTATATGACAAGTTACTTTCTCTTGCTGCTTTCAAGATTGTCTCTTTGTCTTTGACTTTTGACAGCTTGATTATAGTGTGTCTCATTGTGGGTCCCTGGGTTTTCTTTAACATTTTTTTTTGTTCATATCTTCTGGTGATGAATTCCTTTAACTTTTATTGTTGTAGAATCTTTTTCTTATTTTTAAAAGGTATTTTTATTGAGTGTAAAATTCTACATTGGCAGTTTTTTTTTTCTTGCTTACACTGATTCTGTAGAAAGTCTTCTGTAATTCTTATCTTTGTCTCTTTGTATTTAATATGCCTTTTTTACTCTGACTGTTCTTAAGATTTTATTTTTGTTACTGATTTTAATCATGTGGCTTGGTATGAGATTCTTTGTATTTATTGTGCTTGGGGTTAATTGAGCTTATTGTCTGTAGGTTTTTTTTTTTTTTTTTTTTTTTTTTTGAGGCGCAGTTTCACTGTTGTTACCCAGACTAGAGTGCAGTGGCGCGATCTCGGCTCACCGCAACCTCCGCCTCCTGGGTTCAAGCAATTCTCCTGCTTCAGCCTCTCGAGTAGCTGGGATTACAGGTGTGCACCACCATGCCCAGCTAATTTTTGTATTTTTAGTAGAGACGGAGTTTCACCATGTTGACCAGAATGGTCTCGATCTCTTGACCTCGTGATCCACCTGCCTCGGCCTCCCAAAGTGCTGGGATTATAGGCATGAGCCACCGCGCCCGGCCTAAGTCTGTAGGTTTGTATTTTTCATTACGTTTGGAAAAATTTTAGCCATTATTCATTCAAATTTTTTTTCTGTTCTCTTCCCATTTCTCATGCCCTTATGGGTTCTAATTACATGTATATTAGGCTATTTGAAATTGTCTTACAGCCCACTAATGCCCTGTTCTTATGGGTTTTTTTTAAATTTGTTTTTCATTTGACAGGTTTATTATAATTTCTTCTAATTCACTAATTTTTTTTTGCAATGTGTAATCCACTGTTAATCTCATCCAGTGTATTATTAATTTCAGACATTGTAGTTTGCTTCTCTAGAAATTCAGTTGGTTTTTTCGTATCTTCTTTGTCTGTATTTAATATGCTAAGTCTTTTCTTTAGCTTCTTGAGCATATGAAACATAGTTATGACAAAATTTTGTTTTATTTCAACTTTTACGTTAGGTTCAGAGGTACATGTGCAGGTTTGTTATGTAGTAAACTCACGTCACAGGAGTTTGTTACATATTATTTTGTCACGCAGGTACTAAGACTAGTACCCAATAGTTGTTTTTCTGTTCCTTTCCCTCCTTCTACCCTCCACCTTCAGGTAGGCCCCAGTGTTTCTTGTTCCTCTTTGTATGACAACTATTTTAATGTCTCTACTATTCTCTTACTTTTGTCATTTCTGAGTTGATTTTGATTTCATTTTCTCAGTATGGCTATATTCTCCTACTTCTTTGAATATTTGGTAGGCAAATTATGCCTAGTATGGGAACTATATCAAGACCCTGTGGCAATATGAATACCTAAAAGAAAATAACAGTGTTTGCCAGTTTGCTCTAAGCCTTTCTTAGCTCTTTAGCTTGTTTCTTAAGAACCTGAACAGAGGGTGGGGCTCAACCAAGACTGAAGTTAAAGACGTAGAAAGATTGAGGTGGGAAGGAATGAAGTTGAGGAGCTCTGATAGGATGTTTCTCTTCTTAAGCACATAGGAGGCAAGCCAAAGATAATATGATGGGAAGGTTGAAGGAGAATGTCTTGAGAAATATGAAATGTACCCAAGGCTATGGCTGGGTGAAAGAAATAACTAAAAAGTATTAAAAGGATTTCTTTAATAGGTGGTCCTAGCTAAGGTTAGGGCATAGACCTAGGAAAATTGGACAGTGGTATTGCTCAGGCAGGACTCCTCCTAACATTCTCTAGATCCCTAAGTTTTTCCAAGCTTCCAAGCATTTCCTTACCCAGCAAGCCATCTCACAGCACAGATCCTACTCTCTTTCAGTCAGTCATTCCAAAACTCTGCAAAGCATTCTTCTCCGTCAACTTTTGGGGTTCTGTATGACTTTTCAGGGTTCTGACACTTTGTGATTCTTTCTGATCTCATAAGGATATTAGAACTCTTAAATTCATGTCCTTGATTTTCTCTTTTAACTTTCAATACTGGTCATTTGCCTGTTTACCTCTCTCTCTCTTCTTTTCACTTCCACTCTCTTTCTTGTTTAAGTATACAATCAACCCTTTTTTCTTCCTTGAACCTCAGTTCTTGGGAGTAACATATACAATTCATTCTTACTTCCAGTCTTTTTACCTAAGTCCCTTTTCTCTAGTTCTCTTGCATATTTGTGGCAATTATTAGTTTTCTTTTCCAAAAATCCATTCTCCCTTTTTCCTATACATATATCTTTCCAGCTTGACCACATTTCCCACTTCCCTGGCAGCGAGGTGAAGCAATGTAACCAAATTATTGAGCATAAAATATGAGCAGAAGTTATGTGCATAATATCTGCCTTGCTTTCTTAAAATAAATGGCTTTTTTGAGCTTTCTATATTGTTCCTTTTTACAAGCTAAAATGTTAAGGTTATGGCAACTTTTATGGTAAAGAGAATCATAGCATAGGAGATCAAGAATCATGGATTGAAGACGAACCTAAATTCCTTAACGATTTAATGGAGCAAGACTACAGCATCAGTCTGGAAGCTACCCCACAACTTATGCATGTCTTCAGATTGTTGAGCAAATGAGAAAAAATGAAGCCACCATGTATTTGGGTCTCTTTGTTTTAAGTTTGGCTTTTAACCTAACCCATGTTTATTCCTGAATGTTAACATTAACATCACAGGAAGGGAAGTCCTTGTTCATGGAGCTTTTATTTTGTTGAAATAAAGGTAATCTGCTTGGGATTAATACTGCCAAGGCAGAATTTTTTTTGTATAATTATTTCTATCGATGACCCATTCATAATGACAACTAATATGGTTTCTAAAATTGATTCATCTACATCATCTTATTTAGTCCCCCCAAAAATTCTGAAGGTAGGTATAATTATTCCCATTCTATATGTTAAAAAATTGGGATTCAGAGAGACTATGGACTGATACAAATCTATGCAGCTATTTAAGAAACAGAGCGAAGTCTCTAAGTTATTAATGAACTATTTAGTTTAGTGCTGCTTAGGGAAATTAGAACTCTTTGAAGTACCTTTTAATAGTAAACTCATAGATATTTAGCCAGCTCTCTGTTTGCTAACTAATATGGAAGAAAAAGCATATATCTACAGAAAAGGAAACCGAGGTTCAGGGAGGCTACCACCCTCCTTCCCGATGGCACAGCCGGTTCAAAAGTTTGAATCCAGTGTGAATCCAGCGCCCTTCAGAGAGGGGCCCCCCTGTGATACTGGGGAAGAGGCTGGAGGCCTGGGGTTCAGTGGGCCAGGAGAAGCAAGGCTGCACGGTAGGCAGGGCTGAGGTGGGTGCTCTGGGGAGTTCCGGGGGACTGGTCGAGGATGACGTCCTGGTAAGGGGCATAGCCCCCTCCCTCGGCACCAGCGGGGCTCCCGCCCAGCCCTCTGGGGGGTACCACCTCCTCCCCGGCGGGGCTGGGGGCCCAGAAGGCAGCGTCCCCACCCACTAGGCTCACCCGCGCTGCCGGCATCCCTCCGTTTCCATGTGCGCCCGGCTGAGGGGTGCCCGTGGCGCTGGGCCCGGGGCAGGGCGCCGCCCCTCCACAGCGGAGCCGGCTCCAGGTGCTGCTGCCGCTGCCGCCTGCAGCTATTTATAGCGCCCAGGCATCACGTGGGGGGCGTGACCGGCGGGCGACCTGGCTGCCAGGGGCTCCCACACCTGCCGCCTAAATATAGCCGCGCCCCGCCCGGGAAACAAAGGGGCCGCGCAGGGCGAGCGCAAGCAAGAGGAAGGCCGGCCAGGAAGGGGAAGCGTGGGGCGCGGCAAGGTCCCGGATCCCTCCGTCCTCCCGCTGGGCCTCTCCCGGTGGCCTCACTCCCTAGAACCTCGGGGCTCCCCCAGGCCCCCTCCTGGGGCTGCACTGGACTGTGGGCTGAAGCGGCCGCAGGGCAGGGGCTGCCGGGCCGAGCTCCTGGTGGGGAGGCCTGGAGGGAGCGCACCTAGCTTTAAATAATGGAAATGTGGTCCCTGGTGCAGGTGCTGGCCTGCACCCAGAGGAGTAGGGCGCCCGAGTCCCCCCTGTTCAGACCCCTGCCCAGCTCACCAGCCCCCACCCGGCACTCCTCTATGTAGTTACTCAGCACCCACCGTGTGCCAGACACTGTCCCCTCAATCCTCGTGACCCCGCTGTGTCTGGCTACGCTGGTCTCCCCTAGCATACTGGTGAGGAAACTGAGGCATTGAAACGAGGAACACACTCAGGTCACACCGGCAGGCAGGACTTGGCCAGGGAGCTATCTCCACAAACTCCGAGGCTACGCACTGATGCCCCCTCTTCCAGGAAGCCCTCCCAGACACTCTGAAGCAAATGCCTCCCTGGGACTCCTGGCTCTGCCTCCTGGGAGCACTGTGCCCGGGAACTCACGTGCTCCTCAGACTAAGCCCCAAGAGTGCAGCCGGCATAACAGTCCACTCTGTGCCTGCCCTGGCCACACAGGGCCCTCAGAGCAGGGTGGAGCAGCACGCGTGGCATCACCAGCTCGGGGTCCCTGGAGGCCTGGCCTTGCCTTCAGCTCTCAACCCGATCCCTGCAATCTGGGGTAATCAAGAGGCCCTGCTGAGAGCATGCCCCCACCAGGCTCTGCCCACCCACACTTCCAGACAGCAACACTAGCAGCCTGGCCCAGCTGTGCCTGCAACCCTCACCTCCTCCCACCCCCAGGTGGGAAAGCAGGCAGGGGAGATGAGGACAGGAGGGCTGTGCCCAGTCTGAAGGGCCCCACAGGAGCCCCCACCCACGGGCACAACAAGCCAGGTAGCCCTGCCTGCCAGCTCATGGGCCCCCGAGGGCATGAGATCCCTGGCAAGGACACCCACCCGTGTAGGTTCACCCAGCGCCACAGGAAGACTCGAGACTCTGACTCCACCCAGTGCTCTCAGCTCGCCACTTCCAGCAGCATCTCCCTGAAGGTCCAAGGCAGGAATGGGTCGGCTTCAGGGCCTCTGCCCCACCAGTCTCAACCTCAACCACCTTCTAAGGACACCAGGCTAGACGCTGCATTCCACGAGCGAGGCACTGACACCCGCCACACTGCAGTGGCAAACCATGACGGCTCAGAGAAGCTGTGCAACCCGCTTGAGGCACACAGCCAGGAGGCAGAGGAACCACAGCTGGAGCCGGTCTTGCTGATCTCCAGAGACCCTACTTATCCCAGCCCTAGCCCTTTGGGAGAGAGGACCTCTGGGGTAAACTGCTCCTGCCACCACAGCCTGTTTTCTCATCCATGAAAGGGATCTGAGTGAAAGTTCCCATCAAGCTCTGTGGTGCTACAAGCAGAGCCCATCATGCCTCTGTGGCTACAAAGGTGGACCCCGGCATCCTCGGCACCCCCACCCAGGCTCCACCCCCTTGCCTGGGGCCCTCTGGCCGGGCCTGGGGGGCACCTGCTGCAGCTGGCACGGCCCCAGACCTTTCGGAGAAATCTATTTATATCCAGTCAGGAGCCGTTCCTGGAATCCTACCAGAGCGAGCCCAAGACTGCCCATTGCTAGGGGGGCAAGGAGGGGAGACCCAAGCAGGCCAAGCCCACGCCTGATGTGCTAAGACACCTTCCCAGGGTCCTCCAGGCCCCCAGTGCCGAGTCCCCCACCTCATCGTATCCCGTCTCCCCTTGCTATGTGTCCTTTAGGGCAGAGTGTCCCAGGCCCCAGGGAAGGCATCCCGACTGCAGGAGGACTGAGAGGCCGTCAGTTTCACCCACCTCCCGCACAGGCCCTGGCACCAAGAGGGCTCCCACTTTGTCGAAGAACAAATGACCCAATGTTCTGGGCAGAGGTCCAGACCTGGGAACAGGCAGAGCCCATCATGGGATCTCGACCCGAGGTCTAAAGAACCTCAGAGGTCACCTACGCCACACCTAAGCCCCAGCTTGCACACCTCCGGTGAAAGGGAGCTCACTACTCCTTAGCATCCCTTATGCCCTTCACCCCCAGGCAGCCTCCCAAGCTATCGGTCTCAGTCCCCTTCTCTGGTGCTTCCTGAGCACTCATTGCAGGGATGGGGACCAGCAGGAGGAAAGCCCCTGCGCAGCAGCAGCCCAGGGTGGCAGGTGATCCGGAGGGCGGGAGGTCAGGGAAGGCTTCCTGGAGGAACTGGCCAGAGGGGAAGCAGGCACACTCCTGATGCCTAGAGTCTCACACTAGGCTTGACCCCCTACCCCGACTCCCTGCGTGACCCTGAGCCACTGCTAGCCCTCTGGGGCCCACGGCTGCCTTTACAAATAGAGAAGCTGCCAGAAAGAAAAGCCACCTTCCGAGGTGGTGCCAGCTCCAAGCCAGTCATGGGGTGCCTGGCTGCAGCCTGGAAGCAGAGCTGTTGGGCACTGGCTCAGGTTCTACCCACTGGGCATCTGCAGACCAGCGGGCTGCAAGGACAGGCCCCTGTGCTCAGACACTGCCCCTCCGGGCCACACATGGCTTTAACAGTGCCTTCTGAGGCATGGCGCTGACTTGCCAACCTGGGAGGCCCGCCCTGCTCCTCCTGAAGCTGCTCAAGTGCTGCCTACCACCAGTGGTGCCCAGGTTGCCACAGCTCCACCACAGCTTCCACGGGCAGACGGGGCATGGGGAGGCACCCAGCATCAGGCAGGCAGCAGGCGATGCCCCCCAGGGACCAGGAGTCCTCCAAACCTGTGGCCACTCAGGCCCTCTCAGGCCTACCCGGAACCACCAAGGTGATGGGTAGAAACCCGACCCCAGGAGGTCTTAATACCACCCTGTGGTCTGCTGCGATGCCCAATCCCATCCCAGGACTCGGACCCCTTCCCCCACAGCCCAGCGCCAAGCCCCAGCCCTCCCCACCTGGACTCAGCTCAGCCAGCCTCACCCCTGGGCCTGGACCGTCCCCTAATGGGACCAGGGATGCCAGAGGAAAGGAGCAAGGGAGGACAAGCGGCAGGGGAGAGGTGGAGGAGGGGACAGTCACAGGGAGGGGTTGTGACCCACTCACAGGGCAGCACACACCACGGCGGTCAGGACTGGGCTCTGGACTCACAGGGCCTGGGGTCAAGCCCAGTGCTGCCATGACTGCTCCTGCCCTGTGAGCCCTGCTTCCCCACCTGTAAAAGGTATGACAAGCCCTGCCTCAGCAGGGTCTGGAGGGGACGAGGGGACAGTGGGCACTGACAGCTGGAAGACAGGGCATGGCAACAGCTCAGATGAGGAAACTGAGGCATGGTGAGGGGAAGTGCAACTCCCAAATGTGGCCATGCAAACCCTCCAGGTGCCCCTTCTGCCACCCTCGAAGCTCACCTGGCAGCAGAGCAGTTACGGCATCTTCCCTGCCTGGGGGTGAAACACCGCCAGGCCCCCTCCTAGCTCCCCCGACCCCACCCTTGTTGCTCCCCCAGCATCCCAGCCCCCGACCTGCCCTTCCTGGGGGCAGGGATGGGGGTGTCAGTGGCTTGGAAAGAATCCCAGCAGCCACTGCCAGCCATGGTGCCTCTGGCGCTTGAGGCCTGCCTGCCCAGCACAAAGCCCACCACCCCCGCCCCATCCCCGAAGGGCATCCCACCCTCCACACTGCCCTGCACCCTCCTGAGGCTCAGCAGTGCCTCTGAGCCTCACTACTCCCACCCTGGACCACAGACTCCCACCAATGAGGAACAGGGACCAGGCATTCATCTGCCCATTCATTCATTCACGCAACTGACAAATACGTACTGAGAACCTTCAAGGCCCAGGTGCTGGGCTAAGCATGGGAGATTCGGGAAAGAAATGGACAGAAACAGCACACAGCCTGCCCACCCTCTCCTGCCCTCCCAGGTGGGCCTGCCCAGCCGCCCCTCCACCCCTTGCCCTGCCAAGCCGCCTCCCAGACTCCCCGGGCAGGTGGGCCAGGTAACGACAATATCGTTGGGTTTCCAGGGAGGGGTTTGGGGTACCCACATGCCGGCATCTCTACTGAGTCGGGGGACACTTCCTTCCTGGAGCCAAGCAGCTTGGTTCTTCAAAGAGATGCCATGCCAACCTGTGCCTCAGTTTCCCAGGCTGTCACAAACAGGGAAAGGCTGCCTGGCTCAGAGCAGAGATACTGCCAAGGCTGGCAGGTCCGGTCCCAGGGCTGTCAGGCCTCCAGTCGCCCTACTGTCCCCAGCCATCGACCCAGCCAAGGCCTCCACAGGGCTGCAACCACCTCACCTCCCAGCCCACCCCCACAAGCTCCCTCCCCACCTCCTGGCATGGCTCATGCTCTGCTCAGACACCACCTCTCAGGGAATCTTCACTACCCACTCCCCGTGTCCTGGATTCCTCCTCTGTAAAGAGGGACAGCAACCATGACTCCCTTACAGAGTGACTGGAAATAAAGGAATCGGGTCACAGAAAGTGCTCAGTGCCTGGTGCTGCCTCTGTGACCCCTGTATCCCCAAATCCCAGCAAGGATGCCACCCCTTCTCCTCTAGTCTTGATCTGAGTCCAGCAAGGAATGAGCCACCCAGGCCTGGGCATCCTCCGAGGCCACAGTGAGCCCCTGGCCACCGCCTCCCTGCGGCCCAGGTCTCAGAACCTCTCACCCCTGTCATTATGCCTTCTTCTTGTCAATGTCCCTGACACTCCCAGGCAGCTCAGGACCCCAACCAGAGAACCATGGGATAGCACAGATGGGCTCTAGAGGGCCACCGCCGGCCAGCCCTGCTCCCACCATCGAGGGAAAGGAATCTCACGCACCCAGGGGCTCACCGGTCTCCCCACCTGGTTGGGGTCTCTAGTCTGCCACCCCTCCCATCCCCCACCCCTACCTGGTCGGCCAGCCCAGCCTCCCCACCGGGGTGGGTTTCACGGGAGGTGCGTGCGTCCCTGCCTCTGAGGGCAGCTCAATTCAGGTTTGGGTAAGTGTGCAGCCCACTTCCAGCCCAGACTACACTTGGGGTCGAGAGCCCATGTCATCTACCCACCCACCCAGCAAGCCACCCCCTACAGCAAGGCCCGGTACAGGACCAGAGACAGAATGGTGGTCCCCACCCTGCTGCTCACATACCTTCCATGGCTCCCTATGGCCTACAAAACCCAGCCTGGCCCACTGGCCCCTGCCCTTGCTTCCCTCACAGATGGAGAGAGGGAGGGGGGAGGGGAGAGGGAGGGGGGAGGAGAGAGGGAGGGGGAGGGGGAGGGGGAGGGGAGGGGAGGGGGAGGGGAGGGGAGGGGGAGGGGAGGGGGAGGGGAGGGGGAGGGGAGGGGAGGGGAGGGTGAGGGGGAGGGGGAGGGGAGGGGGAGGGGAGGGGGAGGGGAGGGGGAGGGAGGCAAATCATGAGAGCCTCATCTGTTCAGAGCCCACGGGAGGCTGAGGATGCGGGAGCAGCCGAGTAGATGGCAGGAGGCTCCCGCCTGGACTCAGCCACCGCACCCCAGGCCAGTTTCTCAGATCCTCAACTCAGCCAGGGACTAGCCAACCAACCCAGAAAGCCACGGAAACTTCAGACCTCACAGGGATTATTAAAAACCAAGATGGAGCAGAGGACCACCTAACTGCCATTTGTTAACAATAATCGTGACATTTGCCACATACTGGGTACCTGATTTTTGACAGAGTCTGATGATTGTCGGGGTCAGGTCCTGAGGCTCCTCTGTTTATTAGCTGGGGAGCTTCTGCGGCTCTGAACCCCCAGCTGACTCTCCCTGCACAGCGGGGTTCAGCAGCCTCCCCAGCTGCTTCGAGGATGAGGAGGTGAAGTTAAGTCCACACTCAGTGCGAGCGAGAGTGGCATCTGCTCTAACCATGCCAACCACAGGGCCGCATGGCCAGGCCGGTTCTGGTCCCACTGCACCTCGAAGGGATGTGTGACTGGGTGACCTAGACAGCCCCTGGTGCACCCCGCCGTCCTGGAGTGACAGCTCACAGCACCTCCTTTAGTTATAGAGTGATGATAAGGGGCAAACCACGCGGCCACTGCTTGATGACCCTCCGCCAATAAGACCAGCCACGAGCAGAGGGAATCGGGAGGTTTCTCCTCCGCACAAGAACCAGGCTGACCCCCCCACCCGCTGGACCCCCGCCCCTGCCTCCAGATGGTGCAGCCGGGAGTGGAGGCCAGAGGTCAGCGACCTCGGGACCCAGCTCACAGGGCTGGCCTCCAGGACATCGCCACGTGGGGTCTGGGGCAAAGAGCCCAAGGAAAGCGGGGTCCCAGCACCGTTGCGGGGGGGCTCTGGGGGAGGCGCTTCCACCACCAGGGCGGCGCCCTCGCCCACCCGACTGACTGCAGGCGCAGGCCCAGCGGTGCGCATGCGCAGAAGGCAGAACCCACCCGCTCGGGCCCCTCTCCCTGGCGTCTGTCCCCCTCACGGCCCACCAAGGCCGGCGCAGACACTCACCCAGCAGCCTGGTCCTCCACGCTCCGAATCCGACGCACCCTGCCGCGGGCTTTATCCCCGCCTGTGCAGGCCCTCCCCGCCCCCGCGTCCCCCTCCCCCCCTCCCCCGCCCTGCCCGCCCCACTCTACTCGCTTCCCCCTCTCCGCGACTTCCACGCCCCTCCCCACACCCCCACCCTCCCCAACCCTCTAACCCTCCGCCCCCTACCTCTCTCCCACTCCGCCCCCTGCTCTCCACCCCCCCAGCCCCGCCCCCTACCCCTGCGCCGCCCCCTGCCCTTCCCCCCGCCCCCTGCTCTCCACCCCCCAGCCCCGCCCCCTGCCCCTGCGCCGCCCCCTGCCCTTCCCCCCCCGCCCCCTGCTCTCCACCCCCCCCGCCCCGCCCCCCTGCCCCTGCGCCGCCCCCTGCCCTTCCCCCCCGCCCCCTGCTCTCCACCCCCCCCGCCCCGCCCCCCTGCCCCTGCGCCGCCCCCTGCCCTTCCCCCCCCCGCCCCCTGCCTCCCACCCCTCTCCCCATCCAGCCCCTGGTCCCCTGCCCTCCGTGTACGTCAAAAGGTCCCAGCCAGAATCATGCGGGAGGCGGGGGTGTGGGGCTAAAAAGTCCCCCCAAAGATCCCGGAAGGCTCCGGCTGGGGCCTGGAGTAGGGACCGGAGCCGCAGGGTCCCAGGGCCCTATCGGGCACCCTGGTCCGGGGCAGAGGATAGGAGGGCCCCTCCCACGCTGGCCTGGGCTGTGGGGCCCAAGTAGGGAAGAAGCGGGGAGGGCGGTCCCCAGGGCCCTGTAATCGCAGGAGCCAGCGGGAGGGGGCGGGAGCTGGGGGTGTGGTGGCAATGCACAGAGACCCAGACCATGCAGCTGGGCTAGCGAAAGACTCGGGGCTGTCCAGGGCTCCGGGAAGAGGGGCCCAGAGCCCGTTCCTTGCTGCGCTGGAGGGAGCCTCACTGACCCCACCACTCCCACCTGTCCACACAAAAGGGCCTCTCCCTCCCAGGTGGCAGCCCCGGGCTCAGCAGACCCTCGCTTCATCCTGTTGGCCCCATTTCCTCCAGGAGGAAGTGCAGGGAGACAGGGGAGGCGATTTAGCGGACCCCACCCAGGCCCCCCCACAATCCACACCCACCCACCCCCACCCCATACATACAAGCTCTAACATAGTTCCTTCCGCAGGAAGTGGGAACTCCACCGGTGGAGGAGGGGCTGTTCCCGCAGTCCAGGGCCAGGGTCACTTGTCCCTCCCCCATCAGGATGCTGCCCCAACCCCGGTGCTATCAGGAGGGGTGGAGCCCTCATCCCTCACCCTGGAAAGGATGAGGAGGGTATCTCTCAGGCCAGCCCAGCCCCCACTAAGAAGTCCACGCTTATCGCTGCTACCCCCAGCCACCCAGACAGCTGCCCCATAACTCACCACTCCCTGCCCAGGCACCCCATCCACCTGTGCTAGTCTGGGGCTGCCCACGAGTCACCAACCCCGAGCCCAAGGCTCTTCCCAGCCACCTGCCCATCCACTTCTCCTGCTCCTCAAGACCCCTGCCAGGTGTAGGGACTCACACACCTGCCACCAGGCTTCTGCTCCCACTCACCCTCTGTCCAGCTACCCTTCTCTCTCCCTGCCAGGCCACCTCTTACAGCCTCCCCATGAGTGAACCTCCCCTGCCTCAGCCACCTTCTGCCACTACAGTCCCAGAGGCCAGGTCTACCTGGAGTCACCCACCAGGCTGGGCCCCCTGACCCCTTTCGACCTCCCCATGGGAGGATACAAACCAGTGAGTAGACAGGACAGCTCCGCATGCAGGCCAAGTCGTGGCTCAGATAGGACTCCCAGGCCAGTGCTCACGCCCCTCCGGTGTGACTGAGAACCCAGTGTGGAAGCCGCCCAGTGGGGAGCTCGTGTGCACACACACATGCCACAGACACAGACGACCAGATGAGACGCCCGTGCCAGGAAGATGGGACCCCCTGCCCCGCAGCAGCCCAGCCCTACAACACCCACCAGAGCCTCCAGGGACACCATGAGCCCCTAGTCCCCCATGTCCTCCCATCCATGCCCCATCTTTCGTCTTGCCTGGAAGGCCTCTGCCCAGGCTGGAAGGAGGATGGCACAGGAGGCCTCTCCCACAGCCACACCTGCTGTGGACCAGTCACTGCCCTCCCTGTTCCAACCCTGACCCATCCTGGAACAGATGCAGCTGGACTCCTGGGTGTTTCCAAAACCATGGCCTTTGTTAAATGCAGGTTCCCAGGCCATACCCAGACCAGGTGCCCCATTCACATGCACACGCGTGGCCCCACCTGGCCCTGGGCAGGTGGGAGCCGTGTTCTGCTGGCCCTACCCCTCCCTGCCCCCAGCCTCCTGCCACAGAGCTTGGTGATAACACATCTGCCAGCAACAGCTTCTGTCAAGAGCCAGTCACTCTGGAGTACGGGGCGCTGGGTCGGGCATCCTGCGGCTCCGGGATTCTAGACAGGAGGAAGCCGGCATGGAAGCCTGCCCTGGCCCGGGCATCAAGCCTTTATGCCCACGGTCCTGCTGCCTTCCTCCTGGGCCCCATTTAGCCCTGCTGATTCCTGGTGCCATGCCACCCACGTCTCCAAAGCCCCTACAGGCCAGTACCCAGCAGTGGGCGTGGTGTCCCAGAGGGCATGGAGTTCCATTTGGCGCTCGTGGCCTCTGAGAGGGAGCCTCTCCCCACTCCGGCGCCTGAGCCCTGCCAAGAATGCAGAGACTCCAGCAGCCCCAGAGGAGGCCCCTGATCTGGCCCCCAGGAGAGCTCAGGGCCTCTCTGGCACACCAGGCACAGCCCCTAACCCTCCTGTGCCACACACCAGTGGACCCTCCGCAGACACATCTCACCCCAGGGTGGAAACTGACCCCCAAGCACTCCACAGGTCTACATGGCCTGATGGTCCCTCCTGCTGGCCAGAGGAGGCTGTCCCAGAAGGTCCTCACCCACCAGCATCATCCAGAGGCCGCAAAGAGGCCACAGTGGGGGAGGGGCATGAGGCCAGGACTGAGCCCACTGGGCCTGGCTGAGCCCCACCCCAGATGTCCCCTGGGATCTCCGAAACCCTCCCGTGCGTGCTGCATGCCTCAGGGCCCCTCTCCCAAGCTCCCCAAACCGCGTTAGTCACCAGCACAACGTGGGAATTATGAGCGCATCACAAGGTGAGAACACACAGGAACTGTACCTGGTAGTGCCCACGGAGTTGTCCCAGAGGCTGAGAGGGCAGGGTGGGCAGTGGGCACACTGGCTGTGGGAGGGCTCAAGCTAAGCCCGCTCTGCAGAAAGGTTCGGCTGAGTACCAGGTGCCCGTCTGGAGAGAGCCAGGCCTTGGGCCCACGGGCCCTCTCCATGGAGAAGACGCCATGGCTCCTCCAGGGTCCCCTGGACCGTCCCAGGGACAGGGCCCTGAGGGCCGTGAGCATGCGGCCAGCACCAGGCAGGCAGCACCCCCACTCCCGCTGTTCCTTGTATGCCCGACTCCAAATCCAGAAGCAGGGTCCCACTCCACCCAGCACCTTCATGGCAAGGGGCATTCTGCCCTCTAGCAAGGGAGCCAGTCCCCCTGCCCACCCAGCCACCTGCGCTCACCTGGGAGGTGGGGAGCTGGGCCGGCCTCTCAGCAGGGTGTCCAGGCGGCTTGTGGTCCCTGAGGGTGGCTGGACCTTGGGGCCACTTCCACTACACGTAGAAGCCGTGGGCAGGGCGGCAGGCATGTACACCCCTGCTGTGTCACAGAACAGGAAGAACCCTTGCTCAGCCGATGCTCAGCACACCACCCCACGCCCCAACATCCCCTCCCTGAGCCGTATCCAGTCCCACGGAAGGCAGAGAAGGCCTAAGAGCCCCCTCTGTGTAGTGGCCTTGCATGGTGCCCTCAGCACAGGCCACGCCCACATCCAGCCTAGAGCAGTCCTGGAAGGCAACCATCACCCCACTTTATGGATGAGTAAACTGAGGCTCAGACTGTGTAGTCGGTGAGAGGTCTGAGGGGCTGAGAGGGGATTCAGGGCCCACCCAAGGCAGGCATTTTCTCTGCACTTTCTTCTTAAAGCAGCCAGGCCCTACACTCCATGTTAGCGCCCTGGCAGGCATAGTCACCCTGCACTTCAGTCCCCAGAATCCCCTCCTCTATGCCACCCAGGGCCTGTGAGGTCAGGGGGGCAGGAAGGGGGCTTGAGATCATGGAGCTGGCCAGGGCCACTGGCCAAGGCCCTGGTGGACGCACGTCAGAGGGGCCCGTGGAGCCGCGGGAAAGAGCTCTGACCTGGCCTCGGGAGGCCACGTCCAAAATAGCCAGCTCCACATGGTGAGGGGCCTCAGCCTGCGTGCACGTAGGTCTCCCGGCCCGGGCGCTGCCAAGCTGGCTGCGGAAGGTCACAGCTATTTCTGGGCCGGCCCAATAGTGAGACGCAGCCTGGCACCCCCAGAGCCAGTGCACACGGCGCCAGTGAGGCCCAGCGGGATGGGGCTACCCCCAGAACACAGGGTCGGGGGGGCTGGGGGGTCCCGCAGGCTCCCCACGGTGCCTGGATCCTGCTGGGGGGCCAGTGCTGATGGCCTTTCCTCTCTGAGCCGTCTCCCTCCCAAAAAGCACATGCAGTGCTGAGTGGATGAGTTTCATACACACCACTGGCTTTCACAGGCCACCACTATATGCCAAGCCCTGTGCTGGGCACCTGGGTAGACAAAGAACCAGACCTGGTCCCTGAAACAATCAAGAGGGGCACAAAAAGTGGGGCTCGGCCACTGACTTCAGCTGCTGTAACCCCAGCACGCAGGAGGAGAGTGGTCTGTGGCAGGGAGGCCACTGAGCACAAGCGAGTCCACCCCTAGCACACAGAGGCACTCACGCCTCGCCGGCCCACAGTGCCAGAGCTGCCAGCACTGGCCAGGCTCCACCTACCCTGGGTACCCTGGGTCTTGGTCTTCCCCATCTGACAAAGGGAGAACCTGAGGCTGAGAGTCAAGACTCCGCCGGTGACCCCCAGGTAGTGCCTCAGCTAAAAGTCAAGGTAGGTGGGTTCCCTGGGGCCCAAGGGAGGGGACAGCTCCTTCCCATCCTGGAGGCCAGGCCATTGCTCAGCCCATGGCCACTGTCCTCACAGAGGGCTGCCAGCTTGGGAGCATGACCTGGTTCCCCTCCTGGCTCCATTGTGAGCTGTGTGATGGGCACATCCCTCGCCCTTGCTGTGCCTCAGTTTACTCATCTGTAAGACGGGTCACTGGAAGGCTGCCCTTCATGGACCTGCCCTTGGTGTTCTCCTGGGATCCGAGAGACATTCCCCTTTCCTAGAGGCCTCGCCTGAGTCCCCGGAACACTGGCACTGTGCCAGGTGCCCGCAGGGGCTCTGAGAGGACACTGAGTGCCCTGGGAGGGCCACCACCTGGAGGACAGTTCCCAGCAGGTGCCTCAGGACCCTGATCCTCAGGGGAACCTGGGTGAATGGGGCTTCTTCCCGCAGGGCTTCTTAAAGCCCTGTTCCTCCACAGATGTAGGGACCTCGGAGCCAGGTGGGTGGCCAGCAGGACATTTCTGGAATGTTTTTGAAACCAGGCACTAGCAACAACGATACCTCAAAGAACTCTACCTTGGTAACACCAGACTGGGCCAGCCCCATTCCCCCATCTGGCTGGGAGCCTAGGGGCCAGGGCCTCCCGACTCCTGCCCATCGTGCATCGTGTGGCTGCGGGCAGCTCTGCGGTCCTGGGGCCTCATCCACGACATGGAACCTCGGACAGCCCAGGCCGTGGCATGAAGGGAAGGCAGTCAGGCCACGTGGGCGGTGACCTTGGTGACCATCAGCAGCAGGGGCTGGGCAGAAGCAGGCCTGGTCACCTCCCCGACCCAGCCTGTATGTCTCCATGTTTGTCACAGCCATGGTAACAGTGGCTGGAGGGTAGCAAGTTTAGCTCCCAGCTGCAGGCACTGGCTGCCATGGCAACAGCCAAGGCTAGACTGGATGCCCAGCCCAGGTGGGCAGCAGGCAGGCACTGCCCCAGGGAGGGGCTCTTGTTAGCAGGCACCACTGGGCACCCAGTCACCGCCCCTCGCCAGCCCAGCCAGGGCAGGAGGCGGCCTGAGTCACATGGTGCATCCTGGGAGCTGGGCATGCTGAGCGGCCCGCACTGCCCCCTATGAGCACCTGCCCAGCTCCCAGGAGAGGAGGGGGACCACCACAACCAGCAGACCTAAGGGAGACCCGCTCTCCCAGGCATCTGAAGACCCCAGGGAGGGGCAGAAACCTCCAGGCACTTTCCAAAGGCCCTCAGCTCAGAACACATCCTGCCAGCCTAGGGGCTGCTCAGAGCCCTGTGCCATCTTATGCCCTCCCTGCACAGTCCCTCAGGGGCGCTGGGCATCACCACGGTGCCCAGCAGGGGTGGGCAGGAGTCCAGGCCACAATCACCAGGCCTGCAGGTAGACTAGGCACCAGGTCCAGGGATGGAAGCTCACATCCCTCCCATCCCCTGCCCCACCAGGAGCTGCCACCAAACAGCCCTGGACCTGAAGGGTGGATCTGGGGGTGGAGGGAGCTCAGAGGAGCTGGTCCCTACCCCACCAGCTCCAGGGCTCAGAGACAGCCCTGGCCAGGAGCTTGGCCCTGTCTGGCAGTGCTGTGGCCAGGCCATTCACATGGGCCTGTCGGATGCTGCAGCTCCCAGGCCTCCCCCAGCAGGGCCCACGGAGGACTCGGGCAGGTGGTGGCGGCTCAGCAGCTTGGGGACTGGGAGGCCCTCAGGCCTTCATGTTGAGGCCAGGGATCCCCAGGGAACCATGCAGACTGGAACACCACCCTCCAGAGTCAAATGCCCCAGCAGACCACCCCGATGAGTGAAGAAAACAGGTTAACCACATCAGGGCATGGTGAGGCTACACGGCAGGTGGGCACTTCACAACCTTGCCCACGTCTTCACTCCCTCCCCAGTAGCAAGGCACTCTGTGAGGGCCGGGGAGGGGCCTTCTCATTCTACTCTCTAGCGCCCACTAAGCTCCCACCCTGCCCTGAGCCCTGGGCGGGTGCCAGCATTCCTCTGTTCCCCAGCAGCTGGTGACGTCCCAACAGCACCAGGAACCCAGAGGCAGGGCAAGGGCACCTTCACTCTATTTTACGAACTTCTGACAGCTGCTCAGGACAGAGCCTGTGTAGGCGGGGGTGCTAATTTTTGGTTTTGTTTTTTTTTTTAGATAAAATTCATAAAACATGAATCCACTATTTTAGCCTTTTTTTTTTTTTTTAATCTCACTCTGTTACCCAGGCTGGAGTGCTGTGGTACAATCTCGGCTCACTGCAACCTCCACCTCACAGGTTCAAGCAATTCTCCTGACTCAGCCTCCCGAGTAGCTGGGATTACAGATGCCCACCACCACACCTGGCGATTTTTTGTATTTTTAGTAGAAACAGCATTTCGCTATGTTGGCCAAGCTGGTCCCCAACTCCTGACCTCAGGCCTCCCAAAGTGCTGGGATGACAGGTGTGAGCCACCATGCCCGGGCATTGGAATCATCTTCAAGTGTCCCCTTCAATGTTTTAATTAATATACTCACAGTGCTGTGCGCTCATCACCACTAAGTCCAGAACACCTCCATCACCCCCCCACACTCAGCAGTCACTCCACCCCTCCTCCCCCAGTCCCTGGCGACCACAAGTCTGCTTTCTGTCTCCGAGGACTTGCCTGTGGGGGACATTGTCTATGAATGGCCTCACACACCATGTGGCCCTCTGCGCCTGGCTCCTTTTGCTTCTCCTGGCGTTCTAAAGGCTCAGCCATGGCGCAGCCTGCATCCATGCCTGCTCCTCCTGTTGGCCGCCCACATTCTACTGCAAGGATGTGCAATCTTCTGGCTTCCCTGGGCCACGCTGGAAAAAGAACTGTCTTGCACCACAAATAAAATACACTAACACTAATCATAGCTGATGACAAAAAAAAAAACAAACAAACCCTCATGTTTTAAGAAAGTTTATGAATTTGGCCAGGTGCGGTGGCTCACGCCTGTAATCCCAGCACTTTGGGACCCAGGCAACATGGCAAAACCCCATCTCTAATAAAAATACAAAAATTAGCCGGGCGTAGTGATGGGCACCTGTGATCTCAGCTACTCGGGAGGCTGAGGCAGGAGAATCACTTGAGTCCGGGAGGCGGAGGTTGCAGTGAGCCGAGACCGTACCACTGCACTCCAGTCTGGGCAACAGAGTAACACTCCATCTCAAAAAAGAGTTTACAAATTTGTGTTGGGCTGCATGCAGCCCACGGGCTGAGGGCTGGGCAAGCTTGTTTACTGTATGTGCCTGCCATGTTTTATTTATCCATTCCTCAGCTGATGGACATTTGGGTCATTTCCAGGTCTGTCTTAATTTTATTCTCAGGGACTGAGCCAGGGGCTGTGCGGGGCATTGCAAGGTTGGGGGAGGGCTAACCTTAACCGTCACCCACAACTCCTGTCCTGCCAAGACCTGTCGAGTACAGGAGGCTGAGGTCCTACCAGATGCACCCTGTGGGAGTCCCGACAGCATGCCCACGTGTGTGAAGGAACAGAGGGAACAGGAGAGGGACTGGGGGTGGGGAGGCCTGGGAGTCCAGGCCGGCATGTGGAGGGTGGGGACACAGGGCAAGCGGGCAGAATCCAGTCCCACACCTTCCAGCACCTTTCTGGGCTGTGCCAGACTGCCAAGGGAGGACGCTGGGCAGGTCAGGGTGGGATGGAGGTCCCAGTGGCCAGGGAACTTGGGGAAGGGCCCTCCAGGGTCCCTGGCAGAGAGGGCAAACGGTACCCCCCAAGGGTCCGACCCACTCCCCTGGAGAGAACGCAGAAGATGAAGGTGTCGTCAGAGACGGGCCTTAGAGGGCGGAAAAGATAGATGAACACGTTTTGGGAAGCTAAATGCATAACCTGCATGACCTCGAGCAGACAAGGAGCACAGGGCAAAGACTTATTTAATTCACTCAGTGGGAACGGCAGGAGGCAAAGCCGGCTCAAAGGAGGATTCAGGGCTAAGTGCCTACAGCCCTGGAGAGACCACACGATGGATTAAGATGGGAAAGAGGCAGGCTGTCCCTGACTGCAGGCAGCGCGGCCCCCACCACTCACCATCTTCTCTACCACACAGAATCCACTGGCACCTCTACCAAAACTCTGCAGTTCACACAGGATGTCAATGAGTCTGGGCCCTGTTTGATCACAAACAGTGGACATGGACATCCCCAGAGCTGGCCTAATCAATCCAACAGAGCAAAGCAGAAGAAGTAGGCATCCAGGCAGGGGCGCAGCTTGAGCAAGGGCCAGAGCAGGAGGGCAGGCCGCGGAGGGAGGAGGGCAGGGCTTCCCAGGGGGATGCCTCGGGGAACTGCTCCCTGGGAAGGGTGGGCTCTGGAGGGCAGTGGAGGGAGGAAGGCAGGACTTCCCAGGGGGACGCCTCGGGGAACTGCTCCCTGGGAAGGGTGGGCTCTGGAGGGCAGTGGAGAGAGGAAGGCAGGGTTTCCCAGGGGGATGCCTTGGGAAACTGCTCCCCGGCTTCTCGGAAGTACTTCAGGGCATGGACGGGTCTCCACAGTCCCCAGTCCAGGCATGTCACAGAATCAAGTGCAAGGTGAGGAAGTGGAAAGTCCGGGAATCCGCAGACGGGGCAGAATAGCAGCCGTGGGCAGCTGACAAGCAAAATGGGGACACCCAAGCCCAGAAGCCTAAAGCCACCACCCGGTGGGGACACCGAGAGTCACCAAGAATCTGGGATACCCACCTGGCATCCTGGGTATCCTCACCCCTGTCCCCAACCTAAGTCAGATCATAGCCACTCTGCTCAAAGCCTCCAATGGCACCCACATCACTCAGAAGGAAAGCCTGAAATCCTATGGCCCTAAAGGCCCCATGCAACCTGTTCCCTGCCCTCTGCCCTCTGCCCTCCTACCACTCGCCCCTCCTCACCTGCTGCATCCTCACCTGCCTCCCAGCTCTTCCTGCAACTTGCCAAGCACGGTCCTGCCTCCGAGCTCTTGTCCTGGCTGTGCTGGTGGCCAGGAACCCACTCTGTCCCCACGCCGTCCGGTGCTGGCCCCCTTCCCATCACTGGGATCTCAGGTTCAACATCCTCCTGTTTCCCCTGCTAGCCACCGAGACCGGTCCTCCATCCCTCACCCACAGTAGGGGTCATCTGTCCCCCTTCTGGAAAAGCTTGTCAGCCTCTCACTCCGCACAGGATGAGAGCCCGGCCACGGCCCCACCCTTGGCTGCCTGGTTCTCAATGAGCACCGCACACAGCAGGTGCTGGCTCAGTGGAGGTGTGAATGCATTCAACTGTCCTGTGAGCAGGAGTAAAGCAGAGTCAAGCACCCTTAGAGATGGATGAGGATGCTGAGGACAGAGGAAGGAGGACCTGCCAGCAGCCATTCCTTCCCACCCAAGCACTCCCAGCAGCACAGTCACCAGGGCACCTGTGAGTGGGCCCAAAGTCCCTGCTTAGGTGGTCTTGTGGAAAACAGGCTCCCACCAAAGGCACCTGGAGACTGGGGGCCCTGGAGGAAGGAGCGTCTGCTGGGTGTCTAGCCAAAATTGCCTGGGGATACACCAAGGAAGACAGGATATGGCCAAACACCCAGAAAGAACTGGGGGCCACTTCTGCATGGGACCCACAGGACCAGGAGCCAGGCCCACAGAGCCCAAGGGACCAGGGTCCCCACATCCTCGCTGCTCCCTCACCAGGGGGCCAGGGCTCGAAACAGCACCAGAGAGGTCCTGCTCATTCCTGCGGCAGCCCCTGCAGCCCTGGGGGTGACCTGTCTGTCCCTGTCATGGACTGTGGGCAGCAGACAGGGAGTGCTGATTAATCCATACGGGGTCCCCAGGATCAGCACAGGGTCAGGCCCAAAGCAGGTGTCAGTTAACGCCGTGGGATGAGGATTTCTGGCAGTTTAAATTACTTCCTGAACACTCCTGGCAATGCAGACAGTCAGTACCCAGTAAGTGCTGCCAGTTGGTGGTGCTTCCTGAGTGCCAGGCGCTGTTCCATGCCCTTTACATGTAAAGGCTGTGTGGCCCCCACAGTGTTGACGGGAGGTGTGGGAGGGAGCTTAGGGCTGGGACAAGCCCACTCAGAGCTGCTGCTCCTGCTTCCATGCCCGCCCCACAGCTGCCTCCTCTTGGAGGCCCTCAGGGGGTCCTTGAGGATGGAGCCCCTGCCTCTACAGAGCTGCTCTGCCCCAAGCCTCTGCTGACTCAGTACCACCTCCCGAGGATCTGTCCACCCTGTCCATCCAAATCCCACCTCCCTGGAGACCCACTCACCAGCCCATACTTACTGGGCACCTACTGAATACCATGGCTTTACTCTGGGTCCAAGGGAGCTCACGGGGGGAAAGGCTCAGTTCCTAACATGACAGCAAACTTGGCAGAGCAACCAGGAGCCAGACTCATGGGGGCCAGAGACCCCAGGACCCCAACCACCCCTGCAACAGGACAGGGGAGAGAGGCCCTCAGCTGCTGGGGAGCCCTGCCCCAACAGACCCTCTAACCCCATGAGAATCTCCTATCCTTGACCCAGTTTCTACCACAACCCCCTGAAAGGGGGAGCAACACAGAGGCTCCGAAGAGGGTCCACCTTGTCCTGCACCTCCCGTCAAGCACAACAGCACCTCAAATAACACTGTTGCTTTCAACATGGTTTCGTGAAAATGCTGATGAGAAAAAAAAATCGCTTCCTGTTCAGGGTCATTGTGCGGCGTGTGCACGTGCCCTCCAGGTCTGCGTGGGTTTTCTCCCCATCCTCTGGCTCCCCCACACCCCAAAGCTGTGCACATCAGGTGAACAGGTGTGCCGACAAGGCCGGCTGAGTGGGCGTGGCTGTGCATGTGAGTGTCCTGCCACGGGACGGGGTCCTGAGTGGGTGTGACTATGCATGTGAGAGGGGATGGGGTCCTGAGTGGGTGTGGCTGTGCATCTGAGAGGGGACCGGGTCCTGAGTGGGTATAGTTGTGCATGTGGGTGTGCCCTGCAATGGAACGGGGTCCTGAGTGGGTGTGGCTGTGCACCTGAGAGGGGACCGGGTCCTGAGTGGTTATAGTTGTGCATGTGGATGTGCCCTGCAATGGAACAGGGTCCTGAGTGGGCGTGGCTGTGCATGTGGGTGTGCCCTGCAATGGAACGGGGTCCTGAGTGGGCGTGGCTGTGCATGTGGGTGTGCCCTGCAATGGAACGGGGTCCTGAGTGGGCGTGGCTGTGCATGTGGGTGTGCCCTGCAATGGAACGGGGTCCTGAGTGGGTGTGGCTGTGCACGTGAGAGTGTCCTGCCACGGGGCGGGATCCTGAGTGGGCGTAGTTGTGCATGTGGGTGTGCCCTGCAATGGAACGGGGTCCTGAGTGGGCGTGGCTGTGCATGTGGGTGTGCCCTACGATGGGACGAGGTCCTGAGCCGGGTCGGGTCCCACCTTGTGCCTGGAGCTGCTGAGATGGGCTCGGCCACTCGTGACCCTGAACTGGAATTTCCACTGGGTGGGAAAATGAATGAATCAATAAATAAAAATTATTGCAAAATAAAAACTCATCTAATAGACATAGTCGACGAATGCATGACAATACACTGTGGCGTTTGTGATGGTTTGATTTTGAAGTGCATGGTGGCAGAAGGTGCCCCAACCACGTTTGTGACTCAGGTGCGTGTTCCGCCACCACTGACCCACCGGAGGCTAGGGAATTCACCTTTCTTACACATATGTGTAGCTCACATTTACCGAAATGTTTGGGATCCTCACTGGAAGCTTGGTGACGTTGTTGTGAACAGAAATACCTGGCAGGAGCTTAACTCTCATTTCTATCTATCAACTTATGGTAACACTAGTTTCCTTCAACCAAATTGCACTTAAAACCGGCTTAAAGTCGCAGCTTCCAAGAAACTACGGGTGACGTTGCGTGAGGCTTACTGCACACTGTGCTCAGGAGAAAAGTCTGTGGTGCCCTGTGGCCAGCCCGGGCCCAGCAAGGCCGTCTTCCCCAGGCTCAGCACTCTCAGACCAGCGCTCCCCCCAACATCCCACGACACACTTACTGGGCGCCTACCGAATACCGTGGCTACACTCCAGGTATTCCCATCTCAGCAGCATCAGCAACGCCGGGGACAGCAGGGCCACCGCACGCACGGTGCCTGGCCTCCTTGGCCACACGAGAGGCCACTGCAGGCTTTCTTCCGGGCTGCGTGCGCTCTTCACTTTCTGTCTCCGTAACAAGTCAGGATGGAGAAGCTGACAGGGCTCTGCCTGCCTGACCTGGGGAGGTGGCTAGCCCTAAGTCCTGCCACTGCCTCCAAAGCAGCGGCACCCACACCCCAGGGCTGCTGGGAGGCTGGACCTGACAACATGGGTCTGGTGCATACAGGAGGTGCCTGGGATCAGCCAGGGACCCTCCGGAGACATCTATTCCTGCTCCGGACAGGCCCCGCTGGCCAGGCCTCTGAAGAACAAACCTCCCGGCCACCCACAGGCACCTGGATCCGCCAAAGCCCCGGTTCTCACACTTACCTCCTCCTCAGAGGGGGCTGGGGACAAAGCCTGAAACCCCAGCACGCTCTCAGGGAGGACTTCACCCGTGAAGATCATGAGTAGGCGCCTTCAAAAGGCATGAGGAAGGGGAAGCGGAAGGGGAAAGGATGGGGGAAAGTCAGGAGGGAGAGGAGCAGGAGGTATGGGGGAGGGGAAGGGGGTAGCCAGAGGTGGAGGGGCCGTTCCCCAGCCTCCCCATGTGGGCGGGGACTCCTGAAGGCAGGATGCTGGGACAGGCGCGAGGCCCCACAAGGGTCAAAGTTCCCCCTAGGGCCAGGCAGGCCCTGCTGGCAGTGTCCGTGGGAAAGGCCCTCAGCCCAGCCAGCCACACTCAGGCCTGTCAGTGGGCACTGGGGCTGCCACAAATGCCAGGGCAGCTGCACCATCCCATGGGATGGAAATCCAGGCCTGAGCCCACTCCAGGAAGGTCCAGACCTACAGGGTGATCTGGGGGCCTGAGCAGGGCACAGAGGCTGCGGGAGGTGGTCATCTGGGGGCCTGAGCAGGGCACAGAGGCTGCGGGAGGTGGTGATCTGGGGGCCTGAGCAGGGCACAGAGGGCTGTGGGAGGTGGTCATCTGGGGGCCTGAGCAGGGCACAGAGGCTGCGGGAGGTGGTGATCTGGGGGCCTGAGCAGGGCACAGAGGGAGGTGGTGGAGAGGGGCCTGAGCAGGGCACAGAGGCTGCGGGAGGTGGTGATCTGGGGGCCTGAGCAGGGCACAGAGGGCTGTGGGAGGTGGTCATCTGGGGGCCTGAGCAGGGCACAGAGGCTGTGGGAGGTGGTCATCTGGGGGCCTGAGCAGGACAGAGGCTGCAGGAGGTGGTCATCTGGGGGCCTGAGCAGGGCACAGAGGGAGGTGGTGGAGAGGGGCCTGAGCAGGGCACAGAGGCTGCGGGAGGTGGTCATCTGGGGGCCTGAGCAGGGCACAAAGGGAGGTGGTGGAGGTGGGCGTCTACAGCACAAGCACCCTGACTGGTACCATCCATGCCCTCAGCCCCCGCCGGCCACACCGGGTCCTGCCAGCTGCACCAGTCCGCCTCTCCCTTCACCTGCCCCACCTATACCTTGCAGCCTCAGACCTGCCACCAAGGGTGGCCTCCAAAGTTCCCAGAGGCTGCACCCTCTGCCAGCACCCCTCCCAACTCCCTTCTCCTGGACCTCAGCTGCTGCCCCAGGTCTCTTCCTCCAGCCCCACCCACGGTGGCCTGTGTGATATCAGTGGGGGAGCAGGATCCCAGGAGCTGGAGGAACGGCCCCTGACATCACACAGGCCACCTTGGGCTGAAGCTGAGTGGCCTCGTCCATGCCCCAGGCTGTGAGCTTCGTGGGCCTGGGCCCTGCTGGAGTCCACGGTGGGGGAGGGGTAGGTGACTGTGTGGATGGACAGATGGTTGCGCTCGGTGAATGGTTCGGTCCACGCGCTGGCCCACGTGCCCCAGCGACCCAGAGCTCCGCTCCACCTGCTGTTCTCTGAGCTCCCTGCCCCCATATGCTATCCTGGGACTCCACGGCACAGACCTCTGAGCCGCTGGCTGTCCTCACAGGCCCAGGGCCCCTCGGGACGGCCCTTCCGGTGACTTCCTGCCAGGGAGGCCAGGGGGAGGGGTAAACAAGGCCTCCAGATGGCTTCCTGTGGCTGGGCAGCCGTGGGAACAGCCCAGCCTGGGGAGGCCACCAAGGGAAGGGAGGGTGGGAGCTGGGGCCAGCCAGCAGCATCCGTCAGCCGAACATCTGCCAAGATGGACCCGCTGCCCTCTCGGAGCCTCCAACATGGCCAGGGGGGATGTCACACCCTGTTTACAGAGGGGGACGCTGAGGCACAGGCAGGCAAGTTACCCCAGGGCCAGCCGCGGGGCCCCAAGCCCATGGAACCCAGTGCCCTCACCTCCTCCCTCCATCTCTCTGGTCTCATCTGCAAAGGGGCAGACGAGCTGGCTGGAGGCCCCCATCACGACAGGACATGCAGATGTGCAGGTGCCAGCACACGTGTCTTCCATCCCAGCACTGCCACTCCCCGACTGTGCTACCTAGCAGGCTGCCAGCTGCAGATACCAGCTTCCTGCCCTGGGAAACAGAGCGACCATGGCAGCTGCCACCAGGGGACCCTGAGGTTTAAAGATGTGCCCTGGGCGAGCTCCTGCCGCCAGCCCAAAAGAGGCTCTCAACGGTGCCATTGCGAGTGATGCCGTTCCATCAGGTCCTGGGACCCCAGGAGGAGCCCGTCCTCACCCAGCTTGCCCCTTCCTTGAGCCTCATCCACGACTCCCACCGTATGGTGATGCCACCTCCTCCCAAAAGTCCACCCTGACTACCTGGCAAGGGGATCCTCATCCTGCCCCAACAAGACCTCAAAGTCTTGGGGACACATGCTCCAGGAAGGTGACTGTCATCTCCTACAAATCCTACTCACCGTGGGATCTCTCTAGGGTCAGGACCGCCCCTCTCTGCCTACTGCCATCCCCACGGGGCCAGTGTGGGCCTGAGTAGCCCTCCAGGAGGCAGCAGGAGCTATGCAGCAGCCAGAATAGGGACGAAGGGGGTGACAGGGCACACAGCCGGGCACCAACAACCCTCCCATCTGACCCAGGGCTCTGCCAGTGGGCAGAGAAACACTCACACCAGTGCCAAGACATGCGTCCCGGCTGTCCACGGCCTCACCTAGGAGAGCCCATCATGGGGGTGGGAGGATGGCTAGTTAATAAACGAGCATCCTGCCAGACCCAGAGACCAGGGTCCAAGGGTGCCGCTGGGAAAGGACCACAGCCACCACGAAGGGAAATTTCAAGTGAGACGGCAGAGCAGCACACGAGGCCGGCCCCGTTCCTGTGAAGTGAGGCAGAACCGGAGCCGCTGCAGCTGTGTACTTCCCGGCTGTTGGAATTTGTATAACAAATGTTACCAAGCGTGTGACTAAAACACTATCTAGGTGTTTGCGCCGGACCCTGGCTCATGCTGTAATCCCGGCACTGTGGGAGCCCAAGGCAGGGAGACCAGCCCGGCCAACATGGTGAAATGCCACCTCTACAAAAAATAGCCAGGCATGGCGGCGCATGCCTGTGGTCCTAGCTACTCCAGAGGCTGAGTCAGGAGAACCGCTTGTGCCTGGGAGGTGGAGGCTGCAGTGAACTGAGATAGGGCCACTGCACTCCAGCGTGGACAGAGCGAGACACTGTCTCAAAATAGAGAGAACAAGTACGTGTCTGAAGCGTGGTTCAAACGTTGCCTCTCCCCCATGGCAGCTCCTTGTGGGTCCTAGCGGTGCTGCTATGGCGGGTCCCCAGCCCGCCCCAAGAACACAACCTGGCAGGTAGGGAAACTGAGGCACCATGGACGGCCCTCCCCCAGGTCGAAGGCCTGGAAGAGAGGAAGTGCGTGCCACCACAACCCAGTCCATCCACGGCAGTCACCAGCTCAGAAGCAAGCAGCCTGGCTCAGGCGGTGGCGGCTCAGCTGCTAGACCTCTGTCCTATCCCCGCCACCTCCGCTGACTCCCTCTGGCCGGGCCGGGCCGCCGACTCCGCTGACTCCCTCCGTCCGGGCCAGGCCAGGCCGGGCCGGGCCGCCGCCTCCGCTGACTCCCTCCAGTTGGGCCGGGCCGCCGCCTCCAGTAACTCCCTCCAGCCGGGCCGGGCCCCCGCATCTGCTGACTCCAGATGAGAGAGACCTTCTTGCTTCTGCTGTTTTCTCAAATGCCAGCGCATCATATTTTGGGGTAGCGTGGCCTGAGCCCCATCAGCAACTGCCCCTGGGACATCTGCTCCCACCTGTACGTGTCTCAGATGCCTCGAGCTCAGCCTGACCAAGACACGACTGGCCACCTGGCCTGTGCCTGCTCTCCCCTGCACTCCTCAGCTGCACTCCAGGACTCAGGCCTCCCTTGCCCCTCTGCCAGGCTGTGCCTGGGCTGTCTCCCCTCCCCACCTGCATCGCCCCATATGTCCCCGCAGTGGCCATTCCTGACTGTCATACCCTGCTGCTCAGTTTTTTTTTCTTTTGACACAGAGTCTCACTCTTTTAGCCCAGGCTGGAGTGAAGTGGTGCGTTCTCGGCTCATTGGACCCTCCACCCCCAACCCCCAGGTTCAAGCAATTCTCCTGCCTCAGCCTCCCAAGTAGCTGGGATTACAGGTGCCTGCCAACATGCCTGACTACATTTTTGTATTTTTAGTAGAGACGGGGTTTTGCCATGTTGGCCAGGCTGGTCTTTGAACTCCTGACCTCAGGTGATCCACCCACTTCGGCTTCCCAAAGTGCTAGGATTAGTAAAGGCATGAGTCACAGCTCCTGGCCCATGCTCACACCTTTAAGAACCTCTTGATGTCTGCCAGGTATATAGTCCAAGACCCTTGGTGACCTGCCCCAGCTGACCCCCTGAGCCCCAGCCATAAGACTTGTTGGAGGGGGTTCCCTTGAGGGCCCCTCCACACTCTGCCTGGAATCGCCCTCCTCACCCCGTTGTTGGGGGTGTGGGTGGGGGGCTCAACTCTTGGCTCTAGGGCCCTTCTCTGGCTTCTTCCTGACCCATTGCTGGAATCGGCCACCCCTCCCCTTGTTCTTGGTGGCACCTGTCGATTCCTGCCCCAGTGCTGTGACACTGCACAGCACTCCATGTGTGGCTCCTGTCCTTCTCTTGCTCCCTGAGCTCCCCTCTAGGGCTCTGGCCCTGTGTCATTTGCACCAGCTCAGAGTAGATGGATGCCTGGGTGCAGGTCCCTGGGAGTGGCAGGGGGAGCTGCCTAGGGGCGCGTTTGGAGGGCAGGGGTGGAGAGGGCTCTTTTTGATGAAGAGGTGATCATTTGTTGGGGAGCTGGCCCTTGAGTGAGGCATTCCCCATACAGGGCCCCTCCTGAGCAGAGACAGCAGGTAAAGGGCAGCGAAGGTTCACACTGTAATTTGATGAGCCGCTTCAGGGAAGTCACTGTAGCCCTCTGGGCTCCGTTCCCCTTTGCAGAGTAGGACTGCTTACTGCTCTGTCTCTACCTGGGAAGGAGCACGGGTCAGACTGAGAGCCTCAGAGCATGTCATGGAGGCTGCCGTGACAGGTGGTAGAGCTGTGCCTCAGTTTCCTTTTATGAAGTAGGGAGAAGAAGGTTGACCCTGTCACTGCTCACAGCCAAGGTTCTGAAACATATGCTCGCCTGTCCACACGCTCAACCACTTGAAACCAAGCCACTTGTAAAAAGCACTGTGGACAGGCAGGAGCAGCTGCTCAGGGAGGTTGGCATTGTGTGTGCTGGGGTTTGGGGACATCAGCAATGAAGGAAACAAGACAAGTGAGAAGAATCACATCCTACTCTGGCCCTACAAAATGAAAATCAGAACCCTGTCATCCCACAACCTTGTGAAGAACGGTGACTTCACACTTTGGGCCATAGGTTTCCTACCCCACACCCCCCGCTCTATCTGCAGGTCCATCCTGGCAGCCCACAGACTGTCTGCATTGGCTGGTGCTGACCCGGGTCATCCCTGAGACCGCACCTGCCAGGGGTGTGGGGCTCTAGGATTCCAGGTTTCTCCTGATCCGGGGAGGAGGGAGCTGCCCCGCACACAGTGGGAGCTTGTTAGCTGCTGCTCAGCTCCCAGGAGCCCTCCCCTGCAGCAAACCCCAAGGAATCAGCCCCAGCTCGAGCTGCCGTACTGCTTCAGGGTGCAGGGATGACGTCATCTCTATCAGAGGCTCTGCATCCAGGATCCTTCCCTGAAGTTCAGTGGGGCCCATTCTCTCCCAGGGATGGTTGGAGCCAGAGCAACTGCCGTCCCCTTTACAGAGGGGATTTCATTTCTGCCAGTATTGTGTCAGCAGCGTTTCATTCCGATGACAGCCCTGTGATGAGAGAGGCATTGTCCCTGTTGGCAGAGGGAGACAGTGGGACTTAGGCTAGAGCACTCGTGCAGGGTCCCATAGCAGCAGGGAGTATTGGACCTAATTCTTCTGGGACTCGAGGCTGGGGCCACTCTTCTCACGCTCAAACGTACCCCTTTCTCCAGGGAAGGGCGTTTGATGCCCTTTTTTTCTGGTTGGGCCTGTACTGGCATAGTGTATGAGGCAGAACCCAGCCACCCTGGTTTTCACAATGGAGGGGGTCTCAGAAGTCAGAGTGGAGCAGGGTGAGAAATGAGGGTTAGTGTACGAGTGGGCATTTCTGAGAGGACACTGCCTGCAGAGAGAAGGGGACTGAGACCCCCAGGAAGGCAGAGCAGCAGAAAGGCCCAAAAGGTGCCTTGCATCCTCGTGCTGTGTGGTGTATCATCGCCTTGAACCTAGTACTCATGGGCCTGCACACTGAGCACTTGTGTGGGCCGCGTGTTGGGCGCAGGGTGAGTAGCACTGGGCAGACAGGTCCAGCTGTGTGCCTGGCTCCCAGCTCAGGGCCTGGGCAGCGAGTGGGGGGGGAGGAGCGAGGGAGCAGCTGAAGCACGTGGCCTGAGTTCCTCCACTGGGGTTTGGCATCTCTGTGGATACCGTGAGCTGGCCGGTGTGGGTGGGCCTCAAGGCTCAAGGGTTCTGTGACTACCTTGTGCCACAGAGCATGCTAGTGTGGAGGCGGGAAGAGGTGGAATGATGACTGGGCAGTGGCTGGGTGACCTCAAGCCCAGGCAGTGGAGGAAAGGGCGGGGAAGCTGGCGGTGCTGGCTCCTGGCTGAGATGGGGCACCTTTGCATGGGTGTCAGGAGAAGCCTGAGAAATTACTCAGGAAGCGGTCAGCTGGTGGTATAGGAGGCCATTTTCTGTGTCTGAGCAGAGTAGTGAGTTAGGAACTTGGATAAGGCCCCTGTGAGGATGATCTCATGGAAGATGGGAATTTGAATCCAGAGCCACTGTTCCAGCTTTCTGACGGTGCTTAGGAGATACTGAAACTGGAAACAACTCTGGGCTATGGGTGGCAGCTGCGGTGGTCACATGTGTTGGCAGGGGTTTGTGGGAATTGCTGCTTGAAGGAAGATAAAGGATGCTTTGTGGGAGCCCCAATCCAGTGGAGCCTCCACCCCATACAAGGCACTTTGTAGTCAGGGTGAGGGTTTATTCCCCTTTGTCCCCCAGGACCTCACGCACTGCCTGGGGCAGAGCCGGCCCGCAGAACTGGATGTGAAGCCCAGCCCCCACCAGCTTGCCAGGTACTGGGACTTAAAGGCCTTGGTTTCCTTAACTGTAAAATGGCTATGAGGAGGTCACCGATGTGGTCTGGGGGTTGTGAAAGCACTTTGAGGATTTCACAATGTTGTGTAAATCTAAGAAGGCCCATGATTAAAGTTCTGCCTGCCGGCAGCTGGGGGTGAGTGGAAAGGCTACCGTTGTTGTCTGAGCGCACTGAGGATGGGGCTCACCATGTCCTGTGTTTATTTGTTGTCACCCACTGGCTCCCTGTGGTGGATACTGGCCTGCGCTGGGTTCCGGATGCCCTGCCAGCAAGGGGCCTTGTCTAGGTTGGGAGGAGCCCTTGGAATAGGTAGTCAGGAACCAGTGAGACAAGCCCATAGTGTTGTGCCAGGAGTGTGACTCTGCAGGAAGGTGGGGCTGTGGCCTGGCCCTGCCCCATGCCAGTGGAGTGACTGCAGACCAGGTGCTCAGGCCTTGTGCCCCAAGGTCCTTATCAGATCAATGAAGGGAATTATTCTTACCTCTCAGGATCTTTGTGAAGATCAAGTGAGGCAACATGGTCAGGTGTGTGTGGGCACAGGCAGCACCCGGGATGTCCTAGAGGACCACAGCTGGGCCAGGGCAGCCAGTGCCAGGGTGGGTGGTAAGGAAGGCGCCCCGAGGGGGTGGCAGCGGAGGTCAGCTTGGCCTGAGCTGACTTGCACAGGCTAAGTCAGAATGGGCCCCGTGCCCGTGTCCTATGCCCTGTGGCGTGGTCAAGACCTGGTGAGAGGAAGGGAGGCCTTCCAGGAGGATACAGGGTGTTTGGCCAGGGAAGAAGGGCCAAGGCTGGCTGGAATATCAGAGACCACACAGTAGATGTCGGGGGCTGTCTGGAGAGCCTGGCAAGGGACACTTGGCTTTTTCCTGAGGAAGATGTGGAACCAAGCAGGGGTTTTAGGCTCACGCTGTGGAGACCCCATGCTTCCCTTGGGTCAGAGGAGAGGGCCCAGCCATGGCCCCGCTCACATGGGGACACAACGGTCCAGCTCCCCTCCTCCACGTGCCTCGTCAGGGCAGCCAGGGTCCTTCCGAGACAGTGCCTTTGTGTTCTGTGCCCTGAGGGAGGGAGGCCCTCAGCTGGAGAGGCCCTGGGAGAGGCTCTGGGAGGCATGAGTGGATGAAAAGCCTATTAAAGGGCCATGGAAGCACATTCATCCGTCCCTGGCTGCCTGGGTGCGGAGGCTTCCAGAGGGCCAAGGGCCTTCTGGACTCTCCCCAAAGAGGCCAGTTGACCCCCACCTTTGGACCATGGCCAGAGCCAAGCGGAGTCTGTTGCTGAGCCCAGTGTGCTCTCGAGAGGCCCCTCTCAAGGCTCTTGACCCAGACAGCCCCGGGACAGGCACCTGGCATCTGCAGGCTGCCCCATGGCAGAGATACCTTCTCAGCCCCTCCCCACCAAACCCTTTGGGGTCTCCAGCCCTCTGGGGATAACATGGAACCCCTGACCCACCAAGGAGGGCCCGGCCCCTCCAGCTCTGCTTCCCACTCCACATCCTCCGCCCCAGAGCCACTCCATGGTTCTTGCCGCACCCATCTCCCCACCAGTGGAGCACTGAATGCTGTCCACCTTTGCCTGACTCGTTGTTTGTCTTGAGTCCCCAGCTGACTGGCATTCCCTGTCCAGCCACCACCTTCCCCTCCTGGCCCCTGCCACAGCCACCATCTCACTTCTGTCTGTGTTACTCACCAATACATTCTGCTTCCCTTGAAACTCCGACCGCAGGGCAGGGACTGCATGAGATCCTGCTCGCCTCCACACCCTGGTGAGGGGCACTGGGAGGCCGGCTCCAAACTGACTGGTGTGAGGACGAGTGGGTTCAAGCACCAGTTCCAGCCAGCTGAGGGAGCCGGGCAGTCTCTCCCTCCTGCCAATCCTCATTTGTAAAATAAAACCTGCTTCTGTTGTTGTGAGATCAAGAGTGCCAGGCTGCAGTGTTTAGTACCATGCCTGGCACACAGGAAGCCCTGTGTGTATTTGTAAACATGCCGCAGAATGTTTGAAGAACAGGATGAAGTTATTCTGGCTTCACTTGTTTTTGTCTCCGTTTTGTTTGCAGGATGAGGATCTGGGTACTGCACCACTCTTCCCCCGACGCTGTGGGCGGCTCCTGTAATTCCTTCAGTCTTTCCTCCTAGGCATCTTTTAAAATAGGTGGTTTCCTTCATTTAAGTATTTACGTATAATTTTGTGTCCTGGCTTTTTTCCTCTACCATGGGCATTTTTCCAAGTAACTGCATTGTTAAAAATATTTTGGTTACTTTTTGAATAGGTAAACATGCCCAGGGTATGAAATACAAAAGGTATGAGAAGGTACTTGATGAAAACACAGAGTCTTCTTTCTCTTCCATCGTTTCTCGCTCCGGAGACCAAGAGGACACTAGTAATGATGCAAATAATACTTGCCTGCCTGTAATCCCAGCACTTTGGGAGGCCGGGGCGGGTGGATCACGAGGTCAAGAGATGGAGACCATCCTGGTCAACATGGTGAAACCCCATCTCTACTAAAAATACAAAAAATTAGCTGGGCATGGTGGCGCACACCTGTAATTCCAGCTACTCAGGAGTCTGAGGCAGGAGAATTGCCTGAACCCAGGAGGCGGAGGTTGCGGTGAGCCGAGATCGTGCCATTGCACTCCAGCCTGGGTAACAAGAGCGAAACTCCGTCTCAAAAAAAAAAAATAAATAAAAATAAATAAATAAATAATACTTTCTCACCCTGGGTGCTGGCTTAGTGCTGACCCTGGGTATTCGTCTGGTGCTAATCCTGGGTGCTGGCTCAGTGCTGACCCTGGGTGCTCATCTGGTGCTGATACTGGGTGTTGTTGGCTCAGTGCTGATCCTGGGTATTCATCTGGTGCCAGTCCTGGGTGCTGGCTAAGTGCTGCCCCTGGGTACTTATCTGGTGCTGATCCTAGGTGCTGGCTTGGTGCCAGCACAATATTAAAGGCCTCATGTGGGTGGACTAACTTAAACTCTCAACAGCCCAGGAGGTAGATACCATTGTTATTGCCATTTTACAAGTCAGGAAACGGGCAACAAGGGGTTTGGGATTTGTCTGTCACATGACTAGAACTGCTGGAGCCAGGATGGACCCTGACAATCTGGCTTCCTTACCTCCCTTCTCTTCTGCAGGCTCCAACCTCCCAGCCCACCAGCCCGTACTTCTGGGCATGCTCTGTGCATAGCAAGCATCTGAGTCATCTTAAACGATTGGCTTTAATAGGAAGAACCTCTAATATTGGTCTGCTCTCCATTTTTTGCTTCATTTATCCTAGAGAACTTTCCTCCTCAGAACAGATAGAATTGCTTCAATGGTTTTAATTGCTGCATAGTATTCTGTTCTGTGAATGTCTTATAGTTAATGTAATCACTTCCCTATTGATAGGGCAGCTCCAGTATTTTGCCAACATTGCTGTAATACAGAATTTTATGTGGGTGGTAGGTAGTGAGGCCATAGGGAAAAATTAATCTGTGGGATTGTGGGTCAGAGGTAAAATGCATTTGTGATTTTTACTGTCTGATGTCTCTGGCAGTTTACGTTCCTACTGCAGGATATAAAGTCCCTGTTTCTCCACATCCTCTTTGACCTGAAGTATTGTCAGGTATTTTTATCTTTGCAAATCGGATAGGTGGAAGATAGAATTTTGTAGCTTTAATTTACATTTCTCTAATTGCATCAAGCTGAGTGTCGCTTTGTGTCCTAAAACCACTTATATTTCCTTCTGCTTTCTGTGCCATTTTATTTTCTTATGGATTGATTATAACCTAGTATTTGTTAAGGAAATTGCCCTCATTTAAGACTCCCATCTGTTTTTCCGGTGTGGTATTTGTTTTTTGCTTTGTTTATGGTGTATGTGTGTGGTGGTGATGGTGGGGTGCTGTGGGGGTCTTTTTTTTTGTCCCCTATAGAAATTTTTAATTGTTGGCCAGGCACAGTGGCTTATGCTTGTAATCCCAGCACTTTAGGAGGCCAAGGCGAGAGAATCGCTTGAGCTCAGGAGTTTGAGACCAGCTTGGGCAACATAGTAAGACCTCATCTCTACAAAAAATACAAAAATTAGCTGGGTGTGGGGGCATGTGCCTATAATCCCAGCCACTGAGCGGCTGAGGTGGGAGGATCACTTGAGCCTGGGGAGGTCAAGGTTGCAGTGATTGCGCCACTGCACTCCAGCCTGGATGACAGAGTGGGACCCTGCCAAATAAATAAAAAGAGAGAAATTTAAAAAAAAGAAGAAGAATTTAAGTAATGACTGAGGAGATGCTGGGGGAGATGTGCACTCTGGTGCTGGGACCCGAGGGTGGGTGAGCTGGGGGTGCAGCATGAGCTGGCGCAGCTCCAGAGGGAGGGAGAGGGCTCACTCAGTTTCTTCCTCACACTTTTCTTGCCAGTGAAACTGATACAAACCTGGCAGCTGGTGCTGGGCCAGGGGCCAGGGTCTTCCTCCTGGTCTGCTTCCCCTCCTGCTCCTCCACCATCGCCTGTAGGGTGTCTGCCACCCCAGGGAAGCCTGACACTTAGCTCCAGTGGGGGTCCAGGCCCAGCCCTCCTCACCCAGGGAAACAACGGGGCTCAGGCTCTTGGTGACATGGTCACATTGCTCTGCCGTCGTGAAGGGCCAGCCTGGCTGTAGGACCCATCACCAGTGGGCAGCCCTCAGGTCGTCTCTGCAGGTGACCCTTCTGGCAGGTCACATACAGGACACCCCACAGCACCCTGAAAACTCGTGACCCAGGAAGGCCTCAGATTGTCTTTGCTCCCCTATCTTCCCCACCCCATGTATCTGCAGGGGCAGGTGAGTCTGTGCTTGATGACAGGAATGTCCCAGTCTCAGGGGCTTAACGCTGTCCACTGTGTCCTGCTTGTGGCACACCCTGGCATGGCCCTTATGCCCTGGGATTGGTGGCCACACCTCCCAGCCCGTGTGCCCAGCTGTGTGCACAGGAGGACACAGAGTTTCGAGGAGGCTGAGACTTGACGAGCTTTGAGGCCTGGGAGGGGCCGCTGTCACTTTGCCTGTGTTCCACGTGATCCTGTCACGTGGCCTGTCTCACCACAGGAGGCTTGAAGTGCAGAGGACACGGGGATGGGGGCGTGCAGGGGTGCGCCTGCACACACTCCTGCCTGTCGGCTCTCCCACCCTTGTCCTACTCTGCACAGCAGGAGCTGGTGGTGGGCCCAGCAGCTGAGTGGGAGGGAGGGGGAAACAGGGTGGCAAATAATTATGGGTTACTCTTTTTTAATCGAGGTGAAATTTATATAACATAAATTTAAACATTTATAAGTGAACCACTTGGTAGCATTTTGCACATTCACAGTATTGCACAGGTATTTCCTTAGTTCCAAAACATTTGCATCACCCCAAAAGGAAACCCCATACCCATTAAACAGCTGCTTCCTGTCCCCAGCCAACTCCCAGCCTGTGTTCAGTCTCTTTGGCTTGGCCTGTCGTGGAACATTTCAGCTGCATGGACTGTTGTCTGGCTTCAGCCGCTCAGCATAAGGTCGTCAGGGTTCCTCTAGGCTGTGGCATGTGTCAGCCCCTTCCTGTGAGGGGTAAATAGTGTGCCGTCACCCATTCATCTGTGGACAGACACATGGGTGCTTCCCACCCTTTTCCAATTATGAAAAATGCTGCCAGGGACATTCCCGTGCAGATACCTGGGTCCCTGCTTTCAGTTCTCTTGGGTACATACCTGGAAAGGAAATCACTAGGTAATTCTGTTTTATTTTTTGAGGAGCTGCCAAACTGTTTTCCACAGTGGTTGAATTGTGTTACATTCCCAAGGGTTACAATCTATCCACATCCTCACCACCTCGCATTGTTCTCTGTTATTCTCTGGTTCACGTCTCACTCTGGCCGTGCAGTGGCTGCACAGTGCTAGCTCGTTGTGGCTTTGGTTCGCCTTTCCCTGGTGACGGCGTGCCGGGCATCTTTTCCTGTGCATGCTGGCCAGTTGCGTGTCTCTTCGGAGAAGCATCTTTTCGAGCCCTCTGCCTGTTTTCTGATTGGGTGGCCGTCTTACTGTACAGCTGACTTTGCTGTCACATCTGCACCGAGGGCTGCAGAGAAGCAGCTTCATCACTGTCAGTGCTTGAGCCCCAGGTCTCTTGTGAGGAAGGCGTGGATTCAACTGATTCCTCACATGGGCATTGACTACTGTCCTCGGGGACCATGAGAACATTCTTCGAAGACCTGGACGCTGAGGCCACATTGAGCACAAACTTCCTGGAAGCCATGGTGTCACCACTTCCCCCTGTGAAGGATGGAGGAGAGGGAAGGTGCCAGGGGACCCCCACCCCACTGACGAGATGGGACTTGGCAGCATGGAAACCCAGCGCTGCCCTCTTGCTCACCCTCAATCCAGACTCTAAAAATAACAGATAATTGACTGGGCGCAGTGGCTCATGCCTGGTCATGGTGGTGGTGGTGGTGGTGGTGGTATTGGTGATGGTGACGGTGATGGTAGAGGTGGTGATGGTGATGTTGACAGTGGCGGTCATGATGGTGAGTGGTGATGGTGGTGATGGTAATGGTGAAGACGGTGGTGATGATGACATTGATGGTGGAGGTCATGATGGTGAAGGTGGTGATAGTGCTGGAGGTGATGGTGACAGTGATATTGATGTTGATGGAGGAGGTCGCAGTGGTGGAGGCGGTGGCAGTGGTAGTGGTGGTGGTGGAAGCAATGGTAGTGTAGGTGATGGTGATGGTGGAGGTCACGATGGTGAAGTGGAGTTGTGGTGGTGGAGATGATGGTGATCTTAATGAAGGAGCTCATGGTGGTGGAAGCTATGGTGATGGTGGTGGTGGAGGTCATCATGGTGAAGGTGGAGATGGTAGTGGTGGAGGCGATGTGGTGGTGGTGGTGGTGGAAGCAATGGTAATAGTGAAGGTGATGGTGGTGGTGGAGGTCACGATGGTGAAGGTGGGGATGGTGGTGGTGGAGGCAATTGTGGTGGTGATGGTGGTGGTAGAGACGATGGTAGTAGTGGAGGTGATAGTGGTGATGTAGAGGTGATGGTGATGGCGATGGTGGTGATGCAGCCATCTTCACTGAGCATTTGCTTGGTGCCAGCCACTGTTCTGTGAATTTCACCTGCATTAATTCCTTCTAGCTCCCAACACCCCTGTGTGGTGGGAGCTCTGAGTCTCAGTGGGTACAGAGGAGAAACTAAGACACAAACATATGTCCCTTGCCCCAGGCTGGTTACCACTGCACCACACACACTCTCCACTACCCAGATGGAGTCCACAGCCTTGCCTGGCATCCACAAGCTTCCCCAACCTTCCTCTTCCAAAATGCATGTCCTCATGGCCCCTGGAGCTGGCCTCCTGTTTCCAGCCAGCATTTGCTTCCGACTCTGTGCTGCTGCTGTTCACATCCACCTCCTGCTGCTTTTCCCCTCCTTTCACTCTGGCTCTGCCTCCAGGCCCCTCCTCCCCTCCTGTCCTGCTGGGCACTGGCTCCTGCTTGTGGCTGCTGCTTGTGGCAGCTCAGCAGAAGGCTGTGATGACTTCGCCAGCCCAGCTGACCCCAGGGAGAGTGCACATGGGTGCCTCAGTCAGCTCTCCTGATGTCTCTGCCAGGGTCAGGTGTCCCAGTGTCTCCAGCCTTAGGGTATAACACATTCATCTCTCCAAATGTAAGGATTCCTTGCCAGGGAAAGGGCTGATGAGCTACCTGCTTTCTTGGCCAGCAAGCATCCTCCCCATGAGCCCAGGGCTGTGTGTGGCCAGGAAGCCATCAGCATGTGCATGTCCATCTGTCCTGCCTGGCTTGTGGGCTGCCAGGACAGCCGCTTCTTTTGCTGCTCAAGTAAGTACTCAGGACCCAGTTACTGTCACCTCTCCCAAGGCATGCAGGTGGTGTGGAGGAATGCATGTTTGTTCTTTCTGTAGGACACCAGGGAACATTGTCAAGCGGCAGAACCAAGGTGCTCCTGCTGTGCACCAGGGCCAACAGCATTGTGTCAGGGATCCTGCCCCTATATGCAAGGACATGCCACACATTGGGAGGCATGGAGCACATGTAGCTTGTCCCTCCTGCTCGGCACCACCACAAGCTGGCCAGCAGGACCCTCCTCTGGCTCACGGGCAGGGCATCTGGATGAAGCCACTCCTGCCGAAAGTAGGTTGAGTGCATGGGAAGCGTCTGTCAGCCTCATACTCTTGTTATCATCAGACAAGAACCCTGAGAGTAAAGGGAGGGTTGTGGGCTGCCACTGTGACCTCCTCCATCAACAGCACCATCACCATCACCTCCACCACTATCACCACCTTCACCATCATGACCTCCACCACCACCATCACCACCACCTCCACCACTATCACCGCCTTCACAATCATGACATCCACCATCACCATCAGCACTATCACCAGCTTCACCATCATGACCTCCACCATCAACATCACCATCACCACTATCACCACCTTCACCATCATGACCTCCACCTCCACCACCACCATCACCACCACCTCCACCACTATTACCACCTTCACCATCATGACCTTCACCATGACCATCACCATCACCATTACCACTATCACCACCTTACCATCATGACCTCCACCATCAACATCACCATCACCATTACCACTATCACCACCTTCACCATCAGCATCACCATTACCACTATCCCCACCTTCACCGTCATGACCTCCACCATCAACATCACCATCACCATCACCACTATCACCACCTTCACCGTCATGACCTCCACCATCAACATCACCATCACCATCACCACTATCACCACCTTCACCGTCATGACCTCCACCATCAACATCACCATCACCATCACCACTATCACCACCTTCACCGTCATGACCTCAACCATCAACATCACCATCACCATCACCACTATCACCACCTTCACCGTCATGACCTCAACCATCAGCATCACCTTCACCATTATGACCTCCATCATCAGCATCACCATCACCACCACTGTCTTTACCAAAGGCCAGCAAGGTAAGGACTTGAGGCAAAGGTCGGGGCTGGGCAGGAGCTTGTTCAGGATAGTGGGCAGGACTCCCGCAGGTGGAGAGGACAGGGATGGCTATGCACCTGGGAGCCCTGGGCCAGGCTGAGCAGAGTGAGCACCAGGGCCTGGAGTGAGGGGCTGATGACGGGGGCATGCAGGCAGCCGCACATACCAGGCTCTGTGTATGGGGCAGGGGAAAACTGTGAGCAGGTCCAGGCCTGGCAAAGGGCTTGGAGAGTCACCAGGGAACAGCTGTGCATGGTGGCTGCCCTGGGCTGACAGGCCTGAGATGCCACTGAACCTCCTGAGTTAGAGGTGACGAGAGCTGCCCCCGATGCAGGGAAGACACAGGGAATTAAGGAGGAGAGCAGGACACCAGGCAGGGTGCACTTAGTTGTCACATGGAAACCAGCGTCCTGTGATGGCTGCCCAAGAGGCTTTTGGGTTGCCACTTGGGCTCGTGTGAGGAGGAGCCATGGCAAAGGGAAGGGTTCTGCATCAGAAGGCGGCTGAGATGAGACTGGGCTGCTGCTAGGCACTGCCCTCCCTGCTGAGGCCTCAGATAGGTCCTTGCCTTGCCCAGGGCTGTGTGCTCCATGCTAAGCCTCGTCCTCCTGGGGGTCAGGCACCACCAGGTGACTCTCAAGCCAGGACCACATTGTGTGCCATGGGCCCCTCCCACATCCAAAAGCAAAATTGCATTATGCAACAGTGTTGGTGTAAGACAAATATAATCCAGGCCACTTTATTTATTCCTTATTGTTATATTTAGTTCATCCTTTTGATTTTAAAATTAATTAAAATGAAAACTTTTTTGCATGCCCAGGCACATGCAGCAGCAGTGCCAGTCAGGAGTAGAGGTTCCTCCTCTGCAGGCTCCTGGCCCCCTGTGACCCAGGCACCGAGGGCTGGCATGAGTGGCCCAGCCTGTGTGAGCCCTCATGCCCGCCTAGAGATGGTGTGCTCCCTAGCCAGTCAGGGCACTCCCGTGCCTGGATGCCGTGGCCTTATGAGTGGCCAGAAGCTGAAGTGGGAACCATAACAGAAACTGGCCGTGCCCAGGTGTGTACCTGCCCCACGCAGGTGGCCAGGACAGCAAGGAGATGCCAGATGGGGCCAAAATCTTCATGCTTCTATCTGACCTTGATTCTAGCTGAAGATTTAGCTGCGTGCATATCTTTAAAACTGGGATCCCCTGTAAGAACCAAATGCACAGATAGCCAAAAAAAGGACAGATGAATTGGGCTATATCAAAATGTAAAACTTCTGTGAACCAAGGCCACAATCGAAAGAGTGAAAACACAGCCCATGGAATGGGAGAAAAACTTGTAATTCGTAGATCTGATAAGAGTTAATCCAGAATCTATAGAGAACTCCTCAAACTCAACAACAGCAACAAACCTGATTCTGAAATGAGCACAGGGAGCTGGGTGTGGTGGCTCATGCCTGTAATCCTCTGGAAGGCCGAGGCAGGCAGATCACTTGTGCTCAGGAGTTCGAAAGCAGCCTGGCCAACATGGTGAATACTTGTCTCTACTGAAAATACAAAAAAAAATAGCCTGGTGTAATGGAGGGTGCCTGTAATCCCAGCTACTTGGGAGGCTGAGGCAGGAGAATTGCTTGAACTCGGGAGGTGGAGGTTTCAGTGAACCAAGATTGCAGCACTGCACTCCAGCCTGGGTGACAGAGTGAGACTGTCTCAAAAAAAAAAAAAAAAAAAAGTGAGCACAGGGCTTGGGTGGATGTTTCTCCAGATGGCCAAGAAGTACATAAAAAGATTCTCAGCACTGCCAGTCATTAGGGAAATCCAAATCAAAATCACAGTGTGATACCACCTCACACCCATTAGGATGCCCATTATTAAAAAAAAAAAAAGAACCAGTGTTGGTGAGGATGTGGAGAATGCCTTCTGCACTGCCGGAAGATAAATGGGGAAGCTGCCGTGGAGAACAGCAGAGAGGCGCCTCAGAGGTTAAACCTAGAGCTGCCTTTGCTCCAGCACCTCTGCTTTGAATACACACAGGAAAAGAAGCAGGAAGCAGGCGGGATACATTTGTACATCCCTGATTTCAGCAGCATTATTCACAGTAACCATAATGTGGAAGTTACCCAAGTAAGCAAAGTATAATACAGACAAAAAATAGAATATTACTTGGCTTTAAAAAACAGAAACAAAAACGAAATCCTGCCTCATAGTACAGCACGGATGAACCTCGAGGGCGTTATGCTAAGTGAGATCAGCCAGGCAGAAAAGGACAAGCACTGCATGATTTTACTTAAATGAGGCCCCTACAGGCTTCACATTCGTAGACACAGTAGAATGGAGGGTTCCAGGGACTGGGGGAGGAGAGGAGGGGGAGTAATTGTCTTATGGGTGCAAGTTCAGTTTTACGGGATAAAAACAGTGCTATGGAAGGGCAGTTTGCACAACAGTGTGAGCGCACTCATGCCACTGAATTGTACACTTAAACATTTTAAGATGATAAATTTTATGTGTAGTTTACAAACTAAAATAACTTTTAAAACGGGGATCTCTCCTTATATACACCTCCGAATTTATTTATGGTAGAGCCTGACTTGATCCATGTTCTTTTCCTAAAAGTAAAGTTAGATTCTAGTCCCAGGCAAAAGCAGCCTCCAGCGGGGACAGAGCCAGGACCCAGGTCTGTGCAGCATGCTGCAGGTGGTCCCCACCGGGTGAGTCTAGCTGGCAGCTCCGGTGCCCAGGGCTCCTCAGGCATCGAGAGATCATTTCCTGAGCTGAAGAGGAGTGGTTTTGTTCTCAGCCTCAGGCTTGGTTGTTCAGCACAGTGGCTGGACCCACAAGGCTACTGGTGCACTCGTGGGCGCTGTGTGTGTGCACAAGGCATCCACACAGCTCTGTCCTGCCACTGACAGCCTACCTGTGGCTCCAGTGCCTGTGAGACCATGCCACAGTGTATCCCCTTTCTCTAACCCCTTCCACATCCCAAATTCTGACCATTTCCCAAACAGGCCCAGCCCTTTTACACTCCTGTTTATGAAACCACTGTACTGACTTTTTGATTAATTGAGTCATTCATTGGTTCATGATTCATTTATTCTCTCAGCTCACAGAGAGTGAGTTAGCTCATGTGGCAGAAAGGTGGGCACCCTGTAAGAGTGAGGAGAAAGTGAATTGGAGGTCAGAGGGGGCCCTGGGAGCCCTGATGAGGAGCTAGGTTTTATTCTGCAAGCAGCGGAGTTAACACAGGGCTCCACAGAGGGTGCCCTGATCCGATGGACCCCGGCTGCTCTGTGCAAAGTGGCCTGTGCTGCCCAGCCTGTGGTCCAGGGTTGGATGGCGTTGGCAGAGGGGACTTGGTAGCTGGGGTGGAGGGTGAAAGAGACAGGGCTCTGTGGACTGAGGTGTGTGACCTGAGCAGTGAGGTGGGGCCATGCTGTGTTGAGATGGGGAAGAGTTGGGGGCAGTTTGGGGTGAGGAGGGGCCAGACTGGGGCAAAGGAGTGGAGGGAGCAAGGCATGGAGATGCCCAGCTGGCCCCGGGCTAAGGTCTGGGCTGCTGATCAGCTCACTGCACACCAGCACAGAGACCAGGTTAACAGCCCCGGGCCTGGATATGGCTAGCCAGTGAGCTGCTGCCACCATCTGGAAGACAGGCTGCAGAGGAGGAAACCAGCCGAGATGAGCCGCTTCGGTAGCATCACAGCGATGCTGGACAGCACCAAAGACAGAGGAGGTCCTGAGGGCAGCTGGGAGAAGGTGGGATACCCAGGAGGGGCGGCTTGAGCATGGGCCCTCAGCAGCAGCAATAAGGCTCAAAGACAGGAGCCAGGGGGAAAATAGCTGTCCACGTGGGACTCTCCACCCAGCAAAAATGTGCCTTCCATGAATGACGCCAAAGCCCAAGGCAAGAGTAAAGCCAGGCGCAGCCTCCTGCTGGTGGGGGTAGGATGCAGTGGCAGGTGGGGAGGCTGGAGGGGCAGCAGTGAGACCAGGCGTCCAGTTCAGCAGGGCCACGGGCTCCTGGGTGTTTGTTCAGCATAAATGTTCTGTGAAATGTATTCTTTATCCATGTCAAATATTTGACTATAGTAAGAGAAACCATGAGTGGGAAATGGGAGGGAGGCAGTTGGGGGGGTGGATAACAGGTCATATCCTGAGAGGATAACAGTGCTCAGCGTGGGGTTGGAGGGACCCCCACAGGGACAGCTGGCCTGGGGTGCTGGGGACCACCTTTTCCACCCCCAGCCCCCAGGGAAGAGCCTTGGGGCATGTTTCCCATTCCCAGGAAGATTATTGCATTAGGAAATTCTCTTAAGGAGATTCTGCTGGGCCATAATAAAGCTGTCAACTGCATCGTCTGCCACCCATCAAGGGCAGGCATGGGGCTGGCGTCGCATGTGGGGTTCTGCAGGAAGGGCCTGCTCTGCACACATGCCCTGTGCTGCTTCTAATTCACACAGTTCAGTTGTTATTCTTTTCTATTTTGGAAGTCTCAAATTGTGGCCCTTGTACTGCTGTCCTAGGGAAGTTTTTCACCATCTGGAGCTTCATTTGTGTTTCTGTGGCAGGGTCACGATGCCATGGCGGGGGGACCTCACAGTGCCCCGTCAGAGCTGCCGGGTGGATGGCAGTGGCGGAGTGGGAGACCAAGGGCCGCAGCCAGGAGCCTGTGTAGAGCTGGTGACCCCCCGCCTCTGCAGACAGGGCCAGGCCAAGCTTAGTATGTGTGCACCGAGGGTACGGGAAAATGTGTGTGCTTGGGTGTGAAAGTGGGTGTGCACCAGTATGAGCAAATACATGTGCTTGTCAGAGCCAGACTGGCCGTGTAAGAATGTGTGAGCTTATGGGAGAATGAGTGTGTAGCAGTGTGTGCCCTTGTGGTGTGTAATATGTATCTAAGAGACTGAGTGTGTGAGAGAGAAAAGGAATGCATGTGTGCCATGTGTCAGTCTGGATCAGACCAGGAGACAGCCTCACGTGGTCCCTGGGACAAGAGCAGTAACATGAGAGGCACAAAGTTGTGATGAAAGAGGGCTGGGGGCTGGGGAGAGCTCTGTGGGGCACCCTTGGCTGCAGATGGGCACCAGGGAAGAAACCCCCTTCCCAGCTGGGGTCAGAGTCTGAGGGAGGAGCTGGATGCCAGGCTAGGGCTGCTGTGCAGGTTCAGCGCTGGTAGGAGGCAACCCCTTGGGGCACATGAGCTGAGGCTGGGGACTGCAGGAAGCTGATGGCCAGGCTCAGGTGTGGGCTGCACCAGTTCCGAGGGACTGCATGCTTTGGGTATGCCCTAGAGTGGAGCACACACTGTCTCGTGAGCTGCCTAGGCAGCAGGACCCAGAAAAGGCAGGTGCAATGACCAGGAGACAGGAGCAAGCCCTGGCCCGTCCCCAGCATTGCTCCACCTCCCTCCACGAATAAAGCTTGGCCTTGTGCTGCCTGCAAAGGAGCCCGCTCCAGGCCTGACTGGGCCTGAGAATGTGCACACCTGGACAGAGAGTGTGGACTAAGGTGTGTGCACACACACATGCGGGATTAGGGCACTTGGGACTGGTCCCCTCTGCATCCAAAGATGAATAAATTAAACAGCCCAGCTAAATGTGGATCATTGGAAACGGTCTAGCACTTCACTCTGTCAAACACGAGGGCCGAGTCTTCCCTGCTGAGGTGGGCAGGGTGGAAGCAGATGGGGTCTTGGGTGGCTGTGCCTCCATCTCTGTTTCTGTCTCCCACATGCCCTGTGCATGCAAACAAATACACACACTCATGACACACACTACACAGGCCTTGAAGGTTCCTGAGGTCTCTCTGAATGTGAGCAGAAACTTGGGTCTTTGGCAAGCGTTCTGTGAGCAAGCAGGACGTTCCCCCACCCTGTCCTGCACGATGCCAGGGCACAGCCGGCCTGAGGAACCAGAACCATGGCAGGGAGGTCATTGAGTGTTGACGTGGGAATCCTCTTGGTTTCTCAGACAAGAGACACTGCCATTTGCACCGTCGGCGGGTGTGGTATGTGCTGGACCACCCCGGTGCTGCAGAAGTACAGGGCGGGTCCAGTCCTGGCAGCCAAAGCTGTCCAGGCAGACACCTGTGTGCTAGGTGTGGGGGAGGATTCTGTCACCACGTGGCATTTGGGCCCTGAACGCATGGGGTGGGAAAAGCTTTGCAAGTCCTGCTGGTGACCTCCCCGTGGTGTCGGGGTGGCTCTTACCAGAGGCGGGTCTCAGCCCATGGGCCTGGCCTTGATCCACAGACCAGGTAGCCCTGGCAGGCAGAATGGCAGCAGCAGGATGGGTGCCAGTCAGCAGGGCCCTGGACCTCCTGGCAGGCTCAACACCTGTTGGCGCTGGACTTCCACCATCAACCGCCTTAGCCGTTATTCCAACCCCCAAGACACACAGCCTCACAGGATGCACAGCTGTTTGATTTGGTCAGGCTTCTCACCTCTCAGTCTCAGTGTTCTTATCTGTGAAATGGGCAGTGAAGGGATCTGCACCCATTGGCTATGAGTCTGCCTTGAGAGGCTCATGATGCTACACCCCTGTGAGGAGGTGCACACCTGGCTGCACCTGCACTGGCCGTTCCTCCTCTCCCTAGCATGCCATCCCCAGTTTGAAGCTGGGGAAACTGAGGTCCAGAGGAAGCCAGTGATCTACAGAGGCTGCACAGCCCGATGGTGTCTGAACAGCAGCTCTTCCCCGGCTCTCCCCTGTCACGGACCCACCACGATTGGCTGCATCATCATTTGTGGGCTGCTTGTCCTAGAATTATGTAGCAACAAAGCATTAAACCAAGCGTGAGACCTCTGAGCAGGGCCCACCAGGACTACCCAGGCTGCACTCCGCTGAGGCTGGCCCTGCACCCACCTCCTTGGTTATCCCACCTTGGACCATGTGTTTTTCCATCTAGAAGTGCCTGTGACAAGCAGGAACATTAAGACAGCTGTGCCCAGCTGCAGAGACCACCTGGGAGGCATTTTAAGTGCATTTAAGTCTGTTTCTGCTCACAATCATTGCCTGACCTTCAAATCCCTTTTGGCAGCAGGGAGACCAACTGGAATTGGGTCCCACATGATCCTGTAGGGATGGGCTCCACCAGATGGAACAGGAAAGCCCATTCTTTCCTGCACACGTGGTCTTTGTGGTGGGGGCTTTGGGGAGCCCAGGCCTGTCCTACCTCCAGTCTCTGGACCACTGAAGGTGAGTGCACATCTCGGAGGCCCCAGAGGAGCACCTTGGGATTCCCAGTCTGGATCTGCTCCTGTGGCGGAGAGGTGTCCACTTTTCTGCAGCCTGAGCATCACCAGAGCCACCCTGCAGGCACCAAAGAGCAAATAGTTCTTATTGGGAAGGCCAGGGCCCGAGGTGTGTGTCCCAGAGAAAACTAGATCTGGCAGAGCTGCATTGCCTCTCCCGACCTGAGCTCAGTCAGTCCCTAGAATCCCCTCTGGGGTGAGAACGTGGACCCTGCCACCTATGTGAATAGCCCAGACATGGGACGCCACATGGGATTGAGAGGGGGCTTATCAGGGCCCAGGGCATCCAGCCCCTCCTCACCCTGTGAGGCCACCGTGAGTTATAGTCTCTCACCCTCTTTGTCACCAGAAATGCAACCCCAACCACCATCCCGAGGTCGCTGTCATGGGAGCTGCGTTCCTGATGTGCAGTGAGCACTTCAAGAGAAGACTTCTCCTGTTCTGTTTTCCCAGTGTGGGACTCCAGACGCCTCACCTGTGCTCTTCCAGGCTCCACTTGGCACTTACGGGTATGTTGCACTGCATGGGTGTGTGACCTATCCAGGTGTTTGCATGTATCCATAGTTCACCCTTTTTCTGGGTAGGATTCTGTGGCGTGGCTGGACCACAGTCTGCCTGTCCATCCACCTGCTGAAGGGCTTCTAGGCTCTTGGCTTCTGTGAATCATCCCTCCAGTTCCCACTACGCCATTTGATGGACGTATGTTTTTACTTCTCTTGGATGAATGGAGTGGAATTGCAGGGTCATATGGTAGGTGTATGTTTAGATAAAGATTTATGACTTTCCTGTAAAGAGCTTTCTTCATTTTTGGCAACTGTTGCCTGCCTGCGTGGCTGGCAGTGTCTCCTGCCCTTGAACACTCTGGCTCTGGGTGACCTGTTGAGAAGCCTGTGTGGTTCGGGTGCCCTTCCGGCCTGGGTGATTGAGAACAGGCTTGCCACTGTGGCTACTGCCTCCCCATCTTCTTGCCTTTCTCTGTTTTAAAGCAGTCCTTTTCTAGCCAGTGTGTAACCACACAAATAATTGAGTGTTCATGTTCTTAGGACCGTAGATGAAAAACTCCTGCTAAGACAGGAATTTTAAACTAATGATTTTTTTTTTTTTTTTTTTGGTCCTCGAAGAAGTCTTATCCTCACCATCCTTCACTCACTTCCCTACTTCCCACAGTGGCACTGGGCCTCTACTTCTCAAGGGATGCTTACTGGGAGAAGGTGTATGTGGATCAGCTGGCAAGCATGCCCTTGCTCTATGTCCATGCCCTTCAGGACACTCCTGGGGAGGTCCCCAACTTCCGCCTGGGCCGGCATTTCTGTGGCACATACCACACGCGGCTGCACGAGAACAACTGGATCCCACCCAGGAGGACACAGGCCTCCTCTACCTTATCCGGAGCCTGGACCAGAGAACCTGGGAGAAGCTCAGTGTCCGCAGTAACGGAGCTGCCCCCACTCCCATCCCCACACCCCACCCTACCCCTTCCTCAAGCCACCCTCATCACAGCCGCTGACACTGAGGCTCGGGGTGGCTTCCCCACCACACCTGGTGTGGAGGGCGTCAGGGGTGAGGTGAGGCTGGCCTGCCTCAGTGTCCAGCCTGGAGGGTGTGGAGGGCATCAGGGTTGAGGTGAGGCTGGCCTGCCTCTGTGTCCAGCCTGGAGGGTGTGGAGGGCATCAGGGGTGAGGTGAGGCTGGCCTGCCTCTGTGTCCAGCCTGGAGGGTGTGGAGGGCGTCAGGGGTGAGGTGAGGCTGGCCTGCCTCAGTGTCCAGCCTGGAGGCTGTGGAGGGCGTCAGGGGTGAGGTGAGGCTGGCCTGCCTCAGTGTCCAGCCTGGAGGGTGTGGAGGGCGTCAGGGGTGAGGTGAGGCTGGCCTGCCTCAGTGTCCAGCCTGGAGGGTGTGGAGGGCGTCAGGGGTGAGGTGAGGCTGGCCTGCCTCAGTGTCCAGCCTGGAGGGTGTGGAGGGCGTCAGGGTTGAGGTGAGGCTGGCCTGCCTCTGTGTCCAGCCTGAGAGAAGCCAGGACAAGTTTCAGGGCTGCCAGTGACCCTGGGGCTTCCTGAGGCTGTGGGGGTTTGGAGACACACAGGAATCTGGGTACACACTTCTGCCAGACCTGAATTCTTCTTCCAGTGGTGCTAAAAAGGATTAGGAGGTTTCAAGAGAGGGAGTAAGTGGGGCTGAAAAAATTCCAAAGTTTTGACTTACCAAATGACCTGCAACTCTCTGGAGAAGCGGCAGTTCCTAAGGAAAGCCTGACTTCTTATCAGAGTCGGCTTGTGCCAGAGACTCATGTCTGGCCCAGGTGTCCAGGGAGGAAAGTGGAGCAGTCAGTGCTAATGTCATGGCCACACGTGACATTGGAGCTGGGAAGGGTGGGGGAAAGCAGGGTGCCTGTGACTGGGAGCAGTGATGCTGCCCCTGGTAGCTCCCACCCCCTGCCAACCCTCCAGGGCCACGACTTGTGCAGCCCCCGCAACCACCCTAAGCCCTGTCTGTTGGTGAGAGGCAAGCCTCGGGCCATGAGTGCAGAGCAGGCATCCCGGCCCGTCTGCCAGGGACAGCCCAGTGCAGGACAGGGAGGGGGCTTGGGTGGGCAGCTCCCTCCAGGGTAGCCCAGGCAGATCCTGGAGGAGGCAGCATCTGAGATGAGTCTTGGTTCTATGAACTTAGTTGCTGTTCTCTTCAACCTGAGCCCTTAGGGTGGAGCTTGAGGAATGGGAGTCCCTGGGTGGGGCCAGCATGGAATTTGCCCTGGGCCTGAGATTCCTGGGAAGCCTGAGCCCTCCAAAGTGGGGAGAGGCTTCATACATGGCCAGGTCCTGTCAAGAAAGAAACCACAGAGTGATTTGAACAGGGAAAGTTTGTGTAAAGAATGAATTACAACAGAAGGTTGGAGCAGTGATGGACAGGCTAGCAAAAAGCAGAGAATGCCAGAGAATATGGGAAGAGCAGCTCTGAGGAGCAGCCGCCCACCTCCAGCTGAGATGGAAGCTGGGAAAGCCCTCGTGGTACATCGGAAATCGCTTTGGCACCTCGGTGATGGAACTTGCCGGAAATGCCCCCTCTAGGCATTGGGGAAGTCTGTCTGCGGCCACTCCAAACCTCCTTGGGGAGGGTGTGGCAGGCGGGGCACTGATCACTTACTGGAAAAGTTGCCACCAACAGAGTCAGGGAGCCTTCAACCCAGTGCTCAGCACGCCTCCCTGAGGGGCCTCTAAGCTGAGAACTGAATGAAGAGAGCTAGGCCTGGGGGGCACTGATGCTCCGGGCCGCAGGGCCCGGCAGCAGAGGCAAGGAGGTAGCAGGTGGAGCTGGAGCACCAGGCTGAGCCCTGTGGACCTTGGTGGGGACCAGGTTTTGCATCAGGCCTGGAGCTCCTGCCTCTTCCCCATTCCCGACTGCCTGGCAGGTGTGGCCGATGCCCCCACAGGCCTGACCTCTCTCTGCAGACGGAGGCTTCTGGGTGTTCACCGTCTACCTCAAGGTCTTCCTGTCGCCTACGTCCCTTCGTGAGGGCGAGTGCCAGTGGCCAGGCTGTGCCCGAGTGTACTTCTCCTTCTTCAACACCTCCTTTCCAGCCTGCAGCTCCCTCAATCCCCGGGAGCTCTGCTTCCCAAAGAAAAGCCTCTCCTTCCGCATTCGTGAGAACCGGCCCCCAGGCACCTTCCACCAGTTCCGCCTGCTGCCTGTGCAGTTCTTGTGCCCCAACATCAGCGTGGCCTACAGGCTCCTGGAGGGTGAGTGCCGACATTGTGGGGCTGCCACTTAGTACCTGCTGCTGCTGGACTTGCTCTGTGAGCCCTTGACACAAGCCATCTGGTTTATTCTTCACCGCCATGCCATCAGTTCATTCAATATTCCGGAAATACCTCTTGCCTGCCTGCCAGGAGCCAGGTACTATTCTAGCAGCTAAGGATGTAACAATCAATACAAAATGTTGGAATCCTGCCTGCCTGCAGCTTTCATTTTGTGGGACACACAGTGCATCCATGCATGCCAAGGAAATCAGGTGGCTTCTGGAAAGAGCTAGCTGGGGAGGAAGCCAGGGAGAGGGAAACACTGAGGAGGAGGGAACAAAAGAGGAGACTTCCATTCCTCCATCGTAAATTGGGTGCTGGTGGGGGCGGGGCTAGCAGAGCAAAAGCGGGCGGGTGCTGGGTATGCAGGCTTAGCCCCTCGGAGGAGCCACAGTGTGACCCTTGTGTGCCTGGAGGTCTCAATTTAACATAAAACCCAGAATTTTTTTAAGCACGAAAAGCCTTGCTCTAAATTATCACCATTGCACGTTAAATCTTTCCTTTAGTAATCATTTTTAGATTATTGAATTCCATCATGAACATTATCAAACATATCTTTTTAATTTTTCCAAAACTCCTTTTCAGTTTAAATTTATTCACCTTATTACATGCTTCCTCGTGATAAATGTTGTAGCATTTTTATTATTTAAACTAGGAATATTAACAGTAACCAAATCTAAAAGGTACAATTACAGAAGATAAGGTTTTTAACATTTTTCCAGTACTTCTTGAATTTTGCAAGATTGTTCAAACATTATTATTTTTATTAGCAGAAATGTTTAAAACTAAAAAAAAATTAGTGCCAGAATATTATTAACCATTTTTTAAACTTCGTCATTTATTTTGCTTTACACAAATGCCATCTTGAAGACATAATGTAGGTTTAGTGTAGACACCTAATACAGAGTGTGGGACTTCTTGATGCATTTTAGCCAAGGCACCAACAGAAACACCTTATGTGTGCAGGTGACGTCTAAATCTGTCTCAAACTGCATTCTATTCAAGGCACAGCATGTCAGATCTGACTGGGCCTTCTCTCTTCCTTTACAAAAGCAACTTTAATATCCCCAGCCTACATTCTGGACTCCTGAGTCAATGAGGAACGAGCTTCAAGTTTCTCTTAGAATCTGCCCAAACAACTCCTCTACAAAGAATTCAAGTATCTGGTCTTAAGATGCCCCACACACCCCACCATGGCCGGTGGCCACAAACTGGATGAGCCGCGATGTCTAGAGGATGCCTTTTCACCTGCGTCCTCTAGTTTTGCTGCCCCTTCCACACACCTTCTCCTCTACAATCTCCTCTCCTGAGTCCCATCAGGCCTTCAGGACCCTGCTTGGCACCCCCTCGCCCAGGGAGCCTTCCCGGTTTCTGGGTGGCTTTCTAGCGCTTTGTCCTTCTTTCACGGGACTTATCACTGCCTGGTGTCGCCCTTAGGATTTCCTCTTCTCTTCATAAGCTCCTGGGTGAGGGTACCACAGGGCGCTTCACCTATGAGTCCCTCCGGTGTGGGCCAAGGCACCTGCAGGCAGTGAGCTCTGTGACCGCACAATTCCTTCCCAGAAGTCAGCGTTTCCCAAAAGGATGACCACTGAGATGGCATCTGCTTCCCGATGACCGGAGGTTCACCCAGAGCGTGGAGCGAGGCACTCAGGCCCTGCCAGGTGCAGTGGGGGAACCAGGTGCCGTGGGGGTGACCAGGTGCCCTAGGGGTGACCAGGTGTGGTGTGGGTGACTGGGTGCTTTGGGAGTGATTGGGTGCAGAGGGTAACTGGGTGCGGTGGGGGGTGATCGGGTGTGGTGAGGGTGATCAGGTGCGGTGAGGGGTACTGGGTGCCGTGGGGATGATCGGGTGTTCTGGTAGTGGGCAGCCCACAGCCGCAGCAGCAGCGCTGAGAGCAGCCCCATTAGCAGCGCCATGGCCAGGTGGAGCGCCTACGTCGACAACCTCATGGCGGACAGGACCTGTTAGGACACGGCCATCGTGGGCTGTAAGGACTTGCCTCCGTCAGGGCCACCGTCCCCAGGAAAACCTTTGATAACATCACTCCAGCAGAGGTTGGTGTCCTGTTTGGCAAAGGCTGGTCAAGTTTTTACGTGGGGGCTGACACTTGGGGGCCAGAGTGTTCGGTTATCCGGGACTCACTGCTGCAGGATGGGGAATTTAGCATGGATCTTCATACGAAGAGCACCGGTGGAGCCCCACCTTCAATGTCACTGTCACCAAGACTGTCAAGATACTAGTCCTGCCGATGGACAAAGAAGGTGTCCACGTGGTTTGATCACAAGAAATGTTATGAAATGGCCTCCCACCTTTGCATGCCCAGTACTGACCTGGTCTGTCCCTTCCCCTTCACTGCTCCCCATGGCTTTGCACCCCTTTCCTCCCCATACACACATACACCATTCTCTTTTTTGGGCCATTACCCCACACCCCTTATTGCTGCCAAAACCACATGGGCTGTGGGCCAGGGCTGGATAGACAGACACTGCCCCCTACCCATACCCCTCCTGTGTGTGGCTGGAAAACTTTTTGGTTTTGGGGGGTTTTCTTCTGAATAAAAAAGATTCTAACAAAATAATAATTTTTTATTTTTAATGATTCTTTATTTGCAATTTTTACGCTGTATACTTCCAAAAGGTTATTGATATTGGTTACAAGCAAATTTACATACATGCATGTAGAAAAACACTAAAGGTCAAAGAGATGAGAGAGCACATCAAGAGGAGAGTAACAGTGTTCGGAAGGAGTCATGAGTTAATTTGACTATCCTGACAGCCGAGGAGAAAAGGAAGCATCACAGGTGAGGGGATTTTCATTGTCCACTAAAAGGGAGCACATTATGTGAAAGGAGTCTTTTTTTCTAGCACTGCACTAGTGATAGTAATGTATCCCATGTGTCGTTACATAAAGACATTGATCAATGAATTTTTTTCAGCCAACATTTCTTTATAAAGCCAAGGACACAACATTACATTTTATTTCAGGAAAAATGTTGTTATAGGAAAAGCTAACACAGTTCAAGTAGACAGCTTGTGATTTAACTTGTTACAAAGACAGAACTTAGACTAACTTATCATAACGTTCCCATGTAAGCTTTCCCTCCAGCAGCTTTCATTTCAACCGTATATTTGGCAGAAGTTAATTAACTGGGGACTACAGAACTGCCGATGGAGAGTCAGTACTGACCTCAAATCTTTGGATTTGTTTGAAAGCCTACATAACCACTAAGTTGAGCCCCATAGAGCAAAATGTGACTGGAACTAGAAATTCTTGTCAATGAGCTTCCTTGACTATAAAAGAATCTGACAGTAGTTTGGGTAGAATGAAGATTGCCAACTCAAAAGCCCTTGGATGTCACTAAATGTATAGCGGGGCCAGGTGTGAACAATGGCAAATTGAAGATGCTTAGCCACAGGCACTGAAAACATACAAACATTCAAAAGTATAAAAACACTGTTGCAGCCAGCGTCCTGGCAGAACGTGGTCTGCCCGCAGCCTGCTGACAGTACCTGACTTAGAGCAGTAGCGTTTCCCATCAAGCCGACCAGAATGTGTTCTCTACAATGTACAGCCAAGTTCCTGAATAAAAATACTATTTGAATATTGGATTCTATCAGCCAAGAATACCAGTTTTAGTTCTTTTAACATAGTAGGCAATCAGGGTGAAAGGCTCCTCCACATCCACGATGGTGTCCCATGTCATCAGTGTAGAGAAGCTTGTTTTTCTATTTGCTCTAACAAAAGGATATGGACTCCCTTAGTATAAATAATAAGAATCAGACTATTGGTTTATGTTGATAAGAAGAGTGAGTAGAACATAGCTCTCTTTTATCTCTTTTATCTGAAATGGATTGGAGCACCCCATCGTATCCATCCTGATTCTGGTAGGGGTATTATGAAGAATTTACATGCACTGGAAAGGCCCGGCCATCTTGGCTTTCTTGACTTTATAATTTAGCCATGCTTTGGCCAAATTGCTGAAAGATAGCAATATTTAGGAACATAATAAATTTAAGGGAGATGTAATCACTCTTAACCTTACTTGAGGGTCAATGCAAATATTTCCAGGAAATTGACCCTGGGGAATTGATCTTTGAATAAAGATTATCTGTGCCTCAGTGTTTTGCAGAGTTGATTCTAGGCATTCCATTCTTTCAACACCATTAACAAATGGGTTTTTAAATGTGTGACTTATTTTTAAAACTGTAAAGATTTTCCTTAAATTGTATTCAAATAAGTCCTAGCCAAGTTAATATACATTAATACTTCTATACTGCCCTTAAGAAGAAGAATACATTCATAGAAAAATACCTATTAACATAGAACATTCCTTGGTTTTTGCCTTTGCTTTTCCCCGATTTTTTTCAAGAGTGTAGACCAGTACTGTTGCTACCAGCCACATGTTATTATTTCCCTGAGTCCCAGAAAAGTTCCCGGGGTGGTTCTCCTGATCTGTGGAAGTCTTCCTATTTTCTTGAGCCTCAGAAACCTGTCTTCCCTGACACCAGAAAAACAGGTTCTTCTAGGCCATCTGAGTACCCCAAAGCAGCCTCACTTGTCTGGAAGTCTGTTCTATTGATACTGAGCCTAGGAAACCTGCCCCGTTTCCTGAGCCTGCCAAAACAGCCCCTTCTGCTTCCCCAAGGCCGTGCAAACGTGCCCTTTGTCCAGAGCCCCAGAAGCATGTCCCTTTCCCTGAACTCCCTAAATCTGCTATATTCTCAGAATCACAGAAGGCTGTTGAGCTTGGTGATGAACTACAGATGGATGCCATAGATGATCAAAAATATGATATTCTGGTTCAGGAAGAACTTCTAGCTTCACCTAAGAAACGCTTAGAAGATACTTGATTTCCTTCCTCAAAGAAGCTCAATAAAGACAACCAAGAGAGCTCAGATGCTGAGCATAGTAGTAGTGAGTACATTGAAACAGATTTGGATGCAATGGATATTAAGGGCCACGAATCAAACAGTGATCAAGAGCAGGTTGATGTGGAATCCACTGCTTTTAGCAAAGAGAACAAAATGGACATGACTAGTCCAGAGCAGACTAGAAATGTGCTGCAGTTCACTAAGAAAAACAAGCTTTTACCTCTGAGAAGGTGATTGCAAAATATATGAAGTGTGGAAAAGGAAAGTAGGATTGCAAAATTTGCTGTTGCCGTGCTATGAAAAAGGTGCTGTTTTGCATCATTTGGCTAATAAGCATAATGTTCAAAGCCCTTACAAATGCACAATTTGTCGAAAGGCTTTTCTTTTGGAATCTCTCCTTAAAAATCATGTAGCAGTCCATGGGACTTAAATTTATTATGTTCCTAAATATTAAGTCCAAAGTTTACTTAAATGTCCACGTTGTAAATTTGAATCAAATTTCCCAAGAGATTTTAAGAAACATTTAACCCATTGTCAAAGCCGGCATAATGGAGAGGCAAATAAAAAGCTAGTGGAAGCTCTTGAACCGCCACTGGAGGAGCAGCAAACTTGATGTTTCAGCACAGTGTGAATATTCGCTCTGGTAAGGTGTTTGATGAAACCATTCTTTGTAAGTATAGCTTATCAAGTAACGTAGTTAGATCAGCAGATGACACGTATAGTGGATCGTGTTTCACTGTCTCCGTTGTGTTACTAAGAATGAGCATTTGATTATTTCTTCCTGGTCTCTGTCTATGTGGCTATCTTGTAAATCGATACATTTCTTTATATTCCAGGTGGATTAAACTTCTCATTTCTTTTAAGTATATCTAAATAATAATACAAGGAAGTAGGCATTCCGTTTAATAATCAAGAGCAAGGTGTACTCAAAGCATTCATTTAAAGCGTACCTGTGTGTGGAACTAATTTCAGACAATAGAAATTATTAGTTCAAATGTTTAAGAATTAGGCATAAAAAATAAATTTGAGAAATTTTGTTTCCTTGCATGTATTTTTAAACCATAAGGGTTATTTTCTATCTGATATAAAATTAGTTTATAAATCTTAATCAGTTACTAGATGTGAATTAAGTTTTGTGCCATGAAAAGTTGGAGTCTCAGGGTTGCTGATTTTCTGCTAATGGGAAAAATTGAGTAAGTATTTAAAATAGTTTGCAGCCTTCTCCCACAGGAGACAAGAGAAAGATGAGTGTGATTTTAGGTCTTTCTTGTCCATTTTTGTTTTCAGTGGAGTCTTCTACTCTGTAACTTCCCCCAAGATCTGGTTCTTCCCTCCCCCTCTCCCCCCACCCAACACCCACCAGTTCACATTACTAGATGATTCTTAATTGTCAAACGAGTTAGACCTTGTATATCCTACTCCTGGGCCCTACAAGTTGCCTGTGGGGGCTTAAGACCAGGTTAATAAGTAGGAACTGAAAGTCTTCCAGATTCACAGTAGAAAATTTTATAGACATTTCTGTTAAAGAAATATATCAATTTTATGTATTTCAGTTCTGTTACTGTAAATACCTTGTTCATGTAAATACCTAAATATCTGTTCACGGATTATTTTATACTATTTTGTCAAATGTGTATCAACCAAATTAAAAAAGAAAGACTTTCATGTCAAAAAAAAAAAAAAAAAGGATTTTTTTTGTCATCTACATTAGGTATTTCTCTTAATGCTGTCTCTTCCCTAGCCCCCCACCACCCAAACAGGTCCCAGTGTGTGATGTTCCCCTTCTTGTGACCATGTGTTCTTCTAACTCCCACTTATGAGTGAGAACATGCAGTGTTTGGTTTTCCGTTCTTGTGTTAGTTTGCTGAGAATGATGATTTCTAGCTTCAAAAGACATGAGCTCATCCTTTTTTATGGCTGCATAGTATTCTATGGTGTACATGTGCCACATTTTCTTTGTTCATTCTGTCATTGATGGGCGTTCGGGTTGGTTTCAAGTCTTTGCTATTGTGAACAGTGCCGTAATAAACATCCGTGTGCATGCGTCTTTATCCTAGAATGATGGATAACCCTTTGGGTGTATACCCAGTAATGGGATGGCTGAGTCAAATGGTATTTCTAGTTCTAGATCCTTGAGGAGTCACCACACTTCCACAATTGGTTGAACTAATTTACACTCCCACCAACAGTGTAAAAGCGTTCCTATTTCTCCACATCCTCTCCAGCATCTGTTGTTTCCTGACTTTTTAATGATCGCCATTATAACTGACATGAGATGGTATCTCAGTGTTTTTGATTTGCATTTCTCTAATGACCGGTGATGATGAGTTTCTGTTCATATGTTTGTTGGCTGCATAAATGTCTTTTGAGAAGTGTCTACTCACATCCTTTGCCCACCTTTTGATGGGATTGTTTGTCTCTTTCTTGTAAAATTCTTTAAGTTTTCTGTAGATTCTGAATATTTGCCCTTTGCAGATAGATAGATTGAAAAAATTTTCTCCCATTTTGTAGGTTGCCTGCTCACTCTGATGATAGTTTCTTTGCTGTGCAGAAGCTCTTTAGTTTAATTAGATCCCATTTGTCAATGTTGGCTTTTGTGGCCATTGCTTTTGGTGTTTTAGTCATGAAGTCTTTGTCCATGCCTATGTCCTGAATGGTATTGCTTAGGTTTTCTTCTAGGGTTTTTAAGGTTTTAGGTCTTAGATTTGGTCTTTAATCCATCTTGAGTTAATTTTTGTATAGAATGTAAGGAAGGGATCCAGTTTCAACTTTCTGCATATGGCTAGCCAGTTTTCCCAACACTATTTATTAAATAGGGAATCTTCTCCCCATTGCTTGTTTTTGTCAGGTTTGTCAAAGATCAGATGGTTGTAGATATGTGGTGTTATTTCCGAGGCCTCTATTCTGTTCCATTTGTCTATATATGGGTTTTGGTTCCTGTACCAAACTGTTTTAGTTACTGTAGCCTTGTAGTATAGTTTGAAGTCAGGTAGAATGATGCCTCCCACTTTGCTCTTTTTGCTTAGGATTGTCTCGGCTATGCAGGCTCCTTTTTGGTTCCATATGAAATCTAAAGTAGTTTTTCCAAAATCTGTGAAGAAAGTCAACGGTTGCTTGATGGGGACAGCACTGAATCTATAAATTACTTTGGGCAGTATGGCCATTTTCATGATATTGATTCTTCCTATCCATGAGCATGGAATGATTTTCCATTTGTTTGTGTCCTCTCTTATTTCCTTGAGCAGTGGTTTGTAGCTCTCCTTGAAGAGGTCCTTCACATCCCTTGTAAGTGTTATTCCTAGGTATTTTATTCTCTTTGTAGCAATTGTGAATGGGAGTTCATTCATGATTTGGCTCTCTGTTTGTCTGTTATTGGTGTATAGGAATGCTTGTGATTTTGGCACATTGATTTTGTATCCTGAAACTTTGCTGAAGTTGCTCATCAGCCTAAGGAGATTTTGGGCTGAGACAATGGGGTTTTCTAAATATACAGCCATGTCATCTGCAAACAGAGACAATTTTACTTCCTCTTTTCCTAATCGAATACCTTCTATTTTTTTCCCTTGCCTGATTGCCCTGGCCAGAACTTCCAATTGTATGTGGAATAGGAGTGTTAAGAAAGGGCATCCTCGTCTTGTGCCGGTTTTCAAAGGGAATGCTTCCAGTTTTTGCCCATTCAGTATGATATTGGCTGTGGGTTGTCATACATAGCTCTTATTATTTTGAGATATGTTCCATCAATACCTAGTTTATTGAGAGTTTTTAACATGAAGTGCTGTTGAATTTTGTCATAGGCCTTTTCTGCATCTATTGAGATAATCATGTGGTTTCTGTCATTGGTTCTGTTTATGTGATGAATTATGTTTATTGATTTGTGTATGTTGAACCAGCCTTGCACAGGGATGAAGCCAACTTGATCATGGTGGATAAGCTTTTTGATGTGATGCTGGATTCAGTTTGCCAGTATTTTACTGAGGATTTTCACATCAACATTCATCAGGTATATTGGCCTGAACTTTCCTTTTTTTGTTGTGTCTCTGCCAGGTTTTGGTATCAGGATGATGCTGGCCTCATGAGTTAGGAAGGACTTCTACTTTTTCTATTGGTTGGAATAGTTTCAGAAGGAATACTGCCAGCTCCTCTTTGTACCCTGGTAGAATTCAGCTGTGAATCCATCTCGTCCTGGACTTTTTTTGGTTGGTAGGCTATTAATTACTGCCTCCATTTCAGAACTCAGGGATTTGACTTCGTCCTGGTTTAGTCTTGGGAGGATGTATGTGTCCAGGAATTTATCCATTTCTTCTAGATTTTCTAGTTTATTTACGTAGAGGTATTTATAGTATTTTCTGGTGGTAGATTGTATTTCTCTGGTATTGGTGGTGATATCCCTTTTATCATTTTTTATTGTGTCTATTTAATTCTTCTTTCTTTTCTTCCTCATTAGTCTGGCTAGTGTTCTATTTTGTTGATCTTTTCAAAAAACCAGCTCCTGGACATTGATTTTTTTTTTTTTTTGAAGGGTTTTTCATGCCTCTATCTCCTTCAGTTCTGCTCTGATCCTAGCTATTTCTTGTCTTCTGCAAGCTCTTGAATTTGTTTGCTCTTGCTTCTCTAGTTCTCTTAACTGTGATGTTAAGGTGTTGATTTTCCATCTTTCCTGCTTTCTCTGTTGAGCATTTAGTGCTACAAATTTCCCTCTACACACTGCTTTAAATGTGTCCAAGAGATTCTGTTCTTTGTTCTCATTGGTGTCAAAGAACATCTTCATTTCTGCATTCATTTGGTTATTTACCCAGTAGCCATTCAGGAGCAGGTTGTTCAGTTTCCATGTCGTTGTGTGGTTTTGAGTGCGTTTCTTAATCCTGAGTTCTAATTTGATTGCACTGTGGTCTGAGAGGTTGTTATCATTTCCGTTCTTTTGCATTTGCTGAGGAGTGTTTTCCAATTATGTGGTCAATTTTAGACTAAGTGTGATGTGGTGTTGAGAAGAACGTATATTCTGTTGATCTGGGGTGGAGAGTTCCGTAGATGTATATTACATCCACCTGGTCCAAAGCTGCGTTCAAGTCCTGAATACCCTTTTTAATTTTCCTGTCTCATTGATCTAATATTGACAGTGGGGTGTTAAAGTCTCCCACAATTATTGGGTGGAAGTTTCAATCTCTTTATAGGTCTCTAAGGACTTGCTTTATGAATCTGAGTGCTCCTGTATTGGGTGCATATATATTTAGGATAGTTAGCTCTTCTTGTTGCATTGATCCATTTACCATTATGTAATGCCCTCTTTGTTTCTTTTGATCTTTGCTGGTTTAAAGTCTGTTTTATCAGCGACTAGGATGGTAACCCCTGCTTTTTTTTGGTTTCCATTTGCTTGGTAAATCTTCCTCCATACCTTTATTTTGAGCCTATGTGTGTCTTTGCACACGAGATGGGTCTCCTGAATACAGTACACTGATGGGTCTTTATTCAATTAGTCAGTCTGTGTTTTTTAATTGAGGCATTTAGCCCGTTTATATTTAAGGTTAATATTGTTATGTGTGAATTTGATCCTGTCATTATGATGCCAGCTGGTTATTTTGCCCATTAGTTGATGCAGTTTCTTCACAGTGTCGATGGTCTTCACAATTTGGTACGTTTTTGCAGTGGCTGGTACCAGCTGTTCCTTTCCATGTTTAGTGCTTCCTTCAGGAGCTCTTGTAAGGCAGATCTGGTGGTGACAAAATCTCCCAGCATTTGCTTCTCTGTAAAGAATTTTATTTCTCCTTTGCTTATGAGGCTTAGTTTGGCTGTATATAAAATTCTGGGTTGAAAATTCTTTTCTTTAACAATGTTGGGTATTGGCCTCCACTCTGCTTACAGGGTTTCTGCCAAGAAATCTGCTGTGAGTCTGATGGGCTTCCCTTTGTGGGTAACCTGGCCTTTCTCTCTGGCTGCCCTTAACATTTTTTCCTTCATTTCAGCTTTACACTCTAGCCTGGGCAACAAGACTATAACCAGAGTCTCAAACAAAACAAATCAAAATAAATCAAAACAAGGGGAGGGATAAGGACAGCTCAAAAGTCCCAAGGCCTTTTACCAGTTTGGAAAGGGAGAGGGAGGCCAAAAGTCCAACTGGGTAAAAAAGCCTTGGCCCTTTGGCCAGCTTGTTGGGCCTCTGGGTTCCCTTCCCCTGAGCCCAATCCTAAGCCAACCAGTTTAAGGTTTGGGAAATTAACTTTTCTCAGTTTGGAGGATGCATCTGAGGAAAGTGTCCCATAGTGTGGAGACACAATTACCTATCTGTGAAGAGAGGACAGAGGAGGAGAATGGAAAAGATGTTTTTTTTTTTCTTTTCTTTTTTTTCTTTGACACAGACTCTCACTTTCATAGGCTGGAGTGCAATGGCACAATCTCGGCTCACTGCAACCTCTGCCTCCTGGGTTCAAGCGATTCTCCTCCCTCATCCTCCTAAGTAGCTAGGATTACAGGCAGGCCATCACCATACCTGGCTAATTTTTGTATTTTTGTATTTTTAGTAGAGATCAGGTTTCCCCATGGTGGTCAGGCTGGTCTTGAACTCCTGACCTCGTGATCTGCCCACTTTGGCCTCCCAAAGTGCTGGGATTACAGGCGTGAGCCACTGCACTCGGCCAAAAGATTTCTTTCAAAGGAGTCCCAGGGGTTCAGGATGCATTCGATAGGGACACAGACTGAAGATGGATGGCTACCCATCTACAAACAGGGGAGCAGGCACACCTGGTTCCCTTCTCTTCCTAGCAGATATACCTGGGTATGTGAGGGAACGAAGGATGTCCTCTTTCCCTTTTCTGTCCTTGTATTCCTGAGTCCCAGCAACCTTGGCAGGTGCCACCCATAGATACCAAAGCAGCTTGCACCATGATGCAGGGAGGGCTTAGAGAATAGCAATTATCCACTCTCACCCATGTCTCTAGCCCACCTACTCTCAGTAGCCTTGGAGTTCCCTAGACCTCATTGATGCCCTGGATACTACTCACCCAGGAAAAGGAACAATATAATGGATGAAACTGGAGATCATTATTCTAAATGAAGTAACCGAGGAATAGAAAAGCAAACATCTTATGTTTTCACTCATAGGTGGGAACTAAGCTATGAGGATGCAAAGGCATAAGAACGGTACAATGGATTCTGGGGACTTGGGGAATAGGGTAAGAGGTGGGTGAGGGATAAAAGACCACACATCGGGTAGTGTACATTGCTCAGGTGATGGGTGCCCCAAAATCTCAGAAATCACCACTAAAGAACTTACCCATGCAACCCAAACACCACCTGTTCCCCAAAAACCTATTTAAATTTAAAAAAAAAATAAAAAGACAAAAAAATTTTTAAAGTCTAGGATAGGGAAAAAAGAGATCTTATGAATCTATAAGACATACTTCTGTCAGCATGGCTAATAGGTTTATGTATTTATGTGTTGTGCACACAATGTTTCTCTACTATAGAGAGCTCTAATTCACTGGCTTAAAGAAAAATACAAGTACATAAATCAACCGTTATATCCGTAAAAGAAAGACTAGTCAAATGCTTTTTCAAGTTCACATGTGACTTAAGAAAAACCTTTTATAAATAAGCTGGCTTTCAAATTATTGGCAAAATAATATAAAAAATGTTGTCATAATTTTTAGCATTTTTCGTTTGCATTTGTTGAGCAAGTGATTTCATGCTTATTCTTGCAGAAAACTGTAAGATTTGTCATAAGGGTTTTAAAACTTTAATTCAGCCCAAGATAGAATAATCTTTGCTTGTGTAATTTTTGATAAATAAGACATGGAATAACTTGGTTTAATGAAAACAGCTGCATTCTGAGTTATTGGTACAAATACCCTTATACTTAACCGTAAGGAAATTACTTAAATAGACTGGGCACAGTGGCTCGCAGCTGTCACTTCGACACTTTGCGAGGCCAAGGTGGGCGGATCACCTGAGGCACAAAGTTCTAGACCAGTCTGGCCAACACGGTGAAACTGTGATTCTCCTAAAAATACAAAACATTAGCCGGGCACGGTGGCAGGTGCCTCCAGTCCCAGCTACTTGGGAGTCTGAGGCAGGAGAATCACTTGAACCCAGGAGGCAGAGGATGCACTGAGCCAAGATCATGCCCCTGCACTCCAGACTGGGCAATACGAGCAAAATTCCATCCCCCCCCAAAAAAAAGGAAGGAAAATTAAACACCTGAAATTCATAGGTTAACAGGGAATTTACCTTTAATAATGACTATCATAGTTTTCATAAATAGCCTAGGTAAAATATTAAATAATCTTGTAAATGTAATGGAACAAATGGTTGTAAACAGACCTGTCATATGATCTGGGATTTAAGATTATTTGTAGATATTACGTAGCTGGGTAATTTCCAACATAAAAAATACAGGAAAACATTTTTTAAATGTTCTTATTTAAAAGTAAGTATCTTTGTCTAATTCAAAGCTTCTATAAAAGTTATGTATAAACTGAGGTAAAAGGAACCAGGAAATAAGACATGTAAAGAAAGTTAAAGATATAAAGAGGAATTTTGGATAAAGAAGGTGAAAAAAAAGCAACTTTACATAAGAAGAAATTTTGAGGTAAATTTTTTGTCCTTAAGTAAAATGACTGGGTTGTTCAAGAAAGAGAAATATTTAGGCAAAACAGAAAGTCTAAGCATGTTGTGAATCATCTACGAAAGTTGTAATAAGATTAGTTAATAGGAACTTTTTGTTTTGTTTTGTTTAGAAAACAGGGTGGTATAATTTAATTGGGTATGAGTAAGAAGAAAATCATAATACTCTTTCTAGAGGTGGGTCTTTTATATTAACAAAATTATATGAATAAAAACAGTAATTGGTTAAAACAAGATTTTATTTAACATATTTCAAAGATTTTATTTAATATATTTATTTCTGAGATGCAGTCTCACTCTGTCACCCTGGAGTGCATTGGTCCAATCTCGGCTCACTGCAACCTTTGCCTCCCGTGTTCCAGCAACTCCATCTATACTTCTGTCCATAAATCATGGGCTTCCATAACCCTCTTGCTCAAGTTTAATAATTCGATAAAACTTCTCACAGAACTGAGCAGAGAAACTTTACCTATGATTACCAGGTTTTATATAGGATACAACTCAGGAAAACCAAATAGAAAAAAAAATGTATAGGACAAAGTAAAGTGGGGGAAAAGATGGGGTGGTTAGTCAATCTTGGTAAACAGCCATGGTTAAGAACTCTCCATCTTTTGTTTTTGTAAGAACAGCTTACTGCAAATAAACACCCTTTTCATAATGACTTAGATGATGCCTCCTCTTTTAGATATCACAAATCCACAAACTCTCTAAATTATCCCTTATAAATTAATCATCTTGTCTTCAGTGTTCAGAACAAAATACTTGTTAAATACACTTGGCTTAAATTTCTCTCCTTTCCCCAGCTCCCGGAATCTGTTCTGCCTTCAGTCTGATCCAACATACAACACACCCTTTATGCCCCTCCTAAGAACAGGCTGACTTTAGGGTGAAACATTCCCTAAGCTTGAATCTGATTTTGCAATTCTCCATTCTCCTCTTTTCCTCCCGCCTTCCTTCTAATCTTGTTTGCTCCTCCATATGAAACACAGCCCTTTTCTGCCTCTTTTGAGATGCTTGCAGATCTGATGCTTGGTGCTTTCCCCATTGCAATACTCCTTTACAATAAAGTCTCTTCTTATCCACATCTGAATTTATTTGGTAGTATCTAGAAACAGCCTCAGGACAATGAGAATTACACCCTCACAGAGGACATCACCACCTGCCTCCCATCTCAACTCTCACCATGTCTGCCTGTTCACTCCCAGCTTTCCAGGGCTCTATAGCTCCCCTCAGTATAAAGGTCCTTCTATGGCGACTGTGAGCATGCTGGGACACCTGCAGGGGAGGCTCCCCAGGAAGAAATGACTGTTATATTCATGAACTCCTTTGACAAGCCAAGTTTGGCCTTAGGCTGCAGTCTACAGGCTCAGGTCTCTGATTTCCAGTCAAGGTTATTCATTTGGTTTTAAGTTAAAAAAAAACAAAACAAAAGAAAACCTCAGTATGTGGCAGGGCACAGTGGCTCACACCTGTAATCTCAGCAATTTGGGAGGCTGAGGCCGGCGGATCACCTGAGGTCAGAAGTTCAAGACCAGCTGACCAACATGGAGAAACCTCATCTCTACTAAAAATACAAAATTAGCTGGGCGTGGTGGCACACGCCTGGAATCCCAGCTACTCAGAAGGGTGAGGCAGGAGAATCACTTGAACCCAGGAGGTGGTGGAGTTCCAGCAAAATTGATCAAACTCACTGCTTATGTTTACAGGAGTAAAGGAAAATGTAAGGTACTTAAATTTTATACTTCAAGAGAAGCCAAAATATCCATCAGACAATAAACAGGTCATTTAGCAATTATTTCCATAATGACAAATAATTTATTAAGGAATCATATATTAACACATCCAGGAATGTTGAGTTTTATCTCATAGAATTTAACATTAAGACATGCAGATAACAGGATACAGAATAGATTTTTCCACTATCACAAATACTCCACCATACAGAAAAGAGGAACTAATTTTCTTTTCATAAATCACTAATTTGTCTACCACAATTTCTTGTGGAAATGAATTTATTTCTCTGTAGCTACAAAGAAAAATCTCACCCAGTAATATTCCTGAAACTAAGCCCTGAGATTCTGCTTGAAATCATTCACAAAAAATATCAACCTCAGGTACTTATTACACATTTTTAGGAGAAGAACAAATAAAACTAAGAATTTTTTTTTTTTTTGGTATAATTAGTAGAAGTGGGGTTTCACTGTATTAGCCAGGATGATCTCGATCTCCTGTTGAGACCATCCTGGTCAACATGGTGAAACCCCGTCTCTACTAAAAATACAAAAAATTAGCTGGGCACGGTGGCGCGTGCCTGTAATCCCAGCTACTCAGGAGGCTGAGGCAGGAGAACTGCCTGAACCCAGGAGGCGGAGGTTGCGGTGAGCGGAGATCGCGCCATTGCACTCCAGCCTGGGTAACAAGAGAGAAACTCCGTCTCAAAAAATAAAAAAAAAGACCAATTCACTTTTTCTTTCTTTCTTTTTTTTTTTTTTTGAGAAGGAGTTTCGCTCTTGTTACCCAGGCTGGAGTGCAATGGCGCGATCTCAGCTCACCGCAACCTCCGCCTCCTGGGTTCAGGCAATTCTCCTGCCTCAGCCTCCACCTCCTCATTAGCTGGGATTACAGGCAGGAGCCACCGTGCCCAGCTAATTTTTATATTTTTAGTAGAGACGGGGTTTCACCATGTTGACCAGGATGGTCTCGATCTCTTGACCTCGTGATCCACCCACCTCGGCCTCCCAATTTATGTTTTTTTGATAATATTTTCCCATCTTCCAAGCTTTATCAATAAAATTCATTGTATATTTAATAAAAATGCAAGTTGAAATAAGAAAATAAATCTTTTCAAGGTGACACAGCCAAGAGTGACACTCCTGGCTGGAATAACATGCCTGACTCCAGTGTAAGTCAGGACATCCTATTGTGGGGATCCTCTCACCCCTATTCTGCTCACCGAAGTACTCAATAACCACCTTCTTGAGAGACGCTGCACTGTGCTCCCGGGTGTGCCTCAGGGCATTTTACTTTGCAGGGCCTCGCACAATCTTGCTAGGGAATCAATTTTCATTGTCTTTGGGGAGTTTTTCTTCCTTTCCAATACTGAAAAAAACCAGATGGTCGGAATTATTTCTGTCTTTCCCCTAAATATAAGCATTCAATTTGGCTGCCAGCAGTGTGTCTCCAAGAAATGGAAACTGGGGTTAGAGAAAGAAAATCTTAAGGCCACAAAGATTTAGCTTTTTAGATAAAGGGTAAAGCAGATTTATAATCACCTACCGGTAATAATGTAAAGGTTCAAGTTAATTGTCTACAAATAAAATAGCACTGGCTCAGATATGGAAGTTCTGGATTTAACAGGACAGTGCCTCCACTGCATGGGACAGGTACTACACACATACGAACATCATAAAGACTACTGAACGCCTGCATTTGAACTACTGACTTAGGATGAGCCTCATTTGGCTTGGTGACAAATGCACCTGACCAAACTCATATCGTCACTAAATCTCTCATCTACATTGTATCTATTCTGTAGATACAAAGCCCCAAAATGTACATACTGTACATACAGTTGGTACCGACATGAAGGCCCATTGCTTTTTCTTTTCTTTTGGGGGCAGAAGGAGCCTTCACTTTGGAGTGGTTTCTAAAACACGGTTTACATTAAAAGGGACCGAAGAGTGTAAGAGTGTGTTGTTGCCCCTGACAAGGTCCCATTCTTTACTAGGAAGTATAATCTTAGTTGTCCTTGAGTTCACTTGAATTGAGGTGTTTCTTCTTTTGAAAATATTGTTTTCCAGTTCTTTGGCAGGAGAGGTGATATCTTCCTGTCTTTTTTGATAAGGGGTTCAGATGTTACACTACCCCTCATTTCTTCATTCAGCAGAGGATGGCCTTAGCGCGCTGAAGACCAATTAAGTCATCAGCACTGAAAGACCTAATTTTGTAAGCAGTATAGAAGACGTTGTCTTGTTCTAGCTTTGAAAAAGCCTAAGAATGTCAAATAGAAAAGAGGTACAACTTTAAAAAGGGTTCCAACCTTTTAACAATCACCACTGATGAGAAGCCACACATGCAGACTCCTTTAGATAGTTCAGCTACAGCTACTTTGGCTGAGGTTTACACGGCCAACTTCCGGCAGCTGACTTAGGTCACCTGTCCTTTCAGGGCTGGAATTAGATTGCTGGAGCAAAGGGGAGCTTGCTTTATTAAGTTACTTAAAAATTGGGCTCTCAAAAATGTCACAGCATTGTGACCGGCTTCTAAGAACAGTATCTGTTACCTGTGCACTTGTTCCTTAAACATAATGAATGCACACTTTTGCAAGAAGTTAGTTTATCAATCTATTCAAATTCTACCCAATCTGCAGTAGTTACTATATACTCAAAGCAAATTTTAATGAGGCAGGCACGGGCCAGATTGTATTGGAACGTCAACGAAGTCTAACGACTAAAGCATCAAAAGGCACTACTTGACTTGCACATAATTAATTATGGTAGAAAAACATATTATTTTAAAATACCTTCAAGGTGCCACAGAACATGCCTATTTTAAAGGTTCATCCTTTTCAGCTGTGAGTAATTTTGCTGCGTACTTACCAAAAGTCACAAACCATAAATACTACTTTGTCCCATAAAAGTTATCATTTCCAGGAAAATCCCATGTACTTCCTGCATCCAGTACTTGAGCTACACACACCTCATACAGTCTAAGTGCAGGTCTCGGCTTAGGCACTAATGCTTTGGTCTACCAAACCCACGGGACTGACTGCACTGTGGTATACAAAGTAGAAAATGACAGAAATTTGCAAACTGTGCAGTAAAAAGTATTCAAGAGTGGTGAGTGCATTATGGCAAGAAATCATTTATGTATGATTATTTGCAAGGGCAAAGGTTCAAATTCATTAAGAAAGAAGTAAATTTTATTAAAACATTCTGAATTGGCCGGGTGCGGTGGCTCACGCCTGTAATCCCAGCACTTTGGGAGGCCGAGGCAGGTGGATCACGAGGTCAAGAGATCGAGACCATCCTGGTCAACATGGTGAAACCCCGTCTCTACTAAAAATACAAAAAAATTAGCTGGGCATGGTGGTGCGTGCCTGTAATCCCAGCTACTCAGGAGGCTGAGGCAGGAGAATTGCCTGAACCCAGGAGGCGGAGGTTGTGGTGAGCCGGGGTTCACGCCATTGCACTCCAGCCTGGGTAACAAGAGCGAAACTCCGTCTCAAAAAAAAAAAAAAAAAAAATTCTGAATTATGGTCACAAAAGAGATAGTGTCTTTAATTTTCAAATAACGTGGATCCTTGTAAAAACTATAAAAGATACAGGAAATAGAATGCCAAAAGGTTAATAAGCTCTTCAGTATGTTAGTTATTTTTGAAGCTTTCTGTTTTTCTAATCACTACTTAATATGACCTAGTCACAGATGCTGGCATTGGTGTTTGACTGAAAACCCACTTAGTAACTTCGTAGCCTTACCCCCAGCTTCCATGCTCTTTCTCTCTCAAGAAGGTAAACTGGCAAACGCAGGCCACGCTCGTGTGCCAAGGCACGAAGATTGAAGTAGTATCTGCCACGAATGCTGCCAGGAACGCTGATATTACGATCAATTAGCTCCACGAAGCGCCTTTCCAACTCATTCCTGGGGAAGGAGGAACAACAAAACCAACACAAGACAATGTCAGTTCACTGGGCCATCTTCAAAAACATTATTCTCACGTAAGAACTGTGGTAAAGCCATCCCATGCTCTAGTTTATTCGAATGCATGAAAGAACTGACACTGGACAGAACCCTATTGATCAAAGAAATACAAGAAAGCGTGCAACTTTCCCAGCATTCCTTGAAAACTTAGAAATAACTTATACTGGAAAAGAAACTTGAATGTAAAAAACATGTTAATAAACTTGATTTTCCCACGTGCTTTCAAAGGCATATTCAAATGTAACATGGAGAAAAACAACGTAATCTTAAGAAACATAGCCTTCAGTTTTTTCATTTCTTTGAAAACATGAAAGGACTCAATGGAGTAAAACCCTTATAAATACAAACATGTGGTAAGGTCTTCAGCTGTTACAGTTCCACATGAAGATAAGAACTCATTTCTGAAATAAAACCTATGAATGTATAGCACGTAGAAATGCCTTCATTTACGTGATATTTGCCCAAGACTCATGATAACACACACTGCAGATACACCTTATAAATATAAGAAAACATATAGGACTGGAACCCTAGTCGAATACCAAATACAGAGACGTTTTCAGTTTTAAGAACTTCTTCAACATTTATGTGAAAACTTCCCCTAGAGGGAAATCCTATCAATGTTTGTAAATTGGAAAGCCTGATGCAAAATGATTCTTGTATAATCTTCAAAACTGTACATAAGTAAATGTTATACTACTTCTATTTTGTTTCTCAGTGATTCTTCATTGCAAAGGGTCTTTGTACTAACATTTTGGTTACAGTTTTGCAGATACTCTTTAAAGATTACTATATGAATTTAATAGGCAGTTTCTGTTGTTGTTGCTGTTGTCAGTTAGTAAAATTTTTCTCTATTTAAAAATATCACACTGAGCTACTACAATCGCTCCAAATTCTGTTTTGAAACAAATACAGCCTATGCACGTGGATTCCTATGCACATGTCCAAACAGGGCACAGCTGCTTGCGGTCCATTCTGCATCTAGCACAAGTTTGGGATGAGGAGAGAGGTGACAGCCTCCTCTGCACTCCTACAGTTGAACTTGGGGCTCATTCCTGAGGGTTCCATTGCACAACTCAGACTCCATGCTCACTCCCAAGGCACCACAATAGTGATCAGATGACAGAAATGATGGCTGCCATTTATTTCCTGTCGCTAGTATGGGACAGAAATACTCTTTACATTTCGAATGGTAGAAAGATCAGAGCGAGACATCTTGGCTAAACTAAACTCATTTCATGAAAGTACTTGTCATGGGCCTGGAGTGAGACTGAGAGCCCTCCCAAGTGCTGCTGTGGTTGCATGAGTACCCCAGGAACCTCCTGAATGTGGCGAGCATTGGGTCATGCTCCAGCAACGTTTCTCAGACTGCCTGAGGGGAACACTGGAACTTCTAACTCATCAGCCCAATGATGCAACACTCTGAAGAGGGAGGGGACAGGGGCACAGGGATCTGTGGCTATTCTGTATCTCAAGGTTTCTATAAAACAGATCTTCAGATAAAAGCAGGGAGAACACCAGCAAAAGCAAGTACACAATGTATGACTCAGGGTGAAGCTACACATTTTCCCCAGTCCACAGGCCCCAGACCTGTCAATGGCCAAACAATTATTTCAAAGGCCAGACATGTGCTCCTTACAAAGAGACTGGAACTTGCAGACAGCTTGTAAAAAGCCGTAAGGATATTTACTGTACTATTATGTTCTGGCAGCACACTGGTAAGATATTTGCCAAAAACATTCACCAGAAAAATACTTTTCCATTTATGAGATTATTTACAACAGCAATTTACCAAGACCTACCAATGAACAGTGAAAAATATGAATGGTTGTTCTAAAGCTGGGGAGAAAGAGTATGTGGTATTCATGTCCATTCTTAGTATCTGCACAATGTAACCTTTACAAATATTTCTGAAAGTGTTTAAGTTTATGGGAGCAAATAAAGTACTCAAAAATGGTTACAACGTTCACAAAAACCATACAAACTCACATATCTTCAACCGTAATGCTCTCAAAGAGCCTGCAGTAGTGCTCATGGCACACAGCCACATCATGCCCAACCCTCATGGCAAGAAGAGTGGCTCCGAAGACTATCCTCTTCCAGTTGGTTGGACAAATGTTGATATCAGCATAACTTACAAGTCTTTCGACGTACACCTGCAAAACAGAGGACCGGCCTGTGACTTAGCTGGGTTGGAGTGTTGTGATAAGAACTCTTGTGAAAAACCAGAATACTCCTGCTTTTGACCATAAAGTAAGTGCCTGTTATTCTTATGTTCTACAAAGGCTTTGCTTGACCAGGCCAAGCAAGGGACCATATCACAATCATACATCAAATATTTCTGCTACCTACTCTGCCCAGCAGGGGTAGATTAGGCACATCCAAGGAACAATGAATTGAAGGCAGCAGCTCTCAATCACGACATGCATCAGAACTGCCTGGGGATACAGCGTGGGACTCAGCTTAGATGTAGGCATCTATTCCTGCCCATCAACCAGATGGTTTTGCTACTACTCCCCATTCTAAGCCCTCCACATGCCTTGGATGTGTGCGTACTGTGTGCATGTGTGCACTCAAGTGTGGGAGGAGAAATCAGAAATCCTTCCTGCTGCCTTTCATAGCAATTGTTCTGTGATGAGAAAAGCAATGGCGACATTTTAAGCCATGATGATGACTCAACTCCAATAGTATATTTGCTTTCGTAAGTTTCTCTTACAGTTCTGAGATAATTTCAGAAACCTACCTTTATTTAAAAACAGGACCATGCCACCCTGTTTACAAGATCAATTTCTTTTGTTTCCTTTCTTTTTTTTTTTTTGGAGATGGAGTCTCTCTCTGTCACCCAGGCTGGAATACAGTGGCTTGATCTCTGGTCAAGGCAAACTCTGCCTCCTGAGTTGAAGCAATTCTCCTGCCCGAGCCTCCTGAGTACCTGGGACTACAGGGGCATGTCAGCAAGCCTGGCTAATTTTTGTATTTTTAGTAGAGACAGGGTTTAACCATGTTGGCCAGTCTGCTCTACAAGACCAATTTCTAAAGATGCTTTATAAACAGAAAATAGCTCACCAAACTTCTGATTGCCAAGTCAGCTGTTAGCCTTTTGACTTTAAATAGAGAACGAAGAAATCTGAAAATCAATCTGCGTTGAGGATCATACTGAAAGTAGACCTCCGGAAGCCGTTCTTGCTGAAAGAAGAAAAAATGCAACGTAAGTATCCAGTGAAGAAAAAACCTAAAGTGCTCTTAAAACAGCAGTGTTCACATTTGTGCCCATCGTATCACAATAATTTTGATTAGTGAGATGTCTTTTAGATTTTACAATATGAACAGTGGAATCTTAAAACACCATAATGATTTAATACTCATCAGCATTCACTTAAAGATAATATGAGCTTAGCCTCAGAAAATTATGGTTCTTTTTTACTCTTTCCCCCACATAATTCCATCCAAATGTAAGTTACTTTTAGGCTTTAATGTCTTACCGACCATATGTCATTCTTCTCAACAATAAACTGAGAAAACACAGTTTCCTCTAACCATGAGGCTCTAAGCCTATGCTGTTAAATACAATAATTACTAGCCACATGTGGCTATTATGTACCTGAGGAAGCACATTTTAAAATTTTTACACCATGTAAGTTGATTTAAACTGAAATTATTTTTAACTAGCTTCATAGCTTCTGTGTGAAAAGTACTTACATATTGCTTATTGCAATATGAGTATATGTGATTGTCCTTTAATTGCCTTTTTAAAAGATACATTTTCCATTATTTGGATATTATATTTACTCATACTAGCTCATGTACTGAAGAGAGCTACACATCAGTTCTTATTCCAGCATATTCTTTTTACAGCACTTAAGATGACTAAATGCAATACAAAACGGGGAAGAGGATTTAAAGAAAGATGACTTCGAGTTCAGCATGAAACAAATGCCAGTCTATGATGCAAATACAACTTCAGTAAAAGTGCCACTTACTGTAAATGGGTGTAACCGTTCATCAAAGATGCTCAAAGTTCTATCAGCATCTCTATAAAATAAGAATGTGCATTACTTCAAAAACTGTTCAATATCTTAGTAAACTGTTTAGTGAAATAATGCCTCCTATGTGCTCTGGGGCTTATTTCAGCAAAGCAAACAGTTTTTACAAATTCTTCACCTGGATCCTGACCTGCAGAGGGTTTCCTGACTTCTTCCTCGGCACAACATGTCCTGTGCTATGAATTCTTTTTTATGATAACCAGTCAGAACTGCCTGTAAGTATTGACCCTTAACAGGCAATGACAACAAAGCAAACATATTTTCACTCTTCTAACCACACACTGAAACACAAGAACATTTTACGAAGCAGTGGTGGTGGGCAATAAAGTCTTGAGAACTTCAATAAATCAAAAAGTGATTCAGATTTTCTAACTCTCTTTCTCTCTAGTTCTCTGTAGCATAGTCTCGTGATGTATTTATTTTCTGTTGTTTGAATTAAAAACTCATCTGCCTTATTTTAAAAGAGGTCAGTCTTTGACAAACTTTAAACTTCATAAAACTAATGCACTGTGCTTGTGTAATAAAACCAGTGGTTCTCCAAATGTGCTCTGTGGACCTCTGGGGATCCCCAAGACCCTTTTCCAGAAGGCCTAAGAGGTCACCTCTGTTTCCCTTTCCCTTTCCCTTCCCTTCCCCTTCCTTCCCCTCCCTTCCCTTCTTTGTTTTCCTTTCTTTTTTCTTTCCTTTCCTTGTTTTTTTTTTTTTTTTGAGACAGGGTTTCACTCTTGTTGCCCAGGCGGGAGTGCAATGGTGCAATCTTGGCTCACTGAAACATCCACCTCCCAGGTTCAAGAGATTCTCCTGCCTCAGCCTCCCAAGTAGCTGGGATTACAGGCACCCACCACCATGCCCAGCTAATTTCTGTATTTTTAGTAGAAATGGGCTTTCACCATGTTAACCAGGCTGGTCTTGAACTCCCGACCTCAGGTGATCCGCCTGCCTAACCTCCTAAGGATTACAGGCCTGACCCACCGTGCCCACCCAACACTGTTCTGATAATCATACTAATTCAACCTGAGAAAGCTGATAATAACATTTTTTTAATTATGAAAGTAATACAAAGACACTGCCTGCTTTTTCATAGACACTTGCCATGACTGTATAGAAGCAAAAGTGGGTAAAACTGCTGGTTTCTCAGCCTAAATCAAGGCAGTGGTACCAATTACATTCTATGCTTTATTGTCCATTACAATTTAAAAAGATAGGCTGAAGTACTTAAGAATGTCTTTGATGAAGCAGTAAAAAATGGTGTTACTAAATCTTGACATGTAGCTTTAATATTCTGAATCAGTGGAAAGTTAACAAGAAGTGCTTCTGCTGACTGTAGTACCATTGTGTTAAAAAAAAAAAAGAATTCATGATTTAATTGTGAGCTGAACAATCACTTTTTTCACAGGACATCATTTTTATTTAAAAGTACAACTGGGTCAGTGCAGCAGCTCACGCCTGTAAAATCACAGCACTTTGGGAGGCTAAGGCAGGCAGATCCCTTGAGCTCCTTCAGGAGTTCAAGACCAGCCTGGGCAACATGGCAAAACTCTGTCTCTACCAAAAATACACAAAAATTAGCCAGGCGTGGTGCCACATGGCTGTGGTTCCAGCTACACAGGGGCCTGAGGTGAGAGGACTGCCTGAGCTGAGATCATGCCAGGGCATGCAGCCAAGTGACAGAGTGAGACTTGGTCTAAAAAAAAAAAAGGGCAACTATCATTCTCAAAAATAAATGACATGAGGTTGTCACTTCAAGGAAAATAAGTATTTGTTCCCAATGATAAAATTTAAGCTTTCCTGAGGACTCTGAAAAACTCGTTCTTTCTACTATAGCTTGACAGCTTTTCAATATTTAAAGATATTTTAAAATAAGACTGGTGGTTAAACTAAAAGTAATTTTTGACAAAATAAAACATAAACCAACATATTCCAAATAACTAACGCCTAAGATTATAAATGCAAGTATGGGTGAAAAGAACAATTTACCGTGCAAGAAAGAGGAGTGAGTACTGATGGAATAAATTTAGTAATATGTAAAATGCCACTGTAACTAAGTTAAGAAAGTAGCACTTGTGGAGTTTTGACTTAGCATTAATGAATACCCACAACTGTCTCAGAGCTTTAAAAATACACCTTTTACCAACTACACATTTGCATGTTAGGTCATGTTATTGCCTCGTTATTTATTTATTTTTTTTAAGTTGAGACAGAGTCTCACTCTGTCACCCAGGTTGGTGTGCAATGGCACGATCTCTCTGCTCACTGCAACCTCTGCCTCCTGGGTTCAAGCGATTCTCTTGCCTCAGCCTCCGTAGCAGTTGGGACTATAGGAATGCACCACCACGCCCACCTATGTTTTTGTATTTTTAGTAGAGACGTGTTTTCTCATGGTGATCAAGCTGGTCTCAACCTCCTGTCCTCAACTGATCCGCCTGCCTCGGCCTCCAAAAGTGCTGGGATTACAGGCATGTGCCACCATGCCTAGCCATCTTAAAGTAAATTCTTTAAAGCAAATGGCAAAGAAAGAGCTAGAAAACCCAGCTTTGTTCTACTAAGCTCCACATTAGAGATTTTCAACAATAGAAATACCTGACACACTTTTTACTCAACTTTCCGCTGAAAAAAGTTATTTTTTCTTTTTCTTTTTTTTTTTTTTTTTTCTTTTTTTTTTTTTTTGAGACGGAGTTTCGCTCTTGATACCCAGGCTGGAGCGCAATGGCGCGATCTCGGCTCACCGCAATCTCCGCCTCCTGGGTTCAGGCAATTCTCCTGCCTCAGCCTCCTGAGTAGCTGGGATTACAGGCACGCGCCACCGTGCCCAGCTAATTTTTTGTATTAGTAGAGACGGGGTTTCACCATGTTGACCGGGATGGTCTCGATCTCTTGACCTTGTGATCCACCCGCCTCGGCCTCCCAAAGTGCTGGGATTACAGGCGTGAGCCACCGCGCCCGGCCATTTTTTCTTTTTTTTTAATTTCCAGTTTCCTGATACATGAGAAAAAAGTTATTTTTTCATTAAAAAATTTATGTTAACAATATTGTTCTCAAAGAATACTTTCTGTTGGCAAAACTTGGGTCATGGGTTACTACTGACATCTAGTTGGTACAGGCCATCAATGCTGCTAAGCTTTCTGCAAAGCACAGGACGAAGCATTATTTAGCTCATAATATCAACAGTGGTAAGGCTGTGAAATCTCAGCTAAAAATAGATTTGGAAAAAAAATCTCAATTTTATAGTTCTACAACAGTAAATATCAATATAATCAATATAAACACATACTCTTTGAGATTCCCAATCATTTAAGATTTAAGAGAGTCTTAAGGTCCAAAGAAAACACAAATAATTTGCCTCGATATTTTAGTCGGCACAATACAGCTTATGATGTCTAGACCTGTGACCTAACACTGAGCTTGACAGCTTGCAAAGTAATTAGCTAGAATAACAAGACAGGTTTTTAAAAAGCTCACCTTTGCTTGATATGATAATATATCTGCAAGGCCACACTGTGGAAGGAAAAACATTCATCAAAATAGATGTTATCACTGGTTAGGCCTGAAGACATATTTTTAAAAGGGTGCAGAGGAAACTCTCCTAGTGGCCCTGAAATTAAAATCTTCTGGTTCAGAACAGTACCATAAGGGCACTTTCTTGTTTTCATTTCTTGGCTTTCAGCAAAAACGTGAGAACCAAAATGCAAAGCAATATGCTGTCAGAAGACGTGTTTCTATTGATTATTATAATACATAAATAATAACATATTTCCCTTATATGCTCTTCTACCCACAAAACCTTTCATCGCGTGCAATTTATTTTATGTATGTATTTATTTTTTGACCCAGAGTATCACTCTGTTGCCCAGACTGATCTTGGCTCACCACAACCTCCACCTCCAGGGTTCAAGCAATTCTCATGCCTCAGCCTCCCAAGTAGCTGAGACTACAGGTTTCCACCACTATGCCCGGATAATTTTTATATTTTTAGTAGGGACAGGGTTTCGCCATGATGGTCAGGTTGGTCTCAAACTCCTGGCCTCAACTGATCACCCTGCCTCAGCTTCCCAAATTGCTGGGATTATAGGCGTGAGCCGCCACACCCAGCCTCATGCAATTTATATCTCTGTGTACATATGCTTAAATTTCAGCCACACAGTAGTGGTTTTTTTTTTTAAGATGTTAGGCCCTGCATTTTAGTTTAGTTCACTATCTCCTACCCACCCATTTCTGTATTATGATTTCCCTAAAAATGTTTCACATAATGAAAGTGCTTTCTAACAAATAAAAGTTGTTTGAAATCTCTGTTACAAAATTATTAGAAAATAGATTAGTGAACATAAGCTCACATGACATCAATGATAGGTACAGCAATCCTAAAATAAGCAGTGCTAACAAGGTAGTGTGTAATATCAGTGGCAGGTACCTTCAGTTAGTTTAACTGAAATATTTATGAACAGATACAACTCTTCAGATATATGTAACTGTATTTCTAAGTTACCCACAGATGCTGTGTATCACAAAACAAGAGCATCTCTTAGATAAGTTATGTGCTTCCATTTGCCCTCAGCATATAGAATGAGGCTCAAAATAACTGAGGGAAGGCAAATCTCAATTTTAGTCATAGGTCTGTATAATATTAGCACTTTTCAAAAAGCCTGCAACATTAGCATTTAAGCATTTAAAACTACTTCAAGTAGTTTTCATCTCTGAAATCATTTTTTATTTTTGGAGACGGAGTCTTGCACCTTCACCCAGGCTGGAGTGCAACGGCAGAATCTCAGCTCACTGCAACCTCTGACTCCTGGGTTCATGAGATTCTCCTGACTCAGCCTCCTGAGTAGCTGAAATTACAGGCGTTTGTCACCACGCCCAGCTAATTTTTTGTATTTTTAGTAGAGACAGGGTTTCACTATGTTGGCCAGACTGGTCTCCAACTCCTGACTTCATGATCCACCCACCTTGGCCTCCCAAAGTGCTGGGATTACAGGTATAAGACACCGCACCCGGCCTTGAAATAATTTTACAATCACAGAATGTGAAGGTATATGCTGGAAAGGACCAATGACCATACATGACATTTAATCAAACACTCATTTCACAGATCAGGGAAATAGATCTTAAAAAACTGACGTGCCCAAGGTCCCACCAAATAGGAGCAGTTTCTCATCCTAAACTCAAATTAGGCAGTGGCTCTCAAATTTTGCTGCACATTAAAATCACCTGAGAAGCTTCAACAATTGCCTCATTTGAAACATGAGATGTTTTGATTTAATTAGCATTGGATATAACTTTGGACATCGTGGGTTGTTGTTAAAAGTTTCCCAGGTGATTTCAATGCATAGGAAAATTTGGAATGATTGAGTTGGGGTGCAAATCAGAATCTTATGGCATACTTTTTCTTTACATGAAGATGCCTCACATAGATCCCTATTTTCCTAAAAGGCTTCTCAGTGCCTAGAGATAGAGGGAAAGTGGAGATGGGAAGATGCATGTGTTTGCAGACACATATTTTGAAGAAAAACTTTGCAAAAGTGATCCCAGTGAGTTCCATCTATCCCATTGATAACAGTGCACTACTAACTCATGATATTTTCCAAAATCTTTTCTTGAAGCCAATCTGCCCTATTAATTTGCTCAATAAACCTATATTTCACCAATAGCAAATATTCTAAAAAAAAATTTTAACTTGCTGATGGCAAGTTAAAACTTACTTTACTTTTGAAAGTAGACTTCTAAAAATTAGAATAATGAGGGAAAAAGCATGAAATTTCTTTGAGCAAGATTAACCTTAAAAGCTACTTTTGAATGGTAGGCTAACACATCAAAATCTTTTGAATTCAAAAGAAACCAGGGACTCGTGATGTGGTGATCCCAGCACTTTGGAAGGCCGAGGTGGGTGGATCACCTGAGGTCGGGAGTTCGAGACGAGCCTGACCAACATGGAGAAACTCTGTCTCTACTAAAAAAAATAATAATAATACAAAATCAGCCAGGCATGGTGGTGCATGCCTGTAATCTCAGCTACTCAGGAGGCTGAGGCAGGAGAAACGCTTGAACATGGGAGATTGCAGTGAGCTGAGGTAGCGCCATTGCACTCCACCCTAGGCAACAAGAGCAAAACTCCGTCTCAAAAATAAATAATAAATAAAAAGACTGACTAGACTTGGCTGACTACAGACATTTAGTGATTACTCAATAGGTCCCAAAGCTCAGAACCTGAGACAGAGTTTGAGTCCAGTTTTTGCTGAAACACAATTTCATCTCAACTATTGTTAAAAGGGAGAGAGGAAAGTGGCATTATTACAAGTGTAAACTTGCAATTTTTAATTAAAGTAAAAGTTACTGACAATCAAATTAGCTAAAAAGGCTAGTGCATTCTAAACAAAATTGTTTATAAGCTAAGTAGTTATGTTTCTAGAATTAAAAGTAAAATTAAAAATAAAGACATTAATATTCTAAATTAGCACTTTCCAAACTCTGTTCTAAAAATCAACACTCATGACCCAAGGAGATGATAATAATGTACACTGGACAGCCCCTGTGGTGTTGGTGTTGGTGGCTGTTCCTTTTAAAATAAACTTCATCTCAGGGTGCTCTCAAAGTGCATCTTTGTGGCCCATGAGGTGCTCATGCACAATGGGAGAAATTCAAATGCAGATACACTGTGGTGCCAGAAGAGAAAAAGCTATTCCTTCCTCCAAGACTAATGTCCAAAGTAGTACATGTTGATTTAGGCCTGCAACTTATTAAACAAACTAATTCTTCACACACAAAAAAAATTCAATAAAGGGAACCTATCCTTCTCACTGCACTCAACATTGCCTTAAGGTTTAATAAAGGCATCAAATAAATAGCTACACTTTTTCTGAAATTTCTTACTTGCTAACTGATTTTTCCTTCCACCACGATGTCTGAGATTAAAAGAGAAATTGATATTTAATATTTAGAATCTGGATATCAGTATATAGTTGACTCCAATTTCTTGAAAGTGATTGAAGAGGACAACCAAATGGCTGAAATAATTTTAGAATAAAGGAGTCTGTCCCTTGGCAGTACAGTTGTACTCACGAGTTTACTGTCAGTGAAGGATGAGGGCAGCTGGCTGTGCTGTCATCAATGAATATGGTGGAGCATGAACTATATAATTGCGGTAAATGCCCAGTAGATACCTGAAGAGGAAGGGAAGTATATGGTAAACTTATCAAAGTGTATTTTTTTCTCAGTTAAAATGTCAAATGACAAAGCACTAAGATATTCCTTACACTCCATGAACCGCCTGAGTGTGGTATCGTGTGCACTCTACAGAAAACCCGTTGGAGGCTGTTAACTTCCAGAGATGATGTTTGAGATATGGATTATAAAATGCTCCTCTTAATATGGTACCTGTCACCAAACCTAACAAGGATTTTATGAATAAGATTTCACTGTTTTCAGCAGCTGAGAATTTCTACTATTTACTTACTACAATAAAATGTAACCTATTAAATAATACTGGTACAGGAGCATTTCATTGCAATGAATATAAAACTAATGCATTTACTGAGTTACTAGTCCTAAATGTATTATTTCAGGTGATAATTGTGACAAAATAGGTGTTTCAGATTCAGAGGCTCTGTGTGCCAGGGCTGCTGGGCTACCAAGTGAGGAAGCCATAGGTTCCTCTAGTCCTGTTTTCTTATGTGGAGGATAAAAAAAGTATCACTTAAATATTCTCTCACACCCTGAAAACAGATGACAACTTAAAAATTTAACTTTTCCTTCATGTTTAAATGAGACTGCCATCACATGACTCAAATGAGACTCCCAGAAAACTTACCATTCATTTCAAAACTTGATTAATTTCATTCTATAAATCATGTGACCTGCACCTAGGCATTTTCCTGCTATACCCCTGCTCTCTGCCTACTGCCTTTCTCTTTCCTGGTTTCAGCAAACTTGACTCCATCTACCCTCTTGGATTGATCTCTTTGACAGCAGCCACACCAAAAACGGTTTCTTTGCACACTGATTAGTCAAATTCACCACTGATTACAAGATACTAAAATTTTTTTATTTGCATACGTTTTAGAGGGAACAGGTGGCATTTGGTTACAAAAGCAAGTTCTTCAGTGATGATCTGTGAGATTTTGGTGTACCCATCACCCGAGCAAGGAAATACTGGCAGAGTATTCCCCTCATGAGAAAGTATGCCACGCCATAAGAGTAAGGGAAGGTTCTTACTCTTCCTATCTCTAGCTGCTGAGCACAGAATTTTGAATAAATCAAAAACTTCAACAAGTGTCTGACAAATTCATTCAGTCTTACTACATTTAATTACACCAAAAACACTACTAACAGTTTACTGTTTATAGGTATTATTTAAGGTAATCACAAAAAGAAACAAATCATCTAACTTCAGTCAGCATAAATCAGAGTGTGAAATTTTATGATCTTTAACAAGAAATAGAAGGGGTTACATAGAAGTTTAGTAACAAAAACTAGAAAATGATGACACCTGTAATTTAGTGAGTCAAACCAAAGGCTTACCATCAAAGGTCCAGTATCCATTGGATGCCGATGCCCAGCCACTGACTTCTTCCACTGTACCCGCTCCCTCTGATTTTAACCCATGAAAAATACTAAGGTTGTTTTCCTTGTCAAGGTCTTTCACCTCCTCGGTTAGGTCCTTTCCTAAGTATTTTATTTTACTTTTGCAGCTATTATAAAAGGGGCTGAGTTCTTGGTCTGATTCTCAGCGTGGTTGCTGTTAGGGTATAACAGAGCTACTGATTTGTGTACGTTAATTTCATCTCCTGAAACTTTGTTAAATTCATGTATCAGTTCCAGGAGCTTTTTGGAGGAGTCGTCAGGGTTTTCTAGGTATACAATCATATCATCGACAAACAGCAACAGTTTGAATTCCTATTTACTGATGTGGATGCCCTTTCTTTCTTTCTCTTGTGTGACTGCTCTGTCTAGGTCTTCCAGTATTACAGTGAACAGAAGTGGTGAGAGAGTGGGGCATCCTTGTCTTGTTCCAGTTCTCAAGGGGAATGCATTCAACTTTTCCCCATTCAGTATTATGTTGGCTGTGGATTTCTCATAGATGGCTTTTATTACATTGAGCTATGATCCTTGTATGCCAATTTTGCTGAGAGTTTTAATCATAAAAGGAGGCTAGATTTTGTCAAATGCTTTTTCTGCATCTATTGAGACAATCACGTGATTTTTGTTTTGAATTCTGTTTATGTGGCGTATCACATTTATTGACCTGTGTATGTTAAATCATGCTTGCATCCCTTGTATAGAACCCATTTCATCATGGTGGATTATCTTTTTCACATGCTGGTGGGAACTACAAACATTGCTGAATGAAATCACGGACACAAACAAATGGAAAGACATACCATGCTCATGAATGGATAGAATGCATATTGTGAAAATGACCATACTGCCAAAAGCAATCTACAAATTCAATGAAATTCCCATCAAAATACCACCATCCTTCTTCACAGAACTAGGAAAAAAAAAAAAAAAAAATCCTAAACTCATATGGGACCAAACAAGACCCCACATAGCCAAAACAAAATTATGCAAAAACAACAAATCTCGAGGCATCACCTAACCTGATTTCAAACTATACTATTAAACGCCATAGTCACCAAAACAGCATGGAACTGGTATAAAAGCAGGCACATACACCAATGAAACAGAACAGAGAACCCAGAAATTAACCCAAATACCTATAGCCAACTGATCTTCAACAAAGCCAACTAAAACATTAAGTGAAACAAGTAAACCTTAGTCAACCAATGGTGCTGGGATCACTGGCAAGCCACATGCAGGAGAATGAAACTGGATCCTCAACTCTCACCTTACACAAAAATCAACTCGAGCTGGATCAAGGACATAAATCTATGACCTAAAACCACAGAAATTCTAGATGATAACATTGGAAATACCCTTCTTGACCCTGGCTTAGGCAAAGACTTCATCACCAAGAATTCAAAAGCAAATGCAACAAAAATGAACAAGTGAGACTTAACTAAAGAGCTTCTGCACAGGGAAAGGAACAATCAGTAGAGTAAACAGACAACCCACAGAGTGGGAGAAAGTCTTCCCAGTCTATACATCTGACCAAGGGCTATTATCCAGAATCTACAAGGAACTCCAGCAAATTACAATTGACAAATTACAATTACAAAATATGGAACCAGCCCAAATGCCCATCAATCAACAAGTGAATAAAGAAACTGTGATATACATATACATACATACATACATATATATATATATTTATGATGGAATACCACTCAGCCATAATATTGAATACATTCATGGCATTCCATTCCCAGCAACCTGGATAAAACTGGAGACTGTTATTCTAAGTGAAGTCACTCAGGAATGGAAAACTAAACATTGCATGTTCTCATTCATATGTGGGAGCTAAGCGATGATGATGCAAAGGCATAAGAATGATACAGTGGACTTTGGAGACTCGGGGAAACTCTGGGAAAGGGGTGGGGGATAAAAGGCTACAAATCAGGTTCAGTGGATACTGCTCAGGTGATGGGTGCACCAAAATCTCACAAATCATCACTAAAGAGCTTACTCAGGTAACCAAATACCACCTGTTCCTCCAAAAAGAAGTGAAAAATAAACAAACTACAGCATTCTTCTCAGCAAACATAAAAAAAATAAAATAAAAGCTAACGGTTATATTTTTTTCTCTGCTTTTTGGCAGAACAAATTTCAGGTATGTTTTTAAACAATTAGTAACTCTTTTCCTTTTTCTGAGATAGGGTCTCACTTTGTTGCCCAGGCTGGAGGGCAGTGGTGCAATGATAGTTAACTGCAGCCTCAAACTCCTGAGCTCAAGCAATCCTTTGCCTCAGCCACCTCAGTAGGTAAAACTAAAGGCATAAGCCACCATGCCTGGCTAATTTCTTAGTTCACCTTTTTGAGGAGATGAGCTCTTGCTATGCCGACCAGGCTAAAAATAAACAAATCTTAATTAACTGAAATATTTCTAACACAGTGAGCATTCATGAAAACAGCTCCATCTATGTTGTCAAGTAATGGGATAATATGACAGTGTATAAAGTTTGAATGAAAATATTAAACAAGGCTTTAGAAGAAAACTGTAATATGCTTATTATAGATACATCACTCAAGAATTGTCTTGGTAAATATCATTAATGATATTGAAATTAAACTTTGATTTACACTGAAATATAGGTCTTAAAAAAATAAGAAAAAAGAAAAACAGAAAAACAAAGTGACTGGAACAGAAGTGAGCAGTCTGTCTTGCAGAGCTAAAGGCAGGCTGTGAATTTCAAGGCAAACAGCACTTTGAAAAGTAGGGTGAAATATAAAAAGGAGGGCAAAAGCCATCAAGGTCAGTTGAAAATCTGTGATTAGAGCCCCAAGTCCACTTGTTCTCCCATCTGATAAGAAACTTAGATGTGTGTTCCCTGAATACACCAAACCTGAGAATTTCTGCCTCACGGCTACCATGGCCTAAACCTGAGATAGAAACAAAACTGTACACCAAAAATGGAACTCCAACTTTCTTCCCTAACTCTGCTTTTGGAAAGCAAGTAGCCACGCTTTTACTTCCCAGGCAGAGACTTGGGAGATCCTTCTCAAGAAACTGAACTGTCTCGAATAAAAAGATCCCCAGATAATAAAATGAAAAGCTAGTTTGGCTTCCAAGACCTCACACTGGTGCCATCAGTTAACACAAGTCATGCTTTCAAATCAAGTAAGCCAGGGACCACCACACATTGGAGAAAAGCCTCCAACAAGAGAGACTGAAATAACAACAAAAAAAAAATTTCACGGGACCAGTCAAAATCAGGAGCAAAACTTTAGAAAAATCTTAAAACACCCTAAAAACTATAAAAATTCAATAGACATAGTAGAGGATAAACTGACAGAATATCCCAGAAGTAGAATAAAAAGACAAACTGAAAAAAACAGAAGGGGAAATATTTAAAACCAATGCAGACATACTCGTCTAAGCAGTCTAGTGTCTGAGTAACAAGACTGCCCGCAACAAAGTAACAGAGAACATAAAAACATTCTCGGAAAGAGACAGTCTGCAGACTTAGTAGCCTCAATAAAATGAAAAGATTCCCCACCAAGATGTTATGATGAAATTTTGGAATCTCAGAGACAGGAAAGCTCCTAAACAGCTTCAACAGATACATAAAACACAGTTAGAAACAATGTATCACGTGACGGCAACAGATTCAAGAACAACACTGTGATGAGAGCACAATTGCAGAATATTTTCAGAAGCGTAACATTTAGATTCAACCTAGAAGTTGACTCTGTATCAAGAAGGAAGGATTTTAAGACTGGCCAGATCTCTAAACATCTCTGTCCGGGAAAACGTGCTCAAGTACAACTAGAAAGGATAACAGGACAGAAGAAAACACAGAATCTAGGACTCAGGCGATCCCACACAAGCCGGCAGTTATGTGAGACCAAAAAGACTTTAAAGAGATAGCACAGAAAAGCAGACATCGAGCCTATCTAGGGAAAGCCGCTCTATATTGAACTAGAATGACAAAAGGCCAAAGACAGTTGCCCACCCCCTACCAAAAAAAAAAAAAAAGAGGAACAGATATGTTTTAGCAGATGGGAAATATATTTGAAAGGCATGTGATAAATGCTACAGCACTTGGGCGAGAAAACAGCTGGTAGAAAACAGGCCAATGAATATAGTCAGAAAATTAGCTTCATGCTAAAAAATAATGGATGTGAAATGTCAATTATATGTAAAATATAATTTAATCATAATGATTAAAATTATTTAACAAAGTGACAGACCACCCTGAGGCTACTTACTGCTGGATAAACCAGCATAGGCTAGGAAAAAAGAGATGATCCAGAAGAAGTGCAGAAGTGCTCAAATTTCAAAACTGTTTCAGAGAACAAACGAAGGAACATGTAATGCAGAGACACAGTGAAAACACCATATGATTTAGCCGTGAATAATATTGGGATAGACATAATCGTGTCAATGTTACTGATTGAATTAAAAAGTGTGCTACAATTGAAAGAAACAGAGGGAGAAAAATAAGGTCATGGCTAGCAAGGAAGATATGCTTTCACCTGCTGTGACAGAGGGTCAACAGACCATACTGACAATTAACTTAGCTCTTCTATTTTTGTTATTTCATGAAAGATAAGATTAAATATTTAAAGCAGATCTTGATAGCACAACAAGACTACTGAAATTTAACTTAAATGTCAGAAATCCTTAAAAGGTGGGCACACTAAGCTCAAGACTTTCCTGGATAAATTGGATACAAATCAAGAGATTCCTTTAAATTTAAAGGAATTAAACCCAATTAATAATAAATAAAGGAATATAAACCCAATTCTAATTTAAACGAATCCAGAGATACTTGTACATCAAACTGTCAATCTTTCACCGTTATTAGTGTGTACTTACATGGTTTGCATAGCTGCTTTGTCTTTTTTCGTGCACTAAGAATGAAAAAATAAACTGGTCACTTCTCACACAAATAATATAAAGTAAAAGTAGTTGTTAACATCTTACTGACTACTCCCATATGAAATGAGATAAAATTCCATTTCAAAAAATGATTTTCAACAATTTATAATTTAAACTATCTGGCATGATAAATCTCATAAAGTAAAACCTAAAAACTTCGATTTACTTTTTGACCTAGTTTACTTTTCGTTTTTGTTACATATGAATGAAACAATACTCATGTACAAAAGAAAAGGGCAAAAAATTAGGCCAGATGAAACATTTAGCTAATAAAAAAGTTTACCTGCTGCATATATGAGCCACGATCCATTAGTATTCTCCCATTTTGCATTTACACATAGCTTAATTACCAGAATCTAAGAGCTGACAGCTCTAAGACCTACTTCCTGGCCAGGCACCTATCTCTAGATGCACCAGACTCCCTCTAAGCATGTCCAGCCACACTTACTGGTCATCTACTAACATGGAATAGCTTTTCTTTTTCCTGCTTCCATGCTTTCTAGGTGTGAGAAGCCCATGGCTCTGAATGGAACTGGGAAATACAATTCTTATTTGGTTTGGATATGTTTCCCCCTCCAAATCTCATGTTAAAATGTGACCCTTCATCTTGGAGATAGGGCCTAGTGAGAGGTGTTTGGGTAATGATGGTAGATTCCTTACGAATGGCTTGGTGCCATCCCCAGAGTAAGAAGCAAACTCTCATCCTGGTAGTTTCAAAGAGCGTGGCACCTTCCCCCTACCCCCGCCCCACCCTCTCGCAGTGTGGAAGCACCTGCTTCCCCTTTGCCCTCCATCATGATTGTGAGCTTGCGGAGGCCCTCACCAGAAGCAAATGCTGAAGCCATGCTTGTACAACCTGAACATCTATGAGCCAATTAAACCTCTTTTTCTTATAAATTACTCAGCCTTAGGTAAATCTTTATAGTAATGCAAAAATGAACACAAATTCTAGCCAGAAATAACCAACTCAAGACAGGTGAAGTCTACTCAAATTACAAAAACAAAAGTTACAAACTGCCGTATCTGACTGTGCTGCATTACAGTAAATAACATTCACATATGATTACAGATCCTCACTTGTATTCCTGCTGCTTAAATCAACTGGAAAACCTGGCTGTGTGTGGCTTCTTAGCAAACAAGCCAGGATTTCACATAACATTAAGGAAAACAAGCAGGAGTAGACTGTGTTTAAATTTACATCACATCAAATGAAAAGGTTAAGAACTTAAAAGTTTCAAAAACATAAACATGGATTTGATAAACACATGTGGTCAGAGGACTGTGTCAGAGGAGGCCAAAATCACAGATTCAATCCCTGACAACGAACAACTATGTTTTGTTATTTATTTTAATGAAAACCAAGCTGAAGCCTAAGTTCTATCATTCATCTTTAAAATGTACTCTTTGGAGCATGGGAAAAGGGACAAAGAATTATACATAAAGATAAATCTAAGACTCCTCCATCACATGACAAATTGTGTTGATAAAAAGATGGTAAAATGTTTAAACAAAAAGTTTACATGTTTTCACTAACATAGTAACAACTAAAGGAAAGTATATCACATGTTAAAATAACAACTGAATATGAAAAATTTAAACCAATATGAGTTTTTCTAAATACTTTCTATAATACATCTGATCAAACAAGAGTTTTCACTCTTTCTTGGCAGAAAAAACAACGTTGTCTCACCATCTGTTTGAGATTTCCTTGCTTCTGGATGGTCAGAAGGGGTGGACTCCAAAGCCCTACCTATAGAGGGAGAAAAGAAAAAAGATGTGATCACTTATAACAGTTTATCAACTTGTTTCTTCGACTGCTGTATTTAGGCCATTTAACTACCTCTACCTTTATTCTTATCCATTGAAATGAATGTATAGACATAAGATGGAGCCAGACAAGATGGCACATGCCTGTCGTCCCAGCTACTCAGAAGGCTGAGATAAGAAAATCCCTTGAATCCAGGTCAGGAATTTGAGGCCAGCATGAGTAACACAGTGAGACCCTCCTTTATTTAACAACAACAACAACAAAAAAAAAAATGAAGAGGTAACTGTTCCCTTTGAGTTGTGTAAAATCAACTTTGCATAAAATACATCAAGATGGCAGTATGTTTTAAAAGACAGGTCTATTTTATAGGCAAAATAAAAGACACACATTCTGAAGTTTTAAAAATTTTTAAAAAGTCAATTCAACATGTATGTCACTTCCATGTCATTCTGAAGACACAGAACCTTAGTTCTGTTGAGTAGCTGTCTTCCATAGTCATGTGAGAGCCCTGTATCTTCATTTCTTCATTAGCAATACATACGGAAAACATACACAGGCCTTATTTGTATTGGAAAGGGCCAAATGAGACATACATAAACTGTGTCATAATCCTAATGAATAACAACAAAGAGCCTTGTTTTTGGGCTCTCATCCAACACTACCCATCTATCAACCAGAGTATAAGTTTACACAAGTACTTACGTGCTTTGTGCATAAAGGTATAATAAATTCATTCACATAATGTATTCGTTTATGCTAAAGGAAATCCTTAAATATCTTGAAAGGTGAGTATAGTACTTCCAAGTTACAAAGTCGCTTTCATCATGAGTCTTAGTTATCCTACCTCTTAAAAAATTGAGAGCCCAAAGTTTCAATAGAAAAGCTGTAAGACATTTTCTCTACAGTAATGAAATCTCTGGCATTTAAATGACACCAATGAGCCAACTGGATTTAATATCTTTGTGATACAATGTTTTCTATTTTACAAATTCTAATTTTTACTCAAGAACCATATTGTCACCCAGAATTATTTTTACTTAGATTCCTATCTTTGCAAAATTTGACAGGCAAGCCAACAGATTGTTTTCTCTTTTTGACCCCCTCCCAGGTCCCTGCCTCTCCCAGCAGTGTAGAGACTGAAAAACTTCAACTTTCTTATCTTTGAACAAGATGCTATTATCAGGAGGGGGAAGGAAAAAGGGAAAGCCATGGCAATAAACACTCTTACCCAGGCAAGGTCTGGCATTTTAACCCTCAATCTTTATCTTACACATTAAAAGCCTACATTGACATTTCATGTCTTTTGAAAGTTTTGACCACAAACCATCCCCACCTCTGTTTTAGAATAAGGAGGAAAATAAAGTCTGTTAAGTCACCAGAATAAACCTGGAGACACATTTTGTGTTACAGTAAGAATTTTAAAGTAATCAGAGCCTCATGGGTAAACTGCTTTGGGGAAACCCCCCACACACACACACACCCATTTTTCTGCAGCCCTGGCTGTGACATTTCATACCTTTCACAATTACTTTAAGTACCTTCCATTTTCTTTTCTTCTGTGATAAAATTACGGTTAGAAGAAACTAAGCAGCTTCTATTAAGGTGACTTACAGCAGCCCATTAAGAATACCATATAGTCTCTCACATGGCAACCTCCAATCTGATTTTAAGAAATCCCCAAATATTTGAATACGAATTTTCCTGAGATTTAGCTACCTTAATACAGGGAAAAAAATAGGCACTTATCTGGATCCTCCACTTAGGTACCATCTGGATAGGTACAAAGAAAGAACAAGATGGGTACTGGAAAGTTGGGATGTTTGAGTTTTTATTGAGAAAAGGGACAGAATATTTCAAAGAAGACTTATCAAAGAGCCACAGGATAATAAATAGAGCTACAGACAAGAAGAGCCATGAATAAATGCTCCCATGCCAGCCTGAGAGAATGAGATGAGGGAGGAAGAACTGGGCATTTGGGAGGGGAGGAGAAAAGAAACTGAGTGGACTCTGTGGAGAAAGACTAAGTGGTGGGAATGGGAATGCAAAGCAGAGCCAGCCTTTGTTCCTGGCCAGCCCTGGGAAAGCTGGCTACAAGCAGAAAGGAGCTTTAAGTGGGGATGCCTCCCAGGGGACCCTGGGGACAGCAGCAGCCAGAGTTGTGCCAAGGGCACAGGTTCCCCTCCTTACCTTCAGGCATCTCCCGGTCATGGACGTGGTGCACGTGGAGGTCCTTGCCAGCTTCAAAAGTCACTTCAGCAGGGGCTACAATGGGACTCACTGGTGCTCCTGCCATCCTGTCCCCAGCTGCTGCCCTATAGATCTTAGACTTACGGTGAGAAACTGGCCCCCGGTGCTGGTCCACCTTGGGGCGCACACAACAGCTCAGTATATTCCCCATGAGCACCTCTACTCCTGTCTGCCACCACCTGTGCTTCTGCTCACAGTGGTGGCCACACACTCCCGCTGCCCTAGGCTGAGGCTATGCCGCACTTGCAGAGATGGTATCGCCCGCTGCTCGCCTGCCCACCCCACAGCCTGGCCCCAGCTGGGACTCGGGCCAAGGCCTGCCCCTGCCACCTCCTCTGAGTTGACCTGTCTAGGAAGGTGAAGACCAGCCAGCTTATTTAATAGGTTGTGAACCCAACGAGCGCTGAGAGACCGCAACAACTGCCTGAAGAGAGTAAAGACAGAGGAGCTCCTCCTCCTTCTGCAGTTACCTACAGACTGAAGCCCACTGGCCCAGGTCGGAACCCAGGCACGTGACTCACAATGCCCCACCCTAACTGCCTACCCTCCCCCGCATGCCCCACCCTAACTGCCTACCCTCCCCAACAGCTCGGAATGCCCGTGCCTGGGCTGCCCCACCCTGTGGCTTAGGATGCTGCTGCTCTCCTGGCTCCTCATATAGTGCCAGTGGGACTGAGGTTTTCATTCATCACCAGATTCCTGAGCTTTTTAGTCCTAAGAAAAGCACACAGTGGTTTGTTACTGGAAGCCATCTTACCCTATGAGTTCTGTATGAAGCCTCAATCAGTAGAGTGGGTCCCATTAGCAACCAAGTTGGACAACTTGTATTTTGCTCATTGAATGTAGATACACGTGAATTGTTGATTGTGTTTGTAATGAGATGCTCCTCTCCTGTCTTCCAATGAGTGGTAGTTTTTGTCTGCAACTTGACCACAGCAATCCCTGGCACCCAAGCTCTACTCTCACTGAAGCATTATGGCTGTGTGTTTTGAATGACGCCTTAGGACCCAATCTGCCTCCGCCTCCTTCTCCATGAAATAGAAATCTAACTTGTCCTTCCAAGCTCTGAAATGCTGAAACTTATCCACTCCCTTTTCCCCGCTCTGTTTCTTCCTTCCATGGCAGGGACTTTCAGATTTTCTTTCTTTTACTAACAAAGCACTAACCATGACTTTGTCATACAAAATCAAGAGCCATCAAGTTGGGTACCACAGTCCTAACTCAATAAAGATGAATACTCAACATCTGGCAGGCAGTATGTACCTGACAGTGTCCCCACTGTGCTCTGCTCTGCTCATTTAACCCTCAGAAACAATCTCATTTTACAGATTTTACAGAAGAAGTGGAGATGGGAAAGGTAAGTAACCTCCCCAAGGTCACATGACTGCTCAGGGTGGGACTATGATTTGATCCCAGGTAGTCTGAATTCCCCAAATCCTCAAGTATGATTATCAGAAAGGGTATTAGTCCATTTTCACACTGATTCTGAGAAATACCTGAGGTTAGGTAATTTATGAAAGGAAGAAAAAGTTTAACTGACTCATAGTTCCACATGGCTGGGGAGGCCTCAGGAAACTTACAATCACAGCAGAAGGGGAAGCAGGCACGTCTTACGTGGTGGCCACACGGAGAGTGTGAACATGTGAAGGAGCAACTGTCAAACACATATGAAACCATCAGATCTCAGCTGGGTATGGTGGCTCAGGCCTGTAATCACAGCACTTTGGGAGGCCAAAGCGGGTGGATCACCTGAGGTCAGGAGTTCCAGACAAGCCTGGCTAACATGGTGAAATCTCATCCTCTACTAAAAATAACAAAAATTAGCCAGGCGTGGTGGCCCGTGCATGTAATCCCAGCTACTCAGGAGGCTGAGGCAGGAGGATCGCTGGAACCCAGGAGGTGGGCACTGCAGTCAGCCAAGATCATGCCACTGCACTCCAGCCAGGGTAACAGAGCAGGACTCCATCCCCAAAACAAAACAAACCTCATAAGATCTCAAGAGAACTCACTGACTATCACAAGAACAGCCTGAAAAAAACTGCCCCCATGATCCAATCACCTCCCACCAGGCCCCTTCCTTCGATATGTGGGGCTTATGGGGATTACAATTCAAGATGAGATGTCGGTGGGGACATGGCCAAACCATATCAGAAAGTAAAGGCAAAAGTCAAGCTTGGAGAATTGACATTGTAGATTAGCATATTTTTAAAAGAACAACTTTTTTTCTTATCTTTTGAGACAGAGTCTCGCTCCATCGTCCAGACAGTGGTACAATCTTGGCTCACTGCAACTTCTGCCTCCCAAGTTCAAGTGATTCTCATTCAAGTGCCTCAGCCTCCCAAGTAGCTGGGATTACAGTAGCCCGCCACTGCACTTGGCTAATTTTTATATTTTCAGTAGACATGGGGTTTCACCATATTGGTGAGGCTGACCTCGAATTCCTGACCTCAAGTGATCCACCTGCCTTGGCTTCCCAAAGTGCTAGGATTACAGGTGTGAACACTGCTCTGGTCAGAAAAACCTTTTTTTCACGTGGATTTTAAAATGCCTCCCCTTCGTTCAACATTGATTAAGTTCCTTCTACATGCCAGACACTGTATGTGTAAAACAGTACGAACTCTCAGTGAGTATAGGCAGATATACAAACAAAGGCTTCAGGAGTTCCCGTTTTCTGAGTGCTAGACAGTGTATGAACCTGAGACACAAACCCACCTCTATTTGACCCCGAATTTGATGCTGGGGTGGTTTTAATTTTATGCTGGGAATTTGAGTCATTGAACCATACAAGGGTGAGGAGTCTCTGCCAGATGTGTGGGGAGTGGTCTGGATAATAAAGAAGAATTGAAGGAAGCAACGAGACCAATTAAGAGACTTTACCTAAAGGAAGAGTAATGCCAAAGGCACTGGCAGTGACAAAAGTGGAGGACAATGTTTGTGATCATTTGGGAGACAGACTAGGGAGTGCTTGGTCATGAGATGTGAAAGAAGAGGGAAAATAGAGGAGAAACACAGCTGCTCAGGCTCTGCCGGGGAAGACTGGGCACATAGCGATGTCTTCCTCCTGGTAGAGAATGTGGGAAGAGAAATAGGAAAGGAGGAACAGATAGTTTTTCACTCTCAGTGTCACACTAAAATGGAACCCTCTGGTCAAAAGTTGAATACAAATCTCTGCAGGCCAAGTCCATTTGTGACATTCCAACATATGTTCTCAAAAATAACACACATACTAAATCAAACCATTAAGACTAACTGGGGGAGACGGTTTTCAAGATGGCCGATTAGGAGGAAGTTGGGATTGCAGCTCCGAAAGAAGGCGCAGAGGGTGAGTGGATGCCGCATTTCCAGACAGATTTTTACTGACCACAGACCAGGGGATTAACAGGAGGAGGAGCCGCACGGGTCACCAGCGCCGCTGGTTTGAGCGGAGCAGCGCGCCGCTCGGCCTACGCCCTGAGGTGGGGGGCGGCGGATCCACGTACAGAGTGAGAGAGACTGAATCACCTCTGAGCCAGCAAGGGGAGCTGAAGCAGGGATTCAAGCCAGGACACTCTCGGGCAAGGGTGCGCCACGAATCTCAGAGCCGCTGCTTTGGCTGATGCAGCGGCTCACAGGGCAGCGGATTTTTACTGCCCACAGACCAGGAGATTCACAGGTGGCGAAGCTCCACGGGTTGCCAGCGCCGCTGGTTGGACTGGCATGGCTGCTCTGCCTGCAAGCCCCTTGTGCAGAGTGAGCGAGACCAGATCCCCTCTGGGCCAGCAAGGGGAGCTGAGGCAGGGACTCAACCCAAGAGTTTCCTGGGCAAAGAGGATGCCTCCGGAAACACGGCTGAACACGGGACGGTCCAGCTCTGTGGAGGAGGGGCGTCACCCACCGGGAAACACCCTGCAGTTCCCAGGACAATTTGCCCACAGCAGCTCAACGAAGCCTCTGCAGGCTGAGTGTGACTAGGCTGCCACCTTGTGGGCAGGGAAAACCATTGCAACAGCGGAAAATCATAACGCCCTAATTCCCTGGGACAGACCACCTAGGGGGAAGAAAAGGGGGTTTATGAGTTCAGCTACTACAGACTTAAAATTACCAAAATCAGAAAGACAGCAACTACAAAGTCGATAGGTGGATAAATCCACAAAGATGGGAAGAAACCAGCGCAAAAAGGATGAAAACACCCAAAACCAGAACACCTCTCCTCCTACAAGGGAGCACAACTCCTCACCAGCAAGGGAACAAGACTGGATGGAGAATGAGCGTGATGAAATGACAGAATCAGCTTTCAGAAAGTGGATAATAAAAAACTTCCGTGAGCTAAAAGAGCATGTTCTAACCCAATGCAAAGAAACTAAGAACCTTGAAAAAAGACTTGACGAAATGTTAACGAGAATGGACAACTTAGAGAGGAATATGAGCGAATTGATGGAGCTGAAAAACACAACACGAGAACTTCGTGAAGCATGCACAAGTTTCAACAGCCGAATTGACCAAGCAGAAGAAAGGATATCAGAGGTCGAAGATCAACTCAATGAAATAAAACGAGAAGACAAGATTAGAGAAAACAGGGTAAAAAGGAATGAACAGAGTCAACAAGAAATATGGGACTATGTGAAAAGACCTAATCTACGTTTGATAGGTGTACCTGAATGTGACGAAGAGAATGCATCCAAGCTGGAAAATACTCTTCAGGATATTATCCCGGAAAACTTCCCCAACCTAGCAAGGCAGGCCAATATTCAAGTCCAGGAAATACAGAGAACACCACAAAGATATTCCTCTAGAAGAGCAACCCCAAGGCACATAATCATCAGATTCGCCAGGGTTGAAATGAAGGAGAAAATACTAAGGGCAGCCAGAGAGAAAGGTCGGGTTACCCACAAAGGGAAGCCCATCAGACTTACAGCAGATCTCTCAGCAGAAACCCTACAGGCCAGAAGGGAGTGGGGGCCGATATTCAACATCCTTAAAGAAAACAACTTTCAACCCAGAATTTCATATCCAGCCAAACTAAGCTTCATAAGTGAAGGAAAAATAAAATCCTTTGAGAACAAGCAAGCACTCAGAGATTTCATCACCACCAGACCAGCTTTACAAGAGCTCCTGAAGGAGGCACTACACATAGAAAAAAACAACCAGTACCAGCCACTCCAAAAATGCACGAAATGGTAAAGAGCATCAACACAATGAAGAATCTGCATCAACCAATGGGAAAAACAGCCAGCTAGCATCAAAATGACAGGATCAAATTCACACATAACAATATTAACCCTAAATGTAAACGGACTAAATGCCCCAATCAAAAGACACAGATTGGCAAATTGGATAAAAAGCCAAAACCCATCAGTGTGCTGTATCCAGGAAACCCACCTCACAAGCAAGGATACACAAAGGCTCAAAATAAAGGGATGGAGGAAGATTTACCAAGCAAATGGAGAACAAAAAAAAGCAGGAGTTGCAATTCTCATCTCTGATAAAATAGACTTTAAAGCAACAAAGATCAAAAGAGACAAAGAAGGACATTACATAATGGTAAAAGGATCAATGCAACAAGAAGAGCTAACGATCCTAAATATATATGCACCTAATACAGGAGCACCTAGATACATAAGGCAAGTTCTTAAAGACTTACAAAGAGACCTAGACTCCCACACAATAATAGTGGGAGACTTCAACACCCCATTGTCAATATTAGACAGATCAACGAGACAGAAAATTAACAAGGATATCCAGGACTTGAACTCAGACCTGGACCAAGCAAACCTAATAGACATTTGCAGAACTCTCTACCCCAAATCCACAGAATATACATTCTTCTCAGCACCACATCACACCTACTCTAAAATTGACCACATAATTGGAAGTAAATCACTCCTCAGCAAATGCAAAAGAACGGAAACCATAACAAACAGTCTCTCAGACCACAGTGCAATCAAGTTAGAACTCAGAATTCAGAAGCCAACCCAGAACCGCACAGCCTCATGGAAATTGAACAACTTTCTCCTGAATGTTGACTGGATAAACACTGAAATGAAGGCAGAAATAAAGATGTTCTTCGAAACCAACGAGAATGAAGACACCACATACCAGAATCTCTGGGACACATTTAAAGCAGTCTCTAGAGGAAAATATATAGCAATAGGTGCCCACATGAGAAGAAAGGAGATATCTAAAATTGACACTCTATCGTCAAAATTGAAAGAGCTAGAGGAGCAAGATCAAAAAAACTCAAAACCTAGCAGAAGACAAGAAATAACTAAGATCAAAGCAGAATTGAAGGAGATAGAGACACGAAAAACCCTTCAAAAAATCAATAAATCCAGGAGCTGGTTTTTTGAAAAGATCAACAAAATAGACAGACCACTAGCCAGACTAACAAAAAAGAAAAGAGAGAATAACCAAATAGATGCAGTAAAAAATGATAAAGGGGATATCATCACAGATGCCAGAGAAATTCAAACCATCATCAGAGATTATTACAAACAACTCTATGCACATAAACTAGAAAACCTGGAAGAAATGGATAAATTCCTGGACAGTTGCCTCCTCCCAAGCCTAAACCAGGAAGAAGTCGAAACCCTGAATAGACCAATAACAAGGTCTGAAGTCGAGGCAGCAATTAAGAGCCTACCACCCAAAAAAAGCTGAGGCCCAGATGGTTTCACAGCCGAATTCTACCAGACATACAAAGAGGAACTGGTACCATTCCTACTGAAACTATTCCAAATAATCCAAAAAGAGGGAATCCTTCCCAAATCATTTTATGAGACCAACATCATCCTAATACCAAAACCCGGCAGAGACTCAACAAGAAAAGAAAACTACAGGCCAATATCCATGATGAACATAGATGCAAAAATCTTCAATAAAATACTGGCAAGTCGATTGCAACAGCACATCAAAAAGCTTATCCACCATGATCAAGTAGGATTCATCCCGGGGATGCAAGGCTGGTTCAATATACGCAAGTCTATAAATTTAATTCACCACATAAACAGAACCAAAGACAAAAACCACATGATTATCTCAATTGATGCAGAGAAGGCCTTCGACAAAATTCAACAGCCCTTTATGCTAAAAACTCTCAATAAACTAGGTATCGACGGAACGTACCTCAAAATAATAAAAGCTATTTATGACAAACCAACAGCCAATATCATACTGAATGGGCAAAAACTGGAAGCATTCCCTTTGAAATCGGGCACTAGACAAGGATGCCCTCTCTCACCACTCCTGTTCAATATAGTACTGGAAGTTCTAGCCAGAGCAATCAGACAAGAAAAAGGAATAAAGGGTATTCAATTAGGAAAGGAGGAAGTCAAATTGTCTCTATTTGCAGACGACATGATTGTATATCTAGAAGACCCTATCATCTCAGCCCAAAATCTCCTGAAACTGATAAGCAACTTCAGCAAAGTCTCAGGATACAAAATCAATGTGCAAAAATCACAAGCATTCCTATACACCAATAATAGACTTAAAGAGAGCCAAATCAAGAATGAACTGCCATTCACAATTGCTACAAAGAGAATAAAATACCTAGGAATACACCTAACAAGGAACGTAAAGGACCTCTTCAAGGAGAACTACAAACCACTGCTCAACGAAATAAGAGAGGACACAAACAGATGGAGAAACATTCCATGTTCATGGTTAGGAAGAATTAATATCGTGAAAATGGCCATACTGCCCAAAGTAATTTGCAGATTCAACGTTATCCCCATCAAGCTACCAATGACCTTCTTCACAGAACTGGAAAAAACCACCTTAAACTTCATATGGAACCAAAAGAGAGCCCGCATAGCCAAGTCAATTCTAAGCAAAAAGAACAAAGCAGGAGGCATCACACTACCGGACTTCAAACTCTACTACAAGGCTACGGTAATCAAAACAGCATGGTACTGGTACCAAAACAGAGATATAGACCAATGGAACAGAACAGAGGCGTCGGAGGCGACACAACATATCTACAACCACCCGATCTTTGACAAACCTGATAAAAACAAGCAATGGGGAAAGGATTCCCTGTTCAATAAGTGGTGTTGGGAAAACTGGCTAACCATATGCAGAAAGCAGAAACTCGACCCCTTCCTGACACCTTACACTAAAATTGACTCCAGATGGATTAAAGACTTAAACATAAGGCCTAACACCATTAAAACACTAGAAGGAAACCTAGGCAAAACCATTCAGGACATAGGCGTAGGCAAGGACTTTATGACCAAAACACCAAAAGCATTGGCAACAAAAGCCAAAATAGACAAATGGGACCTAATCAAACTCCACAGCTTCTGCACGGCAAAAGAAACAGTCAATAGAGTGAATCAGCAACCAACAGAATGGGAAAAAATTTTTGCAGCCTACCCATCTGACAAAGGGCTGATATCCAGAATTTACAACGAGCTAAAAAAGATTTACAAGAAAAAAACAAACAAGCCCATTCAAAAATGGGCGAAGGATATGAACAGATACTTTACAAAAGAAGACATACAAGAGGCCAACAAACATATGAAAAAATGCTCATCATCACTGGTCATTAGAGAAATGCAAATCAAAACTACATTGAGATACCATCTCATGCCAGTTAGAATGGCGATCATTAAAAAATCTGGAGAAAACAGATGCTGGAGAGGATGTGGAGAAATAGGAACACTTTTACACTGTTGGTGGGAGTGTAAATTAGTTCAACCACTGTGGAAAACAGTGTGGCGATTCCTCAAGGACCTAGAAATAGAAATTCCGTTTGACCCAGCAATCCCATTACTGGGCATATATCCAAAGGATTATAAATCGTTCTACTATAAGGACACATGCACACGAATGTTCATTGCAGCACAGTTTACAATAGCAAAGACCTGGAACCAACCCAAATGCCCATCGATGATAGACTGGACAGGAAAAATGTGGCACATATACACCATGGAATATTATGCAGCCATTAAAAAGGAGGAGTTCGTGTCCTTTGTAGGGACATGGATGAACCTGGAAACCATCATTCTCAGCAAACTGACACAAGAACACAAAACCAAACACCACATGTTCTCACTCATTGGAGGGTGTTGAACAAGGAGAACACATGGACACAGGGAGGGGAGCACTATACACGGGGGTCTGTTGCGGGGGAGTCGGGGGGACAGCGGGGGGGGGGAGTTGGGGAGGGACAGCATGGGGAGAAATGCCAGATATGGGTGAGGGGGAGGGAGGCAGCAAATCACACTGCCATGAATGCAGCTATGCAACAACTTTGCATGTTTTTCACATGTACCCCAAAACCTAAAATGCAATAAAAAAAAAAAAAAAAAGAAAATGCTCAGCTGGGGGATGGGGGCATGAAGGTGGGGCCGTGTCTGCCCTGGGCTCCCTATTTCTTTTCTTTCTCATCTGTTTAAAGTTACGGAAGGCTTCTTAAGAGACAAGACTTACACTGAGTTTTGAAAGAAGGTGGCCAGGCAAGATAGGAAGAAGAACGTCCCAGGAGAGAGCAACAAAAATAAAGGAATGTACTATTTCCTCGCACTCACGATGCTAACTGGTAACACCCGAGTGCTCAGAATGTGCCAGCTATTGTGCTAAGCATTTCACATTTAGAATCCATCTCATCGTCCCAAAAATCTGATGAGAGAAGTACTGTTTTTACTTTTGTTTAACAAACTAGAAAATTGAGGCGCAGGGAAGTTAGGTAACTTGCCCAAGGTTATTCAGACAGGAATATAGAATCAGAATTTAATATCAAGTTTCCAGAGCCTATATTCTAAATCAGAGGCCAAAAATGCATCCAAGTGTCAAATTACAGAAGTCTAATGTAGAAATGGTGATGTCTAACAAGATCCCAGTATTTGGAGACAGAAATCTGAAGTACTTCTGAATCTATCAAATAATGCTTAACCACACCAAATCATAGGATTTGTATGTCCAATCAGTTACTTATTTCTACTAATAACATTCAGTTGAATTTCAAAGTAATCACATAAGGCTCTCAAAAGGAGAAAAACTATTTTCAGGGAAGTTATTCTGAACCCATAAGCTAATCTGGCAGCATGTTACATCAACCACAGCCCATGCTTACCCTGAATATCCTGCCAGCTTCAGTTCTAGCATTAATGTGGAGAGGCACCTAGGCCAGCTACGAGTTATCAACCCCTGGTGGGATATTGCACAGCTCTGCAGGGAACTTTGTCCTAATAGGATATGTTCAATGCTGAGCAGATTTCTATCCAAATGACAAATTTTTAAATAACTCTGACCAAACCTGACATTCTTTAGAGTAGCCCAGAGAAAAATCACAAACAAAAGATACCAAACTATACTCAAATGACAAACAAAGAAAAACAGTCATTTTTTTTTTGAGATGGAGTCTCACTCCATCTTCCAGGCTGGAGTGCAGTGGCATGATCTCAGTTCACTGCAACCACCGCCTCCCTGGTTCAAGCGATTCTCCTGCCTCAGCCTCCCAAGTAGCTGGGGCTATAGGCACGTGATACCACATCTAGCTCATTTTTTTGTATTTTTAGTAGAGACAGGATTTCACCATGTTAGCCAGCATGGTCTCAATCTCCTGACCTGGTGATCTGCCCGCCTCAGCTTCCCAAAGTGCTGGGATTTTAGGCGTGAGCCACTACACCTGGCCAAAAAAGAATATTTTAAGATTAAAAAAAAATAATGGGGGTAGAAATCAGATAAGATCCATGAAGACAAACATTTCTGGGTACTGAGAGAAAAGATTGTGCGAGTGAAAAGCAAAGACATTCTCACTGGCACAAAGACTATGTGATCCATGATTAGCAACCATCCGAGGAACTGGCTTGCACATCGAATTCCTTTTCTTGTTACCACAGACAAGGAGTGAGGGATTCCTTACAATGACTATCTCACCCTATCTCACCTGTCCTTAGCAATGGCAAACAGATCATCTTCATCATCTTCCTCAAAGAGACTGGTCTTTTTCACAGCTTTCCTTGGGTTCTCGTTTTGACCTGCTGTCAGATGCTGAGTGGGCCTGTGAAGCAGGAATATTCCACTGGTCCTTAAAAAACATAAAATATATATTAAAAGCTCAATGGTGATTTATATTATAAAACATGGGGAGTAAAATAAAACTTATATTTGTTAAACTAAGTTGTATTTAAACTAAGTATTAAACTTAGTCCATCAGTCTTGAAGAAAGCTCATGCTAAGACTTTCTTTTGAACTCAAATCTAGACAGCTGGGTTCTCTGACCTCACAGAACTTCTCATGATTTCCTCCTCCATCATCTGCCATGATGTCTCTTCCCACTACGGTTCTGCACTGTTTTAGGATAAGCAACTTGTCTATTTCAGGGGATCAACATTAATTATAGAGGCGATAAGAAGGAAGAGGAATGTAAAAATATCAAGAACTCAAGAACTTCCAACTCCAGAGAAGAATGATATTTTAATTTAAAAAAATCCTAAAGCAGATTGAAAAAAAAAAAAAAGTGTAAAAAGCTCATGCAACACACATGTAAACAAGATACAATGAAAAACTGCTAGTAATCCATTTACCACAGCTCCATCAATTCACTTATATTCTTCTCTATCTTGTCCATTCTCGTTAACATTTCGTCAAACCTTTTTTCAAGGTTCTTAGTTTCTTTGCATTGGGTTAAAACAAGTTCTTTTAATTCACAGAAGTTTCTTATCACCCACGTTTTGAAGCCTGCTTCTGTTATTGGAACACACGTGTAATCTATTAAGCCTTGTTCCGTTACTGATGGGGAATTGCAATCCCCTGTAGAGGGAGAGGCATTCTGATTTTGAGTGTTCTCTACCTTTTTACGCTGGTTTCTTCCCTTCATTATATATTTAACCGTCTGTCGTCTTTGTAATTGCCGACTTTCTAACTAGGTCTCTGACGTCCAACTTGTTGATTCCCAGCGCTGAAATCTGAGCAGTCCACTGTGCCGGCCAAAACAGCGGTGTTAAGATTGATGGTGCTTTTCTGCCCGGGAATCTCCGGACTCTGCACCTAGAGTTGGCGCGGTGAGGCACCAGCAAAACCGCCGCGCCGGCCACAAGAGTCGCCCTGGCGACCCGTGGGGCTCCTCCACTGGGAATCTCCTGGTCCGTGAGCAACAAATATTCGTCTGAAAGTGTGATGTCCTCTCATTCTTTGCGCTTTCACTGGGAGGTACGTGCCCGAGCTGCTAGTCATTGGCCATCTTGGATCTCTCCGGGAATTCCTTGATTTGCAGGCGTGAGCATAGCTGGGTGTGATTTCCTTAAATGCTTTCTAAAGGCCAGATTCAGACTTTTGTGGTAAAAAAGGATCGCCAGCAGTTTTTCTTCGTGTCTTGTTTACATGTGTGTTGCATAAGCTTTTAATACTTTTTTTGTTTTGCAATCTGCTTTGGAATTTTTAATTTACTTTCAATAAGAACATGAACATATCTATGACTTATCTGTCCACTTCACCTCCTCATAATCTGCATACAATAATAAAATAAAGAGGAATTATTATTAACACGGGAAGATTTTTAATGATCAGGATTTTTAATATTATTAAAGTCTTTTTCTGTACAGCTAAATCTGATTCCCTGCTACTAAATTTGATTGAGTGAGCAGCTAAACCATCTTCACAACTGACTTTGGTAATATCTATCCAGATCACAAAATATTGTTAAGACTCCTTAAAAAAAAAAAGTTTAACCTGCATAAGTTACTCCTATCATGTCTAGCTATAGTTCTAGATTAATGAAATACAGTAGTAATTTAACAAGATACTATTATATATGGCTATTGGGGTACACGACATGCTACCTCAAAATATGATCCCTTGGCATTTGAGAAAACAGAAGCAGAAAGGTCTCTCTGACCTTTCCCTGGCCCTTCTCCTCTGAAGCAGACCATAGATGAATCCTCTAATCCTTTCTAAAGTAGGTCATAAGACCTTCATTCCAATCCTCCCTATTCCCAGAGGAAAGGAGCCTTCTTATTTGTAAAGATGCAGAGAATGACCTGACCTGCAGGCCTTGCTGAGCTCCCCTAGCTTATTCCCATCAGGTCACACCCCTTTCATCTAATCGTGCTTCTCCACAACTGTCACTTCTTCATCAGACAGAATGAAATAGACACAGGAATTCCTGTTTCTCTGCATCTTCATTTCTGAAGGATCCTGTGTCAGATAAAACTTACCTTAAATAAACTTGTACACTTTTCTGTGGTTAATTTGTCATTTGTTATAGGGGACTTGTCCATGAACCTAGTGGTGGGTGAGAAATCATTTCTCCCCTAGCCGGCCTAACTCCTTTGAATGAGCATACACTATCATGTGGGAGCCACACTTATTCCCAAACATTTTGAAGAGATTAATCTTTAAATTAATATATTACACTAAATGTCTTTCTTTAGAAAAGACAATCTTGTGAACATCACCTTTGGTCACTGAACGTCATTAGATATAAAACAGGCAGAAAAAGAAAATACTTAGGATGGCTTTAACTCTTAAATCCCATCAAATAATCCCCTCTTCTTTAGGAGAAACCTCAGCTCACCTCCGCATCACTGCTGAACAACAGGGCAGATGCTTTCTTGGAGAGCTCGGAGGGTTTTGCTTTTTTTGTCTCTCAGCTTGTACAGACAATGTCTGCTTCTTAGTAGCTGCACCCCCAAAAAGATTATCCTAGAAAAGCAAATTGCAGAAAGGTAAGACAAATTCATAAACAGAAAACACAGGATATCCTCCTACAATAAACTGTTAGGGAGTGTCTCCAGTCAGGTATATAAATAATACCTCTGGTGGGGAAAACCTACAAAATGCTAGTAAATCCCACACTAAAGCCTTTTCTCACTGCACCCATAGAAGGGAAAGAGATTACCATAGAACTCAAAGGCAGAGTAGCTGGGAAGAAGCAGGAGGACAACACGTGAACGAGGTTATGACCTACAAGAAGAAACTGGGCCCCATCTAGTTGCCCTGTGGGCAAGTCCCTCTCTGCTCATTTCAGGGGGTTACAGCCTGTGATGGGCATGGGAGTCCCTGCAGCAGCCAGCAACTCACACTGTCCTCTCCACGAATGAGAAACCAGAACAATGGCTCAAAGGAGAAAACTGGGGGGCTGTCTCCACTTCTTTACAGCTAAGAAAGACACCTGGGATGGAGGGAAGGCATGACTCATGTTTCTCATTAACTTCAAGGAGATTATACAGAGTGAAGTAGTTTACTACATAAAATTGCTGGTGTACTAAGTTTAATTGTATTCATAAATTCTTCTGTTGTCAAGCACTCCCCAAAAGTTATATTTATTAAGGTGATTTTATTCAGGTAAGGGGAACAAAAGCATCAGAGGGCCTGAGTCTGAGTTAGGATGGAAAAACTCTTAACCGCAGGTGAACAGGCCTGGAATGTGAAGATGAATGAAGGGAGCCTTTAAGGGGAGTATGGTAAAGTAGGACAGGCCAGGAGAATAATGAGCTGGTGTCCAATGGGGATAATAATGACAGAGCTCTCATTCACTATGCACTTACTATGTGCAGGCACTCTGCAAGAGCTTTACACTAGTAGTTACAGCTGCCACAATGACCCTACTCACTGTTAAGCCATATGAGCTTAAGGAAGGTTAAGTTACTTGCTCCAGGTCCCTGGTTTGCAAGTGGTGGGGCTGGGATATGAACCCAGGGGTCTGATAGCAAAGCCTATGAGCTCACCACTGCCCAGTACTGCAGAAGGTTAAGGTTTGAGGTGTCTTCTGTCTTATTTCTCTTCCCCACTTTGTGCTCTCCATCCAGGATGGGAAAGAAACACAATGGTCAGGACATGGCTGCCTTCTCCTTTGCATCCCCACTTGGTCCAAGACATTCTTGCAGGTCATTGGGTATAACATGGATCCATCCTCTAGACTAAAGTACAGCTGACCCTGAATGACACGAGTTTGAGCTGCACAGGTCCACTTACACACAAATGCTTTTCCAGTAATATGTTGAAAATTTTGTGGACATTTGCAACAATTTGAAAAATTTGGTGGACAAACCATGTAGCCTAGAAATATCAAAAAAATTAAGAAAAAGCTAGATATATCATGAATACAAAAATATACAAATAGATACTATTTATGTGTTAATCAACTGTTTATGTTATCCATGTGGCTTCTGGTCAACAGTAAGCTATTATTAGTAGGTAAGTTTTTGGGAAGTGGGAAGTTATGTACGGATTTTTGGCTGCAATGCAGAAGTCAAAACAACCCCCACATTGTTCAAGGGTCAACTGTATTTCTCAAAGGCAGATTTCAAAAAATAAAACCTGGAGGTTTCACACCTTGTCAAGAGACCAGGCACAGTGCCTTACGCCTATAATCCTAGCACTTTGGGAGGCTGAGGTAAGTGGATCACCTGAGGTCAGGAGTTCGAGACTAGCCTGGCCAACGTGGTAAAACTCTGTCTCTACTAAAAATACAAAACTTAGCCAGGCGTGGTGTTGTGCACCTGTAGTCGCAGCTACTCGGGAGGTTGAGGCAGGAAAACTGCTTGAACCCGGTTGCAATGAGGTGAGATCGTACCACTGCACTCCAGCCTGGGTGACAGAGCAAGACTCCATCTCAAAAAAAAAAAAGAAAGAACTGTGTCAAGAATCTAATGTCTTCTCCATTGCACAGCTCGGAAAATAAAAGGAAGAAGCTACTGAAACGAAAACAGAAATATTTTTGTTTTATAAACTTCAGGTAGCCCGACTGCTTCCCTATCACGTTCTGCTAGTGTATGAGCCTCTGGGTAGAAAGTTACATCAGCAACAGTTTTCTACTAATCTAAATTATCTAGTGTTGCAATAACAATGTTTACCTCTTCATCTTCATCATCAAACAAGGAAACCGACGTGGGGAGCCTGCTAGGCAGCAGAGATGCACCTTTTAACTTACTCACACTTTGAGAAGAAAACAAATCCTGTTGGATTGAAATTAAAGTTGCCGGTTAATAGCAATTATCAGTTTCAGTATAAAACATGAGTGACTCAGACATGACGGCTGCCATGTGTCTAGGTTTCTTTTCTTAGAGGGAAGGTGACTCAGACTGAGACCTTAAAGAGACAGGCCTCAGGGTCTGTCCAGCGTATGTGCAATGGCAGTAAGGAGGAGGAAAGCCACAGGATATGGTGGCCTTGCAGAGCCCAGAGGCTTCTGTATTCCCACCTGAATGACAGAAGGCAGGAAGAAGTTTTCTAATCAATTTCCTATAGCACACTAAAAAACTAAATAAATAAGAATGACTTCCCGTTACTGTCTAAAGAATCAGAGATTAGATAGGTTCAATATAGGAACAGGGGCTAGATTCTCAAATTAAAGGAGCTACAACTATTTTATTTAGTAACACACTGCTCTCCTAAGATTATAAACTATTTTAAATAAATACAAATTAAATTTGTATTTTAAAACGTTTGCTACTCCTCTTAGCTCAACTATAGGTATAAGATGTTGCAAACCAGGAAAAGACCTGTTGGATTAAGAAACTTTCAGCCAGGCACAGTGGCTCATGCCTATAATCCCAGGATTTTGGGAGGCCGGGGAGGATGTAACACCTGAGGTCAGGAGTTCGAGACCAGCCTGGGCAAAATGATGAAACCCAGTCTCTACTAAAAATACAAAATTAGCCAGGCATGGTGGTGGGTGCCTATAATCCCAGCTACTTGGGAGGCTGAGGCAGGAGAATCGCTTGAACCTGGGAGGCAGAGGTTGCAGTGAGTGGAGATCGCACCATTGCACTCCAGTCTGGGCAACAAGAGCGAAACTCCAACTCAAAAAAAAATAAAAAATAAAAAGAAAAAGAAATTTTCAAAATGTTATAAGACATCAGCTTATCCTGCAAAGAAATACCTGCAAATTGAGCTACATGAAGTAGAAACATAAAATGGGACATCTATTCCCTTGGGAAGAGAAACTTCAATACACAAGAGCCAAACAATTAAACAGGACAAGAACATATTTTCTAAGACTTCTTCGGACAGTTTTTTAAAAATTATGGAGTCAATGTCTATTCCTCAAGTATAGACCTAATGAGTTCACTAAGGGAGCTCTCCTCCACACAGTGGTTTTCCCCTGTGCTCCCAGGAGTCCCATGGGTTTATTTAGCTAGAAGAGGCCACATGGGGAGCTCCAGGCATCCCGTACCCCTCCCGCGTGTTACACAACGGCAAGAGAAAGGGTTCTGCTGATTTAAGAAAATGAAAGTAAATCAAAGCGAAGAACAGAAACAAATGTCAACATCACAGTTTTGGACCCTTAACTAATACCTTTCTTGGTAATGGAAAAAAGACACTTCCATTACTTCAAATAGGTCCCCCCAAAATGACTTCACAGGGTAAGCTTCAGCTCCACACTTGAGATACAGAGGAGTCAGGAAGCATTCCTTCTGGTCCAAAGCTTTATCTCCTAGACTGCCTTGGTTTTACTTCTCCTTGACTAAGAATCCCAGCAATATCCAATAAAAACATTCACTCTATGATGATACACATGGGGCAAAGCCTTTGGTAGGGGTTTTCACACAAGTCTGTGAGTTCATTTCCGCTCCCATCATCAAGAAGGGGAGCCTATGGCCCCTCCCCATGAACCTGGATGGGCCTCTGTGACCACCTTGACCAACAAATGGAACAAAAGGAACACTGCTGACTTCCAAGGCTGGAACACAGAAGGCAACATGACCTCCACCTGGCTCTCTCTGAGGACTCTCCCCTACAGCCCCAAGCCAGCATCTAAGAGGCTGGCTTCTCTGACTGCAGGCTAGAAGCCACACAGGCCTAGCAAGAGATATCCCACGGGCCCCAGTGCCCTGTTACCAGTGTGAGCTGAACCTAAGCCCAGCCACCTTCAGACACCAGACAATGTGTCAGTGACAATGTCCTAGCTAAGCCTAGTCAACCTCTAGAACTGTGAGATAACAAAAATATTGGTGTTGTAAACTACTAAGTTTTGGAGTTGTTTCACAGCAATAAATAACCAGAACACCTTGTAAGTCACTGAAATTGGTCACATTTGATTTTCTTGTCTAGTCGACAAATACTGAATGGCTTACCACATGCCAAGCACTGATATTAAGGACAGGGTGTTAGGGATACAAACAAGGAATGAAAAGTCCTGCCCTCGTGGCACTTACTTTAGAGGGAAGTAGAGACAATGAATAAGTAAATCTACATTGTCCCTGGCAACATATGCTGTGGTAAACAGTGAAACAGAAGAGAGGACCAGGAGCTCAGGATGGTGTGTGCTAGCGCTTCCTGTTGTGTGTATTTCATCAGGGAGGCCTCACAGAGAACCCGAAGAGTGAGGAAGGAAACTGGATTCTGGGAACAGCATTACTCAGAGTGGTGGGGGTCAGTGCAAAGACCCCGAGGTGCAGGTGTGGGATCCATGAGGATAAGACACTGCACGCTCCATCATGCTGTATGTCGGGGGTCAGGGTTGTGACTTAAGTGGACTTTGGCTAATTCACGTTTTGTACACTAGCCTTCAGTGAATTAATAGCCTCAAAGATATTCTTCACATCAAGGGCAATCACTCTACTTCCAAAGGGTTTCATGTACATCCTCACTGTGAGTGCAAAGTCCAACCATGAGAGCCTAACCTACAGCCCACAGTTTCTTGAAATACATGTAAGTTTCTGCCATGTCCACATACTTTTCTGTAAAACGGGCTTATTACTTCCCATTACATTCTCATACAGGTCTCTGATCTCCTAAAAGGCTAACTTAAAATTACATCTAAGAGGACCTAGGCCTGAGGGACTCAGGAAAAGCAGTGAAGCTTTGGAGAGTTGGTTCTAAGGTGCCTGGGGGGACCAAAGCAACCTGTGAAGCAGGGTCCCACAGCCTATTAGCAGTCTCAGTCTCAGTAAGACAGATGGCTATGCCAGAATCCATCTGCTATAGCACTTAGCCACTTTCTAGTTAGTGAGAATGTCAATAAAAGAAGTAGCAAGGTGACCTCCACTCTGGTGCAAGCACCTCATCACATCATGAGCCCATAAACAGTCTAAAGTCTAGGCATCCTAAAGAGCGAGTACTTTCATCCCAGGAGATTAAGTAAAGTCCAACCCAAAAGTGAAAAGGAAATATATTGCTTTCTAAAGATCCCATGCTCTCAAGAGATTATTTATTTATTTTGAGACGAAGTCTTGCTCTGTTGCCCAGGCTGGAGTGCAGTGGGGCCATCTCGGCTCACTGCAACCTCTGCCTCCCAGGTTCAAGTGAATCTCCTGTCTTAGCCTCCCAAGTAGCTGGGATTACAGGCACACACCACCATGCCCAGCTAATTTTTGTATTTTTAGTAGAGACAGGGTTTCAACATGTTGGCCAGGATGGTCTCGAACTCGTGACCTCAGGTGTCCACCTGCCTTGGCCTCCCAAAGTGCCAGGATTACAGGCATGAGCCACTACGCCCGGCCTCAAGAGATTATTTTTAAAGAACTGGAATACGCCGGGCGCGGTGGCTCATGCCTGTAATCTCAGCACTTTGGGAAGCCGAGGCGGGTGGATCACGAGGTCAAGAGATCAAGACCATCCTGGTCAACATGGTGAAACCCCGTCTCTACTAAACATACAAAAAATTAGCTGGGCATGGTGGTGCGTGCCTGTAATCCCAGCTACTCAGGAGGCTGAGGCAGGAGAATTGCCTGAACCCAGGAGGCGGAGGTTGCGGTGAGCCGTGATCGCACCATTGCACTCCAGCCTGGGTAACGAGAGCGAAACTCCGTCTCAAAAAAAAAAAAAAAAGAACTGGAATACTTCACAAAAAGTCTTACAACTCTACTGAGGAAAATCTGATTCAGAAATAGTTACTCTGTCATATCCATAGGCCAATACTCACAACTAAGGAAAAGAATACCGTACCTCAGAGTCCTCCTCATCCGAAAATAAGCCTTTTTGAGTCTTTGTCTCTGATGACGGTTTGAGATTTTTGCTGGAAGGTAAGGTAACCTTTGATGGGGAAAACAAAAAGACAAAGAAAAATTAAGGATTAACAAATAAGATATCCAGAAAAGAGGGTTTACTCAATCAACCACTTAGAAAATGCAAGGAGTCTCTGCTGTGATAGACACCAAACCGAGGGAGCTGTTAAGAGAACAGTGAGACAAATAAAGGACACATCTGGTGTATCAGGAAGCAGGACACACTGCCTGGGTCAATCAGTGCACAGATAGGACATGTGCAGTGAGAGAGAGAGTAGAAAGGCAGGCTGCCCCAGGGGCCTGTCAGGTTCTGAATGCTGGGCCTTAGGTGGTCGGCAGGAGAAAGTCAGGGTTCACAGAGAGAACACAGCATGATGAGATGAACTGTAGAAAGAGGAGGGACCAGCTGTGCAGAACAGCAGCAAAAGGTCAAGCAGCCAGAAGGGCTTAAAGACTGCTGGGGACACAATGACTGGCCAAACGCAGGTCAATCTGAGCATCAAAAAGAACAATGGCCTGGCCAACATGGTCAAACTCCATCTCTACAAAAAATATAAAAATTAGCTGGGAGTGGTGGTGTGTGCATGTAGTCCCAGCTACTTGGGAGGTTGAGACTGGAGAATCACTTGAACCCCATAGGTTTAGGCTCCAGTCAACTATGATTATGCCACTATACTCCAGCCTGGGCAACAGAGCAAGACCCTGTCTCAAAAAAAAAAAAAAAAAAAAAAAAGGAGGAAGAATGATGGTAATGGATTATCATATACACTGAAGAATAAATCCATGATCCCAAAGCAATATTAAAAATGGGGGAAGGAGTGGAAGAGAAAACTCTTTATTCAGAAGAATGTCAACTAATAAAGAACTTAAAAAACAGTGGTTTATGCCCACTAACAGGTTAACTGATTTTAGGAAAAGATCACCCATGGATTTTAAAAACACTGTATAAAAGGCTGGGAGAGAACAGATATTCATACTGTGTCCAACTATCACTTTAGAGGTCAACTTATCAATGGCAAAAGAGAACAGGGTACCTTTTCAATGAAGCAGTGTGGTGGGCACCCTAACAACCAAGTGACAAACTTGTCAGAAAGAGGCAGACAGTGAACCTGATGTGTCTTGGGAGGTGATACAACAGGAAGTGCACAACCCTGCCTGCTTGTATTCTTGCCAAAACTGCTGACCCTGAATTTAATCACAGGAAAATAATAAAGCAAATGCACAATGTCACACATTCTACAAGACAACTGGCTGGACATTCAAAAAAATGTGGGAGGTGCTGCTCCAGATTAAAGAGATCAAAGAGAGCACGACCAAATGCAATGTAGACACACTGCCTGAATCCTGGTTTTAAAAAAAAAAAAAAAAAAAAAAAAAATCAAAACACACAAAAAATACTATAAATCAGGGGTCCCCAACCCCGGGCTGCAGACCAGTCCATGGCCGGTTAAGAACCCGGCCCCACAGCAGGAGGTGAGGTGAGCAGCAAGCATTACCACCTGAGCTCTGCCTCCTGTCAGATCAACCACAGCGTTAGATTCTCATAGGAGGGCAAACCCTACTGTGAACTGCGCATGCAAGTGATCTAGGTTGCAGGCTGCACTCTTCTTTATGTCCCTAATGCCAAAAAGGTTGCGGACCGCTGCTATAAATAGCATTTTGGGGACAAGAGAGGAAATTAGAATGTGGACTATATTGGTGGGGAGATTTTACAAAGACATTTTGAGGCAAACTGCAGCAATTCAAATACAGACTAGATATTAAGAGTCTACTATAGAATGACTGTTCATCTCACAGCTGTTGATAATGGCATTGTGGTTATAAGGAAGTCTTTTCAAGAGAGGCTGAACGAAATATTTAGGGGTAGAATGTCCCAATGACTACATGCAATCAGTTCCATGCAGCAAACAGTTAAAATAACTTACACGCAAATAGTTCAGGGAAAAAACAGGTATGTAACAAAGTTTACATCTATAACCCTAAGAACTGATCAATCCGGGTGGTAGTTATTTGAGTGTTCACTGCAATCTTCTTTCCACTTTCTGTTTGAAGTTCTTTAATATGAATGTGAAAGGGAACAATACTTCCCTCTGGGCTCCAGATGAATTCTTAAGATGCCCCAGATCAATGCTCCTGCATTCACTCTTCCCTCCTGCTCACCTTTTTTTCTGCTCTTGCTTTATTTTCGTCTGTCTGACTCACAGTGGCTTCTGGAAATGCTTCAACTTTTTCTTTGAATAGATCTCCTTCTTCGTCATCAAAGATATCAGCAGTGGATTGGATTTTGCCTTTAAAAAATAGCAAGGCATAAAATTACACTAAGGTCAAAAATCTACCACAAAATTTGTAGATTTAAAATTCTTCCCTCCCGAAGAATAAATAGAAAAGTTACGTTGTTACAGTAAGTGAAACTATACTCTTCCCTTGGAATTTTTCAAAGAGCATAGTAGCAGCTCAGTTGAAAACAGAACAGATAGTTTAACCATGCAGCTGACATGCTTATCCAAACAGCAGCCTCCTGTGCTTAGAGTAGCTTGGACTGGCTTAAAAGGTGAAGAAAGATCTAGAGGAAGAAAGATTATTTAAGAGGGCCACCAAGTCAATCATCTAAGCAATCTGAGAAGTGAGGGCTTGGCTCCTCCTTTTAAAAAAAAAATCAAACTATACGAAAGCAGATAAAAGCAAATACTGAAATCCCCTCATAACTCCACCTGCCTACTCGAACAAGATGGACATTGGGAACAGTTCAGCATACATGCTTCTAATTCCCCCAAAGGATATACTAATGAATTAACTTTACTTATTTACAAATAAGGCTATAAATTAGAAGATAATTTGAATAATATGTCTTACCATTTGCATTTTCCATTTAATGTACCTATAAAATCTTTCCAAGTCAACAGGCATAGACCCTTTTTTTTTTTAAACAGTCGCCAATATTCCACTGAATGGAAGGGCCATAGCTCACCCTACTGATAAATCTGAGTAATTTCCAAACTTTCACTACCATAAGCACTGCTGGACTGAGTGAGGCATATGTTGCTGAAATGAGGGCACTGGCTCATGAATGTCCAGAGACTAGGAGTTGTCAAACAAAGCAGCATCAATTTACTAGTGATTCTAAATCAGTTCTCAAAGACACCCACTAAGTGAGAGCCCTGTGGAGCAACAAAAAGCACTACTAACTTCCTTTACTGTCATCTTCACCTGGACCTGCGTGCATTCTGCATCCATTTGCACTCTTTCTAGATTAACTAGGCTTTTATTTTCCTTCACACTTCTGCTTCCATCCTTACTTTCTACACCTAACACTGAAAAAGGAGAGGAAGTCCAGACAGCGTGCTTCTAAATGCATTCTGGTTCTATCTATTCCTATTCCAACATTTTTTATTTTTTCAAGTTCCTGAAAATTATGTGCACCTTAGGGATCTACCTTTCTTTTCAGGAAAAGCAGTCAATGAATCTAAGTCTTGCCATTCCAAGTGTGATCCACAGACCACAAAGTTTGCTGGAAATGCACAATCTCATGCCCCACCCTAGACCTACTGAATTGGAATCTTCATTTTGACAAAAGCCCCTGGGAGATTCATCTGCACATAAAAAACAAATGATTTACAGGAATGACTTTAGGGACACAGGACTTACATTTAAGAGGAAAAGAAAGGAGAATGTCAAAGTAGCCAAGGGGCTGAAAACCCCATCACAGGAGGAAAGACCAAGGCCACCTGAGCTTTTTGGCGGAGAGAAGAGAAGGTGGGAACTAAATGGCCAGCACACAACATGCTGCTCATGTAATTGACTAAGGTCTGCTGGAAGAAAGTATGATTAAAACGTTATAATTCCAAAGGTCAGAACTAGAAATTGTGAACAAAAATTATAGGGAAAAAGATTTCAGCTCTCTATAAGGAAAATAATAGTAATTAGCTTCCAGAGCAGAAAAGATTGGTTCATAAAAGAGGCCTCCCAGGCACCATAGCTATGTAAGTACAGACAACAGCTCAATGACAGGAATGCTGGAGAAGGGATCTGGTATTATAAGAGATACAAACTAGGGGAGCTTATGTCCCTTTATAGGCAACATTTTTTTTTCTGGCTGAAGTACCAGAAACAGAGGCAGAAACAGGTACCCGTCTTGGAAGATTTGCTGCAGGGTGCTGAGAAAAAGTCATCATCACCATCATCATCAAAGAGGCCAGTGGGAGGTGGAAGGTATGGGCTTTTTCTTGGAATGGGCTGCTCAGGCTTTTGGGGCTCCTTCAATGATGAAATGGAGACAGCACCAAACACATCTGTGTCTCCTGTGGGCAGAGGGACAAGACAGCCACAGCTGTGAGCCAGTGTGAACCTGTTGACTTTACAGAAAAAATTACCACCCACCAAGAACTTTTCATTTCAGTTAATTCACAAAATGCATCAACAGGGCCCAATAACCTCCATCCATTACTGCTACAGAACATCCCACAATGCAGAATCACCAGGTCACTCAAACACAGAAAAGTCCAAGGCCACTGAGCTCTAGGAGAGTAAGAGCTAACATGAGTAGATGAGCTCTTTCTATAAGCTGCTCAAAGCCCTTTGAAGCTCCCAGGTGCTTCCTTGTCTCCAGCCAGGCTTTAGAAGATGATAATTTTAAAAATGAAAAAACAGTATTTGTGTTCTTTTAAGAAAACAAACCTTAAGTTATATTACCTAAAAATACAGAAACAGCTCCTGCTGGGATTTTCTTTCCAGGTTTGGATGATAAAGACTCTAGAATGAAATAGCAAGAGATAACCATTTTACAAGGAAAATAACTTTCCTTGCAATTTTCTTCCTGAAATATATGCAATGTAATATATGCAGTTAGTACCAGACGTTTTGAAACTAATTTTTCCTAAACAAGCCATTTTAAAATGCTTTAGTATTTTCCTCTCTACCAATGTCAGGACTTTTTTTCTTGACTCCTCCTCAATCTCCATCACTCCCCTTCCTAAAAAAAGGACTTTTTTCTTTTGGAATTAACACAATCCAAGCTATGACTCCCATGGAAGAGCATGCTGACTGTGATCAAGCCACAATAGTGGGTCGGCTGGGGAACACCAAGGGAGGTAGTGAGCACCACTGGCGGAGGCAGGGACAGCATGACCAGGGCTCCCCCAAACAGTTCCAGCTCTACTCATTCCAGTTGGATAAAAATGAACAAGTAAAAAGGAACAGCAAAAATGTGTGAGTCATCAGTAGAAAAAAAAAGAAGACAGCCGGGTGAGGTGGCTCATGCCTATAATCCCAGCACTTTGGGAGGCTGAGGCGGGTGGATCACGAGGTCAAGAGATCAAAAACATCCTGGCCAACATGGTGAAACCCTGTCTATACTAAAAATACAAAAACTAAAAAAAAAAAAAAGAAAAAAGACAATAAGAGCAAAGAGGGAAACCAAGCAAGTCACCTCTGCCAAACCATGGACAGCAGAAAGCAGAGGGCAGTCAGGTAAGCAGTCAGCACAGCAAGCACAAGGAGCGGCCCACGAGGCCCAGCTCTGATGCGTGTGCCCAGGAGACGCGGAGCTTAAAATCACTAATTCTCAAGTCCCGAGAATTACCACAAACCTAATTGAGTAACATTTGTAAGTTAAGAAATAGATTTATATTTGTGCTTTTTAAAAACTACACAGATGGGTCATGTGCAGTGGCTCAGGCCTGTAATCCCAGCACTTTGGGAGGCTAAGGTGGGTAATAACTTGAGGATAGGAGTTTAAGACCAGCCTGTCCAACTGTCCAACATGGTGAAACCTTCCTGTCTCTACTAATATATACATATATATATATATATATAAAACTAAGGTCTGCTGGAAGAAAGTGTATATAAAACTTTACAGATGATTTTAATGCACACTGGGTTGGGGAATTACTGGTCTCCAACTTATATGCAGAATGTTAAAAATGTTTCTTTAAATTAAACTTCATTAAATGAGAACCATTCTCAACATTGCTCTAGGGTACTTTTCTTGTCTGACTTTTGATGAGTTCTCCTAACAAAGAGGCAAGACTGTGATGTGGGTTTGCAGATGGTACTCTGTTTTTTCCAAGACATGAATTAGTGAAGATGAATTACTTTCAACTGGACCAAGGTCAAAATAACAGCTTCCTGCTCAACGCAGAAACAAGACTTGGGAACAACCTCGAGGTTCCATCTCCTAATGAGAAAGACACTTTTGGAACTCTGCGCACTGAGACGCAGTTGGCCAGCCCCCAGCTTACCCTCCTTAACAGAGGCTTCAGCTTGTCGATCCTGGGGGGCTTCCGTGAAGAAGTCACTCTGGTTGTAATAACGTATATGACAAAGGATTAAAAAAAAAAAAAAAACAGGAGAAAGCATAGCTGCATTTGAGGATTTCTAAGGAAAAGTAACCTATAAGATTTAAAACTACGTATTTACTATGCTCCCAGAAAATCAGTTGCAAAGTGATAACTACGGCAAAACCAGACCCTAAAATAATTTAGGCCAGGTGTGGTGACTCACACCTGTAATCCCAGCACTTTGGGAGGTCTGTCCAGGAATGAAATACGAAGATGAAAGATAACAGATAAGAGAAGAAACAATCACCTAGTAAATTATTCACACTAACAAGTGCACATCTTCTCCTCACCTAACAAAGGATAGAAGAATACGGTATTTCTCACTCTGAGATTCTTAGTTCAAAATGTCCCAAAATCTGAAAATAGAAACAACTTCCAACTGAGAAGCTGTTTTCTCCCACTAAAGAAACAAAGCATATTTCTTCCTTGTGAACCCGATACAGCTGCAGGGAGTGTCGCTGGGTACCATGGACTCACCTCCTCATCCTCATCATCAAAGAGCCCCTTGCCCCCACTAAACAGGCCAACTCGAGAGTCAAATGGTGAGAAGTCCTCATCGGTCAGCTTAGGGGGTGCGAATAAGTTATCCTCTTCATCTAGCAAACAGAAAGCAATGTTTTGCAGGGAGCATTAAAGATGGGTCTGGAACCCAGATTCCCGGGTTGGCATCTGCAACATCTCCAAACTGGCAAGGAGTTTATCTGACCCTATTTAACAAAGTGTGAGGCGGTCTGATGAATTTCACACTAAACCCCTGGCATAGTCCACTGATGCCCTCAAAAGGCCCTGTGGGCCCCCACTCTCAAATATGTCAATGCTTGCAGCAGAGAGCATTCATTCTCTAGGCCAGCATCCTTGATCTAGATTTACTTTGAAGGAAGTATTAGGGTCAGATGCCATATTCAAGACCCATTTCCCCAACAATCTGGGGGGAGGAAGGGTAGACTAAACAAAGGGATCTGCAGACTGACACAGGGACAAGTGGAATGCAGCAGACATGACTGCTTAATATGAAAAGGCCTGATATATTCCTTACAAACAAATGCTAGAGATCCCTAAGTTTCTGTGCTTCTAGAGAATTCTAGAAAGACAAGACATGATTGCTCTAAAATCTAATAAATCAAACATTTACAGGCATTTTTAGTCCATACCCCATCTCCTCCCAGCACCCCAAAACATGCTTTCAGAGGCTAAAAAAAGTAAATGGAGACAGACCCATTTGTCAGAGGGAAAACAGCATGCAAAGCAGTACTTTATGAATTATGTAAGCAACATTCCTGAGTCAAAAGTCTCCTAAATTAATAGAATTGATGGAAAAGGCCCACCGTCTGAAGTTCTCCTTTCCTTCTTCTCTTTCAGTGTCTTCCGAGGTTTTGCTTCTCCTGAGGATAAGGCTTGAAAAGCATAGGTCACAGTTTTAATAGTACTAAGTCCTCCCTCAGTATACACATCCTGTTTCTCTACAAGTCTGTCATCCTCATAACTCATAGCTAAGAACAAGACAACTGCCTTCCATCTCAGCTTCACCAGAGCATTGAACCCCCTGCCCTGCCCATGGTAGGCACTCAAGAGTCTCTTTGTAAGGCAGAAGGCTTCTGCTTTCATACCAGCTCATGTGCATATCAGAATCATATTTGTTGAAAGAATTATGATGCTAACTTTCTACCCTGTTATATAACTAGAATGTGCTATTATATAGTACATTCTTATTTGTTCAAAATACAGGAGTAAATATTCAGCCAGGAATTCTTAAGCTGTTGCCTATGGTTCTCTGGAGTTTCCATTAATCCCCTGAAATTATATGTAAAGTATTATCTAGATGTGTACACGTACATTTTGCTTGTGGGTCCACAGCGTTCAGTTATCAAAAGGAGTTCATTAACCAAAAAAGGAGTAAGCGCTACAATTTAAGCCTCTTCTGCATTTGTAGTTACTAATAAAAAGGGAAACCTGCTTTTGGTGAAGCCAGCAGAAGGCCCTGCACTACCCCTCCCCTACTTCTTGTCAATGTGGCTGGGGCTCACTTGTTGGCTCCTCGTCCACTCGGCCCACGGCGTCACCCTTGATGCGGGCAGCCAGCTCATTAGCAAATGACGTACGTCTGCTTCTTTTCTACAGCAGGAGAAATCAAAAGAGTCACTTTTTTGTAAAAAAGCAGTACACTTCACTTTTGGACACCTAAAAACATTATGTATACAAGAGCAAAGAAATTCAACTGAGAAAAAAACAGTGTAATTAAATGAATTTAAACATGTACACTATACATATGTACACTATACAGCTCACCCAAGGAATAGGACTCATAAAATGTTCCTTCAAAGAGAGACGTTCTTTGATTTTCTTACTTTTATAGTACTTCACTTTAATACTTAAAAATCTAAATAAGAAAATAAGAATAAGCTGCATGGGGAGAAAGACAGGAGCACTAGGGTCTTGAAACTCGGGAACCACACATATTCTGAATGATTTGACTCATAAAATCATAACATCTGGACAGGAAAGTGGTACTTGCAATTTGAGATGCTCGCCATTATCTTCTGAAGTGTAAATGAAATGAGAAATATGCAAAAATGAGAGTGATACAAAGTAAGTGACAATACAAGAAACAAGTCATCAGTGCTAAAACCCTGCCAAGCAACAGCAACTACAGTCTTCCTTACAGGTCTAGTACTTTCTTCAATGTCCTCAATATCTTCCTCCTTCTTCTCGGAGTCAGCAAAAAGGTCACAACCATCATCATCCTCTTCTTCATCACCATCCTCTTCTTCATCACTCATTTGTGTCGCGTGCTAAGAGTATAAAATAATCAGATTAGAACCATTAGATAGTCACCAAGCTGAAGAAGAGATATTGTCACTTAGCCTTTAGGCTCCTCCTTCAAAGAGGTAACAGCTTTTTAAAATAATAATCATAATTATGATGCAGCAAGTTATGAAGCAGCAGATAAGCTGGAACAAATAATACACAAGCTTTACTTGGAATCTAAATAAAAATATATTATTTAATAAGACTGGAACAACAAGAATAAAAAAAGCAAAATATTGAAATATCAAAACTGGTTGTTACTAGAGAAATATTTTTATTTTTGAGAAGGAGTTTCACTCTTGTTGCTCAGGCTGGAGTGCAACGGGGTGATCCTGGCTCACTGCAACCTCCATTTCCTGGGTTCAAGGGACTCTCCTGCCTCAGCTTCCTGAGTAACTGGGATTACAGGTACCTGCCATCACAGATGGCTAATTTTTGTATTTTTGGTAGAAACAGGGTTTCACCATGCTGGCCAGGCTGGTCTCAAACTCCTGATCTCAAGTGATCCGCCCACCTTGGCTTCCCATAGTGCTGGGATGACAGGCATGAGCCACCGTGCCTGGCCTAATACCAGAGAAATAGAAACAAAATCAGCATAGTCTGACCTTAGTAAGAATACTGAGTAATAGTTAAAAGGTAAAAGCTGTAACAACTAGAGAGCCATCCAAGGTAGGTCACGCAAAAAAGTGCAGAATAACAAATCCAGCACGATACCACCTCTGCATACACTATAGAATTTCTGTGGAAACAGGTGCGGTCAGGCGTGGTGACTCATGCCTGTCATCCCAGCACTTTGGGAGGCCAAGACGAGTGGATCACCTGAGGTTACAAGTTCAAGATTAGCCTGGCCAACATGGTGAAACCCTGTCTCTACTAAAAATACAAAAATTAGCTGGATGTGGTGGCAGGTACCTGTAATCCCAGCTACTAGGGAGGCTGAGACTGAAGAACTGCTTGAACCTGGGAGGTGGAAGTTGCAGTGAGCCGAGATCATGCCACTGCACTCCAGTCTGGGCAACAAGAGTGAAACCCTGTCTCAAAAAAATAAAAAAGAAAGAAAGAAAGAAAAACTGTTTGTGGCCAGGCATGGTGACTCACACCTGTAATCCCAGCACTTTGGGAGGCTGAGGCAGGCAATCACCTGAGGTCAGGAGTTCAAGATCAGCCTGGCCAACGTGGCGAAACCCCATCTCCACTAAAAATATAAAAACTAGCTGGGCATGGTGGCGCATGCCTATAATCCCAACTACTTGGGAGTCTGAGGCACGAGAATCACTTAAACCCAGAAGGTGGAAGTTGCAGTGAGCCAAGATCGTGCCACTGCACTCCAGCCTGGGGGACAGAGCGAGACTCAGTTTCAAAAAAAAAGAAAAACTGTCTATATTTGCAGATTTTAATGGGAAATTCCATAGAAACAAATATCCTATGAAGAAAGACTGACTATTAAAATTATAAAGACCAACCACATTTATGAATACAACCAGAAAAATACAGTACCAACCAGAAAATACAAAATCCTTTATTTGATAGTTAAACATTTTTGTGAAAAAAATATTTCCCAGTTAAGAAATTGAAATGCAAATTTTTAGCAAAAAAAAAATTTTAAATCATCACCCCAGTGATGAGATTGTAGGAAAATCAACATGCATAATCTGTAATTTAGAAGGTCCACCAGACATTAAGAGTTATGTTAATAATTCTATACCACTTTATTCTGAAGAAACAGTTCACAGAAGCAAAGGATTTCTATGTATGAAACAGTTCACAGAAGCAAAGGATTTCTATGTATGAAAATACTGGCTGGGTATGGGGCTCACACCTGTGATCTCAGTACTCTGGGAGGCTGACTGGGTGGATTGCCTGAGCGCAGGAGTTCTAGACTAGCCTAGGAAACATGGGGAGACCCCGTCTCTACTAAAAATACAAAAAATTAGTCGGGCGTGGTGACATACACCTTAGTCCCAGCTACTCAGGGAGGCTGAGGCATAAGAATGGTTTGAACCCTGGAGGCAGAGACTGCAGTGAGCCAAGATCACACCACTGTACTCCAGCCTGGGCAACAGAGTCAGACTCTGTCTCAAAAAAAGAAAAGAAAATATTGAATACATTGTTACATCAAAAATAAAACTCTTCATACATTTAGAGACTATGACAGTATCATATTTAGTAAGTTTAAAAGTATATAGCAAAGACTATACAAAGCAAACTGCAAAGACTTTTTTAAATAAGGAGGCCGGGCGTGGTGACTCATGCCTGTAATCCCAGCACTTTGGGAGGCCGAGACAGGTGGATCATCTGAGACCAGGAGTTCGAGACCAGCCTGGCCAACATGGTAAAACCCCATCTCTAATAAAAACACAAAAAAATTAGCTGGCATGGTGGTGGGCGCCTGTAATTCCAGCCACTCAGGAGGCTGAGGCAGGAAAATTGCTTGAATCCTAGAGGCAGAAGTTGCAGTGAGCTGACATCGCACCATTGCACTCCAGCCTGGCCGCCAAGAGCAAACCTCCATCTCAAAAAATAAAATAAAATAAGGAAACATTTATGAAATGTTAACATAAAAGGGCAGAAAATAAAATATGCATACTATGAAAACAATATGCCCTTAGATATTCAAAAATTAAGATAACTGTACTAAGACAGTAGGGTCAGAAGTTTTCATCTTGTGAATATTCATTAATGTCACTACTAGCTTGTCTCCAGTTTTAAAACAGGAGAGGGGACACAGGAGAGGGGGACTCAGGAGAGGGACTCATGCAAAGCAATTCAGTTTGGGTAACTGAGTCTTCTTTTAGAGGCTCTATTTTCCAATTTGTTTTTTACTTCTTTGTTTTCTAAGAAAAATGAAGATAAACTATAAAGGAAAATTGGGAAAAAATATACAAAGGAAATAGCCTAAATACATGAAATGCCTAAAGGAAAATAAGTTGTATACTGAAAAAATCCTCACTTAGTCATAAATAAAATTCAAAAGTAATTTTAATATACATACTATGCTTCAATTAAAATGTAAAAACAAAGTCATTTCAACACATGAGCCTTACCCGGTTTTGATCATCGTCACTCTGATTGGCAAAATCTTCATCTGACTCCTTCGGAGGGGAAAAAAAAGGCTTTGTTGTTAAACAGGCTTTACTTCGAAGCACAGAAATGATTTCAGGTCTAAGTCTCTGGGCCAGGCTGATTCCATGTCAAATGGAGAAAAAGCTCTGACACTCAGTCTTTGTACTGACTACCGGTCACCTTAAGTATCAAGGTGCAGGTAGTGGGGCAGCTGGCAATATTGTCAAGGATTGTTCCAGTTAACATGTTATTGTTGTGGCTCACTTAAATGCCTCTAACAATTTGCTCACATCACCTGCACTTTCAACTCTTGCCTTTGGATTTAAAGTAAGAACTGCACATTGAACTAACTAAATTATCGAAAGTCAGTTTGTATTATTTTACATTTTGGACTATACTGTCTCTAGTTCCTCTTGATAGGACAAATACTTCATTAGGCCTAAGAAGGTAACATGAGTATTTGCTACCAGCAATTTAGTAAAGACCTACATCCATGGCTAAAAGCAAGGGATTCAGCTAATAGTTACTTAAGAAAGCTTATTTCCGGCTGTCAGGTTTTTCTTTGTACGGCTGGAAGAAGGGCAGGGGAGGGAGAGCGTAGAAAGGGGGACCAGTCAGAAGAGAAAAGCACACACACAACACTGTCTCCTTTCGGAAACCCCATACTCAAGGACTCTCCTTCAACATGGCTGTGTCCCTTGCAATAATGAATATCCCATCTAAAGAACAACTGCAGATTCAACTGTGGTCAAGGCCCACAGACTCAAACGCCAGACTAGGAAATGAGATTATGCTCTGTGGATATGAAGGTGCTAGAAGCAGCAGCAAAACAGAATGTATGTGGTTGCCTTCAGCATATCCTGCTCTACGTTTTACATTTGACGAAAGTTCTAAATGTGTGTATTTTTTTTCTTAGAATTGTTCAAAGACAGAATATACTCAAGACTATATCCCAGGCAGAGATTCCACCAAAACATCTAAGCTGTCCTTCTCAAAAATATACTGGGTGAAGAAGGAATTTGGTGTCAAGGTGGGAGGTAGGATAACAGTGAAACAGATTATAGGAGCTTTCCTGATTATTGTACATAAGGCAAAAAGGAAATCTAACCCTAGATTAAAAGAACTCAGAATGTGGCTTCTATCACTGTTAAAAGCTTTATGGAAACAGATTACAAATTCACAGTTGTTATTTACTTAGCCTGCTAGGCCCATCTTAAGCTTGCTGCCCACCGTGACCTGGTCATACCAAACAGCCCTTACCTCTTCTTCTTTCTCTTCCTCACTGTCCACAATACTGCCACGATCACTGCCTACAGAGCCTTCTGTTGAGAAGAGAGATAAGGGTCACCACACCAATATTCACAAGAAAACGTCCTTAGCTCCTTCTCAAAATCACAAACCACCATACAAGAGCAACACGGAGATCTTGATAAAACCATCGATACCCATTTACTGGAATTAAAAGTGTCTTCATTATGGTAAGGAATTAGATATTTATGTAGTCTTTAAGTATCTCTCCTCAAAAAAATTATTCATTACAAAGAAAAAAAAACTGGCCTGTACTCTTTACAGATGTCAAGGTCATAAAAAGCCAAGAAAGGCTGTAACAGCATCAGACTAAAAGATAACTGGAGATTTGACAACTAAATGTGGTAACCGGCCCTGGATAGAGTCCTAGACAAGAGAACAAAAGAGAGAGACTGTAAAGGGTGCCACTGGGACAAATGGCAAAATGCGAACATAGCGGATTGGATAACAGATAATGTCCTGGCTTTTGTAATTCTACTATAGTTATACAAGAGATGTCCTTGTTCTTGGAAAACACACACAGAGGACCACCTGAGGTCAGGAGTTTGAGACCAACCTGGCAAACATAGTAAAGCCCCGTCTCTACTAAAAATACAAAAATTAGCCAGGTATGGTGGTGGGTGCCTGTAATTCCAGCTACTCAGGAGGCTGAGGTAGGAGAATTGCTTGAACCCGGGAGGTGGAGGTTGCAGTGAGCCAAGATTGTGCCACTGCACTCCCTGGGTGACAAGAACGAAACTAGCTCAAGGAAAAAAAAAAAAAGAAAGAAAGCGCACACAGAAACATTTAGACGTAATGGCATGAATATTATGTCTCCCAAATAGGTTCAAGACAAAATATTATGTATATGTAGAGAACAATAAAACAAATGTAGTGAAAAGTTAACTGGTAAACCCGAGTGCAGGGTATACGTGAGTTCTTTAATCTTAAAACTTTAAAGTTTGAAATTATTTTAAAATAAAAAAAGAAATGTTAAAACTAACAAATTATTTGGTGAAGAAAAGTACCTTCACTGGACAGCTCTCCAAGACCTACATCTTCTTGTTCCATGAACAGCTTTGACCCAATGAGATACGGTAAAGGACGATCAACGTATACATCCTGTACACCAGGAAAGGAATAAGCCGTCAAACGTTTCGGTTGAAAACAAACTTACATGTGCCACCTGACATCCTGGTCCATCTGACTACCCGAAACAAGCTACATAACAAAGGAGGAGAATAAGAAACAAAGCAGGACTAAAGGTTAAAAATAAAAAAAATTCTTTTTTTTTTTTTTTTTTGAGACAGAGTCTCACTCTGTCATCCAGGCTGAAGTGCAGTGGTGCAATCGCAGCTCACTGCAACCTCCCCCTCCCGGTTCAAGCGATTCTTCTGCTTCAGCCTCCCGAGTAGCTGGGACTACAGGAGGCTGCCACCATGCCCGGCTAATTTTTTTCTATTTTTAGTAGAGATGGGATTTCACCATGTTAGTCAGGATGGTTTCCTGAACTTGTGATCCGCCCGCCTCAGCCTCCCAAAGTGCTGGGATCACAGGCATGAGTCACTGCGCCCAGCCAAAAACTTGTTTATTTCACTGATTTTTTAAAAAGTCAAATCCTAGGTAAAAATGCCAAGGTAAGGCTAGGCGCCATGGCTCATGCCTGTAATCCCAGAAGTTTGGAAGGCCAAGGCGGATGGATCACTTGAAGTCAGGAGTTTGAGAACAGCCTGGCCGACATGGTGAAATCCCATCTCTACTAAAAATACAAAAAATTAGCCAGGCGTGGTAGCGTGCCCCTTAGTCCCAGCTACTTGGGAGGCAGAGGCATGAGAATCACTTAAGCCTGGGAAGTGGAGGTTGCAGTGAGCCAAGATCATTTGCACTCTAGCCTGGGCAATAATCGTGAAACTATCTCAAAAAAAAAAAAAAAAAAAAAAAAGGCAAGATAAAGCTGAATCACACAGAATCTCCCTCTCCAAGGGCCGGATTAACAAAATTTAACAAAAATGGCAAAAGCCTACCAAAAGTTTATCAGCAGCAAGCAAACAGGGAAAAGGGTGCAACCTCCTAGTATAAGGTCCAGGAGGAGTAGGACCAAGGAAAGAAACTGAACCTTCTGGAGAGCTGTCCTCTAAAAAGCAGTACTAATGAGTGAAAATATATATTTTTTAATATAAAAATAGATTAGGCCAGGTGCAGTGGCTCATGCCTGTAATCCCAGCACTTTGGGATGCTGGGTTGGGTGGATCACTTGAGGTCAGGAATTCAAGACCAGCCTGGCCACCATGGTGAAACCCTGTCTCTACTAAAAATACAAAAATTAGCCAGTGTTATGGTGCATGTCTGTAATCCTAGCTACTCAGAAGGCTGAGGCGGAGAATCACTTGAACCCAGGAGACAGAAGCTGCAGTAAGCTGAGATTATGCCACTGCACTCCAGCCTGGGCAACAAGAGTGAAACTCTGTCTCAACAAAAAAAGTAGAATCAAGAAAGTGCTCCACGCTTGGACAGCCTCCTACCTCCACTGGTGGAGGAAAAGCTGCCCTGTGCCCTGTAAGGCATTGCCCTTTGACAATAATAACTCTTCCTTGTCAAAGGACCCTGGAGCAGGGGAGAATAATTCTGATGTTTCATACAAGAACAGAAAGATTGGGAGGGTTAATGTAAAGGGTCAACGATGTCACAGCAACCAATGGAGTATAAAGCAAAGACAGCGTGAATTTGGACTAATTCTCACTGACTCAGAGATATTCCCAAATCCTCCTATAAAAGAAAAGTGTACCTGCACAACTTTTCCGCCAGGGGGAAAAAAAGAGAAAGCACTGTGTGTCTTGGAAGTATCAAGTATGGGGCTGGGCGCGGTGGCTCACGCCTGTAATCCCAGCACTTTGGGAGGCCGAGGCGGGTGGATCACGACGTCAAGAGATCGAGACCATCCTGGTCAACATGGTGAAACCCCCGTCTCTACTAAAAATACAAAAATTAGCTGGGCATGGTGGCGCGTGCCTGTAATCCCAGCTACTCAGGAGGCTGAGGCAGGAGAATTGCCTGAACCCAAGAGGCAGAGGTTGCGGTGAGCCGAGATCGCGCCATTGCACTCCAGCCTGGGTAACGAGAGCGAAACTCCGTCCCAAAAAAAAAAAAAAAGAAAGTTTCAAGTGTGGCCCAGGCAATACATTTCCCAGAGTCCACAGCTGACTTTTAAAGGCATACAGTGAAAAGCCAAGCAGCAAGTGGGCTGCTCAGTTCCAAACAATCTGCCTCACTTTGATGTGACACAGCAAAGCTCAAACTGGAAGAGAAATGTGAAGCTAAAGAATGACTACAAGAGTCTGGTGGTTCAGGCCAGACGCAGTGGCTGACATCTGTAATCCCAGCACTTTCGGAGGCTGAGGCGGGCGGACCACCTGAGGTCAGGAATTCAAGATCAGCCTGGCCAACATGGTGAAACATCCTCTGCTGTATCTATTAAAAATACAAAAATTAGCTGGGCGTAGTGGTGGGTGCCTATAATCCCAGCTACCCAAGAGACTGAGGCAAGAGAATCACTTGAATCATGAGGCAGAGACTGCAGTGAGCCGAGATTGCACCACTGCACTCCAGACTGGGTGACACAATGAGACTGCATCTCAAGAAAAAAAAAAAAGTTTGGTTCTGTGGCATGTTTTAATTCAAAAGGCCCTGTGTGTCACAAGGGCTGTTTCTCAAAATCACTGTGGCAACTTTCTGTGTTCACCACCGAGACTCTGTGTTGCCCCACTTATCTCCCTGAACAATGTGGGAGCCTGGACAGGAATGCCCACAGCAGCTTCATTTATATTTAATAACTGCCCAAACTGGAAACAACCCAAATGCCTTTCAGCTCTTCTGCAGTTTTCCTTAGCCCAAGCTACATACTTTCAGGTTCCCAACACTCTCTATCTCTCCAGCCTACTCATCCTTCAAATCCCAATTCAAATATCATCTTTGCCCCAAAGTTCCAGCTGGAAGCCAATTCTCTCTCAGAGCATTTATAATGGTTACTGGTATGAATGTCTTCACTCTCCCACCAGACCTGTGACACACACCTCGAGAGCAGAAGCCATGCCCTGCATCTTTGCACCCCCAACTTGACATGTTGCCTTGCACTCCCCATCAGTGCTTGGGAAAAGCGAGCCTTTCTAGTGGAGTCAATGTGAGACTGCTAAGTGACATACTCACTTCCTAAACGTTAACTCTATTACTTACTAATCGTGTGCCCAAGTAAAGTAGCCCAAACATAACAGGTGCACACTAAATATTTAAGTTGAACGTCTTTACCTTTGGTTCAAGGATCAGTTCCACTCGCCCATTAGCATCATTTTCTCCGAGTCTGAGTTTCCTGCTTTGATATCAAGTTGCTCAAAGGCACTGTCCAATACTTGTAGGCCACAGTTCACAGCCTCCTGGACTTTAGGAATGAGATCTACTTCTTTCTGCTCCCGAGTCTTCTCCTACAAAACAAATATCATGCAGTATGGGTCTCCAATATACTGATACCGCCCCAAGAGAATATTGTGAATGTTCTCTAAACCCTAGGCTCGAGCTCCAAAAAAATTAATTAAAAATGTTAACAAAGTCAAATTCTGCTGAATGCCTTGACATAGACTTTGGAGTAAGACTGCAAGTTTTGGCCAGGCGCAGTGGCTCACACCTGTAATCCCAGCACTTTGGGAGGCTGAGGCAGGCGGATCACAAGGTCAGGAGTTCAAGACCAGCCTGGCCAACACGGTGAAACCCCGTCTATTAAAAATGCAAAACTTAACTGGGCATGGTGGCACGTGCCTGTAATCCCACTGCTCAGGAGGCTGAGGCGGGAGAATTGCTTGAACCAGGACCCGGAAGGTCGAGGCTGCAGTGAGCCGAGGTCGCGCCACTGCACGCCAGCCTGGGCTACAGAGCAACATGCCATCTCCAAAAAAAAAAAAAAAAGACTGCAAGTTTTAAATCCCAAGTTTGCCCCTTTCTAGACCTGCAATGAACTACTTAAGGTCCCAGAGCTCCAAGGTCAGTCATCATCTACAAAAGCAGAGGTGCGACTACTGTGTGGAGAAGTATCCTAACGATGAATGGCACGCTACTTCCCCACTGCTGGAGGAGTAACAGGTCTATACTCTCAGATTCACCATGACTATCTCACGAGCCTTGGTTAAGGGTCTCTTGGGTAATTTTAGGAGTTAAGACTTGGAACAAAATACCCAGAGGTCTCATTTTTCCATTATAGTTTAAAAAGACAAAAAAATAGTGGACAATTACAATTATTTTATAAATTTGTTCTACATCAAAAGGGGGTTGGCTGGGTGCGGTGGCTCACGCCTGTAATCCTAGCACTTTGGGAGGCTGAGGCAGGCGGATCGTTTGAGGTCAGGTTTGAGATGAGCCTGGCCAACACGGTGAAACCCTGTCTCTACTAAGAATACAAAAAAATTAGCTGGGCATGCTGACACGGGCCTGTAGTCCCAGCTACTTGGAGGCTGAGGCAGGAGAATCTCTTGCACCCGGGAGGCAGAGGTTGCAATGAACTGAGATTGTGCCACTGCACTCCAGCCTGGGCAACAGAGCGAGACTCCATTTCAAAAAAAAAAAAAAAAAAAATTTGTTTTTAATATAAACTGTTTAAAAGAAAAAAAAACAGCTGGGAACAGGCAGAGCTACAGCTGGTTTCTAATACCCTTTCGTAGTCTAACAGCTTCATCTGTCACAAGAAATAATTGTGACAAAGCGCCAACCTTTACAGGTGATATATATTTTCTGAATAAATGACAGTGAATTCAAAGCTACTCCCATAATAAACTTATTCACAGTCCATTGTGCCTTCCTGAGTGGAAGAAAAAGGAATCTCTGCTGGAGTGCTAAGAAGTCAGTGTGACCCAGAACCTCTTAGCTATGTTTTGGGCTCTGGTGTGAGAAGACCTCAGGAGGAAGTGGGTCGGTGCATCTGTAACACAGGAAGCCACAGCAAAAAAATGACCTCTGTAACCCTCCAAATCTGTAATATTTACTATCTGGCCCTTTACACAAGTTGTTTGCTGACTTCTACTCTATTCCTATGCCAGAATTCAAGAATCTGATCTCTGTATTAGTTAATACACTACATTTCAGAAACAAAGGAAAGAATCCCCTTTTGGGCTGCTGTCAGGAGCAGTACCTCCCTTTCCCTCCCCCACCCACCATCCCTAGTACCCTCATAATACATCGATCTCTACATTTCTCAAAGTCAGAAACTCAGCTCAAGAGTGATTTCATACAAGTACCTGCTCTGTTTCTTCTGCCTCAGCCTTCAGTACTGGCTCCTCCACTTCTTCATCGTACACACGCTAAATATGGAAGAAAACTCAATGTTAAAAGGTGAACACGTCATTGGAAATAAATCACAATACAAGAATTAAATACACAGTAAATAAGGACAAAGATGGAGAAGGAAATGGTTATTCAACAAAGGGCTTGGCTGGGTGTGGAGAATCACACTTGTGATCCCAGCACTTTGGGAGGCCACGGTGGGCAGATCATGAGGTCTGAAGTTCAAGACCAGCCTGGCCAACATGGTGAAACCCTGTCTCTACTAAAAAATAAAAAAATTAGTGGAGTGTGGTGACACACACCTGTAATCCCAGCTACGCAGGAGGCTGAGGCAGGAGAACTGCTTGAACCTGGGAGGCAGAGATTGCAGTGAGCCGAGATCACATCACTGCACTCCAGCCTGGGTGACAAAGTAAGACTCCATTGGGGGGTCAGGGGTACGCAACAAAGGGCTGAGGCCACTATGCCACTACCAGTGGGTGTCCCTGAATAGTCCATTCACCAAAAAAATGAAATTGTTTTTAAATACAAATGATTAGGAAACATGATGAAAATTTAACCTCCTTGTAAACCAAGAGTTGCAAAACAGTAAGATATGAGTTTGCACACCTTTTCATTTAACCTAATAATGTTGATGGGCAGTGATACAGTATTCTCACCCCAGGCTACAGAAAATGTTAACTGGTGTAATTTATCAACTAAGAAGCAAGAACTTTAGGATTCTGAACAATGAAAATGGTAAAGGCAAAATTTATTTTCATTCAGTTGCTTAAAATGGCTGATACAATTTTATTATCCCATTTGTATGAAAGCAGAGAGAAAAATCTACCACTGACTCTCCAGAAAGGCTGGGCATTTGACTGACCCTGACAGCACGGACAGGCAAAACTCTCTTTTCCAGAACAGACCCACCGCTCTGACAAATCACTGTGATTCTTGTTTTTTTTTCTTTTTTAATTATTTTTATGTTTTAAAAACGACTCAAGTACAACATGCTTTTTATAAAAAGTCAACATAGGCCAGGCACAGTGGCTTGTGCCTGTAAGGCCAGCACTCTCGGAGACTGAGGCAAGGGGATCAGTTGAGCTCTGGAGTTCAAGATCAACCTGGGCAACATAGTGAGACCTCATCGATACCCCAAAAAAAAAAAAAACCCCACAAAAATTAGCTAGGTGTAGCGGTGTGCACCTGTAATTCCAGCTACTTGTGGGGTTGAGTCAGGAGGATCACTGGAGCTCAGGAGGTAAAGGCTGCAGTGACCCCTGATCGCACCACTGCATTCCAGCTTGGGTGACAAAGTGAGACCCTATCTCAAAAATAAAATGAAATTTAAAAATTTTTAAGAAGAAATAAATTAAAAGTCAATATAAATGAACCGATGAAAATCTTCTGGCATTAGACAGTGGCCATTACAATTTGAGTACACTACAATCCACCAAACTGCATACTGATTAAAGGTGTGAATTTTAGGGTACGTGAATTCTATCCTACTTTTTAAATTTTAAGTCAATATAAAGGCACACGTTAAAGAGATGTATTTTAAAATAGTTTCCTCCCTACCCACAACCTGACCCTTGGAATACCCATTTTAAGCTTGGTGTGTGTGCTCTTTGTTTCCTGAGGCTCTTACACAAATACATGCAGATACGCGCTCATATTTAGAACTCTCTTACCCTTCCTGCTTATCTATTCATTTATTTAGAGACAGAGTCTAGCTCTGCCGCCCAGGCTGAAGCGCAATGGCATGATCTTGGCTCACTGCAACCTCCACTTCTCAGGCTCAAAAAATTCTCTTGCCTCAGCCTCCCGAGTAGTTGGAATTACAGGCAAGCACAACCACGCCCGGCTAATTTCTTTTTGTTTTTTTTTTTTTTAGTAGAGATGGGGTTTCACCATGTTGGTGTCATAACTTAGCCTGTGTTAGCCTAACTGACTCCATCTTGGCAGTAGGCTCCAGCTTGGCTTCTCCCTCTCTGCCTCGGCCCCCTCAGGCGCCTTACTGAGTCAAGCTGCACACAAAGCTTTGAACAGTTAAAAGTGGTTCACACTATTCACAGTACCTGTAACCATTGTAACCACATCCTGCTTGGCAAGTCTACCTGCTATTGTGAATAGCTTCCTTGGTGATTGATTGTATGGAAAGTTCCCCCTGCAAATCCCCTTCGTGATTGTATGGAAATACCCTTAGCAACCAACAATCCTGGGAACCTCCTGCCCACTGGTTACCAGCTTCCTTATCTAACTTGCTTGTTCTGCTTCTGTAAAATTCTGCTTCAGCTAGGCTCCCCCTCCCCTACCTAAATTAAGGTATAAAGGGAAATCAAGCCCCTTCCTCCGGGCTGAGAGAATAAAGGACTCTTAATTTGAAACTCAGAGCGTGGTGTTTCTTCTATAACTCACTTGGATACAACATTGGCCAGGCTGACTTAAGTGATCCACTGGCCTTGGTCTCCCAAAGTGCTGGGATTACAGGTGTGGGCCACTGTGGCCAGCTGAAACTGGTGTTTTAATTTTAATAGCCATTTCCAGATTCTATGCACAAATGTGTAGAATTCCCTGTCACTAGCAGTATGCTCAAGTGCCCATTACCCAAATCTTTGCCAGTGATTACTGCTGTCCACCCATTTAAAAATATCTGCCAATCTGATCAAACAACGTTGTTTTTCAATGATCACATCCTCTGACCCAAACTTCTACTTATTGAAATTTAGCTCCAATGAAAATTGTCATAAATGCAAACATCAGAATGTCCTTGGTATCAAGATTTCCAGCAGAAAGTCACAAACACCAAATTTATAATTCTATGCAATTCCAATCAAAAGCTAATAAAATATTCTGTGGCACAATATAGTAAAATAATCCCACTGGGTGCAGTGGCTCCTGCCTGTAATCCTGGCACTTTGGGAGGCCGAGGTGGTTAGGAGTTTGAGACCAGCCTGGCCAACATGGAAAAACCCATCGCTACTAAAAACATCGCTACTAAAATAAGCTGGGCATGTTGGAGGGGCCTGTAATCCCAGCTACTCAGGAGGCAGGAGAATCTCTTAAATTTGGGAGGTGGAGGCTGCAGTGAGCTGAGATCGTGTCATTGGACTCCAGTCTGGGCAACAAGAGTGAAAGTCCATCTCAAAAATAATAATAATAATAAATAAAAGATAACCCTCAAATTCACACAGAAAAGTAAAAAGCCAAAGACTGATAACCGTGACAATTCTGAATAGAAAGAGATTATAGGGACTTGCCCTATTAAGACATTAGAAGTCTGCAGTGTTTAAGATTATGATACTGGCAGACAGCGTAAAAACAAAACAAACAGCAGAGGGCAGAAACAGACCCACAATTCCATGGAGGCCTGATTTTATTTTCAAATACACACAAACATGCATATACAATAGTCAGTGAAGAAAAGAACAACTACACAATAAAGGTTATCTATAAGGGATAAAAATTAAATCTCTCTCTAGGTAAAAAAAATTAAAAGTTAGCCAGACATGGCAGTGAACACCTGTGGTCCCAGCTACTCTGGAGGCTGAGGTGGAGGATGGCTTAAACCCAGGAGTTTGAGGCTGCAGTGAGCTGTGTTTGCACCACTGAACTGCAGCCTGGGCAACAGAGGGAGATCCTGTCTCAAAAATGAAAAAAGAATAAAAAGCCAGAGATACCAATGAATCCCCATCCAAAATGATTAGAGTTAAGGACAAATATGGAGGGTTGGCACCTTTGAAGCAAATGTGGCAAAATATGAAACTACTGATGTTAGGTGCCGCATCTAGTTAGCACTTGTGGTTTCTCTCTAAACTTTTCTATACTTATGAAACATTTCATAAATAACATTTAATATGGGAGGATTATTGTATGGTTTAAGAACAAAAAAATGAAGTTCACAAAAGTCTCAAAGATGTGTTAAATAAGTTCACATAAACAAAAGTAGGCTGCAAATGTAAATACACACACACACACACACACACACACACAGTCATCTAGAAAGAAAAGGTTAAAGTTGACTGGACGCGGTGGCTCATGCCTGTAATCCAGCATTTTGGGAGGCCAAGGCAAGCGGATCATGATGTCAGGAGATCGAGATCATCCTGGCTAACACAGTGAAACCCCATCTCTACTAAATATACAAAAAAATTAGCCGGCCATGGTGGCATGCGCCTGTAGTCCCAGGTACTCAGCAGCTGAGGCAGGACAATCACTGGAACCTGGGAGGGAGAGGTTGCAGTGAGCTGAGATGGCATCACTGCACTCCAGCCTGGGCGACAGAGTGAGACTCCATCTCAAAAAAACAACAACAAAAAAAAAGGTTAAAGTTAAAAAAAAAAGAACATAAAGTAATACAATGAAACGTTCAATGGTTGGTTAATTTGGGGTAGTTGATTTTTTTTCTAAGTTCAATTCTTTTAAGCCTGACGTCTGCATGGGAAATAGATTTAGAATATATGTGCTAGGGCTGGGCACAGTGGCTCACACCTGTAATCCCAGCACTTTGGGAGGCTGAGGCGGGCTGATCACAAGGTCAGGAGTTTTGAGACCAGCCTGAACCCCCGACCCTCCACCGTCTCTACTAAAAATATAAAAATTAGCTGGGCATGGTGGCGGGTGCCTGTAATCCCAGCTACTCAGGAGGCTGAGGCAGGAGAATAGCTTGAAACAGGAAGACGGGGGCTGCAGTGAGCTAAGGTTGTGCCACTGCACTACAGCCTGAGCAACAAGAGCGTAACTCTGTCTCAAAAAAAAAGAATCTCTATCTATATATAGATATATATGTGCTAAACATTGAGAGGCTCCCCTCTAGCTGAGGAAATGTCAGATGATTTTTCTTTTTCTTACTATTCCTAATTGCTCTATAAAGATCAGGAATTCTTTTGGTAATTTGCAAAGTCAGGACTCCAAAAAAGTAAGTAAATTTCAAAAGTGAGACTTTGAGACCTGGCAGCTACCATGGCTACCTATGAGAAGCCTGCAGCTAGAAAGCCAAATACAACATCTAAGAAACCAAAACCCATGGGACCTAAAACCCATGGGATCTTTTCAAGGCAAGCAGGACTAGCATCTCCAGTACTTTGCACACAGCAGATAACCAATGCTAACTTCTTTCATCCTCACCTGGTTGAACTCAAAGCTTCATGTGTTTTGTGATCAATTTACAGTCAGATAGCTACGCCCAGGACTGTTAAATATCTTTGGTATTGGCCGGGCACGGTGGCTCACGCCTGTAATCCCAGCACTTTGGGAGGCCAAGGTGGGCAGATCACGAGGTCAAGAGACCGATACCATCCTGGCCAACATGGTAAAACCCCGTCTCTACTAAAAATACAAAAATTAGCTGGGCGTGGTGGCATGTGCCTGTGGTCCCAGCTACTCGGGAGGCTGAGGCAGGATAATTGCTCGAACCCGGGAGAGGTACATTGCAATAAGCCAAGACTGTGCTATTGCACTCCAGCCTGGGCAACAAGAATGAAATTCCATCTCAGAAAATAATAATAATAATGGGGCTTGATTTAGCAAGACAGTTCAACTCATCAAATCCCACAAATTGTAAAATTGCAATTATAAGAAGCCTACTAAAGAATGGCATGTGATGCTTCAAGTGCTTTTATCCAGGGGGTCTGCCTAGTGCAGAGGGTCCAGGAGGAAGTAATATAATTGAGCAGAGACCTGGAAGACAGATAGATGTCAATCAAAGGGTCGAGGCATAGAAAGCAATGTAAGCAAAGGTCCCGTAGCAGCAGGGCATATGGTATCTCAAGGAATGAGAAGACTGGATTGTCAAAAGCAAGGCCATTATGTAAAATAAGGCAGGTCTAGGGGGTTGGGGAGATGCCTGTACAGGAAATTATATGCCAATAAGGCTTTTGGGCTTTACCTCCTTCTCTCTAATTGTGGACTACTTGACAATTTCAACAACTCCATCTGTTTCTTCAATAGAAAAGTAGAAGAGGAGGGGCAAATGACCAAAATTCAGCTTTTGTAAATCAATAGCAAGATGATCTGGAAAATTAACCCATTTATGCCTAGTGTTCCATTATTGGAATGCTAAGCTTGTGGGAGTTATGTATATCCTACTGCTCAAGGTCATTGCCAAGGTCTGATTTTTCACAAAAAAATTTGTAACCTCTGGCATAAATGGGTTAATTCACTTAATTTTGGAATTAAAAAACATTTTTACAAAGCTAAGATTTTGAAACAATTGACTTTAAAAAGAAAAAATCCTCCCTCACCAGATCTTTTAACAAACTAAAGTCATTAACTATGGCACTTAGTATTTCAGGATGCAATCCCTAAATTAACAGACTAATTAAGGTTTAGAATTGTGTTGCCTTCTAATTAGATGCTAGAACACTGGCCAATGTTAATTAGCATTTCTTCTCCCTAGGAGTCCCCTCTTGAGCTTTTACTAATGGTACTAATTTCTCTTGCACTAGAAAGTCCTGACTGTTCTTGCCCTAGAAAGTCCGGATTGTTTCACTAACTTATAATATAGTTTGCAACTCTGTGGCTGCCTCTGAGGCTAATTAATAAAACCCACAAACCTATCTGACTTTGAAAAATTACCATGAAACTAAATGGCACTATCATTCAAGTTGGAATTGTAATATGTAAGTACTGATGTCAGGGGTTGAAAAAAAAAACAACATTAAAAAGCCAGATCACTGACAAATATGTATCAGCAAGTAGATTTTTTCAGTTTTATTAAGCATTTCTCAGTATCATCATGCTCTGCCACAAATGAAAAAAGCCTATAGCATGTGGCCTTATAGAAGGTCTGGGAAGTAATTAAAATTTGTCAGTGGCAACCAGCATATCCGGAGAAGAGTTCTGAACGCAGACTGGAAGGCGAAGAGGCATCCAGACTGAACACTAAGGGCTGGGCACGGCGGCTTACACCTGTAATCCTAGCACTTCAGGAGGCTGAGGCAGGAGAACTGCTTGAACCTGGAGGCAGAGGTTGCAGTGGGTGGATCACTTGAGGTCAGGAATTCAAAACCAGCCTGGCCAACATGGTGAAACCCTGCCTCTACTAAAAATACAAAAAAAATTATTGGCAGGTGCCTGTAATCCCAGCTACTTGGGAGGCTGAGGCAAGAGAATTGCTTGAACCTGGGAAGTGGAGGTTGCAGTGAGCCGAGATCATGCCACACACTCCAGCCTGGGTGACAGAGCGAGACTCTGTCTCAAAAAAAAAAGAAAAGAAAAGAAAGAAAAACAAAAACACTAAGACTAAAGGGATGGAGAGATGAATGGAAAACAGGAAATCCCTAGTAGTAAACACAGATAAAGAACAGTTACCAAAACACAATAAAAACCAAAAAACTCCATAAAAACTACATCACGGAAAACTCAGAATCTAAGAAAACTTGGCTAGAAAAGAAGAGCTGGAGAAAAGAGAAGACCTAAGATTGTGGTTCAGAAAAGGTTTATGATGTTCCCCATTTCTCCCCACTGAAGTATTGATCTGATACCAATCTAGTACCAATCTGGTACAGGCACAGTGGGTACAGAGGAAACCTCCCAAATCCTTTCGGACTCTGGTGCTGCAGTACCGACTGCAGAGAAGTGCTAAGTACCTGATCCAGAAAGAAAGGTACAGAATGAAAACAACAGGAGTGCTTAAAAGGACACCAAATTAACCTTGATGAAAACATCATGGGGCTGTGCACACCAGAGAAGTGAGAATCTAGAGTCCCTGACTCTTCCAGTGAGATAAACGGGCAGGACTAAGCATAGACATTCTGTGTGGACAATCAGAAAACTACTGATTTTACTTGAATACTTGTTATTTTTCAAACTCATGAGTACTCCTTTACTGTTAAAGGAAGTAACGGGCAAAGAGATCTCTAAGACCTTTATTAATATCTTTATTTTATGCATAGCTCTCCAAAAGACAGGAAGTGGCATTTAACCCAAGCTACTAAAAAACGCACAAAGATGCTGCACAAGTTGACTATGTGGCATTATCTGGTGTTCTCTTAACTATCCTAAATCTTGGCCTTTTTTTATCATTTTGTGATTCTGAATTTTTTTTTATAACTTTATACCTAACAATCTTAGGAGATAGATTACTTTAATAATCCTTTTTTCACAAATGAATGCTGATATTCAAAAAGTTGAGTACCCTATGAAAAACACAGGTCTGTTATCTAAGCTACCTCTCCATCCTCATCTCTTAAGTCTCCACTGTGCTCCAGCCACACTTACTTCCGTTGTAGGCTAGAATTATACTATTTGCCAAGAGAGAGGCTCTATCTAATTTACCTATGTATTCCTACCATCTAGAAGAAACTCAGTAAATAGACAAAACTCACACATGGGTTTAAGCTCAGTAATCTGTGTATAGTTGATTCCACATCGTAAGTTCAGCCATCGCAAACTTCAGTTAAGAATACTGCAAGTAGACATATATATTCCCTGAATATAATTTACCAGAACATAACCCAAGCAACAACTGAAACCACATGTGGTGTCCAGAGGGTCTAACCAGGTATACAGATCATGCCTTACAGATCATGCCACAACAAAGCTGGTGTGAGTGCCACACAATTCATCATAATTGCTGACTACTCTCAAAATTGACAAAAGATGGAAGCACTGAAATATAAGAAAATTTCATCATTAGACTTTTTTAGAGGCTTGGAAAAAAGGACTTAAAACTTTACAAATAAAAAAGAGGCATCTAATCCCAGAGAAAAAAGCTTCAATTACCAAGAACCACACTTCCGCCAAAATTAAGGAGGGAACCTAACAGTAAGTTATTTAAAATTACAGTATCTCCTACTTTGAAAAAAACAATTATTTATAATTATGATATAACTAAATAACTCACATTCTCAATGAACTGGGTATTAGAGAGCATAAGGAAATCATTGAAGACATTATGCAGGTGACAATCGGTGGCTTTGGTTTCCCGAATTAGTCCGACCACTCGTTTCTTGATTTCATGGGTCCTAGAGATAGTTTGCTGTGAGAATTCCTGTAGAAACTGTAGTAGCTATTTTAAAAACATAAACATACGGTAGTATCAATGTTACACATATCTACTCTGCGCATGTCAAATCAAAAAAGAATCCATGCTACTTCGGCTCACTGCAACCTCCGCCTCCTGGGTTCAAGTGATTCTCCTGCCTCAGCCCCCTGAGTAGCTGGGATTACAGGCGCCTGCCATTACGCCCAGTTAACTTTTTTGTATTTTTAGTAGCAACAGGGTTTCACCATGTTGGCCAGGCTGGTCTCGAACTCCTGAACTCGTGACTCTCCCACCTCGGCCTCCCAAAGTGTCGGGATTACAGGCGTGAGCCACCGTGTCCTGCCAGAATGCTCCTTCTGACAAGTAGTAAAACCAAGGGACATTGAAAATCACTAACAAAGCGCATCAAAAGAGTGGCAGTGAGCTAATGGTATGGTGGCCCACCTTGTAATCCCAGCACTTTGGGAGGCTGAGGCGGAGTGATCGCTAGAGGCCAGGAGCTGGAGACCAGTCTGGACAACATAGAAGACCCCCATCTCTACTAAAATTAAATAAATCAGCTAGGTGTGGTGGAGCCCGCCTATAGTCCCAGCTACTCAGGTGGCTGAGGTAGGAGGGAGCAGCTGAGCCCCGGAGGATGCAGTGAGCTAAGATCAAGCCACCTGCACTCCAGCCTGGGCAACAGGGCAAAACCCTGTCTCTTTTGAAAAGTTCTCTTTGGTCGTCAGTCTACAAAGATCACAGAGCAAGGGTTAGATAACCAGCCACCCCTCTTACTCAAAAATCCTATTCATTTAGGACTCTGGAATTACAGCTCTGAGGGAGCTTCCTGGGCCCCCGACATGAAGAATCTCACTAAAGGATATCCACATACTGGCTTGTCTCCCACCCCACTTAGTCCAGGTCCCAACAAGAATCGCCTCCCTAGTGCCCGAGCAATCCCTCAGCGTGGCAGAAACGGATGTCCCCTCTGGATGGAGCTGAGCGGCACTGCCAGAAACCCCAATGACGGGAACGCCGCGTCTGGGCCGTGGTCCGGGCCCGCCTCCCTCCCCGGTAGCCGGGGGCTGCCAAACTGGCATTCTCCAGGGCTATGAAGGGCCTGTGTTCCTAAGAGGGCAGGCAACCCGACGGCCCGGGTGCAGGGGCAGTCGCGGCCCCGTCCTCCCGCGCGCAGGCCGAGCGTCCCCCCTGCCGCCCTCGCGTCCCCCCTGCCGCCCTCGCGTCCCTAGGGCCCACCTCTCACGCCCGCGCCGGCCGCCAGCGACCAGCTCTGGCTGCTCCTGCGGATCTCCTCCACCGACCACGGCCGCTCCCACACGGGCTTGGACGCCGGCGCCCGCTCCTGGTCGGGGGTCATCCGGTTCATCTGCAGCGAAAAAAACGAGACAGGCTGAGCCTGAGGGCAGCAGGGACAGCTGCGCCATGCCAGGCCCTTCTCTCTCCTGCCTGGCCCGCCTCCCTCACCATCCCAGCCTCCCGGCTCCGTGGGCTCCGAAGCCGCCCCCTCGCGCCAGGACCGCACAGCCCCAGAAGCGCAGCCCAGCGGCCCCGGGCGCCATCGCCTCGCGTAACCTGGTGTCACGTGACTGCGCCCCACGTGATCAGACCTGCGATACTGCGGGGAGGAAGCTACGGATGGGAATTGGACTGGAGTTTGGGGTTCTCGGCTGGGTTGGGGCGGGGGAAGCTGCACGAGCCGGGACGACGCCAGGGAGCGCTGCAGAGGCCGGTTGGCCGGGTGGCTCTGCGGCCCAAGACCCGAGGCAGCGGCGGTGTAATGGCACTGGCCGCCAGTCCGGCGGGTCTGGAGAGTGGGGACCTCCAGCAGCCAGTGGAGTCACCAGCCTAGGAGCTTTCGACGTCGGCGCCGTGGGCAGAGGAAAAGGCCTGCTCTGCTGCCTCTTCTCGTGCAGCAAAATCCGCTGCTGTGGAGCCGGCAGGCGGGAGCTCAGTGGATAGAGAATCCGTGATCTGCCTGGGCATCACCTTGCTTTTGTGACCTGCTCGGCTGCCACTGTGTGGGGCTGCTTAAAGTCCTTTGAACTGGCACCATTGGCTTCAGATTGAAGGCCAGGCTCCTCATTATGACAGGCATACAACTCTCTCATTCGTCCTCCGCTGTCCCAGCTCAGGGCTCCAGCTCTTCTGTCTCACACTTCCTTGCAGTTGCCTCTGCTTAGTCGCCCTTGTGCCAGACAAACTTACTTATTTTTATTATTATTTTTTTTGAGACGGAGTTTCGCTCGTTACCCAGGCTGGAGTGCAATGGCGCGATATCGGCTCACCGCAACCTCAGCCCCCTGGGTTCAGGCAATTCTCCTGCCTCAGCCTCCTGAGTAGCGGCACCGTGCCCAGCTAATTTTTTTTGTGTTAGTAGAGACGGGGTTTCACCATGTTGACCAGGATGGTCTCGATCTCTTGACCTTGTGATCCACCCGCCTCGGCCTCCCAAAGTGCTGGGATTACAGGCTTGAGCCACCGCGCCCGGCCCAAACTTACTTATTAAAATAAAAATCCCAATTTCTTTCCATTCGTGTGTGCCCAGGCTAGTTTTTCAACTTTTCTGAGCTTTCCTCGGTGAAACGAAGCTACATATCTCGCAAGGATGTGATATTAAAGTGGCAAAATTGTAAAACATCCTCCACAGTGCCTGACTTAGGCTGAGCATTCAACGTCGAACGTACCACTGCCCCATGCACCTTGCTCACACCCAATCCTGGATTTTTCTTCTGTAGCCACCTCAGTTATCCCCTCATTAAATACCAACCTGATTATCCCAAGTACAGTTTAAGTGACTTGTTATTTTCTGTGTATTTATCCTAAAGTGTTACATTGTATTGTAATCATTTAAATATAGGTCTCTCCTTTAATAATAATAATAGCTAAGAGCGGGCTGCAGTGGCTCACGCCTCTAATCCCAGAACTTTGGGAGGCTGAAGCAGGTGAATCACAAGATCAGGAGTTCGAGACCAGCCTGGCCAACATGGTGAAACCTTGTCTCTACTAAAAATACAAAAATTAGCTTGGTGTGGTGGCAGGCACCTGTAATCCCAGCTACTCGGGGTGCTGAGGCAGGAGAATCGCTTGAACCTGGGAGGTGGAGGTTGCAGTGAGCTGAAAGCGAACCACTGCACTCCAGCCTGGATGACAGAGCAAGACTCCATCTTCAAAATAATAATAATAATAATGGCCAATGTTTATCAAGTGATCAGTATTTACCACTTTATACATTATTCATTTAATTCACACAATGACTATGAGGGAGGGAATATGATTCCCAAATTATAGTTGAGGAAACTGAGGTACTGAAAGGAGAAGTAACTTACTCATGATTAGGTAACCAGGAAAGAGGCCGACCCAAGAATCCACACTGTGAGCCAATAAGGTACAGTAACATATAGCAATGTTAACACTAAGGCTGGGCTGGCGTGGTGACTCACACCTGTAATCCCAGGACTGTGGGAGGCCAAAGTGGGTTCGAGACCAGCCTGGGAACCATGGTGAAACCCCATCTCTACAAAAAAAAAAAAAAAAAAAAAAAAAAAAAAATTAGCTGGACATGGTGGCATAGGTCTGTAGTTCTAGCTACTTAGGAGTCTGAGGTGGAAGGATTGCTTGAGCCCCTGAGACCAAAGTTGCAGTGAGCCAAGATTGCCCCACTACACTCCAGACTGGGCGAAGAGGAAGACTGCTGTCTGCAAAAAAAGTTTTAGTGTCTTAAGGGGACTTCATTTTTTGGTCACCATCTACCAACCTCCTCCACTTTCCCCACATTCATTAAAACACACACACATACGCACATACTCTCTTTAGAACTTGGAACTCGGTTGGTAAAATTGAGACGAGCCAATTACCAAACTTGCATTTCATCTTCCATCACCATGGGCAACTTCAGTCGCCATGTGCTTAACATCTTTAACCTACGTCCCACACCCTGGACTTTATCACTGAAACATTGTGACTTCAAATCTGAACTTCTCCTGAATAGAGAAGCCTCTTAAACTCTCGGGTCTCTCTCCCACTTCCTAGTCCACTGTGTCTTTTCTTGGCTAACTCAAGCTCCAGTCCTTCACTGCCCCCTTTTCCCCTCCATTCTGCCCTTTTAGCTTTCTTTCCTTGACTATTAAGCCTAGAGACCAATGATACTAGACTTTAACTTCTTCACCTTATTCCTTTAATATCTTCACCTTATGCCTCTGACAAAGACTATGCTAGATTCTAACTTGAATCAGGCCCTTTTTCCTTTCCTGTACCAAAGTTACTGGAGGAAATCACTACAAATTAATATTCTGCAAATGTAAATGACCTTCAATACTGATTAGCAGACCTTTTATTTATCTTGTGTCTTTATAACTGATCCTTGATCAGCCTCCTTCTGTTACAGGAAAGGGGTCCGCATCCAGATCCCAAGAGAGGGTTCTTGGATCTTACACGAGAAAGAATTCCAGGAAAGTCCATGGTACAAAACAAGAGCAAGTTTCATTAAGAAAGTAAAGGGAGTCGGGCGCGGTGGCTCATGCCTGTAATCTCAGCACTTTGGGAGGCCAAGGCGGGCGGATCACGAGGTCAAGAGATCGAGACCATCCTGGTCAACATGGTGAAACCCCATCTCTACTAAAAATACAAAAAATTAGCTGGGCATGGTGGCGTGTGCCTGTAATCCCAGCTACTCAGGAGGCTGAGGCAGGAGAATTGCCTGAACCCAGGAGGCGGAGGTTGCGGTGAGCCGAGATCGCGCCATTGCACTCCAGCCTGGGTAACAAGAGCGAAACTCTGTCTCAGAAAAAAAAAAAAAAAGAAAGAAAGTAAAGGGATGAAAGTAAGAGGAGGGAGGCATCCACCCTAAGGACAATGCTTGTATATACTGGGAGATGTGTTCTGCTGCAAGAGTTTGTGATAAAGGATTAATTTTCTCAACATTTTGAAAGAATTGATATTATCTTTAAAGCAAAATTAGGAATGCCTTTGTTCTCCAGATATGGGGATATAAGGACCCTCCCAAGTCTGGGTCTGTTTACTAAACATGATTAATTTGTTCCCTTAATGGTAAACGTCTAGAAGCTAGCAATGCCTAGTTTTCGGAGGATGCCGCCCAGCAAGTCTCAGCCTCATTTTCCTAGCCCTCACTCAAAATGCAGTTGCTCTGGTTCAAACGCCTGACACTTCCATAGTTTTGAAACAGGAAAGTTTCCCTTCTCCCTCTCGCCCCACCAGGCATGTGATGAAGGTGTGGCTTGCTTCTTCAGTGCTCTGCTGCTCAGACCTCTAGGGGAGCATACAGATGGGCAGTCCGTGGGGCTCAGACACCACAGCTGTGTCTAGGGGTGAATGTTTACAGCTCCTGAAGCACCAGTAGGCGCGGGTTACAGGGTGCTTTTTTAGTTTTGCCATCTATAGGCAGCTTGTGTTAACCAGCTCACTTAGACCCTTTCTGTATCCCGGGTTCTTGCCTTGGTGTACTGGAAGAATCGGATCACACCTGGGCTTGGAGAATGAGTGCAAGGTTTTGCTGCGTGGAGGTAGCTCTGGCGAAGTCAGAGGAGAATGGAGTGGGAAGGTTTCCCCTGGTGTCGGGCCTCTCAGCGGCCTGGGCTCTCCTCTGACTGCCCAGCTAAACTCCATGTGTTTCTGCTTCTGCTGGTTGGCTGGCCGGTGCCTGTCGGTGCATTCCTCTCAAAGTCCAGCCACCTGTGTGTTCCTCGGCTGATGTGCTCCTCTCAAAATCCAGTCACCAATGTGCCTGCCGACTAGGGTCTTGGGGTGTTTATAGGCACAGGATGGGGGTGTGGCAGGCCAGGGTGATCTTGGGAAATGCAACTTTTGGGCAGGAAATGCCTGTCCTCACCTAGGTCTGTAGGGGTGGAGCCCTAGCCAGGGACCACACACTCCTCTACCCAGCACTTCCCTTCCTTCATTCCATGGCATTTAAAGGACCATGCCCTTCTCTACCCAGCACTTCGTTATCAATTTCACCACATTGTTCCAACTATCCACTCCACTTGCTGCTTCCTGAGAGAACACACTCCCCCAACTTCATACTTAAAAGGTTGCTGTTACTACACCTTCTGTATCCCATGCAGTTCTTTATTTGCACAAAACAGAATTCAACTAGCACACTCAAACAAAATAGAATTTGGGGAAAAGATAATGCAGCGCTCACAGCACTTAAAGAAAAGTAGGCAGACAGGTCTTGAAAGGGCACGAACCTCAGAGAAACAGAACAGTCTTCTTTGAGCCAATGCCCTCAGAGTGACTGGGCTCCAGTCATTTCCCTTCTAGTGTTTTTCCTCTGAAGTTCTAGAGACAGAGCAAGATTGTCTCAAAAAAAAAAAAAAAAAAAAAAAGGAAAAGAAAAGAATCTAAGTTACTCTTTCGAACTGCTGCAGAGTATTCTGTGGTAGGAACATACTATGGTTCATGTAGTCATTCTCCCATTGATGGACCTTTGGATTGTTGCCAATATCTCACTGCTTCCAGCAATGCTGCTAAGATAGTCTTCACAATACTTTCTTGCACACACATGCAAATGTTTTGGTTTTAATACATATGTCAGATGCCCTCCAAATTGCAGTAATACGCACCCCCTCTGGTGGGATGTGAGGTACCCGTTGGCCCAAATCTGCCTAACATCTGTTATCAAACTGGAAAATACTTGCCAATCTGATCAGTAAAAATAGCATCTCAATGCTCTTTTATTTGTATTTCTTTGAGAACTGGTGAGAGCCAGCATTTTTTCTTATCTTTCTTAGCAATTTTAATTTCCTTGAATGGTGTTTTCATATGAATTGCCTATTTCTCATTCATGTTTTTCTTATTGCCCATTTATTATGAACACTCATTTGTTAGGACTTTATTATCTTTGCATCTTCATTTTTTTTTTTTTAGACAGATTCTCTTCCTGTCACCAAGGCTGGAGTGCAGTGGCATGATCTTGGCTCACTGCAACCTCCGTCTCCTGGGTTCAAGTGAGTCTCCTGCCTCAGCCTCCCAAGTAGCTGGGATTACAGGTGCCCACCACCACACCCAGCTAATATTTGTACTTCTAGTGGAGATGGGGTTTCACCATGTTGGCCAGGCTGGTCTTGAACCCCTGATCTCAAGTGATCCACTCTCCTTGGCTTCCCAAAGTGCTGGGATTACAGGTGTGAGCCACCTCACCTGGCCTGTGTTTGTGTTTTCTATGGATTATGCTGTTTCCTTTTTTGTCCCTATTCCTGTTTTCTGTTGGATTGATTGAAATTTCTTTGTTCCATCTTTTTGCCTCTATTGGTTTGAAATTTATACATTTCATTGCTATTTTTCTAGTAGTTACTCTTAATTTTTTATATCCATATATGAAGTGGCCTAACAAAATCTAAAGGTAAACAGTACATACAGACTCTTCCCAAACAAGGTAAGAAATGTTCACTTCCCCCTGCTGTTTTCCCTTTCCCCAACTCTCCTGTTGATATAATCCAGAATTCTAATTCTAAATTGTGATTTTAAGCATCTGTGGCAATCAACACGTTAGTCTTAAACAATAGCATTGGCTGATGACTTAGAGAAGTGTTACCTTTTTCACACTGCTTCTTCCTCTGGATTCATGTCATTCCTTGCAGGAGGACTTCTTAAGTAGTTCTTTTCAACAGAATCTGTTGGTGATAAACTTTCTTAAATCTTGAATGTTCAAAAGTGCCTTTGGGCTGGGTGCAGTGGCTCACACCTATAATTCCAAGGTAGATGACTTGAGCCCAGGAGTTCAAGACCAGCCTGGGCAACATGGGGAAACTCCGTCTCTACACAAGAACAAAATAAATTAGCCAGGCGTGGTAGTAGGCTCTTGTAGTCCCAGCTACTGGGGGGCCTGAGGTGGAAGGATGGCTTGAGCCAGTGAGATCAAGGCCGCAGTGAGCTGTGATCACACCACTGCACTCCAGCCTGGGCAACAGAGCAAGACTTTGTCTCAAAAAAGAAAATAAATGTCTTTGTTTCACTATGCTCTTAAATAATTCTGTACCTGGGTTACAGAATTCAGCATAAATTACCATAATTTTCCAACAGCTCATTGAAGACATTGTCTCATTGGCTTGTATCCAGTGTTGCTAATGAAATTAATGAGGAAACTCTGATCCTTATTTCTTTGAGTTTTAAACTTTTTCTGCTTTGGTAGCTTTTAACATTTTTCTATTTTCATAGCTTTCTTCACTTTGGGAATCTTTTTAGCTATTAATGAAATACTACTGTCTCCCATTTTCTCTCTCTCTCTGGAATTCCTACTAGATGAAAGCTTGAATGTCATCATCCAGGTTTTATGCCTCTTAACCTTTTCACTTTTTTTTCTTCGTGCTTTAATCTGCAAGACTCCCTCAACTGAATGCTCCATCTTGTTAATGCACACTTCAGTGTGTCTCTGCTGTCACTCGGCCTGTCTCTCTTTCATGGCGGTGGGCTTCCTCAGGCATCTGGCACTTCTTCAGTTCACACTAGTTTTCTGGTTTTGAATTCTGCACCTGAGTTTCAGGATTCAACAGCACTCTCAGATGAGTGCAGCCTCAGGTTATGTGGGCCTTGGCTTCTCCCATGGCTTCTTAAGAACTTCCTTGTTTATTTCTGTGATCTCAGGTGCCCCCCTTTATGACTTCAAGCCCAACTCTATAGACAGTAATTTCATTTCTCTATCTGTTCTTTTTTTTTTTTTTTTTTTTGAGACGGAGTTTCGCTCTCGTTACCCAGGCTGGAGTGCAATGGCGTGATCTCGGCTCACCGCAACCTCCGCCTCCTGGGTTCAGGCAATTCTCCTGCCTCAGCTTCCTGAGTAGCTGGGATTACAGGCACGCGCCACCATGCCCAGCTAATTTTTTTGTATTAGCAGAGACGGGGTTTCACAATGTTGACCAGGATGGTCTCGATCTCTTGACCTCGTGATCCACCCGCCTCGGCCTCCCAAAGTGCTAGGATTACAGGCTTGAGCCACCGCGCCCGGCCAGATTTCTCTATCTGTTCTATCATTTATAAGGGCACAGCATGGAGGGGAGGGCCTTTCAGACATTTTTCTTGCCCCATTTTAAGTCCCTAAATTACACTTAAAAAAATACCAGCAAAACTTTTGCCTTTTATTTAGGAAGAGTAGAGAACTCTGACATGAGTTTGGAGTACGCGAGTGTATGTGTGTTTGTGTGCCTAGGCCGTTTAAACTTGCTATGTAATGTATTTCAATAAATGTTTCAGTGTCGGTACAGTGAACAATTCAACTTAATGATAGGCCGATCTGGAATCTCAGTAAAATTTACTTTGGGTGTTATTTTTTTAAGCATTAATATCTATAGGAAGACCTAGTAGGAGTGGCTGACAAAGGTTAATAAATATTATGAGAATATGCTTGTTTTTGATGTGAATGTTGTGGCTCAGGCCACCCTGAAATGAAATTCACAGGGTTGGTTTAGATGTCTTCTCCCACACCTCTCCTTACAATCTGCCTTACAAATGCAGACACTCCCATCTGAGGCCTGGGTGTAACCCTCAAACATGACAGATGCCAGCAGGAAATATCCACCCTGCCTTAGTTGTAACTGTTGAGTCCTTGTCCATGATATCCTAAAAGGCCACCAGATGGAAACGTGAGGCTGTGAAAAGAGATGTACTACCCCTTGTAAATGGGGATTGACCCTGCTGCTTTCTTAAAAGAAATGGTCTTTATTGAACGTCAAACAAGCTTTGAGGAATTTTTCTTTGTTGAATGTAGAATAAAGAGGGCGTTACATGAATGCCTATGCATTTCGGCTTTGGAGAGGAATCCTTATATCCATTCCGACAGCATGGAGATAAAAAGTCTGTCCTTCTGTATTCACATTTTGTTAATGTCACTTACTTCCTTTTCTCTCTCCCTGGTCTGTGCGGACCGTATCATCTCTACCTCTTCTCTTTCTTGTCCTCTTCTTTGCCGCCTGGAACCAACTTTTCATCCCTCTGGCCTTTGTCTCTTCCTACTTTCTGGCCATATGTGGACCAGAAAAATAGTTATCAAAATGATTTGTTGTTTTACTTCTTACAAATATATGATCCTGTTTTCACTGCAAAAGCCAATGAGTAAGAATTTTTACCATTCCTTCACTGTAAAAAACAAAACTGAGGCCAGGAGTGGTGGCTCCCGCCTGCAGTCCCAGCTACTTGGGTAGCCAAAGCGGGAGGATTGCTTAACCCTGGGGGGGTTGAGGCTGCAGTGACCTATGATTGCACCATTGCACTCCAGCCTGGGTGACAGATTAAGATCCTGGGTAACTCTAAAAACAAACAAACAACAACAAAGCACCTGACAAAAAAACTCCTGCCCTCTGCCAAAACTAACAGAATTATTTAAAAAATATTTTATTGAGTTATAATAATCCAACCCCAAATTGTACCTATTATCACTGTATGTCTCAAATAATTTTCACAAATAAAAAACGCAGTGATTTAACCAGGACTCAGATCAGGAAATGGAACATTACCAGCGTCCCTGAAACCTCGTTCTGTCCACGTCCAGTCTCTACCTTCCTCTCATCTGAGGGCAATCATCACCCAGACTTCTGATAGCACAGATTAATTTCACCTGTTTTTGTGCTTTATAAAAATGGAATGAAATGTCCTAGTTTTTGTTCCTCTTGGAGCTGCCCTGAGACAAGGATTTGGTGACAGTTCCTTTATTTGGGAGACAGAGGGCCCACTGGGTGGGACATGAAGAAGTGAGCCAGGAAAAGGCAGGCAGCAGCCAATTAAAAAAATATGTTACAAGGCCAGGCGCGCTGGCTCACCCCTGTAATCCCAGCACTTTGAGAGGCTGAGGCAGGCAGATCACCTGAGGTCAGGAGCTCCAGACCAGCCTGGACAATATGGTGAAACCCCATCTCCACTAAACATACAAAAATTAGCCAGGTGTGGTAGTGCATGCCTGTAGTCCCAGTTACTCCAGAGGCTGAGGCAGGAGAATCGCTTGAACCGGGAAGGCAGAGGTTGCAATGAGCTGAGATCGTGCCACTGCACTCCAGCCTGGACCACAGAGTGAGATTTTGTCTCAAAAAAAAATAAATAAATAAAAGTGGGCTGGGTACGGTGGCTCACGCCTGTAATCCTAGCACTTTGGGAGGCCAAGGTGGGTGGATCACCTGAGGTCAGGAGTTCAAGACCAGCCTGGCCATAATAGTGAAACCCCATCTTAAAAAAAAAAGTGTTAGGAAGCAAATAATCACAGTGGGTGACTGGAGCGGCAACCTCTGGAAAATGCTGCCAATATGCTCCTTGGAATTATGCTACTCCAGAGGGAAGGGGGACTTGCTTGTCCCACTAATGTCCCTTTTCTGCTCCAGCGTCCTACACAAGATGCTGCTTTGCATTTAGTTGTTGCAGCCCCTTAGTCCCTTTTAATCTAGGACAGTTCCTCTGTCTTTTTTAAAATTTCACGACCTTGATAGCTTTGAAGAGTACCTCCCAGTTATCTTGTAGGTTGTCCCTCATTCGAACAAAATTGGGTTTGTCTGCCTTACTTCCTGTCTGAAGGAAAGTAAACTAAGGCACAGAGAGAGTAAGTAAGTTGCTTAAGGTCACACAACATATATGTAATAGAGGCAGGACTTGAATCCGGATCATCTAGCTCTGGAGTGCTGTGTCTTAACCACTAAGCTACAGTGAGTTCTTAAACTGTAACATACAACAATTAGTTGAATTATTGTATGTTACATAGTGGTAGCAGGTGTTCTTACCTGGAAAGGTTTTTTTTTACGGTTTTTACAAATATTAGAAATCACATTAATATGTTAAATTAAATATATATATATAGACCTCGCAGTGGCTCACACCTGTAATTGCAGCACTTTGGGAGGCCAGGGTGGGTGGATCATGAGGTCAGTAGATGGAGACCATCCTGGTCAACGTGGTGAAACCCGGTCTCTACTAAAAATACAAAAATTAGCTGGGCATGGTGGTACCCACCTGTAGTCCCAGCTACTCGGGAGGCTGAGGCAGGAGAATTGCTTGAACCTGGGAGGCAGAGGTTGCAGTGAACTGATATCACACCACTGCACTCCAGCCTGGACAACAGAGCGAGACGGAGGCAGGGTTCAAGCGATTCTCCTGCCTCAGCCTTGCCAGTAGCTGGGATTACAGGTGTGCGCCACCACACTCAGCTAATTCTTGTATTTTTAGTAGAGACGGGATTTCATCATGTTGGCCAGTCTGGTCTCAAACTCTTTTTTTTTTTTTTGAGTATCCCCACAGTTTTTGTTTCTTTTTCTTTTTTAACAGAAGATTCCCAAACTAGAGTGTCCCCACAGTTTAGAGGCCTTCTGGGGGAACGACTTGGGGTTCACCTTGCTGTATTTAGCTGATCCTTTGAACTTCTTGGAGGCCTTGAAAAAGGAATGCAGCCTGAACGAACTCTCTAGAAACCCCCAGTCCTGCCCAGGTGGACTGGACAAAAAGCATGGGTGTTGATGGGTGGAATGGGAGCAGAGGGGCACCCGGGGGACACTGTAGGAAGTTCCTCAGGGTTAGAGGCTGCACTCATGGTAGGGGACCACCGGGGCAGCCTGGCATCCTTGATCCCTGCCCACTCCCTGCCCCAGTGAACCAAGAAACCAGGCAGTCAGGTTCTGGGGGCTGCTTTTATGGGGACGACCTGACAGAGGGCATGGTCCATACAAAACCAGGAACAATACATACATATATATATTATATACAGAGACGCGGTCCTCCAGACAGCTGGACAGGGTGGCCACTGGTCCAAGCAGCCAGCAACAGTCCCGCCAACCCGGTTCCGCCCCCTCCATCTTCCGGGGTGAAGTGCGTGGGCCCAGGACTGAGATGGCCAGCTCCTTCAGGGGATGGGGGCACATCTGGGGGTAGGAAGGGGTGGGGACAAGAAATACTGATAGAAGTCATGGTCTATTTACAGGGGACTAGAAGCCAAAACGGATGGGATGGGTGGTCTGTTTTTAAAAAATGAACAAAAACCCAGATTTAGGGCAGAGGCATGAAGTGGCAAAATGAGATGGATTCTGAAAGGGGAGGGGACCTGGGGGGGCCTCACCTCCCTTGGTCCGAGCCCCAATTTGGGGTTAAAGTGGGGAAACAAAGTCGATTTCACTTAGAAGGCAGGCTGCCAGCAGGGCAGCCCTGGTCTCCAAAAAGATGAGTAGTAGTAAAATTTTGCCCTCCAGTCAAAACATTGGAAAAACAGTGGGGGGTGGGGGTGGGGTGAGGCTGACTCCCTTCGATATCAGTACAAGGCTTCCAGGCATCACCTTGGGCTGGGCAGGCAGAGCAGAACAGGATAGGCCCTGGCTCTCCAGTGAGAAATGGTCCCCTTGCCTAAGGCCAGGGCCTCTGTAGCCAGGTCCCCCAAGCTGACCTCCTCTCCTCCCTGGCATTCCCAGCCTTGACAAAGAAACCTAGACCCGACAGGCCACGTAAGAGTTCCAGGGGGAGGTTATGGCTATTTGGCACCTGGGAGAGGGGAGGTACAAGGAGAAATTGAGGGCAGCTGCCCCAGGAAATGGGGAGCTGGGGACCAGGCATCTTGAATTCTCCCTTCTTCCTACTCTCACTCCCCTGTTCCCGAAGCACACAGGAGAAATCAGTGCAGGGCCAGGGCCAGGGCCAGGCCCAGCCCCCGGGCTCTGGTGGGGACCCTATCCCTCCCAGGACAGGGAAAGGGGATGGGGGAGGTTTTGAGGCAACCCCCCACCCCCAAGGCAGGAAGGTCAGAATGCAACAGAGACAGCACAATGATGGGGGAGAGGGAAGGGCCGAGAAGGTAGAATCTCAAGTCAAGAGGCCCAGAGGCCACCCAGGTGCCCCATGGGCAGGGAGCAGCCTCCAGTTGGCGAGATGCTGGGAGAGCCCCAGCCCCGTCCCAGTCCAGAGACAAACGCTGGAGTGTGAAAAGTCTGGCAGTTTGATCTGCAGGTGCATGTGTCCTACCACCAGGCCAGCCCTCGGCAGCCCTCAGCCTCTATGCCTCAGCCCCATGGGGCAAGAAAGAGCCGCCCTTCCGGCCACCTCTGTCTGCCCAAGCCATTTTAAGGGGGCCTGTGATATGAGCCCTCTGGTCCCTGAAGCTGGGGGAGGTGGGGTGGAAGGGTGGGGGGAGTTGGGGCACCGTCCCCAGGCTGATGGGGGAGGGGTGGGGTGTTGAGGACAGGGGAGGGAGGACAGTGGTAGGGGGTTAATTATTGTCCAGTCAAGGATTGATTCCTGTTAAGTAGAATTGGAATTCCTCAGTGTTTGCAAGTTTCCTTCTAGTTCTGAGATCTTGTCCAGGAGCTTGTCCATCTCCTCCTTTCTGGCTAGCTCCGATTCCTCCAGAACCTGACGCTGTGCCGTCTCCTTTTTCTGGAACTCGATCTCCTTCTGCTGGTAGTCCTTGATGAGGCGCTTAGCCTTGCTGTACTTGCGCTCCAGGGCCTGGTACTGTGCCTGGGTCTCCCGCAGGTGCTCATCTACAGCCTGGCACAGGCTCTGGGCCTCGCCCCAGTAGCCTTCCAGTTTCTCCATGCACTCCTTGTTCTCCTCCACGCTCTGCTCCAACTGGGCCTTCTCCACCCGCCAGCGCCCCTTCTCCTGTTCCAGGCTCTGCAGCTTTCTTTTCAGCTGCTGGATCTCTGCCTCGGTGACCGCATGCTTGATCTGGAGCTCCTTGAACTTGTGCACCAACTTCTCGGGCTCCATGTCCACAGGGGACAGCGCGTCCTCGTTCTCCGCTAGCTCAAACACCTCAATGGCCATCTCGCCACCTGGGAACGTGGGGTTCAGCTCCTCGTCCTCATCAGTGGCGTACTCTCCCGTCTCCTAGTCATCCTCCCCATACTGGGCATATCTTTGCTCCATCATCTCCCGCTGCCATCGCTCCTGCTCCAAAGTCTGCTGAATTAGCTGGGCCACTTCGCTCTGCTCTCCTGGCCGCTCCCGGCCAATCATAAACCGCACTCGGCCCTTGGTGTTCTGGAGCACGGATGCCGCAAAGCTCTGGGTCATTCCCACCAGACTCGTTCCATCCACCTTACCAGGAGGTCGTTCACCTGGATCCTGCCATCCCAATGAGCCGCACTGCCCTCCGTCACTGTCTTGACGAAGATGCCCAGCTTCTCCAGGCCCATGTCCGCTCCGGCCCCCATGCCGATGATGCTGATGCCCAGGCCCTCGGAGTCCTTCTCCAGCTCCACAGGGAACAACTCCAGCCTCTCCACCTGCTTCTCCAGCTCGTACTCAGCAGAGGCCGCCATGGGATCCACATCCTCGTTGCGACGATCGTAGTCCTCATTGGAGTAGGTGCTGAACACTTGGATGGGCGCCGTGCTGAAATGGATCTTCCGGCTCGGGGCCGGGTTCTCCTCCGAGAGTCCCGGGATCTCCACGCACTCCGACTCGGGCTCGTAGCGGGGCTCCCCATCCTCCTCGTCTTCTTCGTCGTCCTCCTCCAGGGCACTGCCCCCAGAGTCCTCACCGAGCCCACTGTAGGCGCTCACGTCCACCAAGTCCGCCTCCGAGAAGTCCTTCTTCTTGGATTCATCTACCTCCTCGGGGGCCACGTCCGGGGCCCGGCCATTGCCCACCCTCCGCTCTGGCGGCGCTACCACCGCTGCCGCCTCCTTCTCCGAGGCCGCTTGGGCCTTTGGCTCTTCGGGCGAGGGGCTGGCTGCGGTTGCCACGGTGCTGCCATTCTCCAGGGCCACGTGGACCGTCACCTCGGCCTGGATCACCTCCCGGGGCGCCGACTCGGCCTCCGACTCCCCGCTCTCCTCCACCTCCACCGGCTTAATCTTGCGCACCTCCCGGGGCTTGGGGGGGCGACCGGGCGGGGGCCACTCGGTGCTGCGGGGGCTGCTGCCCTGCGGGACAGCACTCCTTCTCGGCTGGGGCATCCCCCGACGGGGCGGGCGGCGGCGGCTGGAACACTCGGGACTGCTTGCTGACCAGCTTCGAGCTGACCTGGGGCCCCCCTACGGCCCTGGGGAGCCCGGGCCCGTGGTGGGAGGCCGGTCCTCGAGTCGGCCTTCTCGAAGACTGCGCTGAGTGGGCTGACCGTCGGGGACACGGCGTCGGGATCGAGCTTTTCCAGCGCCTCGGTGCTGCCGTTGAAGCGCACCACCACGTCCAGCTCCTCCGGTCCTGCAGGTCGGCGCCCTCCTGTCTCAGCGGCCGCCTTGTCGCCGCCTGCGGCTTCCGGGGCGCTCCGTTCGAACAGCTTCCGCGTCTCCTGCAGCCGGGACGGCGGGTGCGGCGGCGGCGCGGGCTGCGCGGAGGGCGCGGGCTTGGAGTCGAAGCGGCTCACGCGCTCCGACACGCTGATGCCCAGCTTCAGCAGGGCGCTGTGGTCCACGTTCTAGTTCAGGCTGCTGGCCCGCAGCAGCGACAGGCGCACGCCGCGCTCGGACGCCCGCGGGGCCCGGACCAGGCCCGCGCCGCCGCCCGCCTCGCCCGAGGGCCTGCCGTCGTGCACATCTGCAGGAACATACGTTTGATGCGATGGATGTTGGAGCCATATTTCTTGTGGTGGGCCCCCTTGGGTGCCTTGTCGGGCCCGGGCGCGTCGGGCGGCTTCAGTGCCTGGATGCCCGCCTCGTAGGCGCTGCGGTACGGGGAGGCGCTCCAGAGAGGACCCCCGGTCCCCCGCGGCTCCGTCTTCATCATGGTGGGGGGGAGCCGGATTCGCATTCCCCCGCTATCCGCTCCCCCCCTTAACAGGCGGCTGGCCAAGTCGGGACCACCGCCCCCTCCTCCCGATAAAAGAAACCCCAGGAGGCCTTTTTTAGGGTCCCCCAAAACCAAGCTGCCAAAAACAGTTAATCCCGCTTTTTAAAAAAAAATCTCCAAGAGCCCTGTGTGTCGCCTCCCCCAATCAAGCTGCCGAAAACAGCCAACCCCGCTTCGAAAGCCCGAGCTGCCTGGTACTGTGACCCCCACCCAAATTAGCACAGGGGTGGCTGGGGCTGGTGGGAGCGCGCGCCCTGCCCGCGAAGCAGCCGCAGCGTCGCCGGCTCGCATCGTCCGAGGCAGTGTCAGCGGGGCTGGCAGCCGGGGCGTTCCCCAGTCCGGCCGGAGGCCTCAGCTTGTGGCGGGGCCCGGCACCCCGGCGCCCATGGCTGCTCCGCCGGCCCGGGCCGCTCCGCTGCCTCGCCTCCCTCCCTCCCTGCCGTGCCCGGAGCCTCGGTCTTTCTCTGGCTCTGCCCGAGCGGCTGCTCGGTCTCAAACTCTTGACCTCAAGTGATCCACCCAACTGGGCCTCCCAAAGTGCTGTGAATACAGGCATGAGCCATCGTGCCCAGCCTATATATTAGATTTTTTAAGTGGAAGATCACTTGAGTCCAGGAAATTGAGGCTACATGCCACTGCACGCCAGCGTGGGAGACAGAGAGACATTCTGTCTCAAAAAACAAAAACTCCAAACAATTGTGTTCTAAGTAGGATATGGAGTAATCATGACCTTTAGCACTGTACTGCAGTAGTCTATCATCTAATAAGTGATTGTGTGATCTAAATTCACAATATGGGGTGATTCATAATGCTACAAAGTTGGTTTGTTTAAAATTAAAGCTTAATATAACTAAATAAATCATTATTTTAATAAAACCAGCATGCCATATGAAAACAAAATCCACATACAGAAATCATCTCATTTATAGGGAGCAGATACCTCACTGTGCAATAGTTTTCTCATCTGAAATAAAGAAGTGTAATAGAGCCTATTTCACAGAATTATGTGCAATTAAGGAAATAATATGTGGAGAGCATTCAGAAAAGCTTGGCACATGAAAAGCACTTCCATTTGACCCAGCAATCCCATTACTGGGTATATATCCAAAGGATTATAAATCGTTCTACTATAAGGACACATGCACACGAATGTTCATTGCAGCACAGTTTACAATAGCAAAGACCTGGAACCAACCCAAATGCCCATCGATGATAGACTGGACAGGAAAAATGTGGCACATATACACCATGGAATATTATGCAGCCATCAAAAACGATGAGTTCGCGTCCTTTGTAGGGACATGGATGAACCTGGAAACCATCATTCTCAGCAAACTGACACAAGAACAGAAAATCAAACACCACATGTTCTCACTCATAGGTGGGTGCTGAACAATGAGAACACATGGACACAGGGAGGGGAGCACTATACACTGGGGTCTGTTGGGGGGGGGAGAGGGGGGATAGAGGGGGTGGGGAGTTGGGGAGGGATAGCATGGGGAGAAATGCCAGATATAGGTGAAGGGGAGGAAGGCAGCAAATCACACTGCCACATATGTACCTATGCAACAACCTTGCATGTTTTTCACATGTACCCCAAAACCTAAAATGCAATTAAAAAAAAAAAAAAAAAAAAAAAAGAAGTGTACATGTCCTCGGCATAATAAATATGTAGGAAAAATCCACAAGGAATATTATTCTCAATGGAGAAACAATTGAAGGCTTCTCCCCTAAGATCAGGAACAAGACAAGGTGCCCACTTTCACCATTTCTATTCAATATAGAACTAGAAGTTTTAACCAGACTACTTAGGCAAGAAAAATAAATAAAAGGCATTCTGAGTAGAAAGGAAGAAGTAAATTATCTTCATGTTTGTAGGTGACATGATCTTACATGTAGAAAACCCTAACTTACACAAAATACCTGTCAGAGCTAATAGTGGAATTCAGCAAAGTTGCAAGATACAAAATCAACACTTTTGGCTATTACAAATAATGTTGCTGTAAATATTTGCATACAAGTTTTTGTAGGTCCACCTTTTCACGTCTCTTGGGAGACGTGACTCAATCATGGTGTCAATGCAATCGGCAGTAAAAGTACATCATACAACAGGATCCTTTTTCTCTCACCGTATTGACTAAAGCAAAGTGATTCTAGCACAACCTTTGTAAACCTAAGCCAAGTGTTCTGTGATGTTCCTTCCAGTTTTCAAATCTAAACTTTCACTATCACTATTTCAACTTCAGCATCACAGCCTTGGTGCCACATTGACCTGCTTGAAGCCCTTCCTGTAAAGGCTGTTTTTGTTCCTAAATCCTTGTTACACCGAAAGTGAAGCATTTCTTCCTGCATCATTGTTGAGCACTACGCACTGAAGCTCTGGGCCCCTGCCCTGTCCCACGTGGCCTGTGTAGTGCCAGCCATAAATACAGACACAAAGTGACTTATGGACCTTGCTTCAAATTCCAAGTGAAGAAAACAAGAGAGAAATGATGAAATCAGTAATAAAAATTATCAGTCTCTTTTCCTTCAATGTAGTATACTATATAGGTAATTACTGAGAGTGTCAACTGAAGAGGAAGACTTACCTAACACTTCTAGGACATCTCTGCTCCTATTTTAAGAGACTAGTAATTTGGACACTTTTCATAGTCTTTGTAAATGGTTTTGTTTGTGTAACTGAAGTTCATGACATCATGTGACATACAGAACAACAGAGCTAATAATTCTTTGGCCTGCTTTCTCACCCACATACTCCTTATAATTTATTTGGTTTTCAATGATTCAAGCAATAGGATCCTACCACTTCCTATTGGCAGCAGTTTTACAGTTTGGTGGTCCCAAAGGTTAGTTCTTCATGCATAATATGCAGTTGGAGTAGTTTTGTTTTTTTGGTTTTTTTACCCTTTAAGATCTGGGGTACACGTGCAGAACATGCAGGTTTGTACATGGGTATGCACATGCCATAGTGGTTTGCTGCACCCATCAACCTATCATCCACATTAGCTATTTCTCCTAATGCTAGCCTCCCCTAGTCCCTTACCACCCAACAGGTCCCAGTGTGTCCTGTGACCATGTATTCTCATTGTTAGACTCCCACTTATGAGTGAGAACACATGGTGTTTGGTTTCCTGTTCTTGTGTTAGTTTGCTGAGAATGATGGTTTCCAGCTTCATCCATGTCCCTGAAAAGGACATGAACTCATCCTTTTTTATGCTGCATAGTATTCCATGGCATATGGTGTATATGTGCCACATTTTCTTTATCCAATCTGTCACTGATGGGCATTTGGGTTGGTTCCAAGTCTTCACTATTGTGAACAGTACCACAATAAACATACACGTGCATGTGTCTTTATAGAAGAATGATTAATAATCCTTTGGGTATATACCCAGCAATGGGATTCCTGGGTCCAATGATATTTCCAGTTCTAGATCCTTGAGGAATCACCACACTGTCTTCCACAAAGGTTGAACTAATCTACACTCCCACCAACAGTGTCAAAGCCTTCCTATTTCTCCACATCTGTTGTTTCTCCAGGATCTGTTGTTTCATGACTTTTTAATGATCGCCATGCTAACTGGCGTGAGGTGGTATCTCATTATGGTTTTGATTTGCATTTCTCTAATGACCAGTGATGATGAGCTTCTTTTCATATGTTAGTTGGCTGCATAAATGTTTTCTTTTGAGAATTGTCCATTCATATCGTTTGCCCACATTTTGATGGGCTTCTTTTTCTTGTAAACTTGTTTAAGTTCTTTGCAGATTCTGGATATTAGCCCTTTGTCAGATGGATTGCAAAAATGTTCTCCCATTCTGTAGCTTGCCTGTTCACTCTGATGATGTTTCTTTTGCTGTGCAGAAGTTTAGTTTAATTAGATTCCATTTGTCAATTTTGGCTTTTGTTGCCATTACTTTCAGTGTTTTAGTCATGAAGCCTTTGCCCATGCCTATGTCCTGACTAAAATCTATGTAATATTGATGAGATTATAAATCTGAAGTTTTAACACTAACAAAAAGAAACCCAGGTCATCTTGCTAAGTCTTGTTTCTATTTTGTTCCTGACAGTCAGTAGAAAGGCAGTTGTATTTGGTTATGTTAGTCCTATCTATTTTTGTTAATTTTATTATTTGCAAAAATGTTTTGTGTGTATTCTATTTATAGAAAGATAATGATATAACATTTTTGTTAAATATGCATATTATTTATGATAAAATGAAATGTTTTTGTTTCTTTGTTCCCAATTAATGTACATCAATTTTAACATATATTAAAGCAAAAGCAAAGAAAATAAATGCCATAGAAGTCTCTTTTCATGTTTACATGTAGAGATACACTGCTTCCTAAGGATCTATAAGGAAAGATGTGGATTTTAATTCTAAAATCATAGTTTTCGGATGTACCTAAAATTTAAGCAGCAAAAATTTTATTAATCATTAAACTCAAGCAAATTCCAATCACAGAAGCAGAATGAATTATAGCATGTTTTAATTGAATATGCTTCCTAGGTTTCTCCTGGCAAACCTGTTGTTGTTTCATGATCCACTTGAAGAAATGAAGATACATGGGAAAATAGTCATTGCCCAAGAGAGCCTTCCATTTTATAAATGCTCGATTTATGCTGAAACAATCTGAATAGAAACAGTGCTTTTTTATGCGTCTGGTTGGAGGACAGAAAATCCTAAAACTTTCCTATACACCTGTTGGACCCACAACTTGCTATTGAGCTCCAAATCCAAATCAGGAAGCTCAGGCACAAACCGAGAGTTGGCTTCTCCCTAGTAATCTAAACAGATGCTTAGTGAGCCTCAGATGCATTTTCACACCACCTTCTGCTGATTGCTGCTTTGGCAAAATAAAGGTTAGCCACCAGTCTACCAAACGCCTGGTATGTCAGCATTCTCCATCATACTCTGAGACATGAGTATAAGCGAGACATGACTCTGTAAGTAGGAGCTTAAAGTGTTTCAGGGAGACCACATAAATCTAGTGAGAAGTGAATTAGTAATATATGAGAGCATGTCATTTCATGCCAAAGCAGGCGCTATGAACTTTGTTACATTAGTATGTAAGTTAAGGCAGCTGCGAGAGGCAGACTAGAAAATATAGCTGTTAAGCTAAGTACTGAGAAGAGCAACTGCACCTTCCACCTTCCGCATGCAGGGCTCTCCTCAGCACATCTTCCCCATGCTTTCCCGTTGCTCATTTTCCTCCAGTGGAAAGGAAGGAAAGGGCAAAGTCCACATGCTGAAGCAGAGGGGCTGGTGGACTTGGAAAGGTGGATAAATAGGTGGGCCCAGGATAATATTGGTGAGAATGCTGCTTTTTGTTCCTTCAGTTACAGAGCTCTTGAGCTCGTGGCTATAAGCATAGACTTGGGAGCGAGCCTGATTGGGAATTTAATTCCCCACTTCACCTTTTATGAGCTCTGGGATCCTGGACACTCCACCTCTTACTATTCAGTTTTCTCATCTGGGAAAAGTAGATAACAGGACTTAAATCTTAGGATTCAGAAGCGTTAAAGGATGAACTCACGTTAAGGTAAGTGAAACGAGGGAGAGGCAACTGTTCAGACAAGGAATAAAAGGAAATTGACAGGACTAGAATTTCTATTTGAATCATTCAGGGTGTCTGCTACAACTTTAGATTCCTACGCCTTGGCCCGAGGAACGGAGATTCATTAGTTCTGGGACCCAAGATGCTGTTTTATAAAAAGAAACTTACAAAAAGTCACAAAAATAATGCAGCGTTTCTGTATGCCCTTACCATTTCCCCACTGATGTGAACATCTTGTATCGACATCGTACATTTGTAAAAACTAAAAAGTCAGTGTTGGCACGTTACTCCTAACTCCAGACTTCATCAGATTTTCCACTCACGCTCTTTATCTGTCCCAGGATCAAATCCAGGATACCACACTGCATTTAGAGAAGCTGCATTTTTCACAAGCTCTTCTAGCTGCTGAGAGGGAGGTGGATGGGGATCTCATCTTCAAAAACACTGGGACATTTAGAGGCCCGAACCAAAATTGCTGCATTCCCAAGTTGGGGAGGTGAAATGCAATTGTGAAGAGCAGAATTGGTGGAGGAGATGAATACAGCAGACTGATTTTAGAATTAAAGAGGGAATCCTCTAGACTACGTGAGAGGGAGTTACCTTCAGAACAAGGCATTAATGCCGGGGAAAAGAGGTTTTGGAAGGAAGGGGTACAACCTCATCCTCAGGCTAGATTGAGAATGCCTAAGTAAGGCTGTGAGTAGGTCAGAATCAGCAAGTGCAGCAAATTGGGAACAGGTGTTTCAGAGAACACACACAGAGGACTCACATAAAGGAAATTAAAAGGGGTCAGTTAGCCTGCAAGCTACATGCAACCTGGGTGTTCTGGAACCTGGTGTTAATGCTTTGGCAGTGGGTCACAATGAAAAACATCAAGCACTGCCACAGTGCAAAGTAGCAGAAAGGGTAAGGGTGAGGCTGGGAAGATTTTGTTTAAGGAGAGTTCTAAGGGTCTTGGGTGAAGCAGGGGCTGGAAGGGGAGGTGGATAAAGCACTCTGACTGTGATCAGTTGTCACACTGAGGAGACACAGGAGTCCCCAGCTCGGGTGACAGGTAAATGTTCGTAGAGTTGAGAAGGTGAGGATAAAGCAATATATATTTTTAAGAAGCCAGCAGCCTGTTTTTGGAATCCATGGAGGTTTTTTGAAGGAGATACCACCCATATTTTACTAAAGACCTTAGGTTCTAGGCCTATCACTGAGTTTTCCTAATCACAGTCCAATTGCTCAGCTTCCTTACAGCAGTTCTAAGAGTCACCTAACCTGTTCCTTCTCAAAGAACATTAACCATTTTTCACTGGACTCAAGATTCTTATAATGTCTATACCACTTTTCTTTCCCACTAAGTTGTTCTTTACCCTAGAAATCCTAAACCACAAGCTGATATTCTTTAAATTTCACATTAAGTACAAGTTCTGTCACTTGTCAAATGCATTTGAAAAAGTTCAACAGAAATTGCTGGAGAGGATGTGGAGAAATAGGAATGCTGTTACACTGTTGGTGGGAGTGTAAATTAGTTCAACCATTGTGGAAGGCAGTGTGGCAATTTCTCAAGGTTCTAAAAATAGAAATTCCATTTGATCCATCAATCCCATTACTGGGTATATACCCAAAGGATTATAAATCATTCTGTTATAAAGACACATGCACATGTATGTTCATTGTGGCACTGTTTACAATGGCAAAGACTTGGAACCAACCCAAATGCCCATCAGTGATGGACTGGATAAAGAAAATATGGCACATATACACCATGGAATACTATGGAGCCATAAAAAATGGGGAGTTGTGTCCTTTGCAGGGACATGGATGAAGCTGGAAACCATCATTCTCAGCAAACTGACACAAGAACAGAAAACCAAACACCACATATTCCCACTCGTAAATGGGTATTGAACAATGAGACCACATGGACACAGGGAGGGGAACATCACACACTGGGGTCTGTTGTGGGGTCGGGAGTTAGAGGAAGAATAGCAGGGGATGGGGAGATTGGGGAGGGATAACATTAGGAGAAATACCTAGTGTAGGTGACGGGGGTGATGGATTCAGCAAACCACTGTGGCATGTGTAACAACCCTGCAAGTTCTGCACATGTACCCCAGAACTTAAAGTACAATAAAAAAAAATAAAGAGAGAGGAAAGAAAGAAAAAAGAAAGCAAGAAAGAAAGAAGAAAGAAAAAGAAAGGAAAGAAAGAAAAAGAAAGTGAAAGAAAGAAAAAGAAAGAAAGAAAAAAAGAAAGAAAGAAGGAAATTGCCTTAGCAACCTGTGTCCTAGGAGGCAGACTTCACTGAAGGCCTCCTAGATATTTTGCATTGATCACTGGCACAACGCTGGGCCCAACCAGGTAAATAAGTGTCTGGCCATTAAACTTAAGGTCATTTAATCCTTAACTTGATAGATTCTGGGTGTTTTCTACAAATCTGCATAGAAACTAGCACTTACCTGGGAGATTTCTCTGCCAGCTGTCAAAGGATTTTCCAAGTAGTTCCATACTCAAGGATGCTGTGCGATGGAAAAATGAAGCCACAGAAATCTTAAATGTGTTAGGAAAAGGGCTGGGTGATGAAAGATTCTAGCGAATCTGCACACCGCAGCAAAGTGTTTCCAGAAACACTGCATAACCTAAATACAGAATCAAGAATAATTTGGCTTTTGGTTAAGATTGGCTTTGGCATGTTTTTTTTTTAAACCAAGGAATAGTGTATTTAGAAATGTGGGAAAACTACATCAAAAAAATGAACTTTGAGCTGCAATAAAATCAGACAGTGTTGCTGGATTTCAGTAATGTATGGGCATCTAGGTTACAAAAAGAGAACATGTGAATAAAATACCAGGATAAAATTTCTCTAGAAACGTTGAGCTTTAACATTACATAGTTCACCTCAGAATAAACTATATAGAACCGTCAATAGGCAACCGCTTTTATGCTACAAAAATGGCCATTTCACTTACTTCAAATCCATATTTCAGATCTTTGTCTTTTCTTTGTAATGAAGATGTAAACGTTTTAGTTCACACTATACCAGAGTTAAAATTTCACTGGTGTCTGTATTACAAATGTTAAAATAATCCTAAAAATGAAAGTAAATTTGAGCTTTGGTTGTCAATCTTTTTCATAGTCTTATGTTAGAGAACTAATCTTTCCCAGGTATCAAACTCTATGAAATCTGCCACAGTTACCACCTACTACTAACTTAGTTTCCATGTCCCGTAACAGTTGTCAGAGAACCTACCCACTTTCAGTGACATTTATATTCTTATTCCAACTTGACCTCATTTTTCATTTATCAAAATGACTATATTGCCTTCTGGAATTTAAGCCAAAGGAAAGAACGATATTACTGGTCCCTATTCTATTGATTTACTCTATTTTTGTCACCTAGGCTGAAGTGCAGGCATGATCACGCCTCACTGCAACCTCTGCTTCCCAGGCTGGAGTGATTCTTGTGCCTCAGTCTCCCAAGGAGCTAGGACTATAGGCAACTGCCACCATGCTCAGCTAATTTTTGTGTTTTTAGTAGAGAAGAGGTTTTGCCATGTTGGCCAGGCTGGTCTTGAACTTCTGGGTTCAAGTGATCTGCCCGTTTCAGCCTCTGAAAGTGCTGGGATTACAGGCATGAGCCACTGCACCAGCCCTTACTCTTGAAGTCAAGGATTTATGTCCAATGTCCCTTTGCCAAACTGGTTTTTAAATATTTGACCACTCATATATGTCACAACTTCTAGTTAATGTCATATTAATAAGGTGCAAACCATCTTATAAATAAGGATTCATCACTGACTTTTTCTTCTAAGTTACATCAGATCATTGATTCTAGTCTGCAGTTTATCAAGATAAGATGTTAAGTTGAAGATTTTACCTTAAATTCTAAGGAATTTTTTTAAAATGAAAAATTAAAATGGATAAGAGTATACCAATATTATCAGGATTTAGTGAGAATCACTGAAAATGAGTGGCTAGATTAGTTCTAAAAAAAGCCAGTGATTTTTAATTAAAATGTAAGCTTAAGTCACCCTCTGTATAGAGAAACTTTAACTCTACTTTCTGTACTTACTTTTTCTGTGTAACTGTTTGAAAACCTCCAACACCCTTGTTCTAATTCTACGGTATTCCTGGAAATCCTTTCTCTTTGGCATATTTAATTTTATGTTCTAATGTGTTTTTCCTCTCAGACACAATAATCAACTATTCAAAGATGCCATCTAATGCACTATGTTACTAAGTATTATGGCCAGAGAGTGATGTTAAGCGTAATGAATTATCTTATAATTGAAAAGAGCTTAAGCAAAAACAGAAACAAATATTCTATCTTAAACACAGGCATGAATTAAACCAACTTGTGAATGGTTAAGGCAACTTACAAAAATGCTTTAAGACATATCAAGTGAGAGTAGGAAGGAAGAGCCCTTCAATCCCTGACAATGCTGCATCTGCTCCTACTGGCTTTGGGAGTTGTTAGAGTCCCATGTTTTTTTTTTTCAGAGAAAGTCTCCCTCTGTCCAGGCTGGAATGAAGTGGCATGATCTTGAATCACTGCAACCTCTGTCTTCCTGATTTAAGCGATTCTCCTGCCTCAGCCTCCTGAGTAGCTAGGACTACAGACACCTGCCACCACACCCAGCTAATTTTTGTATTTTTAGTAGAGACAGGGTTTTACCATGCTGGCCAGGATAGTCTTCATCTCTTGACCTCATGATCTGCTCATCTCAGCCTCCCAAAGTGCTGGGATTACAGGCTTGAGCCATGATGCCCAGCTGAGTCCCATGTTTTAATAGGAATACTGCATTGATTCCAAATGCATGTGCAGCAATATTGGGAGAAAAAAATAGGAAAGAAACAGAAAAGTTATCTTTAACATTGAAAAAGCTTTTATTGTTTTAAAAGCCTTACATAATTCACAGCTATCAGCCCACACACTAAGGAAGTCTCTGTGCATAGGCAGAAGGAACCTTCACTTTGAAGAGGCATCTATAACTGTGTTTACATTAAAACAGACAGAAGAGTGTAAGAGTGTGTTGTTGCCCTGACAAGGTCTTAGTTGTCCTTGAGTTAACTTGAATTGAGGTGTTTCTTCTTTTGAAAATATGAAGTTTTCTAGTTCTGTAGCAGGAGAGGTGGTATTTTCCTGTCTTTTTAGATGAGGGGTTCAGATGTTACATTACTCCTCATTTCTTCCTTTAGGAGAGGATGGCCTTAGCGCACTGAAGATTAGTTAAATCATCAGCACTCAAAAGACCTGTTCTTGGCAGCGCTATCTACGTCTCCGTCTTTTCTCATCCTTGAAAAAGCCTAAGAATGTCAAACAGAAAAGAGGTACAATTTTAAAAAGGGTTCCAACTTTTTAACAGTCACCACTGATAATAAGCCACACATGCAGACTTCTTTAGGTAGTTCAGTTACAGCTACTTAGGCTGAGGTTTACACTGCCAACTTCTGTCAACTCACTAAGGTAATCTCAGGGCTAGAATTAGATTGCTGGAGCAAAGGGGGGCTTGTTTTATTAAGTTACTTAAAAATTAGCTTCCCAAAGATGTCACAGTATTGTGACAGGCTTCTAACAGCAGCAGCATCTGTTACCTGTGCACTTGTTCCTTAAATGTAATGAACACAAACTTTTGCAAAAAGTTAGTTTATTAATCTATTCAAATTCTACCAATTTGCAGTAATTATATACTCAAAGCAAATTTTAATGAGGCAGGCATGCGCTGGATTGTATTGGAATGTCAATGAAGTCTAATGACTAAAGCATCAAAAGGCACTACACTTCACTTGCACATTATGGTAAAAAAGTATTATTTTAAAGTACTTCCAGGGTACTACAGAGCATGCCTATTTTAAATGTTCAACCTTGTCAGCTGTATTTTTACTGTGTAATTACCAAAAGTCACAAACCATAAATATTACTTAGTCCCATGAAAGTTATAAAAGTTATCATTTCCAGTAAAATCCCATGTACTTCCTGCATCCAATACTTCAGACACACACACCTCATACAGTCTAAGTGCAGGTCTCTCGGCTTAGGCACTAATGGTTTGTCTAACACACCCATGGGACTGACTGCACTGTAGTATACACAGTAGAAAATGACATAAATTTGCAAACTGAGTAATAAAAAATAGTCAAGAGTGGTAAGTGCATTATATAATGATGTCTATTCCTAGACATCATTAGGAATAAAATGGCAAGAAATCACTTCTGTATGATTATCTGAAAGGGCAAAGGTTCAAAAGCAAACCATTGACAATGAATTAAACTTGATTAAAACATAGATATTTTTTTCAGGCGGAGTCTCACTCTGTTGCTCAGGCTGGAGTTCAGTAGCGTGATCTTGGCTCACTGCAACCTCCGCCTGTAGGGTTCAAGCAATTCTCCTGCCTTAGCCTCCAGAGTAACTGGGATTACAGGCATGCATCACTACACCCAGCTAATTTTGTATTTTTAGTAGAGACAGTATTTCTTCATGTTGGTCAGCCTAGCCTCGAACTTCTGACCTCACGTGATCCACCCACCTCAGCCTCCCAAAGTGCTGGGATTACAGGCATGAGCCACTGCACTGGGCGGAAGCTTTCCATTTTTCTAATCATAACTTAATATGACTTAGTCACAGATGTTGGCACTGCCGACTGCAAATCCACTTAGTAACTTCATAGTCTTACCTCCGGCTTCCGTGTTCTTTCTCTGTCAAGGAGCTGAAGAGGCAAATCCGCGTGGTCTTGTGCCAAAGTGCAAAGATCAAAGTAGTATTTGCTGTAAATGCTGCCAGGAACTTGGATATTATAATCAATTAGCTTCAAGAACTGCCTTTCCAACTCATTCCTGGGGAAGGAGAAACACAACAAAACCAACACAGGACCATGTTAGTTCACCGGGCCAGCTTCAAAAACATTATTCTCATGTAAGAAACGTGGTAAAGCCATCCCGTGCTCTAGTTTATTAGAACGCATGAAAGAACTCACACTGGACAGAACGCTATCGATCGAAGAAATACAAGAAAGCATGCAACTTTCCCAGCTCTCTTTGAAAATAGAAAAAACTTGTATTGGAAAAAAACATGGATATAAAAAGTGTGTTAATACACTTGATTTTCTATTTCTGTGAAGAATGTCATTGTTTTTGCAGACTTGTGGAGGTACCACGTTGGTGGTCTCGGATAAAACCTGGAGGAATTCTCTGTATTAGCAGACAGGCTCCCTTCTTCCCTTACTTTCCCACAAATGAAGTCTGTCTCTCTGTGCTAGGCTGCCTGGAGCTGGGAGAGGAGCGATACAAGCACCCCTGTGGCCACGACCTCTGGAACAGCACTAGGTCTGTCCAGACGGCACTAGGTCTGAAGTCAGCACAGCATTGTGACTGCACAAGGCCCACTGTAACATCTACCTGCTGCCACTTATGTCACTCAAGGCCCCGGGGCTCTACAATTAGCAGGTAGTGAAGCTAGCCAGGCTTCTGTCCTTCCCTTAAGTGCAGTAAGTTGCCCTGGTCCCTATGTGATAACCTGCTTGTCGTTGGCTTAAACCGACTCTCTCTTTCTTAGCTGAGAGCTGTTCAGGCTTCATGTTAGCTTCTTGAGCCAGACAGACTCCACCTTCGTGTCTTCATTTTAGTTATTCCCCTCATTAAGTAAGTAAATGCAGTATGTAGCTGGGGCAGGATGACACTGGGCACATCCCGGAGTGCATCTGCTGATAAGCGCCTGAGTTAAGCAGTTCCAGCAGAGCCTGGGAATGCAGTTGCTGTTGAGTACCCAGAGCCCCCATATGTATAAATTGGATGTCTTTTTATGACAGCTCTAGCCCTCGCACCTGGTACTGTTTTATTTCTCACATACCAGTTTATCTTTTAACTTTTTTGCTTACTCTGCTTCTGTGAAAAAATTGCTTCAGCTAGGTTCCCCCCTCCCTTTTCAAACTAGGGTATAAGAAACCCCTTAACTCTTTCTTGAGGGCCGAGAGAATTTTGGGTGTTAGCCACCTCTTGGTCACTGGCTAAAATAAAGGACTCATAATTCAACCTCAGAGTGTGGCTCATTCCTTGACTCACTTGGGTATAACACCTGGATGGGTTCAAAGGTGCTGCCTGGGAGCCTAGGCTGGAGTCATAAACCTTAGACATCTACCTGGTGTCCTGTTCTACCATGGCTGGAGCTGGCACTGAATCCACCAGGCAAATCCCTTCCCGCTCTTCCTTCCCTTTTCCCTAGGCAGAGTAGCCAGTCCCCACGCACATCATTGCAGTCCCATGGAGCTTAGTGCCAGGTCACCACAGATGTTCACTTAATAATACCCCACGGATGTTCACTTAATAATACCCCAAGGTATTAATCAGCTTGTGAGTGCAGCCTTCCCTGGAACTCATTCTTCAGGGCTGTGGGCTCCCCTCTGGACCAGGGTAGGTCCAGAGATGCCATCCAAGAGCCAAGGCCTGAATCGTGGACTCCTACAGCTCACCTGGTGCTCCGCTGACTGTAGCTGAGCTGGTATCTAAGCTCAAGGAAACTCCTCTTTACTCTTCCCTCAGCATTTATCAAGCAGAGGGAGTCTCTCCTTGGAGCCACCGCAGCTGACCCAGCACATCTCTGTCTCACTCCAGGCCCATGGCATGTACTACCTGGTCATCACTGATGATGCTTCAGGGCCCAAGGGCTCTTTCATCAGCAAGAGATGAATCCTGCCATCACTGAGTCCTAGCAGGTTCCCTTCTGGCCCAGAGTTTGCCTAGAGATGCTATCCCAAAGCTGGGACCTCAGATGTGGGTTTCGTGACTCTGACCAGTGTCCTCTCCCACTGTGGCTGAGCTAGTATCCGAGTTGCAAGACAAAGTCCTCTTTCCTCCCCTCAAGCCGACGAAAGAAGTCTTTGTCAGAGCTGTGAGCTGCACTGTCAAGGGTTGAAGGAGGGGTGAGCAAACACTCCCTAGCTGCCCCAGCTGCTGTCTCCCAGGGTCCCATGCCCCTCCTGACACACTGGTTCCAAGCGCAGCACGGCACTTGAACTTGCCTAAGAGTTGCAGTCCTTGTGACCTAGACAGGCTTTCAGGTTTATTAAGGACCCCAGAGTATTTTATCCCACAGCAGCCAGGCTTTCACAACTCAAGTTCCATCCACTGGGATGAACAACTCCCCTATGGCTGGGGCGAGTCTAAATGTTTTTTTTTTTCGGTGGGTGGGCATTGGGTGAGTTCAGCCTTGTTGTGCTTTCTGCTATGACGAGGGAGCACTGAGTTCAGGAAAAGTCCCACAGCTGCTGTGCTCTCCCTGCCCCAAGCATGTAGCCTCTCTCCTTGCCACAGGTTCACAGGGTGGCATCGGCAATACAAGACTGTCTTTTCTACACTGTTCAGTGCCTCTTTCAGTGATATGAAGTTAAACCCAAGTACTACGATCACTTACCTGATTTTTAGTTCTTATGAAGGTGCTTTTTTATTTAGACAGTTGCTAAATTTGTTATTCCTATGGGGAGCACAATTGGCACAGATTTCTATTCAGCCATCAGGCTCCACCTCTGTGACTGCATACATTCTGAATGACAGTCTTATCTGGAGTAATAGGCAAATGTGAAAAAAAAGAAAACCAAAAAGCCAAAACCTCTTGCCGGTGCCTGTCATAATCTTGATCTTCATATGCTGCTGAATGTCATCAAGAGGTGTTTTTTTCAGATTTTTCTAAGTGTCACCCACAAAGCCATTCTCTCTGTCTAGTGGACACTGTGAGAGCCTCTGCTGGAAATGCCTCCCTGGCTCACCCTGCCAACTAGCTCCAAGGCCCTTCCCTTTACAGCACTCAGGAGGCCAGAGTGGAAGAAAGACCCATGAAGCTCTTCTTTCAGTGTCATGTTGGTGCCAACCCCATGACTCAGCAAGATTTCTTGCACTCTCATGGATAACTTGCCCCCCCCACCCCCGCAAATGCTGCTGTGGTTGCACGAGTGCCCTGGGAACCTCCTGAGTGTGGCGAGCATTGGGTGATGCTCCAGCAATGTTTCTCAGACTGCCTGAGGGGAACACTGGAACTTCTAACTCATCAGCCCAATGATGCGACACTCTGAAGAGGGAGGGGACGGGGCACAGGGATCTGTGGCTATTCTGTATCTCAAGGTTTCTATAAAACAGATCTTCAGATAAAAGCAGGGAGAACACCAGCAAAAGCAAGTACACAATGTATGACTCAGGGTGAAGCTACACATTTTCCCCGGTCCACAGGCCCCAGACCTGTCAATGGCCAAACAATGATTTCAAAGGCCAGACATGTGCTCCTTACAGAGAGACTGGAACTTGCAGACAGCTTGTAAAAAGCCATAAGGATATTTACTGTACTATTATTTTCTGGTAGTACACTGGTAAAATGTTTGCCAAAAATATCCACAGAAAAATATTTTTCAATTTATGAGCAGATTATTACAATAACAATTTACCAAGACCTACCAATGAGCAATGAAAATATGAACAGTTGTTCTAAAATGTGATGTTTATGCCCATTTCCATTATCAGTACAATGTAAACTTTAAAAATAGTTCTTAAAGTGTTAAGTTTACGGGACCAAAAAGTCTTGAGAAATGATTAGAAAGTTCACAAAGACAGCTGGGCATAGTTGCTCATGCCTGTAATCCCAGCACTTTGGGAGGCCAAGCAAGGCAGGTGGATCACCTGAGGCCAGGAGTTTGAGACCAGCCTGGCCAACATGGTGAGACCCTGTCTCTACTAGAAATACAAAAAATTAGCTGGATGTGGTGGTGGATGCCTGTAATCCCAGCTACTCGGGAGGTTGAACCGCTTGAATCTGGGAGGCGGAGGTTGCAGTGAGCCGAGATCATGCCATTGCACCACAGCCTGGACAACAAGAATGAAACTCCATCTTAAAAAAAAAAAAAAGAAAGAAAGAAAGAAAGGAAAGAAAGTTCACAAAAACCATACAAACTCACATTTCTTCAACTGCAACACTGTCAAAGTTCTCATTCCACACAGCTTCATCATTCCAAGCCTTGGCGGCAATAAGAACGGCTCCCATGACAATCCTCCTCCAGTTGGTTGGACAAATGTCGATACAAACGTAACTCACGAGTCTCTCTACGTAAATCTGCAAAACATAGCAAACACTGGCCTTTGACTTAGCTCCGTTTAAGTGCTGTGATAAGAACTCTTATGAATGACAGATTCCTTGTGGTCTTGACCAGAAAGTAAGTGCCTTTTATTCTTACGTTCTACAGAGACTTCATCAGGCCAGGCAAGCGGCCATATCACAATCATAGGTCAGATACTTCTGCTACTTACTCTGCCCAGAGAAATTTACAGCCCAATTTTGGTCACAAGAATGACTGTACGTCTCAGCCAAGGGCATCATAGAAAGAGGCAGTGTTGTCACCTTCACACTCATAAGAGAGAGCACACACACACATGCTCAGTGTGGATTAAAGTTGTTCAATAAATCCTCAAGTGCCTATCACATAGAATATCTCACATCTAGCTAGTAGGCAGATGGGAATTTTACAAGTATGTCAAACTTGAATATGTAAAACCTATGTGATAGCAAATATTAACCTCCTTATCACAAAAACTCACCCTTCTGGGGCACTAGCTTGAAAAACTGCTGGTCAAGAGAGCCTCCCAGTGGCTGCTGTGCAGAGCAGCATGGCGGATGCAAGTCTGTGGGGTTGTAAAACTTTCCACATATGCAATTGCTCACTTGATAAGAAACACACATGTACAAAGGAGAGTCCTTCCCACAGCCCCTATTTTTCACATCTTCATGATCACTTCATACAAATTTCTTATGTCTTACATCATGTGCAACTTAAACAATTCTGTTGGTTTTAAAGTGGAAAAAGCTGCCAATCTCAGTATCCCTGGGATTCCTCTAAACCTGCTGCCCAGCAGTTTGTGAGACAATTTCATGAATTACTTTACATCTATCAAACATCGGTCCCACAAAGAATTGGGCAAAGTGAACAGCTGAGTAAAGATTAAAGATGAGCTGTGAGGTGTTGTTACCTCAGAGGGTGCTCTGCGGAACAGTATGTCTGTGAGCTACTTGAACTCTTTACATCTTAACAAATGGATGAAACTTTATTTATTTATTTTTTAAAAACAGGTGAGTTTATTTCTTGTATGCAGGTTATCCAATTGGAAAACATTGCCAGATCTGAGCTGCCAAACTCAAGTATGTTTTCAAAAACAAATGGCTATTGAACATGACATGTTTTAAAGATTCTGCTCCCTTTCTCCCAAACTGCGCTCTCAAGTATTTCAAGAATGAATCTCCCTCCCTGGGTTCAACTGCATAGGAATCAAAGAGCACTGAAACATGGCAAGGCTTCAACTTCCCATCCCCTTTCCTGCTGAGCCGCTGAGCTGCTGAGCTGCTGACACTCATCCATGCCACAAGCCCTTCTAGGTGAGTTTGAGAAAAACTCTTTATTCCCACTGATGTCAACTCTTCCCTCAGCGCAGTTGACCCCATCTCACTTTTGCAGAATACTCTTCCCACAGTCACCTCTTTCTGAAGATTTTCTTCCTCTCTACCAGAGACTTCTCCCAAATGGTGTTTCCTTTGTCCCCATTCCACGCCTCACTGCTCTCCAACTATGTCCTCTCACTGGTGTGCACAACACCATAACCTCATGCCAGTTCATCTTCCAACTCGCCTTCACCTACGCTGCCTGCCCTGACATGACTCTCCCAAGGTTCGTTTTGCCAATAGGCTCTTATTTCTGGTGCCTTCACACTGACAAACTGGAGCTCCTCATACATTTCCATTTGCCTAGATGCTGGGGCCAAACACCTGCATTTCACTTCCCCTGCTCCAATCCGTGTGCAATGCCTGTTACGTCTACCTTCACTGGTAGTCTGCCTCGTTTCATGGTGAACCACAGTCTGTCAATGCTCACCTGTACTACCCTAGAGATTTCTTAACGCTCTTCTCTACCTCCAGTCTGCCTCCCAGCTATGGCCTACTGTCCCCAAAGCAGCCGGCATAGCCTCTTCATTTAGAGCGTGGCACTCCCCTGCCTAAGATCTACCACGAGTTTCCCATCAAACTGGAGCAAAACCTTAACTTCTTCCTATGGCCTGCAAGCCAAAAGGCCCCGTGAGCTATGGCACTGCCCGTGGTACCTCATCTCTACTGTTTCCCTCATTCTTAACTCTGACCATGCTGGTCACCTTGCTGTTTGTTCCTCAAACACACACGAAACATGTTTCTGTCTGTCTTGGCAGTCATCCTGCTTCCTGTAATGTCAGCACTCTTTCTCGTCATACATTTAGTTGGGGTCAGCTCTCTAGAGAGGCTCTTCTTACCATTCTACCTCAAATAGCCCCCAATCACTCTGTGTCCCTTTATCCTGCTTTCTCTTTCTGCTGTTTCATACTACCTAAAAAGATACTTAAGTTCAATCCACCTAGAACACAAGCTCATAGAAACAAGAACTGTGTTCCACCTGTCCTCTCCTCTACCCCAGCACTTAGAAGAGCAGCACAGAGTCAGCATCCAGTGAGTGTTCACGAATTAAGTCACCGCTTGGCAGCACTCAGCACTGTGACCACAGCCTCTCCTATCTTGAATTCTTTCTCCTTTTATTATCCTCTTCTGCTTTTCCTCCTCCCACTCTAGTAGCCATTCTTCTGGGGGCTTGTCCCTTAAATCATAACAGACCTTACTGACCCATCTGCTGTCCGCTTTATCTGTTTTTGAGACAGGGTCTCACTCTGTTGCCCAGGCTGGAGTACAGTGGCATAAATACAGGTCACTGCAGCCTCCACCTCCTGGGCTCAAGTGATCTTCCTGCTTCAGCCTACCATGGACCTGAGGCCACAGGCATGTGCTACCATGTCCAGTTAATTTCTTGATTTTTTTTTTTTTTTTTTGGGTAGAAATGGGTCTCACTTTACTGCCCAGTCTGGTCTTGAACTCCCACAGTCGAGCAATTCTTTCAACTTGGCCTCCCAAAATGCTGGGATTATAGGCATGAGATACTGTACCTGGCCTTACTTTTTCTTCTCTTAAAATACAGGGTCTCATCCTTTGGACAAGGCTGGACTTAAACTGCTGGACTAAAGTAATTCCCTCAACTTAGCCTCCCAAATAGCTAGGACTAAAGGCATGAAACCACCAGGCCTGGCTTGTCCAGTTTCATTCTACACACTCATCATCCAAGGAACAATGAATTTAGGGCAGCAGCTCGCAATCACAGCAAGCATCAGAACTGCCTGGGGATATAGCCTGGGACTCAGCTTAGACCTATACTGGCATCTGTTCCTGCCCATCAACTGGATGGTTTTGTTACCACTCCCCATTCCAAGTCCTCCACATGCCCTGGATGTGTGTGCACTGTGTATGCATGCGTGCACTGAAGTGTGGGGGGAGAAATCAGAAATCCGTCCTGCTGTCTTTAATAGCAATTGTTCTGCAATTAGAAAAGCAATTGAGACATTCTAAGCCAAAACGATGATTCAACTCAATGTGTATATTTGCTTTCGTAAGTTTCTCTTAACATTCTGAGATAATTTCAGAAACTTACTGTTATTTAAAAACATGACCATACCACCCTGTTTACAAGACAAATTGCTAACGATGCTTTATAAAAAGAAAATATCTTACCAGACTCACGATTGCCAATTCAGCTGTTAGCCTTAGAGCTTTAGACAGAGCTCTAACAAATCCGAAAATCACTTTGTATTCAGGATCATACTTCAAGTAGTCCTCCGGAAGCTGTTCTTGCTGAAAGAAGAAAGGATGCAATCTAAGTATCCATTGAAAAAAAAATCTGAAGTGCTCTTAAGACAGCAGTGTTCACATTGGTGCCCATGTATCACTTACAATCATTCTGACTGGTGAGATGTCTTTCAGTTTTTATAATATGAGCAGTAGGATCTTAAAATACCGTAATGATTTAATACTCACCAACATTCACTTAAAAATAGCATGAGCTTATTAAGCTCAGAAAACGTTTGTTCTTTTTTGCTGTTTCCCCCACATGATTCTATCCAAATGTAAGCTACTCTTAGGTTTTAATGTCTTACTGACCATCTGCCATTCTGCTCTGCAATAAAACTTTGAGAAAATAGTTTCCTGTAACCATGAGACTCTAAGCCTATGCTGTTAAATACAATAATCACTAGCCACATGTGGCTATTATGTACCTGAGGAAGTGCATTTTTAAATTTTTACACCATGTAAAATTGATTAAGACTTAATTTTTTTAACTCTCTTCATAAAAATGCTTCTGTTAAAAGTATTTACATATTCTTACATTGCTTGATGCTACTGACAATTATCTTTCCAAAAGATAGATTTTGTGTTACTTGGACAGTATATTTACTCACACTAGCCCACTAATTAAACAGAGCTGCAGATCAGATCTTATTCCAGCATGTTCTTTTTATAACACTTTTGAAATAAGATGACTAGATGTAACATGAAATGGGGATCGAGACTTAAAGAAAGATGCCTTTGACTTTGGCATGAAACCGATAAAAGTCTCTGATGAAAATACAACCTCAACAAAAGTGACACTTGCTGGGCCAGGCACAGTGGCTCATGCCTGTAATCCTAGCACTTTGGGAGGCCAAGGTCAGGAATTTGAAACCAGCCTGTCCAACATGGTGAAACCCCATCTCTACCCAAAATACAAAATTAGCCAGGCATGGTGGCCGGCACCTGTAATCCCAGCTACTTGGGAGTCTGACGCAGGAGAATTGCTTGAACCTGGTAGGCGGAGGCTGCAGTAAGCCAAGATGGCACCGTTGCACTCCAGCCTAGACAAGAGCAAAACTCCTTCTCAAAAAAAAAAAAAAAGGTGACACTTACTGTAAATGGATGTAACGCTTCATCAAATATGTCCAAAGATCTATCGGCATCTCTATAAAATAAGAATGTGCATTACTTCAAAAATTGTTAGTATCTTAGTATAATATCTGTTTTGTAAAAGAATGCCTCCTATGTGCTTTGGTGTTTCCTGCACCAAAGCAAACAGTTTTTACAAATTATTCTCCTGGATCCTGACCTGCAGAGGTTTTCCTGACCTCTTCTTACTCAGCACATCATGTCCTGTACTGGAAAGTCTTTTATATGATAACCAGTCAGAACTGCCTATAAGAACGGACCCTCCCTAACAGGCAATGGCAATAAACCAAACATATTTTCACTCTTCTAACCACACACTGAAACACGAGAACATTTTACAAAGCAGTGGTGGTGGCAACAAACTCCTTAGAACTTTAATAAATGTCAATGTGATTCAGATTGCTAGCTTCCTTTCTCTTTAGTTCTCTTTAGTACACTCTCATGATGTATTTATTTATTTTCAGTAGTTTGAATTAAAAACTCATCTTCCTTTTTATTTTAAAGGAATCCAGTCTTTGATGAACTTTAAACTTCGTAAAACTTAATACATTGTGCCTGTGTGATAAACCAGTGGTTCACCAAATATGCTTCATGGACCTCTGGGGATCCCCAAGAACCCTTTCCCAGAAGGCCTAAGAGGTCAACACTGTTCTGATAACCATACTAATTCAACCTGAGAAAGCTGATAAAAGAAAAATGAAAACATTTTTTAAAATTGTAAAGATATTGCCTGCTTTTTCATAGACACTTGCCATAATTGTATAAAAGCAAAATTGGGCAAAACTGTTGGTTTCTCAGCATAAATCAAGGCAGTCGTACAAAATTACACCAGTAGGCATTCTATTCTTTACTGTCCCTTACATTTAAAAAAGACAGCCTGAGTTACTTAAGAATGTCTTTAATGAAGCAGTAAAAATGGTGTTATTAAATCTTGACATTTCTCTTTAGTATTCTGAATAAGTGGAAAGTTAACAAGAAGCACTTCTGTTGACTGCAGTATGGTTGTTAAAAAAAAAAAAAGATTTAACTGTGAACTGAACAATCACTTTTTTCATAGAACATCAGTTTTATTTGAAAGTACAACTGGGTCAGTGCAGTGGCTCATGCCTGTAAAATCCCAGCAGTTTGGGAGGTTAGCACTGCAGCTAAACTCCTTCAGGAGTTCAAGACCAGCCTGGGCAACATGGCAAAACCCTGTCTCTACCAAAGTCACACACACACACAAAATAGCCAGGTGTGGTGCCACACACCTGTGGTCCCAGCTACTCAGGAGCCTGAGGTGAGAGGACTCCTTGAGCTGAGATCATGCCAATCCATTCCAGCCGAGTGACAGAGTGACACTAGGTCTAAAAAAAAGTACAACTATCATTCTCAAAAATAAATGAAGTGAGGGTGCTCTCATTCACGAGGAAATGTGTCACTCATGTCACAAGGAAAGTATTTGTTCCCAGTGATAAAATTTAAGCTTTCCTGAGGACTTTGAAAAACTTGTTCCTTCTACTATAATATAAAATATTGACAGCCTCTCAATATTTTAAAATGTTTTAAAATAAGATTGGTGGTTAAACTAAAAAAGTGATTTTTTGATACAATAAAACATAAACCAGTATTTTCCAAATAATTAATGCATAATATTATAAATGCAAGTATGGGTGGAAAGATCCATTTACTGTTTAAGAAAGATCGATGAGTGCTGATGGAATAAATTAATGTGTAAAATGCCACTGTAATTTAAGAAACTAGCACTTGTGAAGTTTTGATTTTGTATTAAAGAATACCCACAGCTGTCTGAAAGCTTTAAAAATACACTTTTACCAACTACATATTTGCATAAGACTACGTTATCTTATTGCTTTTTTAAAGCAATTTGCAAAAAAGTGAGCTAGAAAATCCAGCTATCTTCTGTTAAGCCCAACATTAGAGATTTTCAATAATATAAATACATGACACACTTTTACTGAAGATTTTGTTGTAGAAGAGTTACTGCTTCATTAAAAGATTTATGTTAACAGTATTGTTCTCAGGAATATTTTTTGCTGTCACAAGCTGGGTCATGGATTACTACTGGTAAAGGTCATCAATGCTACTAAACTTTCTGCAATGCACAGGACGGTCCTCAGGACAAAGCATTATCTAGCTCATGATATCAACAGTGGTAAAGCTATGAAATCTAAACTAAAAACAGATTTTGAAAAAAATCTCAATTTTGTATTTCTGTCACAGCGAATACCAATATAATCAATATAAAAACATACTCAGGACTCTCTGTCATTTAAGAATCAAAAGAGGCTTAAGGGTCAAAGAAACACAAACAATTTGCTTCAATATTTTAGTAGGCACAATATAGCTTATGATATCTAGAGCTGTGACCTAACGCTGAGCTTGACAGCTTGCAAAGTAATTAGCCAGAATAACAAGACAGGATTTTTAAAAGCTCACCTTCGCTTGATATGATAATGTATCGCTAAGGTCACACTGTGGAAGAAAAAACATTCGTCACAATAGATGTTATCATTTGTTAGGCCTGAAGACATTTTTTAAAAAGGGTACAGAGGAAACTCTCCTAGTGGCCCTGAAATTAAAATCTTCTAGTTCAGAACAGTACCATAAGGGCACTTTCTTGCTTTCGTTTCTTAGCTTTTAGCAAAATGCAAGGCAGTATGCTCTTAGAAGACATGTTTCTGTTGATGATTCTAATATATAAATAACAACATATTTCCCTGTTATATGCCCTTCTACCTACAAAACCTTTTGTCCCATGCACTTTATTTTATGTATTTATTTATTTTTTGACTCAGAGTCTTTCTCTGTTGCCCAGACTGGAGCGCAGTGGCGCAATCTTGGCTCACCACAACCTCCCCCTCCTGGGTACAGGCAATTCTCATGCCTCAGCCTCCCAAGTAGCTGGAACTACAGGTTTGCACCACTATGCCCAGCTAACTTTTGTATTTTTAGTAGGGAAGGGATTTTGCCATGACGGTCAGGTTGGTCTCAAACTACTGGCCTCAAGTGATCCACCTGCCTCAGCGTCCCAAAGTGCTGGGATTACAGGCGTGAGCCACCGCATTCAGCCTCGTGCAATTTATGTCTATATGCCCATATGTTTAAATTTAACCCATACAGTAGTGGTTTCTTTTTTAAGATGTTAGGCCCGGGATGGGTGAGGTGGCTCATGCCTGTAATCCTAGCACTTTGCGAGGCCAAGGTGGGCAGGTCATGAGGTCACGAGTTCGAGACCAGCCTGGCCAACATAGTGAAACTGTCTCTACTAAAAATACAAAAAAATTAGCCGGGCATGGTGGTGGGTGCCTGTAATATCAGCTACTCAGGAGGCTGAGGCAGGAGAATTGCTTGAACCCAGGAGGTGGAGGTTGCAGTGAGCTGAGATCATGACATTGCACTCCAGCCTGGGTGAGACTCTGTTTCAAAAAAAAGATGTTAGGCCCTGCATTTTAGTTTAGTTTACTATCTCCTACCCACCCAATTTGTATTATTTCCCTAAAAATATATAATGAAAGTGATTTGTAACAAATAAAATTATCTGAAATCACTTTTGCATAATTATTAAAAGATATATTAGTAAACATTAGCACACAGGAAATCAATGATAAGTACAGTGACCCTAAAATAAGCAGTGCTAACAAGGCAGTGTAACATGACACAGTGTAATATGAATGGCAGGTACCTTCAATTAGTTTAACTGAAATACTTGTGAACAGATACAGCTCTTCAGATATATGTAATTGTATTCGTAAGTTCCCCACTGATGCTGTGTATCAGAAAACAAGAGGTTCTACAGAAAGCAAGAGGTTCTCTTATGTAAGTTATGTGCTTTCATTTGCCCTCAGCATCTAGAATGAGGCTCAAAATCACTGAGGGAAGGCAAATCTCAATTTTAGTAATAGGCCTATACAATATTAGCACTTTTTAAAACGCCTGTAACATTAGCACTTAAGATGGATATGTCTATAGTCCTTCAAGTAGTTTTCATCTCTGAAATCATTTTAAAATCACAGAATTTGAAGTTATATGCTGGAAAGGACCAAGAAATATGGGACTGTGTAATCACATTTAATCCAATACTCATTTTACAGATCAGGAAAACAAACCTTAAAACTGACTTGCCCAGGGTCCTACCAAATAGGAGCAGTTTCTTGTCCTAAACTCAAATTAAGCAGCGGCTCTCAGACTTTGCTGCACATTAAAATCACCTGAGGAGCTTTAATAACTGCCTCAGCTTCTACATAAAACGTTTTAATTTAAATTAGCATTGGGGATGACTTTGGGCATCAAAGTTGTTGTTAAGTTTCCCAGGTAATTTCAATGTGCAGCAAAGTTTGGAATAATGGAGTCGGGGTGAAAATCAGAATCTTCTGGGATGCTTTTCTTCACATAAAGAAGCCTCACAGCCATCCCTATTTTTCAGCTGTGAATCCATCTGTTCCTGGGCTTTTTGGGTGACTATTAATTACTGCCTCAATTTCAGAACTTGTTACTGGTCTATTCAGGGATTCGACTTTTTCCTGGTTTATTTTTAGGAGAATGTATGTGTCTAAAAATCTATCCATTTCTGCTAGATTTTCAAGTTTATTTGCGTAGAGGTGTTTATAGTATTCTCTGATCATAGTCTGCATTTCTGTGGGATCAGTGGCGACATCCCCTTTAGCATATTTTAGTGTGTCTATTTGATTCTTCTCTTTTTTCTCCTTTATCAGTCTGGCTAGTGGTCTATTTTGTTAATCTTTTCCAAAAACTAGTTCCTGGATTCACTGATTTTTTGAAGGATTTTCGTGTCTCCACCTCCTTCAGTTCTGCTCTGATCTTAGTTGTTTCTTGCCTTCTGCTAGCTTTTGAATTTGTTTGCTCTTGCATCTCTAGTTGTTTTAATGGTAATCTTAGGGTGTCGATTTTAGATCTTTCCCACTTTCTGATCTGGGCATTTAGTGCTACAAATTTCCCTCTAAACACTGCTTTAGCTGTGTCCCAGAGATTCTGGTACATTATGTCTTTGTTTTCATTGGTTTCAAAGAACTTACTTATTTCCGCCTTAATTTCGTTATTTACCAAGCAGTCATTCAGGAACCAGGTAATTCAGTTTCTGTGTAGTTGTACGGTTTTGAGTTTCTTTTTTTCTATTTTTTCACATAGCACTTATTCTAAAACGGACCACATAATTGGAAGTAAAACACTCCTCAGCAAATGCAAAAGAACAGACTGAGAGACTGCTATGATTTCCATTCTTTTGCATTTGCTGATAGACTGTGATGCCAGAAGAAAAAAAGCTGCTCCTTCTTCCAAGACTAATGTCCAAAGTAGTACACATTGCAATGCATTGAAAAACTAATTTTTCACACACAAAAAATCCAATAAAGGGTCCTTTTCATTGCAGTCAACATTGTCTTAAGGCATAAAGGCACCAAAAAAACGGCTATACTTTTCTGGGACTGCTTATTTGCTAACTGATTTTTCCTTCTACCATGACATCTAAGATTTCTTAAAAGAGAAATTGATACTTCATATTTAGAATCTGTATATCGATATATAGTTGACTTCACTTTCTTAAATGACTGCTGAAGAGGACAACCAAATGGCTGAAATAATAAATTTTAGAATAAAGGAATCTGTCCCTTGACACTATGGTTGTACTCACAGCTTTAGTGTCGTTTTAAGATGACATTGACTGGCTGTGCTGTCGTCAAGGAAAACTGTCGAACGTGAACTATACAGCCCAGTAGATACCTGAAGGGGAAGGAAAGAAAGTGTAAGTTAAACTTATCAAGGTGTACTTTTTTATCGGTTAAAATGCCAAATGACAAAGCACTAGGATATTTCTTACACTCTGTGAACTGCCTGAGTGTGGCATCTTGTGCACTCTATAGAGAACTCATCGGAGGCTCTTAACTTCCAGAGATGATGTTTGAGATACAGGTTATAAAATGCTGCCCTAAATAAGGTACCTGTCATCAAACCCAACAAGGATTTTATGAATTCCCTTTATAAATAATGAGAAAAGCTTAAAATAAGATCTGAGAATTTCTATTTCTATTATTTATTTACTACAGTAAAATGTAACGTATTAAATAATATCGTAGAAGAACATTTTATTGCAGTGAATAAGAGACTAATACATTTACTAAATTACTAATCCTAAATGTATTATTTCCGGTGACAAAACAAGTTTCAGATTCAGAGACTCTGTGTGCCAGTGTTGCTAGACCACCAACAAGTGAGGAAGCCATAGGTTTCTCTAGTCCTGTTTTCTTATGTGGAGGATAAAATTAGTAACAATTTAATATTCTCTCACACCCTGAAAACAGATGACAACTTAAAAAATTTAGCTTTCCCTTCAAGTTTAAATAAGACAGCCATGACATGACTCAAATGAGACTCTTCGACAATACTTGCCATTAATTTCAAAACTTAATTTCATTCTATAAATCATTTGAGCTGCACCCTAGGCATTTTCCTGCTATACCCTACTCTCTGCATAGAATACCACTTTTCTCTTTCCTTGTTTCAGCAACTTTGACTACATCTACCCTCTTGGATCTGTTTGCCAGCAGCCACACCAAAACATGTTTCTTTGGTACACTAATGAGTCAGATTCACCACTGGTTACAAGAGACTAAGTATTCTCATGAGAAAGTATGCCTCTCCATAAAAGTAACAGCGGGCCCTAACTGTTCCTACATCCAGCTGCTGAGCATAGAATTCTGAATAAATCAAAAACTTCAACAAGTGTTTGACAAACTAACTGAGTCATCATTTGGACTCAACATCTTACTACATTTAATTAAAACAAAAACACTACTAACAGACCACTCTTTGTAGGTATTATTTAAGGTGTCACAAAATAGAAACAAATCATCTAACTTCAGTCAGCATAAATCAGAGTATGAAATGCTATGATCTTTAACAAGAAATGGAAGGGCTTACTTAGTGGTTTTAAGGTATAATAACAAAAACTAGAAAATAATCATACCTAGTAATTTAACAAGTCAAAACTAAAGCCTTACCATCAAAGGTCCAGTTCCCCTTGGATACCAGTGCCCACCCACTGACTTCTTCCATTGTACCTGCTGCCTCTCATTTTAACCCATTAAAAACACTAAAATTGTTTTCCTTGTAGAGATCTTTCACCTCCTTGCTTAGGTGTACTTTTAAGTATTTTACTTTATTTTTCAGCTATTGTAAAAGGGGTTGAGGTTCTTAGTTTGATTCTCAGCTTGGTAGCTGTTGGGGTGTAACAGACCTACTGATCTGTGTACATTAATTTTGTATCTTGAAACCTTGCTGAATTCATTTATCAGTTCTAGGAGCTTTTTGGAGGAGTCTTTAGGGTTTTCTAGGTATACGTTCATATTATCAGCAAACAGTGACAGTCTGACTTCCTATTTACTGATCTGGATGCCCTTTATTTCTTTCTCTTGTGTGATTACTCTGGCTAGGTCTTCCACTACTATGCTGAATAAAAGTAGTGAGACTGGGGCATCCTTGCCTTGTTCCAGTTTTCAGGGGTAATGATTTCAACTTTTCGTCATTCAGTATTATGTTGGCTGTGGGTCTGTCATAAATGACTTTTATTACATTGAGGTATGTCCCTTGTATGTCAGTTTTGCTGAGGGTTTTAATCATAAAAGGATGCTGTCAAATGCTTTTTAAACATTTTAATCAAAAAGGGATTTTGTCAAATGCTTTTTCTTCGTCTATTGAGATGATCATGTGATTTTTGCTTTCAATTCTCTTTCTGTGATATATCATATTTATTGACTTCCATATGTTAAACCATCCACGTATCCCTGGTATGAAACCTACTTAAACATGGTGGATTATCTTTCTGATATGCCAATGGGAACTATAAAACATAGCTGAATGAAATCATGGATAACACAAACAAATAGAAAGACATCCCACACTCATGAATGGCTTAAATAAATATTGTAAAAATGACCACACTGCCAAAAGCAATCTATAAATTCAATGTAATTCCTAACAATATGCCATTATCATTTTTCACAGAACTAAAAAAAAAAAAGAACCCTAAAATTCATATGCAACAAACCAAGACCCTACTTAGTCAAAACAATACTAAGCAAAGCCAACAAATCTAGAGCCATCACTTTACCTGACTTCAAATTATACTATAAGGCCACAGTCACCAAAACAGCATGGTACTGGTATAAAAATAGGCAAATACACCAATGGAACAGAATAGAGAACCCAGAAATAGACCCAAATACCTATAGCCAACTAAAACATAATGTGAAGAAATTAAACCATATACGGTTTAATGCCTGGAATAATTGGCAAGCTACATGCAGGAAAATGAAACTGGATCCTCAACGCTCACCTATACAAAGATCAACTCAAGATGGATCAAGGATATAAATCTACAACCAGAAACCATAAAAATTCTAGAAGATACCATTTGATAAACCCTTCTAGACACTGGCTCAGGCAAAGACTTCATAGCCAAGAACCCAAAAGCAAATGCAACAAAAACAAAGATTAAGCACGTGAGACTTAACGAAAAAGCTTCTGTACAGGAAAAGGAACAATCAGCAGAGCAAACAGACAACCACAGAATGGGAGAAAAGCTTCACCATCTCTACATCTGATGAAGGACTAATACACAGAATCTACAAAAAAATCAAACAAATGGACAAGAGAAAAAAAATCCAATCAAAAAGTAGGCGAAGGACATAAACAGACAATTCTCAAAAGAAGATATACCAATGGCCAACCAACATATGAAAACATGCTCAACATCATGAATGATCCGGAAAACGAAAATCAAAACCACAATGCCATACTACCTTACTCCTGCAAGAATGGCCATAATCAAAAAATACAAAAATAATAGATGTTGGTGTGGATGCAGTGAAAAGAAAACACTTCTCTACACTGCTGGTAACAATGGAAACTAGTACAACCACGATGGAAAGCAGTGTGGAGATTCCTTAAACAATTAAAAGTAGAAACACCATGCAATCCCGCAATCCTGCTACTGGATATCTACCCAGAGGAAAAAAAGGCATTATACAAAAACAATACTTGCACATGTATGTTTGCAGCAATACAATTTGCAATGATAAAAATATGGAAGCAGCCCAAATGCCCATCAATCAATGAGTGGATAAAGAAACTGTCATATGTCTATGTATAATGTGTGTGTGTATATATATAGACACACACACATATATATACACACACACATATATATGTATATATCATAGAACACCACTCAGCCATAATAAGGAATAAATTAGGGGCATTCCCAGCAACCTGGATGGAATTGGAGACATTATTCTAAGTGAAGCAACTCAGGAATGGGAAACTAAACATTGTATGTTTTCATTCATACCTGGGAGCTAAGCTATGAAGATGCAAAGGCATAAGAATGATACAATGGACTCTCGGGACACAGTGGAAAGAATGGCAGTGGAATGAGGGATAAAAGACTACAAATTGGCTTCAGTGGATGCTGCTCAAGTGATGGGTACATCAAAATGTCACAAATCACCACTAAAGAATTTATTCATATAACCACCTGTTCCCCCCAAAACCTATAGAATAAAAATATATAAATAAATCAACGACAGCATTTTTGCCAGCAAACATAAAATAAAATGAAAACTAAAGTTTATGTTTTTCTCTCTCCTTTTTGGCAGGACAAATTTTAGATATGTTTTTTAAGAATAACATTTTTCCTTTTTCTGAGTCAGGGTCTCACTTTGTTGCCCAGGCTGGAGGGCAGTGGTGCAATGATAGTTAACTGCAGCCTCAATCTCCTGAGCTGGAGCAATCCTCTACCTTAGCCTCCTGAGTAGGCAAAACTGAAGGCACATGCCACCATACCTGGCTAATTTGTTATTTCACCTTTTTGTAGAGATGAGGTCTTGCTATGTTGACCAGGCTAAAAATAAATAAATCTTAACTAACTTAAATATTTCTAAGACTTTGGGCATTCATGAAAAAAACTCCATCTATAATAATAAGGGAAACTGAAAAATAGAAGGGGAAAAATTAAAAACCAATGCAGGTATACTGGTCTAAGCAGCCTAGTGTATGAATAACAAGACTATCAGAAATAAAGTAACAGAGAAAGTGAAACAAATTATCAAGCACAGATAGTCTGCAGACTTAGTAGCCTCAATAAAATGAAAAGAGTCCCACTAAGCTGTTGTTACAATGTTTCAGAATCTCAGAGAGACAGAAGCTCCTAAAAAAGGTTCTACAGATATATAAAAGCCAATTACAAACAATGTATCACACGATGGCAACACTGTAAGAACAACAGTGTGAAGCGAGCACATTGTAGAGTATCTTCAGAATCATAAAATTTAGATTCAACCTAGAGGTTTACTCTCTATCAAAAAAGAGGGATTTTAAGTCTGGGCAGATCTCTAAACATCTCCACCCAGGATAACAGGACAGAAGGAAACACAGAATCTAGGACACAGGTGATCCCACACAAGACAGCAGTTATAGGAGGATCCCAAAAGACTTTAAGGAGATAGCACAAAAAGAATCAGAAAAGCAAACATCGAGCATATCTAGGGAAAGTCACTCTATATTGAATTAGGATGACAAAAGGCCAAAGTAAGTTGTCACCCCACCTCCACAACAAAGAAAAATGGAACAGAGACGTTTTAGCAGATGGAAAATAGTTGGAAAGGCACATGATAGATGCTACAACACTTGATGGGGGAAATGGCTGTTAGAAAACAGGCAAACAAATAGTCAGAAAATTAGTTTCATGCTAAAAAACAATGGTTTTGAAAGCAAACAGACCAGCCAGGGGCTACTTACTGCATTTGGCTGGGTAAAGTAACACAGGCTACGAAGAAAGACATGATCCAGAAGAAGTGCAGAAGTGCTCAGATTTCAGAACTGGTTCAGAGAAAAAATGAAGGAATATGTAATGCAGAGGCACAATGAAAACACCGTATGACTTAGCACTGAATAATATTTGCATAGTCATAATCATGTAAATATTAGATTTAATGAAAAAGTGTGCTACAATTGGAAGAAACAGAGGGAGAAAAATAAGGTCATGGTGTAGTGAGGAAGCTATGCTTGCACCTGCTATGGCAGAAAGTCAATACACAGTGCTTACAATTAACTAAAAGACAGTGCTGACAATTAACTTAGCTAAATTAAAAATATGACTCAATATTTAAGGCAGATCTTTATACCACAATCAGACTATTGAAATTTAACTTAAATGTCAGACATTCTTAAAAGGTGGACACACTAAGCTCAAGACTTTTCTGAATACATTTGATACTTAGGAAAATCTAACAGATTTAGAAAAGCCACAAAAAGAAGTCCATACTATCAGCATGGGGTCCTCATTATAATTTAAAGTAATTAAGAGAGACATACTTTTATGTCAAACTATCAGTTTTTTAACTTTTTGACTGTTTACTTACATGGTTTGTATAGTTGCCTTTTCTTATTTCTTCTACTAAGAAAGAAAAAAGAACAAACAAACTGGTCACTTCTAATACAAATACCATAAAATAAAACTAGTTGTTAACGTCTTACTGATTACTCCTAAATAAAATGGGAACAAATTCAATTTTAAAAAATTATTTCAACAATTTATATTTAAATTATCTGGCATGATACATCTCATAAAGCAAAATATAAAAACTTTGTTTTACTTTTTGGACTAGTTTACTTTTTGTTTCTATTATATACAAATGAAAGAAACCTTGTATACAAAAGGAAAGGGCAAAAAAATGAGGCCAGATGAAAAAATTAGCTAATAAAAAAGTTGCATATATGAGCCATGATCCATTAGCATTTTCTCATTCTGCATTTACACATAGCTTACTTTTTTACCAGAATTTCAGAGCTAACAGCTCTAAGAACTACTTCCTGGCCAGGCACCTATCTCTAGATGCACCAGAATCCCAGTAAGCATTTCGAACCACACTTAGTGGTCACCTACTAATATGTCACTAAAAACAAAACAAACCAAAAAAAGAGTCTTTACACAACAGGAAAGTAACCTTTTTAAGTTTAGATTTTAAAATGAGTATATAAACTTCATTGAACATGGTGTCCGCAGCACAAAAAGTCTTTTTATTTTTCCTAAAAAAAGGTCAGAATAACAAAAGCTCCAAGAGTGACCTAGGCCATGCTTTGTTTCCTACACTGCCTCCACTTTTAAAGTTAAAAGGGCCTTGCAGGCAAACATTGCTATCACTGAACAGTGAGGGACACAGAGTGGCTTTTTTTTTTTTTTTTTAACTCCTTCCATGCTCTCTACGTGTGAGAAGCCCATGGCTCTGGAAGGAACTGGGAAAACAATTCTGATAAGGTTTGGATATTTCCCCCTCCAAATCTCATGTTAAAACGTGATCCTGAATGTTGGAGACAAGGCCTAGTGGGAAGCATTTGGGTCACGGTGGATTCCTTATGAATGGCTTGGTGCCATCCCCATGGTAATAAGCAAATTCTCATTCTGGTAGTTTAAAAGAGCGTGGCACCTTCCCTCTACCCCCGCCCCACCCTCTCACAAGTGTGGAACCACCTGCTTCCCCTTTGCCTTCCATCATGATGGTAAGCTTGCGGAGGCCCCTACCAGAAGCAAATGCTGAAGCCATGCTTGTACAGCCTGAAGATCTATGAGCCAATTAAACCTCTTTTTGTTATAAAAGACTCAGCCTTAGGTATCTCTTTATAGTAATGCATAAAGGAACACAAATTCTAGACAGAAATAACTGACTCAAGACAGGCAAAGTCTACTCAAACTACAAGAAACAAAGGTTACAAACTCCCATATTTTACTGTGCTGCATCACTTCACATATGATTATAGATCCTCACTTGTATTCTTGCTGCTTCAATCAACAGGAAAACCTGGCTGTGTATGGCTTTTTAGCAAACAAACAAGGATTTCACATAACACTGAGGAAAATAAGCAGGAGTAGGGCATGTTTAAATTTACATTACATCAAATTAAAAGGTTAATAGAAGTTTTGATTAGCATAAACTTGGATGTGATAAATGCATGTGGTCGGAGGACTGTGGAAGAGGAGGCCAGAATCACAGATTCAATCCTTGTTGATGAACAACTATTTTTCTTTTTTTAATTTGTTTAAATGGAAACCAAGGTGAAGCCTAAGTTCTATCAGTCAACTTTAAAATGTACTCTCTGGAGCAAGGGAAAAGGGACAAAGAATTATTAAATAAAGATAAATCTACAACTCCTCCATCACATGACAAATTGTGTTGATCAAAAGAGGGTAAACTGTACAAATAAAAAGTTTACATGTTTTCACTAACACAATAACAATTAAAGTATATCACATGGTAAAATAAGACAACTGAATATGTGAAAAATTGAAAAATTTAAACCAATATGAGTTTTTCTAAATACTTTCTACAATACATTTGATCAAAGAAGAAGAGTTTTCACTCTTTTTCTTGGTGGAAAAAACATGGTGTCTCACCATCTGTTCGAGATTTTCTCAGGAATATTGTGCTTGTCTCTGGATTGTCAGAAGGGGTGGACTCCAAAGCCCTACCTATAGAGGGAGAAAAGAAAAAAGATGTGATCACTTTTAACAGTTTATCAACTCATTTCTTCGACTGCTGTATTTAGGCCATTTCACTACCTCTACCTTTACTCTTATCCACTGAAATGAATGTGTAGACATAAGATGGAGCCAGGCACGATGGCCCATGTCTGTAGGGCTGAGATGGGAAAATCCCTTAAGGCTAGGTCAGGGATTTGAGGCCAGCGTGAGTAACATAGTGAGACCCTCCTAAATAAATAAATAAATAAAGAGGTAAATGTTTCCTTTGAGTTGTGTAAAATCAACTACATAGAAAAAACAAGATGGCAGTACAGTTTAAAGACAGGTCTATTTTATAGGCAAAATATATTATTTATTCTGGAGCTCAAACATTTAAAAAAAAGTAAATTTAGCATATCTGTCACTTCCATGTCACTCTGAGGACACAGAACCTTAGTTCCATTGAGTAGCTATCTTCCACAGTCATATAAGATCTCTAAGTCTTCATTTCTTCATTAGCAATATATAGGGAGAACATACACAGGCCTTTGGATTGGAAAGGGACAAATGAGACATACATAAACTGTGTTGTAATCCTAAAGAAGACAATAAAGAGCCTTTTTTGGGCTCTCATCCAACACTACCAGTCTATGAACTGGTGTGTAAAATCACTCACAGGCTTTCCTTACACCAGCAACCAGAGTATAAGTTTACACAAGTACTTACATATTTTGTGTATAAAAATATAATCAACTCACATATGTTTATTCTAAATTTTTAAACATCTTGAAAAGTGAGTATAGTCCTCCAAGTTACAAAGTCACACTCATCATGAGTCTTAATTATCCTACCTCCGAAAAAAACTAAGAGCCCAACTAAAATTTTTGTGTTTTCTTTGTTTTTTAACTTTAAGTTCTGAGAAACATGTGCAGAACGTGCAGGTCTGTTACATACCTACACATGTGCCATGGTGGTTTGCTGCACCTATAAACGCATCATCGAGATTTTAAATCCCACATGCATTAGGTATTTGTCCTAAAGCTCTCTGTCCCCTTACCCCCTGGCCCCTGAAGGGCCCCAGAGTGTGATGTTCCCCTCCCTGTGTCCATGTGATCTCATTGTTCAACTCCTACTTATGAGAGAGAACATGTGGTGTTTGCTTTTTGTTCCTGTGTTAGTTTGCTGAGGATGATGGCTTCCAGCTTCTTAAGCTTTGGTTTCTTATCTTTGAACAATATGCTATTGTCAGGAGAGGGAAGGACAAAGGGGAAGCCATGGCAACAGACACTCTTACACAGGCAAGGTCTGGCATTTTAACCTTCAATCTTTATCTTACACATTAAAAGTCTACCTTTACATTCCATGTCTTTTGAAAGTTTTGACGACGAACCATCCCTTACTTCTCTTTTAGAACAAGGTAAATAAATCTTCAGCTTAACTCGGGATTACACTGAAGGAAACTCGCTAGGGGTGCATTTTCCAGAAAACCTCCAAGAAAAGGTAGCAGGAAAAATACCAAGCGATGGAAAGGTAAGGATTCTCTAGGTCAAGATGTAACCAAACTTACCCATGTCATCATCAAATATAGACTTGGCTTCCACTTCCTTATTGGACTTTTCTTTTGGCTTTACAGTTAAGGCAGCAAAGGTATCAATGTTATCATCAAATAAATTGGATTCCAATGCTTTCTCCTTCTCTCTGGTTTTTTGAGAGGGTTTAACTTCTTCTGTAGCAAATATATCATCCTTGTTATGCCAAAAATGTAAACAAAACAATGTTAAATCAATTTTTCTTTTTAAACTTTAAACACTTCAACAAGCTGTGGAAATGCAAATGGCCAGGATGTTGTGGAACAGCATTTTTAAGGAAAAATCATAATGCAGAAAACAATCCTGGCTTCTCAGTTTTAAAAATACTTTCTCAAATGAGGGCTCAACCAACTCAAAGGAAGCATTTCAGAAACAGCATTCTGAAGACTGTGACTGTCACAAGAATCCTCTCTATGATAAAAAGAAAATAGAGTACTTACAAAAATTTACTGGGGCTAAGGGAGAAAATGACATACAGAGGCTAAAACTCAGATTCAAAGCTTTGCACCTGAAAGGCACAAATATTTAGTCACCACAGTGTATGCAATGGTCTTTCAAACAAACATTTACACAAACAAATCTGTAGTGCTGTCAGAGAAACTGGACTGTTAATGTTTTAATGTTAGTTCAGGGAACATAAGATAGGGAACACCACAAACTAAGCATTGCATCCTCCACCCACGCTCCCCTCGGCATGTTATTTGCCATTCATTTACTGGGAAGCACCACGACTCTCTGAAGATTTTCCTTAATCACCTCACTGAACATTAGTTTCCTTTCCCATCATCTTTCCCACACAACCCAGTACTGAGAACGAAAGGCTGATACCAAAGGCTGGGACTTGGCAGAGCTGAAAAGATCATCATCTTCATCATCCCCAAACAGGCTCCCAACACTTGGCTCTAACAACTAGAAGAAACAAGACTCGGGTTCAATATCCAAAAGAAAACAATTTACAAAGAGAACTAGGTGAGCTGTTGAGACAGTAGCCAATACAGTAACAAAGCCATAATGTGGAGAACCCTTTGGAACTGACCTTGGTTGCTTTAGTGCCGGCAAAAAGGTCAACATCTGGGTCATTGTCCTTTTGGAGCTTGTGGCTGAAAAGGACCTCTTCATCCTGGAAGACACCTGTGCTCTTGGGGCGGGCATCAGGATCATGGCCCTGGGAATAGGAGGGACGGTCACGTGTGATTAGAGTTCTAAGAGCTCATCTCAAGGAAGTTACACATGTAAAGATGGACACAACAAAGATGTCCCTACAGCTGTATTATGTGAGCAGAAGGCTGGCCACAGCCTAAAGAGCACTCTGTAAGGGAATGAAGCACTAACAAAATGGAACACTATGGAGCTACCAAAAATAACAGAAAATATGTTTATAAATACAAAGTTATATATATATGTTTGTATACACAAGGTTTAGCGATAATCTTTCCAGATTATATATATTATATAAACCTTGTATAGTATCTAAAATTTTTCTTAGAAAAACACTCCAGGCTGGGCACGGTGGTTCATGACTGTAATCCCAGCACTCTGGGAGGCCGAGGTGGGTGGATAATGAGGTCAAGAGATCGAGACCAACCTGGCCAACATGGTGAGACCGCATCTCTACTTAAAATACAAAAATTAGCCAGGCGTGGTGGCACGTGCCTGTGGTCCCAGCTACTGGGGAGGCCGAGGCAGAAGAATTGCTTGAACCCAGGAGGTGGAAGTTGCAGTGAGCTGAGACTGCGCCACTGCACTCCAGCCTGGGGACAGAGCAAGACTCCGTCTCAAAAAAAAAAAAAAGGAAGAAAAACAATCCGTTAGTTCCGTATTGAGAAACATTTTGGAGATTAAAAAATACACAATTGAATGAGTTCGCTCTATCTCATTCCCAAAGGGAAGAAGAGACAGCAGCTGACTCAACCACAAACTACATACGTGATCAAATATGTATCCCTCACCTGTAAGCACTGTAAGCCAAAGACCTGGCATGGTGTGACCACAAGCCTTCCCATGCCTATCTATCACTTCTGTCCTACTTTCAGACTCCAAGTGAGTCCCTTTTTGTTTACTAGATCTCTAACATTTAAAATCAACATTATTGGTCTGATAATATAATGCTCCAGACCTGATATTCTAAAATTCATCCCTATTCCTTTAGTATCACAGCCACAGACTAAAACTTAACAAAAAGGCCAGGCTTGGTGGTTCACGCCTGTAATCTCAGCACTTTGGGAGGCTGAGGTGGGCAGATCACCCTAGGCCAGGAGTTCAAGACCAGCCTGGTGAACATGGTGAAACCCCATCTCTACTAAAAATACAAAAATTAGCTGGGCATGTGGCGTGTACCTGTGGTCCCAGATACTCAGGAGGCTGAGGCAGGAGAATCCTAGAACCTGGGAGACAGAGGCTCCAGTGAGCCGAGATCACATTATTGCACTCCAGCCTGGGCAAGAGAATGAGACTCGCATCTCAAAAGAAAAAAAAAAAAGCTACCTAAAAACTGACTTCTGACAAAATAAATCACATTAACACTAAATATTATTGTTACATATAAAAATGAGTTTAGGCAGGGCGCGGTGGCTCACGCCTGTAATCCCAGCACTTTGGGAGGCCGAGGCGGGCGGATCACGAGGTCAAGAGATGGAGACCATCCTGGCCAACATGGTGAGACCCATCTCTACTAAAAATACAAAAATTAGCTGGGCATGGTGGCGCGTGCCTGCAGTCCCAGTTACTCGGGAGGCTGAGGCAGGAGAACTGCTTGAACCCGGGAGGCAGAGGTTGCAGTGAGCTGAGATTGTGCCACAGCACTCCAGCCTGGCGCCTGGCAACAGAGCAACACTCTGTCTCAAAAAACAAAAAAAAATGACTTTAACACAGTAAGTAAGGCTAAATGTTTCACAACCATGGAAAAACATTACAAAACCATACACAGTAAGAGACTGGGAGAAAATATATCAAATTAATCATATTCACTATGTGCAGCTCTCAGTAGTGCAGTCAGAGAAACTGGACTGTTAATGTTTTAATGTTAGTTCAGGGAACATAAGATAGGGCACACCACAAACTAAGCATTGCATCCTCCACCCACGCTCCCCTCGGCATGTTATTTGCCATTCATTTACTGGGAAGCACCACGACTCTCTGAAGATTTTCCTTAATCACCTCACTGAACATTAGTTTCCTTTCCCATCATCTTTCCCACACAACCCAGTACTGAGAACGAAAGGCTGATACCAAAGGCTGGGACTTGGCAGAGCTGAAAAGATCATCATCTTCATCATCCCCAAACAGGCTCCCAACACTTGGCTCTAACAACTAGAAGAAACAAGACTCGGGTTCAATATCCAAAAGAAAACAATTTACAAAGAGAACTAGGTGAGCTGTTGAGACAGTAGCCAATACAGTAACAAAGCCATAATGTGGAGAACCCTTTGGAACTGACCTTGGTTGCTTTAGTGCCGGCAAAAAGGTCAACATCTGGGTCATTGTCCTTTTGGAGCTTGTGGCTGAAAAGGACCTCTTCATCCTGGAAGACACCTGTGCTCTTGGGGCGGGCATCAGGATCATGGCCCTGGGAATAGGAGGGACGGTCACGTGTGATTAGAGTTCTAAGAGCTCATCTCAAGGAAGTTACACATGTAAAGATGGACACAACAAAGATGTCCCTACAGCTGTATTATGTGAGCAGAAGGCTGGCCACAGCCTAAAGAGCACTCTGTAAGGGAATGAAGCACTAACAAAATGGAACACTATGGAGCTATCAAAAATAACAGAAAATATGTTTATAAATACAAAGTTATATATATATGTTTGTATACACAAGGTTTAGCGATAATCTTTCCAGATTATATATACTATATAAACCTTGTATAGTATCTAAAATTTTTCTTAGAAAAACCATCCAGGCCGGGCACGGTGGTTCATGACTGTAATCCCAGCACTCTGGGAGGCCGAGGTGGGCGGATAATGAGGTTAAGAGATCGAGACCATCCTGGCCAACATGGTGAGACCGTATCTCTACTTAAAATACAAAAATTAGCCAGGCGTGGTGGCACGTGCCTGTGGTCCCAGCTACTCGGGAGGCCGAGGCAGAAGAATCGCTTGAACCCAGGAGGTGGAAGTTGCAGTGAGCTGAGACTGCTCCACTGCACTCCCGCCTGGGGACAGAGCAAGACTCCGTCTAAAAAAAAAAAAACGGAAGAAAAACAATCCGTTAGTTCCGTAATGAGAAACATTTTGGAGATTAAAAAATACACAATTGAATGAGTTCGCTCTATCTCATTCCCAAAGGGAAGAAGAGACAGCAGCTGACTCAACCACAAACTACATACGTGGTCAAATACGTATCCCTCACCAGTAAGAACTGTAAGCCAAAGACCTGGCATGGTGTGACCACAAGCCTTCCCATGCCTATCCATCACTTCTGTCCTACTTTCAGACTCCAAGTGAGTCCCTTTTTGTTTACTAGATCTCTAACATTTAAAATCAACATTATTGGTCTGATAATATAATGCTCCAGACCTGATATTCTAAAATTCATCCCTATTCCTTTAGTATCACAGCCACAGACTAAAACTTAACAAAAAGGCCAGGCTTGGTGGTTCACGCCTGTAATCTCAGCACTTTGGGAGGCTGAGGTGGGCAGATCACCCTAGGCCAGGAGTTCAAGACCAGCCTGGTGAACATGGTGAAACCCCATCTCTACTAAAAATACAAAAATTAGCTGGGCATGTGGCGTGTACCTGTGGTCCCAGATACTCAGGAGGCTGAGGCAGGAGAATCCTAGAACCTGGGAGACAGAGGCTCCAGTGAGCCGAGATCACATTATTGCACTCCAGCCTGGGCAAGAGAATGAGACTCGCATCTCAAAAGAAAAAAAAAAAAGCTACCCAAAAACTGACTTCTGACAAAATAAATCACATTAACACTAAATATTATTGTTACATATAAAAATGAGTTTAGGCAGGGCGCGGTGGCTCACGCCTGTAATCCCAGCACTTTGGGAGGCCGAGGCGGGCGGATCACGAGATCGAGAGATGGAGACCATCCTGGCCAACATGGTGAGACCCCATCTCTACTAAAAATACAAAAATTAGCTGGGCATGGTGGCGCGCACCTGTAGTCCCAGTTACTCGGGAGGCTGAGGCAGGAGAACTGCTTGAACCCGGGAGGCAGAGGTTGCAGTGAGCTGAGATTGTGCCACAGCACTCCAGCCTGGCGCCTGGCAACAGAGCAACACTCTGTCTCAAAAAACAAAAAAAAAATGACTTTAACACAGTAAGTAAGGCTAAATGTTTCACAACCATGGAAAAACATTACAAAACCATACACAGTAAGAGACTGGGAGAAAATATATCAAATTAATCATATTCACTATGTGCAGCTCTCAGTAGTGCAGTCAGAGAAACTGGACTGTTAATGTTTTAATGTTAGTTCAGGGAACATAAGATAGGGCACACCACAAACTAAGCATTGCATCCTCCACCCACGCTCCCCTCGGCATGTTATTTGCCATTCATTTACTGGGAAGCACCACGACTCTCTGAAGATTTTCCTTAATCACCTCACTGAACATTAGTTTCCTTTCCCATCATCTTTCCCACACAACCCAGTACTGAGAACGAAAGGCTGATACCAAAGGCTGGGACTTGGCAGAGCTGAAAAGATCATCATCTTCATCATCCCCAAACAGGCTCCCAACACTTGGCTCTAACAACTAGAAGAAACAAGACTCGGGTTCAATATCCAGAAGAAAACAATTTACAAAGAGAACTAGGTGAGCTGTTGAGACAGTAGCCAATACAGTAACAAAGCCATAATGTGGAGAACCCTTTGGAACTGACCTTGGTTACTTTAGTGCCGGCAAAAAGGTCAACATCTGGGTCATTGTCCTTTTGGAGCTTGTGGCTGAAAAGGACCTCTTCATCCTGGAAGACACCTGTGCTCTTGGGGCGGACATCAGCATCATGGCCCTGGGAATAGGAGGGACGGTTACGTGTGATTAGAGTTCTAAGAGCTCATCTCAAGGAAGTTACACATGTAAAGATGGACACAACAAAGATGTCCCTACCGCTGTATTATGTGAGCAGAAGGCTGGCCACAGCCTAAAGAGCACTCTGTAAGGGAATGAAGCACTAACAAAATGGAACACTATGGAGCTACCAAAAATAACAGAAAATATATTTATAAATACAAAGTTATATATATATGTTTGTATACACTAGGTTTAGCGATAATCTTTCCAGATTATATATACTATATAAACCTTGTATAGTATCTAAAATTTTTTTTAGAAAAACAATCCAGGCCGGTCACGGTGGTTCATGACTGTAATCCCAGCACTCTGGGAGGCCGAGGTGGGCGGATAATGAGGTCAAGAGATCGAGACCATCCTGGCCAACATGGTGAGACCGCATCTCTACTTAAAATACAAAAATTAGCCAGGCGTGGTGGCACGTGCCTGTGGTCCCAGCTACTCGGGAGGCCGAGGCAGAAGAATCGCTTGAACCCAGGAGGTGGAAGTTGCAGTGAGCTGAGACTGCGCCACTGCACTCCAGCCTGGCGCCTGGCAACAGAGCAACACTCTGTCTCAAAAAACAAAAAAAAATGACTTTAACACAGTAAGTAAGGCTAAATGTTTCACAACCATGGAAAAACATTACAAAACCATACACAGTAAGAGACTGGGAGAAAATATATCAAATTAATCATATTCACTATGTGCAGCTCTCAGTAGTGCAGTCAGAGAAACTGGACTGTTAATGTTTTAATGTTAGTTCAGGGAACATAAGATAGGGCACACCACAAACTAAGCATTGCATCCTCCACCCACGCTCCCCTCGGCATGTTATTTGCCATTCATTTACTGGGAAGCACCACGACTCTCTGAAGATTTTCCTTAATCACCTCACTGAACATTAGTTTCCTTTCCCATCATCTTTCCCACACAACCCAGTACTGAGAACGAAAGGCTGATACCAAAGGCTGGGACTTGGCAGAGCTGAAAAGATCATCATCTTCATCATCCCCAAACAGGCTCCCAACACTTGGCTCTAACAACTAGAAGAAACAAGACTCGGGTTCAATATCCAAAAGAAAACAATTTACAAAGAGAACTAGGTGAGCTGTTGAGACAGTAGCCAATACAGTAACAAAGCCATAATGTGGAGAACCCTTTGGAACTGACCTTGGTTGCTTTAGTGCCGGCAAAAAGGTCAACATCTGGGTCATTGTCCTTCTGGAGCTTGTGGCTGAAAAGGAGCTCTTCATCCTGGAAGACACCTGTGCTCTTGGGGCGGGCATCAGGATCATGGCCCTGGGAATAGGAGGGACGGTCACGTGTGATTAGAGTTCTAAGAGCTCATCTCAAGGAAGTTACACATGTAAAGATGGACACAACAAAGATGTCCCTACAGCTGTATTATGTGAGCAGAAGGCTGGCCACAGCCTAAAGAGCACTCTGTAAGGGAATGAAGCACTAACAAAATGGAACACTATGGAGCTATCAAAAATAACAGAAAATATGTTTATAAATACAAAGTTATATATATATGTTTGTATACACAAGGTTTAGCGATAATCTTTCCAGATTATATATACTATATAAACCTTGTATAGTATCTAAAATTTTTCTTAGAAAAACCATCCAGGCCGGGCACGGTGGTTCATGACTGTAATCCCAGCACTCTGGGAGGCCGAGGTGGGTGGATAATGAGGTCAAGAGATCGAGACCATCCTGGCCAACATGGTGAGACCGCATCTCTACTTAAAATACAAAAATTAGCCAGGCGTGGTGGCACGTGCCTGTGGTCCCAGCTACTCGGGAGGCCGAGGCAGAAGAATCGCTTGAACCCAGGAGGCGGAAGTTGCAGTGAGCTGAGACTGCGCCACTGCACTCCCGCCTGGGGACAGAGCAAGACTCCGTCTCAGGAAAAACAGAAAGAAAGAAAAACAATCCATTAGTTCCATAATGAGAAACATTTTGGAGATTAAAAAATACACAATTGAATGAGTTCGCTCTATCTCATTCCCAAAGGGAAGAAGAGACAGCAGCTGACTCAACCACAAACTACATACGTGGTCAAATACGTATCCCTCACCTGTAAGCACTGTAAGCCAAAGACCTGGCATGGTGTGACCACAAGCCTTCCCATGCCTATCCATCACTTCTGTCCTACTTTCAGACTCCAAGTGAGTCCCTTTTTGTTTACTAGATCTCTAACATTTAAAATCAACATTATTGGTCTGATAATATAATGCTCCAGACCTGATATTCTAAAATTCATCCCTATTCCTTTAGTATCACAGCCACAGACTAAAACTTAACAAAAAGGCCAGGCTTGGTGGTTCACGCCTGTAATCTCAGCACTTTGGGAGGCTGAGGTGGGCAGATCACCCTAGGCCAGGAGTTCAAGACCAGCCTGGTGAACATGGTGAAACCCCATCTCTACTAAAAATACAAAAATTAGCTGGGCATGTGGCGTGTACCTGTGGTCCCAGATACTCAGGAGGCTGAGGCAGGAGAATCCTAGAACCTGGGAGACAGAGGCTCCAGTGAGCCGAGATCACATTATTGCACTCCAGCCTGGGCAAGAGAATGAGACTCACATCTCAAAAGAAAAAAAAAAAGCTACCTAAAAACTGACTTCTGACAAAATAAATCACATTAACACTAAATATTATTGTTACATATAAAAATGAGTTTAGGCAGGGCGCGGTGGCTCACGCCTGTAATCCCAGCACTTTGGGAGGCCGAGGCGGGCGGATCACGAGGTCGAGAGATGGAGACCATCCTGGCCAACATGGTGAGACCCCATCTCTACTAAAAATAGAAAAATTAGCTGGGCATGGTGGCGTGCACAAACCCGGGAGGTAGAGGTTGCAGTGAGCCTAGGTCTCATCACTGCACTCCGGCCTAGTGACAGAGTGAGACTTCTTCTCAAAAAAAAAAAAAAAAAGTAAAAGGATGCTAACTAGCATCCCCTTAAAACTGTTTTTTTTTTTGTTGTTGTTGTTGTTTTGAGACAGAGTCTTGCTCTTTTGCCAGGCCGGAGTGCAGTGGCATGATCTTGGCTCACTGCAACTTCCGTCTCCCAGATTCAAGCGATTCTCCTGCCTCAGCCTCCTGAGTAGCTGCGACTACAGGTGTGCGCCACCACACCTGGCTAATTTTTTGTATTTCAGTACAGATGTGGTTTCACCATGGCCAGCATGGTCTCAATATCCTGACCTCATGATCTGCCTGCCTCAGCCTCCCATAGTGCTGGGATTACAGGCGTGAGCCACCATGCCCAGCCTAAAACTGACATTTAAATTCAAGTACAGTTGGGGACCAAAGGAGAACCAAGGGTAACAGGAACGCTGCACAGAAGAGAACAAGTTAGAAAGGCAATGATGCCATGACATGACAGTAACTGCAGAGACAGTGGCAGGCACACCGCAGTGTACATGTGTCCTGTAGAAGGACCAGGAGGAAAGGCCCTGCAGAGGCTTCCTGCACTGTGGGGACACAGACTCCTTGTCTGTGTTTTCAAATCTGTCTACAAATGTGCCATTTATTTTCTGTGGTCAAAAAACTTAAGGGATTGTGTGTGTTTAAAACAACACATGAGAGACAAATGTATTCAAGTATACGAGAGAAAAAGGTCCACCTTTTCAGACTCGGCCACATCAGTTCTCCCAAATTCTGATGATTCCTTGGCACTCTCAACCTTCTTTTCCACAGGCTTCCCTCCAAGTGGTGCCTCCTTCTCTTCTTCATTGCTAAACAGCAAAGGTGGTGCCTCAGAGACGATCTCTTTTTTCTACCAAAAGAAGAGCACACAACATCCACAACAATAAAAAAGTGTGTCTGACCAGCATGGCCATATTCAGAACAAGCCCAAACCATCCTCTTAGGGCTTCAGCTAAATGTGGTGGTGGAAGAGAAGACAGGATAGTGAAGACGGCACCAAAAGGGAGAAGCAACAAATATCACCACCCGGGACTTATGGACAGGGTACTTCATGCATCACCTGCATCGGTCTACTTGTGTCTGTCAACCCCTACGCCTCCCTCACTCAGATCCTTACCTCTGCCATCAGATGAATATGAGTCTCTCTGTCTGTCTCACTCCTGTGATATTTCAACTAGAAGACATCATCCAGAGTTGTCTTGATAAAACAAAACACCTAGATCATGTCCTCTCCCACCCGAAACCTGCACTCCTTGAAGCAAATGACACTCAGCAGACACCCCATTCTTCCCTCTACTCATGTGCTAGCTATTCCTTAAAGTCACTGCAAACTTTCAAACTTCCATACCACACTGCCCTCGATGTCCGTAGGAGCAAATCTTCCTCATCTTTCAAGCCCTGCTCAGATGTCACCCACGGTCTTTCTGTTCCCATCAGTTGCTTTGTTGAATAAGCATAGTATTTCTCTCTCCACCTGACCCTTCCTTGACTTTCTTCCTAACTAACAGCTAGCACACATCTGTTTATCCGTTCATCTGAAAGGACTACACACTGTATTTCCGTGGCCAGTCCCAGCGTTTTACACCAACTGAGTGCCCAATACAAGTCTGCAAGCACTTGAGCCCATTTCTCATCTCATCTTATCAGGGAGGCAGGGATTTGAGGGACTAGGAAACTGAGGTTCATGACCTGGAATTCACGGCATCTTTGGGGCAAGTGACTTATCAACAAGTTCTTGAGAAAAAAACTAAAGCTCTACTGTAGTATAGTATAGATACAAATCTTACCATATGACACGAGAAAGTGTGCTTTGAGGCAATGCCTAAATCAAGTTAGGAAGGCAGATTTGGGAAACTAAGGAAGGGCATTGCTGATCATGATTTTAAAATGTGATGAAGGAAGAATGAACTGAGCAAGGGGATTTTCAGTTATTGTCAGGAAGAGATCATTAAAGTGCAAAACCATTTGAACTGGAAGATCATGAAGAATTTCAGAAGAGATGAGGCAACACGGAAGTGATTAAAGGAAAAGGCTTTTGTGGAACACGCTGCACTCACTGAAAACTACATAAAAATTCAATACAACTAGTTGATAAGGGAGATAGAGAGACTTAAGTACGGCAAATCATATTCTTCCTTCTTATATAACTAAGGTCCTAAACCACAGAAAATGCTACCCAAAATACTAGTTTTAATTTTCTTGAAAACAAGCTAACTCCTCATCCTTGTCATGAAGTTTATTTTCTGTTTTTCTTTTTTTTGAGACGGAGTCTCGCCCTGATCCCCAGGCTGGAGTGCAGTGGCACAATCTCGGCTCATTGCAACCTCCATCTCCCAGGTTCAAGCAATTCTGCTGCCTCAGCCTCCCTGGTAGCTGGGATTACAGGCGTGCATCACCACACCCAGCTAATTTTTGTATTTTTAGTAGAGATGGAGTATCACTATGTTGACCAGTCTGATCTCACATTCCTGACCTCAGGTGATCCATCTGCCTCAGCCTCAGAAAGTGCTGGGATTACAGGCGTGAGCCACCATGCCTGACTAAATTTACTTTCTTGATAGGTATCAGAAAATAAGGAAAGTATGAAGAAAAAAAAATGTAATGGTCTAAAATGGCTGCATCTTGGCCATATGGATAACAGAAACTGGGCCTATGAATGAAAGCTGAACCTCACCTGCAAGGCCAGAGCCTGTCAAATACCTCCCTGACATGTACCGATTACAACCTGCCTATAGGATGAAACACAAAGGCAGCACAGAATCAGCCATCCCTCTCCTGACCCTGAGTCCCCCTAAGTACTCATTAGGGTAAAAGGCTAATGAGTAAAATACGTTAACCACATATTTACTTTATCTTATATACAGTGTCACTGAGCACCAATCAGAACTGCTGAGGATGTCACCTTTGTTTCACTGCCCACTTCTTCCATTTTCTATGTAACAGAAATGTAGACATGCCATGTCTCGTGTGGCCCACTCCGGGACACGTTCTTAGTTTGTGCAGATCTCATTCCTGGGCTAGCAGATCACAAATTTGGCTCAGAACAAAACTCATATTACATTTCTTTAAGTTCTCCTGCTTCTTGTTTAATCTTTTGGTCAACATAGGATTATAACTAAGTCACACTTAACTTACACTAAAATATCTCTAAAAAAAATCTTTTATTTACTGTTGTCTAAGATGATTATGTTTCACAAATAATCAAAAATGTGCAGACTATTCAGCTACTTAACTTGTGTGTCTTGACCTCTTGTTTTATTTAATAATCAAAATTACCATAGGTTGAAAGAAGTTTTACAGTTCCAGAGCCTGCAAAATTTATTGCTCATTTATCCCTCCAGTATAGGTTATTTATAATTTACAAAGAAAAACCAATCAGTTAATTTTGAAACTTTCCATTTTTTTCCTTTTTTAATCGGCAGTCACAGATGTTGGCACTGCCGACTGCAAATCCACTTAGTAACTTCATAGTCTTACCTCCGGCTTCCGTGTTCTTTCTCTGTCAAGGAGCTGAAGAGGCAAATCCGCGTGGTCTTGTGCCAAAGTGCAAAGATCAAAGTAGTATTTGCTGTAAATGCTGCCAGGAACTTGGATATTATAATCAATTAGCTTCAAGAACTGCCTTTCCAACTCATTCCTGGGGAAGGAGAAACACAACAAAACCAACACAGGACCATGTTAGTTCACCGGGCCAGCTTCAAAAACAATATTCTCATGTAAGAAATGTGGTAAAGCCATCCCGTGCTCTAGTTTATTAGAACGCATGAAAGAACTCACACTGGACAGAATGCTTTCGATCGAAGAAATAACAAGAAAGCATGCAACTTTCCCAGCTCTCTTTGAAAATAGAAAAAACTTGTATTGGAAAAAAACATGGATATAAAAAGTGTGTTAATACACTTGATTTTCTATTTCTGTGAAGAATGTCATTGTTTTTGCAGACTTGTGGAGGTACCACGTTGGTGGTCTCGGATAAAACCTGGAGGAATTCTCTGTATTAGCAGACAGGCTCCCTTCTTCCCTTACTTTCCCACAAATGAAGTCTGTCTCTCTGTGCTAGGCTGCCTGGAGCTGGGAGAGGAGCGATACAAGCACTCCTGTGGCCACGACCTCTGGAACAGCACTAGGTCTGTCCAGACGGCACTAGGTCTGAAGTCAGCACAGCATTGTGACTGCACAAGGCCCACTGTAACATCTACCTGCTGCCACTTATGTCACTCAAGGCCCCGGGGCTCTACAATTAGCAGGTAGTGAAGCTAGCCAGGCTTCTGTCCTTCCCTTAAGTGCAGTAAGTTGCCCTGGTCCCTATGTGATAACCTGCTTGTCGTTGGCTTAAACCGACTCTCTCTTTCTTAGCTGAGAGCTGTTCAGGCTTCATGTTAGCTTCTTGAGCCAGAGAGACTCCACCTTCGTGTCTTCATTTTAGTTATTCCCCTCATTAAGTAAGTAAATGCAGTATGTAGCTGGGGCAGGATGACACTGGGCACATCCCGGAGTGCATCTGCTGATAAGCGCCTGAGTTAAGCAGTTCCAGCAGAGCCTGGGAATGCAGTTGCTGTTGAGTACCCAGAGCCCCCCTATGTATAAATTGGATGTCTTTTTATGACAGCTCTAGCCCTCGCACCTGGTACTGTTTTATTTCTCACGTACCAGTTTATCTTTTAACTTTTTTGCTTACTCTGCTTCTGTGAAAAAATTGCTTCAGCTAGGTTCCCCCCTCCCTTTTCAAACTAGGGTATAAGAAACCCCTTAACTCTTTCTTGAGGGCCGAGAGAATTTTGGGTGTTAGCCACCTCTTGGTCACTGGCTAAAATAAAGGACTCATAATTCAACCTCAGAGTGTGGCTCATTCCTTGACTCACTTGGGTATAACACCTGGATGGGTTCAAAGGTGCTGCCTGGGAGCCTAGGCTGGAGTCATAAACCTTAGACATCTACCTGGTGTCCTGTTCTACCATGGCTGGAGCTGGCACTGAATCCACCAGGCAAATCCCTTCCCGCTCTTCCTTCCCTTTTCCCTAGGCAGAGTAGCCAGTCCCCACGCACATCATTGCAGTCCCATGGAGCTTAGTGCCAGGTCACCACAGATGTTCACTTAATAATACCCCACGGATGTTCACTTAATAATACCCCAAGGTATTAATCAGCTTGTGAGTGCAGCCTTCCCTGGAACTCATTCTTCAGGGCTGTGGGCTCCCCTCTGGACCAGGGTAGGTCCAGAGATGCCATCCAAGAGCCAAGGCCTGAATCGTGGACTCCTACAGCTCACCTGGTGCTCCGCTGACTGTAGCTGAGCTGGTATCTAAGCTCAAGGAAACTCCTCTTTACTCTTCCCTCAGCATTTATCAAGCAGAGGGAGTCTCTCCTTGGAGCCACCGCAGCTGACCCAGCACATCTCTGTCTCACTCCAGGCCCATGGCATGTACTACCTGGTCATCACTGATGATGCTTCAGGGCCCAAGGGCTCTTTCATCAGAAAGAGATGAATCCTGCCATTACTGAGTCCTAGCAGGTTCCCTTCTGGCCCAGAGTTTGTCTAGAGATGCTATCCCAAAGCTGGGACCTCAGATGGGGGTTTCGTGACTCTGACCAGTGCCCTCTCCCACTGTGGCTGAGCTAGTATCCGAGTTGCAAGACAAAGTTCTCTTTCCTCCCCTCAAGCTGACAAAAGAAATCTTTGTCAGAGCTGTGAGCTGCACTGTCAAGGGTTGAAGGAGGGGTGAGCAAACACTCCCTAGCTGCCCCAGCTGCTGTCTCCCAGGGTCACATGCCCCTCCTGACACACTGGTTCCAAGCGCAGCACGGCACTTGAACTTGCCTAAGAGTTGCAGTCCTTGTGACCTAGACAGGCTTTCAGGTTTATTAAGGACCCCAGAGTATTTTATCCCACAGCAGCCAGGCTTTCACAACTCAAGTTCCATCCACTGGGATGAACAACTCCCCTATGGCTGGGGCGAGTCTAAATGTTTTTTTTTTTCGGTGGGTGGGCATTGGGTGAGTTCAGCCTTGTGCTTTCTGCTATGACGAGGGAGCACTGAGTTCAGGAAAAGTCCCACAGCTGCTGTGCTCTCCCTGCCCCAAGCATGTAGCCTCTCTCCTTGCCACAGGTTCACAGGGTGGCATCGGCAATACAAGACTGTCTTTTCTACACTGTTCAGTGCCTCTTTCAGTGATATGAAGTTAAACCCAAGTACTACGATCACTTACCTGATTTTTAGTTCTTATGAAGGTGCTTTTTTATTTAGACAGTTGCTAAATTTGTTATTCCTATGGGGAGCACAATTGGCACAGATTTCTATTCAGCCATCAGGCTCCACCTCTGTGACTGCATACATTCTGAATGACAGTCTTATCTGGAGTAATAGGCAAATGTGAAAAAAAAGAAAACCAAAAAGCCAAAACCTCTTGCCGGTGCCTGTCATAATCTTGATCTTCATATGCTGCTGAATGTCATCAAGAGGTGTTTTTTTCAGATTTTTCTAAGTGTCACCCACAAAGCCATTCTCTCTGTCTAGTGGACACTGTGAGAGCCTCTGCTGGAAATGCCTCCCTGGCTCACCCTGCCAACTAGCTCCAAGGCCCTTCCCTTTACAGCACTCAGGAGGCCAGAGTGGAAGAAAGACCCATGAAGCTCTTCTTTCAGTGTCATGTTGGTGCCAACCCCATGACTCAGCAAGATTTCTTGCACTCTCATGGATAACTTGCCCCCCCCACCCCCGCAAATGCTGCTGTGGTTACACGAGTGCCCTGGGAACCTCCTGAGTGTGGCGAGCATTGGGTGATGCTCCAGCAATGTTTCTCAGACTGCCTGAGGGGAACACTGGAACTTCTAACTCATCAGCCCAATGATGCGACACTCTGAAGAGGGAGGGGACGGGGCACAGGGATCTGTGGCTATTCTGTATCTCAAGGTTTCTATAAAACAGATCTTCGGATAAAAGCAGGGAGAACACCAGCAAAAGCAAGTACACAATGTATGACTCAGGGTGAAGCTACACATTTTCCCCGGTCCACAGGCCCCAGACCTGTCAATGGCCAAACAATGATTTCAAAGGCCAGACATGTGCTCCTTACAGAGAGACTGGAACTTGCAGACAGCTTGTAAAAAGCCATAAGGATATTTACTGTACTATTATTTTCTGGTAGTACACTGGTAAAATGTTTGCCAAAAATATCCACAGAAAAATATTTTTCAATTTATGAGCAGATTATTACAATAACAATTTACCAAGACCTACCAATGAGCAATGAAAATATGAACAGTTGTTCTAAAATGTGATGTTTATGCCCATTTCCATTATCAGTACAATGTAAACTTTAAAAATAGTTCTTAAAGTGTTAAGTTTACGGGACCAAAAAGTCTTGAGAAATGATTAGAAAGTTCACAAAGACAGCTGGGCATAGTTGCTCATGCCTGTAATCCCAGCACTTTGGGAGGCCAAGCAAGGCAGGTGGATCACCTGAGGCCAGGAGTTTGAGACCAGCCTGGCCAACATGGTGAGACCCCGTCTCTACTAGAAATACAAAAAATTAGCTGGATGTGGTGGTGGATGCCTGTAATCCCAGCTACTCGGGAGGTTGAACCGCTTGAATCTGGGAGGCGGAGGTTGCAGCGAGCCGAGATCATGCCATTGCACCACAGCCTGGACAACAAGAATGAAACTCCATCTTAAAAAAAAAAAAAAAAAGAAAGAAAGAAAGAAAGGAAAGAAAGTTCACAAAAACCATACAAACTCACATTTCTTCAACTGCAACACTGTCAAAGTTCTCATTCCACACAGCTTCATCATTCCAAGCCTTGGCGGCAATAAGAACGGCTCCCATGACAATCCTCCTCCAGTTGGTTGGACAAATGTCGATACAAACGTAACTCACGAGTCTCTCTACGTAAATCTGCAAAACATAGCAAACACTGGCCTTTGACTTAGCTCCGTTTAAGTGCTGTGATAAGAACTCTTACGAATGACAGATTCCTTGTGGTCTTGACCAGAAAGTAAGTGCCTTTTATTCTTACGTTCTACAGAGACTTGATCAGGCCAGGCAAGTGGCCATATCACAATCATAGGTCAGATACTTCTGCTACTTACTCTGCCCAGAGAAATTTACAGCCCAATTTTGGTCACAAGAATGACTGTACGTCTCAGCCAAGGGCATCATAGAAAGAGGCAGTGTCGTCACCTTCACACTCATAAGAGAGAGCACACACACACATGCTCAGTGTGGATTAAAGTTGTTCAATATATCCTCAAGTGCCTATCACATAGAATATCTCACATCTAGCTAGTAGGCAGATGGGAATTTTACAAGTATGTCAAACTTGAATATGTAAAACCTATGTGATAGCAAATATTAACCTCCTTATCACAAAAACTCACCCTTCTGGGGCACTAGCTTGAAAAACTGCTGGTCAAGAGAGCCTCCCAGTGGCTGCTGTGCAGAGCAGCATGGCGGACGCAAGTCTGTGGGGTTGTAAAACTTTCCACATATGCAATTGCTCACTTGATAAGAAACACACATGTACAAAGGAGAGTCCTTCCCACAGCCCCTATTTTTCACATCTTCATGATCACTTCATACAAATTTCTTATGTCTTACATCATGTGCAACTTAAACAATTCTGTTGGTTTTAAAGTGGAAAAAGCTGCCAATCTCAGTATCCCTGGGATTCCTCTAAACCTGCTGCCCAGCAGTTTGTGAGACAATTTCATGAATTACTTTACATCTATCAAACATCGGTCCCACAAAGAATTGGGCAAAGTGAACAGCTGAGTAAAGATTAAAGGTGAGCTGTGAGGTGTTGTTACCTCAGAGGGTGCTCTGCGGAACAGTATGTCTGTGAGCTACTTGAACCCTTTACATCTTAACAAATGGATGAAACTTTATTTATTTATTTTTTAAAAACAGGTGAGTTTATTTCTTGTATGCAGGTTATCCAATTGGAAAACATTGCCAGATCTGAGCTGCCAAACTCAAGTATGTTTTCAAAAACAAATGGCTATTGAACATGACATGTTTCAAAGATTCTGCTCCCTTTCTCCCAAACTGCGCTCTCAAGTATTTCAAGAATGAATCTCCCTCCCTGGGTTCAACTGCACAGGATTCAGAGAGCACTGAAACATGGCAAGGCTTCAACTTCCCATCCCCTTTCCTGCTGAGCCGCTGAGCTGCTGACACTCATCCATGCCACAAGCCCTTCTAGGTGAGTTTGAGAAAAACTCTTTATTCCCACTGATGTCAACTCTTCCCTCAGCGCAGTTGACCCCATCTCACTTTTGCAGAATACTCTTCCCACAGTCACCTCTTTCTGAAGATTTTCTTCCTCTCTACCAGAGACTTCTCCCAAATGGTGTTTCCTTTGTCCCCATTCCACGCCTCACTGCTCTCCAACTATGTCCTCTCACTGGTGTGCACAACACCATAACCTCATGCCAGTTCATCTTCCAACTCGCCTTCACCTACGCTGCCTGCCCTGACATGACTCTCCCAAGGTTCGTTTTGCCAATAGGCTCTTATTTCTGGTGCCTTCACACTGACAAACTGGAGCTCCTCATACATTTCCATTTGCCTAGATGCTGGGGCCAAACACCTGCATTTCACTTCCCCTGCTCCAATCCGTGTGCAATGCCTGTTACGTCTACCTTCACTGGTAGTCTGCCTCGTTTCATGGTGAACCACAGTCTGTCAATGCTCACCTGTACTACCCTAGAGATTTCTTAACGCTCTTCTCTGCCTCCAGTCTGCCTCCCAGCTATGGCCTACTGTCCCCAAAGCAGCCGGCATAGCCTCTTCATTTAGAGCGTGGCACTCCCCTGCCTAAGATCTACCACGAGTTTCCCATCAAACTGGAGCAAAACCTTAACTTCTTCCTATGGCCTGCAAGCCAAAAGGCCCCGTGAGCTATGGCACTGCCCGTGGTACCTCATCTCTACTGTTTCCCTCATTCTTAACTCTGACCATGCTGGTCACCTTGCTGTTTGTTCCTCAAACACACACGAAACATGTTTCTGTCTGTCTTGGCAGTCATCCTGCTTCCTGTAATGTCAGCACTCTTTCTCGTCATACATTTAGTTGGGGTCAGCTCTCTAGAGAGGCTCTTCTTACCATTCTACCTCAAATAGCCCCCAATCACTCTGTGTCCCTTTATCCTGCTTTCTCTTTCTGCTGTTTCATACTACCTAAAAAGATACTTAAGTTCAATCCACCTAGAACACAAGCTCATAAAAACAAGAACTGTGTTCCACCTGTCCTCTCCTCTACCCCAGCACTTAGAAGAGCAGCACAGAGTCAGCATCCAGTGAGTGTTCACGAATTAAGTCACCGCTTGGCAGCACTCAGCACTGTGACCACAGCCTCTCCTATCTTGAATTCTTTCTCCTTTTATTATCCTCTTCTGCTTTTCCTCCTCCCACTCTAGTAGCCATTCTTCTGGGGGCTTGTCCCTTAAATCATAACAGACCTTACTGACCCATCTGCTGTCCGCTTTATCTGTTTTTGAGACAGGGTCTCACTCTGTTGCCCAGGCTGGAGTACAGTGGCATAAATACAGGTCACTGCAGCCTCCACCTCCTGGGCTCAAGTGATCTTCCTGCTTCAGCCTACCATGGACCTGAGGCCACAGGCATGTGCTACCATGTCCAGTTAATTTCTTGATTTTTTTTTTTTTTTTTTTGGGTAGAAATGGGTCTCACTTTACTGCCCAGTCTGGTCTTGAACTCCCACAGTCGAGCAATTCTTTCAACTTGGCCTCCCAAAATGCTGGGATTATAGGCATGAGATACTGTACCTGGCCTTACTTTTTCTTCTCTTAAAATACAGGGTCTCATCCTTTGGACAAGGCTGGACTTAAACTGCTGGACTAAAGTAATTCCCTCAACTTAGCCTCCCAAATAGCTAGGACTAAAGGCATGAAACCACCAGGCCTGGCTTGTCCAGTTTCATTCTACACACTCATCATCCAAGGAACAATGAATTTAGGGCAGCAGCTCGCAATCACAGCAAGCATCAGAACTGCCTGGGGATATAGCCTGGGACTCAGCTTAGACCTATACTGGCATCTGTTCCTGCCCATCAACTGGATGGTTTTGTTACCACTCCCCATTCCAAGTCCTCCACATGCCCTGGATGTGTGTGCACTGTGTATGCATGCGTGCACTGAAGTGTGGGGGGAGAAATCAGAAATCCGTCCTGCTGTCTTTAATAGCAATTGTTCTGCAATTAGAAAAGCAATTGAGACATTCTAAGCCAAAACGATGATTCAACTCAATGTGTATATTTGCTTTCATAAGTTTCTCTTAACATTCTGAGATAATTTCAGAAACTTACTGTTATTTAAAAACATGACCATACCACCCTGTTTACAAGACAAATTGCTAACGATGCTTTATAAAAAGAAAATATCTTACCAGACTCACGATTGCCAATTCAGCTGTTAGCCTTAGAGCTTTAGACAGAGCTCTAACAAATCCGAAAATCACTTTGTATTCAGGATCATACTTCAAGTAGTCCTCCGGAAGCTGTTCTTGCTGAAAGAAGAAAGGATGCAATCTAAGTATCCATTGAAAAAAAAATCTGAAGTGCTCTTAAGACAGCAGTGTTCACATTGGTGCCCATGTATCACTTACAATCATTCTGACTGGTGAGATGTCTTTCAGTTTTTATAATATGAGCAGTAGGATCTTAAAATACCGTAATGATTTAATACTCACCAACATTCACTTAAAAATAGCATGAGCTTATTAAGCTCAGAAAACGTTTGTTCTTTTTTGCTGTTTCCCCCACATGATTCTATCCAAATGTAAGCTACTCTTAGGTTTTAATGTCTTACTGACCATCTGCCATTCTGCTCTGCAATAAAACTTTGAGAAAATAGTTTCCTGTAACCATGAGACTCTAAGCCTATGCTGTTAAATACAATAATCACTAGCCACATGTGGCTATTATGTACCTGAGGAAGTGCATTTTTAAATTTTTACACCATGTAAAATTGATTAAGACTTAATTTTTTTAACTCTCTTCATAAAAATGCTTCTGTTAAAAGTATTTACATATTCTTACATTGCTTGATGCTACTGACAATTATCTTTCCAAAAGATAGATTTTGTGTTACTTGGACAGTATATTTACTCACACTAGCCCACTAATTAAACAGAGCTGCAGATCAGATCTTATTCCAGCATGTTCTTTTTATAACACTTTTGAAATAAGATGACTAGATGTAACATGAAATGGGGATCGAGACTTAAAGAAAGATGCCTTTGACTTTGGCATGAAACCGATAAAAGTCTCTGATGAAAATACAACCTCAACAAAAGTGACACTTGCTGGGCCAGGCACAGTGGCTCATGCCTGTAATCCTAGCACTTTGGGAGGCCAAGGTCAGGAATTTGAAACCAGCCTGTCCAACATGGTGAAACCCCATCTCTACCCAAAATACAAAATTAGCCAGGCATGGTGGCCGGCACCTGTAATCCCAGCTACTTGGGAGTCTGACGCAGGAGAATTGCTTGAACCTGGTAGGCGGAGGCTGCAGTAAGCCAAGATGGCACCGTTGCACTCCAGCCTAGACAAGAGCAAAACTCCGTCTCAAAAAAAAAAAAAAAAGGTGACACTTACTGTAAATGGATGTAACGCTTCATCAAATATGTCCAAAGATCTATCGGCATCTCTATAAAATAAGAATGTGCATTACTTCAAAAATTGTTAGTATCTTAGTATAATATCTGTTTTGTAAAAGAATGCCTCCTATGTGCTTTGGTGTTTCCTGCACCAAAGCAAACAGTTTTTACAAATTATTCTCCTGGATCCTGACCTGCAGAGGTTTTCCTGACCTCTTCTTACTCAGCACATCATGTCCTGTACCGGAAAGTCTTTTATATGATAACCAGTCAGAACTGCCTATAAGAACGGACCCTCCCTAACAGGCAATGGCAATAAACCAAACATATTTTCACTCTTCTAACCACACACTGAAACACGAGAACATTTTACAAAGCAGTGGTGGTGGCAATAAACTCCTTAGAACTTTAATAAATGTCAATGTGATTCAGATTGCTAGCTTCCTTTCTCTTTAGTTCTCTTTAGTACACTCTCATGATGTATTTATTTATTTTCAGTAGTTTGAATTAAAAACTCATCTTCCTTTTTATTTTAAAGGAATCCAGTCTTTGATGAACTTTAAACTTCGTAAAACTTAATACATTGTGCCTGTGTGATAAACCAGTGGTTCACCAAATATGCTCCATGGACCTCTGGGGATCCCCAAGAACCCTTTTCCAGAAGGCCTAAGAGGTCAACACTGTTCTGATAACCATACTAATTCAACCTGAGAAAGCTGATAAAAGAAAAATGAAAACATTTTTTAAAATTGTAAAGATATTGCCTGCTTTTTCATAGACACTTGCCATAATTGTATAAAAGCAAAATTGGGCAAAACTGTTGGTTTCTCAGCATAAATCAAGGCAGTCGTACAAAATTACACCAGTAGGCATTCTATTCTTTACTGTCCCTTACATTTAAAAAAGACAGCCTGAGTTACTTAAGAATGTCTTTAATGAAGCAGTAAAAATGGTGTTATTAAATCTTGACATTTCTCTTTAGTATTCTGAATAAGTGGAAAGTTAACAAGAAGCACTTCTGTTGACTGCAGTATGGTTGTTAAAAAAAAAAAAAGATTTAACTGTGAACTGAACAATCACTTTTTTCATAGAACATCAGTTTTATTTGAAAGTACAACTGGGTCAGTGCAGTGGCTCATGCCTGTAAAATCCCAGCAGTTTGGGAGGTTAGCACTGCAGCTAAACTCCTTCAGGAGTTCAAGACCAGCCTGGGCAACATGGCAAAACCCTGTCTCTACCAAAGTCACACACACACACAAAATAGCCAGGTGTGGTGCCACACACCTGTGGTCTCAGCTACTCAGGAGCCTGAGGTGAGAGGACTCCTTGAGCTGAGATCATGCCAATCCATTCCAGCCGAGTGACAGAGTGACACTAGGTCTAAAAAAAAGTACAACTATCATTCTCAAAAATAAATGAAGTGAGGGTGCTCTCATTCACGAGGAAATGTGTCACTCATGTCACAAGGAAAGTATTTGTTCCCAGTGATAAAATTTAAGCTTTCCTGAGGACTTTGAAAAACTTGTTCCTTCTACTATAATATAAAATATTGACAGCCTCTCAGTATTTTAAAATGTTTTAAAATAAGATTGGTGGTTAAACTAAAAAAGTGATTTTTTGATACAATAAAACATAAACCAGTATTTTCCAAATAATTAATGCATACTATTATAAATGCAAGTATGGGTGGAAAGATCCATTTACTGTTTAAGAAAGATCGATGAGTGCTGATGGAATAAATTAATGTGTAAAATGCCACTGTAATTTAAGAAACTAGCACTTGTGAAGTTTTGATTTTGTATTAAAGAATACCCACAGCTGTCTGAAAGCTTTAAAAATACACTTTTACCAACTACATATTTGCATAAGACTACGTTATCTTACTGCTTTTTTAAAGCAATTTGCAAAAAAGTGAGCTAGAAAATCCAGCTATCTTCTGTTAAGCCCAACATTAGAGATTTTCAATAATATAAATACATGACACACTTTTACTGAAGATTTTGTTGTAGAAGAGTTACTGCTTCATTAAAAGATTTATGTTAACAGTATTGTTCTCAGGAATATTTTTTGCTGTCACAAGCTGGGTCATGGATTACTACTGGTAAAGGTCATCAATGCTACTAAACTTTCTGCAATGCACAGGACGGTCCTCAGGACAAAGCATTATCTAGCTCATGATATCAACAGTGGTAAAGCTATGAAATCTAAACTAAAAACAGATTTTGAAAAAAATCTCAATTTTATATTTCTGTCACAGCGAATACCAATATAATCAATATAAAAACATACTCAGGACTCTCTGTCATTTAAGAATCAAAAGAGGCTTAAGGGTCAAAGAAACACAAACAATTTGCTTCAATATTTTAGTAGGCACAATATAGCTTATGATATCTAGAGCTGTGACCTAACGCTGAGCTTGACAGCTTGCAAAGTAATTAGCCAGAATAACAAGACAGGATTTTTAAAAGCTCACCTTCGCTTGATATGATAATGTATCGCTAAGGTCACACTGTGGAAGAAAAAACATTCGTCACAATAGATGTTATCATTTGTTAGGCCTGAAGACATTTTTTAAAAAGGGTACAGAGGAAACTCTCCTAGTGGCCCTGAAATTAAAATCTTCCAGTTCACAACAGTACCATAAGGGCACTTTCTTGCTTTCGTTTCTTAGCTTTTAGCAAAATGCAAGGCAGTATGCTCTTAGAAGACATGTTTCTGTTGATGATTCTAATATATAAATAACAACATATTTCCCTGTTATATGCCCTTCTACCTACAAAACCTTTTGTCCCATGCACTTTATTTTATGTATTTATTTATTTTTTGACTCAGAGTCTTTCTCTGTTGCCCAGACTGGAGCGCAGTGGCGCAATCTTGGCTCACCACAACCTCCCCCTCCTGGGTACAGGCAATTCTCATGCCTCAGCCTCCCAAGTAGCTGGAACTACAGGTTTGCACCACTATGCCCAGCTAACTTTTGTATTTTTAGTAGGGAAGGGATTTTGCCATGACGGTCAGGTTGGTCTCAAACTACTGGCCTCAAGTGATCCACCTGCCTCAGCGTCCCAAAGTGCTGGGATTACAGGCGTGAGCCACCGCATTCAGCCTCGTGCAATTTATGTCTATATGCCCATATGTTTAAATTTAACCCATACAGTAGTGGTTTCTCTTTTAAGATGTTAGGCCCGGGATGGGTGAGGTGGCTCATGCCTGTAATCCTAGCACTTTGCGAGGCCAAGGTGGGCAGGTCATGAGGTCACGAGTTCGAGACCAGCCTGGCCAACATAGTGAAACTGTCTCTACTAAAAATACAAAAAAATTAGCCGGGCATGGTGGTGGGTGCCTGTAATATCAGCTACTCAGGAGGCTGAGGCAGGAGAATTGCTTGAACCCAGGAGGTGGAGGTTGCAGTGAGCTGAGATCATGACATTGCACTCCAGCCTGGGTGAGACTCTGTTTCAAAAAAAAGATGTTAGGCCCTGCATTTTAGTTTAGTTTACTATCTCCTACCCACCCAATTTGTATTATTTCCCTAAAAATATATAATGAAAGTGACTTGTAACAAATAAAATTATCTGAAATCACTTTTGCATAATTATTAAAAGATATATTAGTAAATATTAGCACACAGGAAATCAATGATAAGTACAGTGATCCTAAAATAAGCAGTGCTAACAAGGCAGTGTAACATGACACAGTGTAATATGAATGGCAGGTACCTTCAATTAGTTTAACTGAAATACTTGTGAACAGATACAGCTCTTCAGATATATGTAACTGTATTCCTAAGTTACCCACTGATGCTGTGTATCAGAAAACAAGAGGTTCTACAGAAAGCAAGAGGTTCTCTTATGTAAGTTATGTGCTTTCATTTGCCCTCAGCATCTAGAATGAGGCTCAAAATCACTGAGGGAAGGCAAATCTCAATTTTAGTAATAGGCCTATACAATATTAGCACTTTTTAAAACGCCTGTAACATTAGCACTTAAGATGGATATGTCTATAGTCCTTCAAGTAGTTTTCATCTCTGAAATCATTTTAAAATCACAGAATTTGAAGTTATATGCTGGAAACGACCAAGAAATATGGGACTGTGTAATCACATTTAATCCAATACTCATTTTACAGATCAGGAAAACAAACCTTAAAACTGACTTGCCCAGGGTCCTACCAAATAGGAGCAGTTTCTTGTCCTAAACTCAAATTAAGCAGCGGCTCTCAGACTTTGCTGCACATTAAAATCACCTGAGGAGCTTTAACAACTGCCTCAGTTTCTACATAAAACATTTTAATTTAAATTAGCATTGGGGATGACTTTGGGCATCAAAGTTGTTGTTAAGTTTCCCAGGTAATTTCAATGTGCAGCAAAGTTTGGAATAATGGAGTCGGGGTGAAAATCAGAATCTTCTGGGATGCTTTTCTTCACATAAAGAAGCCTCACAGCCATCCCTATTTTTCAGCTGTGAATCCATCTGTTCCTGGGCTTTTTGGGTGACTATTAATTACTGCCTCAATTTCAGAACTTGTTACTGGTCTATTCAGGGATTCGACTTTTTCCTGGTTTATTTTTAGGAGAATGTATGTGTCTAAAAATCTATCCGTTTCTGCTAGATTTTCAAGTTCATTTGCGTAGAGGTGTTTATAGTATTCTCTGATCATAGTCTGCATTTCTGTGGGATCAGTGGCGACATCCCCTTTAGCATATTTTAGTGTGTCTATTTGATTCTTCTCTTTTTTCTCCTTTATCAGTCTGGCTAGTGGTCTATTTTGTTAATCTTTTCCAAAAACTAGTTCCTGGATTCACTGATTTTTTGAAGGATTTTCGTGTCTCCACCTCCTTCAGTTCTGCTCCGATCTTAGTTGTTTCTTGCCCTCTGCTAGCTTTTGAATTTGTTTGCTCTTGCATCTCTAGTTGTTTTAATGGTAATCTTAGGGTGTCGATTTTAGATCTTTCCCACTTTCTGATCTGGGCATTTAGTGCTACAACTTTCCCTCTAAACACTGCTTTAGCTGTGTCCCAGAGATTCTGGTACATTATGTCTTTGTTTTCATTGGTTTCAAAGAACTTACTTATTTCCGCCTTAATTTCGTTATTTACCAAGCAGTCATTCAGGAACCAGGTAATTCAGTTTCTGTGTAGTTGTACGGTTTTGAGTTTCTTTTTTTCTATTTTTTCACATAGCACTTATTCTAAAACGGACCACATAATTGGAAGTAAAACACTCCTCAGCAAATGCAAAAGAACAGACTGAGAGACTGCTATGATTCTCATTCTTTTGCATTTGCTGATACACTGTGATGCCAGAAGAAAAAAAGCTGCTCCTTCTTCCAAGACTAATGTCCAAAGTAGTACACATTGCAATGCATTGAAAAACTAATTTTTCACACACAAAAAATCCAATAAAGGGTCCTTTTCATTGCAGTCAACATTGTCTTAAGGCATAAAGGCACCAAAAAAACGGCTATACTTTTCTGGGACTGCTTATTTGCTAACTGATTTTTCCTTCTACCATGACATCTAAGATTTCTTAAAAGAGAAATTGATACTTCATATTTAGAATCTGTATATCGATATATAGTTGACTTCACTTTCTTAAATGACTGCTGAAGAGGACAACCAAATGGCTGAAATAATTAATTTTAGAATAAAGGAATCTGTCCCTTGACACTATGGTTGTACTCACAGCTTTAGTGTCGTTTTAAGATGACATTGACTGGCTGTGCTGTCGTCAAGGAAAACTGTCGAACGTGAACTATACAGCCCAGTAGATACCTGAAGGGGAAGGAAAGAAAGTGTAAGTTAAACTTATCAAGGTGTATTTTTTTATCGGTTAAAATGCCAAATGACAAAGCACTAGGATATTTCTTACACTCTGTGAACTGCCTGAGTGTGGCATCTTGTGCACTCTATAGAGAACTCATCGGAGGCTCTTAACTTCCAGAGATGATGTTTGAGATACAGGTTATAAAATGCTGCCCTAAATAAGGTACCTGTCATCAAACCCAACAAGGATTTTATGAATTCCCTTTATAAATAATGAGAAAAGTTTAAAATAAGATCTGAGAATTTCTATTTCTATTATTTATTTACTACAGTAAAATGTAACGTATTAAATAATATCGTAGAAGAACATTTTATTGCAGTGAATAAGAGACTAATACATTTACTAAATTACTAATCCTAAATGTATTATTTCCGGTGACAAAACAAGTTTCAGATTCAGAGACTCTGTGTGCCAGTGTTGCTAGACCACCAACAAGTGAGGAAGCCATAGGTTTCTCTAGTCCTGTTTTCTTATGTGGAGGATAAAATTAGTAACAATTTAATATTCTCTCACACCCTGAAAACAGATGACAACTTAAAAAATTTAACTTTCCCTTCAAGTTTAAATAAGACAGCCATGACATGACTCAAATGAGACTCTTCGACAATACTTGCCATTAATTTCAAAACTTAATTTCATTCTATAAATCATTTGAGCTGCACCCTAGGCATTTTCCTGCTATACCCTACTCTCTGCATAGAATACCACTTTTCTCTTTCCTTGTTTCAGCAACTTTGACTACATCTACCCTCTTGGATCTGTTTGCCAGCAGCCACACCAAAACATGTTTCTTTGGTACACTAATGAGTCAGATTCACCACTGGTTACAAGAGACTAAGTATTCTCATGAGAAAGTATGCCTCTCCATAAAAGTAACAGCGGGCCCTAACTGTTCCTACATCCAGCTGCTGAGCATAGAATTCTGAATACATCAAAAACTTCAACAAGTGTTTGACAAACTAACTGAGTCATCATTTGGACTCAACATCCTACTACATTTAATTAAAACAAAAACACTACTAACAGATCACTCTTTGTAGGTATTATTTAAGGTGTCACAAAATAGAAACAAATCATCTAACTTCAGTCAGCATAAATCAGAGTATGAAATGCTATGATCTTTAACAAGAAATGGAAGGGCTTACTTAGTGGTTTTAAGGTATAATAACAAAAACTAGAAAATAATCATACCTAGTAATTTAACAAGTCAAAACTAAAGCCTTACCATCAAAGGTCCAGTTCCCCTTGGATACCAGGGCCCACCCACTGACTTCTTCCATTGTACCTGCTGCCTCTCATTTTAACCCATTAAAAACACTAAAATTGTTTTCCTTGTAGAGATCTTTCACCTCCTTGCTTAGGTGTACTTTTAAGTATTTTACTTTATTTTTCAGCTATTGTAAAAGGGGTTGAGGTTCTTAGTTTGATTCTCAGCTTGGTAGCTGTTGGGGTGTAACAGACCTACTGATCTGTGTACATTAATTTTGTATCTTGAAACCTTGCTGAATTCATTTATCAGTTCTAGGAGCTTTTTGGAGGAGTCTTTAGGGTTTTCTAGGTATACGTTCATATTATCAGCAAACAGTGACAGTCTGACTTCCTATTTACTGATCTGGATGCCCTTTATTTCTTTCTCTTGTGTGATTACTCTGGCTAGGTCTTCCACTACTATGCTGAATAAAAGTAGTGAGACTGGGGCATCCTTGCCTTGTTCCAGTTTTCAGGGGTAATGATTTCCACTTTTCGCCATTCAGTATTATGTTGGCTGTGGGTCTGTCATAAATGACTTTTATTACATTGAGGTATGTCCCTTGTATGTCAGTTTTGCTGAGGGTTTTAATCATAAAAGGATGCTGTCAAATGCTTTTTAAACATTTTAATCATAAAAGGATTTTGTCAAATGCTTTTTCTTCGTCTATTGAGATGATCATGTGATTTTTGCTTTCAATTCTCTTTCTGTGATATATCATATTTATTGACTTCCATATGTTAAACCATCCCTGTATCCCTGGTATGAAACCTACTTAAACATGGTGGATTATCTTTCTGATATGCCAATGGGAACTATAAAACATAGCTGAATGAAATCATGGATAACACAAACAAATAGAAAGACATCCCACACTCATGAATGGCTTAAATAAATATTGTAAAAATGACCACACTGCCAAAAGCAATCTATAAATTCAATGTAATTCCTAACAATATGCCATTATCATTTTTCACAGAACTAAAAAAAAAAAAGAACCCTAAAATTCATATGCAACAAACCAAGACCCTACTTAGTCAAAACAATACTAAGCAAAGCCAACAAATCTAGAGCCATCACTTTACCTGACTTCAAATTATACTATAAGGCCACAGTCACCAAAACAGCATGGTACTGGTATAAAAATAGGCAAATACACCAATGGAACAGAATAGAGAATCCAGAAATAGACCCAAATACCTATAGCCAACTAAAACATAATGTGAAGAAATTAAACCATATACGGTTTAATGCCTGGAATAATTGGCAAGCTACATGCAGGAAAATGAAACTGGATCCTCAACGCTCACCTATACAAAGATCAACTCAAGATGGATCAAGGATATAAATCTACAACCAGAAACCATAAAAATTCTAGAAGATACCATTTGATAAACCCTTCTAGACACTGGCTCAGGCAAAGACTTCATAGCCAAGAACCCAACAGCAAATGCAACAAAAACAAAGATTAAGCACGTGAGACTTAACGAAAAAGCTTCTGTACAGGAAAAGGAACAATCAGCAGAGCAAACAGACAACCACAGAATGGGAGAAAAGCTTCACAATCTCTACATCTGATGAAGGACTAATACACAGAATCTACAAAAAAATCAAACAAATGGACAAGAGAAAAAAAAATCCCATCAAAAAGTAGGCGAAGGACATAAACAGACAATTCTCAAAAGAAGATATACCAATGGCCAACCAACATATGAAAACATGCTCAACATCATGAATGATCAGGAAAACGAAAATCAAAACCACAATGCCATACTACCTTACTCCTGCAAGAATGGCCATAATCAAAAAATACAAAAATAATAGATGTTGGTGTGGATGCAGTGAAAAGAAAACACTTCTCTACACTGCTGGTAACAATGGAAACTAGTACAACCACGATGGAAAGCAGTGTGGAGATTCCTTAAACAATTAAAAGTAGAAACACCATGCAATCCCGCAATCCTGCTACTGGATATCTACCCAGAGGAAAAAAAGGCATTATACAAAAACAATACTTGCACATGTATGTTTGCAGCAATACAATTTGCAATGATAAAAATATGGAAGCAGCCCAAATGCCCATCAATCAATGAGTGGGTAAAGAAACTGTCATATGTCTATGTATAATGTGTGTGTGTATATATATAGACACACACACATATATATACACACACACATATATATGTATATATCATAGAACACCACTCAGCCATAATAAGGAATAAATTAGGGGCATTCCCAGTAACCTGGATGGAATTGGAGACATTATTCTAAGTGAAGCAACTCAGGAATGGGAAACTAAACATTGTATGTTTTCATTCATACCTGGGAGCTAAGCTATGAAGATGCAAAGGCATAAGAATGATACAATGGACTCTGGGGACACAGTGGAAAGAATGGCAGTGGAATGAGGGATAAAAGACTACAAATTGGCTTCAGTGGATGCTGCTCAAGTGATGGGTACATCAAAATGTCACAAATCACCACTAAAGAATTTATTCATATAACCACCTGTTCGCCCCAGAACCTATAGAATAAAAATATATAAATAAATCAACGACAGCATTTTTGCCAGCAAACATAAAATAAAACGAAAACTAAAGTTTATGTTTTTCTCTCTCCTTTTTGGCAGGACAAATTTTAGATATGTTTTTTAAGAATAACATTTTTCCTTTTTCTGAGTCAGGGTCTCACTTTGTTGCCCAGGCTGGAGGGCAGTGGTGCAATGATAGTTAACTGCAGCCTCAATCTCCTGAGCTGGAGCAATCCTCTACCTTAGCCTCCTGAGTAGGCAAAACTGAAGGCACATGCCACCATACCTGGCTAATTTGTTATTTCACCTTTTTGTAGAGATGAGGTCTTGCTATGTTGACCAGGCTAAAAATAAATAAATCTTAACTAACTTAAATATTTCTAAGACTTTGGGCATTCATGAAAAAAACTCCATCTATAATAATAAGGGAAACTGAAAAATAGAAGGGGAAAAATTAAAAACCAATGCAGGTATACTGGTCTAAGCAGCCTAGTGTATGAATAACAAGACTATCAGAAAAAAAGTATCAGAGAAAGTGAAACAAATTATCAAGCACAGATAGTCTGCAGACTTAGTAGCCTCAATAAAATGTAAAGAGTCCCACTAAGCTGTTGTTACAAAGTTTCACAATCTCAGAGAGACAGAAGCTCCTAAAAAAGGTTCTACAGATATATAAAAGCCAATTACAAACAATGTATCACACAATGGCAACACTGTAAGAACAACATTGTGAAGCGAGCACATTGTAGAATATCTTCAGAATCATAAAATTTAGATACAACCTAGAGGTTTACTCTCTATCAAAAAAGAGGGATTTTAAGTCTGGGCAGATCTCTCAACATCTCCACCCAGGATAACAGGACAGAAGCAAACACAGAATCTAGGACACAGGTGATCCCACACAAGACAGCAGTTATGAGAGGATCCCAAAAGACTTTAAGGAGATAGCACAGAAAGAATCAGAAATGCAAACATCGAGCATATCTAGGGAAAGTCACTCTATATTGAATTAGGATGACAAAAGGCCAAAGTAAGTTGTCACCCCACCTCCACAACAAAGAAAAATGGAACAGAGACGTTTTAGCAGATGGAAAATAGTTCGACAGGCGCATGATAGATGCTACAACACTTGATGGGGGAAATGGCTGTTAGAAAACAGGCAAACAAATAGTCAGAAAATTAGTTTCATGCTAAAAAATAATGGTTTTGAAAGCAAACAGACCAGCCAGGGGCTACTTACTGCATTTGGCTGGGTAAAGTAACACAGGCTAGGAAGAAAGACATGATCCAGAAGAAGTGCAGAAGTGCTCAGATTTCAGAACTGGTTCAGAGAAAAAATGAAGGAATATGTAATGCAGAGGCACAATGAAAACACCGTATGACTTAGCACTGAATAATGTTTGCATAGTCATAATCATGTAAATATTAGATTTAATGAAAAAGTGTGCTACAATTGGAAGAAACAGAGGGAGAAAAATAAGGTCATGGTGTAGTGAGGAAGCTATGCTTGCACCTGCTATGGCAGAAAGTCAATACACAGTGCTTACAATTAACTAAAAGACAGTGCTGACAATTAACTTAGCTAAATTAAAAATATGACTCAATATTTAAGGCAGATCTTTATACCACAATCAGACTATTGAAATTTAACTTAAATGTCAGACATTCTTAAAAGGTGGACACACTAAGCTCAAGACTTTTCTGAATACATTTGATACTTAGGAAAATGTAACAGATTTAGAAAAGCCACAAAAAGAAGTCCATGCTATCAGCATGGGGTCCTCATTATAATGTAAAGTAATTAAGAGAGACATACTTTTATGTCAAACTATCAGCTTTTTAACTTTTTGACTGTTTACTTACATGGTTTGTATAGTTGCCTTTTCTTATTTCTTCTACTAAGAAAGAAAAAAGAACAAACAAACTGGTCACTTCTAATACAAATACCATAAAATAAAACTAGTTGTTAACGTCTTACTGATTACTCCTAAATAAAATGGGAACAAATTCAATTTTAAAAAATTATTTCAACAATTTATATTTAAATTATCTGGCATGATACATCTCATAAAGCAAAATATAAAAACTTTGTTTTACTTTTTGGACCAGTTTACTTTTTGTTTCTATTATATACAAATGAAAGAAACCTTGTATACAAAAGGAAAGGGCAAAAAAATGAGGCCAGATGAAAAAATTAGCTAATAAAAAAGTTGCATATATGAGCCATGATCCATTAGCATTTTCTCATTCTGCATTTACACATAGCTTACTTTTTTACCAGAATTTCAGAGCTAACAGCTCTAAGAACTACTTCCTGGCCAGGCACCTATCTCTAGATGCACCAGAATCCCAGTAAGCATTTCGAACCACACTTAGTGGTCACCTACTAATATGTCACTAAAAACAAAACAAACCAAAAAAAGAGTCTTTACACAACAGGAAAGTAACCTTTTTAAGTTTAGATTTTAAAATGAGTATATAAACTTCATTGAACATGGTGTCCGCAGCACAAAAAGTCTTTTTATTTTTCCTAAAAAAAGGTCAGAATAACAAAAGCTCCAAGAGTGACCTAGGCCATGCTTTGTTTCCTACACTGCCTCCACTTTTAAAGTTAAAAGGGCCTTGCAGGCAAACATTGCTATCACTGAACAGTGAGGGACACAGAGTGGCTTTTTTTTTTTTTTTTTAACTCCTTCCATGCTCTCTACGTGTGAGAAGCCCATGGCTCTGGAAGGAACTGGGAAAACAATTCTGATATGGTTTGGATATTTCCCCCTCCAAATCTCATGTTAAAACGTGATCCTGAATGTTGGAGACAAGGCCTAGTGGGAGGCATTTGGGTCACGGTGGATTCCTTATGAATGGCTTGGTGCCATCCCCATGGTAATAAGCAAATTCTCATTCTGGTAGTTGAAAAGAGCGTGGCACCTTCCCTCTTCCCTCTACCCCCGCCCCACCCTCTCACAAGTGTGGAACCACCTGCTTCCCCTTTGCCTTCCATCATGATGGTAAGCTTGCGGAGGCCCCTACCAGAAGCAAATGCTGAAGCCATGCTTGTACAGCCTGAAGATCTATGAGCCAATTAAACCTCTTTTTGTTATAAAAGACTCAGCCTTAGGTATCTCTTTATAGTAATGCATAAAGGAACACAAATTCTAGACAGAAATAACTGACTCAAGACAGGCAAAGTCTACTCAAACTACAAGAAACAAAGGTTACAAACTCCCATATTTTACTGTGCTGCATCACTTCACATATGATTATAGATCCTCACTTGCATTCTTGCTGCTTCAATCAACAGGAAAACCTGGCTGTGTATGGCTTTTTAGCAAACAAACAAGGATTTCACATAACACTGAGGAAAATAAGCAGGAGTAGGGCATGTTTAAATTTACATTACATCAAATTAAAAGGTTAATAGAAGTTTTGATTAGCATAAACTTGGATGTGATAAATGCATGTGGTCGGAGGACTGTGGAAGAGGAGGCCAGAATCACAGATTCAATCCTTGTTGATGAACAACTATTTTTCTTTTTTTAATTTGTTTAAATGGAAACCAAGGTGAAGCCTAAGTTCTATCAGTCAACTTTAAAATGTACTCTCTGGAGCAAGGGAAAAGGGACAAAGAATTATTAAATAAAGATAAATCTACAACTCCTCCATCACATGACAAATTGTGTTGATCAAAAGAGGGTAAACAGTACAAATAAAAAGTTTACATGTTTTCACTAACACAATAACAATTAAAGTATATCACATGGTAAAATAAGACAAGTGAATATGTGAAAAATTGAAAAATTTAAACCAATATGAGTTTTTCTAAATACTTTCTACAATACATTTGATCAAATAAGAAGAGTTTTCACTCTTTTTCTTGGTGGAAAAAAATGGTGTCTCACCATCTGTTCGAGATTTTCTCAGGAATATTGTGCTTGTCTCTGGATTGTCAGAAGGGGTGGACTCCAAAGCCCTACCTATAGAGGGAGAAAAGAAAAAAGATGTGATCACTTTTAACAGTTTATCAACTCATTTCTTCGACTGCTGTATTTAGGCCGTTTCACTACCTCTACCTTTACTCTTATCCACTGAAATGAATGTGTAGACATAAGATGGAGCCAGGCACGATGGCCCATGTCTGTAGGGCTGAGATGGGAAAATCCCTTAAGGCTAGGTCAGGGATTTGAGGCCAGCGTGAGTAACATAGTGAGACCCTCCTAAATAAATAAATAAATAAAGAGGTAAATGTTTCCTTTGAGTTGTGTAAAATCAACTACATAGAAAAAACAAGATGGCAGTACAGTTTAAAGACAGGTCTATTTTATAGGCAAAATATATTATTTATTCTGGAGCTCAAACATTTAAAAAAAAGTAAATTTAGCATATCTGTCACTTCCATGTCACTCTGAGGACACAGAACCTTAGTTCCATTGAGTAGCTATCTTCCACAGTCATGTAAGATCTCTAAGTCTTCATTTCTTCATTAGCAATATATAGGGAGAACATACACAGGCCTTTGGATTGGAAAGGGACAAATGAGACATACATAAACTGTGTTGTAATCCTAAAGAAGACAATAAAGAGCCTTTTTTGGGCTCTCATCCAACACTACCAGTCTATGAACTGGTGTGTAAAATCACTCACAGGCTTTCCTTACACCAGCAACCAGAGTATAAGTTTACACAAGTACTGACATATTTTGTGTATAAAAATATAATCAACTCACATATGTTTATTCTAAACTCTTAAACATCTTGAAAAGTGAGTATAGTCCTCCAAGTTACAAAGTCACACTCATCATGAGTCTTAATTATCCTACCTCCGAAAAAAACTAAGAGCCCAACTAAAATTTTTTTGTTTTTTTTGTTTTTTAACTTTAAGTTCTGAGAAACATGTGCAGAACGTGCAGGTCTGTTACATACCTACACATGTGCCATGGTGGTTTGCTGCACCTATAAACGCATCATCGAGATTTTAAATCCCACATGCATTAGGTATTTGTCCTAATGCTCTCTGTCCCCTTACCCCCTGGCCCCTGAAGGGCCCCAGAGTGTGATGTTCCCCTCCCTGTGTCCATGTGATCTCATTGTTCAACTTCTACTTATGAGAGAGAACATGTGGTGTTTGCTTTTTGTTCCTGTGTTAGTTTGCTGAGGATGATGGCTTCCAGCTTCTTAAGCTTTGGTTTCTTATCTTTGAACAATATGCTATTGTCAGGAGAGGGAAGGACAAAGGGGAAGCCATGGCAACAGACACTCTTACACAGGCAAGGTCTGGCATTTTAACCTTCAATCTTTATCTTACACATTAAAAGTCTACCTTTACATTCCATGTCTTTTGAAAGTTTTGACGACGAACCATCCCTTACTTCTCTTTTAGAACAAGGTAAATAAATCTTCAGCTTAACTCGGGATTACACTGAAGGAAATCCGCTAGGGGTGCATTTTCCAGAAAAGCTCCAAGAAAAGGTAGCAGGAAAAATACCAAGCGATGGAAAGGTAAGGATTCTCTAGGTCAAGATGTAACCAAACTTACCCATGTCATCATCAAATATAGACTTGGCTTCCACTTTCTTATTGGACTTTTCTTTTGGCTTTACAGTTAAGGCAGCAAAGGTATCAATGTTATCATCAAATAAATTGGATTCCAATGCTTTCTCCTTCTCTCTGGTTTTTTGAGAGGGTTTAACTTCTTCTGTAGCAAATATATCATCCTTGTTATGCCAAAAATGTAAACAAAACAATGTTAAATCAATTTTTCTTTTTAAACTTTAAACACTTCAACAAGCTGTGGAAATGCAAATGGCCAGGATGTTCTGGAACAGCATTTTTAAGGAAAAATCATAATGCAGAAAACAATCCTGGCTTCTCAGTTTTAAAAATACTTTCTCAAATGAGGGCTCAACCAACTCAAAGGAAGCATTTCAGAAACAGCATTCTGAAGACTGTGACTGTCACAAGAATCCTGTCTATGATAAAAAGAAAATAGAGTACTTACAAAAATTTACTGGGGCTAAGGGAGAAAATGACATACAGAGGCTAAAACTCAGATTGAAAGCTTTGCACCTGAAAGGCACAAATATCTAGTCACCACAGTGTATGCAAAGGTCTTTCAAACAAATATTTACACAAACAAATCTGTAGTGCTGTCAGAGAAACTGGACTGTTAATGTTTTAATGTTAGTTCAGGGAACATAAGATAGGGAACACCACAAACTAAGCATTGCATCCTCCACCCACGCTCCCCTCGGCATGTTATTTGCCATTCATTTACTGGGAAGCACCACGACTCTCTGAAGATTTTCCTTAATCACCTCACTGAACATTAGTTTCCTTTCCCATAATCTTTCCCACACAACCCAGTACTGAGAACGAAAGGCTGATACCAAAGGCTGGGACTTGGCAGAGCTGAAAAGATCATCATCTTCATCATCCCCAAACAGGCTCCCAACACTTGGCTCTAACAACTAGAAGAAACAAGACTCGGGTTCAATATCCAAAAGAAAACAATTTACAAAGAGAACTAGGTGAGCTGTTGAGACAGTAGTCAATACAGTAACAAAGCCATAATGTGGAGAACCCTTTGGAACTGACCTTGGTTGCTTTAGGGCCGGCAAAAAGGTCAACATCTGGGTCATTGTCCTTTTGGAGCTTGTGGCTGAAAAGGAGCTCTTCATCCTGGAAGACACCTGTGCTCTTGGGGCGGGCATCAGGATCATGGCCCTGGGAATAGGAGGGACGGTCACGTGTGATTAGAGTTCTAAGAGCTCATCTCAAGGAAGGTTACACATGTAAAGATGGACACAACAAAGATGTCCCTACCGCTGTATTATGTGAGCAGAAGGCTGGCCACAGCCTAAAGAGCACTCTGTAAGGGAATGAAGCACTAACAAAATGGAACACTATGGAGCTATCAAAAATAACAGAAAATATGTTTATAAATACAAAGTTATATATATATGTTTGTATACACAAGGTTTAGCGATAATCTTTCCAGATTATATATACTACATAAACCTTGTATAGTATCTAAAATTTTTTTTAGAAAAACGATCCAGGCCGGGCACGGTGGTTCATGACTGTAATCCCAGCACTCTGGGAGGCCGAGGTGGGCGGATAATGAGGTCAAGAGATCGAGACCATCCTGGCCAACATGGTGAGACCGCATCTCTACTTAAAATACAAAAATTAGCCAGGCGTGGTGGCACGTGCCTGTGGTCCCAGCTACTCGGGAGGCCGAGGCAGAAGAATCGCTTGAACCCAGGAGGCGGAAGTTGCAGTGAGCTGAGACTGCGCCACTGCACTCCCGCCTGGGGACAGAGCAAGACTCCGTCTCAGGAAAAACAGAAAGAAAGAAAAACAATCCGTTAGTTCCGTAATGAGAAACATTTTGGAGATTAAAAAATACACAATTGAATGAGTTCGCTCTATCTCATTCCCAAAGGGAAGAAGAGACAGCAGCTGACTCAACCACAAACTACATACGTGGTCAAATACGTATCCCTCACCTGTAAGCACTGTAAGCCAAAGACCTGGCATGGTGTGACCACAAGCCTTCCCATGCCTATCCATCACTTCTGTCCTACTTTCAGACTCCAAGTGAGTCCCTTTTTGTTTACTAGATCTCTAACATTTAAAATCAACATTATTGGTCTGATAATATAATGCTCCAGACCTGATATTCTAAAATTCATCCCTATTCCTTTAGTATCACAGCCACAGACTAAAACTTAACAAAAAGGCCAGGCTTGGTGGTTCACGCCTGTAATCTCAGCACTTTGGGAGGCTGAGGTGGGCAGATCACCCTAGGCCAGGAGTTCAAGACCAGCCTGGTGAACATGGTGAAACCCCATCTCTACTAAAAATACAAAAATTAGCTGGGCATGTGGCGTGTACCTGTGGTCCCAGATACTCAGGAGGCTGAGGCAGGAGAATCCTAGAACCTGGGAGACAGAGGCTCCAGTGAGCCGAGATCACATTATTGCACTCCAGCCTGGGCAAGAGAATGAGACTCGCATCTCAAAAGAAAAAAAAAAAAGCTACCCAAAAACTGACTTCTGACAAAATAAATCACATTAACACTAAATATTATTGTTACATATAAAAATGAGTTTAGGCAGGGCGCGGTGGCTCACGCCTGTAATCCCAGCACTTTGGGAGGCCGAGGCGGGCGGATCACGAGATCAAGAGATGGAGACCATCCCGGCCAACATGGTGAGACCCCATCTCTACTAAAAATACAAAAATTAGCTGGGCATGGTGGCGCGCACCTGTAGTCCCAGTTACTCGGGAGGCTGAGGCAGGAGAACTGCTTGAACCCGGGAGGCAGAGGTTGCAGTGAGCTGAGATTGTGCCACAGCACTCCAGCCTGGCGCCTGGCAACAGAGCAACACTCTATCTCAAAAAACAAAAAAAAAATGACTTTAACACAGTAAGTAAGGCTAAATGTTTCACAACCATGGAAAAACATTACAAAACCATACACAGTAAGAGACTGGGAGAAAATATATCAAATTAATCATATTCACTATGTGCAGCTCTCAGTAGTGCAGTCAGAGAAACTAGACTGTTAATGTTTTAATGTTAGTTCAGGGAACAGAAGATAGGGACCACCACAAACTAAGCATTGCATCCTCCACCCACGCTCCCCTCGGCATGTTATTTGCCATTCATTTACTGGGAAGCACCACGACTCTCTGAAGATTTTCCTTAATCACCTCACTGAACATTAGTTTCCTTTCCCATAATCTTTCCCACACAACCCAGTACTGAGAACGAAAGGCTGATACCAAAGGCTGGGACTTGGCAGAGCTGAAAAGATCATCATCTTCATCATCCCCAAACAGGCTCCCAACACTTGGCTCTAACAACTAGAAGAAACAAGACTCGGGTTCAATATCCAAAAGAAAACAATTTACAAAGAGAACTAGGTGAGCTGTTGAGACAGTAGTCAATACAGTAACAAAGCCATAATGTGGAGAACCCTTTGGAACTGACCTTGGTTGCTTTAGGGCCGGCAAAAAGGTCAACATCTGGGTCATTGTCCTTTTGGAGCTTGTGGCTGAAAAGGAGCTCTTCATCCTGGAAGACACCTGTGTTCTTGGGGCGGGCATCAGCATCATGGCCCTAGGAATAGGAGGGACGGTCACGTGTGATTAGAGTTCTAAGAGCTCATCTCAAGGAAGGTTACACATGTAAAGATGGACACAACAAAGATGTCCCTACAGCTGTATTATGTGAGCAGAAGGCTGGCCACAGCCTAAAGAGCACTCTGTAAGGGAATGAAGCACTAACAAAATGGAACACTATGGAGCTACCAAAAATAACAGAAAATATATTTATAAATACAAAGTTATATATATATGTTTGTATACACAAGGTTTAGCGATAATCTTTCCAGATTATATATACTATATAAACCTTGTATAGTATCTAAAATTTTTCTTAGAAAAACGATCCAGGCCGGGCACGGTGGTTCATGACTGTAATCCCAGCACTCTGGGAGGCCGAGGTGGGCGGATAATGAGGTCAAGAGATCGAGACCATCCTGGCCAAAATGGTGAGACCGCATCTCTACTTAAAATACAAAAATTAGCCAGGCGTGGTGGCACGTGCCTCTGGTCCCAGCTACTCGGGAGGCCGAGGCAGAAGAATCGCTTGAACCCAGGAGGCGGAAGTTGCAGTGAGCTGAGACTGCGCCACTGCACTCCAGCCTGGGGAGCCACAGCACTCCAGCCTGGCGCCTGGCAACAGAGCAACACTCTGTCTCAAAAAACAAAAAAAAATGACTTTAACACAGTAAGTAAGGCTAAATGTTTCACAACCATGGAAAAACATTACAAAACCATACACAGTAAGAGACTGGGAGAAAATATATCAAATTAATCATATTCACTATGTGCAGCTCTCAGTAGTGCAGTCAGAGAAACTGGACTGTTAATGTTTTAATGTTAGTTTAGGGAACATAAGATAGGGCACACCACAAACTAAGCATTGCATCCTCCACCCACGCTCCCCTCGGCATGTTATTTGCCATTCATTTACTGGGAAGCACCACGACTCTCTGAAGATTTTCCTTAATCACCTCACTGAACATTAGTTTCCTTTCCCATAATCTTTCCCACACAACCCAGTACTGAGAACGAAAGGCTGATACCAGAGGCTGGGACTTGGCAGAGCTGAAAAGATCATCATCTTCATCATCCCCAAACAGGCTCCCAACACTTGGCTCTAACAACTAGAAGAAACAAGACTCGGGTTCAATATCCAAAAGAAAACAATTTAAAAAGAGAACTAGGTGAGCTGTTGAGACAGTAGCCAATACAGTAACAAAGCCATAATGTGGAGAACCCTTTGGAACTGACCTTGGTTGCTTTAGTGCCGGCAAAAAGGTCAACATCTGGGTCATTGTCCTTTTGGAGCTTGTGGCTGAAAAGGACCTCTTCATCCTGGAAGACACCTGTGTTCTTGGGGCGGGCATCAGGATCATGGCCCTGGGAATAGGAGGGACGGTCACGTGTGATTAGAGTTCTAAGAGCTCATCTCAAGGAAGTTACACATGTAAAGATGGACACAACAAAGATGTCCCTACAGCTGTATTATGTGAGCAGAAGGCTGGCCACAGCCTAAAGAGCACTCTGTAAGGGAATGAAGCACTAACAAAATGGAACACTATGGAGCTATCAAAAATAACAGAAAATATGTTTATAAATACAAAGTTATATATATATGTTTGTATACACAAGGTTTAGCGATAATCTTTCCAGATTATATATACTATATAAACCTTGTATAGTATCTAAAATTTTTCTTAGAAAAACGATCCAGGCCGGGCACGGTGGTTCATGACTGTAATCCCAGCACTCTGGGAGGCCGAGGTGGGTGGATAATGAGGTCAAGAGATCGAGACCATCCTGGCCAACATGGTGAGACCGCATCTCTACTTAAAATACAAAAATTAGCCAGGCGTGGTGGCACGTGCCTGTGGTCCCAGCTACTCGGGAGGCCGAGGCAGAAGAATCGCTTGAACCCAGGAGGCGGAAGTTGCAGTGAGCTGAGACTGCGCCACTGCACTCCCGCCTGGGGACAGAGCAAGACTCCGTCTCAGGAAAAACAGAAAGAAAGAAAAACAATCCGTTAGTTCCGTAATGAGAAACATTTTGGAGATTAAAAAATACACAATTGAATGAGTTCGCTCTATCTCATTCCCAAAGGGAAGAAGAGACAGCAGCTGACTCAACCACAAACTACATACGTGGTCAAATACGTATCCCTCACCTGTAAGCACTGTAAGCCAAAGACCTGGCATGGTGTGACCACAAGCCTTCCCATGCCTATCCATCACTTCTGTCCTACTTTCAGACTCCAAGTGAGTCCCTTTTTGTTTACTAGATCTCTAACATTTAAAATCAACATTATTGGTCTGATAATATAATGCTCCAGACCTGATATTCTAAAATTCATCCCTATTCCTTTAGTATCACAGCCACAGACTAAAACTTAACAAAAAGGCCAGGCTTGGTGGTTCACGCCTGTAATCTCAGCACTTTGGGAGGCTGAGGTGGGCAGATCACCCTAGGCCAGGAGTTCAAGACCAGCCTGGTGAACATGGTGAAACCCCATCTCTACTAAAAATACAAAAATTAGCTGGGCATATGGCGTGTACCTGTGGTCCCAGATACTCAGGAGGCTGAGGCAGGAGAATCCTAGAACCTGGGAGACAGAGGCTCCAGTGAGCCGAGATCACATTATTGCACTCCAGCCTGGGCAAGAGAATGAGACTCGCATCTCAAAAGAAAAAAAAAAAAGCTACCTAAAAACTGACTTCTGACAAAATAAATCACATTAACACTAAATATTATTGTTACATATAAAAATGAGTTTAGGCAGGGCGCGGTGGCTCACGCCTGTAATCCCAGCACTTTGGGAGGCCGAGGCGGGCAGATCACGAGGTCAAGAGATGGAGACCATCCTGGCCAACATGGTGAGACCCCATCTCTACTAAAAATAGAAAAATTAGCTGGGCATGGTGGCGCGCGCAAACCCGGGAGGTAGAGGTTGCAGTGAGCCTAGGTCTCATCACTGCACTCTGGCCTAGTGACAGAGTGAGACTTCTTCTCAAAAAAAAAAAAAAAAAAGTAAAAGGATGCTAACTAGCATCCCCTTAAAACTGTTTTTTTTTTTGTTGTTGTTGTTGTTGTTTTGAGACAGAGTCTTGCTCTTTTGCCAGGCCGGAGTGCAGTGGCATGATCTTGGCTCACTGCAACTTCCGTCTCCCAGATTCAAGCGATTCTCCTGCCTCAGCCTCCTGAGTAGCTGCGACTACAGGTGTGCGCCACCACACCTGGCTAATTTTTTGTATTTCAGTACAGATGTGGTTTCACCATGGCCAGCATGGTCTCAATATCCTGACCTCATGATCTGCCTGCCTCAGCCTCCCATAGTGCAGGGATTAAAGTGAGCCACCATGCCCAGTCTAAAACTGACATTTAAATTCAAGTACAGTTGGGGACCAAAGGAGAACCAAGGGTAACAGGAACGCTGCACAGAAGAGAACAAGTTAGAAAGGCAATGATGCCATGACATGACAGTAACTGCAGAGACAGTGGCAGGCACACCGCAGTGTACATGTGTCCTGTAGAAGGACCAGGAGGAAAGGCCCTGCAGAGGCTTCCTGCACTGTGGGGACACAGACTCCTTGTCTGTGTTTTCAAATCTGTCTACAAATGTGCCATTTATTTTCTGTGGTCAAAAAACTTAAGGGATTGTGTGTGTTTAAAACAACACATGAGAGACAAATGTATTCAAGTATACGAGAGAAAAAGGTCCACCTTTTCAGACTCGGCCACATCAGTTCTCCCAAATTCTGATGATTCCTTGGCACTCTCAACCTTCTTTTCCACAGGCTTCCCTCCAAGTGGTGCCTCCTTCTCTTCTTCATTGCTAAACAGCAAAGGTGGTGCCTCAGAGACGATCTCTTTTTTCTACCAAAAGAAGAGCACACAACATCCACAACAATAAAAAAGTGTGTCTGACCAGCATGGCCATATTCAGAACAAGCCCAAACCATCCTCTTAGGGCTTCAGCTAAATGTGGTGGTGGAAGAGAAGACAGGATAGTGAAGACGGCACCAAAAGGGAGAAGCAACAAATATCACCACCCGGGACTTATGGACAGGGTACTTCATGCATCACCTGCATCGGTCTACTTGTGTCTGTCAACCCCTACGCCTCCCTCACTCAGATCCTTACCTCTGCCATCAGATGAATATGAGTCTCTCTGTCTGTCTCACTCCTGTGATATTTCAACTAGAAGACATCATCCAGAGTTGTCTTGATAAAACAAAACACCTAGATCATGTCCTCTCCCACCCGAAACCTGCACTCCTTGAAGCAAATGACACTCAGCAGACACCCCATTCTTCCCTCTACTCATGTGCTTGCTATTCCTTAAAGTCACTGCAAACTTTCAAACTTCCATACCACACTGCCCTCGATGTCCGTAGGAGCAAATCTTCCTCATCTTTCAAGCCCTGCTCAGATGTCACCCACGGTCTTTCTGTTCCCATCAGTTGCTTTGTTGAATAAGCATAGTATTTCTCTCTCCACCTGACCCTTCCTTGACTTTCTTCCTAACTAACAGCTAGCACACATCTGTTTATCCGTTCATCTGAAAGGACTACACACTGTATTTCCGTGGCCAGTCCCAGCGTTTTACACCAACTGAGTGCCCAATACAAGTCTGCAAGCACTTGAGCCCATTTCTCATCTCATCTTATCAGGGAGGCAGGGATTTGAGGGACTAGGAAACTGAGGTTCATGACCTGGAATTCACGGCATCTTTGGGGCAAGTGACTTATCAACAAGTTCTTGAGAAAAAAACTAAAGCTCTACTGTAGTATAGTATAGATACAAATCTTACCATATGACACGAGAAAGTGTGCTTTGAGGCAATGCCTAAATCAAGTTAGGAAGGCAGATTTGGGAAACTAAGGAAGGGCATTGCTGATCATGATTTTAAAATGTGATGAAGGAAGAATGAACAGAGCAAGGGGATTTTCAGTTATTGTCAGGAAGAGATCATTAAAGTGCAAAACCATTTGAACTGGAAGATCATGAAGAATTTCAGAAGAGATGAGGCAACATGGAAGTGATTAAAGGAAAAGGCTTTTGTGGAACACGCTGCACTCACTGAAAACTACATAAAAATTCAATACAACTAGTTGATAAGGGAGATAAAGAGACTTAAGTACGGCAAATCATATTCTTCCTTCTTATATAACTAAGGTCCTAAACCACAGAAAATGCTACCCAAAATACTAGTTTTAATTTTCTTGAAAACAAGCTAACTCCTCATCCTTGTCATGAAGTTTATTTTCTGTTTTTCTTTTTTTTGAGATGGAGTCTCGCCCTGATCCCCAGGCTGGAGTGCAGTGGCACAATCTCGGCTCATTGCAACCTCCATCTCCCAGGTTCAAGCAATTCTGCTGCCTCAGCCTCCCTGGTAGCTGGGATTACAGGCGTGCATCACCACACCCAGCTAATTTTTGTATTTTTAGTAGAGATGGAGTATCACTATGTTGACCAGTCTGATCTCACATTCCTGACCTCAGGTGATCCATCTGCCTCAGCCTCAGAAAGTGCTGGGATTACAGGCGTGAGCCACCACGCCTGACTAAATTTACTTTCTTGATAGATATCAGAAAATAAGGAAAGTATGAAGAAAAAAAAATGTAATGGTCTAAAATGGCTGCATCTTGGCCATATGGATAACAGAAACTGGGCCTATGAATGAAAGCTGAACCTCACCTGCAAGGCCAGAGCCTGTCAAATACCTCCCTGACATGTACCGATTACAACCTGCCTATAGGATGAAACACAAAGGCAGCACAGAATCAACCATCCCTCTCCTGACCCTGAGTCCCCCTAAGTACTCATTAGGGTAAAAGGCTAATGAGTAAACTACGTTAACCACATATTTACTTTATCTTATATACAGTGTCACTGAGCACCAATCAGAACTGCTGAGGATGTCACCTTTGTTTCACTGCCCACTTCTTCCATTTTCTATGTAACAGAAATGTAGACATGCCATGTCTCGTGTGGCCCACTCCGGGACACGTTCTTAGTTTGTGCAGATCTCATTCCTGGGCTAGCAGATCACAAATTTGGCTCAGAACAAAACTCATATTACATTTCTTTAAGTTCTCCTGCTTCTTGTTTAATCTTTTGGTCAACATAGGATTATAACTAAGTCACACTTAACTTACACTAAAATATCTCTAAAAAAAATCTTTTATTTACTGTTGTCTAAGATGATTATGTTTCACAAATAATCAAAAATGTGCAGACTATTCAGCTACTTAACTTGTGTGTCTTGACCTCTTGTTTTATTTAATAATCAAAATTACCATAGGTTGAAAGAAGTTTTACAGCTCCAGAGCCTGCAAAATTTATTGCTCATTTATCCCTCCAGTATAGGTTATTTATAATTTACAAAGAAAAACCAATCAGTTAATTTTGAAACTTTCCATTTTTTTCCTTTTTTAATCGGCAGTCACAGATGTTGGCACTGCCGACTGCAAATCCACTTAGTAACTTCATAGTCTTACCTCCGGCTTCCGTGTTCTTTCTCTGTCAAGGAGCTGAAGAGGCAAATCCGCGTGGTCTTGTGCCAAAGTGCAAAGATCAAAGTAGTATTTGCTGTAAATGCTGCCAGGAACTTGGATATTATAATCAATTAGCTTCAAGAACTGCCTTTCCAACTCATTCCTGGGGAAGGAGAAACACAACAAAACCAACACAGGACCATGTTAGTTCACCGGGCCAGCTTCAAAAACATTATTCTCATTTAAGAAATGTGGTAAAGCCATCCCGTGCTCTAGTTTATTAGAACGCATGAAAGAACTCACACTGGACAGAACGCTTTCGATCGAAGAAATAACAAGAAAGCATGCAACTTTCCCAGCTCTCTTTGAAAATAGAAAAAACTTGTATTGGAAAAAAACATGGATATAAAAAGTGTGTTAATACACTTGATTTTCTATTTCTGTGAAGAATGTCATTGTTTTTGCAGACTTGTGGAGGTACCACGTTGGTGGTCTCGGATAAAACCTGGAGGAATTCTCTGTATTAGCAGACAGGCTCCCTTCTTCCCTTACTTTCCCACAAATGAAGTCTGTCTCTCTGTGCTAGGCTGCCTGGAGCTGGGAGAGGAGCGATACAAGCACTCCTGTGGCCACGACCTCTGGAACAGCACTAGGTCTGTCCAGACGGCACTAGGTCTGAAGTCAGCACAGCATTGTGACTGCACAAGGCCCACTGTAACATCTACCTGCTGCCACTTATGTCACTCAAGGCCCCGGGGCTCTACAATTAGCAGGTAGTGAAGCTAGCCAGGCTTCTGTCCTTCCCTTAAGTGCAGTAAGTTGCCCTGGTCCCTATGTGATAACCCGCTTGTCGTTGGCTTAAACCGACTCTCTCTTTCTTAGCTGAGAGCTGTTCAGGCTTCATGTTAGCTTCTTGAGCCAGACAGACTCCACCTTCGTGTCTTCATTTTAGTTATTCCCCTCATTAAGTAAGTAAATGCAGTATGTAGCTGGGGCAGGATGACACTGGGCACATCCCGGAGTGCATCTGCTGATAAGCGCCTGAGTTAAGCAGTTCCAGCAGAGCCTGGGAATGCAGTTGCTGTTGAGTACCCAGAGCCCCCATATGTATAAATTGGATGTCTTTTTATGACAGCTCTAGCCCTCGCACCTGGTACTGTTTTATTTCTCATGTACCAGTTTATCTTTTTAACTTTTTTGCTTACTCTGCTTCTGTGAAAAAATTGCTTCAGCTAGGTTCCCCCCTCCCTTTTCAAACTAGGGTATAAGAAACCCCTTAACTCTTTCTTGAGGGCCGAGAGAATTTTGGGTGTTAGCCACCTCTTGGTCACTGGCTAAAATAAAGGACTCATAATTCAACCTCAGAGTGTGGCTCATTCCTTGACTCACTTGGGTATAACACCTGGATGGGTTCAAAGGTGCTGCCTGGGAGCCTAGGCTGGAGTCATAAACCTTAGACATCTACCTGGTGTCCTGTTCTACCATGGCTGGAGCTGGCACTGAATCCACCAGGCAAATCCCTTCCCGCTCTTCCTTCCCTTTTCCCTAGGCAGAGTAGCCAGTCCCCACGCACATCATTGCAGTCCCATGGAGCTTAGTGCCAGGTCACCACAGATGTTCACTTAATAATACCCCACGGATGTTCACTTAATAATACCCCAAGGTATTAATCAGCTTGTGAGTGCAGCCTTCCCTGGAACTCATTCTTCAGGGCTGTGGGCTCCCCTCTGGACCAGGGTAGGTCCAGAGATGCCATCCAAGAGCCAAGGCCTGAATCGTGGACTCCTACAGCTCACCTGGTGCTCCGCTGACTGTAGCTGAGCTGGTATCTAAGCTCAAGGAAACTCCTCTTTACTCTTCCCTCACAGCATTTATCAAGCAGAGGGAGTCTCTCCTTGGAGCCACCGCAGCTGACCCAGCACATCTCTGTCTCACTCCAGGCCCATGGCATGTACTACCTGGTCATCACTGATGATGCTTCAGGGCCCAAGGGCTCTTTCATCAGCAAGAGATGAATCCTGCCATCACTGAGTCCTAGCAGGTTCCCTTCTGGCCCAGAGTTTGTCTAGAGATGCTATCCCAAAGCTGGGACCTCAGATGGGGGTTTCGTGACTCTGACCAGTGCCCTCTCCCACTGTGGCTGAGCTAGTATCCGAGTTGCAAGACAAAGTTCTCTTTCCTCCCCTCAAGCTGACAAAAGAATTCTTTGTCAGAGCTGTGAGCTGCACTGTCAAGGGTTGAAGGAGGGGTGAGCAAACACTCCCTAGCTGCCCCAGCTGCTGTCTCCCAGGGTCACATGCCCCTCCTGACACACTGGTTCCAAGCGCAGCACGGCACTTGAACTTGCCTAAGAGTTGCAGTCCTTGTGACCTAGACAGGCTTTCAGGTTTATTAAGGACCCCAGAGTATTTTATCCCACAGCAGCCAGGCTTTCACAACTCAAGTTCCATCCACTGGGATGAACAACTCCCCTATGGCTGGCGCTAGTCTAAATGTTTTTTTTTTCGGTGGGTGGGCATTGGGTGAGTTCAGCCTTGTTGTGCTTTCTGCTATGACAAGGGAGCACTGAGTTCAGGAAAAGTCCCACAGCTGCTGTGCTCTCCCTGCCCCAAGCATGTAGCCTCTCTCCTTGCCACAGGTTCACAGGGTGGCATCGGCAATACAAGACTGTCTTTTCTACACTGTTCAGTGCCTCTTTCAGTGATATGAAGTTAAACCCAAGTACTACGATCACTTACCTGATTTTTAGTTCTTATGAAGGTGCTTTTTTATTTAGACAGTTGCTAAATTTGTTATTCCTATGGGGAGCACAATTGGCACAGATTTCTATTCAGCCATCAGGCTCCACCTCTGTGACTGCATACATTCTGAATGACAGTCTTATCTGGAGTAATAGGCAAATGTGAAAAAAAAGAAAACCAAAAAGCCAAAACCTCTTGCCGGTGCCTGTCATAATCTTGATCTTCATATGCTGCTGAATGTCATCAAGAGGTGTTTTTTTCAGATTTTTCTAAGTGTCACCCACAAAGCCATTCTCTCTGTCTAGTGGACACTGTGAGAGCCTCTGCTGGAAATGCCTCCCTGGCTCACCCTGCCAACTAGCTCCAAGGCCCTTCCCTTTACAGCACTCAGGAGGCCAGAGTGGAAGAAAGACCCATGAAGCTCTTCTTTCAGTGTCATGTTGGTGCCAACCCCATGACTCAGCAAGATTTCTTGCACTCTCATGGATAACTTGCCCCCCCCACCCCCGCAAATGCTGCTGTGGTTGCACGAGTGCCCTGGGAAACTCCTGAGTGTGGCGAGCATTGGGTGATGCTCCAGCAATGTTTCTCAGACTGCCTGAGGGGAACACTGGAACTTCTAACTCATCAGCCCAATGATGCGACACTCTGAAGAGGGAGGGGACGGGGCACAGGGATCTGTGGCTATTCTGTATCTCACGGTTTCTATAAAACAGATCTTCAGATAAAAGCAGGGAGAACACCAGCAAAAGGGTGAAGCTATACATTTTCCCCAGTCCACAGGCCCCAGACCTGTCAATGGCCAAACAATGATTTCAAAGGCCAGACATGTGCTCCTTACAGAGAGACTGGAACTTGCAGACAGCTTGTAAAAAGCCATAAGGATATTTACTGTACTATTATTTTCTGGTAGTACACTGGTAAAATGTTTGCCAAAAATATCCACAGAAAAATATTTTTCAATTTATGAGCAGATTATTACAATAACAATTTACCAAGACCTACCAATGAGCAATGAAAATATGAACAGTTGTTCTAAAATGTGATGTTTATGCCCATTTCCATTATCAGTACAATGTAAACTTTAAAAATAGTTCTTAAAGTGTTAAGTTTACGGGACCAAAAAGTCTTGAGAAATGATTAGAAAGTTCACAAAGACAGCTGGGCATAGTTGCTCATGCCTGTAATCCCAGCACTTTGGGAGGCCAAGCAAGGCAGGTGGATCACCTGAGGCCAGGAGTTTGAGACCAGCCTGGCCAACATGGTGAGACCCCGTCTCTACTAGAAATACAAAAAATTAGCTGGATGTGGTGGTGGATGCCTGTAATCCCAGCTACTCGGGAGGTTGAACCGCTTGAATCTGGGAGGCGGAGGTTGCAGTGAGCCGAGATCATGCCATTGCACCACAGCCTGGACAACAAGAATGAAACTCCATCTTAAAAAAAAAAAAAAAAAGAAAGAAAGAAAGAAAGGAAAGAAAGTTCACAAAAACCATACAAACTCACATTTCTTCAACTGCAACACTGTCAAAGTTCTCATTCCACACAGCTTCATCATTCCAAGCCTTGGCGGCAATAAGAACGGCTCCCATGACAATCCTCCTCCAGTTGGTTGGACAAATGTCGATACAAACGTAACTCACGAGTCTCTCTACGTAAATCTGCAAAACATAGCAAACACTGGCCTTTGACTTAGCTCCGTTTAAGTGCTGTGATAAGAACTCTTACGAATGACAGATTCCTTGTGGTCTTGACCAGAAAGTAAGTGCCTTTTATTCTTACGTTCTACAGAGACTTGATCAGGCCAGGCAAGTGGCCATATCACAATCATAGGTCAGATACTTCTGCTACTTACTCTGCCCAGAGAAATTTACAGCCCAATTTTGGTCACAAGAATGACTGTACGTCTCAGCCAAGGGCATCATAGAAAGAGGCAGTGTCGTCACCTTCACACTCATAAGAGAGAGCACACACACACATGCTCAGTGTGGATTAAAGTTGTTCAATATATCCTCAAGTGCCTATCACATAGAATATCTCACATCTAGCTAGTAGGCAGATGGGAATTTTACAAGTATGTCAAACTTGAATATGTAAAACCTATGTGATAGCAAATATTAACCTCCTTATCACAAAAACTCACCCTTCTGGGGCACTAGCTTGAAAAACTGCTGGTCAAGAGAGCCTCCCAGTGGCTGCTGTGCAGAGCAGCATGGCGGACGCAAGTCTGTGGGGTTGTAAAACTTTCCACATATGCAATTGCTCACTTGATAAGAAACACACATGTACAAAGGAGAGTCCTTCCCACAGCCCCTATTTTTCACATCTTCATGATCACTTCATACAAATTTCTTATGTCTTACATCATGTGCAACTTAAACAATTCTGTTGGTTTTAAAGTGGAAAAAGCTGCCAATCTCAGTATCCCTGGGATTCCTCTAAACCTGCTGCCCAGCAGTTTGTGAGACAATTTCATGAATTACTTTACATCTATCAAACATCGGTCCCACAAAGAATTGGGCAAAGTGAACAGCTGAGTAAAGATTAAAGGTGAGCTGTGAGGTGTTGTTACCTCAGAGGGTGCTCTGCGGAACAGTATGTCTGTGAGCTACTTGAACCCTTTACATCTTAACAAATGGATGAAACTTTATTTATTTATTTTTTAAAAACAGGTGAGTTTATTTCTTGTATGCAGGTTATCCAATTGGAAAACATTGCCAGATCTGAGCTGCCAAACTCAAGTATGTTTTCAAAAACAAATGGCTATTGAACATGACATGTTTCAAAGATTCTGCTCCCTTTCTCCCAAACTGCGCTCTCAAGTATTTCAAGAATGAATCTCCCTCCCTGGGTTCAACTGCACAGGATTCAGAGAGCACTGAAACATGGCAAGGCTTCAACTTCCCATCCCCTTTCCTGCTGAGCCGCTGAGCTGCTGACACTCATCCATGCCACAAGCCCTTCTAGGTGAGTTTGAGAAAAACTCTTTATTCCCACTGATGTCAACTCTTCCCTCAGCGCAGTTGACCCCATCTCACTTTTGCAGAATACTCTTCCCACAGTCACCTCTTTCTGAAGATTTTCTTCCTCTCTACCAGAGACTTCTCCCAAATGGTGTTTCCTTTGTCCCCATTCCACGCCTCACTGCTCTCCAACTATGTCCTCTCACTGGTGTGCACAACACCATAACCTCATGCCAGTTCATCTTCCAACTCGCCTTCACCTACGCTGCCTGCCCTGACATGACTCTCCCAAGGTTCGTTTTGCCAATAGGCTCTTATTTCTGGTGCCTTCACACTGACAAACTGGAGCTCCTCATACATTTCCATTTGCCTAGATGCTGGGGCCAAACACCTGCATTTCACTTCCCCTGCTCCAATCCGTGTGCAATGCCTGTTACGTCTACCTTCACTGGTAGTCTGCCTCGTTTCATGGTGAACCACAGTCTGTCAATGCTCACCTGTACTACCCTAGAGATTTCTTAACGCTCTTCTCTGCCTCCAGTCTGCCTCCCAGCTATGGCCTACTGTCCCCAAAGCAGCCGGCATAGCCTCTTCATTTAGAGCGTGGCACTCCCCTGCCTAAGATCTACCACGAGTTTCCCATCAAACTGGAGCAAAACCTTAACTTCTTCCTATGGCCTGCAAGCCAAAAGGCCCCGTGAGCTATGGCACTGCCCGTGGTACCTCATCTCTACTGTTTCCCTCATTCTTAACTCTGACCATGCTGGTCACCTTGCTGTTTGTTCCTCAAACACACACGAAACATGTTTCTGTCTGTCTTGGCAGTCATCCTGCTTCCTGTAATGTCAGCACTCTTTCTCGTCATACATTTAGTTGGGGTCAGCTCTCTAGAGAGGCTCTTCTTACCATTCTACCTCAAATAGCCCCCAATCACTCTGTGTCCCTTTATCCTGCTTTCTCTTTCTGCTGTTTCATACTACCTAAAAAGATACTTAAGTTCAATCCACCTAGAACACAAGCTCATAAAAACAAGAACTGTGTTCCACCTGTCCTCTCCTCTACCCCAGCACTTAGAAGAGCAGCACAGAGTCAGCATCCAGTGAGTGTTCACGAATTAAGTCACCGCTTGGCAGCACTCAGCACTGTGACCACAGCCTCTCCTATCTTCAATTCTTTCTCCTTTTATTATCCTCTTCTGCTTTTCCTCCTCCCACTCTAGTAGCCATTCTTCTGGGGGCTTGTCCCTTAAATCATAACAGACCTTACTGACCCATCTGCTGTCCGCTTTATCTGTTTTTGAGACAGGGTCTCACTCTGTTTGCCCAGGCTGGAGTACAGTGGCATAAATACAGGTCACTGCAGCCTCCACCTCCTGGGCTCAAGTGATCTTCCTGCTTCAGCCTACCATGGACCTGAGGCCACAGGCATGTGCTACCATGTCCAGCTAATTTCTTGATTTTTTTTTTTTTTTTTTTTTTTTTTTTTTGGGTAGAAATGGGTCTCACTTTACTGCCCAGTCTGGTCTTGAACTCCCACAGTCGAGCAATTCTTTCAACTTGGCCTCCCAAAATGCTGGGATTATAGGCATGAGATACTGTACCTGGCCTTACTTTTTCTTCTCTTAAAATACAGGGTCTCATCCTTTGGACAAGGCTGGACTTAAACTGCTGGACTAAAGTAATTCCCTCAACTTAGCCTCCCAAATAGCTAGGACTAAAGGCATGAAACCACCAGGCCTGGCTTGTCCAGTTTCATTCTACACACTCATCATCCAAGGAACAATGAATTTAGGGCAGCAGCTCGCAATCACAGCAAGCATCAGAACTGCCTGGGGATATAGCCTGGGACTCAGCTTAGACCTATACTGGCATCTGTTCCTGCCCATCAACTGGATGGTTTTGTTACCACTCCCCATTCCAAGTCCTCCACATGCCCTGGATGTGTGTGCACTGTGTATGCATGCGTGCACTGAAGTGTGGGGGGAGAAATCAGAAATCCGTCCTGCTGTCTTTAATAGCAATTGTTCTGCAATTAGAAAAGCAATTGAGACATTCTAAGCCAAAACGATGATTCAACTCAATGTGTATATTTGCTTTCATAAGTTTCTCTTAACATTCTGAGATAATTTCAGAAACTTACTGTTATTTAAAAACATGACCATACCACCCTGTTTACAAGACAAATTGCTAACGATGCTTTATAAAAAGAAAATATCTTACCAGACTCACGATTGCCAATTCAGCTGTTAGCCTTAGAGCTTTAGACAGAGCTCTAACAAATCCGAAAATCACTTTGTATTCAGGATCATACTTCAAGTAGTCCTCCGGAAGCTGTTCTTGCTGAAAGAAGAAAGGATGCAATCTAAGTATCCATTGAAAAAAAAATCTGAAGTGCTCTTAAGACAGCAGTGTTCACATTGGTGCCCATGTATCACTTACAATCATTTTGACTGGTGAGATGTCTTTCAGTTTTTATAATATGAGCAGTAGGATCTTCAAATACCGTAATGATTTAATACTCACCAACATTCACTTAAAAATAGCATGAGCTTATTAAGCTCAGAAAACGTTTGCTCTTTTTTGCTGTTTCCCCCACATGATTCTATCCAAATGTAAGCTACTCTTAGGTTTTAATGTCTTACTGACCATCTGCCATTCTGCTCTGCAATAAAACTTTGAGAAAATAGTTTCCTGTAACCATGAGACTCTAAGCCTATGCTGTTAAATACAATAATCACTAGCCACATGTGGCTATTATGTACCTGAGGAAGTGCATTTTTAAATTTTTACACCATGTAAAATTGATTAAGACTTAATTTTTTTAACTCTCTTCATAAAAAGGCTTCTGTTAAAAGTATTTACATATTCTTACATTGCTTGATGCTACTGACAATTATCTTTCCAAAAGATAGATTTTGTGTTACTTGGACAGTATATTTACTCACACTAGCCCACTAATTAAACAGAGCTGCAGATCAGATCTTATTCCAGCATGTTCTTTTTATAACACTTTTGAAATAAGATGACTAGATGTAACATGAAATGGGGATCGAGACTTAAAGAAAGATGCCTTTGACTTTGGCATGAAACCGATAAAAGTCTCTGATGAAAATACAACCTCAACAAAAGTGACACTTGCTGGGCCAGGCACAGTGGCTCATGCCTGTAATCCTAGCACTTTGGGAGGCCAAGGTCAGGAATTTGAAACCAGCCTGTCCAACATGGTGAAACCCCATCTCTACCCAAAATACAAAATTAGCCAGGCATGGTGGCCGGCACCTGTAATCCCAGCTACTTGGGAGTCTGACGCAGGAGAATTGCTTGAACCTGGGAGGCGGAGGCTGCAGTAAGCCAAGATGGCACCGTTGCACTCCAGCCTAGACAAGAGCAAAACTCCGTCTCAAAAAAAAAAAAAAAAGGTGACACTTACTGTAAATGGATGTAACGCTTCATCAAATATGTCCAAAGATCTATCGGCATCTCTATAAAATAAGAATGTGCATTACTTCAAAAATTGTTAGTATCTTAGTATAATATCTGTTTTGTAAAAGAATGCCTCCTATGTGCTTTGGTGTTTACTGCACCAAAGCAAACAGTTTTTACAAATTATTCTCCTGGATCCTGACCTGCAGAGGTTTTCCTGACCTCTTCTTACTCAGCACATCATGTCCTGTACCGGAAAGTCTTTTATATGATAACCAGTCAGAACTGCCTATAAGAACGGACCCTCCCTAACAGGCAATGGCAATAAACCAAACATATTTTCACTCTTCTAACCACACACTGAAACACGAGAACATTTTACAAAGCAGTGGTGGTGGCAATAAACTCCTTAGAACTTTAATAAATGTCAATGTGATTCAGATTGCTAGCTTCCTTTCTCTTTAGTTCTCTTTAGTACACTCTCATGATGTATTTATTTATTTTCAGTAGTTTGAATTAAAAACTCATCTTCCTTTTTATTTTAAAGGAATCCAGTCTTTGATGAACTTTAAACTTCGTAAAACTTAATACATTGTGCCTGTGTGATAAACCAGTGGTTCACCAAATATGCTCCATGGACCTCTGGGGATCCCCAAGAACCCTTTTCCAGAAGGCCTAAGAGGTCAACACTGTTCTGATAACCATACTAATTCAACCTGAGAAAGCTGATAAAAGAAAAATGAAAACATTTTTTAAAATTGTAAAGATATTGCCTGCTTTTTCATAGACACTTGCCATAATTGTATAAAAGCAAAATTGGGCAAAACTGTTGGTTTCTCAGCATAAATCAAGGCAGTCGTACAAAATTACACCAGTAGGCATTCTATTCTTTACTGTCCCTTACATTTAAAAAAGACAGCCTGAGTTACTTAAGAATGTCTTTAATGAAGCAGTAAAAATGGTGTTATTAAATCTTGACATTTCTCTTTAGTATTCTGAATAAGTGGAAAGTTAACAAGAAGCACTTCTGTTGACTGCAGTATGGTTGTTAAAAAAAAAAAAAGATTTAACTGTGAACTGAACAATCACTTTTTTCATAGAACATCAGTTTTATTTGAAAGTACAACTGGGTCAGTGCAGTGGCTCATGCCTGTAAAATCCCAGCAGTTTGGGAGGTTAGCACTGCAGCTAAACTCCTTCAGGAGTTCAAGACCAGCCTGGGCAACATGGCAAAACCCTGTCTCTACCAAAGTCACACACACACACAAAATAGCCAGGTGTGGTGCCACACACCTGTGGTCCCAGCTACTCAGGAGCCTGAGGTGAGAGGACTCCTTGAGCTGAGATCATGCCAATCCATTCCAGCCGAGTGACAGAGTGACACTAGGTCTAAAAAAAAGTACAACTATCATTCTCAAAAATAAATGAAGTGAGGGTGCTCTCATTCACGAGGAAATGTGTCACTCATGTCACAAGGAAAGTATTTGTTCCCAGTGATAAAATTTAAGCTTTCCTGAGGACTTTGAAAAACTTGTTCCTTCTACTATAATATAAAATATTGACAGCCTCTCAGTATTTTAAAATGTTTTAAAATAAGATTGGTGGTTAAACTAAAAAAGTGATTTTTTGATACAATAAAACATAAACCAGTATTTTCCAAATAATTAATGCATACTATTATAAATGCAAGTATGGGTGGAAAGATCCATTTACTGTTTAAGAAAGATCGATGAGTGCTGATGGAATAAATTAATGTGTAAAATGCCACTGTAATTTAAGAAACTAGCACTTGTGAAGTTTTGATTTTGTATTAAAGAATACCCACAGCTGTCTGAAAGCTTTAAAAATACACTTTTACCAACTACATATTTGCATAAGACTACGTTATCTTACTGCTTTTTTAAAGCAATTTGCAAAAAAGTGAGCTAGAAAATCCAGCTATCTTCTGTTAAGCCCAACATTAGAGATTTTCAATAATATAAATACATGACACACTTTTACTGAAGATTTTGTTGTAGAAGAGTTACTGCTTCATTAAAAGATTTATGTTAACAGTATTGTTCTCAGGAATATTTTTTGCTGTCACAAGCTGGGTCATGGATTACTACTGGTAAAGGTCATCAATGCTACTAAACTTTCTGCAATGCACAGGACGGTCCTCAGGACAAAGCATTATCTAGCTCATGATATCAACAGTGGTAAAGCTATGAAATCTAAACTAAAAACAGATTTTGAAAAAAATCTCAATTTTATATTTCTGTCACAGCGAATACCAATATAATCAATATAAAAACATACTCAGGACTCTCTGTCATTTAAGAATCAAAAGAGGCTTAAGGGTCAAAGAAACACAAACAATTTGCTTCAATATTTTAGTAGGCACAATATAGCTTATGATATCTAGAGCTGTGACCTAACGCTGAGCTTGACAGCTTGCAAAGTAATTAGCCAGAATAACAAGACAGGATTTTTAAAAGCTCACCTTCGCTTGATATGATAATGTATCGCTAAGGTCACACTGTGGAAGAAAAAACATTCGTCACAATAGATGTTATCATTTGTTAGGCCTGAAGACATTTTTTAAAAAGGGTACAGAGGAAACTCTCCTAGTGGCCCTGAAATTAAAATCTTCCAGTTCAGAACAGTACCATAAGGGCACTTTCTTGCTTTCGTTTCTTAGCTTTTAGCAAAATGCAAGGCAGTATGCTCTTAGAAGACATGTTTCTGTTGATGATTCTAATATATAAATAACAACATATTTCCCTGTTATATGCCCTTCTACCTACAAAACCTTTTGTCCCATGCACTTTATTTTATGTATTTATTTATTTTTTGACTCAGAGTCTTTCTCTGTTGCCCAGACTGGAGCGCAGTGGCGCAATCTTGGCTCACCACAACCTCCCCCTCCTGGGTACAGGCAATTCTCATGCCTCAGCCTCCCAAGTAGCTGGAACTACAGGTTTGCACCACTATGCCCAGCTAACTTTTGTATTTTTAGTAGGGAAGGGATTTTGCCATGACGGTCAGGTTGGTCTCAAACTACTGGCCTCAAGTGATCCACCTGCCTCAGCGTCCCAAAGTGCTGGGATTACAGGCGTGAGCCACCGCATTCAGCCTCGTGCAATTTATGTCTATATGCCCATATGTTTAAATTTAACCCATACAGTAGTGGTTTCTCTTTTAAGATGTTAGGCCCGGGATGGGTGAGGTGGCTCATGCCTGTAATCCTAGCACTTTGCGAGGCCAAGGTGGGCAGGTCATGAGGTCACGAGTTCGAGACCAGCCTGGCCAACATAGTGAAACTGTCTCTACTAAAAATACAAAAAAATTAGCCGGGCATGGTGGTGGGTGCCTGTAATATCAGCTACTCAGGAGGCTGAGGCAGGAGAATTGCTTGAACCCAGGAGGTGGAGGTTGCAGTGAGCTGAGATCATGACATTGCACTCCAGCCTGGGTGAGACTCTGTTTCAAAAAAAAGATGTTAGGCCCTGCATTTTAGTTTAGTTTACTATCTCCTACCCACCCAATTTGTATTATTTCCCTAAAAATATATAATGAAAGTGACTTGTAACAAATAAAATTATCTGAAATCACTTTTGCATAATTATTAAAAGATATATTAGTAAATATTAGCACACAGGAAATCAATGATAAGTACAGTGATCCTAAAATAAGCAGTGCTAACAAGGCAGTGTAACATGACACAGTGTAATATGAATGGCAGGTACCTTCAATTAGTTTAACTGAAATACTTGTGAACAGATACAGCTCTTCAGATATATGTAACTGTATTCCTAAGTTACCCACTGATGCTGTGTATCAGAAAACAAGAGGTTCTACAGAAAGCAAGAGGTTCTCTTATGTAAGTTATGTGCTTTCATTTGCCCTCAGCATCTAGAATGAGGCTCAAAATCACTGAGGGAAGGCAAATCTCAATTTTAGTAATAGGCCTATACAATATTAGCACTTTTTAAAACGCCTGTAACATTAGCACTTAAGATGGATATGTCTATAGTCCTTCAAGTAGTTTTCATCTCTGAAATCATTTTAAAATCACAGAATTTGAAGTTATATGCTGGAAACGACCAAGAAATATGGGACTGTGTAATCACATTTAATCCAATACTCATTTTACAGATCAGGAAAACAAACCTTAAAACTGACTTGCCCAGGGTCCTACCAAATAGGAGCAGTTTCTTGTCCTAAACTCAAATTAAGCAGCGGCTCTCAGACTTTGCTGCACATTAAAATCACCTGAGGAGCTTTAACAACTGCCTCAGTTTCTACATAAAACATTTTAATTTAAATTAGCATTGGGGATGACTTTGGGCATCAAAGTTGTTGTTAAGTTTCCCAGGTAATTTCAATGTGCAGCAAAGTTTGGAATAATGGAGTCGGGGTGAAAATCAGAATCTTCTGGGATGCTTTTCTTCACATAAAGAAGCCTCACAGCCATCCCTATTTTTCAGCTGTGAATCCATCTGTTCCTGGGCTTTTTGGGTGACTATTAATTACTGCCTCAATTTCAGAACTTGTTACTGGTCTATTCAGGGATTCGACTTTTTCCTGGTTTATTTTTAGGAGAATGTATGTGTCTAAAAATCTATCCGTTTCTGCTAGATTTTCAAGTTCATTTGCGTAGAGGTGTTTATAGTATTCTCTGATCATAGTCTGCATTTCTGTGGGATCAGTGGCGACATCCCCTTTAGCATATTTTAGTGTGTCTATTTGATTCTTCTCTTTTTTCTCCTTTATCAGTCTGGCTAGTGGTCTATTTTGTTAATCTTTTCCAAAAACTAGTTCCTGGATTCACTGATTTTTTGAAGGATTTTCGTGTCTCCACCTCCTTCAGTTCTGCTCCGATCTTAGTTGTTTCTTGCCCTCTGCTAGCTTTTGAATTTGTTTGCTCTTGCATCTCTAGTTGTTTTAATGGTAATCTTAGGGTGTCGATTTTAGATCTTTCCCACTTTCTGATCTGGGCATTTAGTGCTACAACTTTCCCTCTAAACACTGCTTTAGCTGTGTCCCAGAGATTCTGGTACATTATGTCTTTGTTTTCATTGGTTTCAAAGAACTTACTTATTTCCGCCTTAATTTCGTTATTTACCAAGCAGTCATTCAGGAACCAGGTAATTCAGTTTCTGTGTAGTTGTACGGTTTTGAGTTTCTTTTTTTCTATTTTTTCACATAGCACTTATTCTAAAACGGACCACATAATTGGAAGTAAAACACTCCTCAGCAAATGCAAAAGAACAGACTGAGAGACTGCTATGATTCTCATTCTTTTGCATTTGCTGATACACTGTGATGCCAGAAGAAAAAAAGCTGCTCCTTCTTCCAAGACTAATGTCCAAAGTAGTACACATTGCAATGCATTGAAAAACTAATTTTTCACACACAAAAAATCCAATAAAGGGTCCTTTTCATTGCAGTCAACATTGTCTTAAGGCATAAAGGCACCAAAAAAACGGCTATACTTTTCTGGGACTGCTTATTTGCTAACTGATTTTTCCTTCTACCATGACATCTAAGATTTCTTAAAAGAGAAATTGATACTTCATATTTAGAATCTGTATATCGATATATAGTTGACTTCACTTTCTTAAATGACTGCTGAAGAGGACAACCAAATGGCTGAAATAATTAATTTTAGAATAAAGGAATCTGTCCCTTGACACTATGGTTGTACTCACAGCTTTAGTGTCGTTTTAAGATGACATTGACTGGCTGTGCTGTCGTCAAGGAAAACTGTCGAACGTGAACTATACAGCCCAGTAGATACCTGAAGGGGAAGGAAAGAAAGTGTAAGTTAAACTTATCAAGGTGTATTTTTTTATCGGTTAAAATGCCAAATGACAAAGCACTAGGATATTTCTTACACTCTGTGAACTGCCTGAGTGTGGCATCTTGTGCACTCTATAGAGAACTCATCGGAGGCTCTTAACTTCCAGAGATGATGTTTGAGATACAGGTTATAAAATGCTGCCCTAAATAAGGTACCTGTCATCAAACCCAACAAGGATTTTATGAATTCCCTTTATAAATAATGAGAAAAGTTTAAAATAAGATCTGAGAATTTCTATTTCTATTATTTATTTACTACAGTAAAATGTAACGTATTAAATAATATCGTAGAAGAACATTTTATTGCAGTGAATAAGAGACTAATACATTTACTAAATTACTAATCCTAAATGTATTATTTCCGGTGACAAAACAAGTTTCAGATTCAGAGACTCTGTGTGCCAGTGTTGCTAGACCACCAACAAGTGAGGAAGCCATAGGTTTCTCTAGTCCTGTTTTCTTATGTGGAGGATAAAATTAGTAACAATTTAATATTCTCTCACACCCTGAAAACAGATGACAACTTAAAAAATTTAACTTTCCCTTCAAGTTTAAATAAGACAGCCATGACATGACTCAAATGAGACTCTTCGACAATACTTGCCATTAATTTCAAAACTTAATTTCATTCTATAAATCATTTGAGCTGCACCCTAGGCATTTTCCTGCTATACCCTACTCTCTGCATAGAATACCACTTTTCTCTTTCCTTGTTTCAGCAACTTTGACTACATCTACCCTCTTGGATCTGTTTGCCAGCAGCCACACCAAAACATGTTTCTTTGGTACACTAATGAGTCAGATTCACCACTGGTTACAAGAGACTAAGTATTCTCATGAGAAAGTATGCCTCTCCATAAAAGTAACAGCGGGCCCTAACTGTTCCTACATCCAGCTGCTGAGCATAGAATTCTGAATACATCAAAAACTTCAACAAGTGTTTGACAAACTAACTGAGTCATCATTTGGACTCAACATCCTACTACATTTAATTAAAACAAAAACACTACTAACAGATCACTCTTTGTAGGTATTATTTAAGGTGTCACAAAATAGAAACAAATCATCTAACTTCAGTCAGCATAAATCAGAGTATGAAATGCTATGATCTTTAACAAGAAATGGAAGGGCTTACTTAGTGGTTTTAAGGTATAATAACAAAAACTAGAAAATAATCATACCTAGTAATTTAACAAGTCAAAACTAAAGCCTTACCATCAAAGGTCCAGTTCCCCTTGGATACCAGGGCCCACCCACTGACTTCTTCCATTGTACCTGCTGCCTCTCATTTTAACCCATTAAAAACACTAAAATTGTTTTCCTTGTAGAGATCTTTCACCTCCTTGCTTAGGTGTACTTTTAAGTATTTTACTTTATTTTTCAGCTATTGTAAAAGGGGTTGAGGTTCTTAGTTTGATTCTCAGCTTGGTAGCTGTTGGGGTGTAACAGACCTACTGATCTGTGTACATTAATTTTGTATCTTGAAACCTTGCTGAATTCATTTATCAGTTCTAGGAGCTTTTTGGAGGAGTCTTTAGGGTTTTCTAGGTATACGTTCATATTATCAGCAAACAGTGACAGTCTGACTTCCTATTTACTGATCTGGATGCCCTTTATTTCTTTCTCTTGTGTGATTACTCTGGCTAGGTCTTCCACTACTATGCTGAATAAAAGTAGTGAGACTGGGGCATCCTTGCCTTGTTCCAGTTTTCAGGGGTAATGATTTCCACTTTTCGCCATTCAGTATTATGTTGGCTGTGGGTCTGTCATAAATGACTTTTATTACATTGAGGTATGTCCCTTGTATGTCAGTTTTGCTGAGGGTTTTAATCATAAAAGGATGCTGTCAAATGCTTTTTAAACATTTTAATCATAAAAGGATTTTGTCAAATGCTTTTTCTTCGTCTATTGAGATGATCATGTGATTTTTGCTTTCAATTCTCTTTCTGTGATATATCATATTTATTGACTTCCATATGTTAAACCATCCCTGTATCCCTGGTATGAAACCTACTTAAACATGGTGGATTATCTTTCTGATATGCCAATGGGAACTATAAAACATAGCTGAATGAAATCATGGATAACACAAACAAATAGAAAGACATCCCACACTCATGAATGGCTTAAATAAATATTGTAAAAATGACCACACTGCCAAAAGCAATCTATAAATTCAATGTAATTCCTAACAATATGCCATTATCATTTTTCACAGAACTAAAAAAAAAAAAAGAACCCTAAAATTCATATGCAACAAACCAAGACCCTACTTAGTCAAAACAATACTAAGCAAAGCCAACAAATCTAGAGCCATCACTTTACCTGACTTCAAATTATACTATAAGGCCACAGTCACCAAAACAGCATGGTACTGGTATAAAAATAGGCAAATACACCAATGGAACAGAATAGAGAACCCAGAAATAGACCCAAATACCTATAGCCAACTAAAACATAATGTGAAGAAATTAAACCATATACGGTTTAATGCCTGGAATAATTGGCAAGCTACATGCAGGAAAATGAAACTGGATCCTCAACGCTCACCTATACAAAGATCAACTCAAGATGGATCAAGGATATAAATCTACAACCAGAAACCATAAAAATTCTAGAAGATACCATTTGATAAACCCTTCTAGACACTGGCTCAGGCAAAGACTTCATAGCCAAGAACCCAAAAGCAAATGCAACAAAAACAAAGATTAAGCACGTGAGACTTAACGAAAAAGCTTCTGTACAGGAAAAGGAACAATCAGCAGAGCAAACAGACAACCACAGAATGGGAGAAAATCTTCACAACCTCTACATCTGATGAAGGACTAATACACAGAATCTACAAAAAAATCAAACAAATGGACAAGAGAAAAAAAAAATCCCATCAAAAAGTAGGCGAAGGACATAAACAGACAATTCTCAAAAGAAGATATACCAATGGCCAACCAACATATGAAAACATGCTCAACATCATGAATGATCAGGAAAATGAAAATCAAAACCACAATGCCATACTACCTTACTCCTGCAAGAATGGCCATAACCAAAAAATACAAAAATAATAGATGTTGGTGTGGATGCAGTGAAAAGAAAACACTTCTCTACACTGCTGGTAACAATGGAAACTAGTACAACCACGATGGAAAGCAGTGTGGAGATTCCTTAAACAATTAAAAGTAGAAACACCATGCAATCCCGCAATCCTGCTACTGGATATCTACCCAGAGGAAAAAAAGGCATTATACAAAAACAATACTTGCACATGTATGTTTGCAGCAATACAATTTGCAATGATAAAAATATGGAAGCAGCCCAAATGCCCATCAATCAATGAGTGGATAAAGAAACTGTCATATGTCTACGTATAATGTGTGTGTGTATATATATACACACACATATATATATATACACACACATATATATGTATATATCATAGAACACCACTCAGCCATAATAAGGAATAAATTAGGGGCATTCCCAGCAACCTGGATGGAATTGGAGACATTATTCTAAGTGAAGCAACTCAGGAATGGGAAACTAAACATTGTATGTTTTCATTCATACCTGGGAGCTAAGCTATGAAGATGCAAAGGCATAAGAATGATACAATGGACTCTCGGGACACAGTGGAAAGAATGGCAGTGGAATGAGGGATAAAAGACTACAAATTGGCTTCAGTGGATGCTGCTCAAGTGATGGGTACATCAAAATGTCACAAATCACCACTAAAGAATTTATTCATATAACCACCTGTTCCCCCCAAAACCTATAGAATAAAAATATATAAATAAATCAACGACAGCATTTTTGCCAGCAAACATAAAATAAAATGAAAACTAAAGTTTATGTTTTTCTCTCTCCTTTTTGGCAGGACAAATTTTAGATATGTTTTTTAAGAATAACATTTTTCCTTTTTCTGAGTCAGGGTCTCACTTTGTTGCCCAGGCTGGAGGGCAGTGGTGCAATGATAGTTAACTGCAGCCTCAATCTCCTGAGCTGGAGCAATCCTCTACCTTAGCCTCCTGAGTAGGCAAAACTGAAGGCACATGCCACCATACCTGGCTAATTTGTTATTTCACCTTTTTGTAGAGATGAGGTCTTGCTATGTTGACCAGGCTAAAAATAAATAAATCTTAACTAACTTAAATATTTCTAAGACTTTGGGCATTCATGAAAAAAACTCCATCTATAATAATAAGGGAAACTGAAAAACAGAAGGGGAAAAATTAAAAACCAATGCAGGTATACTGGTCTAAGCAGCCTAGTGTATGAATAACAAGACTATCAGAAATAAAGTAACAGAGAAAGTGAAACAAATTATCAAGCACAGATAGTCTGCAGACTTAGTAGCCTCAATAAAATGAAAAGAGTCCCACTAAGCTGTTGTTACAATGTTTCAGAATCTCAGAGAGACAGAAGCTCCTAAAAAAGGTTCTACAGATATATAAAAGCCAATTACAAACAATGTATCACACGATGGCAACACTGTAAGAACAACAGTGTGAAGCGAGCACATTGTAGAGTATCTTCAGAATCATAAAATTTAGATTCAACCTAGAGGTTTACTCTCTATCAAAAAAGAGGGATTTTAAGTCTGGGCAGATCTCTAAACATCTCCACCCAGGATAACAGGACAGAAGGAAACACAGAATCTAGGACACAGGTGATCCCACACAAGACAGCAGTTATGGGAGGATCCCAAAAGACTTTAAGGAGATAGCACAAAAAGAATCAGAAAAGCAAACATCGAGCATATCTAGGGAAAGTCACTCTATATTGAATTAGGATGACAAAAGGCCAAAGTAAGTTGTCACCCCACCTCCACAACAAAGAAAAATGGAACAGAGACGTTTTAGCAGATGGAAAATAGTTGGAGAGGCACATGATAGATGCTACAACACTTGATGGGGGAAATGGCTGTTAGAAAACAGGCAAACAAATAGTCAGAAAATTAGTTTCATGCTAAAAAACAATGGTTTTGAAAGCAAACAGACCAGCCAGGGGCTACTTACTGCATTTGGCTGGGTAAAGTAACACAGGCTACGAAGAAAGACATGATCCAGAAGAAGTGCAGAAGTGCTCAGATTTCAGAACTGGTTCAGAGAAAAAATGAAGGAATATGTAATGCAGAGGCACAATGAAAACACCGTATGACTTAGCACTGAATAATATTTGCATAGTCATAATCATGTAAATATTAGATTTAATGAAAAAGTGTGCTACAATTGGAAGAAACAGAGGGAGAAAAATAAGGTCATGGTGTAGTGAGGAAGCTATGCTTGCACCTGCTATGGCAGAAAGTCAATACACAGTGCTTACAATTAACTAAAAGACAGTGCTGACAATTAACTTAGCTAAATTAAAAATATGACTCAATATTTAAGGCAGATCTTTATACCACAATCAGACTATTGAAATTTAACTTAAATGTCAGACATTCTTAAAAGGTGGACACACTAAGCTCAAGACTTTTCTGAATACATTTGATACTTAGGAAAATCTAACAGATTTAGAAAAGCCACAAAAAGAAGTCCATACTATCAGCATGGGGTCCTCATTATAATTTAAAGTAATTAAGAGAGACATACTTTTATGTCAAACTATCAGTTTTTTAACTTTTTGACTGTTTACTTACATGGTTTGTATAGTTGCCTTTTCTTATTTCTTCTACTAAGAAAGAAAAAAGAACAAACAAACTGGTCACTTCTAATACAAATACCGTAAAATAAAACTAGTTGTTAACGTCTTACTGATTACTCCTAAATAAAATGGGAACAAATTCAATTTTAAAAAATTATTTCATCAATTTATATTTAAATTAGCTGGCATGATACATCTCATAAAGCAAAATATAAAAACTTTGTTTTACTTTTTGGACTAGTTTACTTTTTGTTTCTATTATATACAAATGAAAGAAACCTTGTATACAAAAGGAAAGGGCAAAAAAATGAGGCCAGATGAAAAAATTAGCTAATAAAAAAGTTTAACTGTTGCATATATGAGCCATGATCCATTAGCATTTTCTCATTCTGCATTTACACATAGCTTACTTTTTTACCAGAATTTCAGAGCTAACAGCTCTAAGAACTACTTCCTGGCCAGGCACCTATCTCTAGATGCACCAGAATCCCAGTAAGCATTTCGAACCACACTTAGTGGTCACCTACTAATATGTCACTAAAAACAAAACAAACCAAAAAAAGAGTCTTTACACAACAGGAAAGTAACCTTTTTAAGTTTAGATTTTAAAATGAGTATATAAACTTCATTGAACGTGGTGTCCGCAGCACAAAAAGTCTTTTTATTTTTCCTAAAAAAAGGTCAGAATAACAAAAGCTCCAAGAGTGACCTAGGCCATGCTTTGTTTCCTACACTGCCTCCACTTTTAAAGTTAAAAGGGCCTTGCAGGCAAACATTGCTATCACTGAAGAGTGAGGGACACAGAGTGACTTTTTTTTTTTTTTTAACTCCTTCCATGCTCTCTACGTGTGAGAAGCCCATGGCTCTGGAAGGAACTGGGAAAACAATTCTGATAAGGTTTGGATATTTCCCCCTCCAAATCTCATGTTAAAACGTGATCCTGAATGTTGGAGACAAGGCCTAGTGGGAGGCATTTGGGTCACGGTGGATTCCTTATGAATGGCTTGGTGCCATCCCCATGGTAATAAGCAAATTCTCATTCTGGTAGTTGAAAAGAGCGTGGCACCTTCCCTCTACCCCCGCCCCACCCTCTCACAAGTGTGGAACCACCTGCTTCCCCTTTGCCTTCCATCATGATGGTAAGCTTGCGGAGGCCCCTACCAGAAGCAAATGCTGAAGCCATGCTTGTACAGCCTGAAGATCTATAAGCCAATTAAACCTCTTTTTGTTATAAAAGACTCAGCCTTAGGTATCTCTTTATAGTAATGCATAAAGGAACACAAATTCTAGACAGAAATAACTGACTCAAGACAGGCAAAGTCTACTCAAACTACAAGAAACAAAGGTTACAAACTCCCATATTTTACTGTGCTGCATCACTTCACATATGATTATAGATCCTCACTTGCATTCTTGCTGCTTCAATCAACAGGAAAACCTGGCTGTGTATGGCTTTTTAGCAAACAAACAAGGATTTCACATAACACTGAGGAAAATAAGCAGGAGTAGGGCATGTTTAAATTTACATTACATCAAATTAAAAGGTTAATAGAAGTTTTGATTAGCATAAACTTGGATGTGATAAATGCATGTGGTCGGAGGACTGTGGAAGAGGAGGCCAGAATCACAGATTCAATCCTTGTTGATGAACAACTATTTTTCTTTTTTTAATTTGTTTAAATGGAAACCAAGGTGAAGCCTAAGTTCTATCAGTCAACTTTAAAATGTACTCTCTGGAGCAAGGGAAAAGGGACAAAGAATTATTAAATAAAGATAAATTTACAACTCCTCCATCACATGACAAATTGTGTTGATCAAAAGAGGGTAAACTGTACAAATAAAAAGTTTACATGTTTTCACTAACACAATAACAATTAAAGTATATCACATGGTAAAATAAGACAACTGAATATGTGAAAAATTGAAAAATTTAAACCAATATGAGTTTTTCTAAATACTTTCTACAATACATTTGATCAAAGAAGAAGAGTTTTCACTCTTTTTCTTGGTGGAAAAAACATGGTGTCTCACCATCTGTTCGAGATTTTCTCAGGAATATTGTGCTTGTCTCTGGATTGTCAGAAGGGGTGGACTCCAAATCCATACCTATAGAGGGAGAAAAGAAAAAAGATGTGATCACTTTTAACAGTTTATCAACTCATTTCTTCGACTGCTGTATTTAGGCCATTTCACTACCTCTACCTTTACTCTTATCCACTGAAATGAATGTGTAGACATAAGATGGAGCCAGGCACGATGGCCCATGTCTGTAGGGCTGAGATGGGAAAATCCCTTAAGGCTAGGTCAGGGATTTGAGGCCAGCGTGAGTAACATAGTGAGACCCTCCTAAATAAATAAATAAATAAATAAAGAGGTAAATGTTTCCTTTGAGTTGTGTAAAATCAACTACATAGAAAAAACAAGATGGCAGTACAGTTTAAAGACAGGTCTATTTTATAGGCAAAATATATTATTTAGTCTGGAGCTCAAACATTTTAAAAAAAAGTAAATTTAGCATATCTGTCACTTCCATGTCACTCTGAGGACACAGAACCTTAGTTCCATTGAGTAGCTATCTTCCACAGTCGTGTAAGATCTCTAAGTCTTCATTTCTTCATTAGCAATATATAGGGAGAACATACACAGGCCTTTGGATTGGAAAGGGACAAATGAGACATACATAAACTGTGTTGTAATCCTAAAGAATGACAATAAAGAGCCTTTTTTGGGCTCTCATCCAACACTACTAGTCTATGAACTGGTGTGTAAAATCACGCACAGGCTTTCCTTACACCAGCAACCAGAGTATAAGTTTACACAAGTACTTACATATTTTGTGTATAAAAATATAATCAACTCACATGTTTATTCTAAATTCTTAAACATCTTGAAAAGTGAGTATAGTCCTCCAAGTTACAAAGTCACACTCATCATGAGTCTTAATTATCCTACCTCCGAAAAAAACTAAGAGCCCAAGTAAAATTTTTTTGTTTTTTTTTGTTTTTTAACTTTAAGTTCTGAGAAACATGTGCAGAACGTGCAGGTCTGTTACATACCTACACATGTGCCATGGTGGTTTGCTGCACCTATAAACGCATCATCGAGATTTCAATTCCCACATGCATTAGGTATTTGTCCTAATGCTCTCTGTTCCCTTACCCCCTGGCCCCTGAAGGGCCCCAGAGTGTGATGTTCCCCTCCCTGTATCCATGTGATCTCATTGTTCAACTCCTACTTATGAGAGAGAACATGTGGTGTTTGCTTTTTGTTCCTGTGTTAGTTTGCTGAGGATGATGGCTTCCAGCTTCTTAAGCTTTGGTTTCTTATCTTTGAACAATATGCTATTGTCAGGAGAGGGAAGGACAAAGGGGAAGCCATGGCAACAGACACTCTTACACAGGCAAGGTCTGGCATTTTAACCTTCAATCTTTATCTTACACATTAAAAGTCTACCTTTACATTTCATGTCTTTTGAAAGTTTTGACCACGAACCATCCCCTACCTCTCTTTTAGAACAACAAGGTAAATAAAGTCTGTTAAGTCACCAGAATAAATATAGAGACACATTTTGTGTTAAATTAAGAATCTTAAAGTAATCAGAGTTTCATGGGTAACGTACTTTGGGGGGGAAAATACCCATTTTTCTGTAACCCTGGCCATGACATTTCATACCTTTCACAATTATTTTAAGCACCTTCTATTTTCTTTCCTTTTGTGTTCAAATTACAGTTAGAAGAAACAGCGCCGATTAAGGTGACTTAAAGCAACCCATTGAGAATACCCTATCATCTCTCCCATGGCAACCTTCATTCTGATTTTAAATAAGAAATCCCCAAATATTTCAGTATGAATTGTCCTGAGATTGAGCTGGTTCCTTCACTTAGGTACCATCTGGATAGGTACAAGGAAAGAATGGGATGGATACTGGCAAGTTGGAATATTTGAGTTTTTACTGAAAAAGGGAAGAGAATATTCCAAAGAAGCTTCAACAAAGTCCCACAGAATAATAAATAGAGCTACAGAAAAGACGAGCCATAAATAAAAGGTCCTATGCCAGCCTGAGAGAATGAGATATGACAATGAACTGGGTGTTTGGGAGGGGAGGAGAAAAGAAATTAACTGGACTCCGTGGAGGAAGACTAAGCAGTGGGAATGGGAATGCAAGACAGAGCCAGCCTTTGCTCCTGGCCAGCCCTGGGAAAGCTGGTTACAGGCAAAAAGGAGCCTGAGGTTGGGATGTCCCCCAGGGAACTTTGGGGACAGCAGCAGCCAGAGGTGTGGCCAGGGCAGATGGCACCGTCACCTCCTTACCTTCAGGCATCTCTTGGTCACGGATGTGGTTCACATGAAGGCGCTCATCAGCTTCAACAATCAATTCAGCAGGCTCTTCAACAGCAGCCATGGGCGCTGCTGCTATTGTGTCCTCAGCTGATGCCTCACAGACCTCAGATTGAGAGGGACACCCTGACCCCTCATGCTGTTCCAACTCAGGGCTGACCTTGGGGCACACGCAACAGGTCAGTATGCACCCCATTGGACTGTCTGCCGCCACCTGTGCCTCTGCTCACGGTGTTGGCCACGCACTCCCGCTGCCCTAGGCTGAAGTTATGCTGCACTTGGCAGAGATGGTATCGCCGCTGCTCGCCTGCCCACCCCACAGCTCAGCCCCAGCCCCAGCCCCAGCCGGGGCTCGGGCCAAGGCCCGCACCCTGCCGCCTCCCTTGAGTTGACTTGCTTGGGAGAGTGAAGAACAGCCGACTTATTTAATAGGTTGTCAACCCAACGAGCGCTGGGAGACACAACAACTGCCTCAAGACAGTACAAAAGGAGCTCCTCCTCCTTCTGCAGTCACCTACAGACTGAAGCCCACTGGCCCACTGGCCTCAGAATGCCCCGCCCCATACCTCACAATGCCCCACCCTGGATTCCGCCCCTCCCCCGCTGCCTGGGCTGCCCCACCCTGTGGTTTATGATGCTGCTGCTCTCCTGGCTCCTCATGCAGTGCCAGTGGGACTAAGGTTTTCATTCCTCACCAGTTTCCTGAGCTTTTTAGTCCTAAGAAAAGCACAGGGTGGTTCATTACTGGAAGCCATCTTACCCTATGAGTTCTATACAAAGTCTCAGTTAGTAGAGTGGGTCCCATTAGCAACCAAGTTGAACAACTTTTATTTGCTAACTGAATGTAGATACAACTGAATTGTTCACTGCGTTTGTAACGAAATACTCCTCTCCTGTCTTCCAAAGAGTGGTAGTTTTTGTCTGCAACTTGATCACAGCAATACCTGGGGCCCTAGCTCTACTCTCACTAAAGAGTTATGGCTGTGTGTCTTGAATGACACCTTGGGACCTATCCTGCCTCCACCTCCTTCTCCATAAAATAGAAACCTTCTGAAATGCTGAAACTTACCAACTCCCTTCCCCCCGCCCCACCGTTTCTTCCTTCCACGTAGGGACTTTCAGATTTTCTTTTACTAACAAAGCTCTAAGTATGATTTTGTTATACAAAATCAAGAGCCATCAAGTGGGGTACCACAGTCCTAACTCAATAAAGATGAATACTCGACATCTGGCAGGCAGTATGTGCCTGACAGTGTTCCAAGTGGGCTATGCTCATTTAGCCCTCAGAAACAATCTCACAGATTTTAGAGAAGACATTGAGATGGAGAAGGTAAGTTAGTTATCTCCCCAATGTTACATGACTCTCAGGCTGGGGCCATTATTTAATCCCAGGTAGTATGAATTCCCCAATTCCTCAAGTGTGATTATCAGAAAGTGGATTGTTTCATGTTGACACTGCTATAAAGAAATACCTGAGGTTGGGTAATTTATAAAGGAAAGAAGTTTAATTGACACATTCCACATGGCTGTGGAGGCCTCAGGAAACTTACAATCATAGCAGAAGGGGAAGCCGTCACTTCTTACATGGCAGCAGGCCACAGAGTGTGTGTAAAAAGGAGCAACTGTCAAACACATATAAAACCATCAGATCTCAGGAGAACTGACTATCACAAGAATAGCACGGAGGAAACTGCCCCCATGATCCAATTACCACCCACTGAGTCTCTCCCTCAACATGTGGGGATTATGGGGATTACAATTCAAGATGAGACTTAGGTGGGGACATGACCAAACCATATCAGAAAGTACAGGTAGAAGTCAAGCTTGGAGGGGAAGTGACATTGTAGATTGGCATATTTTTTTTAAAAAACTTTTTTTTAATGTGAATTTTAAAATGCCACTTCTTCATTCAACACCGATGAAGTCCCTTCTACATGCCAGACACCGTATGTATTAAACCGTCTCAAATCTCAATGAGAGTAGGCAGATACACAAAGGCTTAAGAAGTTCAGTTTTCCGAGATCACACTACTGGACAGTGTCTGAACCTGAGATACAAACCCACCTCTATCTGACCCCGAATTTGACGCTGGGGTGGTTTTAATTTTATTCTGAAAATTCGAGTCATAGAACCATACAAAGGTGAGGAGTCTCTGTCAGATGTGTGTGTAGTGGTCTGTATAATAAGGAAGGACCGAAGGAAGCAACAGACCAATTAAGAGACTATCTAAAGGAAGACTGATGCTAAAGGCAGTGGCAGTGACAAAAGTGGAGGAAAAATTTTATGATTATTGGGGAGACAGAATAGGAAGTACTTGGTCATGAGATGTGAAAGCAGGGAAGTAGAGGGAAAAACCGGGCTGCTCGGGCTCTGAGGGGGAAGACTGGGTACAGAAGTGTACCTTTCTCCTGGCACAGAATGTAGGAAGAGAAATAGGTAAAGAGGAAAAGATCATTTTTTACTCTCAGTGTCACATTAAAATGGAACTCTCTGGTCAAAGTTGAATATAATCTCTGTAGGCTAAGACCATTTGTGACATCCCTACCTATGCTTTCAAAAATAACATACATACTAAATCAAACCATTCAGAGTAACTGGGAAAAGGTCCTATAATTTACATGCTAAGAATATCACCATTTTCCATTTATTACTTTCATGGAGTAACTTTCAATCTATGGTTACAGCAAATGAGGGATCTTACATAAAATAAAGCTAACATTTTAAATTTAAAATTCTATTGTCCTGAGAGAATAGAGAAAGCAACTGAAGCCATGGGCCCGTGGAAGTGATTGCCTTGACAGGTTGTGTATACTAAGGAGAACTAGAAAGAAAGAAGACCTGGAGAATAGGGGGATTTACACGACATTAAGTAAAGCCTGCAAAAGTGAGCACTCGGAGTCAAGAAACCGGCCTTTGAATCAGGAACGGCTGCTTTTGTGAGTCATTGGAAAGGAGATGATGTCTGATTTCATTTCTGTAACAGCAGCACCTAGCTTTTACACTTTTAGAGTAAAACACTGAAACATATATTCATGATATTAAGGTGTGAAAAGGCTTCACAAACAGTTTAAAAAATTGGTATCAATAAAAGGAAAACCTATATAGTTGGACAATATCAAAATAGGTAAGTTATATCATTAATAAACACTATTAGGAGATTTCTAAAGCAACTCTCAGTAGATAATATAATCTACATATATAAGATGTAAATACACACATACATACAAACATCTACATATTGACACAAAATAAAAGATTTATATCCAAAAACATCAAGAATTTTTACAAATCATTAAGAAAAAATACAAATAACCCAACAGAAGACACATGGCCCAATAAACATATGTGAAGTTGCTCTGTGAGTAGTTATCAAAAAACATAAGACAAAATATCAATGCAATACTACTATACCCACTCCAGAATATCAAAAATGCAAAAAGGCAGAAAGCACCAAGTATAGAGAAGAAGGTGAAATTTCTGGAATGTTCATTTACTGCCAATGAAGAGTGTAAACAGGCACAATCACTTTGAAAAACTGACAGCCTCTTTATACATCAGCATAGCCTATAACCCAGGAATCTCTTTCCTACACATTTTCTCAACAAAAATGAATAAATGTTCACCGATAAAAACATACATCAAAATCTTCACAATAGTGCATACTCTAATAGCCAGAAACTGGAACCAACCTAAATGCCCATGAACAGTAAGATAAGTTGTAGTTATTTTCACACAAAGGAATATGATACAATAAGAATAAAGAAACTACAACTCACAAATACATAATATTAATGAAAAGAAGCCAGACATAAACTAGTACATGTTTATGGTTTCATTTATATAAAGTTCTTGCAGAGTAAGAGGATGACTGAAAGGAACAGGAGGCACTGTTTCTTTCAAAAAGGAAGACTTACTATAAAAACAATGTCAGCAGAAATAGTGGACAGAACTAAACTGTGTCAGAAAGTGACACAGTTGACGCACATTCTAGTGAAAGCTCCTTATCTTGACCTGGACTGGAAGAAGCAGTGTTGTAAGAGACCAAGAAAATTAAGAATATGCTAAAGGTCTTTGGGTTAAGTTAGAGATACTATTTTAAACTACTTTACGGGGGGGCGGGGGGGGTGGCGGGAAGGACAATTTAAATAAAAATAATAAGATGACAGAATAAAGTCCAGGGATATCAATAAATGCAAAATTAAAAACTTAAACTCACTAGTCAAAAGAAAAAGACAAATTGAAAATGTTAAAATAAACTGCTATATATCAAAAAGGTTGATAGTAAAAGAAGGGAAAAAGTATAAATAAAACCGGTAAGGTATATTCATATTTGGGAAAAAAGAAGTCTGAAAACAAAAAACATAATTAGAGATAGAGAAAATCACTAAATAATGATGGAAAGTCCAATTCACCCAAAAAAAAAGAAAAATTCTGAACAGGTAGGTACACACCTAACAAAATAAGCCTAAAATTTATACAAAACAAAAAGCTCACAGAACTTCAAAGCAAAAATGGTAACTCCAATATCACTGCAGGAGAATTCAACACACTGTTCTCAACTTTTGCCATCAATTCTCTGTCCTTTCTCAGACTTTGTCTTCTCCTTAGATCAGAAACACCGTCTTGTTCCAAAGCACAGAATGAATGTTTTTGTTGTTTCCCATATCATACACATAAACCTACTGAACAAGGAGGAAACTCATGGATCTTAAGGACTAACAGTCAATCCAGATACATTATGAACTCTTTTAGAGAAAGCTATTTTGTGATTAAACAATAAACTCAAGATTGTTAGCCTCTAAAAACTATCGGACACTAAGTGGTTCACTCCTGCCATCTGCTGGACACCGTGTTCATTTGCACGTCAATCATGTTTGCCTTAAAAGTCCTAGTAAGACAAAGGTCTCAAAACTGTTACCTTTTCTGAGCCTCCTTTATCTAATGAGATGAAGATACTCTCTCTAGATTAAATGTTTGTATACAAGGTGTTGATAGAGGTTAAAAAAAGGTTTGTGCTATTTAAGCCTCTGGTAACAATGACTTTTTTTTTTTTTTTGAGACGAAGTTTCGCTCTTGTTACCAAGGCTGGAGTGCAATGGCACGATCTTGGCTCACCGCAACCTCTGCCTCCTGGGTTCAGGCAATTCTCCTGCCTCAGCCTCCTGAGTAGCTGGGATTACAGGCACACGCCACCATGCCCAGCTAATTTTTTTGGTATTTTTAGTAGAGACGGGGTTTCACCATGTTGACCAGGATGGTCTCGATCTCCCGGGTAACTGGGACTAAAGGCACACAGTATCACATCCAGCTAATTTAAAAAAAAATTTTTTTTGTAGAGAAAGAGTTTCACTATATTATTTAGGCTTGTCTTGCACTCCTAACCTCAAGCAATTCTCCCGCCTTGGCCTCCCAAAGTGCTGGGATTAGAGGCGTGAGCCACCGCGCACAACTTGTATTTATTTTAAATATAATACAAAACTACAAAAACAAAAAGGTTTGATGCACAAACAGCATAAACTAGAAATCACTAGTGTCCTCTATTTGAGTAACTTTTTAATGAAGTATGACCTATCGTGATAAGATTATAAAGATGAGGTAGAAATATTAAAATGTTTGCCCTAACATTAACAAAAATATATGGCCACTATATGCTCACTGTAATTATAGAAGAATTCTGTAAAAACACAAAGGAAAAATAGAAATTTTAAAATGCCTTAGAGTCACTGATGTTTTTAATGTAGCGTATGACATTGTCTTCAGTTTTTTTTTTTTTTTTTAAGAGGAATGGTCTTGCTCTCTCACCCACCTAGAATATAGTGGTGCAATCACAGATCACTGCAGTCTCAAACTCCTGGACTCAAGTGATTTTCCTATCACAGCCTTCTGAGTAGCTAGGACTGACTACAGACGCATACCACCATGGCCAGCTAATTTATTTTTACTTTTTATAGAGGTGGGGGCCTTATTATATTGTCCAGGCTGGTCTCGGATTCCTGGGTTCAAGCAATCCTCCCACTTCGGCTTCTCAAAGTGTTGGGATTGCAGGCACGAGCCACTGCACTGAGCTAAATTTTTAAAATTTTGTTGTTATTGTTGTTGAGATGGAGTCTCACTCTGTCGCCTAGGCTGGAGTGCGGTGGCGTGACCTCAGCTCACTGCAACCTCCATCTAGCGGGTTCAAGTGATTCTCCTGACTCAGCCTCCTGAGTAGCTGGGATTACAGGTGCCCACCACCACGCCCTGCTAATGTTTTATATTTTTGAGTAAAGACAGGGTTTCACCATGTTGGCCAGGGTGGTCTTGAACTCCTGACCTCAGGTGATCCACCCACCTCAGCTTCACAGAGTGTTGACATTACAGGAGTAAGCCACCACACCCAGCCAATTTTTTTTTTTTTCTATTTCACTTCTTAAAAGAATTTCTTTTTTCTTTTTTTCTTTAATTGCATTTTAGGTTTTGGGGTACATGTAAAAATCACGTAAGACTGTTGCATAGGTACACACATGGCAGTGTGGTTTGCTGCCTTCCTCCCCATCACCTATATCTGGCATTTTTCCCCATGTTATCTCTCCCCAACTCCCCACCCACCACTGTCCCTCCCCTATATCCCCCACCACTGACCCCAGTGTGTGATGCTCCCCTCCCTGTGTCCATGTGTTCTCATTGTTCAACATCCACCTGTGAGTGAGAACATGTGGTGTTTGATTTTCTGTTCTTGTGTCAGTTTGCTGAGAATGATGGTTTCCGGGTTCATCCATGTCCCTACAAAGGACACAAACTCATCGTTTTTTATGACTGCATAGTATTCCATGGTGTATATGTGCCACATTTTCCCTATCCAGTCTATCATTGATGGGCATTTGGATTGGTTCCAGGTCTTTGCTATTGTAAACAGTGCCACAATGAACATTCGTGTGCATGTGTCCTTATAACAGAACGATTTATAATCCTTTGGATATATACCCAGTAATGGGATTGTTGGGTCAAATGGAATTTCTATTTCTAGGTCCTTGAGGAATTGCCACACTGTCTTCCACAATAGTTGAACTAATTTACACTTCCACCAACAGTGTAATAGTGTTCCTATTTCTCCACATCCTCTCCAGCATCTGTTATCTCCAGATTTTTTAATGGTCGCCATTCTAATTGGCATGAGATGGTATCCCAATGTAGTTTAGATTTGCATTTCTCTAATGACCAGTGATGATGAGCATTTTTTCATATGTTTGTTGGCCTCATATACGTCTTCTTTTGTAAAGTGTCTGTTCATATCCTTCACCCACTTTTGAATGGGCTTGTTTTTTTCTTGTAAATCTGTTTTAGTTCTTTGTAGATTCTGGCTATTAGCCTTTTGTCAGATGGGTGGATTGCAAAAATATTTTCCCATTCTGTTGGTTGCCGATTCAATCTAATGACTGTTTAACCCTGGCCTAAGAAGTAGAATTCCTATAATATATAAGTGTTACTAATTATGTCAACAGTAAATATTTAGAAAATCACACAAATGTTCAAGTAAAGATAGTAGAGTGAAAAAGGACTAAAGAATGTCCTGTTACCCACTAATATGATATAAATGCATATACATATGTGTATGTGATTTTTTTTTTTTACCAGAAACCCAACAGCTACATATAATAATATAAAAAGCTATTTAAGCTAAGAACCTACAAACTTTAAAAAGAAGTAGACAGGAAAAAAATCTGTATGATACAGTATGACCATTAGCTTGATTACTGCCTGCAAGCAGCAGTGAGAAAGAAAGGTGAACTAAAAAACTTAAAAATTTTAAGAAATACCTCGTTTGGATAGAAAAATTTGATTCATCATGCCCTAGAGAAGTTGAGGAAAATATCTTGAGCACAGAGGCTTCAAAACCTAGGCAGAGGCATCACCAGGATCTGCCAACTTCTAAGGCCCTATACTGAGTTGAAGGAAGGATCTGAAGCACATAGAAACATACTATACCCTCAGCAGTATGAACTGAGACTGGTATACGACATTTAACACAATCTAAGGAGATGGGAAAGTGTAGGGCCACAGAAGGGCAAAAGCAAAGTCTTGACCTAGGTATTCAAATTAAGCCTGAGTAAGACAAAGAGAAATGGCCATACAACCACATAAAGAGTTTCTTGTAACACAGAGCAACCTAATAAGAACATGCATCTAATGGAAGAAAAGTCCAAAGATGAAAAGACAAAACAAGTAAATTAAAAAGAAAGGTTTTGGCATTAAGGAAATCATTAAGAATAATAATGAATTGGGTGGGCGGCGGGGGAAGCAAGGAAAAGAACTAAAGACTTAAACAAATGGCAAAGAGAAAAATCTCAAGATAACAGGAGTATTGAGGAGGCCAAGATGGTGGATCACTTGAGTTCAGGAGTACAAGACCAGCCTGGACAACTTGGCAAAACCTCAACACTACAAAAGAATACAAGAATTGGCCAGGCATGGTGGCGCACACCTGTTGTTCCAGCTACCCAGGAGGCTAAAGTGGGAAGATAGATTGAGCCCACAAGGTCAAGGCTGCAGTGAGCCGTGATCACACCACTGCTACGCTGCAGCCTGGGTGACAGAGCGAGACCCTGTATCAAAAAAAAAAAAAAGAAAGAAAGAAAGAAAAGAAAAAGAAAGTTAAAAAAAAATATTGAAGAGAAAAACAACAAAGAAGTCAAAAGAATTAGAAAAAAAATCTAGGACAAAGGCTGAACAGAAAGATAATTAGTATCCCTCAAGTAGAACAATTAATTAAATGGAAGAGAAAAGGCAGAAAGATATAATAGAAAATATCCCAAAAATAAAGGCAAAAAAAATCTATACAAGGAAAGAAAAAATATATCAAATCACAAATGGAAATATATATCCTAGTTAATGAAATACCAAGAATAAAGAAAGAATTCTCCAGAATACAAGGAGACAAAAAAAAAAATCACCTTAAAAATTTTTTTAACTTGGAATATACAAAGGAAATTACTAGATATGCTCCCAAAGAAATGCTGGGGACTCTAGGGATAACTTAACCCTATAGAAATCACATTAATTTTACCTTTAAAATTTATTCTAAATTCACCATTTCCATTCCAGAATTTTAGTTCTTATGCTCATCATTTTTTCCTATACTACTACCAAGGATTCCTACATTTATGCCAAGATTCCAATCTTACCTTCTATTCAAACTCAAGAGTTATCGTCTTAAAGCACAGATCTGGATCACATCATTCTATTGATTAAAAACCATGTGTGAGACTAGGAACAACAAAATAAAACCCAAAACCCATTGTACAGGGAGCAAGCTACTCTATTTGCTTCTACCTTATCTTTGTTTTGTACTTAAGCCAAGATACATTATTTGTCACTCCCGAAAATCCATCCTACACTTTCTATCTTCTATGCCTTTGCTAAAGACCACTTTAAAGATTCTATCCTCAAAGTCCAAAATCACCACATCCACCAATGTCAGTTAAAATTAATCTTACATCATTCTCTAATTCTCTTCCCAGCAATAATATAGCAGTCTGTCTTCTAATTATGTGCCTGTCTATTTGACCCACAGGAAAGTAAACCTGCTGAAAACATAAACTGAGTCCTATATATGGTACTTTGAGGCCAGCTACAGGACTACAAACTTAATAGATCCTCAACTTTTAAGTAAATTCATAATCTCTTAATGCACATTATTTAAGTAAGTAATTTAAGTAAGGAAAGACTAAAAAAGAACTTTGTTCTGTGGACCTGTGATTGACTGGTAATAGCTCCCTTGAGCAATATGTTGAAAAGGATTCTGAGGCCGGGCACAGTGGCTCACGCCTGTAATCCCAGCACTTTGGGAACCTGAGGTGAGAGGATCGCTGGACCTCAGGAGCTGAAGATCAGACTGAGCAACATAGTAAGATCTCATCGTGCCACTGCATTCCAGCCTGGGCAACAGAGCAAGACTTCATCTCAAAAAAAAATACTAATAATAATATTTAAAAAATTAACACTAAAATTAAAAAAAAAAAAAAAACCAGAAAGGATTCTGAGGTCAAATCTAGCTTCTGAAGTAGTCACATGTCACATGATCGAGCAGCAATGTTTGCCAGGAGCAGAGCAAGGGACAGTGGCAATATCCATGCCACACAACTGTCTTCTTCATTTTTGATAATGGTCTTTTCTATAAAACATACTCCCATACCCATAACCACTTTCAGAATAAACATAAGAAAACTGGTAATGACATTACATATTAGGGTCATTTTGCAAATCAATAAATAATACATGTTAAAGATTAAAGAGCCTGTGTGACTCAGAAAGGCTTTAACATTTCCCTGCCTGTCACAAGTAGACCATGGAAAGAAAATTCTATTCTTTCCCTTCTCTATACCTCTATTTTCCTGTCTAAGATGAGGGTAATACATGTTATCTCCCAAGAGCATCTTAAGTCTTAATAACTTAGAGGCACAAGATGAGCCCAAAAAACAGATATACTGTTACTAGTGTTTGTGGCTGTACCACTTTGTAGGGGAAAAGAATAATGTTAGAACCTGAATGTGCTATTCTCTATGAAGAATACTTATTGAATTCCAAATGCACAAACAATTTCAACACAAATGATATCAATCATCTTGAACTTTGGTCTTAAGATAAACTAGTCTGACAGCTCCACTATAAAGTTTACATTATGAATATTATCACTTCCTTTGATGAGCTACCTACTGTCTTCAAATGTTCCTGAAACTTTCCCTTACATTTGCTTATACTTTTGAAGTAAAATAAACATTGTAAGTCTGCCTTATTTTGGTAGCCATGCTGTCTTTCATGCACTTTACCTAATTCATACTCTGTTAAGTGTCTAAAAAATGCATTCATTAACAATTTGAAAAAACATGTTGCCTACATCATCTAATGACATAATCTTCTATAAGACACTTTAATACCATGTGTGAGCTTTAATTTAATGGTGAACTAAGACTAATATTTGGTACAGTACTTGGAAATGTCTGAGTCTTTTTAGTTTCTATAAAAATAATTTTTTTAAAGTATAGCACATTTATAATATTGGTATTTCATATTTTAAAATTTTTTTTCAGGTCAGGCATGGTGGCTCACGCCTGTAATCCCAACACTCTGGGAGGCCAAGGCAGGCAGATCACCTGAGGTCAGGAGTTCGAGACCAGCATGGCCAATATGGTGAAACCTCATCTCTACTAAAAATACAAAAATTAGCCAGGCATGGTGGTGCACACCTGTAATCCCAGCTACTTGGGAGGCTGAGGCACAAGAATCGCTTGAACATGGGAGGCAGAGGTTGCAGTGAGCCGAGATCACACCACTGCACTCCAGCCTGGGCAAAAGAGCAAGACTCCATTTCAAAAAAAAAAAAAAAAAAAATTCAAAACTACTTATAAATGCCTTTTTTAAAAACTGTAAATCAGGTTTCTTGCTTTTAAAAGGAATCTACAACTGGATAAGGGAAAAGCAGAATTAAATATTATTAAGCACTTACATGATAGGTACCATGCTTACCACTTCATCCTTATTGTTTAATCTTCGTAACATTATAAGGTAGATTTCATCCCATATTAAATAGCTAAAACCAAGATTCAGAGAGGCTAATATACTTGTCTGAAGTCACAAATTCATAAACTGTCAAAGAGGATTCAGGTTCAAGTTTACCTGATTCCAGGGCCAATGAAAACTGCCTTCATGACAAAGGAATGAAATACAGTCAATGAGCCACATAATGATGTTACAGTCAATGACAGACTACATTTACAACAATGATCCCATGAGATTATAGTGGAGCTGAAAAATTCCTGTAACCTAGTGACATGGTAGCCATTGTAATACTGTAATACAATTACTTCATTTTTTACATATTTAGTGTATCCTGTGTGTACAGTGTTTATAAAGTCTACACTAGTGTGCAATGATGTCTTAGGCCTTCACATTCACTCACCACTCACTCACTGACTCACCCAGAGCAACTTTCAGTTCTGCAAACTACATTCAAGTGCCCTATACAAGTATACCACTTTTTCTCTTTTATATACTATTTTTATTGTAACTTTTCTACATTTAGATGAACAATTCCGTACCATTGTGTTACAAGTGCCTGTAGTATTCAGTACACTAACATACTGTATAGGTCTGCAGCCTATGAGCAAGAGAGTATATTATATAGCCTAGGTGTGTAGTAGGCTATACCATCTGGGTCTGTGTAAGTATACTCTACGCTGTTCGTAGAACGACAATGGCCTAAGGAGGCATTTCTCAGAACAGATTCCCTTCATTAAGCAATGCATGCCTGTATTCTGAGAAGCTTACTGACAGCAAGGGACAAGAATGAAGGAAGGGACTGAACAGCTAGTGTCAGAGGAGAAGCATAAAGACTGCAAAGGGCCTAGATATTAATTACAGACATTTTGCAGAACAGTAAGAGCCGTTACTTTTCAAACTCCTCTCATATCCATTACCTCATCATCTGAGGAACCACCCACTCACTTTTCCTTTTTTAGTTTTTCATATAATTTTTTAGAAAGTATAAATTGCCTGCATTTTAGCGATTTAAACAGATATAAGTTCACTATTAAGTACAAGAGCAATTAACTGAACAACAATACTGATGACTACACATGTATAAGCAGTTACTTCTGAAATCTGCTTTCACATTCAGATAACTAGGTCAGAATTTAAAGTGATTTTTTTTAAACCTTATGTTACTCGCCGGGTGCGGTGGCTCACGCCTGTAATCCCAGCACTTTGGGAGGCCGAGGCGGGTGGATCACGAGGTCAAGAGATCGAGACCATCCTGGTTAACATGGTGAAACCCCGTCTCTACTAAAAATACAAAAAATTAGCTGGGCATGGTGGTGTGTGCCTGTAATCCCAGCTACTCAGGAGGCTGAGGCAGGAGAATTGCTTGAACCCAGGAGGCGGAGGTTGCGTTGAGCCGAGATCGCGCCATTGCACTCCAGCCTGGGTAACAAGAGCAAAAACTCTGTCTCAAACAAAACAAAACAAAACAAAAAAAACCTTATGTTACTCAATTACTTCTTTCCTATCCCCTTTCACATTTTTCCTGGCTGTCATCTGTGGCATAAGTTGATTCAAAGGCTTGATTATAGCAACTAAATAAGCAAAATTGACAACTTTAGCCAAAGTAAAGGTTTAAACAGTGCACTTACTTCCAGATTCTTCAAGGCTTTAAAGAGGACATGCCATGCTCAACACAAAGCCTCATTTTTATATCAATTTGACCTTTCTGTTCTCCAGCCACAACTTATCTTCATTTTCACTCACGTAAATGGAGTTCAAAGTAACTTGTAAAAGTTAGGCTCAAAAGGAATTTGTGGTTTAACAACATTAAATAGGGTTATTATACAGATCCAATGTATATTACTTCCTGAAATTTAAATTTAAAAAACAAAAATACTAAGAAATAAAGAGAAACCAGAAGTTCCCCTGGCCAAACCATAAAAATTTGTCCCTCCAAATTTTACCAGTTGGTACAGGAACACAAACTCAAATACCTGTAGGGTGTGCAAATGTCATTAATGTGCAGAGGGTTACGAAAAGATGACATGTGCCAAACTACATGAATACTAAGCCATATATTGCCTTTTAAAATAGTAGACAGGTATAACAATTAAGTACAGACATTTTACAAACACTGGGTCAAATCACAAGCAAGCAAGCATTTAACATTTTAGTCTATATAAGATCTGCTTGAGCAAAGCTCCCTCAATTAAATTAAATGGGCAGTAAGGACAGGGCCATAGGAGCTTCAGCATCACGGAGAAGAGTAACAGGAGTAACATTAACATGGATGGAAGACTACTAGGCCATAAATTCACTAATGGCACATACTGGGTTTGATTCACCAGAATACATTACTCAACCTCAAGCTTGCTCAGTACATGATAAACAGTAAATACCTAAACATGAAACATTTTATAAAGATCTATATGCATTAGAATTATAGTTTCATAGAAAAATATAAGTGGTAGTTTTTACATAATAGAATACAACACGGTAATGAACACCTAATTATTGTTATATGTAACAATACAGATAAAACTAATAGGATCCTTTCTTACTCTAGAGTCCTCCTGCCATGTTTTCCTTTTAACAGGATCCAGAGACTTAAGAGTAAAATGGTGTGGTTCCATTTATATGAAGGATCCTATAAACAGAATCCAGAGACTTGAAAGTAAAAATGGTGTGGTTGCATTTATACGAAGGTCAGACTTCCATTTTCAATGTAAAAAGCTGCAATAAATATCACTCTTACCTAAAAACCTGGAAAAGCCAGATAATCTTCAAAATCATAACCTTTCATAAGCCCATCAGAAAGCTGGTATTATAAGGCAACCAAGTTGACCAAATTCCAAAGGGAGACAAGCCCCTCCGAGGAAAGATGGGACATTTACAGTTTCACTTTTGGCCGAGCATAAGAGACAGAAATGACCACCATAACAAGAAGTAATAAGCTAACATTTTAATGTTGGCTTAAAAGCCAAATGTGGACTAGCACAACAGCAAGCTCTTCCACATGGGCCTCAACCTAGGGTTCAAGAGAAAAATATGGGAAAGCCCCCTCTTAATGGCACACACATGCAGGAGGTGATTCTGCACTGGGACAAACAAAAAGCCTCTCACTTTCCTGCCTCCTTCTGTCCTCTGAAGCAAAAGCCTTATACTACTGGGGAAGCAGCAGCAAGACTTCTCATCCAGGGCTAAAGGAAAAAAATCCACTACATCTGGGGGAAACAATGGAATGTGAGAAATGTTCAGATGATCCATTTATGTGAGAGTAAGGTCATGAACTGATTAAACTAATTAAGATAATATGTGTTAGAATAGAGCAGTGGTTCCACAGTGCTGTGTGTATCAGAATCACCCGGAAGACTTCATTAAAACAAGATCTCTGAACTCCACTCCCACAGTTTCTGAACCAACGAATCTAAGGTAAGGCCTTAGGAAAATGTATTTTTAACAAGTGTCCAGGTGATGTTGATTCTGCCAATCTGGAGTTCATATGTTGAAAATCCCTGGGATAGAGATTAACTCTGCAGGAGGTGGCTAACTGAAAAGGTGTTGACTGAGAAGTTGGCAACTTGATCTGGATGGTGTAAAATTCACCAAGAGTACATCATTTAAGATGGATGCATTTTATTGTATGTAAGTTATACCTCATTTTCTTAAGTTTCCCTTAAAAAATTAAAAGACGGCCGGGCGCGGTGGCTCACGCCTGTAATCCAAGCACTTCGGAGGCCAAGGCGGGCGGATCACCTGAGGTCAGGAGTTCAAGACCAGCCTGACCAACATGGTGAAACCCTGTCTTAATTAAAAAAAAAAAAAATTAAAAGACTTCAAACTGCTTCTAATACTATAAATAGTAAAAATGAGCCTTACTGCTGACAACTTATTCTACAAATAAAGGAATTAAGCATGTATCCTGCTCTTCTTGTACTTCAAAGCAATCAAAAGATTTGACAGAAAATCTTTATAGAAGAACCACAACTAGTAAGTACAGAAAAAATGATGGAATCACAAAGTAAGAAAATCTGAAACACTCCATTAAATACCAAAACAGCTCTCAAAAAACGGAGTATGACAGTTAAAACTGAAACTATTAAAAGCTGAGTGGTAAATAACACTAGGGGTTAATTATGCTGTTTTCTCTACTCATTATGTTCGAAAGCATTCATATATTTCCATTTAAAAAAGTAAACTCTGCCTGGGCACGGTGGCTCACACCTGTAATCCCAGCACTTTAGGTAGCTGAGACAGGTGACCACTTGAGGACAGGAGTTCCGGACAAGCCTGGCAAACATGGTGAAACCCCATTTCTACTAAAAAAAGCAAAAATTAGCTGGGCATGGTAGTGGGTCCCGGTAATTCCAGCTGTCTGTATCTCAGGGATAACACAAATGGTTTCGTAGAGGAGGCAATGCTTGAGCTGAGCCTCAAAAGATAAACAGTAAATAGAAATAAAGACACTGAACGTGAAAAACAATATAGCCTGAGAGCATAAAGAAAAGTATAAAACCCAGATTCCGCCAAGATGGCTGAATAGGAACAGCTCCACAGCGCAGTTCCCAGAGAGAGAGAGAGAGACGTAGAGGGCAAGTGATCTCTGCATTTCCAACCGAGGTACCAGGTTGATTTCAATGAGACTGGTTGGACAGTGGGTGTAGCCCAAGAAGGGCAAACTGAGGCAGGGTGGGGTGCTGCTTCCCCAGGGAAGTGCAACTGACCGGAGGATTGGGGACTTCCCCCCTACCCCTACCCTGCACTCCGGTTCAGACACCGCACTTCTCCCATGGCCTCTGGAACCCACAGACCAGGAGATCCCCACAGGTCTGAAAAGCACCATGAGTTAACAGCATAGATCTAAGCGGCAGCTCCAGTCACTGCCGCGGGTTGTCAGCACAGGTCTGGGTGGACATCTTGACTAGCACCGAGAGCACCTCTGGGACAGAGCTACCCACTCCCCAGAAAGAGGGGGAGCTGAAGGCAGGGAGACAGGTGTTACAGCTGGGTGGTTTCCACCCCAACAAAAACCAGCAAACTGAAGCCCTCTTGTTTGAGAGTTTTGCAGCCAGCGCATCAGTTTGAGCTCAACCCAGGACAATGGAGCTCAGTGGGGAGAAGGGTGTCTGCCATTGCTGAGGTGGGTCTAAACCTACCTGTGTAAACAAGAGGAAGCTTACACAGGAGCTGGACTAAGTCGGTGACAACCCAGCAGTGCCTCTGCAAGTAGACAAGGGACAGACTGACTCCTCAAGTGGCTCCCTGACCCCTGTACAACCAAAAAGATGCCTTATACATGAGACCTCTGTCTGACACCTAGCGGTTACCCTTCTAGGACGAAGCTACCAGAAGAAAGATCGGGTAGCAATCCTTGCTGTTCTGCAGCCCCCACGGGTGATTCCCAGGCAAGCACGGTCTGGAGTGGACCTTCAGCAGTCCTACAGCAGAGGGGTCTGACTGTTAGAAGGAAAACTAAAGAACACAAAGAAAGAGCTTCAACATCAACACAAAGGAGGTCCACTTGGAGACCTCATCTGAAATCACTAACTGCAAAGATCAAAGGTAGATAAATCCACAAAGATGGGAAGAAACCAGCACAAAAAGGATGCAATTATCAAAGACCAGAACACCTCTCCTCCTCAAAAGGATCACAACACCTAACTGCAAGGGAACAAAACAGGATAGAGAATGAGTCTGACGCACTGACAGAAGCAGGCTTCAGAAGGTGGGTGATAACAAACTTCTCTGAGCTAAAGGAACATGTTCTAACCCAAAGCAAAGAAATTACAAACCTTGAAAAAAGGTTAGACGAAATGCTAACTAGAATAACCAGCTTGGAGAAGAACATAAAGACCTGATGGAGCTAAAAAACAAAGCATGAGAACTTCACGAAGCTTATACAAGTTTCAGTAGCCAAATCGATCAGGCAGAATAAAGTATATCAGAGATCGAAGATCAACTCAAGGAAATAAAACAAGAAGGCAAGATTAGAGAAAAAACAGTGAAAAGAAATGAACCACGCCTCCAAGAAATATGGGATTATGCGGGGAAAAAAAACCCTAATCTATGCTTGAACAGTCTACCTGAATGTGACGGGGAGAGTGAATCCAAGCTGGAAAACACTCTTTAGGATATTATCCAGGAGAACTTCCCCAACCTAGCAAGGCAGGCCAACATTCAAATACAGGAAACACAGAGAACACCACGAAGATATTCCTCAAGAAGAGCAACCCAAGGCACATAATCATATGATTCACCAGGGTTGAAATGGAGGAAAAAATGCTAAGGGCCACCAGAGAGAAAGGTCGGGTTACCCACAAAGGGAAGCCCATTAAGACTCACAGCAGATCTCTTGGCAGAAACCCTACAGGCCAGAAGAGAGTGGGGGCCAATATTTAATATCCTTAAAGAAAAGAACTTTCAACTCAGAATTTTATATCCAGCCAAACTAACCTTCATAAGTGAAGGAGAAATAAAATCCTTTACGGACAAGCAATTGCTGAGAGATTTCATCACCACCAGACCTGCCTTACAAGAGCTTCTGAAGGAAACACTAAACATGGAAACGAACAGCCAGCACCAGCCACTGCCTAAATGTACCAAATGGAAAGACCAAAGACGCAATGAAGTCAACTAACGGGCAAAACAACCAGCCAGTAACAAAACTAGCAGGATCAAATTCACATATAACAATATTAACTTTAAATGTAGATGGCCTAAATGCCCCAATCAAAAGACACAGACTGGCAAACTGGATAAAGAGTAAAGACCCATTCGTGTGCTGTATAAAGGAACTCCATCTCATGTGCAAAGACACACATAGACTCAAAATGAAGAAGAAGATTTACCAAGCAAATGGAGAGGAGAAAAAAAAAAAAAAAAAAAAAAGCAGGCGTTGCAATCCTAGTCTCTGATAAAACAGACTTTAAACCAACAAGATCAAAAGACACAAAGAAGGGCATTATATAATGGTAAAAGAATCAATGCAACAAGAAGAGCTAACTATCCTAAATATATATGCACCCAATACAGGAGCACTTAGATACAGAAAGCAAATTCTTAATGACCAACAAAGAGACTTAGACTCACACACAATAATAGTGGGAGACTTTAACATTCCACTGTCAATATCAGACAGATCAACGAGAGAGAAAATCAACAAGGACATACATAACTTGAACTCAGATCTGGACCAAGCAGACCTAATACATATCTGCAGAACTCTCCACCCCAAATCCACAGAATATACATGCTTCTCAGCACCACATCACACTTACTCTAAAATTTACCACATAATTGGAAGTAAATCACTCCTCAGCAAATGCAAAAGAACAGAAATCACAATAAATTGTCTCTCACACCACAGTGCAATCAAATCAGAACTCAGGATTAAGAAACTCGCACAAAACCACACAACTACATGGAAACTGAACAACTTGCTCCTGAATAATGACTGAATAAACAATGAAATGAAGCCAGAAATAAAGATGTTCTTTAAAACCAACCAGAATGAAGACACAAATTACCAGAATCTCTGGGACACATTTAAAGCAGTGTCTAGAGGGAAATTTATAGCAATAAATGCCCATACGAGAAGTGAGGAAAGATCTAAAATCGACACCCTATCACCAAAATTGGAAGAGCTAGAGGAGCAAGATCAAAAAAATTCAAAAGCTAGCAGAAGACAAGAAATAACTAAGATAAGAGCAGAACTGAAGGAGATAAAGACACAAAAAAAACCTTAAAAAAAAAAAAAAACCAATAAATCCGGGAGCTGCTTTTTTGAAAAAAATCAACAAAACAGACCGCTAGCCAGACTAATAAAAAAGAAAAGAGAGAGGAATCAAATATATGCAATAAAGAACGATAAAGAGGATATCACCACCAAGTCCACAGAAATACAAACTACCATCAGAGATTACTACACACAACTCTATGCACAAAACCACTAAACCTGGAAGAAATGGATAAATGCCTGGACACTTGCACCCTCCCAAGACTAAACCAGGAAGAAGTTGAATCCCTGAACAGACCAATAACAAGGTCTGAAGTTGAGGCACTAATTAATAGCCTACCAATCAAAAAATGTCCAAGTCCAGACGAGTTTAGAGCCAAATTCTACCAGACGTCAAAAGAGGAGCTGGTACCGTTCCCTCTGAAACTATTCCAAACAAAACAAAAAGAGGGAATCCTCCCTAACTAATTTTATGAGACCAGCATCATCCTGATACCAAAACCTGGCAGACACACAGCTAATAAAGAAAACTTCAGGCCAATATCCATGATGAACATCAATGTAAAAATCTTCAGTAAAATACTGGCAAACTGACTGCAACAGCACATCAAAAAGCTTATCCATCACAATCAAGTAGGCTTCATCCGGGGATGCAAGGCTGGTTCAACATACACAAATCTATAAATGCAATCCATCACATAAGCAGAACCAAAGACAAAAACCACATGATCATCTCAATAGATGCAGAGAAGGCCTTCAACAAAATTCAACAGCCCTTTGTGCTAAAAACTCTCAATAAACTGGGTATCGATGGAACATATCTCAAAATAATAAAAGCTATTTATGACAAATCCACAGCCAATATCATACTGAATAGGCAAAAACTGGAAGCATTCCCTTTGAAAACTGGCACTAGACAAGGATGCCGTCTCTAACCATTCCTATTCAATATAGTATTGGAAGTTCTAGCCAGAGCAATCAGGCAAGAAAAAGAAATAAAGGGTATTCGATTAGGAAAAGAGGAAGTCAAATTATCTCTATTTGTAGACGACATGATTGTATATTTAGAAGACCCCACTGTCCCAGCCCAAAATATTCTTAAGCTGACAAGCAACTTCAACAAAGTTTCAGGATAAAAAAACCAATGTGCAGAAATCACAAGCATTCCTATACACCAATAACAGACTAACAGCCAAATCATGAGTGAACTCCCATTCACGATTGCTACAAAGAGAATAAAATCCCTACAAATACAACAAAGGAAGTGAAGGACCTCTTCAGGGAGAACTACAAACAACTGCTCAAGGAAATAAGGAAGGACACAAACGGAAAAACATCCCATGCTCCTGGTTACGAAGAATCAGTAACGTGAAAATGGCTATACTGCCCAAAATAATTTATAGATTCAACACTATCCCCATCAAGCTACTATTGACCTTCTTCACAGAACTGGAGGAAACCACTTTAAACTTCATATGGAACCAAAAGAGAGCCCACATAGCCAAGACAATCCTAAGCAAAAAGAACAAAGCTGAAGGCATCACAGTACCTGACTTCAAACTATACTACAAGGCAGCATGTAATCAAAACAGCATGGTACTGGTACCAAAAGAGAGATATAGACCAATGGAACAGAACAGAGGCCTCAGAAGTAACGTCACACATCTACAACCATCTGATCTTTGACAAACCTGACAAAAACAAGCAATGGGGAAAGGATTCCCTGTTTAATAAATGATGTTGGGAAAACTGGCTAGCCACGTGCAGAAAGGTGAAACTGGACCCCTTTCTGACAACTTACACTATAATTAACTCCACATGGATTAAAGACTTAAACATAAGACCTAACACCATAAAAACCCTTAAAGAAAACCTAGGCAAAACCATTCAGGACATAGGCATAGGCAAGGACTTCATGACTAAAACACCAAAACCAATGGCAACAAAAGCCAAAATGGACAAATGGGATCTCATTAAACTTAAGAGTTTCTGCACAGCAAAATAAACAATCATCAGAGTGAACCGGCAACCAACAGAATGAGAAAAAAATTTTGCAATCTACCCATCAGACAAAGTGCTAATATCCAGAATCTATAAAGAACTAAAGCACATTTACAAGAAAAAAAAAACCCATTCAAAAGTGGGCAAAAGATATGAACAGACACTTTTTAAAAGAGGACATTTATGAGGCCAAGAAACATATGAAAAAATGCTCATCATCACTGGTTATTGGAGAAATGCAAATCATGCCAGTTACAATAGTGATCATTAAAATATCTGGAGACAGATCCTGGAGAGGATGTGAAGAAATAGGAACACTTTTACACTGTTGGTTGGAGTGTAAATTAGTTCAACCATTGTGGAAGACAGTGTGGCGATTCCTCAAGGATCTAGAAATAGAAAATCTATTTGACCCAGCAATCCCATTACTGGGAATATACCCAAAGGATTATAAATCATTCTATGATAAAGATACATGCACACGTATGTTCACTGCTGCACTGTTTACAATAGCAAAGACCTAGAACCAATCCAAATGCCCATCAATGATAGACTGGACAAAGAAAATGTGGCATATATGCACCATGGATTACTATGCAGCCATAAAAAAGGATGAGTTCGTGCCCTTTGTAGGGACATGGATGAAGCTGGAAACCACCATCCTCAGCAAACTGACAAGAACAGAAAACCAAACACCGCATGTTCTCACTCATAGGCGGGTGCTGAACAACGAGAACACATGGGCAGAGGGAGGGGAACGTCACACACTGGGGTCTGTTGAGGGGTGGGGGGCTAGAGGAGGGACAGTGGGGAATGGGGAGGTTAGGGAGGGATAACATTGGGAGAAATGCCTGACGTAGGTGATGGGGGGATGGAGACAGCAAACCACTATGGCATGTGTGTACCTATGCAACAATCCTGCAAGATCTGTACATGTACCCCAGAACTTAAAGTACAATAAATTAAAAAAAAAAAAGTATAGAACCAGCATGACACATTCAGGTAACTGTTACTAGCTGAACAATGGTAGTGAACAGGGTTTCAGAAATACCTAAGAAAAAAGAATAGTGGAGACAAAACAGCCTACAGAGTGGCTTATGTGCCATACTAAGAAGCTTGGATTTTACTATGGGCAACTAGAAAACCATAAAAAAAAAAATCTTACCTGAATTTTGGAAAATCACTTTGATTTCAGTATGGAGGAGATGCGTTAAGAAGGGGAGATGGGTTTAAGAGGTTACAAAGTGAGAAAGAAAACAAACATTGTAGCAAAAAGGTACAAATATAAAAGATATCAGCAATATTAAATCTAAAGAATTTTGTCACAATAATGGGCACAAAATGATAGCACAGTATTTAGCAAATAAACAGATGAATAATTGATTAGATGTGGAGATGAGAGGAAACAGCTCAAAATTCTAGGCTTATCTGACTGGACATTATCTTTTTCCCCCAGACATAATATTTGCCTTTCACTGAGGAGAAACATTATGTCTGGGGGAAAAGATCATAAACTTAGCACATCAAGTTAACTTTGAGGTGCATCTAGAGAGCATAGGCAAGGGTGTTTACTGTTCAATGGAGTATGAAATGCAAAGGCAAAGTCTGAAAGAGAGATGATGATCTGGGAATTGTCAGTACTGGAATGATGATCAAATTTTCCACCAAAAACAAGTGAGGTCACCTGGAAAAGATGTACAACAGGGAGAGAAAGGCTAGGGGCACTGTACTGGTATCACCAACACTTAAAAAATGGATGGGAAAAAAAGAGGGAGGTTGGCGCAGAGAACATATAATCCAAGAGTAAAGAAGAGAATTTTAAAAGTAATTCGAAAAAAAATTTGAAGATAACAAGCAGTAGTGTCAAATTCCACATACAAGTAAACTAAAAACTACAAAGAATAATTGGGCATGGTAGTTTACAAATGTGCTCACCTGCACAGAACAGTTTTAGAAGACAAGATGAGGTACAGAAACCTGACTACAGCAGGTTCAAGAATAAAGAGATAAACAGGAAACACACCCTATTCTTTTTGTTTTGTTTTGTTTTTTGTTTGAGATAGGGTCTCCCTCTGTCACACACCCAGGCAGGAGTGAAGTGGTGCAAACACAGCTCACTGCAGCAAACGCAGCTCACTGCAGCCTCGATCTCCTGGGCTCAAGCAACTCTCCTGCCTCAGCCTCCCCAGAGGCTGGGATTACAGGTGTTATCACCACACCTGGCTAATTTTTGCACTTTGTTTTGTAAAGAAATGGTTTCCGCCCTGTTGTCCCAGCTGGTCTTGAATTCCAGAGTTCAAGGAATCCACCTGCCTCAGCCTCCCAAAGGGTTGGGATTACAGTCATGAGCCACCACGCCTGGCCTGGGTTTTTTTGTTTTGTTTTCATTTTGTACCCTCTTTTCTGCAGGAAAAGAGCTCAAAAAGAAGGTAAGAAAATAGTGTGGACAATATTTGCAACAAGATCCCACGATGAGATAAAGGTGGGCTTCCAGTCCCATTAGGAGACTGAAAATGCTAACTGTGAAAACAAGGCAGAAATTCTGATTTACAGCTGAGTCCAGAAGAAGGTGGCAGCTTGATGGGAATGCTGAACATTGTGCCTATGGTAGCCATAATAATTGCAGGCCCCACTCACTTACCTAAGTCAGGATTGGCTAAACCTGAAAGGTGTGGCAATCATGCCTGCAGCTGAATAGGGCTGGAGGAAGTAAGGACTAGGTCTTACTAAATGTTATGAGCAAACTCAACCAACAAAAACATACAGAACTTGAGCAATACAGTAATTTCAAAAACATAAGCATAGTGAAAATATCTATGACATACACTCAATAGCCTAATTAAAGACTCATTTTTTTTTAATACTCAGTGTCTAGCACAGAGCCTGGTACATAACAGATGTTAGTGGGCCGGGCGCGGTGGCTCATGCCTATAATCCCAGCACTTTGGGAGGCTGAAGTGGGTGGATCACAAGGTCAAGAGATCAAGACCATCCTGGTCAACAAGGTGAAACCCCGTCTCTACTAAAAAATACAAAAATTAGCTGGGCATGGTGGCGCACGCCTGTAGTCCCAGCTACTCAGGAGGCTGAGGCAGGAGAATTGCTTGAACCCAGGAGGCAGAGGTTTCGGTGAGCCGAGATCGCACCATTGCACTCCAGCCTGCGTAACAAGAGCGAAACTGAGTCTCAAAAAAAAAAACAAAACAAAACAGATGTTAGTACATACAAATCAATAACGTCCTGGGGCTGGCTCAGGCTACTATCGCAAGAGGCAGGAACACCTGTGGAAGACAGGCTACATAGGGTCTCCATGACTCAGGCATGAAATTGTCCTTTCTATGCAACCAGAGGGTGGAAAGGCTTAACTGTCCCTGCTGAAAACAAAAGAGGAGAACATGACTATAAGGGCCCTTAATGATAACTCATTTTTACCAAGTAGGTGTATGTGTAGCACTGTGTTACTCACTTATAAGAATTATCATATCTTAGGCTGGGTGCAGTGGCTCACACCTGTAGTCCCAGCACTTGGGAGGCCAAGGCAGGTGAATCACCTGAGGTCAGGAGGTCGACATCACCCTGGCCAACATGGTAAAACCCTGTCTCTACTAAAAATACAAAATTAGCCAGATGTGGGGGAGCATGCCTGTAATCCCAGCTACTTGGGAGGCTGAGGCACGAGAGTCAATTGAATCTGAAAGGCAGAGGTTGAAGCAAGCCAAGATTATATCACTGCAATCCAGCCTGGGTGACAGAGACTCTGTCTCCAAAAAAAAAAAAAAACAAAAAACAGAATTATCAAATTTTAACTTCTTACCTTAACAACTAACAACTACTAGAAAAGTATATTCCCATTTCACAGATGAAGAAATAGCTTTAGAAAAGTTAAGTAATTTGTCCAAGTTCACACAGAGAGTAAGGGATCAGGTTCAGTGGCACTTCATACGGTAGGAGAAGCTGGTGGCGGCGATAGCATAGCAGCAGAAGCTAACACTTTTATAGCTCTTACTATGTACTATGCAATATTCTAAGGAATTCACATATATTGATTCATCTAATCCTCACAAATTAATGAAGTAAACATAATCTTTATTTTACAAATGAAGAAACAGGGTCACACAACTAGTAAGTGTGGGGCCAGGATTCAAATTTAACCATTAACCTATACAGCTGTTCTCCAACTATTTTTCTTAAGGTAACACTCAATGTATTTGTGTCTCCCAAACTGCAGATCACGACATGAATTTCTTGGTTTATGACAAGCAGATTTTGTTGGTAAATACAAAGAAGAGAATAGAATGAACTATCTCATTCCTTTCCCAGTACCTTGACTAGTGCTGGACAAGATGAGTGAGATACTGGAGGTGACAAACTATAGGACAAGCTTAGGTAATGGTTGCATTTAGTTTTGAAATGGGTGGGTGGGGGGGGAATAATCAAATTTAACAGTGTAAAATATTTAAGAACGTATTTATGGAGCACAAATCAGAAAACCTATTTCTAGCCGGGCGCGGTGGCTCACGCCTGTAATCCCAGCACTTTGGGAGGCCGAGGCGGGTGGATCATGAGGTCAAGAGATCGAGACCATCCTGGTCGACATCGTGAAACCCCATCTCTACTAAAAATACAAAAAAATTAGCTGGGCATGGTGGCGCGTGCCTGTAATCCCAGCTACTCAGGAGGCTGAGGCAGGAGAACTGCCTGAATCCAGGAGGCGGAGGCTGCGGTGAGCCGAGATCACGCCATTGCACTCCGGCCTGGGTAACAAGAGCGAAACTCTGTCTCAAAAAAAAAAAAAAAAAAAAGAAAAGAAAACCTATTTCTTCTGTAAGTGCAAAAGTTACACAGAACAGAAAAAATATTTAAGAATTACTCAAAGCAACTGCAGAGTTAGTGTCAATGAAAAAATACTTTAGGAAAGCTTTTCGAATATGAGGAAAACAGGTGGGGGGGGAAGGAGAAGCAGAAAGTTAAAAAAAATGCTCAACTTAACTTTAATAAGCCAAAAAAATTTAGTCACCAAACACAAGCAGGCAAAAACAGAGGGGGGAAACATGGTGCCACCAGAGCCTCCTGAAGAACTGAAAACAAATATACAAATTGCAGTTTTAACAAGAATATCACAGTAAAAAAAAAAAATATTTTTAACAATGAACTATAAGATAGACAAGAACTGTATCTTAAAATAACTTTTTGCACAAACATAGCTAATGCCAAGAAAATGTAGCACTGAAAGAAAATCACACAACTACCACAAACAAAGAATTAAAAGACTCTTAAACATTAAGCAAAGAAAATACTTCTCACCACCTCAAGAAACTAAAGGTGGCTGAGAAATCTACAGAGAAAAGTGAAAAGCAATGTTCTAAACAAGACAATGACGTAAAACCAATGGAAGTACACCTGGGCGGTGCAGGGAGAAGTTTTGAAAAGCAAGTGGAGAAAGAAATCTTAAGTAAAGGGAGACATATTGAACTGAAAGCCAGTCAGCTTGATAATTAAAAGGAAGTTAAGAAACAAACACAAATTCTGTAAACAAGCCAGCCAGTGAAAGATTAGACTATAAAATAGTAACCAGTATTACACTGACTCAGCTTCCTAAAGCCAGTCCTCATAAATGGGATCAGTGCCCTTACAAAAGGCTTATTTTCCCCTTCCACCATGTGACAACACAGCTATTAATATAAGGCACAATGTACAAGGAAGAAGGCCCTCAGCAGACATCAAATCTGCTAATACCTTGGACTTCCCAGCCTCCAGAAATGTGAGCAAAGAATTTCTGTTGTTTGTAAGTTGCCCAATCTAAGGTATTTTGTTAGAGCAGCCCTAATAGACTAAGACAAGTACAGTAAAATGCACTTATTTTATATACATATTTTTGCTTTAATAAGTATCTCATATAAGGAAAGCCAACATAGAACCTAAGATGGTTACAGCTTCTGTGGCTTTTTAAAGATTCAGTTGCTTTCTTAAAATTAATTTGGCATATCGTAAAGCAGTTTTTTCCCTCTTAATAATGGGTAAGTTATCCTTCCCCCAACAATAAAAATACAATAGACAATATCAGAAAACATCATATATAGTGAGATTGTTTTTGACACTCAGTTTCAGTTATATCTCTGGATACATGTGTACCATGTAAAATACATTTCTATTGAGTCACAGTCAGAAAAAGCTTGATAAACACTACACTACACTATGAAATGTGGGCGTCTTTCCCACAAGAAGTGAGCAAAGAGCCCCTGAGTTTCCAGGTTAGGAACTGGCACTAGAGCACTTCATAAAGCATCAGGTGAAGCTTTGACAAGTATGGCAGCTAAGACTTTGTTGGACTGAACCAGCCCAAGACAGTTCCGCTGCCCTGTTACAGAGACACCACTCTCTACAGAGTCACTTGGTTAACTTCTTTAGGGCAAAACAGAAGTAGTTGACAATCGACTATTAAAGACTAATCGCTGTTCCACAAAAAGATCTTTTTCAAATATGCCTCTTTAAATTCCCTTGAACATTACAAGAGTAAAAATACATATGGGCAAAAATATTTTTTATGTAAATATGTGAGAATTTTTTTCCTGTATAGGCACTCTTTGAAACATAAAGACCCTACCAATGAACTTTTACATACACAGAAACCTTGCACACTAGCTCCCACTCACCTAGAGGACTGCTATCCTCGTTATTCCTACTCCCAGGGTGCTTCTCCAATAACTAGCAGGCCTAAGGAGATACTGCCACCTAATGGCAAGTGCAATCAACTATGTCTTGTGGCCCTGTTTCCACACCTCACCTTGGCTCCTCTACCTTCAACATTAGGCCTCAAAAAGATTGGATGCACACAAGTCACCATTTTGCCTATCTTGCTCTCATGAGTGATCCATCCCACACAATCTCTTATTCCAGCACTATCCATAGAACATGGTGCCACAAGAAATGTTCCCTATCTGTCCTTACCCAATACATATATCTGCCCTGTCAATATAGTAGCCACTAGCCAAATGTGGAACAAGCATTCGTAAACTACATTAAAGAAATATAGTCTTAATGCAGACCAGTGAACTCTCACTTAATTCTAGCTAGAATTTTCTCCTTTCTTATTAAACTAATTATAAAATACTCTATATTTTAACATTTCTGGGCCAGGCATGGTGGCTCATGCCTATAGTTCAAGCTACTTGGGAGGCTGCAGTAGGGGGATCACTTAAGCCCAGGAGTTCGAGTCCAGGCTGGGTAATATACTGAGACCCGGTGTCAGAAAAAGAGCCAGGCACAGTGGCTCACACCTGTAATCCCAGCACTTTGGGACTTTGGGAGGCCCAGGCGGGTGGTTCACTTGAGGCCAGGAGTTCGAGAACAGCCTGGTCAATAGGGTGAAACCCCATCTCTACCAAAAATACAAAAATTAGCCAGGCATAGTTGCAGATGTCTGTAATCCCAGCTACTCAGGACACTGAGGCACAAGAATCGCTTGAACCTGGGAAGCAGTGATCTGAGCTCACACCACTGTACTCCAGCCAGGGAGACAGAGTAAGACTCTGTCTCAAAGAAAAAAAAAATTCTCCCTATAATTCTACCACCCTAACACAACTATACAACTATTCTCTCACGTATCCTTCTACATTTGGGTACTGGTTACTGTACTGACAGGGCAGATATATGTATTGGGTATGTACCTTTAGAAGGTACTCATGTACCCTTCTAAGTTTCATCTATACAACACAGTCAGTTATATTAACTCTCTAGATACATTTTAATGTACTACTTTTAAAATATCATTGTTTTATAAATATATCCCACAGTTCTACAGTTATATTTGTTATTTTAAGGGCTACAATATATTACATTGAATGAATGTGCTATAAATCATTTAACCACAGATGACTGGACCAAAGATTATAAATATCTTTATCTTTCAAAGTACCACTTTTAAAACTACCCTGGCAAAATGAATACAGAGGAGGTAAGAGTAAAGAAACGTTATCACATGATGAAAAACTGAAGCACTTATAAATGGTTTAGCCTAACAAAGCCAAGAGCATACATTAACGGCTGCTGTCAAATAGTTTAAGATACTATACAGAGAGTCAAAATAGTTTAAGTTGTGACAAATGGGCAGAACTAGATCAAGGAACAGAAATAAGAAAAGGGCAGTTTTCAGCCCAAAATAAGGAAAACTTTTCAAACTATCAAAATTATTCAAGAAAGTAAACTACATAAAAAACACTAAGCTGTCCATATGTGAAAGCATTAAAAAAATAAGCTAGATAAGCACTTGCCAGAGATAGTGCAGACTCTTACAACAGGTAGGAGGCAGTACTAGACAACTTCTTAGGTCCCCTTTCACTCAAATATTCAAATATTTATTAATCATCTGCTATAATCCTAGCGATGTGCTAGGTATACAAAAGTGCACAAAACAAACAGGGTCCCTATGCTTTTTCCACTTACAGCCTAGTGTAGGAAATAGAGAAAAAGAAAAAGTAATAATTACAAATCACACTGCCACCTATGCAACAATCTTGCATGTTTTTCACATGTACCCCAAAACCTAAAATGCAATAAAAAAAAAAATTACAAATCACAAGTGCTGTAAAGGAAAATGGTGAAATGCTACAGTAAAAATAACAAACTGAGCATCAAGGAAGGCCTCTCAGAGGGAGAATATTTAAAGTTGTGGACTAAAGAAGAGTTAAGCTATGCAGAGAGTGCTCTGGAGCAGTGGAAAGCCACTTAATACATAAGCTGGGGAGTGACACAATCTGATTTACATTTCTAAAAGATCACTCTGGCCGTTACATGGAGAATGAATAGGAAAGAAAAAAATGCAGAAGCAGGAAAATCAGGTAGGAAACTAGGTAGGAGTCCAGATGAGAAACAATGATGGACTAGGCTGGTTGAAGTCGATGGATAAAAAGGTGTACCAAATTTCTTTCTTTTTGTTGAAACAAGGTCTCTCTCTGTCATCCAGACTGGAGTACAGTGGGGTGATCACAGTTCACTGCAGCCTCAACCTCCTTGGCTCAAACAATCCTCTCATCTCAGCCTCACTAGGAGCTAGGACCACAGGTACATGCCACTACACCTGGCTAACTTTTTAATTTTTGTACACAGGGGGTCTCCCTGTGTTGCCCAGCCTGGTCTTGAACTCCTGAGCTCAAGTGATCCTCCTGCCTCCCCAAGTGCTGGAATTACAGTCATGAACCACTTCAACCCAGCCAACAGAAAGGTTTCAAGATATATAGGGGAGACAGACACTACAGGACTCAGTGATGGGTTAAACTCAAAGGATAAAGTTAAAAGAGAACTCAAATAAGCTTCAGATTTCTGGCTTGAACAACTAATGGGATTCTACTGTCATTTTCTGAGATAAGAAAGTTTAGGGGAGGCATGGATGTGAATCAAAACAGGAATCCAACTTTAAGTCTCCATGATTGTCTTTCTACCCTTAATAGAAAGTTTCTACTAAAAATTGCTCATGATTCATTCTTTGCTCTTTAAAAAGCAGTCTGCGGAAGGGGAAATACTATAAAGGTGACTGGGCCAATTGAAAAAAAAAACTGGAATACAAACGGTAGATTATTGCGTCAATGTTAAAATTTAGTGAGGTTCATACTGTACAATTTTTTAAAAATCCCTATGCTTAGGAAATACATGTTGAAGTAGTTAGGAAGTAAGTTGCCATGATATGCATGTAAATACACACACACACACACACACACATTCATATATACATATATATGAAAGAGAGCAAACAATAAGAAAATGGCACAATATATTAGCAACAAGTAAACCTGGATAAAGAGTATTTAGATATTCTTTGTACTATTCTTGGTCTTGCAACATTTCTCTGAGTATAAATTAACAAAATAAAAAATATATATAAAACGTTTTTTAAGACAGTCCCAGATTTATCTTATTCACGCCAAATAATTCGAATTCCTTTAAACTCATAGTATTTCCCTCCTCAAACCACTCTATCATGTCTTATCCATTACCCAGAGTAGTGTCCCCATCAGGGAGACAAGGAACATACACAACATACTCTATAAAGAAATGGCATAAGAATTGAGGACTGTAAGAGGTTTCTTGCAATCTGCCATCTCCCATGAAGGAGCATGTCCTTAACTGTGCTCTCTGAAATGCACTATGTCCTTACCTATAACAGATGGCTGGATTATAGACTCCTTTCAGTTCTAGATCTACTCTTCTCATGTAATATACAGCAATAAATCTATCAAATTAGCATGATCATGTGATATCTGCAGATTAGATGTTCCTCCTACAAATGTCCATGGTTTAGCTGGGTATCCCTGGGTACAGCAATTATTACACTATTTTATTTTTAAAATCATGTTTTCCTGTGTTCTATTTTCTCCAGTAGACTGAGAGCTCCCTGAAGACAAGCAGCATGAAATACTTAGTTTTTTTTTTTAATTCCTAGAGACTAATCTAATACATAAAAAAACACTTAATAACAGCTACTGAGTGAAGAAATGAAGATCACATTGAAAAATCTTTCTTATGATTGCAGCTCTACTAAATGTTACTATTTTTGCCCTTGGATATAGCAGTATGTAGCAAGAGTCGTACTCTAATTCAGTAGTGAAGGAGACATAACATCTAGGGGTTGCTGATAAACAAATGAAATTGCCTATAACCTGATACATAATCCCAAAATCTTGTTTACTTCAATAATTATCATTATAATTTTATAAAATATGATTAATAAAAAGTAAAATATCTTAGGCCTGGGTCTCAACCACACCTCAAAATTAAAGTACATTTTATTTATTTATTTATTTATTTATTTATTTATTTATTTATTGAGACGGAGTTTCGCTCTTGTTACCCAGGCTGGAGTGCAATGGCACGATCTCGGCTCACCGCAGCCTCCGCCTCCTGGGTTCAGGCAATTCTCCTGCCTCAGCCTCCTGAGTAGCTGGGATTACAGGCACGCGCCACCATGCCCAGCTAATTTTTTTGTATTAGTAGAGATGGGGTTACACCATGTTGACCAGGATGGTCTCGATCTTTTATTGAAAAAGGGAAGAGAATATTCCAAAGAAGCTTCAACAAAGTCCCACAGAATAATAAATAGAGCTACAGACAAGACGAGCCATAAATAAAAGGTCCTATGCCAGCCTGAGAGAATGAGATATGACAATGAACTGGGTGTTTGGGAGGGGAGGAGAAAAGAAATTAACTGGACTCCGTGGAGAAAGACTAAGCAGTGGGAATGGGAATGCAAGACAGAGCCAGCCTTTGCTCCTGGCCAGCCCTGGGAAAGCTGGTTACAGGCAAAAAGGAGCCTGAGGTTGGGATGTCCCCCAGGGAACTTTGGGGACAGCAGCAGCCAGAGGTGTGGCCAGGGCAGATGGCACCGTCACCTCCTTACCTTCAGGCATCTCTTGGTCACGGATGTGGTTCACATGAAGGCGCTCATCAGCTTCAACAATCAATTCAGCAGGCTCTTCAACGGCAGCCATGGGCGCTGCTGCTATTGTGTCCTCAGCTGATGCCTCACAGACCTCAGATTGAGAGGGACACCCTGACCCCTCATGCTGTTCCAACTCAGGGCTGACCCTGGGGCACACGCAACAGGTCAGTATGCACCCCATTGGACTGTCTGCTGCCACCTGTGCCTCTGCTCACAGTGTTGGCCACGCACTCCCGCTGCCCTAGGCTGAGGTTATGCTGCACTTGGCAGAGATGGTATCGCCGCTGCTCGCCTGCCCACCCCACAGCTCAGCCCCAGCCCCAGCCCCAGCCGGGGCTCGGGCCAAGGCCCGCACCCTGCCGCCTCCCTTGAGTTGACTTGCTTGGGAGAGTGAAGAACAGCCGACTTATTTAATAGGTTGTCAACCCAACGAGCGCTGGGAGACACAACAACTGCCTCAAGACAGTACAAAAGGAGCTCCTCCTCCTTCTGCAGTCACCTACAGACTGAAGCCCACTGGCCCACTGGCCTCAGAATGCCCCGCCCCATACCTCACAATGCCCCACCCTGGATTCCGCCCCTCCCCCGCTGCCTGGGCTGCCCCACCCTGTGGTTTATGATGCTGCTGCTCTCCTGGCTCCTCATGCAGTGCCAGTGGGACTAAGGTTTTCATTCCTCACCAGTTTCCTGAGCTTTTTAGTCCTAAGAAAAGCACAGGGTGGTTCATTACTGGAAGCCATCTTACCCTATGAGTTCTATACAAAGTCTCAGTTAGTAGAGTGGGTCCCATTAGCAACCAAGTTGAACAACTTTTATTTGCTAACTGAATGTAGATACAACTGAATTGTTCACTGCGTTTGTAACGAAATACTCCTCTCCTGTCTTCCAAAGAGTGGTAGTTTTTGTCTGCAACTTGATCACAGCAATACCTGGGGCCCTAGCTCTACTCTCACTAAAGAGTTATAGCTGTGTGTCTTGAATGACACCTTGGGACCTATCCTGCCTCCACCTCCTTCTCCATAAAATAGAAACCTTCTGAAATGCTGAAACTTACCAACTCCCTTCCCCCCGCCCCACCGTTTCTTCCTTCCACGTAGGGACTTTCAGATTTTCTTTTACTAACAAAGCTCTAAGTATGATTTTGTTATACAAAATCAAGAGCCATCAAGTGGGGTACCACAGTCCTAACTCAATAAAGATGAATACTCGACATCTGGCAGGCAGTATGTGCCTGACAGTGTTCCAAGTGGGCTATGCTCATTTAGCCCTCAGAAACAATCTCACAGATTTTAGAGAAGACATTGAGATGGAGAAGGTAAGTTAGTTATCTCCCCAATGTTACATGACTCTCAGGCTGGGGCCATTATTTAATCCCAGGTAGTATGAATTCCCCAATTCCTCAAGTGTGATTATCAGAAAGTGGATTGTTTCATGTTGACACTGCTATAAAGAAATACCTGAGGTTGGGTAATTTATAAAGGAAAGAAGTTTAATTGACACATTCCACATGGCTGTGGAGGCCTCAGGAAACTTACAATCATAGCAGAAGGGGAAGCCGTCACTTCTTACATGGCAGCAGGCCACAGAGTGTGTGTAAAAAGGAGCAACTGTCAAACACATATAAAACCATCAGATCTCAGGAGAACTGACTATCACAAGAATAGCACGGAGGAAACTGCCCCCATGATCCAATTACCACCCACTGAGTCTCTCCCTCAACATGTGGGGATTATGGGGATTACAATTCAAGATGAGACTTAGGTGGGGACATGACCAAACCATATCAGAAAGTACAGGTAGAAGTCAAGCTTGGAGGGGAAGTGACATTGTAGATTGGCATATTTTTTAAAAAAAACTTTTTTTTAATGTGAATTTTAAAATGCCACTTCTTCATTCAACACCGATGAAGTCCCTTCTACATGCCAGACACCGTATGTATTAAACCGTCTCAAATCTCAATGAGAGTAGGCAGATACACAAAGGCTTAAGAAGTTCAGTTTTCCGAGATCACACTACTGGACAGTGTCTGAACCTGAGATACAAACCCACCTCTATCTGACCCCGAATTTGACGCTGGGGTGGTTTTAATTTTATTCTGAAAATTCGAGTCATAGAACCATACAAAGGTGAGGAGTCTCTGTCAGATGTGTGTGTAGTGGTCTGTATAATAAGGAAGGACCGAAGGAAGCAACAGACCAATTAAGAGACTATCTAAAGGAAGACTGATGCTAAAGGCAGTGGCAGTGACAAAAGTGGAGGAAAAATTTTATGATTATTGGGGAGACAGAATAGGAAGTACTTGGTCATGAGATGTGAAAGCAGGGAAGTAGAGGGAAAAACCGGGCTGCTCGGGCTCTGAGGGGGAAGACTGGGTACAGAAGTGTACCTTTCTCCTGGCACAGAATGTAGGAAGAGAAATAGGTAAAGAGGAAAAGATCATTTTTTACTCTCAGTGTCACATTAAAATGGAACTCTCTGGTCAAAGTTGAATATAATCTCTGTAGGCTAAGACCATTTGTGACATCCCTACCTATGCTTTCAAAAATAACATACATACTAAATCAAACCATTCAGAGTAACTGGGAAAAGGTCCTATAATTTACATGCTAAGAATATCACCATTTTCCATTTATTACTTTCATGGAGTAACTTTCAATCTATGGTTACAGCAAATGAGGGATCTTACATAAAATAAAGCTAACATTTTAAATTTAAAATTCTATTGTCCTGAGAGAATAGAGAAAGCAACTGAAGCCATGGGCGTGGAAGTGATTGCCTTGACAGGTTGTGTATACTAAGGAGAACTAGAAAGAAAGAAGACCTGGAGAATAGGGGGATTTACACGACATTAAGTAAAGCCTGCAAAAGTGAGCACTCGGAGTCAAGAAACCAGCCTTTGAATCAGGAACGGCTGCTTTCGTGAGTCATTGGAAAGGAGATGATGTCTGATTTCATTTCTGTAACAGCAGCACCTAGCTTTTACACTTTTAGAGTAAAACACTGAAACATATATTCATGATATTAAGGTGTGAAAAGGCTTCACAAACAGTTTAAAAAATTGGTATCAATAAAAGGAAAACCTATATAGTTGGACAATATCAAAATAGGTAAGTTATATCATCAATAAACACTATTAGGAGATTTCTAAAGCAACTCTCAGTAGATAATATAATCTACATATATAATATGTAAATACACACATACATACAAACATCTACATATTGACCCAAAATAAAAGATTTATATCCAAAAACATCAAGAATTTTTACAAATCATTAAGAAAAAATACAAATAACCCAACAGAAGACACATGGCCCAATAAACATATGTGAAGTTGCTCTGTGAGTAGTTATCAAAAAATATAAGACAAAATATCAATGCAATACTACTATACCCACTCCAGAATATCAAAAATGCAAAAAGGCAGAAAGCACCAAGTATAGAGAAGAAGGTGAAATTTCTGGAATGTTCATTTACTGCCAATGAAGAGTGTAAACAGGCACAATCACTTTGAAAAACTGACAGCCTCTTTATACATCAGCATAGCCTATAACCCAGGAATCTCTTTCCTACACATTTTCTCAACAAAAATGAATAAATGTTCACCGGTAAAAACATACATCAAAATCTTCACAATAGTGCATACTCTAATAGCCAGAAACTGGAACCAACCTAAATGCCCATGAACAATAAGATAAGTTGTAGTTATTTTCACACAAAGGAATATGATACAATAAGAATAAAGAAACTACAACTCACAAATACATAATATTAATGAAAAGAAAACATCAAGGTACTTTTGGCAAGTCTGCAGACTTCACGCAGAAAAACAAAAACAAGTGATGAACACACACACACACACACACACACACACACACACACACACCCCATAGTGACTAAAAGGATCTCCCTCCAGGGCATTTGCAGAGAGGAGAGCAGAAAACATCCCAGGGGCCTCTCACGGCTACTTCCTTGAGCCCCTTTTCAGACAGTGCTATCTAGACCTGTCTCAGCCCAAGCACCGACACCTTGATATACAGGAACTGTCTTTGTTACCTGAAATTCTCCATCAAGAAACTGATCTCTTCTATTTAACATTGACAGGAATGTCCTCAAGCATTGCCCTCATTTGCAGGGGTGCAGTAGGGTAGTTTCTTAAAAAGTCAGGCCTCTGCCCACCACCTACAAAACCTGGAAATTTCCATCTATGACACAAAGTCCAAATCACTGGCTACTGCTACAAGTATGGCAGACTGGACCATCTCTCCAATAGATCTGGGTTGCTATTCCATTTAATGAAATGGCTTTTCTATTACAGGATCAGGGTAAGGGAGCAAAAGGGTATTACAACTGAACTCCAATGTATAGTCTGCACAGACACTAGTATCATGCAAATATGATACAGCGAGGCCCCAGGACCCTTAAGTCAGCTGAATGCATTGAGTTTCAGGAAATAGTGAGATACAGTCAGTGAAACAGTGGGCTGCATGCTGAAAGAAATCAAGCCAAGGAAACACACACCACTCTGACACTGACACACACACACACAAAGACACCCTAGTGGCCAATAGCTCCTCTCACCAGGAACCTGCAGACAAAAGAGCAGAAACCCTCTGAGGGGTCCATCACTATACTTTCTGGAGCCCCTTTTATCAGATGACCAGTCCCAGGACAGCACTGTCTTATCTTGGTCCCATCCAAATTGCCATCACCCTGTGATGTGGGAGCTGGCCTCCTAACCAGAACCTCTCTGTCAGACAAATTTTTCTTTATAAAATGGTGAGGATGAACCTTCAGACAGTGTCCTGATCACGACAGGTGGAGAGGGGGGTTTCCTAGAAAGTCAGGCAGGGCAGGGCTGAAGCCCTCTGTGTTAGCTCTGTGGGCTTCTGATATGAAGGCAGGTAAGACTGGACAGAGTTGCGGGCTAGTCAGGGGATGGACTGGGTGTGCTGAAGAACTCCAGTTGGGAATGTTCTGTTGCCATAACAGAGTACCTGAACCTAGGTAATTTATAAAGAACAGAAATGTATTCTCTCACAGCTCTGCAGGCTTGTTAGTTCAAAATCAAGAGGCCTCTGGAAAGGGCATTCTTACTACATCCTCACATGGAAGATGCTGAAAGGGAGAGAGGATGGATATGATGTGCTCACATGACAGCAGAGTGACAAAGAGTAAACGCAATCCTTCAAGCCTTCTTTATACTTATATAAGAAGTAACTTTTTTCATATATATAAAAAAAAACACCCCCTCATCTACTACAGCATAGTAGATACCACCCACATATGGGACATGCAGAATAGATAAATAATTTAGCCTCTCCTTTATCAGTTTTCCTTTTTGACCTAAACACCTCCATTAGGCTGCAGCTCCCAACACTGCTGTGTTAAGGATTAGAGTTCCAACACATACCTTTTGAAGGATACATCAAGACCATAGAAATTGTAAACTAAAGAGTATTGACAATGGGAGAGAGATCCAAGATGGCTGATCACTAGCAGCTCGGGCTCATAGCTCCCAGTGAAAGCACAGAGAACGAGAGGACGCCACACTTTCAGACAAATTTTTGTTGCCCACGGACTAAGAGATTCCCAGCGGAGGAGCCCCACGGGTTGCCAGGGCGACTCTTGTGGCCTGTGCGGCGGTTTTGCTCATGCCTCAGCGTGGCAGTTCCTGGTGCAGAGTCCGGAGATTCCCGGGCAGAAAAGCACCATCAATCTTAACACTGCTGTTTTGGCCGGCGCAGTGGACTACTCAGATTTCGGCGCTGGGAATCAACAAGTTGGACGTCTGCTCAGAGACCTACTTAGAAAGTCGGTAATTACAAAGACTACAGAGGGATAAATATATAATGAAGGGAAGAAACCAGCCTAAAAAGGCAGAGAATACTCAAAATCAGAATGCCTCTCCCTCTACAGGGGATCACAGTTCCTCATCAGCAATGGAACAAGGCTTAATGGAGAATGAGTGTGTTCCAATAACAGAAGCAGGTTTCAAAAGGTGGGTGAAAAGAAACTTCTGTGAATTAAAAGAACTTCTAACCCAATGCAAAGAAAGTAAGAACCTTGAAAAAAGGTTTCACGAAATGCTAACAAGAATGGACAATTTAGAGAGGAATATAAGTGAATTGATGGAGCTGAAAAACACAACACGAGAGATTCGCGAAGTATGCACAAGTTTAAACAGTCGAATTGATCAAGCAGAAGAAAGGATATCAGATGTCAGGGAACAGCTTAATGAAATGAAATGAGAAGACAAGATTGGAGAAAAAAGGATAAAAAGGAATGAGCAAAGTCTCCAGGAAATATAGGACTATGTGAAAAGACCTAATTTACGTTTGATAGGTGTACCTGAATGTGATGAAGAGAATGAATCCAAGTTGGAAAATACTCTTCAGGATATCATTCAGGAAAACTTTCCCAACCTAGCAAGGCAGGGTAATATTTAACTCCAGGTAATACAGAGAACACCACAAAGATATTCTTCAAGAAGACCAACCCCAAGGCACATAATTGCCAGATTTATTAGGGTTGAAATGAAGGAGAAAATACTAAGGGCAGCCAGAGAGAAAGGTCAGGTTACCCATAAAGGGAAACCTATCAGACTAACAGCAGATCTCTCAGCAGAAACCCTAAAAGCTAGAAAAGAGTGGGGACCAGTATTTAACATCCTTAAAGAAAAGAACTTTCAACCCAGAATTTCATATCCAGCCAAACTAAGCTTTAAAAGTGAAGGAAAAATTAAATCTTCTGCAAACAAACAAGAGACTTCACCACCACCAGGCCTGCTTTATGAGAGCTTCTGAAAGAAGCACTATACATATAAAGGAACAACCAATATCAGCCTTTCCAAAAATATATCAAAAAGCAAAGAGCATCAACACAATGAAAAATTTACACCAACTAATGGGCAAAACAGCCAGCTAGCATCAAATGGCAGTATTAAACTCACATATATTCAAATTGGATAAAAAGCCAAAACCCATTGGTATGCTGCATCCAGACCCATCTCACATGCAATGATATACAAAGACTCAAAACAAAGAGAAGGAGGAAGATTCACCAACCAGAAAGTAAAAATAAATAAATAAAAAGCAGGAGATGCAATTCTCTCCTCTGATAAAACAGAATTTAAAGCAACAAAGATCAAAAGAGGCAAAGAAGGACATTACATAATGGCAAAAGGATCAATGTAACAAGAAGAGCTAACGATTCAATAGATCAATGAGACAGAAAATTAACAAGGACATCCAGGACTTGAACTCAGACCGGGAACAAGTAAACTTAATAAACATTTACAGAACTCTCCACTTCAAATGCACAAAACATACATTATCACCTCACACCTATTCCAAAAGTGACTACATAATTGGAAGTAAATCACTCCTCAGTAATCGCATAGCATTTCATAGGTTAAAATGAAATATTGGTTGGCTGCTTGTTTGTTATTTTCTTCCCTTATTCCTTCCTGTCTGCATCATTAAGTATAATTATTGGTATAAAAAAGGTTTTCAATACCCATTACTAAACTGCATTCTAGCCTGGGTAAGAAAGCAATACTCCTATTCTCTCTTTTTCTCTTCCTTTTTCTTCCTCTTCATTCTTTTTTCTTTCTTTCTTCCTTTTTTTTCTTTCTTTAAAAAAATAAAATAAAATGAAGGAATTTATTCTTTTTGAATTCACCCCAATTTGAGACAGTTACATTAAAAAAAAAAAGTACGCATATGTCAATGTCTGTATCAATGTGTAATATCAATATAATCAATGCACACAACAATATGTATCTGTACTTGAATCACCTTTTTAGCACTAATTACTACAATCCGATGGGCTGCAAAGCAAAAGTATAAAATCCCACAAAACCAAAAAAAAATAAAAAGAGTATTCAAGCCAGGTTTCAATCAATGTAAAAGTTTATTTTGCCAAGGTTAACAACATGCCCAGAAGAAATAAACACAGAATTACAGAAACAGTCTGTGGCCTGTGATTTTCTCCAAAGCTGATTTTGAGAGCTTCAATATTTAAAAAGAAAAAGTGTGGAAGTGTGATGCCTCCGGCTTTGTTCTTTTTGCTTAGGATTGTCTTGGCTGTGCAGGGTCTTTTGTGATTCCATATGAAGTTTAAAGTGGTTTTTTCCAGTTCTGTGAAGAAGGACATTGGTAGCTTGATGGGGACAGCATTTAATCTATAGATTACTTTGGCAAGTATGGCCATTTTCACAATATTGATTCTTGCTAACCATGAGCATGGACTGTTTCTCCATCTGTTTGTGTCCTCTCTTATTTCGTTGAGCAGTGGTTCGTAGTTCTCCTTGAAGAGGTCCTTTACATCCTTTGTTAGTTGTATTCCTAGGTATTTTATTCTCTTTGTAGCAATTGTGAATGGGAGTTCGCTCTTGATTTGGCTCTCTGTTTGTCTGTTATTGGTATATAGGAATGTTTGTGATCTTTGCACATTGATTTTGTATCCTGAGACTTTGCTGAAGTTGCTTATCAGTTTCAGGAGATTTTGGGCTGAGACGATGAGGTCTTCTAGATATACAATCATGTCGTCTGCAAAGAGAGACAGTTTGACTTCCTCCTTTCCTAATCGAATACCCTTTATTTCTTTTTCTTGCCTGATTGCTCTGGCTGGAACTTCCAACACTATGTTGAATAGGAGTGGTGAGAGAGGGCATCCTTGTCTAGTGCCTGATTTCAAAGGGAATTCTTCCAGCTTTTGCCCATTCAGTATGATATTGGCAGTAGGTTTGTCATATAGAGCTTTTATCATTGTATGATACGTTCCATCAATACCTAGTTTATTGAGAGTTTTTAGCATGAAGGCTTGTTGAATTTTATCAAAAGCCTTCTCTGCATCTATTGAGATAATCATGTGGTTTTTGTCTTTGGTTCCGTTTATGTGATGGATTACATTTATGGATTTGTGTATGCTGAACCAGCCTTGCATCCCTGGGATGAAGCCTACTTGGTCACGATGGATAAGCTTCTTGATGTGCTGTTGCAATCTGTTTGCCAGTATTTTATGGAAGATTTGTGTGTCGACGTTCATCATGGATATTGGCCTCAAGTTTTCTTTTTTCGTTGCGCCTCCGCCTGGTTTCGGTATCAGGATGATGCTGGTCTCGTGAAATGAGTTAGGGAGGAGTCCCTCCTTTTGTATCGTTTGATACAGTTTCAGAAGGAATGGAACCAGCTCCTCTTTGTACGTCTAGTAGAATTCGGCTGTGAACCCACCTGGACTTGGACTTTTTTTAGTTAGTAGGCTATTGATTGCTGCCTCTACTTCAGCCCTTGTTATTGGTCTAGTCAGGGTTTCAGCTTCCTCCTGGTTTAGTTTCGGTAGAGTACAAGTGTCTAGGAATTTATCCATTTCTTCCATCAAAACAGCATGGTACTGGTACCAAAACAGAGACGTAGACCAATGGAACAGAACAGAGACCCCAGAAGAAACACCACACGTCTACAACCATCTGATCTTAGACAAACCCAGCAAAAACAAGCAATGGGGAAAGGACTCCATGTTTAATAAATGGTGTTGGGAAACCGGGCTAGCAACGTGCAGAAAGCAGAAACTGGACCCCTACCTGTCACCTTACACTAAAATTAACTCCAGATGGATCAAAGATTTAAACATAAAACCTAACACCATAAAAACACTCGAAGAAAACGTAGGCAAAACCATCCAGGACATAGGCATAGGCAAGGACTTCATGACTAAAACACCAAAAGCAATGGCAGTAAGAGCCAGGATAGACAATTGGGATCTAAAGAGAAATTCCATTTGACCCAGCAATCCCACTGTTGGGGATACACCCAAAGAACTATAAATCATTCTACTATAAAGACACATGCACACGTATGTTCGTTGCAGCCCTGTGTATAACAGCAAAGACCTGGAACCAACCCAAATGCCCATCAATGATAGACTGGACAAAGAAAATGTGGTACATATATACACCATGGAACACTACACAGCCATAAAAAACGACGAGTTCGTGTCCTTTGTAGGGACTTGGATGAATCCGGAAACCATCATTCTCAGCAAACTGACCCAAGAACAGAAAGCCAAGCACCGTACGTTCTCACTCATAGGTGCGTGTTGAACGACGAGAACATGTGGACTCAGGGAGAGGAGCATCACACACAGGGGACAGTTGGGGGGGGCAGGGGAGAGACATGCCAGATATAGTACGCACCTAAAGTAAAATAAATAAATCGAAATACAACAACAACACTGGCTCAGATTTGTTATGACACACTATGCTGGCCAAACAGAGCACATCGGGGTGCTGTATTTGGTGCAAGGGATGCTGCTTGGCAACCTCTGATCGAAGTACAGCTCAGTCATATCTTGAGCGCCGATGGCGACGGGGAGCTCACCACCTCTCTGTGGTGCCTCCTGCCTCAGATCCAAGTGGGTGCTGATGGCACAGCGTCTCCAAGTGGCTTCCTAGCCCTTGGGACTGCAGACTTCTAGGGCCCTGGCAACACTTTCTCAGTAAAGAAGCCAAGCTGGCAAAACACATCCCCTTCAAAGCCAACATAATGCCCCTGCCTGCCCACGGCGCTCTCTGCTGGTGCACTAGGCGACCTTCAGGCTATCTGGGACCAGCTCTGACAGCCTCCGCTCTGGGATCAGCTGCCGCGGCAGCCTCCACATGCCATGGGGCAGCAGCGGTGGCATCCCTGGACGCTGGCCCCAGCAGCATGGAACCCAGGAACAGATGCTGCCACAGTCAGCCCGCAGATGCAGGAGGGCAGGAGGCGCTCAGTCACAGCTCTGTGTCTGCACGGTGCCCAGCGCCTGCAAACCTGTGCTCTGGGCCAGGCCCAAGGAAAAGTGGACCCTAGGGTGGGACGGCGGTACGCTCCACGACCCTCAACGCCCTCGGGGAGCAGCCCTGCCAGAATCTGCCAGGGGCTCAGCTACAGCTCCCACCTGGAAATGGTGCAAGTCACTATCAGTGGCAACCCCTGGCCCTGTCCTCCCCCACCAGCAGCAGGAAACCCGGGACCGGATGTCACCACGGCGCCTAATTTAGGTTGTCGGCGGCACAGCTGCAAGGTGATGGAAACCGGTGCTCAGCCTCATCGTGGGTGCTGCAGTGGGCCCAGAGTCCGCGACCCCACACTCTGGGCTTGGGCCAAGGAGGCACGGGTCATAGGGTAGGGGGAGGTGCCTTGGGCGACCCCCAGGCTGTCCGAGACCAGCCCTGCAGTCTCCCGTGCATTCTGCTGCACCTGCCACTTAGAGATGGCATTCAGCAGCGTGGTGGCAACCCAGGATCCTGCCCGCCTCCAGCAGCAACGCGGACCCAAGGGCCAGACCCTGCTGCGGTGCCTAAATCAGGCCTCGAAGCAGGAGGAGGACTGGAACTGGCATCCAGCCCCATCTCAGTGGCCGTAGGGTACCCAGCACCTGTGACCAGCACCCTGAACCGGGGTCAAAAAGGAAAAGGAGGAGGGCGGGAACAGGCACTGCCACCCTCTGCCACGGGCTCAACCGTAGCTGCCACCTGCACACGACGCGGCAGAAGCGGCGGCGGCCCCGGCTCTGCCTGCAGTAACCAGCAGGGGGAGACCCAGGGACTGAGGCCGCCTCAGAGGCTGCCACCTGGCCCCCTCTGCACCCCTGTCCCTGCCCTGGTGGCAGCCAGCCACGCTCCTACCTCTCCGGCGCTCTGCAGTCTCCGTCGCTGCCACCCACCGCAGCGAGGCGAGCCGTGGTGCCACAGGCTCCAGGCTCCAGCCTCCAGCATGCAGCAGATGGCTCTGCCTTCTCCTGGCATGGAGCAGCTGGGCGGGCAAAGCCGGAAAAGCCTAGAACGGGACACAGAGAGTGGTAGTGTTAGACCCCCACCTTGTCCTGCTGGCCACTGGGTGGCACGGGCCAGTTTCAGTGAAGGCACTCACACCCACCCTCCACAGTCCACAGCATCTCTTTCTGGCCCAAACTGGCTAGGGAGTGGAGACTGGAGACACGACGGGGCCTGGGCTTCCTGCTCCACAGGAACCACTGGGACCACCCAGGCTGTGCTCGGGAAGCAGGAGCAGCAGAAACTCAGACCCAGCCAGCCCTCCCCACCAACGTGCTGGTTCCCACTCCTGAGACCTCCACCCGCGGGGCCCTGTCACCCCGTGGTGTCTGCTGCTGCATGCCTGGGCATCCCTGGCAGGCTCTGCAGCACCGAATGTGAGAGCTCAGGCCTGGGAACCGTGATGGGTCTGGGTGCCCTGCTGTGATCAGAATTTTCACAGAAACATGTGCCCGCCACGCAGGAGGAGATGGTCCTTTAGAGTTTAGAGTCCGGGGGAGAGCAGGACCACTCCTCTCTCAGAGACCACCGCTGTCACTGAAACCTCCATCGCCTGCCACCGGTAGGGCAGCTTCCGACAGAGCCCCTGATCCGCTGCCACCGGCAGTGTAGCCCCAGGATAGTGTCAAAACCCCATCCCCCACCACCAGCAGTGTAGCACACGATGGCAGCCCCTAGCCTGCCCCTGCCTTAGACCCTGCAGCACTCGATGGCACCCGCAAACCAACCCCCTGCCATGGGCAGCACAGCCCAGGATAGCGCCCCAACAGGCTCCCTGGGGTGGGCAGTGTAGCCACAGATAGGGTCCCCAAGCAGACCCCCACCGCAGGCAGTGATGCCCCCATATGGCACCCAAACCACCCCCCACTGTGGGCACTGCAACCCTGAATAGTGGCTGCCCTAACTCACTCCCCGTCGGGAACAGCGCGGCCCTGGATAGAGCCCCCAACCAACCCCCTGCCTTGGGCAGTGCAGCCACAGAGAGCACTCCAAGCTCCCTCTCCACCTTGGGAAGTACCACCATGGACAGCTCAGGTAGCCCGACAGTGCACCCAACCTGCCCCCGTCACAACCCACGCAGCCTGAAATAGCACACTCACCCACTCTTTGCCAGGCAGTGCAGATCCCTGGGAGCACCTGACCCACCTGCCGCCTCTCCACCACTCAGGCTGTGTATCCAGCCCCCACAGTTCCCCCACCAACCCTCTGCCCACCTCCACAGGCAGTCCAACCCTGTGTAGCTCTCCCAACAAGCCCCCCAACCTCTGTCTCAGTGTAGTCCCCATGGCGCCTTTAACACCACCCCTCCACCCCACCAGAACCCTAACCCATCCTCCACCGCCAGCACTGCAGCCCCAGATAGTGCCCCCAACCTGCTCCCCATGTGGGCAATGCAGCCTTGGATAGTGCCCCCAAACAGCTCCCAGACACAGGCAATGATGTCCTGGATACCACAACCCCCACCCACTGGGGGCAATCTAACACCTGATAACACCCCCAACCCATCCCTCACCGCTGGCAGTGTTGCACCCCACAGTGCCACCAACCCATCCCAGACAAGGGCATTGCAGCACCTGATAGCTCCTCCAATTCACCCCCTACCTAGGGCAGTACATCCCTGGACAGTGCCCACAAGATACCCCATTGCTGCTGACAGTACCGCTTGGGACAGGCCCCATCCCAGCCCCCAGCAATGGGCAGCACATCCCAGGAAAGGGCCCCCAACCCTCTCCCCTATGCGGGCAGTGGCGCCTCAAATAACCCCCCAACCAGCCCCCGCAACACCAGCAGTGACACCCTGGATAGTGCCCACCGCCCATGGCAGGGCACCCGCAAGCCGTCCCCCATGCCTCAGGCTGTGCGGGCCAGGATGGCGAACCTATCCCACCATCTTTTTACCTTTCCAGCTGTACTGTAGTCTCCGTCACCGCCACTGACTGCAACAGCGAGGCGAGGGGATACTGCACACTCCAGGCTCCAGCCTCCAGCATGGACAGCTACTCCTCCTTCAACTCTAAGCCAGCTCGGAGCAGATAGGCCCACGAACTCAGAAGAATCTGAAACGGTGAGACCAACGTGTACACACACACACAGAAAAACACTACAAAGTAGCAGAAAAATCCAATCTAGAACCTGACCAGACAATTCTGCAGACATAAAATCGAAAAACAGATAAGAGATTACGTCCTCAAAATGAGGTATTCATTAGGAAAATGCAATCTGCCAGGCAAGGTAGCTCACGCCTGTAATCCCAGCACTTTGGGAGGTCTAGTTGGGTGGATTATCTGAGGTCAGGAGTTTGAAACCAGCCTGACCAATATGGTGAAACCCCATCTCTACTAAAAATACAAGTATTAGCCAGGCGTCATCGTGGTGGGTGTCTGTAGTCCCAGCTACTCAGGAGGCTGAGACAGAACTGCCTGAACCCAGGAGGTGAAGCTTTCAGTGAGCTGAGATTGCGGCACTGCACTCCAGCCTGGGTGACAGAGCCAGACTCAGTCTCTTAAAAAAAAAAAAAAAGAGGAGGAATGCAGGTGTGGTTTTAGAAAAAGGGAACTCATACACTGTAGGTAGAAATGAAAATTAGGATACTCCAGCTCAGAGGGCCGTGGGGCTCGGAGGGACCCAGGTCCCAGACTTCACCATGGCTCAGGGCCTGTGCACTCCTGGACGCTGGATGCAGGTCAGACATGGACACAGCCTTCCCGGCAGGGCTGTGGACGCCGTCACAGCCAGCACCCTACAACCGCCCCCACACGGACGACCGGGGCCCAAATGCCCACAAAGAAGTCAGGACTGGAAAGCACGGAGCTGCGGAGGAGGAGCAGGGAGGTCTGGGGGATTCCCGGTGGGGTACAAGTCCCCACCACTTACCTCAGAGATACGCGTAGTCCTCCACCATCACGTGGAAGCCACCACGGCTTCTCCAAAGAAACTCGCTCTGACCGCACCGCTGCCTCTACTGACTACTTCTGGCCGGGCCGGGCCGACGCCTCCACTGACTCCCTCCGGCTGGGCCAGGCCGGACCGCCGCCTCCGGTGACTCCTTTTGGCCGGGCCGGGCCGGACCACCGCCTCCGGTGACTCCTTCCGGCCGGTCCGGACCGCCGCCTCCGTTGACTCCTTCCCGCCGGGCCGGGCTGGACCGCCGCCTCTGCTGACTCCCGCCGGCTGGGCTGGACCGCCGACTCCATTGACTCCTTCCGGCCGGGCCGGGCCACCGCCTCTGGCGACTCCTTGCGGCCGGGCCGGGCCGGGCCGGGCCGCCGCCTCCGGTGACTCCTTCCGGCCTGGCCGGACTGCCGCCTCCGGTGACTCCTTCCGGCCTGGCCGGACTGCCGCCTCCGCTGACTACTTCCGTTCGGGCCGGACCGCCACCTCCGGTGACTCCTTCCTGCCGGGGTGGGCCGCCGCCTCCGCTTACTCCCTCCAGCCGGGCCGTGCCGCCGCCTCCGCTGACTCCCTCCGGCTGGGTCGGGCCGTCGTCTCCGCTGACTACTTCCGGCCGGGCTGGGCCGCCGCCTCCGCTGACTCCCTCCGGCCTGGAGGGCTCTGGGGTCTCCCCCAAGCTCCCTATTCTCTAGCTGCAAAAACTGAGGCCCAGAAAGGGCAGGAGCACGGAGAGCTGGCAGAGCCAGGGCCAGGCTTTGTAGATCCCTAGGGCCATGCAGAGGGGACAGGGAGGCCACCGAGGGAGTGGCAGCTGGGAGCCCCGGGCACCCCCAGGGACCCCCCTGAGCTCCACACGGCAATTCCCAGCAGATGGGCCTCTGGGCAGCCGGCCAGAGGGAAACAAAGCCCGGGAGGAAGGGCCTCCGAGGCTGACCCAGGACGGAGAGATTAAAGGAGATGTTTGCCTTGGCAGGGGCCCCAGGTCCAGGTGAGCCAGAGAGGAGGGGGCCAGCGTTCCAGGCACCAGCAGAAGATGCCAGAGTGGGGGTGCCAGGAGGAAGAGGCACCCTCTCAGGGGGCAGAATGGGTGAGCAGGTACAGTGTACCTATGAGGTCTGTTCTCGCCGAGGATAAAACCAAGAGACTGAGGCCAGCACGAAAATAATCCAATGCAAGGGAATTTTTTCAGGCTCCCGGGTGAAGTTCTCCGGTCCGACAGGTGGGGCCGGAGAAGTCGCGTGGACTCCTCTCAGGCACGGGGTTTTATAGGGAGTGGAGGCGTTTGATTGGCTGTGCCCAAGGTGAGTGAGACAAAATGGTGGGGAGTGGGGCCCGGATGAAACAAAATGGAGGGGAGTGGGACCTGGATGGAGAGGAGTGGGGCCCAGATAGGACAAAATAGTAGGCAGGGAGTGGGGCCTGGATGGGACAAAATGGTATCAGGTAGGTCCTGATGGGGCTTTTTTCCCGGGCTCCCGAGGGGGTGGGGGGGAGGAGGAGGCGTGTCCGAGCTCCCGGCAAGGGAAGGAGGCGTGCCCGAACTCCCGGCGAGGGGAGGGGGCGTGTCCGATATGCCCAGAAGAAATAAACACAGAATCACAGAAACAGTCTGCGGCCTGTGATTTTCTCCAAAGGTGATTTTGAGAGCTTCAATATTTAAAAAGAAAAAGTGTGGAAGTGTGATGCCTCCGGCTTTGTTCTTTTTGCTTAGGATTGCCTTGGCTGTGCAGGGTCTTTTGTGACTCCACATGAAGTTTAAAGTGGTTTTTTCCAGTTCTGTGAAGAAGGTCATTGGTAGCTTGATGGGGACAGCACTGAATCTATAGATGACTTTGGCAAGTATGGCCATTTTCACAATATTGATTCTTGCTAACCATGAGCATGGACTGTTTCTCCATCTGTTTGTGTCCTCTCTTATTTCGTTGGGCAGTGGTTTGTAGTTCTCCTTGAAGAGGTCCTTTACATCCTTTGTTAGTTGTATTCCTAGGTATTTTATTCTCTTTGTAGCAATTGTGAATGGGAGTTCGCTCTTGATTTGGCTCTCTGTTTGTCTGTTATTGGTATATAGGAATGTTTGTGATCTTTGCACATTGATTTTGTATCCTGAGACTTTGCTGAAGTTGCTTATCAGTTTCAGGAGATTTTGGGCTGAGACGATGAGGTCTTCTAGATATACAATCATGTCGTCTGCAAAGAGAGACAGTTTGACTTCCTCCTTTCCTAATCGAATACCCTTTATTTCTTTTTCTTGCCTGATTGCTCTGGCTGGAACTTCCAACACTATGTTGAATAGGAGTGGTGAGAGAGGGCATCCTTGTCTAGTGCCTGATTTCAAAGGGAATTCTTCCAGCTTTTGCCCATTCAGTATGATATTGGCAGTAGGTTTGTCATATAGAGCTTTTATCATTGTATGATACGTTCCATCAATACCTAGTTTATTGAGAGTTTTTAGCATGAAGGCTTGTTGAATTTTATCAAAAGCCTTCTCTGCATCTATTGAGATAATCATGTGGTTTTTGTCTTTGGTTCCGTTTATGTGATGGATTACATTTATGGATTTGTGTATGCTGAACCAGCCTTGCATCCCTGGGATGAAGCCTACTTGGTCACGATGGATAAGCTTCTTGATGTGCTGTTGCAATCTGTTTGCCAGTATTTTATGGAAGATTTGTGTGTCGACGTTCATCATGGATATTGGCCTCAAGTTTTCTTTTTTCGTTGCGCCTCCGCCTGGTTTCGGTATCAGGATGATGCTGGTCTCGTGAAATGAGTTAGGGAGGAGTCCCTCCTTTTGTATCGTTTGATACAGTTTCAGAAGGAATGGAACCAGCTCCTCTTTGTACGTCTAGTAGAATTCGGCTGTGAACCCACCTGGACTTGGACTTTTTTTAGTTAGTAGGCTATTGATTGCTGCCTCTACTTCAGCCCTTGTTATTGGTCTAGTCAGGGTTTCAGCTTCCTCCTGGTTTAGTTTCGGTAGAGTACAAGTGTCTAGGAATTTATCCATTTCTTCCATCAAAACAGCATGGTACTGGTACCAAAACAGAGACGTAGACCAATGGAACAGAACAGAGACCCCAGAAGAAACACCACACGTCTACAACCATCTGATCTTAGACAAACCCAGCAAAAACAAGCAATGGGGAAAGGACTCCATGTTTAATAAATGGTGTTGGGAAACCGGGCTAGCAACGTGCAGAAAGCAGAAACTGGACCCCTACCTGTCACCTTACACTAAAATTAACTCCAGATGGATCAAAGATTTAAACATAAAACCTAACACCATAAAAACACTCGAAGAAAACGTAGGCAAAACCATCCAGGACATAGGCATAGGCAAGGACTTCATGACTAAAACACCAAAAGCAATGGCAGTAAGAGCCAGGATAGACAATTGGGATCTAAAGAGAAATTCCATTTGACCCAGCAATCCCACTGTTGGGGATACACCCAAAGAACTATAAATCATTCTACTATAAAGACACATGCACACGTATGTTCGTTGCAGCCCTGTGTATAACAGCAAAGACCTGGAACCAACCCAAATGCCCATCAATGATAGACTGGACAAAGAAAATGTGGTACATATATACACCATGGAACACTACACAGCCATAAAAAACGACGAGTTCGTGTCCTTTGTAGGGACTTGGATGAATCCGGAAACCATCATTCTCAGCAAACTGACCCAAGAACAGAAAGCCAAGCACCGTACGTTCTCACTCATAGGTGCGTGTTGAACGACGAGAACATGTGGACTCAGGGAGAGGAGCATCACACACAGGGGACAGTTGGGGGGGGCAGGGGAGAGACATGCCAGATATAGTACGCACCTAAAGTAAAATAAATAAATCGAAATACAACAACAACACTGGCTCAGATTTGTTATGACACACTATGCTGGCCAAACAGAGCACATCGGGGTGCTGTATTTGGTGCAAGGGATGCTGCTTGGCAACCTCTGATCGAAGTACAGCTCAGTCATATCTTGAGCGCCGATGGCGACGGGGAGCTCACCACCTCTCTGTGGTGCCTCCTGCCTCAGATCCAAGTGGGTGCTGATGGCACAGCGTCTCCAAGTGGCTTCCTAGCCCTTGGGACTGCAGACTTCTAGGGCCCTGGCAACGCTTTCTCAGTAAAGAAGCCAAGCTGGCAAAACACATCCCCTTCAAAGCCAACATAATGCCCCTGCCTGCCCACGGCGCTCTCTGCTGGTGCACTAGGCGACCTTCAGGCTATCTGGGACCAGCTCTGACAGCCTCCGCTCTGGGATCAGCTGCCGCGGCAGCCTCCACATGCCATGGGGCAGCAGCGGTGGCATCCCTGGACGCTGGCCCCAGCAGCATGGAACCCAGGAACAGATGCTGCCACAGTCAGCCCGCAGATGCAGGAGGGCAGGAGGTGCTCAGTCACAGCTCTGTGTCTGCACGGTGCCCAGCGCCTGCAAACCTGTGCTCTGGGCCAGGCCCAAGGAAAAGGGGACCCTAGGGTGGGACGGCGGTACGCTCCACGACCCTCAACGCCCTCGGGGAGCAGCCCTGCCAGAATCTGCCAGGGGCTCAGCTACAGCTCCCACCTGGAAATGGTGCAAGTCACTATCAGTGGCAACCCCTGGCCCTGTCCTCCCCCACCAGCAGCAGGAAACCCGGGACCGGATGTCACCACGGCGCCTAATTTAGGTTGTCGGCGGCACAGCTGCAAGGTGATGGAAACCGGTGCTCAGCCTCATCGTGGGTGCTGCAGTGGGCCCAGAGCCCGCGACCCCACACTCTGGGCTTGGGCCAAGGAGGCACGGGTCATAGGGTAGGGGGAGGTGCCTTGGGCGACCCCCAGGCTGTCCGAGACCAGCCCTGCAGTCTCCCGTGCATTCTGCTGCACCTGCCACTTAGAGATGGCATTCAGCAGCGTGGTGGCAACCCAGGATCCTGCCCGCCTCCAGCAGCAACGCGGACCCAAGGGCCAGACCCTGCTGCGGTGCCTAAATCAGGCCTCGAAGCAGGAGGAGGACTGGAACTGGCATCCAGCCCCATCTCAGTGGCCGTAGGGTACCCAGCACCTGTGACCAGCAACCTGAACCAGAGTCAAAAAGGAAAAGGAGGAGGGCGGGAACAGGCACTGCCACCCTCTGCCACGGGCTCAACCGTAGCTGCCACCTGCACACGACGCGGCAGAAGCGGCGGCGGCCCCGGCTCTGCCTGCAGTAACCAGCAGGGGGAGACCCAGGGACTGAGGCCGCCTCAGAGGCTGCCACCTGGCCCCCTCTGCACCCCTGTCCCTGCCCTGGTGGCAGCCAGCCACGCTCCTACCTCTCCGGCGCTCTGCAGTCTCCGTCGCTGCCACCCACCGCAGCGAGGCGAGCCGTGGTGCCACAGGCTCCAGGCTCCAGCCTCCAGCATGCAGCAGATGGCTCTGCCTTCTCCTGGCATGGAGCAGCTGGGCGGGCAAAGCCGGAAAAGCCTAGAACGGGACACAGAGAGTGGTAGTGTTAGACCCCCACCTTGTCCTGCTGGCCACTGGGTGGCACGGGCCAGTTTCAGTGAAGGCACTCACACCCACCCTCCACAGTCCACAGCATCTCTTTCTGGCCCAAACTGGCTAGGGAGTGGAGACTGGAGACACGACGGGGCCTGGGCTTCCTGCTCCACAGGAACCACTGGGACCACCCAGGCTGTGCTCGGGAAGCAGGAGCAGCAGAAACTCAGACCCAGCCAGCCCTCCCCACCAATGTGCTGGTTCCCACTCCTGAGACCTCCACCCGCGGGGCCCTGTCACCCCGTGGTGTCTGCTGCTGCATGCCTGGGCATCCCTGGCAGGCTCTGCAGCACCGAATGTGAGGGCTCAGGCCTGGGAACCGTGATGGGTCTGGGTGCCCTGCTGTGATCAGAATTTTCACAGAAACATGTGCCCGCCACGCAGGAGGAGATGGTCCTTTAGAGTTTAGAGTCCGGGGGAGAGCAGGACCACTCCTCTCTCAGAGACCACCGCTGTCACTGAAACCTCCATCGCCTGCCACCGGTAGGGCAGCTTCCGACAGAGCCCCTGATCTGCTGCCACCGGCAGTGTAGCCCCAGGATAGTGTCAAAACCCCATCCCCCACCACCAGCAGTGTAGCACACGATGGCAGCCCCTAGCCTGCCCCTGCCTTAGACCCTGCAGCACTCGATGGCACCCGCAAACCAACCCCCTGCCATGGGCAGCACAGCCCAGGATAGCGCCCCAACAGGCTCCCTGGGGTGGGCAGTGTAGCCACAGATAGGGTCCCCAAGCAGACCCCCACCGCAGGCAGTGATGCCCCCATATGGCACCCAAACCACCCCCCACTGTGGGCACTGCAACCCTGAATAGTGGCTGCCCTAACTCACTCCCCGTCGGGAACAGCGCGGCCCTGGATAGAGCCCCCAACCAACCCCCTGCCTTGGGCAGTGCAGCCACAGAGAGCACTCCAAGCTCCCTCTCCACCTTGGGAAGTACCACCATGGACAGCTCAGGTAGCCCGACAGTGCACCCAACCTGCCCCCGTCACAACCCACGCAGCCTGAAATAGCACACTCACCCACTCTTTGCCAGGCAGTGCAGATCCCTGGGAGCACCTGACCCACCTGCCGCCTCTCCACCACTCAGGCTGTGTATCCAGCCCCCACAGTTCCCCCACCAACCCTCTGCCCACCTCCACAGGCAGTCCAACCCTGTGTAGCTCTCCCAACAAGCCCCCCAACCTCTGTCTCAGTGTAGTCCCCATGGCGCCTTTAACACCACCCCTCCACCCCACCAGAACCCTAACCCATCCTCCACCGCCAGCACTGCAGCCCCAGATAGTGCCCCCAACCTGCTCCCCATGTGGGCAATGCAGCCTTGGATAGTGCCCCCAAACAGCTCCCAGACACAGGCAATGATGTCCTGGATACCACAACCCCCACCCACTGGGGGCAATCTAACACCTGATAACACCCCCAACCCATCCCTCACCGCTGGCAGTGTTGCACCCCACAGTGCCACCAACCCATCCCAGACAAGGGCATTGCAGCACCTGATAGCTCCTCCAATTCACCCCCTACCTAGGGCAGTACATCCCTGGACAGTGCCCACAAGATACCCCATTGCTGCTGACAGTACCGCTTGGGACAGGCCCCATCCCAGCCCCCAGCAATGGGCAGCACATCCCAGGAAAGGGCCCCCAACCCTCTCCCCTATGCGGGCAGTGGCGCCTCAAATAACCCCCCAACCAGCCCCCGCAACACCAGCAGTGACACCCTGGATAGTGCCCACCGCCCATGGCAGGGCACCCGCAAGCCGTCCCCCATGCCTCAGGCTGTGCGGGCCAGGATGGCGAACCTATCCCACCATCTTTTTACCTTTCCAGCTGTACTGTAGTCTCCGTCACCGCCACTGACTGCAACAGCGAGGCGAGGGGATACTGCACACTCCAGGCTCCAGCCTCCAGCATGGACAGCTACTCCTCCTTCAACTCTAAGCCAGCTCGGAGCAGATAGGCCCACGAACTCAGAAGAATCTGAAACGGTGAGACCAACGTGTACACACACACACAGAAAAACACTACAAAGTAGCAGAAAAATCCAATCTAGAACCTGACCAGACAATTCTGCAGACATAAAATCGAAAAACAGATAAGAGATTACGTCCTCAAAATGAGGTATTCATTAGGAAAATGCAATCTGCCAGGCAAGGTAGCTCACGCCTGTAATCCCAGCACTTTGGGAGGTCTAGTTGGGTGGATTATCTGAGGTCAGGAGTTTGAAACCAGCCTGACCAATATGGTGAAACCCCATCTCTACTAAAAATACAAGTATTAGCCAGGCGTCATCGTGGTGGGTGTCTGTAGTCCCAGCTACTCAGGAGGCTGAGACAGAACTGCCTGAACCCAGGAGGTGAAGCTTTCAGTGAGCTGAGATTGCGGCACTGCACTCCAGCCTGGGTGACAGAGCCAGACTCAGTCTCTTAAAAAAAAAAAAAAGAGGAGGAATGCAGGTGTGGTTTTAGAAAAAGGGAACTCATACACTGTAGGTAGAAATGAAAATTAGGATACTCCAGCTCAGAGGGCCGTGGGGCTCGGAGGGACCCAGGTCCCAGACTTCACCATGGCTCAGGGCCTGTGCACTCCTGGACGCTGGATGCAGGTCAGACATGGACACAGCCTTCCCGGCAGGGCTGTGGACGCCGTCACAGCCAGCACCCTACAACCGCCCCCACACGGACGACCGGGGCCCAAATGCCCACAAAGAAGTCAGGACTGGAAAGCACGGAGCTGCGGAGGAGGAGCAGGGAGGTCTGGGGGATTCCCGGTGGGGTACAAGTCCCCACCACTTACCTCAGAGATACGCGTAGTCCTCCACCATCACGTGGAAGCCACCACGGCTTCTCCAAAGAAACTCGCTCTGACCGCACCGCTGCCTCTACTGACTACTTCTGGCCGGGCCGGGCCGACGCCTCCACTGACTCCCTCCGGCTGGGCCAGGCCGGACCGCCGCCTCCGGTGACTCCTTTTGGCCGGGCCGGGCCGGACCACCGCCTCCGGTGACTCCTTCCGGCCGGTCCGGACCGCCGCCTCCGTTGACTCCTTCCCGCCGGGCCGGGCTGGACCGCCGCCTCTGCTGACTCCCGCCGGCTGGGCTGGACCGCCGACTCCATTGACTCCTTCCGGCCGGGCCGGGCCACCGCCTCTGGCGACTCCTTGCGGCCGGGCCGGGCCGGGCCGGGCCGCCGCCTCCGGTGACTCCTTCCGGCCTGGCCGGACTGCTGCCTCCGGTGACTCCTTCCGGCCTGGCCGGACTGCCGCCTCCGGTGACTCCTTCCGGCCTGGCCGGACTGCCGCCTCCGCTGACTACTTCCGTTCGGGCCGGACCGCCACCTCCGGTGACTCCTTCCTGCCGGGGTGGGCCGCCGCCTCCGCTTACTCCCTCCAGCCGGGCCGTGCCGCCGCCTCCGCTGACTCCCTCCGGCTGGGTCGGGCCGTCGTCTCCGCTGACTACTTCCGGCCGGGCTGGGCCGCTGCCTCCGCTGACTCCCTCCGGCCTGGAGGGCTCTGGGGTCTCCCCCAAGCTCCCTATTCTCTAGCTGCAAAAACTGAGGCCCAGAAAGGGCAGGAGCACGGAGAGCTGGCAGAGCCAGGGCCAGGCTTTGTAGATCCCTAGGGCCATGCAGAGGGGACAGGGAGGCCACCGAGGGAGTGGCAGCTGGGAGCCCCGGGCACCCCCAGGGACCCCCCTGAGCTCCACACGGCAATTCCCAGCAGATGGGCCTCTGGGCAGCCGGCCAGAGGGAAACAAAGCCCGGGAGGAAGGGCCTCCGAGGCTGACCCAGGACCGAGAGATTAAAGGAGATGTTTGCCTTGGCAGGGGCCCCAGGTCCAGGTGAGCCAGAGAGGAGGGGGCCAGCGTTCCAGGCACCAGCAGAAGATGCCAGAGTGGGGGTGCCAGGAGGAAGAGGCACCCTCTCAGGGGGCAGAATGGGTGAGCAGGTACAGTGTACCTATGAGGTCTGTTCTCGCCGAGGATAAAACCAAGAGACTGAGGCCAGCACGAAAATAATCCAATGCAAGGGAATTTTTTCAGGCTCCCGGGTGAAGTTCTCCGGTCCGACAGGTGGGGCCGGAGAAGTCGCGTGGACTCCTCTCAGGCACGGGGTTTTATAGGGAGTGGAGGCGTTTGATTGGCTGTGCCCAAGGTGAGTGAGACAAAATGGTGGGGAGTGGGGCCCGGATGAAACAAAATGGAGGGGAGTGGGACCTGGATGGAGAGGAGTGGGGCCCAGATAGGACAAAATAGTAGGCAGGGAGTGGGGCCTGGATGGGACAAAATGGTATCAGGTAGGTCCTGATGGGGCTTTTTTCCCGGGCTCCCGAGGGGGTGGGGGGGAGGAGGAGGCGTGTCCGAGCTCCCGGCAAGGGAAGGAGGCGTGCCCGAACTCCCGGCGAGGGGAGGGGGCGTGTCCGAACTCCCGGCGAGGGGAGGGGGCGTGTCCGATATGCCCAGAAGAAATAAACACAGAATCACAGAAACAGTCTGCGGCCTGTGATTTTCTCCAAAGGTGATTTTGAGAGCTTCAATATTTAAAAAGAAAAAGTGTGGAAGTGTGATGCCTCCGGCTTTGTTCTTTTTGCTTAGGATTGCCTTGGCTGTGCAGGGTCTTTTGTGACTCCACATGAAGTTTAAAGTGGTTTTTTCCAGTTCTGTGAAGAAGGTCATTGGTAGCTTGATGGGGACAGCACTGAATCTATAGATGACTTTGGCAAGTATGGCCATTTTCACAATATTGATTCTTGCTAACCATGAGCATGGACTGTTTCTCCATCTGTTTGTGTCCTCTCTTATTTCGTTGGGCAGTGGTTTGTAGTTCTCCTTGAAGAGGTCCTTTACATCCTTTGTTAGTTGTATTCCTAGGTATTTTATTCTCTTTGTAGCAATTGTGAATGGGAGTTCGCTCTTGATTTGGCTCTCTGTTTGTCTGTTATTGGTATATAGGAATGTTTGTGATCTTTGCACATTGATTTTGTATCCTGAGACTTTGCTGAAGTTGCTTATCAGTTTCAGGAGATTTTGGGCTGAGACGATGAGGTCTTCTAGATATACAATCATGTCGTCTGCAAAGAGAGACAGTTTGACTTCCTCCTTTCCTAATCGAATACCCTTTATTTCTTTTTCTTGCCTGATTGCTCTGGCTGGAACTTCCAACACTATGTTGAATAGGAGTGGTGAGAGAGGGCATCCTTGTCTAGTGCCTGATTTCAAAGGGAATTCTTCCAGCTTTTGCCCATTCAGTATGATATTGGCAGTAGGTTTGTCATATAGAGCTTTTATCATTGTATGATACGTTCCATCAATACCTAGTTTATTGAGAGTTTTTAGCATGAAGGCTTGTTGAATTTTATCAAAAGCCTTCTCTGCATCTATTGAGATAATCATGTGGTTTTTGTCTTTGGTTCCGTTTATGTGATGGATTACATTTATGGATTTGTGTATGCTGAACCAGCCTTGCATCCCTGGGATGAAGCCTACTTGGTCACGATGGATAAGCTTCTTGATGTGCTGTTGCAATCTGTTTGCCAGTATTTTATGGAAGATTTGTGTGTCGACGTTCATCATGGATATTGGCCTCAAGTTTTCTTTTTTCGTTGCGCCTCCGCCTGGTTTCGGTATCAGGATGATGCTGGTCTCGTGAAATGAGTTAGGGAGGAGTCCCTCCTTTTGTATCGTTTGATACAGTTTCAGAAGGAATGGAACCAGCTCCTCTTTGTACGTCTAGTAGAATTCGGCTGTGAACCCACCTGGACTTGGACTTTTTTTAGTTAGTAGGCTATTGATTGCTGCCTCTACTTCAGCCCTTGTTATTGGTCTAGTCAGGGTTTCAGCTTCCTCCTGGTTTAGTTTCGGTAGAGTACAAGTGTCTAGGAATTTATCCATTTCTTCCATCAAAACAGCATGGTACTGGTACCAAAACAGAGACGTAGACCAATGGAACAGAACAGAGACCCCAGAAGAAACACCACACGTCTACAACCATCTGATCTTAGACAAACCCAGCAAAAACAAGCAATGGGGAAAGGACTCCATGTTTAATAAATGGTGTTGGGAAACCGGGCTAGCAACGTGCAGAAAGCAGAAACTGGACCCCTACCTGTCACCTTACACTAAAATTAACTCCAGATGGATCAAAGATTTAAACATAAAACCTAACACCATAAAAACACTCGAAGAAAACGTAGGCAAAACCATCCAGGACATAGGCATAGGCAAGGACTTCATGACTAAAACACCAAAAGCAATGGCAGTAAGAGCCAGGATAGACAATTGGGATCTAAAGAGAAATTCCATTTGACCCAGCAATCCCACTGTTGGGGATACACCCAAAGAACTATAAATCATTCTACTATAAAGACACATGCACACGTATGTTCGTTGCAGCCCTGTGTATAACAGCAAAGACCTGGAACCAACCCAAATGCCCATCAATGATAGACTGGACAAAGAAAATGTGGTACATATATACACCATGGAACACTACACAGCCATAAAAGACGACGAGTTCGTGTCCTTTGTAGGGACTTGGATGAATCCGGAAACCATCATTCTCAGCAAACTGACCCAAGAACAGAAAGCCAAGCACCGTACGTTCTCACTCATAGGTGCGTGTTGAACGACGAGAACATGTGGACTCAGGGAGAGGAGCATCACACACAGGGGACAGTTGGGGGGGGCAGGGGAGAGACATGCCAGATATAGTACGCACCTAAAGTAAAATAAATAAATCGAAATACAACAACAACACTGGCTCAGATTTGTTATGACACACTATGCTGGCCAAACAGAGCACATCGGGGTGCTGTATTTGGTGCAAGGGATGCTGCTTGGCAACCTCTGATCGAAGTACAGCTCAGTCATATCTTGAGCGCCGATGGCGACGGGGAGCTCACCACCTCTCTGTGGTGCCTCCTGCCTCAGATCCAAGTGGGTGCTGATGGCACAGCGTCTCCAAGTGGCTTCCTAGCCCTTGGGACTGCAGACTTCTAGGGCCCTGGCAACGCTTTCTCAGTAAAGAAGCCAAGCTGGCAAAACACATCCCCTTCAAAGCCAACATAATGCCCCTGCCTGCCCACGGCGCTCTCTGCTGGTGCACTAGGCGACCTTCAGGCTATCTGGGACCAGCTCTGACAGCCTCCGCTCTGGGATCAGCTGCCGCGGCAGCCTACACATGCCATGGGGCAGCAGCGGTGGCATCCCTGGACGCTGGCCCCAGCAGCATGGAACCCAGGAACAGATGCTGCCACAGTCAGCCCGCAGATGCAGGAGGGCAGGAGGCGCTCAGTCACAGCTCTGTGTCTGCACGGTGCCCAGCGCCTGCAAACCTGTGCTCTGGGCCAGGCCCAAGGAAAAGGGGACCCTAGGGTGGGACGGCGGTACGCTCCACGACCCTCAACGCCCTCGGGGAGCAGCCCTGCCAGAATCTGCCAGGGGCTCAGCTACAGCTCCCACCTGGAAATGGTGCAAGTCACTATCAGTGGCAACCCCTGGCCCTGTCCTCCCCCACCAGCAGCAGGAAACCCGGGACCGGATGTCACCACGGCGCCTAATTTAGGTTGTCGGCGGCACAGCTGCAAGGTGATGGAAACCGGTGCTCAGCCTCATCGTGGGTGCTGCAGTGGGCCCAGAGCCCGCGACCCCACACTCTGGGCTTGGGCCAAGGAGGCACGGGTCATAGGGTAGGGGGAGGTGCCTTGGGCGACCCCCAGGCTGTCCGAGACCAGCCCTGCAGTCTCCCGTGCATTCTGCTGCACCTGCCACTTAGAGATGGCATTCAGCAGCGTGGTGGCAACCCAGGATCCTGCCCGCCTCCAGCAGCAACGCGGACCCAAGGGCCAGACCCTGCTGCGGTGCCTAAATCAGGCCTCGAAGCAGGAGGAGGACTGGAACTGGCATCCAGCCCCATCTCAGTGGCCGTAGGGTACCCAGCACCTGTGACCAGCACCCTGAACCAGGGTCAAAAAGGAAAAGGAGGAGGGCGGGAACAGGCACTGCCACCCTCTGCCACGGGCTCAACCGTAGCTGCCACCTGCACACGACGCGGCAGAAGCGGCGGCGGCCCCGGCTCTGCCTGCAGTAACCAGCAGGGGGAGACCCAGGGACTGAGGCCGCCTCAGAGGCTGCCACCTGGCCCCCTCTGCACCCCTGTCCCTGCCCTGGTGGCAGCCAGCCACGCTCCTACCTCTCCGGCGCTCTGCAGTCTCCGTCGCTGCCACCCACCGCAGCGAGGCGAGCCGTGGTGCCACAGGCTCCAGGCTCCAGCCTCCAGCATGCAGCAGATGGCTCTGCCTTCTCCTGGCATGGAGCAGCTGGGCGGGCAAAGCCGGAAAAGCCTAGAACGGGACACAGAGAGTGGTAGTGTTAGACCCCCACCTTGTCCTGCTGGCCACTGGGTGGCACGGGCCAGTTTCAGTGAAGGCACTCACACCCACCCTCCACAGTCCACAGCATCTCCTTCTGGCCCAAACTGGCTAGGGAGTGGAGACTGGAGACACGACGGGGCCTGGGCTTCCTGCTCCACAGGAACCACTGGGACCACCCAGGCTGTGCTCGGGAAGCAGGAGCAGCAGAAACTCAGACCCAGCCAGCCCTCCCCACCAATGTGCTGGTTCCCACTCCTGAGACCTCCACCCGCGGGGCCCTGTCACCCCGTGGTGTCTGCTGCTGCATGCCTGGGCATCCCTGGCAGGCTCTGCAGCACCGAATGTGAGGGCTCAGGCCTGGGAACCGTGATGGGTCTGGGTGCCCTGCTGTGATCAGAATTTTCACAGAAACATGTGCCCGCCACGCAGGAGGAGATGGTCCTTTAGAGTTTAGAGTCCGGGGGAGAGCAGGACCACTCCTCTCTCAGAGACCACCGCTGTCACTGAAACCTCCATCGCCTGCCACCGGTAGGGCAGCTTCCGACAGAGCCCCTGATCCGCTGCCACCGGCAGTGTAGCCCCAGGATAGTGTCAAAACCCCATCCCCCACCACCAGCAGTGTAGCACACGATGGCAGCCCCTAGCCTGCCCCTGCCTTAGACCCTGCAGCACTCGATGGCACCCGCAAACCAACCCCCTGCCATGGGCAGCACAGCCCAGGATAGCGCCCCAACAGGCTCCCTGGGGTGGGCAGTGTAGCCACAGATAGGGTCCCCAAGCAGACCCCCACCGCAGGCAGTGATGCCCCCATATGGCACCCAAACCACCCCCCACTGTGGGCACTGCAACCCTGAATAGTGGCTGCCCTAACTCACTCCCCGTCGGGAACAGCGCGGCCCTGGATAGAGCCCCCAACCAACCCCCTGCCTTGGGCAGTGCAGCCACAGAGAGCACTCCAAGCTCCCTCTCCACCTTGGGAAGTACCACCATGGACAGCTCAGGTAGCCCGACAGTGCACCCAACCTGCCCCCGTCACAACCCACGCAGCCTGAAATAGCACACTCACCCACTCTTTGCCAGGCAGTGCAGATCCCTGGGAGCACCTGACCCACCTGCCGCCTCTCCACCACTCAGGCTGTGTATCCAGCCCCCACAGTTCCCCCACCAACCCTCTGCCCACCTCCACAGGCAGTCCAACCCTGTGTAGCTCTCCCAACAAGCCCCCCAACCTCTGTCTCAGTGTAGTCCCCATGGCGCCTTTAACACCACCCCTCCACCCCACCAGAACCCTAACCCATCCTCCACCGCCAGCACTGCAGCCCCAGATAGTGCCCCCAACCTGCTCCCCATGTGGGCAATGCAGCCTTGGATAGTGCCCCCAAACAGCTCCCAGACACAGGCAATGATGTCCTGGATACCACAACCCCCACCCACTGGGGGCAATCTAACACCTGATAACACCCCCAACCCATCCCTCACCGCTGGCAGTGTTGCACCCCACAGTGCCACCAACCCATCCCAGACAAGGGCATTGCAGCACCTGATAGCTCCTCCAATTCACCCCCTACCTAGGGCAGTACATCCCTGGACAGTGCCCACAAGATACCCCATTGCTGCTGACAGTACCGCTTGGGACAGGCCCCATCCCAGCCCCCAGCAATGGGCAGCACATCCCAGGAAAGGGCCCCCAACCCTCTCCCCTATGCGGGCAGTGGCGCCTCAAATAACCCCCCAACCAGCCCCCGCAACACCAGCAGTGACACCCTGGATAGTGCCCACCGCCCATGGCAGGGCACCCGCAAGCCGTCCCCCATGCCTCAGGCTGTGCGGGCCAGGATGGCGAACCTATCCCACCATCTTTTTACCTTTCCAGCTGTACTGTAGTCTCCGTCACCGCCACTGACTGCAACAGCGAGGCGAGGGGATACTGCACACTCCAGGCTCCAGCCTCCAGCATGGACAGCTACTCCTCCTTCAACTCTAAGCCAGCTCGGAGCAGATAGGCCCACGAACTCAGAAGAATCTGAAACGGTGAGACCAACGTGTACACACACACACAGAAAAACACTACAAAGTAGCAGAAAAATCCAATCTAGAACCTGACCAGACAATTCTGCAGACATAAAATCGAAAAACAGATAAGAGATTACGTCCTCAAAATGAGGTATTCATTAGGAAAATGCAATCTGCCAGGCAAGGTAGCTCACGCCTGTAATCCCAGCACTTTGGGAGGTCTAGTTGGGTGGATTATCTGAGGTCAGGAGTTTGAAACCAGCCTGACCAATATGGTGAAACCCCATCTCTACTAAAAATACAAGTATTAGCCAGGCGTCATCGTGGTGGGTGTCTGTAGTCCCAGCTACTCAGGAGGCTGAGACAGAACTGCCTGAACCCAGGAGGTGAAGCTTTCAGTGAGCTGAGATTGCGGCACTGCACTCCAGCCTGGGTGACAGAGCCAGACTCAGTCTCTTAAAAAAAAAAAAAAGAGGAGGAATGCAGGTGTGGTTTTAGAAAAAGGGAACTCATACACTGTAGGTAGAAATGAAAATTAGGATACTCCAGCTCAGAGGGCCGTGGGGCTCGGAGGGACCCAGGTCCCAGACTTCACCATGGCTCAGGGCCTGTGCACTCCTGGACGCTGGATGCAGGTCAGACATGGACACAGCCTTCCCGGCAGGGCTGTGGACGCCGTCACAGCCAGCACCCTACAACCGCCCCCACACGGACGACCGGGGCCCAAATGCCCACAAAGAAGTCAGGACTGGAAAGCACGGAGCTGCGGAGGAGGAGCAGGGAGGTCTGGGGGATTCCCGGTGGGGTACAAGTCCCCACCACTTACCTCAGAGATACGCGTAGTCCTCCACCATCACGTGGAAGCCACCACGGCTTCTCCAAAGAAACTCGCTCTGACCGCACCGCTGCCTCTACTGACTACTTCTGGCCGGGCCGGGCCGACGCCTCCACTGACTCCCTCCGGCTGGGCCAGGCCGGACCGCCGCCTCCGGTGACTCCTTTTGGCCGGGCCGGGCCGGACCACCGCCTCCGGTGACTCCTTCCGGCCGGTCCGGACCGCCGCCTCCGTTGACTCCTTCCCGCCGGGCCGGGCTGGACCGCCGCCTCTGCTGACTCCCGCCGGCTGGGCTGGACCGCCGACTCCATTGACTCCTTCCGGCCGGGCCGGGCCACCGCCTCTGGCGACTCCTTGCGGCCGGGCCGGGCCGGGCCGGGCCGCCGCCTCCGGTGACTCCTTCCGGCCTGGCCGGACTGCTGCCTCCGGTGACTCCTTCCGGCCTGGCCGGACTGCCGCCTCCGGTGACTCCTTCCGGCCTGGCCGGACTGCCGCCTCCGCTGACTACTTCCGTTCGGGCCGGACCGCCACCTCCGGTGACTCCTTCCTGCCGGGGTGGGCCGCCGCCTCCGCTTACTCCCTCCAGCCGGGCCGTGCCGCCGCCTCCGCTGACTCCCTCCGGCTGGGTCGGGCCGTCGTCTCCGCTGACTACTTCCGGCCGGGCTGGGCCGCTGCCTCCGCTGACTCCCTCCGGCCTGGAGGGCTCTGGGGTCTCCCCCAAGCTCCCTATTCTCTAGCTGCAAAAACTGAGGCCCAGAAAGGGCAGGAGCACGGAGAGCTGGCAGAGCCAGGGCCAGGCTTTGTAGATCCCTAGGGCCATGCAGAGGGGACAGGGAGGCCACCGAGGGAGTGGCAGCTGGGAGCCCCGGGCACCCCCAGGGACCCCCCTGAGCTCCACACGGCAATTCCCAGCAGATGGGCCTCTGGGCAGCCGGCCAGAGGGAAACAAAGCCCGGGAGGAAGGGCCTCCGAGGCTGACCCAGGACCGAGAGATTAAAGGAGATGTTTGCCTTGGCAGGGGCCCCAGGTCCAGGTGAGCCAGAGAGGAGGGGGCCAGCGTTCCAGGCACCAGCAGAAGATGCCAGAGTGGGGGTGCCAGGAGGAAGAGGCACCCTCTCAGGGGGCAGAATGGGTGAGCAGGTACAGTGTACCTATGAGGTCTGTTCTCGCCGAGGATAAAACCAAGAGACTGAGGCCAGCACGAAAATAATCCAATGCAAGGGAATTTTTTCAGGCTCCCGGGTGAAGTTCTCCGGTCCGACAGGTGGGGCCGGAGAAGTCGCGTGGACTCCTCTCAGGCACGGGGTTTTATAGGGAGTGGAGGCGTTTGATTGGCTGTGCCCAAGGTGAGTGAGACAAAATGGTGGGGAGTGGGGCCCGGATGAAACAAAATGGAGGGGAGTGGGACCTGGATGGAGAGGAGTGGGGCCCAGATAGGACAAAATAGTAGGCAGGGAGTGGGGCCTGGATGGGACAAAATGGTATCAGGTAGGTCCTGATGGGGTTTTTTTCCCGGGCTCCCGAGGGGGTGGGGGGGAGGAGGAGGCGTGTCCGAGCTCCCGGCAAGGGAAGGAGACGTGCCCGAAATCCCGGCGAGGGGAGGGGGCGTGTCCGATATGCCCAGAAGAAATAAACACAGAATCACAGAAACAGTCTGCGGCCTGTGATTTTCTCCAAAGGTGATTTTGAGAGCTTCAATATTTAAAAAGAAAAAGTGTGGAAGTGTGATGCCTCCGGCTTTGTTCTTTTTGCTTAGGATTGCCTTGGCTGTGCAGGGTCTTTTGTGACTCCACATGAAGTTTAAAGTGGTTTTTTCCAGTTCTGTGAAGAAGGTCATTGGTAGCTTGATGGGGACAGCACTGAATCTATAGATGACTTTGGCAAGTATGGCCATTTTCACAATATTGATTCTTGCTAACCATGAGCATGGACTGTTTCTCCATCTGTTTGTGTCCTCTCTTATTTCGTTGGGCAGTGGTTTGTAGTTCTCCTTGAAGAGGTCCTTTACATCCTTTGTTAGTTGTATTCCTAGGTATTTTATTCTCTTTGTAGCAATTGTGAATGGGAGTTCGCTCTTGATTTGGCTCTCTGTTTGTCTGTTATTGGTATATAGGAATGTTTGTGATCTTTGCACATTGATTTTGTATCCTGAGACTTTGCTGAAGTTGCTTATCAGTTTCAGGAGATTTTGGGCTGAGACGATGAGGTCTTCTAGATATACAATCATGTCGTCTGCAAAGAGAGACAGTTTGACTTCCTCCTTTCCTAATCGAATACTCTTTATTTCTTTTTCTTGCCTGATTGCTCTGGCTGGAACTTCCAACACTATGTTGAATAGGAGTGGTGAGAGAGGGCATCCTTGTCTAGTGCCTGATTTCAAAGGGAATTCTTCCAGCTTTTGCCCATTCAGTATGATATTGGCAGTAGGTTTGTCATATAGAGCTTTTATCATTGTATGATACGTTCCATCAATACCTAGTTTATTGAGAGTTTTTAGCATGAAGCCTTGTTGAATTTTATCAAAAGCCTTCTCTGCATCTATTGAGATAATCATGTGGTTTTTGTCTTTGGTTCCGTTTATGTGATGGATTACATTTATGGATTTGTGTATGCTGAACCAGCCTTGCATCCCTGGGATGAAGCCTACTTGGTCACGATGGATAAGCTTCTTGATGTGCTGTTGCAATCTGTTTGCCAGTATTTTATGGAAGATTTGTGTGTCGACGTTCATCATGGATATTGGCCTCAAGTTTTCTTTTTTCGTTGCGCCTCCGCCTGGTTTCGGTATCAGGATGATGCTGGTCTCGTGAAATGAGTTAGGGAGGAGTCCCTCCTTTTGTATCGTTTGATACAGTTTCAGAAGGAATGGAACCAGCTCCTCTTTGTACGTCTAGTAGAATTCGGCTGTGAACCCACCTGGACTTGGACTTTTTTTAGTTAGTAGGCTATTGATTGCTGCCTCTACTTCAGCCCTTGTTATTGGTCTAGTCAGGGTTTCAGCTTCCTCCTGGTTTAGTTTCGGTAGAGTACAAGTGTCTAGGAATTTATCCATTTCTTCCATCAAAACAGCATGGTACTGGTACCAAAACAGAGACGTAGACCAATGGAACAGAACAGAGACCCCAGAAGAAACACCACACGTCTACAACCATCTGATCTTAGACAAACCCAGCAAAAACAAGCAATGGGGAAAGGACTCCATGTTTAATAAATGGTGTTGGGAAACCGGGCTAGCAACGTGCAGAAAGCAGAAACTGGACCCCTACCTGTCACCTTACACTAAAATTAACTCCAGATGGATCAAAGATTTAAACATAAAACCTAACACCATAAAAACACTCGAAGAAAACGTAGGCAAAACCATCCAGGACATAGGCATAGGCAAGGACTTCATGACTAAAACACCAAAAGCAATGGCAGTAAGAGCCAGGATAGACAATTGGGATCTAAAGAGAAATTCCATTTGACCCAGCAATCCCACTGTTGGGGATACACCCAAAGAACTATAAATCATTCTACTATAAAGACACATGCACACGTATGTTCGTTGCAGCCCTGTGTATAACAGCAAAGACCTGGAACCAACCCAAATGCCCATCAATGATAGACTGGACAAAGAAAATGTGGTACATATATACACCATGGAACACTACACAGCCATAAAAGACGACGAGTTCGTGTCCTTTGTAGGGACTTGGATGAATCCGGAAACCATCATTCTCAGCAAACTGACCCAAGAACAGAAAGCCAAGCACCGTACGTTCTCACTCATAGGTGCGTGTTGAACGACGAGAACATGTGGACTCAGGGAGAGGAGCATCACACACAGGGGACAGTTGGGGGGGGCAGGGGAGAGACATGCCAGATATAGTACGCACCTAAAGTAAAATAAATAAATCGAAATACAACAACAACACTGGCTCAGATTTGTTATGACACACTATGCTGGCCAAACAGAGCACATCGGGGTGCTGTATTTGGTGCAAGGGATGCTGCTTGGCAACCTCTGATCGAAGTACAGCTCAGTCATATCTTGAGCGCCGATGGCGACGGGGAGCTCACCACCTCTCTGTGGTGCCTCCTGCCTCAGATCCAAGTGGGTGCTGATGGCACAGCGTCTCCAAGTGGCTTCCTAGCCCTTGGGACTGCAGACTTCTAGGGCCCTGGCAACGCTTTCTCAGTAAAGAAGCCAAGCTGGCAAAACACATCCCCTTCAAAGCCAACATAATGCCCCTGCCTGCCCACGGCGCTCTCTGCTGGTGCACTAGGCGACCTTCAGGCTATCTGGGACCAGCTCTGACAGCCTCCGCTCTGGGATCAGCTGCCGCGGCAGCCTACACATGCCATGGGGCAGCAGCGGTGGCATCCCTGGACGCTGGCCCCAGCAGCATGGAACCCAGGAACAGATGCTGCCACAGTCAGCCCGCAGATGCAGGAGGGCAGGAGGCGCTCAGTCACAGCTCTGTGTCTGCACGGTGCCCAGCGCCTGCAAACCTGTGCTCTGGGCCAGGCCCAAGGAAAAGGGGACCCTAGGGTGGGACGGCGGTACGCTCCACGACCCTCAACGCCCTCGGGGAGCAGCCCTGCCAGAATCTGCCAGGGGCTCAGCTACAGCTCCCACCTGGAAATGGTGCAAGTCACTATCAGTGGCAACCCCTGGCCCTGTCCTCCCCCACCAGCAGCAGGAAACCCGGGACCGGATGTCACCACGGCGCCTAATTTAGGTTGTCGGCGGCACAGCTGCAAGGTGATGGAAACCGGTGCTCAGCCTCATCGTGGGTGCTGCAGTGGGCCCAGAGCCCGCGACCCCACACTCTGGGCTTGGGCCAAGGAGGCACGGGTCATAGGGTAGGGGGAGGTGCCTTGGGCGACCCCCAGGCTGTCCGAGACCAGCCCTGCAGTCTCCCGTGCATTCTGCTGCACCTGCCACTTAGAGATGGCATTCAGCAGCGTGGTGGCAACCCAGGATCCTGCCCGCCTCCAGCAGCAACGCGGACCCAAGGGCCAGACCCTGCTGCGGTGCCTAAATCAGGCCTCGAAGCAGGAGGAGGACTGGAACTGGCATCCAGCCCCATCTCAGTGGCCGTAGGGTACCCAGCACCTGTGACCAGCACCCTGAACCAGGGTCAAAAAGGAAAAGGAGGAGGGCGGGAACAGGCACTGCCACCCTCTGCCACGGGCTCAACCGTAGCTGCCACCTGCACACGACGCGGCAGAAGCGGCGGCGGCCCCGGCTCTGCCTGCAGTAACCAGCAGGGGGAGACCCAGGGACTGAGGCCGCCTCAGAGGCTGCCACCTGGCCCCCTCTGCACCCCTGTCCCTGCCCTGGTGGCAGCCAGCCACGCTCCTACCTCTCCGGCGCTCTGCAGTCTCCGTCGCTGCCACCCACCGCAGCGAGGCGAGCCGTGGTGCCACAGGCTCCAGGCTCCAGCCTCCAGCATGCAGCAGATGGCTCTGCCTTCTCCTGGCATGGAGCAGCTGGGCGGGCAAAGCCGGAAAAGCCTAGAACGGGACACAAAGAGTGGTAGTGTTAGACCCCCACCTTGTCCTGCTGGCCACTGGGTGGCACGGGCCAGTTTCAGTGAAGGCACTCACACCCACCCTCCACAGTCCACAGCATCTCCTTCTGGCCCAAACTGGCTAGGGAGTGGAGACTGGAGACACGACGGGGCCTGGGCTTCCTGCTCCACAGGAACCACTGGGACCACCCAGGCTGTGCTCGGGAAGCAGGAGCAGCAGAAACTCAGACCCAGCCAGCCCTCCCCACCAATGTGCTGGTTCCCACTCCTGAGACCTCCACCCGCGGGGCCCTGTCACCCCGTGGTGTCTGCTGCTGCATGCCTGGGCATCCCTGGCAGGCTCTGCAGCACCGAATGTGAGGGCTCAGGCCTGGGAACCGTGATGGGTCTGGGTGCCCTGCTGTGATCAGAATTTTCACAGAAACATGTGCCCGCCACGCAGGAGGAGATGGTCCTTTAGAGTTTAGAGTCCGGGGGAGAGCAGGACCACTCCTCTCTCAGAGACCACCGCTGTCACTGAAACCTCCATCGCCTGCCACCGGTAGGGCAGCTTCCGACAGAGCCCCTGATCCGCTGCCACCGGCAGTGTAGCCCCAGGATAGTGTCAAAACCCCATCCCCCACCACCAGCAGTGTAGCACACGATGGCAGCCCCTAGCCTGCCCCTGCCTTAGACCCTGCAGCACTCGATGGCACCCGCAAACCAACCCCCTGCCATGGGCAGCACAGCCCAGGATAGCGCCCCAACAGGCTCCCTGGGGTGGGCAGTGTAGCCACAGATAGGGTCCCCAAGCAGACTCCCACCGCAGGCAGTGATGCCCCCATATGGCACCCAAACCACCCCCCACTGTGGGCACTGCAACCCTGAATAGTGGCTGCCCTAACTCACTCCCCGTCGGGAACAGCGCGGCCCTGGATAGAGCCCCCAACCAACCCCCTGCCTTGGGCAGTGCAGCCACAGAGAGCACTCCAAGCTCCCTCTCCACCTTGGGAAGTACCACCATGGACAGCTCAGGTAGCCCGACAGTGCACCCAACCTGCCCCCGTCACAACCCACGCAGCCTGAAATAGCACACTCACCCACTCTTTGCCAGGCAGTGCAGATCCCTGGGAGCACCTGACCCACCTGCCGCCTCTCCACCACTCAGGCTGTGTATCCAGCCCCCACAGTTCCCCCACCAACCCTCTGCCCACCTCCACAGGCAGTCCAACCCTGTGTAGCTCTCCCAACAAGCCCCCCAACCTCTGTCTCAGTGTAGTCCCCATGGCGCCTTTAACACCACCCCTCCACCCCACCAGAACCCTAACCCATCCTCCACCGCCAGCACTGCAGCCCCAGATAGTGCCCCCAACCTGCTCCCCATGTGGGCAATGCAGCCTTGGATAGTGCCCCCAAACAGCTCCCAGACACAGGCAATGATGTCCTGGATACCACAACCCCCACCCACTGGGGGCAATCTAACACCTGATAACACCCCCAACCCATCCCTCACCGCTGGCAGTGTTGCACCCCACAGTGCCACCAACCCATCCCAGACAAGGGCATTGCAGCACCTGATAGCTCCTCCAATTCACCCCCTACCTAGGGCAGTACATCCCTGGACAGTGCCCACAAGATACCCCATTGCTGCTGACAGTACCGCTTGGGACAGGCCCCATCCCAGCCCCCAGCAATGGGCAGCACATCCCAGGAAAGGGCCCCCAACCCTCTCCCCTATGCGGGCAGTGGCGCCTCAAATAACCCCCCAACCAGCCCCCGCAACACCAGCAGTGACACCCTGGATAGTGCCCACCGCCCATGGCAGGGCACCCGCAAGCCGTCCCCCATGCCTCAGGCTGTGCGGGCCAGGATGGCGAACCTATCCCACCATCTTTTTACCTTTCCAGCTGTACTGTAGTCTCCGTCACCGCCACTGACTGCAACAGCGAGGCGAGGGGATACTGCACACTCCAGGCTCCAGCCTCCAGCATGGACAGCTACTCCTCCTTCAACTCTAAGCCAGCTCGGAGCAGATAGGCCCACGAACTCAGAAGAATCTGAAACGGTGAGACCAACGTGTACACACACACACAGAAAAACACTACAAAGTAGCAGAAAAATCCAATCTAGAACCTGACCAGACAATTCTGCAGACATAAAATCAAAAAACAGATAAGAGATTACGTCCTCAAAATGAGGTATTCATTAGGAAAATGCAATCTGCCAGGCAAGGTAGCTCACGCCTGTAATCCCAGCACTTTGGGAGGTCTAGTTGGGTGGATTATCTGAGGTCAGGAGTTTGAAACCAGCCTGACCAATATGGTGAAACCCCATCTCTACTAAAAATACAAGTATTAGCCAGGCGTCATCGTGGTGGGTGTCTGTAGTCCCAGCTACTCAGGAGGCTGAGACAGAACTGCCTGAACCCAGGAGGTGAAGCTTTCAGTGAGCTGAGATTGCGGCACTGCACTCCAGCCTGGGTGACAGAGCCAGACTCAGTCTCTTAAAAAAAAAAAAAAGAGGAGGAATGCAGGTGTGGTTTTAGAAAAAGGGAACTCATACACTGTAGGTAGAAATGAAAATTAGGATACTCCAGCTCAGAGGGCCGTGGGGCTCGGAGGGACCCAGGTCCCAGACTTCACCATGGCTCAGGGCCTGTGCACTCCTGGACGCTGGATGCAGGTCAGACATGGACACAGCCTTCCCGGCAGGGCTGTGGACGCCGTCACAGCCAGCACCCTACAACCGCCCCCACACGGACGACCGGGGCCCAAATGCCCACAAAGAAGTCAGGACTGGAAAGCACGGAGCTGCGGAGGAGGAGCAGGGAGGTCTGGGGGATTCCCGGTGGGGTACAAGTCCCCACCACTTACCTCAGAGATACGCGTAGTCCTCCACCATCACGTGGAAGCCACCACGGCTTCTCCAAAGAAACTCGCTCTGACCGCACCGCTGCCTCTACTGACTACTTCTGGCCGGGCCGGGCCGACGCCTCCACTGACTCCCTCCGGCTGGGCCAGGCCGGACCGCCGCCTCCGGTGACTCCTTTTGGCCGGGCCGGGCCGGACCACCGCCTCCGGTGACTCCTTCCGGCCGGTCCGGACCGCCGCCTCCGTTGACTCCTTCCCGCCGGGCCGGGCTGGACCGCCGCCTCTGCTGACTCCCGCCGGCTGGGCTGGACCGCCGACTCCATTGACTCCTTCCGGCCGGGCCGGGCCACCGCCTCTGGCGACTCCTTGCGGCCGGGCCGGGCCGGGCCGGGCCGCCGCCTCCGGTGACTCCTTCCGGCCTGGCCGGACTGCCGCCTCCGGTGACTCCTTCCGGCCTGGCCGGACTGCCGCCTCCGCTGACTACTTCCGTTCGGGCCGGACCGCCACCTCCGGTGACTCCTTCCTGCCGGGGTGGGCCGCCGCCTCCGCTTACTCCCTCCAGCCGGGCCGTGCCGCCGCCTCCGCTGACTCCCTCCGGCTGGGTCGGGCCGTCGTCTCCGCTGACTACTTCCGGCCGGGCTGGGCCGCCGCCTCCGCTGACTCCCTCCGGCCTGGAGGGCTCTGGGGTCTCCCCCAAGCTCCCTATTCTCTAGCTGCAAAAACTGAGGCCCAGAAAGGGCAGGAGCACGGAGAGCTGGCAGAGCCAGGGCCAGGCTTTGTAGATCCCTAGGGCCATGCAGAGGGGACAGGGAGGCCACCGAGGGAGTGGCAGCTGGGAGCCCCGGGCACCCCCAGGGACCCCCCTGAGCTCCACACGGCAATTCCCAGCAGATGGGCCTCTGGGCAGCCGGCCAGAGGGAAACAAAGCCCGGGAGGAAGGGCCTCCGAGGCTGACCCAGGACCGAGAGATTAAAGGAGATGTTTGCCTTGGCAGGGGCCCCAGGTCCAGGTGAGCCAGAGAGGAGGGGGCCAGCGTTCCAGGCACCAGCAGAAGATGCCAGAGTGGGGGTGCCAGGAGGAAGAGGCACCCTCTCAGGGGGCAGAATGGGTGAGCAGGTACAGTGTACCTATGAGGTCTGTTCTCGCCGAGGATAAAACCAAGAGACTGAGGCCAGCACGAAAATAATCCAATGCAAGGGAATTTTTTCAGGCTCCCGGGTGAAGTTCTCCGGTCCGACAGGTGGGGCCGGAGAAGTCGCGTGGACTCCTCTCAGGCACGGGGTTTTATAGGGAGTGGAGGCGTTTGATTGGCTGTGCCCAAGGTGAGTGAGACAAAATGGTGGGGAGTGGGGCCCGGATGAAACAAAATGGAGGGGAGTGGGACCTGGATGGAGAGGAGTGGGGCCCAGATAGGACAAAATAGTAGGCAGGGAGTGGGGCCTGGATGGGACAAAATGGTATCAGGTAGGTCCTGATGGGGCTTTTTTCCCGGGCTCCCGAGGGGGTGGGGGGGAGGAGGAGGCGTGTCCGAGCTCCCGGCAAGGGAAGGAGGCGTGCCCGAACTCCCGGCGAGGGGAGGGGGCGTGTCCGAACTCCCGGCGAGGGGAGGGGGCGTGTCCGATATGCCCAGAAGAAATAAACACAGAATCACAGAAACAGTCTGCGGCCTGTGATTTTCTCCAAAGGTGATTTTGAGAGCTTCAATATTTAAAAAGAAAAAGTGTGGAAGTGTGATGCCTCCGGCTTTGTTCTTTTTGCTTAGGATTGCCTTGGCTGTGCAGGGTCTTTTGTGACTCCACATGAAGTTTAAAGTGGTTTTTTCCAGTTCTGTGAAGAAGGTCATTGGTAGCTTGATGGGGACAGCACTGAATCTATAGATGACTTTGGCAAGTATGGCCATTTTCACAATATTGATTCTTGCTAACCATGAGCATGGACTGTTTCTCCATCTGTTTGTGTCCTCTCTTATTTCGTTGGGCAGTGGTTTGTAGTTCTCCTTGAAGAGGTCCTTTACATCCTTTGTTAGTTGTATTCCTAGGTATTTTATTCTCTTTGTAGCAATTGTGAATGGGAGTTCGCTCTTGATTTGGCTCTCTGTTTGTCTGTTATTGGTATATAGGAATGTTTGTGATCTTTGCACATTGATTTTGTATCCTGAGACTTTGCTGAAGTTGCTTATCAGTTTCAGGAGATTTTGGGCTGAGACGATGAGGTCTTCTAGATATACAATCATGTCGTCTGCAAAGAGAGACAGTTTGACTTCCTCCTTTCCTAATCGAATACCCTTTATTTCTTTTTCTTGCCTGATTGCTCTGGCTGGAACTTCCAACACTATGTTGAATAGGAGTGGTGAGAGAGGGCATCCTTGTCTAGTGCCTGATTTCAAAGGGAATTCTTCCAGCTTTTGCCCATTCAGTATGATATTGGCAGTAGGTTTGTCATATAGAGCTTTTATCATTGTATGATACGTTCCATCAATACCTAGTTTATTGAGAGTTTTTAGCATGAAGCCTTGTTGAATTTTATCAAAAGCCTTCTCTGCATCTATTGAGATAATCATGTGGTTTTTGTCTTTGGTTCCGTTTATGTGATGGATTACATTTATGGATTTGTGTATGCTGAACCAGCCTTGCATCCCTGGGATGAAGCCTACTTGGTCACGATGGATAAGCTTCTTGATGTGCTGTTGCAATCTGTTTGCCAGTATTTTATGGAAGATTTGTGTGTCGACGTTCATCATGGATATTGGCCTCAAGTTTTCTTTTTTCGTTGCGCCTCCGCCTGGTTTCGGTATCAGGATGATGCTGGTCTCGTGAAATGAGTTAGGGAGGAGTCCCTCCTTTTGTATCGTTTGATACAGTTTCAGAAGGAATGGAACCAGCTCCTCTTTGTACGTCTAGTAGAATTCGGCTGTGAACCCACCTGGACTTGGACTTTTTTTAGTTAGTAGGCTATTGATTGCTGCCTCTACTTCAGCCCTTGTTATTGGTCTAGTCAGGGTTTCAGCTTCCTCCTGGTTTAGTTTCGGTAGAGTACAAGTGTCTAGGAATTTATCCATTTCTTCCATCAAAACAGCATGGTACTGGTACCAAAACAGAGACGTAGACCAATGGAACAGAACAGAGACCCCAGAAGAAACACCACACGTCTACAACCATCTGATCTTAGACAAACCCAGCAAAAACAAGCAATGGGGAAAGGACTCCATGTTTAATAAATGGTGTTGGGAAACCGGGCTAGCAACGTGCAGAAAGCAGAAACTGGACCCCTACCTGTCACCTTACACTAAAATTAACTCCAGATGGATCAAAGATTTAAACATAAAACCTAACACCATAAAAACACTCGAAGAAAACGTAGGCAAAACCATCCAGGACATAGGCATAGGCAAGGACTTCATGACTAAAACACCAAAAGCAATGGCAGTAAAAGCCAGGATAGACAATTGGGATCTAAAGAGAAATTCCATTTGACCCAGCAATCCCACTGTTGGGGATACACCCAAAGAACTATAAATCATTCTACTATAAAGACACATGCACACGTATGTTCGTTGCAGCCCTGTGTATAACAGCAAAGACCTGGAACCAACCCAAATGCCCATCAATGATAGACTGGACAAAGAAAATGTGGTACATATATACACCATGGAACACTACACAGCCATAAAAAACGACGAGTTCGTGTCCTTTGTAGGGACTTGGATGAATCCGGAAACCATCATTCTCAGCAAACTGACCCAAGAACAGAAAGCCAAGCACCGTACGTTCTCACTCATAGGTGCGTGTTGAACGACGAGAACATGTGGACTCAGGGAGAGGAGCATCACACACAGGGGACAGTTGGGGGGGGCAGGGGAGAGACATGCCAGATATAGTACGCACCTAAAGTAAAATAAATAAATCGAAATACAACAACAACACTGGCTCAGATTTGTTATGACACACTATGCTGGCCAAACAGAGCACATCGGGGTGCTGTATTTGGTGCAAGGGATGCTGCTTGGCAACCTCTGATCGAAGTACAGCTCAGTCATATCTTGAGCGCCGATGGCGACGGGGAGCTCACCACCTCTCTGTGGTGCCTCCTGCCTCAGATCCAAGTGGGTGCTGATGGCACAGCGTCTCCAAGTGGCTTCCTAGCCCTTGGGACTGCAGACTTCTAGGGCCCTGGCAACGCTTTCTCAGTAAAGAAGCCAAGCTGGCAAAACACATCCCCTTCAAAGCCAACATAATGCCCCTGCCTGCCCACGGCGCTCTCTGCTGGTGCACTAGGCGACCTTCAGGCTATCTGGGACCAGCTCTGACAGCCTCCGCTCTGGGATCAGCTGCCGCGGCAGCCTACACATGCCATGGGGCAGCAGCGGTGGCATCCCTGGACGCTGGCCCCAGCAGCATGGAACCCAGGAACAGATGCTGCCACAGTCAGCCCGCAGATGCAGGAGGGCAGGAGGCGCTCAGTCACAGCTCTGTGTCTGCACGGTGCCCAGCGCCTGCAAACCTGTGCTCTGGGCCAGGCCCAAGGAAAAGGGGACCCTAGGGTGGGACGGCGGTACGCTCCACGACCCTCAACGCCCTCGGGGAGCAGCCCTGCCAGAATCTGCCAGGGGCTCAGCTACAGCTCCCACCTGGAAATGGTGCAAGTCACTATCAGTGGCAACCCCTGGCCCTGTCCTCCCCCACCAGCAGCAGGAAACCCGGGACCGGATGTCACCACGGCGCCTAATTTAGGTTGTCGGCGGCACAGCTGCAAGGTGATGGAAACCGGTGCTCAGCCTCATCGTGGGTGCTGCAGTGGGCCCAGAGCCCGCGACCCCACACTCTGGGCTTGGGCCAAGGAGGCACGGGTCATAGGGTAGGGGGAGGTGCCTTGGGCGACCCCCAGGCTGTCCGAGACCAGCCCTGCAGTCTCCCGTGCATTCTGCTGCACCTGCCACTTAGAGATGGCATTCAGCAGCGTGGTGGCAACCCAGGATCCTGCCCGCCTCCAGCAGCAACGCGGACCCAAGGGCCAGACCCTGCTGCGGTGCCTAAATCAGGCCTCGAAGCAGGAGGAGGACTGGAACTGGCATCCAGCCCCATCTCAGTGGCCGTAGGGTACCCAGCACCTGTGACCAGCACCCTGAACCAGGGTCAAAAAGGAAAAGGAGGAGGGCGGGAACAGGCACTGCCACCCTCTGCCACGGGCTCAACCGTAGCTGCCACCTGCACACGACGCGGCAGAAGCGGCGGCGGCCCCGGCTCTGCCTGCAGTAACCAGCAGGGGGAGACCCAGGGACTGAGGCCGCCTCAGAGGCTGCCACCTGGCCCCCTCTGCACCCCTGTCCCTGCCCTGGTGGCAGCCAGCCACGCTCCTACCTCTCCGGCGCTCTGCAGTCTCCGTCGCTGCCACCCACCGCAGCGAGGCGAGCCGTGGTGCCACAGGCTCCAGGCTCCAGCCTCCAGCATGCAGCAGATGGCTCTGCCTTCTCCTGGCATGGAGCAGCTGGGCGGGCAAAGCCGGAAAAGCCTAGAACGGGACACAGAGAGTGGTAGTGTTAGACCCCCACCTTGTCCTGCTGGCCACTGGGTGGCACGGGCCAGTTTCAGTGAAGGCACTCACACCCACCCTCCACAGTCCACAGCATCTCTTTCTGGCCCAAACTGGCTAGGGAGTGGAGACTGGAGACACGACGGGGCCTGGGCTTCCTGCTCCACAGGAACCACTGGGACCACCCAGGCTGTGCTCGGGAAGCAGGAGCAGCAGAAACTCAGACCCAGCCAGCCCTCCCCACCAACGTGCTGGTTCCCACTCCTGAGACCTCCACCCGCGGGGCCCTGTCACCCCGTGGTGTCTGCTGCTGCATGCCTGGGCATCCCTGGCAGGCTCTGCAGCACCAAATGTGAGGGCTCAGGCCTGGGAACCGTGATGGGTCTGGGTGCCCTGCTGTGATCAGAATTTTCACAGAAACATGTGCCCGCCACGCAGGAGGAGATGGTCCTTTAGAGTTTAGAGTCCGGGGGAGAGCAGGACCACTCCTCTCTCAGAGACCACCGCTGTCACTGAAACCTCCATCGCCTGCCACCGGTAGGGCAGCTTCCGACAGAGCCCCTGATCCGCTGCCACCGGCAGTGTAGCCCCAGGATAGTGTCAAAACCCCATCCCCCACCACCAGCAGTGTAGCACACGATGGCAGCCCCTAGCCTGCCCCTGCCTTAGACCCTGCAGCACTCGATGGCACCCGCAAACCAACCCCCTGCCATGGGCAGCACAGCCCAGGATAGCGCCCCAACAGGCTCCCTGGGGTGGGCAGTGTAGCCACAGATAGGGTCCCCAAGCAGACCCCCACCGCAGGCAGTGATGCCCCCATATGGCACCCAAACCACCCCCCACTGTGGGCACTGCAACCCTGAATAGTGGCTGCCCTAACTCACTCCCCGTCGGGAACAGCGCGGCCCTGGATAGAGCCCCCAACCAACCCCCTGCCTTGGGCAGTGCAGCCACAGAGAGCACTCCAAGCTCCCTCTCCACCTTGGGAAGTACCACCATGGACAGCTCAGGTAGCCCGACAGTGCACCCAACCTGCCCCCGTCACAACCCACGCAGCCTGAAATAGCACACTCACCCACTCTTTGCCAGGCAGTGCAGATCCCTGGGAGCACCTGACCCACCTGCCGCCTCTCCACCACTCAGGCTGTGTATCCAGCCCCCACAGTTCCCCCACCAACCCTCTGCCCACCTCCACAGGCAGTCCAACCCTGTGTAGCTCTCCCAACAAGCCCCCCAACCTCTGTCTCAGTGTAGTCCCCATGGCGCCTTTAACACCACCCCTCCACCCCACCAGAACCCTAACCCATCCTCCACCGCCAGCACTGCAGCCCCAGATAGTGCCCCCAACCTGCTCCCCATGTGGGCAATGCAGCCTTGGATAGTGCCCCCAAACAGCTCCCAGACACAGGCAATGATGTCCTGGATACCACAACCCCCACCCACTGGGGGCAATCTAACACCTGATAACACCCCCAACCCATCCCTCACCGCTGGCAGTGTTGCACCCCACAGTGCCACCAACCCATCCCAGACAAGGGCATTGCAGCACCTGATAGCTCCTCCAATTCACCCCCTACCTAGGGCAGTACATCCCTGGACAGTGCCCACAAGATACCCCATTGCTGCTGACAGTACCGCTTGGGACAGGCCCCATCCCAGCCCCCAGCAATGGGCAGCACATCCCAGGAAAGGGCCCCCAACCCTCTCCCCTATGCGGGCAGTGGCGCCTCAAATAACCCCCCAACCAGCCCCCGCAACACCAGCAGTGACACCCTGGATAGTGCCCACCGCCCATGGCAGGGCACCCGCAAGCCGTCCCCCATGCCTCAGGCTGTGCGGGCCAGGATGGCGAACCTATCCCACCATCTTTTTACCTTTCCAGCTGTACTGTAGTCTCCGTCACCGCCACTGACTGCAACAGCGAGGCGAGGGGATACTGCACACTCCAGGCTCCAGCCTCCAGCATGGACAGCTACTCCTCCTTCAACTCTAAGCCAGCTCGGAGCAGATAGGCCCACGAACTCAGAAGAATCTGAAACGGTGAGACCAACGTGTACACACACACACAGAAAAACACTACAAAGTAGCAGAAAAATCCAATCTAGAACCTGACCAGACAATTCTGCAGACATAAAATCAAAAAACAGATAAGAGATTACGTCCTCAAAATGAGGTATTCATTAGGAAAATGCAATCTGCCAGGCAAGGTAGCTCACGCCTGTAATCCCAGCACTTTGGGAGGTCTAGTTGGGTGGATTATCTGAGGTCAGGAGTTTGAAACCAGCCTGACCAATATGGTGAAACCCCATCTCTACTAAAAATACAAGTATTAGCCAGGCGTCATCGTGGTGGGTGTCTGTAGTCCCAGCTACTCAGGAGGCTGAGACAGAACTGCCTGAACCCAGGAGGTGAAGCTTTCAGTGAGCTGAGATTGCGGCACTGCACTCCAGCCTGGGTGACAGAGCCAGACTCAGTCTCTTAAAAAAAAAAAAAAGAGGAGGAATGCAGGTGTGGTTTTAGAAAAAGGGAACTCATACACTGTAGGTAGAAATGAAAATTAGGATACTCCAGCTCAGAGGGCCGTGGGGCTCGGAGGGACCCAGGTCCCAGACTTCACCATGGCTCAGGGCCTGTGCACTCCTGGACGCTGGATGCAGGTCAGACATGGACACAGCCTTCCCGGCAGGGCTGTGGACGCCGTCACAGCCAGCACCCTACAACCGCCCCCACACGGACGACCGGGGCCCAAATGCCCACAAAGAAGTCAGGACTGGAAAGCACGGAGCTGCGGAGGAGGAGCAGGGAGGTCTGGGGGATTCCCGGTGGGGTACAAGTCCCCACCACTTACCTCAGAGATACGCGTAGTCCTCCACCATCACGTGGAAGCCACCACGGCTTCTCCAAAGAAACTCGCTCTGACCGCACCGCTGCCTCTACTGACTACTTCTGGCCGGGCCGGGCCGACGCCTCCACTGACTCCCTCCGGCTGGGCCAGGCCGGACCGCCGCCTCCGGTGACTCCTTTTGGCCGGGCCGGGCCGGACCACCGCCTCCGGTGACTCCTTCCGGCCGGTCCGGACCGCCGCCTCCGTTGACTCCTTCCCGCCGGGCCGGGCTGGACCGCCGCCTCTGCTGACTCCCGCCGGCTGGGCTGGACCGCCGACTCCATTGACTCCTTCCGGCCGGGCCGGGCCACCGCCTCTGGCGACTCCTTGCGGCCGGGCCGGGCCGGGCCGGGCCGCCGCCTCCGGTGACTCCTTCCGGCCTGGCCAGACTGCCGCCTCCGGTGACTCCTTCCGGCCTGGCCGGACTGCCGCCTCCGCTGACTACTTCCGTTCGGGCCGGACCGCCACCTCCGGTGACTCCTTCCTGCCGGGGTGGGCCGCCGCCTCCGCTTACTCCCTCCAGCCGGGCCGTGCCGCCGCCTCCGCTGACTCCCTCCGGCTGGGTCGGGCCGTCGTCTCCGCTGACTACTTCCGGCCGGGCTGGGCCGCCGCCTCCGCTGACTCCCTCCGGCCTGGAGGGCTCTGGGGTCTCCCCCAAGCTCCCTATTCTCTAGCTGCAAAAACTGAGGCCCAGAAAGGGCAGGAGCACGGAGAGCTGGCAGAGCCAGGGCCAGGCTTTGTAGATCCCTAGGGCCATGCAGAGGGGACAGGGAGGCCACCGAGGGAGTGGCAGCTGGGAGCCCCGGGCACCCCCAGGGACCCCCCTGAGCTCCACACGGCAATTCCCAGCAGATGGGCCTCTGGGCAGCCGGCCAGAGGGAAACAAAGCCCGGGAGGAAGGGCCTCCGAGGCTGACCCAGGACCGAGAGATTAAAGGAGATGTTTGCCTTGGCAGGGGCCCCAGGTCCAGGTGAGCCAGAGAGGAGGGGGCCAGCGTTCCAGGCACCAGCAGAAGATGCCAGAGTGGGGGTGCCAGGAGGAAGAGGCACCCTCTCAGGGGGCAGAATGGGTGAGCAGGTACAGTGTACCTATGAGGTCTGTTCTCGCCGAGGATAAAACCAAGAGACTGAGGCCAGCACGAAAATAATCCAATGCAAGGGAATTTTTTCAGGCTCCCGGGTGAAGTTCTCCGGTCCGACAGGTGGGGCCGGAGAAGTCGCGTGGACTCCTCTCAGGCACGGGGTTTTATAGGGAGTGGAGGCGTTTGATTGGCTGTGCCCAAGGTGAGTGAGACAAAATGGTGGGGAGTGGGGCCCGGATGAAACAAAATGGAGGGGAGTGGGACCTGGATGGAGAGGAGTGGGGCCCAGATAGGACAAAATAGTAGGCAGGGAGTGGGGCCTGGATGGGACAAAATGGTATCAGGTAGGTCCTGATGGGGCTTTTTTCCCGGGCTCCCGAGGGGGTGGGGGGGAGGAGGAGGCGTGTCCGAGCTCCCGGCAAGGGAAGGAGGCGTGCCCGAACTCCCGGCGAGGGGAGGGGGCGTGTCCGAACTCCCGGCGAGGGGAGGGGGCGTGTCCGATATGCCCAGAAGAAATAAACACAGAATCACAGAAACAGTCTGCGGCCTGTGATTTTCTCCAAAGGTGATTTTGAGAGCTTCAATATTTAAAAAGAAAAAGTGTGGAAGTGTGATGCCTCCGGCTTTGTTCTTTTTGCTTAGGATTGCCTTGGCTGTGCAGGGTCTTTTGTGACTCCACATGAAGTTTAAAGTGGTTTTTTCCAGTTCTGTGAAGAAGGTCATTGGTAGCTTGATGGGGACAGCACTGAATCTATAGATGACTTTGGCAAGTATGGCCATTTTCACAATATTGATTCTTGCTAACCATGAGCATGGACTGTTTCTCCATCTGTTTGTGTCCTCTCTTATTTCGTTGGGCAGTGGTTTGTAGTTCTCCTTGAAGAGGTCCTTTACATCCTTTGTTAGTTGTATTCCTAGGTATTTTATTCTCTTTGTAGCAATTGTGAATGGGAGTTCGCTCTTGATTTGGCTCTCTGTTTGTCTGTTATTGGTATATAGGAATGTTTGTGATCTTTGCACATTGATTTTGTATCCTGAGACTTTGCTGAAGTTGCTTATCAGTTTCAGGAGATTTTGGGCTGAGACGATGAGGTCTTCTAGATATACAATCATGTCGTCTGCAAAGAGAGACAGTTTGACTTCCTCCTTTCCTAATCGAATACCCTTTATTTCTTTTTCTTGCCTGATTGCTCTGGCTGGAACTTCCAACACTATGTTGAATAGGAGTGGTGAGAGAGGGCATCCTTGTCTAGTGCCTGATTTCAAAGGGAATTCTTCCAGCTTTTGCCCATTCAGTATGATATTGGCAGTAGGTTTGTCATATAGAGCTTTTATCATTGTATGATACGTTCCATCAATACCTAGTTTATTGAGAGTTTTTAGCATGAAGCCTTGTTGAATTTTATCAAAAGCCTTCTCTGCATCTATTGAGATAATCATGTGGTTTTTGTCTTTGGTTCCGTTTATGTGATGGATTACATTTATGGATTTGTGTATGCTGAACCAGCCTTGCATCCCTGGGATGAAGCCTACTTGGTCACGATGGATAAGCTTCTTGATGTGCTGTTGCAATCTGTTTGCCAGTATTTTATGGAAGATTTGTGTGTCGACGTTCATCATGGATATTGGCCTCAAGTTTTCTTTTTTCGTTGCGCCTCCGCCTGGTTTCGGTATCAGGATGATGCTGGTCTCGTGAAATGAGTTAGGGAGGAGTCCCTCCTTTTGTATCGTTTGATACAGTTTCAGAAGGAATGGAACCAGCTCCTCTTTGTACGTCTAGTAGAATTCGGCTGTGAACCCACCTGGACTTGGACTTTTTTTAGTTAGTAGGCTATTGATTGCTGCCTCTACTTCAGCCCTTGTTATTGGTCTAGTCAGGGTTTCAGCTTCCTCCTGGTTTAGTTTCGGTAGAGTACAAGTGTCTAGGAATTTATCCATTTCTTCCATCAAAACAGCATGGTACTGGTACCAAAACAGAGACGTAGACCAATGGAACAGAACAGAGACCCCAGAAGAAACACCACACGTCTACAACCATCTGATCTTAGACAAACCCAGCAAAAACAAGCAATGGGGAAAGGACTCCATGTTTAATAAATGGTGTTGGGAAACCGGGCTAGCAACGTGCAGAAAGCAGAAACTGGACCCCTACCTGTCACCTTACACTAAAATTAACTCCAGATGGATCAAAGATTTAAACATAAAACCTAACACCATAAAAACACTCGAAGAAAACGTAGGCAAAACCATCCAGGACATAGGCATAGGCAAGGACTTCATGACTAAAACACCAAAAGCAATGGCAGTAAGAGCCAGGATAGACAATTGGGATCTAAAGAGAAATTCCATTTGACCCAGCAATCCCACTGTTGGGGATACACCCAAAGAACTATAAATCATTCTACTATAAAGACACATGCACACGTATGTTCGTTGCAGCCCTGTGTATAACAGCAAAGACCTGGAACCAACCCAAATGCCCATCAATGATAGACTGGACAAAGAAAATGTGGTACATATATACACCATGGAACACTACACAGCCATAAAAAACGACGAGTTCGTGTCCTTTGTAGGGACTTGGATGAATCCGGAAACCATCATTCTCAGCAAACTGACCCAAGAACAGAAAGCCAAGCACCGTACGTTCTCACTCATAGGTGCGTGTTGAACGACGAGAACATGTGGACTCAGGGAGAGGAGCATCACACACAGGGGACAGTTGGGGGGGGCAGGGGAGAGACATGCCAGATATAGTACGCACCTAAAGTAAAATAAATAAATCGAAATACAACAACAACACTGGCTCAGATTTGTTATGACACACTATGCTGGCCAAACAGAGCACATCGGGGTGCTGTATTTGGTGCAAGGGATGCTGCTTGGCAACCTCTGATCGAAGTACAGCTCAGTCATATCTTGAGCGCCGATGGCGACGGGGAGCTCACCACCTCTCTGTGGTGCCTCCTGCCTCAGATCCAAGTGGGTGCTGATGGCACAGCGTCTCCAAGTGGCTTCCTAGCCCTTGGGACTGCAGACTTCTAGGGCCCTGGCAACGCTTTCTCAGTAAAGAAGCCAAGCTGGCAAAACACATCCCCTTCAAAGCCAACATAATGCCCCTGCCTGCCCACGGCGCTCTCTGCTGGTGCACTAGGCGACCTTCAGGCTATCTGGGACCAGCTCTGACAGCCTCCGCTCTGGGATCAGCTGCCGCGGCAGCCTCCACATGCCATGGGGCAGCAGCGGTGGCATCCCTGGACGCTGGCCCCAGCAGCATGGAACCCAGGAACAGATGCTGCCACAGTCAGCCCGCAGATGCAGGAGGGCAGGAGGCGCTCAGTCACAGCTCTGTGTCTGCACAGTGCCCAGCGCCTGCAAACCTGTGCTCTGGGCCAGGCCCAAGGAAAAGGGGACCCTAGGGTGGGACGGCGGTACGCTCCACGACCCTCAACGCCCTCGGGGAGCAGCCCTGCCAGAATCTGCCAGGGGCTCAGCTACAGCTCCCACCTGGAAATGGTGCAAGTCACTATCAGTGGCAACCCCTGGCCCTGTCCTCCCCCACCAGCAGCAGGAAACCCGGGACCGGATGTCACCACGGCGCCTAATTTAGGTTGTCGGCGGCACAGCTGCAAGGTGATGGAAACCGGTGCTCAGCCTCATCGTGGGTGCTGCAGTGGGCCCAGAGCCCGCGACCCCACACTCTGGGCTTGGGCCAAGGAGGCACGGGTCATAGGGTAGGGGGAGGTGCCTTGGGCGACCCCCAGGCTGTCCGAGACCAGCCCTGCAGTCTCCCGTGCATTCTGCTGCACCTGCCACTTAGAGATGGCATTCAGCAGCGTGGTGGCAACCCAGGATCCTGCCCGCCTCCAGCAGCAACGCGGACCCAAGGGCCAGACCCTGCTGCGGTGCCTAAATCAGGCCTCGAAGCAGGAGGAGGACTGGAACTGGCATCCAGCCCCATCTCAGTGGCCGTAGGGTACCCAGCACCTGTGACCAGCACCCTGAACCGGGGTCAAAAAGGAAAAGGAGGAGGGCGGGAACAGGCACTGCCACCCTCTGCCACGGGCTCAACCGTAGCTGCCACCTGCACACGACGCGGCAGAAGCGGCGGCGGCCCCGGCTCTGCCTGCAGTAACCAGCAGGGGGAGACCCAGGGACTGAGGCCGCCTCAGAGGCTGCCACCTGGCCCCCTCTGCACCCCTGTCCCTGCCCTGGTGGCAGCCAGCCACGCTCCTACCTCTCCGGCGCTCTGCAGTCTCCGTCGCTGCCACCCACCGCAGCGAGGCGAGCCGTGGTGCCACAGGCTCCAGGCTCCAGCCTCCAGCATGCAGCAGATGGCTCTGCCTTCTCCTGGCATGGAGCAGCTGGGCGGGCAAAGCCGGAAAAGCCTAGAACGGGACACAGAGAGTGGTAGTGTTAGACCCCCACCTTGTCCTGCTGGCCACTGGGTGGCACGGGCCAGTTTCAGTGAAGGCACTCACACCCACCCTCCACAGTCCACAGCATCTCTTTCTGGCCCAAACTGGCTAGGGAGTGGAGACTGGAGACACGACGGGGCCTGGGCTTCCTGCTCCACAGGAACCACTGGGACCACCCAGGCTGTGCTCGGGAAGCAGGAGCAGCAGAAACTCAGACCCAGCCAGCCCTCCCCACCAACGTGCTGGTTCCCACTCCTGAGACCTCCACCCGCGGGGCCCTGTCACCCCGTGGTGTCTGCTGCTGCATGCCTGGGCATCCCTGGCAGGCTCTGCAGCACCAAATGTGAGGGCTCAGGCCTGGGAACCGTGATGGGTCTGGGTGCCCTGCTGTGATCAGAATTTTCACAGAAACATGTGCCCGCCACGCAGGAGGAGATGGTCCTTTAGAGTTTAGAGTCCGGGGGAGAGCAGGACCACTCCTCTCTCAGAGACCACCGCTGTCACTGAAACCTCCATCGCCTGCCACCGGTAGGGCAGCTTCCGACAGAGCCCCTGATCCGCTGCCACCGGCAGTGTAGCCCCAGGATAGTGTCAAAACCCCATCCCCCACCACCAGCAGTGTAGCACACGATGGCAGCCCCTAGCCTGCCCCTGCCTTAGACCCTGCAGCACTCGATGGCACCCGCAAACCAACCCCCTGCCATGGGCAGCACAGCCCAGGATAGCGCCCCAACAGGCTCCCTGGGGTGGGCAGTGTAGCCACAGATAGGGTCCCCAAGCAGACCCCCACCGCAGGCAGTGATGCCCCCATATGGCACCCAAACCACCCCCCACTGTGGGCACTGCAACCCTGAATAGTGGCTGCCCTAACTCACTCCCCGTCGGGAACAGCGCGGCCCTGGATAGAGCCCCCAACCAACCCCCTGCCTTGGGCAGTGCAGCCACAGAGAGCACTCCAAGCTCCCTCTCCACCTTGGGAAGTACCACCATGGACAGCTCAGGTAGCCCGACAGTGCACCCAACCTGCCCCCGTCACAACCCACGCAGCCTGAAATAGCACACTCACCCACTCTTTGCCAGGCAGTGCAGATCCCTGGGAGCACCTGACCCACCTGCCGCCTCTCCACCACTCAGGCTGTGTATCCAGCCCCCACAGTTCCCCCACCAACCCTCTGCCCACCTCCACAGGCAGTCCAACCCTGTGTAGCTCTCCCAACAAGCCCCCCAACCTCTGTCTCAGTGTAGTCCCCATGGCGCCTTTAACACCACCCCTCCACCCCACCAGAACCCTAACCCATCCTCCACCGCCAGCACTGCAGCCCCAGATAGTGCCCCCAACCTGCTCCCCATGTGGGCAATGCAGCCTTGGATAGTGCCCCCAAACAGCTCCCAGACACAGGCAATGATGTCCTGGATACCACAACCCCCACCCACTGGGGGCAATCTAACACCTGATAACACCCCCAACCCATCCCTCACCGCTGGCAGTGTTGCACCCCACAGTGCCACCAACCCATCCCAGACAAGGGCATTGCAGCACCTGATAGCTCCTCCAATTCACCCCCTACCTAGGGCAGTACATCCCTGGACAGTGCCCACAAGATACCCCATTGCTGCTGACAGTACCGCTTGGGACAGGCCCCATCCCAGCCCCCAGCAATGGGCAGCACATCCCAGGAAAGGGCCCCCAACCCTCTCCCCTATGCGGGCAGTGGCGCCTCAAATAACCCCCCAACCAGCCCCCGCAACACCAGCAGTGACACCCTGGATAGTGCCCACCGCCCATGGCAGGGCACCCGCAAGCCGTCCCCCATGCCTCAGGCTGCGCGTGCCAGGATGGCGAACCTATCCCACCATCTTTTTACCTTTCCAGCTGCGCTGCAGTCTCCGTCACCGCCACCAACTGCAACAGCGAGGCGAGGGGATACTGCACACTCCAGGCTCCAGCCTCCAGCACGGGCAGCTACTCCTCCTTCAACTCTAAGCCAGCTTGGAGCAGGTAGGCCCACGAACTCAGAAGAATCTGAAAAGGTGAGACCAACGTGTACACACACACAGAAAAACACTACAAAGTAGCAGAAAAACCCAATCTAGAACCTGACCAGACAATTCTGTAGACATAAAATCCAAAAACAGATAAGAGATTACGTCCTCAAAATGAGCTCTTCATTAGGAAAATGCAATTTGCCAGGCAAGGTGGCTCACGCCTGTAATCCCAGCAGTTTGGGAGGTCTAGTTGGGCAGATTATCCGAGATCAGGAATTTGAAACCAGCCTGACCAATATGGTGAAACCCCATCTCTACTAAAAATACAAATATAAGCCAGGCGTCATCGTGGTGGGTGTCTGTAGTCTCAGCTACTCAGGAGGCTGAGACAGAACTGCCTGAACCCAGGAGGTGAAGCTTTCAGTGAGCTGAGATTGCGGCACTGCACTCCAGCCTGGGTGACAGAGCCAGACTCAGTCTCTTAAAAAAAAAAAAAAAAAAAAAAAAAAAAGAGGAGGAATACAGGTGTGGTTTTAGAAAAAGGGAACTCATACGCTGTAGGTAGAAATGAAAATTAGGATACTCCAGCTCAGAGGGCCGTGGGGCTCGGAGGGACCCAGGTCCCAGACTTCACCATGGCTCAGGGCCTGTGCACTCCTGGACGCTGGATGCAGGTCAGACATGGACACAGCCTTCCCGGCAGGGCTGTGGACGCCGTCACAGCCAGCACCCTACAACCACCCCCACACGGACGACTGGGGCCCAAAGGCCCACAAAGAAGTCAGGACTGGAAAGCACGGAGACGCGGAGAAGGAGCAGGGAGGTCTGGAGGATTCCCGGTGGGGTACAAGTCCCCGCCACTCACCTCAGAGATGTCCTCCACCATTATGTGGAAGCCACCATGGCTTCTCCAAAGAAGTTCGCTCTGACCAGGCCGCGGCCTCTGATGACTCCCTCCGGCCGGACCGGGCCGGACCACCGTCTCCGTTGACTCCTTCTGGCCGGATCGGGTCGGACTGCCGCCTCCGTTGACTCCTTCCGCCCGGGCCAGGCCTGGCCGGGCCCCCGCCTCCGATGACTCCTTCCGGCCGGCTCGGGCCGGACCACCGCCTCCGTTCACTCCTTCCGGCCGGGCCGGGCCGCCGCATCCAGTGAGTCCTTCCAGCCGGTCCGGGCCGGGCCCCCGCCTCCGTTGACTCCTTCCGGCCGGGCTGGACCGCCGCCTCCGGTGACTCCTTCCGGCAGTGCCAAGCCGGACCGCCGCCTCCGTTGACTCCTTCCGGCCGGGCCAGACCGCCGCCTCCGTTGACTCCTTCCGGCAGGGCCGGGCCAGGCCACCGCCTCCGGGGACTCCTTCCGTCCGGGCCTTACCGCCGCCTCCGGTGACTCCTTCCGGCCGGGCCACATCGCTGCCTCCCATGACTCCTTCCGGCAGGTCCGGGCCGGACCGGACCGCCGCCTCCGTTGACTCCTTTGGGCCGGGCAGGGCCGGGCCCCCGCCTCCGGTGACTCCTTCCGGCCGGGACAGACCGCAGCCTCCGTTGACTCCTTCAAGCCGGGGCGGGCCAGGCCGCCCCCTCCGGTGACTCCTTCCGGCCGCACCGGGCCGGACCGGACCGCCGCCTCCGTTGACTCCTTCCGGTCGGGCCGGGTCGCCGCCTACAGTGAATCCTTCCGACCGGGCCTCACCGCCGCCTTCGTTGTCTCCTTCCGGCCGGGCGGGGCCGGGCCGGGGCGCCGCCTCCGCTGGCTCCCTCCGGCCGGGCCGGGCGGGGCCGGGCCGGGGCGCCGCGTCCGCTGGCTCCCTCCGGCCGGGCCGGGCGGGGCCGGGCCGGGGCGCCGCGTCCGCTGGCTCCCTCCGGCCGGGCCGGGCGGGGCCGGGCCGGGGCGCCGCGTCCGCTGGCTCCCTCCGGCCGGGCCGGGCGGGGCCGGGCCGGGGCGCCGCGTCCGCTGGCTCCCTCCGGCCGGGCCGGGCGGGGCCGGGCCGGGGCGCCGCGTCCGCTGGCTCCCTCCGGCCGGGCCGGGCGGGGCCGGGCCGGGGCGCCGCGTCCGCTGGCTCCCTCCGGCCGGGCCGGGGCGCCGCGTCCGCTGGCTCCCTCCGGCCGGGCCGGGCGGGGCCGGGCCGGGGCGCCGCGTCCGCTGGCTCCCTCCGGCCGGGCCGGGCGGGGCCGGGCCGGGGCGCCGCGTCCGCTTTCTCCCTCCGGCCGGGCCGGGCGGGGCCGGGCCGGGGCGCCGCGTCCGCTTTCTCCCTCCGGCCGGGCCGGGAGGGGCCGGGCCGGGGCGCCGCGTCCGCTTTCTCCCTCCGGCCGGGCCGCGCCGGGCCGGGGCGCCGCGTCCGCTGGCTCCCTCCGGCCGGGCCGCGCCGGGCCCGGGCGCCGCGTCCGCTGGCTCCCTCCGGCCGGACCGCGCCGGGCCCGGGCGCCGCGTCCGCTGGCTCCCTCCGGCCGGGCCGGGGTCCCACCTCCGCCTCCGCCTCCGCTTCCGCTTCCGCCTCCGCTGACTCCTTCCGTCGGGGCCTGTGCCCCGCCTCCGCTGACTACTTCCGGCCGGGGGCCCGCCTCCGATGACTACTTCCGGCTGGGGCGTGGCGCCGCCCGCGCTGACTCCGCTTGGGAAGGGGGTGAGTGCCCGAGGACGCGCTTGCCCTCCGAGGGGCGCCCCTGCGGAGAGAATACCTACGGGGGATGGTTGGTCCCCTCCGAGGCCTGTTCCGTCACACACTGGCGTCCTGCCTCCTCCGTAGGCGGAGGGGTGGTTTGGAGCCCCTTCGTGCCTCAGTTTCCTCATGGGGTGACACGACCGTGACTCCCAGGATCCCGGCTCCTGGAGGCAGGTGACAGCCAGGACCCCAGCAGCCTCAAGCAGAGGGATCCTGGCGCCCCACTTCCCATGTGCCCACAGTCGCCCGCTTCCTGGGTGCACAGGACGCTCTGGGGAGGCTGGGCCCGTGCCTCAGTCACTGAGAGGGAGGGCAGACCCCAGGCTCAGGAGCACAGGGGCGAGTCCCAAGAAGGGCCTGAGCGGGTATGGGGTGGGTGCAGAGTGAAGGCCAGAGCCAAGTGTATCTGTGTGCCTGAGTGAGCACACAGGGGGAGGGGGAGGAAGATCCTTCCGGGCAGTGCAGACAGCAGGTGCTCAGTTGAGGCCCAGCGCAGGCTTGTGTGCGACTGGGTAAGAGATGGAGAGATGAGTGGTGAGGGGTCCAACCCGTGTGGGGGCTTCGGGAAACTTCCAGGACTTTGGTTTTCACTGTTGCTGACGCCAGAGCTGTAGCAGCTGCTGGTGTCACTATATAAGGCCTACCCTGCCCCCTGTGTTGAGAACCCACTATTGGCATGCAAGGGAGTGGCAGACGGAGATTCCTTAAGGGGTGAATGCAGCCACCCAGTGAGAGATGCCAGAGGCTGGGACCAGGGTGGGGGCAGCGGAGAGGGTGGCAGGGGCTAGATTCTGGAGGAATCTGAAGGTGGGGCCGACGGGACTAGGGGCTAGGTGGGTGTGAGAGAGAGGGAGGGAGAGTGCCTGGCAGCTGGAAGGATGGCAGGGCATCCCGAGCTTCATCTCCTGCCCAGATGCTCCCTTCTGTGGCCTCCTTTTTTCCAGGGCCTCGCCAGCTCTCACCCTCCCCTCTGCCTCCCCTACTCTGGAAGATGTCAGAGTCTAGGGTGGCCTGCAGTTGTGGAGCCCACACTCCCATCCCCTCTGGGGACCCAGAATGGGAAGGAGGAGCCTCATGTGTGCAGGGGCAGTCTGGGTGGGCAGGGGATGGTGGGGCAAGGGGCTGGCCCTGTGTCATGGCACTCCTTCCCAGGCCTACGGCATTGTGTGGAAGGCAGTGGACCGGAGAACAGGTGAGGTCGTGGCCATCAAGAAAATCTTTGATGCTTTTCGGGATAAGACAGATGCCCAGGTGAGTGTGTGGGGAGAAGTGTGGGGCGGGATGGGGCTGGGAGCGGCAGCCCCTTGCCCTGGTGCCTGGAATCAGGTGGGAGCTGGGAGCCGGTCACAGCAGATGTTATGGCTTGTCTTGGAACACTGCCCTCTCTTCCGCGCCTGGTCTGGTGGGCCTTGGGTGATGGACATCAGCTCCTTTGGGTCCTCTCAGGACACGGGCTTCCTTCTTGCTCCACCCACCCACACACCTGTTTCTGTCTCTTCAGAGAACATTCCGGGAAATCACACTCCTCCAGGTGAGTAGCCTGGGCCCTCCCCCGGTCCCCTTCCCCAGGAACAGACCTCTCCAGACAGGAGAGGAGCCGGGCTTCTCGGCCCCCAGAGGCAGTCCCTGGCCTTCCAGCCGCCGCCGACTCTCTCCCCAGGAGTTTGGGGAGCATCCCAACATCATCAGCCTCCTTGACGTGATCCGGGCAGAGAACGACAGGGACATTTACCTGGTGTTTGAGTGTATGGGTGAGTGAGGCCTCGGCCAGCGCCCCGGCCCCGCCTCTGGCCTGTCCTCACCCGCCCCACGGTGGCTTGCTCCCTCACCGTGTACCCTGGACTCAGGGACAGACAGCTGACCAGTGTCAGCCTCCAGAGCCAGCAGCGACCCCTTCATCCCACCTGCCCCGGGCTCCTGCTCCCGCCAGTCTGCAGCTGCATTCTTTTTCTTCTCATTTTATGAAAGAAAGGCAATAGGAAATAAAATGTTTTTTACTTTAGAATAAAAAATAAAAAAATTAATAATAAAAAAATAAAAAAATTTTATTTTATTTTTTAAATAAAAAAAAAATGATAGGCACAGCTGCAGACCCCACCGCTGTGCCCACAGGCTGTGCGCAGGATGGAGGAGTGGGGCAGGCAGGCCGCGGGCTGGTTCAAAGGGAGACAGACCTGCCAGGTGCCACCCCCACCCCCTCCCCCTCCACCCCCCAGACTGGAGTGTGCACCCTCTCCCCAGACACGGACCTGAACGCAGTCATCCGGAAGGGCGGGCTGCTGCAGGACGTCCACGTGCGCTCCATCTTCTCCCAGCTCCTGCGGGCCACCCGGTTCCTCCACTCGGGGCACGTCGTGCACCGGGACCAGAAGGTGCGGCACCCACTGTGCCTCGAGTCCAGCTCCCAGGCCCACCCGGCCCCACCCGGCCCCAGGGCCTCAGTCTGCCTCCTCTCTGCAGCCGTCCAACGTGCTCCTGGACGCTGACTGCACGGTGAAGCTGTGTGACTTCGGCCTGGCCCGCTCCCTTAGGGACCTCCCTGAGGGGCCTGAGAGCCAGGCATTGACAGAGTACGTGGCCACACGCTGGTACCGGGCTCCGGAGGTGCTGCTGTCTTCACATCGGTAGCAGTGAGACACCCCCAACCCGCCCTCTACCTCCTTGCAGGGGCCCCCAGGGCTGCCCTCCTGCCCAGCCAGAGCTCCCAGGCCACGAGTGTCCTCTCACTCACCCTCCCAGCAAATCCATCCCCACTTCTGCCTCTAGGTTCCTCCATGCCTACACCCCTTCCTGCCCCAGGTACACCCTTGGGGTGGACATGTGGAGTCTGGGCTGTATCTTGGCGGAGATGCTGCGGGGGAAGCCCCTGTTCCCGGGCACATCCACCCTCCACCAGCTGGAGCTGATCCTGGAGACCATCCCAGCGCCCTCCGAGGAGGGTGAGCCAGGCAGCTGGGGCTGGGCACCGGGATGCTTCGGGTCAGACGGCACAGCTGTGGGGAGACGGCAGCTGACAGGCCAGGACTGCTGGGAGGAGGGACGGGGACAGCGACAGGGAGGATCCAGAGGATAGGACAGGAGCCCCAGGAAGACCAACTGGTGATGGAGGCCCAGGAGGAGCTGCTGGGGGTGGATGTGGGCAGGCAGCGCCTGGCATAGGCACCATGAGAACCCAGCAGTGGCCATGATGGGGCCGGCAGGCTGGACAAGGTCCCCGAGGGATTGGGGTAGCAGGGGCAGGGACCGTCACTGTGCTGGGAGCTGGGGTGTGCACACAAAGCTGGCAGGAGAGATTCAGGCGCTGAGGGAAGAGGTGGAGGAAGGCAGTGGCAGGAGTGGGGCCATGGGGGTCACTCTTGAGGGCGGGGGCAAGCGGGAGCTGTACCACCGGGCGCATCTGCTCGTCTGGGTGGAGCCTGCTGGTCCGTGGAGGTGGGTGCCAGTGTCCACCTGTGTGAGCACTTCCCAGGGCCAGGTACAGGTGTGTGGAGTGGGGGTCATGTGGGGTGCTTCTGAGCACAGGCTGGGGCACGCCCTGGTGATGGGGTGTTTGAGCCCTGCCAGACAGTGGAAACGCTGTCAAGAGGCTGTGCTCCGCGGGGTTGGAAGAGATGGCTGGCCCCAGATTCTTGAGCCGCGCCAGCCTGCCAGGCCTGCCTGGGTCACACCACCTTCTGCTGCCCCAGACCTCCTGGCTCTCGGCTCAGGCTGCCGTGCCTCTGTGCTGCACCACCTGGGGTCCCGGTGAGTGGGGGCACTTTGGTGAGGGTGAGGATGGCTTGTCTTGAGGAAGCAAGGCCACCTTCCTGCAGGGTTACTGGGGCCAGTTTGTACCAGTTCAGATTCTGCCTGTTTTCCAGCTGGTGGTTCCAAACCCAGCAACTGTTGGCCGCTCTGAGAGCAGGAGCCACTGGTGGTCCTAGAGGGTGGCCCTGAGGAGCTGTGTCAGGGCGTGGAGAGGAGGGCACCAAGGGACCCAGACTGCCTGCGGGTCAGGCGGGGGCATCCACCTAGAAGGACAGCAGCGTGGGCCCCTGTATGGAAGCCCAGCCCCAGCCGTGAACATGGATCTGAGGAGGGCTCTTGGGTGGGTCCCTGGAGACAGCACACGGCAGCCCACAGGCCACGGCAGACGCTGGACGCCCTCCTGCCGCCAGACACCTCCCCAGAGGCCTTGGACCTCCTCAGGCGACTCCTGGTGTTCGCCCCGGACAAGCGGTTAAGCGCAACCCAGGCACTGCAGCACCCCTACGTGCAGAGGTGGGAGTGGGAGACAGTCCCCCGTGCGCGGGTGCAGGCCAGAGATAGCCGGCCCGCGAGGGAGAGCCCCCAAGCCTGGGCCCTGCGATGACAGCCTGAGGGGCTGGCTTGACCGAAGCTCGGGCCCCACCTCTCTGGCTCCCTGCAGATTCCACTGCCCCAGCAACGAGTGGGCACGAAGGGCGGATACGCGGCTCCGGGTGCACGAAGGGGTCCAGCTCTCTGCGCCTGAGTACCGCAGCCGTGTCTATCAGGTGCTCCGGCTTGTGACCCCCGTCATCCCTGGTCTACCCGCACCCTGGGGGCCACCTCCTATGTCAGAAACCCCCAAACGCCCCGTGGGCAGGCTGCGACCTCTGAGCACACTCCTGTCCCGCAGATGATCCTGGAGCGCGGAGGCAGCTGCACCTCAAGAGAGAAGGGCCTGGAGGGCGTCACCCCAGGGGCAGAGCCCAGGGCCTCCCCATCCCAGGCACACCTGTGCAAGCCCAGAGCCAACCCTCAGCTGTCTTCAGGGACACCTGTGCGGGGCCACGACCCCCCAGAGCACGGTGTGTGACCTTTGCTGCCACCCGCGAGGAGCATGGCCCAGGCTTCCTCCTGTGGCTGCCGACTCTGCGCAGCACCCGGCTTCTGACCCTGGGGTTGACCTTCTGATCCTACAGAGTCCCCCCGTGTAGCCGAGAACATTCCCAGACAGAACTCCGCTCCCCTGCTCCAAGGTGCACCCCTAGGGAGGGAGGAAAGGCCCCGTGGGGCAAAGGCAGAGCCCCCCTTGACACTCTCCCTGGTAAGTTATGGTGCGGTGGGCACAGGAGGGACCCTCTCTCTTTGCCTCTCAGTGACCCTGTAATGTGCCCCTTCCCAGGTGAAGCCAAGCGAGAGGGGAGCAGCGTCCTCCCTGACCTCACAGTCTGCGGCTCAGGTGGCCAACCAGGCCCTGATCCGGGGTGACCAGAACCGGGGTGACCGGAACCGGGGCGGTGGGGTGAGCGTGGCCGGTGCACAACAGGTGAGCCCAGCCCCAGTCTGCCTCCTCCCCCATCCTCCTCTTCCCCTCCTTTTCGCTCCCTTCCCCATCCTTCCCACTGCCCCTCCGTTGTCCAGTTCGCATCCCTCAAGGTCCTCAAGGCCTCCCCCACTGCGCCCCCTCTGACACCTCCCCTTATGTGACTCAACTGTATGCAGGTCCGTCCCCGGCCCGGCCGGAGGATGTTCCGCACCTCCACCTCGCAGGGGGCTCAGAGGGCTGCCAGGCTTTGCTTGGAGGCTACTCTCAAGCCTACGGGACTGTCTGCCACTCGGCACTGGGCCACCTGCCCCTGCTAGAGGGGCACCGCGTGTGAGCCACCCTACTCCCTTCATCTGGCCCCGTTCCTGCCCCAGCACCTTTCCTGGACCCTTCCCGGTCTCCTGCACCCCTTAGCCATCCCTGCTTTGCCTGGGCACGTTGAAGTGCCCCTGCCACTCCCACCCCAAGAACTGGCCCTCCTGAACCCTTTTGCGGTCATCAGTCACCTTCCTCTGTCTCTCTTACCATGTGATCCTATTTTGTTTTCAGGGTCACTCCTATTTCATCTGTTCCTTCCCCAAACACTAAGTGATACCTCACCCAAGATGAGGGTGTCAGCATTTGGTGTCTAGTGAGGTGGAAATGGACTAGCAAACTTACCCTAATTGTGAGGGCTCTCCCCTTGTGATTCTGTTACCTCCCCAAGACCCCACGTCATGTCACCTTGCAGGTTCGGAATTTGACATGAATCGTGCAAGGATGTAAGCATTCAGTCCATTGAAATAGTGTTGTTAACTTTCTAAGAAATTGTCATCTGGGCATGGTGGCTCACGCCTATAATCCCAGCACTTTGGGAGGCCACGGCGGGTGGATCACCTGAGGTCAGGAGTTCAAAACCAGCCTGCCCAACATGGCCGAAACCCCATCTCTACAAAAATTAGCCAGGTGTGCTGGTGTGAGCCTATAATCTCAGCTACTTGGGAGGCTGAGGCAGGAGAATTGCTTGAACCCGGGAACAGTGATTGCAGTGAGCTGAGATCACACCACTGCACCCCAGCCTGGGTGACAGAGCAAGACTCCACCTTAAAGAAAATAATAATAATTGTTGCACAGCCCTCCATAGTGGTTGAATCGTTTTACATTCCTATACGGTATGGGAAGATTCCAGTTGCTCCTTATCTTTGCTAACACTTGGTATTTCAGTCTCTTAAAGTTTAATCCACTCTAGTCGTATGATTTTAATTTGTATTTGCGCACTGGATAATGTACGCCTATGATTTCATCTGCTTATGGCTGTTCTGTGTCATCTTTTGTGATGTGTCTGTTCGTATCTTTTGCCTGTTTTTAAGTTGGGTTGCTTATTGTTGACTCAAGTTCTCTCCATATTCTAGATGAAAAACACATACATAATATATATAATTCTTTGTCTCTATTTGTGACAAATAAATTATAAATATTTTCCTTTCATGTTTGGTTTGCCTGTTCATTTTCTTAATGGTGTCTTTTGAATATTTTTTATTAAGTCTAATTTATCAACGATTTGGGTGCAGTGAGTGGCTCATGCCTGTAATCCCAGCACTTTGAGAGGCCAAGGTGGGAAGATCACCTGAGGCCAGAAGTTCAAGACCAGCCTGGCCAACATGGTTAAACCCCAGCCCTACTAAAAATACAAAAATTATCTGGGTACGTTGTGCCCCTGTAGTCCCACTACTTGAGAAGCTGAGGCAGGAGAGCCGCTTGAACCCAGGAGGGAGGCAGAGGTTGCCGTGAGGGAGATATAATAATAATGATGATTTATGAGATCTTATAATTTGAGTTTAAGAAATTTGCCTACTCAAAGGACATTTTTTCCCTATGTGTTTTATTTTATGGAACTTTTATAGTTTTATCTTTTACATTTTAGTCTGTGATCCATTTTGAGTTCATTTTTGTGTACCATATGCAATAAGGATCAAGATTTTGTATCTGTGTGGATAGTTGCTTGTTTCAGTTCTATTTGTCGAAAGACTCCACTTTCCCAACTTAAGTGACATAGACGTGGTCTGTTCTGGACACCATCCTTATCTTCTTGTGTGTATAGCTTTACACCAATATGACACTATTGATTACTGTAGTTTTATTTGAGGCAGAGTCTCATTCTGTTACCCAGGCTGGAGTGTAGTGGCACAATCATAGCTCAGTGTAACCTCGAACATCTGGGCTCGAGTGAGCCTCTTGCCTTAGCCTCCCAAGTAGCTGGGAGTGTAGGCATGCACCTCCAGATCTTGCTAATTTGTACATTTTTTGTAGAGATAGTGTCTCACTATGTGGAACAGTGTGGTGTTGAACTCCTGCCTCAGCCTCCCAAAGAGATTACAGGTGTGAGCCACCACTCCGGGCCATCTGTAGTTTTACAGTAAGTATCATACTCAGGTACTGGAAGAGCTTCGGTTTTGTTTTTTTCCTTTTTTTCCTTTTTTTTTTTTTTTTTTTTACTTCTAGATCCTTTGCATTTTCATATAAAATTTAGAGTCAACTTTTATCAACTTCACGCTGGACGCATGGCTCACACCTGTGTAATACTAGCACTTTGAGGCTGAGGCAGGTGGATCACTTGAGGTCAGGAGTTCGAAACCAGCCTGGCCAACATGGTGAAATCCCATCTCTACTAAAAATACAAAAAAATCAGCCGGGCGTGTTGGGCACCTATAGAATCCGAGCTACTCAGGAGGCTGAGGTAGGAGAATCGTTTGAACCCAGGAGGGGGAGGTTTCAGTGAGCAGAGATCACGCCATTGCACTCCAGCCTGGGCAACCAAGAGCAAAACTCCATCTTAACAACGACAGAAAACAACTTTTATTAATTTCTACAAAAAGAAAGCCTCCTGGGGTTTATAGATCAATTTAGGGAGAAATTACATTTTAACGATTCTGAGCTTTCCAGTTGCTGAACACGGTATACTGCCCCATTTATTTGGATCTCGTAATTTCTCTCAATTTACAGGTCTCACACGTTTCATTAAATTCATGTATTTAATATTTCTGCATGCTCTTGCAAGTGGTAAGGTTTTTAAAAAGCTATTTTCTAGTTATTGCTAGTATGTAGAAATGCATTTGACTTTTGCACATTGACCTTGTATCAAGCAACCTAGATAAGTTAACTTATTAGTTCCAGTAGCATTTTCTAGATTCTTTAGCATTTTCGATGTAGATAATCATCTGTGAATAAAGAATTTTACTTTTCCAATTCATATGGACTTTGTTCCTTTTTCTCATTGTACTGAGTAGGACATCTTGTTCCGTTTTCCTTAGAATTGGTGAGAGTACATCCTTGTTTTGATAGGATACTGTTACTCCCAAAGATTTGTGAATTACTCTATCATCATCTGTTTTCTGAAGTTGTTTATGTAATAATGATATTATTATTTCTTCCTTAAATGTTTGGGAGATTTTACTCTGGAGAAACCTGGTACTTTGTGGGAAGATTTTCTTAAATTAAAAATTCAATTTTTTTTTCCTTTGTCCATTCGTTCTTTTGTTTCTGAGACCTAGTCTCACTCCGTCGCCCATGCTGGAGTGCAGTGGTGTGTCACTCCGCTCACTGCAATGTCTGTCTCCTGGGTTTAAGCTATTCTCCCGCCTCAGCCTCCCTAGTAGCTGGGACTACAGGCGCATGCCACCACATCCGGCTAATGTTTGTATTTTTAGTAGAAACGGGGTTTCACCGTGTTGCACAGACTGGTATTGAACTTCTGGCCTCCTGATCTGCCTGGCTTGGCCTCCCAAAGTGCTAGGATTACAGGAGTGAGCCACTGCACACAGCCATAAATAACAGTTTTTTAAAACAACTATAACATTTCAGGTTTTTCTATTTCTTCTTGTGCCAAGTTTGGTAACTTTTATCTCTCAAATAATTATTCATTTTGTGTAAAACAGTGAATTAGTGGCGTAAAGTTCAGAACATTCCATTACATTTTATTGCATTTTATTTTACATTCTTTTTGTTGTTTTTGTTTGTTGTTTTTGAGACAGAGTTTTGCATTTGTTGCCCAGGCTGGAGTGCAATGGTGCAATCTCAGCTCACCACAACCTCTGCCTCCCAGGTTCAAGTGATTCTCCTGCCTCAGCCTCCTGAGTAGCTGGGATTACAGGTGTGTGTCACCACGCCCAGCTAATTTTGTATTTCTACTAGAGACGGGGTTTCACCATGTTGGTCAGGCTGGTCTCAAACTCCCGACATCAGGTGATCTGCCCGCCTCAGCCTCCCAAAGTGCTGGGATTACAGGTGTGAGCCATTGTGCCCGGCCTTTACATTCTATTTTAACTATATTTAAAAGGATGTCCTCTTTTTTTTTCTGATGTTAGTAATTTGTTTCTTCTCTGTTTTCCTGAGCAGTGTAGCTGGACATTTGCCAATTGTCCAGTCCATTTTCTGTTGCTTGTAAAAGGATACATGAACTGAGTAATTTATAAAGAAAGGGAATCTATTTCTAACAATTGCTGAAGCTAAGTCCACAGTCAAGGGACTGTGTCTGGTGAGGGCTCTCTTGCTAGTGGGAACTCTGCCAAGTCCAGAGGCAGCACAGGGCATCGTGTGGGGAGGGCTGAGTATACTATCTCAGATCTCTCTCTTCTTATCAAGCCCACTTCCATGATAACCCATAAAGTCATTAATCCATGAGCAGATTTTTTCTCTTTTTGAGACGGAGTCTCACTGTCACCCGGGCTGGAGTGCAGTGGCGTGATCTCGGCTCACTGCAACCTCTGCCTCCCGGGTTCAATCGATTCTCCTGCCTCGGCCTCCCAAGTAGCTGGGGTTGCAGTCACCCACCACTATGCCCAGCTAATTTTTTGTATTTTTAGTAGAGACAGGGTTTCACTATGTTGGCCAGGCTGGTCTCGAACTCCTGACCTTGTGATTCACCTACCTCGGCCTCCCGAAGTGCTAGATTACAGGCCTGAGCCACTGCGCCCAGCCAGAGTAGGTTAATTCATTTATAAGAGCTCCACCCTCATGATCCAGTCACCTCTTAAAGGCCCCACCTCTGAGTACTGCCATATTGGGGATGAAATTCCTATTTGAATTTTGGAGGAGCAGATACTCAACATAGTATTCTGTCCAAAACTTATATCCTTCTCACAGACACATCTGTTCTAATCCCATGGTCCCCAGTTTCTTTGTTTGTTTGAGACGGAGTTAGCTTTGCTGCCTAGGCTGGAGTGCAGTGGCGCCATCTCGGCGCATTGCAACCTCTGCCTCCCAGGTTCAAATGATTTCCCTGCCTCAGCCTCCTGAGTAGCTAGGAGTACAGGTGCCCGCCACCACACCAGGCGAATTTTTTTATTTTTAGTAGAGACGGGGTTTCAACATGTTGACCAGGCTGGTCTCAAACTCCTGACCTCATGATCCACCTGCCTTGGCCTCCCAAAGTGCTGGGATTACAGGTGTCCCCAGATTTTAACTCATTCCAGCATGGAATCAAAAGTCCAAAGTCCAGAATCTCATCTGTGAGCCTGTGAAATCAAAACAAGTTTTCTACTTCCAAGATACGATAATGGTGTCCAGGCAAAAGACAGGCATTCCCACTTCATCAGGGAGGGCTAACAATGAGAAAGGGTTAGTAGGCCCCAAGCAAGTCCAAGACGCTGCAGGGAAGGCGCTAGATCCTGAAGCTGGAGAATCATCTCTTTTCACTCCATGGGCCGCTTCCTGGACACACCAGGTTGGGTCCCCAGGGCCTCAGGCCACCACACTCATGGCTTTGCTCCACCTCCAGTGGGGTAGAGTCTGGTGCCTGAAGCTTTTCCAGGAAGCATTGCATCTGCCAGTGGCTCCACAGTCCTTGGGTCCCAGGGGCAGTCCCACTCCTGTGGCTCACGAGCATTATCCTGGTGGGGACTGTAGCAGCTCCAGCTCCTCATTTCCACTCAGCATTGCTTTAGTGGGGGTTCTCTGTAGTGGCTCCACCCCTGCTACAAGTCTCTGCCTGGGCCCCTAGCTTTAAACTGTATCCTTTGAAATCTGGATGGAGTCTGCCACACCTTCACAGCTCTGGCTTTCCCTAAGCCAGAGAATTAGCCCCACGGGGATGCCACCAAGGTTTAGGGTGTGAGCCTTCTGGAGCGAGGCATCTTTCACACCTGGGGCTGCCTGAACGTTGGCGGGTTGACCACGGGCACTGTGCCGTAGTGCAGGGAGCAGAGTCCGAAGGTGGCCCTGGGCGAGCCTGGGGAGGAGGGTTCCTGGGGTCTGTCCCCTGAAAGCATTCTGCCTTCCTAGGCCTCTGAGCCTCTGATTGGAAGAGGCAGCTTCGATAATCGGAAATGCCTGCCGGGACTTTCATTGCCTTGGGAGAACTGCACCTGCTCCCTCTGTCCCAGCTAGTCTCTTCGGCAAACTGCACCGGGCTGTCGCCTTGGTTTCCTCTCCTGAACACACTTTTATTCTTCATGACCAGGCTGAGTTTTCCAAATCTTTCCACTTTGCTTCCTTTAAAATTATAAATTCTGTCTTTAAACTATTTCTTTGCTAGCAAAGCTCAGCATAAGGGGCCAAAAATAACCAGCAGCTCCATCTTTTTTAAATTTTAGATGGAGTTTCACTCTTGTGGCCCAGGCTGGAGTGCAGTGGTATGCTCTCAGCTCACTGCAACCTCCGCCTCCCGGGGTTCAAGTGGTTCTCCTGCCTCAGCCTCCCGAGTAGCTGGGATTACAGGCATGTGCCGCCACACCCGGCTAATTTTGTATTTTTAGTAGCGACAAGGTTTCACCATGTTGGTCAGCCTGGTCTCGAGCTCCCAACCTCAGGTGATCCACCCGTCTCAGCCTCCCTAAGTTCTGGGATTACAGGTGTGAGCCACCTCGCATGGCTACCAGCAGCTCCTTCTATTTTTTCCTTTGTTTTTCTTATATTTCTTATTCTAGATCCTTCTATTTTTTTCTTGTAGACATTCTAGTTCACCACTCTCAAGTTCACCACTCCCACAAAGCCCGTGCGCATGGACTCAATTCAGCAAAGTGTATTGTCAGTTTCTGTTGAGGATGACCTTTATTTTCCAACGCCTTGTTCCTCTGTTCCATCTGAAACTTCATCAGAATGGCCTTGTAGTTCATCTTTCTACCTGCATTCTGGCTATGACCATAATGGTTCCCTGAGGAGGTCCAGCCTTTCCCTAGTCGCCTTCTAGCCCTCACCAGAATGTAGGCCTTTCTAGCCCACTCCTCCACATTCTTCCAGCCTCTGACCATTACTCAGTTTCAAAGCCACTTCCACATGTTTGGTTACTGTTTATTAGCAGCAGCCCACTCTCAGTACCAATTTTACGTCTTAGTCCGTTTTCTGTTGCCTACCACAGAATACCTGTGACTGGATTATTTATCTGTTTGTTTGTTTGACAGAATCCCACTCTGCTGCCCAGGCTAGAGGGTAATATGCAACCATAGCCCACTGTAACCTCACACCTCTGGGCTCAAGTGATCTTCCTGCCTCGGCCTCCCAAGTAGCTGGGACTACAGGTGTGCGACAACATACCTGGCCGGGATAAAAGAAAGGATTTTATTTCTTACAGCTATGGAGGCAGAGAAATCTCAGGTCAAGGGGCTGCATCTGGTGACAGTCTTCTTGCTATGGGGGCTCTGCAGAGTCTGGAGATGGTACAGGCATCACACGGTGAAGGGCCGAGCATGGTCACAGGAGAGCTCAGGTCCCTTCCTCTTCTTACAAAGCCATCAGGTCCTCTCCCTGATAACCATTGATCTGTTCATCCACAAATGAGAGCAGAGCCCTCGTGATCCAACCACCTCTTAAAGGCCTTGCCTCGGCTTTTAGCTGGTAGCTAGGTAGATGGTAGAAAGATGGTAGGTCATTAGATGGAATGGGCACCGGTTGGGATACAAGATTATCTGGCGTAACGGAGACTCCTAGCACAGCTGCTTGGATACAGTGGCACGGTCTTTCTCTCCCAAGTCCCACACGAGTGACCCAGGGCAGGTGCAGGGGACCCCTCCACACTGCGTCCACTCGCTGTCCTGGGACGCTGCGGCTGCTGCCAGTCTCGGCCAGTGGGTGACGGTCGAAGGCGTGGGGAGTGAGCAGTCCAGTCTTCAGGAGCCTGACCCAGAGGACGCATACAACGCTCTGCTCATGTCCCATTGGCTGGAACTGAATCCTGGCCCTGGCCCCAAGGATGACAGAGCTGGGCCGAGGGGACACTGCACACTGAAGGAAATTAGCTGTTTCTGCCCCAAGTGGTGACAAGTCAAGCAGGAAGAGGGAAAGAGATGTCTGGTGAAGTTAGAGTCACCAGAGAAAATACTGCATAGCGCAGACTTACATTTAAACACAGCCTTTTTAAAAACCTGAAATTCAGATGAAACTGGGCATGCTGTACTTCATTTGCTAAATCTGGCAACTCTGGGTGGAGTTCCATTTTAAGCAGCAGATCTGCAGGAGGTAAAAGGCTAAGCCCAAGAAGTCGCCTAAGAGAAGCGCATTCCAGGCGGAACAGCACGTTCACAAATGCTGAGCTCAGCACAGCCCCGTGTGTGAAGAACAAGGCCCGTGTGACCGGAGTTGAGTGCAGTGGGGATGGGGAGGGTGTCCAGGAGGGCACGGTGGGCTGGATGGGCTAAGGCCGCAGAAGCCACCAGGAGGTCAAGCAGAGGAGTGACATGATCGGGCATGTGTTTCAGAGGATCAGATCATTCCGGCTTCTGTGCTGATGGCCTGCAGGTTGCTGAGGGCCTGGGCGCTGAGGGCCTGGTCACAGAGGCCAGTCAGGGCTCATGTATCCCAGGCAGGCCTAATGGTGGCAGTACTGGGTGTGACGAGTGAGAAGCAGTCCAACTTCAGAGGCAAAAAGCCATGGCCGGGCGCGGTGGCTCACGCCTGTCATCCCAGCACTGTGGGAGCGTGAGGCAGGCAGATCACCTGAGGTCAGCACTTTGAGATCACCCTGGCCCACATGGTGAAACCCTGTCTTTACTAAAAATACAAACATCAGCTGGGCGTGGTGGCAGGTGCCTGTAACCCTGGCTACTTGGGAGGCTGAGGCAGGAGAACTGCTTGATCCTGGGAGGTGGAGGTTGCAGTGAGCCGAGATCACGCCATTGCACTCCAGCCTGGGTGACAAGAGTGAAACTCCATTCCAGGGAAAAAAAATAGCCACCTCTGGAGCCCAGACATTCGGCAGTTCCTGCCCGTCCTCCTGGTCAGCAGGAAGGAGGTTGCTTCCTGGGCAGCACTCCCAAACCGTGCAATAAGTCGACAGTGACTTTCTTCTTGCAGCCACTCCTGGTGGCTCTTGCAGCTCACGAGAGAGTTGGCATGCAAATCCGTGGACGTCACCCCGGAGCCCAGTGTGCCAGCTCCTCTGAAACACGGCCCCTCGGTGCTGATGCTGCTGCCGCTGCCGTCCCTGCTCCAGCTACAAGCAGAGGCTCAGTTGCTGCCTGCTGGCTGGCTGAGAGCTGCTCCTTCGGTCCTGGTTGCTCCCACATGGCCTGGGAAGGAACCCGCGATTGCTGGCAGCCCCTCCCACCCAATGTGGGCACAGGCCGGCCACCTGCAGCAGACGCCCAGCCTCACACAAGCCCTAAAACTGCCTCACTCCTTCTTCCCCAGTCTCAGTGGGAGGAGGGGATGATTCTCACTTCCAGACTTTGCCCATCGCTTCTTTCTCTGGGGTTCACCTCTCCCGAGGATGCCTGTTGGTGGAAGCACATTTTCCTTCCACAGATAACTCCGCCGCCCTAACAGCATGGGGGCTGCTTCCATGGCCTCCACAGTTAGGAAATCCTCCAGCACCGGCCCTGGGTGCCATCAACAGCACTTCAGAGTAGGTGGCTTAACAACAGAAACTAATTATTCTCTCACAGTTCTGGAAGCCAGAAGAGACCAAAGTCTCAGGTGATCCACCTACCACGGGCTGGGTTTCTCCAGAGGCTCCTCTCCTTGGCTCCCGATGGCCGCCTTCTTGCTGTGTCCCCACCAGGCCCTCCCTCCCTCCCTCTGTGCACACACACCGCACGCTGTGACCCTGCGTGGCCCTCCCTCCCTCCCTCTGTGCACACACACCCCATGCTGTGTCCCCGCGTGGCCCTCCCTCCCTCCCTCTGTGCACACACACCCCATGCTGTGTCCCGACGTGGCCCTCCCTCCCTCCCTCTGTGCACACACACCCCATGCTGTGTCCCCACGTGGCCCTCCCTCCCTCCCTCTGTGCACACCCCATGCTGTGTCCTGCGTGGCCCTCCCTCCTTCCCTCCGTGCACACCCCATGCTGTGTCCCCGAGTGGCCCTCCCTCTCTCCATGTGCACGCATATCCCATGTCTCTCTGTGCATCTGAATTTCCTCCTCTTCAAAGAACCCTAGTCAGATCAGATCAGGGCCACCCAAAGGCCCTGTTTTAACTTTAATACCTCTCTGGAGGCTCTATCTTCAAATCCAATCACACTCTGAGGTACTCGGGGTTAGGTTCAGCATTTAAATTTTGAGGAAGCAGTTAACTCATAACGTAGATTTCCCAAAGCCTGCATTGTTCAATTTTAATCAAACAGGAATTATTATGTATTTCCCCTGTAAAATAAGAGACAAGGGCTGGGCATGCTGGCTCATGTCTGTAATCTCAGCACTTTGGGAGGCTGAGGTAGGCAGATGCCCAGGAGTTCAAGACTAGCCTGGCCAACATGGCTAAACCTTGTATCTATAAAAACTACAAACATTCACCGGACGTGGTAGCAGGCACCTGTTGTCTCAGCTGCTCAGGCGGCTGAGGTGGGAGGGTTGCTTGAGCCCAGGAGGAGGACGTTGCAGTGAGCCAAGATCGCACCAGCGCACTCCAGCCTTAATAATGATAGACGGAGACCCTAGCTCAGAAAAAAAAAAAAAAGAGAGAGACAAGGTTATCTTCCAAGTGGGAAGAAAGACGGTGGAATAAGGTGTTTAAGGAGTGTTGAAAGAGCTACTTAGAGAATCGGAAATCAGACTAATTGTGAGGGAGCACAGAGCGAGCACTAAACGAAGCAGGGGCCAATTCTCCACGTACTGTCTTTCAGCTTCAAATACGGATTTCATTGCCTGCTTGGTGAAAATGGAGCTGGGCCCTAAGCTGTTTCTCCTTTAAAGCTGGTATGATGTTAAGCTTTGTAAGTAGAGGGTGCTGGAGGGACTCCGCAGGAGCCACTTTCTTCCATTTTCTTCTTGTTCCCGCCACGTGGCTGCCAGCACCCCCATCCAACTTCACTTGCAATGCCCTGGGTAGATCCCAGTGAGTCTTGCAGGTGCTCCACTGGTGTATGGAGCATCCACACCTTGCAGCGTCCAGCCTCAGCCTGCCCCAGACAGGTGTTTCCTGCTTGCCGGTCCTGGCCAGGGCTCCCTGCCTGCCACCTTCAACCCCTCTGCACCTGGAGCAGTGACTGCCCATTGACCGTGGACAGGTCTGGCTAGGGGAAAACCGGAGAACCTTCCCGTCATCCCACTGCACTGCACAGCATCGCGGCGACCACACCTTTTCCGAGATTTGAGCCTCAGCGTTGGGGAGGAGGCCACTCTTTCACATTTGCTCCTTGCTTGGGAACTTTCTCTCAGCCCCAGAGTATTCTTTCACATTCTCTTTAACGCTATACAGATAATTCCATTATAGTAAATAATCCTTTGTATTAAACTTTCCTTGGTCAAATGACCTTGCAGTTTCTGTCTGCTAATTGATCGGAGCCTGATGCAGACAGGTAACGTGCCACCTGTCTCACGGCTGGCCCACACAATCACGCAGCTGAGACTGCACGTGGACAGCTTCCTCTCAAATGTAAATCCGATTATGCCAAGTCTACTTCAAACTTCAGCTGAGCGTGGTGGCTCATGCTGGTAATCCCAGTACTTTGGGAAGCCGAGGTAGGTGGATCGCCTGAGGTCGGGAGTTAGAGACCACCCTGGCCAACATGATGAAAACCAGTCTCTACTGAAAAAAAAAAAAAAAAAAAAGCCAGGGCTGGTGGCAGATGCCTGTAATCCCAGCTACTCGGGAGGCTGAGGCAGGAGAATCACTTGAACCAGGGAGGCAGAGGTTGCAGTAAGCCGAGATCGCACCACTGCACTCCAGCCTGGGCGACAGAGTGAGATTCCATCTCAAAAAAAAAAAAAAAAAATTTGTCTCCTGACACTTTTCCACCATGGGCTGGATATATTTGATCAGCACCCGGCATCCATTCCTTCCTGTACTGTAGAGGCTGGAAAGTTAAAAACTGTATTTCTCAAACCCCCTTGCAACTAGGGTTCTGGATGGGAATTACATTCTGCAAAGTAGATGACCCCCGTGAGACCTGGAAGGTAAAGTGAGGCAGGGGCCACCGCTCTTACGCTGTTTCCCCTGGAAGCCAAGTGCATTGAGAGGTAAGGGTTGAGGGACACAGGGCGCTCCAGTCCCCAGGCCCCAGCTTCGTGGCTTTCGGAATGCAGCTTCAGTGGTGATGGCGGTGGCACAGCCATGGCTTCCTAATTCCGTTTCTTAGCTCCAGGTCACAGTTACGGTGCTATACTCTTGAAATCAATGGTTTCAGTGACAGTCTCCGGGCTCCTGATTCTCCAGTCTTTCCAACAAATTAGCAAGTACCTAATTCCCTTATGTTAAATACCTGTACTCAATTCTGTTAACAACCATCACCTTAACCGGAAAAAATGCTTTCTTATATCTTCTTGAAATGTATATGTCACCTCGTCAAGCCACTCCTGAGGTCCAGTGTCGCACACGCCTGCCGGAATTTCGTGCTGTTTTCTTGCAGCGATGGGTTGGCTGCTTGCTCCCTACGCATCTTAAGCATCTTGAACAGCAGGGATCCTTTTCACTCATCTTTATGTGTCAGGTCACAGGACCCGGCCTGCAGAACACCAGTCCTTTATCAGCAATTACAGCAGCGCCAGCATTGTGAGATTTCACTTCCTGTTTCAACAATTGAGATTTTAGCAACTTATTTCTTAGTTGTATAGATATAATTGGGCACTTTATAAAATTTATTTATCTGTGCAGTTGAACATGCTTGTTTGCTGTTTCAGCATGTGCATTTTCTCACAATTAAATTGTGTGTAATGTACATACACACGTACACCTACATACACACAACTTTCAACTGGGAGCTACTCACAGCCTTGTAAAGTTCAAACAGTGCATGGCTGTGCGTGGTGGCTCACGTCTGTGATCCCAGCACTTTGACAGGCCGAGGTGAGAGGATTGCTTGACCTCAGAAGTTCAAGACCAGCCTGGGCAACATAGTGTAACCTTGTCTCTATATAAAACTAAAAAGAAATTAGCTAGATGGCTGGGCGAGGTGACTCATGCCTGTAATCCCAACACTTTCGGGGGTGCTGAGGCAGGCAGATCACCAGGTCAAGAGATTCAGACCATCCTGGCCAACATGGTGAAACCCCGTCCACCACTAAAAATACAAAATGTTGCTAAGCATGTTGGTGCATGCTCCCAGCTACTTGGGAGGCTGGGGCAAGAGATCACTTGAACCCAGGAGGCAGAGGTTGCGGTGAGCTGAGATTGTGTCACTGCACTCCAGCCTGGTGACAGAGCGAGACTCCATCTCAAAAAAAAAAAAAAAGCCCAGGCACTTTGGGAGGCCAAGGCTGGTGGATCATGAGGTCAAGAGATCAAGACCATCCTGGCCAACTTGGTGAAACCCCGTCTCTACTAAAAGTACAAAAAATTAGCTTAAACCTCTTAAAGTTGTAGTTTGATTATTTAGCATGAATGACTCCATGTTGGTTCGGTCCGGTCTGCTGGGCCTAGTAACACGAGCTCAGTCCAAAACAATGGCCTTCCATCATTTTGTTTTAAAATTCCCTGCTTTGGTGAGGTTCTCAGTTAGGTGAGCGTGTGACCAAAGCTGGGGCCTTAGCACCACTCTCAGTTACCGTCATTTCAGGGTTCTGTTCCCAGTGATGGAGGATCCTTGGGGTGTCGCTCTTCTGGCCAGAAACCTCTGTGGCTGGTGGTGCCTTTGCCCAAGTTTTGTTTGGGCCTGCTGGGCTTGGTCTGTCCGCTCGGCCTGGCGGGCTGTTCTCAGCTCACGCTACCAGCCTGGATCCCATGCCTCCAAAGGAGGCTGTGAGTCAGGCGTAGAGCAGCAAGGGGTGTGTGAACAAGCGATTCGAACACTGCGCCATCAAACGTGGTGCTGCTGCCATGGGGCCGGCAGCATCAGATGCTGGCGTGGGCACCGGCTCTCTGCGAGGCTGCAGCTAGTCTGGTGCACTGCACGCAGCTCCCCCAGGCACTGGGAATGTGGTGGCGCCTGGAAGCTGGGAGCCGCCAGGAACCATGGGGCCCCACAGAGGGAGTCACAGCCTGGCTCTGGGAGCAATCAAGTCTGCGTTCCCCAAAGGGCCATTGCTTTTCTCTCCTCTTTGCCCACAAGGTGGGCAGCAAGGGGCATGGTTCAGCCCTGTTTGAGTTACAGCTTTTTTTTTTTTTGAGATGGAGTCTCACTTTGTCACCCAGGCTGGTGTGCGGTAGCACGATCTCAGCTCATGGCAGCCTCCGCCTCCCGGGTTCAAGTGATTCTCATGCCTCAGTCTCCCGAGTAGCTGGGATTAAGGGTGCATGCCACCACACTTGGCTAATTTTTTATTTTAAGAAGGGTTTCACCATGTTGACTAGGCTGGTCTCGAACTCCTGACCTCAAGTGATCCACCCACCTCGGCCTCCCAAAGTGCTGGGATTACAGGCGTGAGCCACCGCGCCCAGCCAGTTGTGCTATAGCTCTTTCAGCCTCGGCATTCGGCAGGTCCTGAGTTCTTGTCCTGTGACCAGGAAGAATGAGGTACGAAGACACGTGGAGGGTGAGCAAGAAGAGGAGCTCTACTGGGCAAGAGAACAGCTCAGTCTCCTGCAAGGGGTGGCTACTTTCTGCAGCCAGGGTGTCCCAGTGAGTGTTCAGCTCCTAGCAGAGAGGGGACCCTGGAGTAGGTGGCTTGTCTTTGCAGGCAGGTCCGCCTGTCATCTCTGCAGCTCTCAGCAGTCAGGAGGCCTTGGAGTGGATGGCTCCCCTCTGCAGGCAGTTCAGGTGGTCCCATCGCCTCCCTATCCGCTCTTTGAGGTTTTTATGGGCCTCAGAGGGAAGCATGTGCTGATTGGTTCGTGGGAGGCCATTGGTTGGCCCAGGGAAAAGGACCACAAGTTCCCCCTCTGGTCCTCAAGACTGGCTACTCAGCCCCCAGGCTTCAGGCCCTCCCCAGCTTGAAGGTGGGCCTTCACTAGTGACCTATCCCCTTCCATCCGGAAGCCTGTCTGACCCCTGCCACTGTTAACTGTTCCCAGGCTGTTCATGCCAACGGGCACCTGCAGGACAGCACTGGACCACCCTCAGAGGGTGGCATGCAGGGGACGTGGGGTGCAGGGGGCACAGGGTGCAGGGGGCATGGGGATGCGGGGGCACAGGGCGCAGGGGGCATGGAGGTGCAGGGGGCATGGGGGCATGGGGCATGGGGGCACAGGGGGCATGGGGGTGCAGGGGGCATGGGGGTGCAGGGCACATGGGGGCACAGGGGGCATGGGGGTGCAGGAGACGGGGGGCAGGGAGAGCGGGGTGCAGGGGTCCCACCGCCACCACTGCTGCTCCCGCAGCTGCTCCAGCCGCCACCTCTCTGCCTCCGGCCGCTGCCATCAACCGCACACCATTCACAGGCTATGGCATCCTTATGACCGTTGTGTCTTTGAGTGTCTGTGTTTTCAGTCAACAAGAGGCCATTCGACATTCTGGAGATGCTGCATGCAAACACTGAAAGCTTCTGAGCGATGCTGGCCCAGGGAGACTGCTATTACGAATATCAGGGAGGCAGGACAGAGAGTCTGGAGTGTGTTTGCAGCCAGAGTCCTCCGGAATGAAACAAACTGAATCAAATACATCAAAGAGTGAGCTCGATGAAGGGTCTACTCGCTTTAAACAAACAGCCTGTTCATTAATTCATTCCCACCGAATCGCCACAATACCTAACATATTCCTCCAGGTACAGCCAGAAGTGCCAGCAACTGACAGATGCTTCCATTTACGCAGTGAGTCATCTAGAGCAATCCCGTTATGCAGCATGAGAGAATTTAAGATCTGATGTGCAACCACAGCCTTTGCAGTAGAATCTGCTCTAGCGCCTATTATGAGGATACATTTCTCATCATTGCCTCGTGTACTCCAAACCATAGAAAAAGACCTAACGAATCCTGAAGGGTGAAGGCCTCCAGGCAACGCTCCAGACAGCCTGCCATCCTCTGCTCTACCAGCTCAGCAAATCCAGGGTCACCTCTGGCAACGTTCTCTCTAACCTGTTGAGCTGGCTAACAGAAGTTGACCAATGTTCTGTTTCTAACTGATTATGAAACAACAAATGGACCATCAAAATGTATCACCCACACTGTTCCATCAATCAAGGCATAAGGCTGTCTGTGTACTATGTATAATGTTGGCTGCGAAATCCTCCACAAATACAAGTGTACCCTGTGGGTGTGCACGAGAGACCTCTTTCTGATACTATTGTTCACAGAGGTGTAAGGAAGGAAAGAAATTGAGAGATAGGAGTCACATGACATCAGAGAGGTCTTGATCTGTGATCTCGGGAAACAGCTGCCCACCCGTGGGATGCTGTCTGTTTCTGGGGAGAAACTTCCCTGGTTAGCTTTACCCTAAAGTCTCCAATGTGTGTGTAGTCCCAAGAGTCTGGCAGAGGCTGGGAGTGCTGGTTCACGCCTGTCCTCCCAACACTTTGGGAGGCTGTGGGGGGCAGATCACCTGAGGTCAGGAGTACGAGACCAGCCCAGCTGACATATTGAAACCCCGTCTCTACTAAAAATACAAAAAATTAGCTGGGCATGGTGGTGCGGACCTGTAGTCCCAGCTACTTGGGAGGCTGAGGCAGGCGAATGACTTGAACCCAGGAGGCGGAGGTTGCAGTGAGCCGAGATCGCACCACTGCACTCCAGCCTGGGGGACAGAGCAAGACTCCGTCTCAAAAAACAAACAAAGAAAAACCCAAGAGTCTGGCAGGGCCCTTCTGAGTTGTGAGATGATGAAACGAAGGATCAGAGTACCACAGTTCTGCTGCAGTCTTCTCTCGTTTCATTTTCAGAAGACTCACTCTCCAGGTTCTAGATTGCGAAGGGCATGATTGTCCTCACTCCGTGGAAGCTTCCTTAGCTGGTGAAAATACACTTTGGCATCTTGCATTGTAGCATTTATCCTACCAGAGTTTAGGAGTGGAAGATACATGAGGTCTTATTATTAGGTGTATAGGCCTTTCAGCCACTTTTATAAAAGGTCAAATTCTGTTTTCCCACTCTGCGTACATCTGATTTTCACCAGTCTACAACACCTCTGACCAGGGCAATCCAGTCAATTCAGTTATCTTTGTCCAACGCTATTGTATCTGGATTACTTTATTTAACCGTTTTACAACTTGTCCAGTGTTACATATAAATTTTCAGTGTTGCAAAGAAAAATCAGTTCTGGGACGAAGGATCTCTCAGCAAAGAAATTCCTTTGACTTCCTGCAGAAAGGAAACCCCGTTAGCAATCTTGCCACTAGAGTACAGCGAACAAAGGAAAAGCAGACATGCTCATCCCTTATGCATTTGGGGTCGTCCTCACTGCTGTGTCTGATGCCCATTGGTGGGAGCCAGACCTCACAATCTAAACTAAAACCTGATTGGCTGACAACTTAAAACTTTTCTAAACGGGTAAAAGCAATGGAGAACAAAAAGGAAGTCCAAATAAGGAAGGGGCACAGGCTGCGAGCTGGGACCTGCCTGTGAGCACGTCCAGCACAGGTATCTTGGTTAAGTTACAAGGACGTAGAATGTACTACGTGCCCGTGAGCATGTCTCACAGCTACATAGGATAGGGCTTCACAAAGAGCTACTAGCGAAAAGCAAGACGGCTTTGAAGAAGGTGTTTAAGAACAATGTAATTTCTAACACTTATGATTTTTTTAAACAGGAAAGGAAACTTTGAAGAGGAACTCTTTTACTTCCCACATCCAGAGAAACAAGTACTCCAGTCATTGGAGATTTCTCCAGAAATGTCCCACGAGAAAAACACATTTCCTAATAACCTTTTAGTTACTGTCATAACGTCAGCCCTCTTGCATGGGAAAGCTTTCACACAACCAGAAAACATGCATGTAAAATGACAGTTGAATTAAATCCCTCCATAAACGTTTAGATGGCCCATCAGGTAGCAGAAATATACCTAAAGTTTTGATTTTCTTCCCAGGATTGTGGGTTTGATAAACCAAACACTGGTCATAGAGGGTGACTTTTCTAAATTGCTAAGATGTTTTATTTAACTTGTATCACTTTGTCTCTTCCGTGGAGAGTCATGGAATGCAGAGCTTTTAATAATAGACGCTTTAGGGATTCGTCCACCCAGGCTCTCCATGAAGCCACACTTAACACTGGACTTATTTATTTATGTATTGTTGAGACAGGGTCTGGCTCTTTGCCAGACTGTATCTTACTGTATCTTACTGATATTACACCAAATTTGTGTTCAAAACAGAAAATGAAATTTCATGTTTGTATTTGTGTATTATTCCCTCCTCCTCTCCTTCCCTGTCTTTCTTTCTTTCTTTTCTTTTTTTCTTTCTTTCTCACTGGAGTGCAGTGGGTGATTATGGCTTACTGCAGCCTCTCGCTCCCAGCCCCAAGTGATCCTACTGCCGCATCCTCCCAAGTAGCTGGGACTACGGGCACACGCCACCATGACCAGCTAATTTTTTTTTTTTTTTGGTATATTTTTGTAGAGACAGGGTTTCACCATGTTTCCCAGGCTGGTATTGAACTCCTGGACTCAAGCGATCCACTCACCTCGCTGGCCTCCCAAAGTGGTAGAATTGTAGGCATGAGCCGCCTCACCCAGCCTATCAGTGTATTATCAACACTAAAGCTAATTTTAATAAAACCTTATAAATACATCTATCAAGTATGTCGTCTTTTGGCCATGTAAGATATCCATACACCTTTTATAATATTATAGATTTTTTCTTCCCAACATTTTATATTCATACACACAATTTCTTTTTAAGAGATAGGGTCTTGGCTGGGCAAGGTGGCTCACGCCTGTAATCCCAGCACTTTGGGAAGTCAAGGCAGGCAGATCATCTGAGAACAGAGATTGAGACCAGCCTAGCCAACATGGTGAAACCCCTTCTCTATAAAAAATACAAAAAATTAGCTGGGTGTGGTGGCGCGTGCCTGTAATCCTAGCTACTCAGGAGGCTGAGGCTGGATAATTGCTTGAATCCAGAAGCAACAGAGCCAGACTCCATCTAAAAAAAAGAAAGAGTTTAGAAACTATGACACAGGTGCCGTCCTTACAGTCTTCCCCAGTCCTCCTGGGTGTCAAGTAGCTGTGTGGCCCCCAGGGAGGCTGTGAAGGGCAAGGCTGTCTGAGCCCTCACTGTCCGAGGCCTGAAGTCACATCCTGGGTGTAGAGCTCAGGACAGAGCTGTGGAGGCGATGCCGAGGACCCAACCCCTCCAAGAAGAGCCAGGAGGCAAAGCTGGGAAAAGGGGAGCACACGGGGCTTGCTTCTGCCTAGGAGCTGTTGTTCTGGACACTGAGAACTTGTCCCCAGGCCTCACCATGGCCACCCGTCCAGCTCCCTGATTCCAGAGGCTCAAAACCACAAATATAAGTAACAGCAAACCAACAAGTATTAAATTACATCTAACAATCTTGAAGCCATTCCTATTGATGCAGGATGTTCTTCTCAGTCACTTTGCAAGCCAGGGTCCTCTGGCCGGCGACACCCCGCCTGGGCCTCACTTGAGCACGCTACCTGCTGCAGGAGACGGCTTGCCAACTCCACCTGAGTCCCCGAGTGCTCGTCCTTGGCCAAGAAGAATAAGGAGGCTCTGAGAATCGAAGAGCGAGCAAGGCAGGGAGTTTCACTGAGTGATGAGACAGCTTCCAGTGGAGAGGGGACACAGGGCGGTCCCCCCGCAGGAAGGCAGGAAAGTTCCCGTGTGGCTGCGTCCAGGACCTTTAACGGACTCAGAATGGGGAGGGCGTGCTGACTGCTTTGTGAGTAACGCAAAACAGGTTAAAGTGAAGACAACACTCAAAGGTGGGCGCGCCGGTGTAGAAAACCAATTAGGAAAGGGAGGGGTACATGTCAAACAGGTGAGGCTGGGGATCCGTCAGAGGAAAGCACGCCAAACAGGAAGACAGCTTCTCAATCCGGTCGGAGGATTTCGCTTGTAGCTTGGCTTGTAGGCTTTAAACTATCTTCCGCTGGGAGGTGGAGTTTCACAGGGCACCCGCCCGCATCTGCCTGGGCATCTGTCTGCCTGCCTCGTGTCACTCTCGTTATTTTACCAATGAGGACTAAACTCTGATCTTTTTCTCTCTTGCTCCAAGATCCTATCTAAAGGGCCTAGGGAGTCTGCCCTACAAACCACAGTACCTCATCAGATGGGTTTCATTTAACCCTATATAATGTGGCCTACGTTCCAACCTGACTGCCGCATCGCATGACAGATCACGGAAATCAAAATATTTTACTCTTAAATATATTTCTTTGCCATACTTTGGGTGCTTTCAGGTAATAGGTGGATTCAAAGATTTTCAGGTTGGCGATTGGTTGAGTAAGTTAAGTGATTACCGAAAGACCTGGAATCCACAGAAAGTTGTGTCTGGGTTTGAACAGCTGGCCGCCCTGGACTGGCTGGCTGGAACTGGGTGACTGGTACAAGAGCAGGTGACAGTCTGTTCATACCTCCAGTCCGCTTACAGTTCACTTTGTAGGAGAAACCTTCAGGCCTTTAGACTTTAGGTTAAGAGGGCCGGGTTCGGTGGCTCACTCCTGTAACCCCAGCACTGTGGGAGGCCAAGTCAGGCGGATCACCTGAGGTCAGGAGTTCAAGACCAGCCTGGCCAACATGGTAAAACCCCGTCTCTACTAAAAATACAAAAATTAGCCTGGCGTTGTGGCGCTTGGCTGTAACCCGGGCGGGTCCTTCGGGCCGGGGCGGAACCACGGGCGGAACCACAGGCGGGGCCCGGCCGGCGGCTTGGGCGGCTAGCGCGCACCACCGAGACGTGGGCTCCTAGAGGCGCCGGAAGCCTCGGATAGCAACTTCCGCTCGGGAAGTTTGTAAAAGTCTGGGCTACCGGCGCGGCGTAGCGGGTGCGGCGGTCCTGCTGCGGACGCCTCGCTGCTGAGTGCGCCCGTGGGTCCCCGGGTCGTGCGCTGGGTGACCTCGGGACCCGGTTGCGTATCCTCCGGAAGCTGGACTCCCCGGCTGACCCCGTCCACGAGCGTGACCTCCGCTGCCCTCAGACACTTCCACGCTTGTGCCTGCAGCCCGCACGCCCCGGTGAGACGCGAGCACTTAGACTTAGGTCAGTACAGCCAGCGCTGCCCTGCCCCAGGCTGAGCTCCTGCAGCCTCCACGCCCCACCCACGGGTGCTCCCAGGCACTCCCCCGCGAAGGGGAGGAGGCGGAAACCCGAGGTTCACTTCCTCCTCCTTCCTGCCCGGCCCCACGCACTCGGTCACTGGTGCGTTGGCTCCATAACTGAACCGTTTGCCTCCTCGCCGTTCCTGTCCTCCAAGTCCCGATCCTGGCCGCTTTCCTCTCTCACCTGGACGCCTCTCTGTCTTCTCCCCACCCCCATCCTGTTTTGCTGCTTTCTCATTTGTTCATCACAGAGGCTGTTTTTAAAAATGTAGCTGGCCGGGCGCGGTGGCTCCCGCCTGCAATCCCAGCACTTTGGGAGGCCGAGGCAGGTGGATCACTTGAGGATCCACCTGCTTGGAGTTCGAGAGCAGCTTGGCCAACATGGTGAAATCCTGTCTTTACTAAAAATACAAAAATTAGCCTGGCATGGTGGCACATGCCTGAAATCCCAGCTACTCAGGAGGCTGAGGCAAGAGAATCATTTGAACCCTGGAAGCAGAGGTTGCAAGGAGCAGAGATGAGGCCACTGCTCTCCAGCTGGGCTACAGAGCGAGACTCCATCTCATTAAAAAAAAAAAAAAAAAAAAAAATGTAGCTTAGCCCGGGTGCTGTGGCTGACACCTGTAACCCCAGCACTTTGGGAGGCTGAGGCCAGAGGATCCGTTGAGGCCAGGAGTTCGAGATCAGTCTGGGCAGCATAGTGAGACCCTGTCTCTGCAAAAAATTTAAACAATTGCAGGGCATGGTGGTGCATGCACCTTTGGTCCCAGCTACTAGGGAGCCTGAGATGGGAGGATCACTTGAGCCCAGGAGGTCGAGGTTGCAGTGAGCTGTGATTGCACTGCTGCACTCCAACCTGGGTGACAGAGCAAGATGCTGTCTCAGAGAAAAAAAAAATCCTGTGTTAATTTGTCCAGGGGGAAACAAAAGTAGCTTATGACAATATCCTTTTGTTCTCTATTAAACTTGTGTTGTATAAAACTTCTTTTGCGTTACATGTGAAACCATGGCTCAGGTTTCGTCTGGCCTCAGCCCCTTTCCTGACCTATCTCATGGTTCTCTTCCCTTACTCGGCTTTCCAGGCTGCAAAGCCCAGCCCAGGTTGTGGTGCAAACACAGCTGTTCAGCTGAGGGGAGCTGGGGTTTTTTGTTTGTTTTGAGACAGATTCTCGCTCTGTCGCCAGGCGCCTGGCTGGAGTGCAGTGGAGCGATCTCGGCTCACTGCAACCTCCGCCTTCCCAGTTCAAGCAATTCTTCTGCCTCAGCCTCCTGAGTAACTGGGATTACAGGCACACGCCACCACGCCCAGCTAATTTTTGTATTTTGTAGTAGAGACGGGGTTTCACCATGTTGACCAGGATGGTTTCGATCTTTTGACCTTGTGATCCACTCGCCTCAGCCTCCCAACGTGCTGGGATTACAGGCATGAGCCCCCACGCCTGGCCTGTTTTTGTTTTCTGAGACAGTCTTGCTCTGTCACACAGGCTGGAGTGCAATGGTGTGATCTCGGCTCACTGCACCCTCCACCTCCCAGGTTCAAGTGATTTTCCTGCCTCACCCTCCTGGGTAGCTGGGACTACAGGCACACACCACCATGTCTGGCTAATTTTTGTATTTTTAGTAGTGACAGGGTTTCACTATGTTGGCCAGGATGGTCTCAATCTCTTGACCTCGTGATCTGCCCGCCTCAGCCTCCCAAAGTGCTGGGATTACAGGCGTGAGCCACCGCTCCCAGCCGGGAGCTGTTATTTTTATCACCTAGGTCATTGCTACTTGCTAGAGGAAGTCAGAGTTTGATTCGAAAAGGCCACCCATGACCCACGTGCGCAGTGTGCGTTTTCATGTGTTTGTAGACCACTGTATAACTTTGAAGTGTCTGTTCTAATATTTTGCCCAGTTTAAGTTTTTTTTTTATTTTATTTTTTTTATGATTCAGTCTCCGTAGAGACTGCCAAAATTTGCCAATGCCGACTATATTTCAAGTCGCCATGGCGGGGTATTGGGAAAAGTTTTCAATTAGCAATAATTGCGCCTCGGATAAACCTCATTGGCTACGATACTGCCACTACGCAAAGCTAGTTTTATTTATTTTTATTGATTTGTAGGAGTTACAATTCTAGGTACAAGTCCTTTGTCAGATACATGTATTGGGAATATTTCTTCTTAGTCTGTGGCTTGCCTTTGTGTTTCTTTTTAAGAAAATTTTTTTAAATAAAAAGATAGAGACAGAGGTCTCCCTGTGTTGCTGAGGCTGGTCTCAAACTCCTGGCCTTAAGCAGTCCTCCTGCCTTCGCCTCCCAAAGTGCTGGGATTACAGGCGAGAGCCACCGCACCCAGTCTCCTTTTTTTTCCTTAACTGCTCTGATAAGCAAAAATTTTTAATTCTGATAAATCCGATTTGTAATTTTTTTAAGTGCTTTTGGGGGTCTATGAAAGAAATCTTTGCCTACCCCAGTGTTATGAAGATAATGACTGATTTTTTTTTTCTTCCATAAGCCTTTTCTTTTCTCTTTTTTTTTTCTTTTTTTCAGACGGTGTCTGTTGCCCAGGCTGGAGTACAGTAGTGGAATCCTGGCTTGCTGCAACCTCTGCTCACTGCAACCTCTGCCTCCTGAGTTCAAGCGATTCTCCTGCCTCAGCCTCCCAAGTAGCTGGGATTACAGGTGCCTGCCAGCACGCCTGGCTAATTTTTGTATTTTTAGGAGAGACAGGGTTTTGCCATGTTGGCCAGGCAGGTCTTGAACTCCTGACCTCAGGTGATCCACCTGCCTCAGCCTCCCCAGGTGCTGGGATTACAGGTGCCTGCCACCACGCCTGACCTTCCTTTCTGATCTTACGGCTTTATGTATTTTTTCTACCCCCTTGTGGTGGCTCAGGCCTCCAATAAGATGTTAACGAGAAGCTGTAGGCAGACACCCTGTGTGGCCCTGGTCTCAGAGGGGAGGGTTCAGTGTTGGCCAGCCCGTGGAGCAGGCTGCTGGCTGCAGGTTTGCCAGGCTGAGGGAGGGGAGGGTTCCGTGTCGGCCAGCCCGTGGAGCAGGCTGCTGGCTGCAGGTTTGCCAGGTTGAGGGAGTTCTCTTCTGTCCTTGTTTGCTGAGAGTTTTTGTTGGGATTAGGTGTTGAATTTTAGCAAATGCCTTTTCTGCATCTATTGAGATGATAGGTATTCTATGGTTTTCTCTTTTATTCTGTTACTGTGGTTATAATTATGTCATTTTCAAATGTCAGCAAATGCTGGGGAAGTCACTGTGACCACAGTTGATGCTGTGCTCTTGAAAGGGTGAAAAAAAATCTCCAGTTGAAAAGCATATTCGTGAAAACACGTTGCAGTTAATGTAACTACGCGTGAGTGTCAGAAGGAGAGAGAACCTGCCGTGCTGGAGGTGGGAGGGCCGAGGGGGTGGGGTGAGTGCGACCAAGCCCCCCCAACCCAGTGCTGAGCGCAGGTGGTAGAGGAGCCTCCTCGGCACCAGCTGCAGCTAATGGGGATCAAACCAGCTGTGCACTCTTTGGGTCCACGTCGCTTGGTCATGACAGAGAATTCTTTCTATAAACTGCTAGATATGACTTCCTAATTTTTTTTAAAGAATTTGTGTTTACGAGAGAGGTAGAAAATTTTCTTGTAATTATCTTTTTTTTTTTTTGAGATCTTAGAAGCTGTTTACAGTGAACAGAGGAAGAGCAGACACTATCCAGTCTGTCTGAATGAGGCCAGCAAAACCAAAACCAAAACCAAAACCTGACAGAGATATTACAAGGGGCCAGGCAGCGTCGCTCACGCCTGTAATCCCACACTCCGGGAGGCTGGGTTGCACTCTGACACCCAGGCTGGAGTGCAGTGGCATGATCTCGGCTCACTGCAGTCTCCACCTCCCGAATTCAAGCAATTTCCCCACCTCAGCCTCCTGAGTAGCTGCACTACATATGTGCACCACCATGCCTTGCTAATTATTGTGTTTTTTGTAGAGACAGGGTTTTACCATGTTGCCCCGGCTGGGCAACTCCTGGGCTCAACCAATCCTCCTGCCCCAGCCTGCCAGAGTGTGGGATTACAGGCGTGAGCCACGCTGCCCGGCCCCTTGTAATATCTCTGTCAGGCTGTGTGGGATTACAGGTGTGAGCCACACTGCCAGGCCCCTTGTAATATCTCTGTCAGGCTGTGTGGGATTACAGGCGTGAGCCACGCTGCCCGGCCCCTTGTGATATCTCTATCAGGCTGTGTGGGATTACAGGCGTGAGCCACGCTGCCCGGCCCCTTGTGATATCTCTATCAGGCTGTGTGGGATTACAGGCGTGAGCCACGCTGCCCGGCCCCTTGTAATATCTCTGTCAGGCTGTGTGGGATTACAGGCGTGAGCCACGCTGCCCGGCCCCTTGTAATATCTCTATCAGGCTGTGTGGGATTACAGGCGTGAGCCACGCTGCCCGGCCCCGTGTGATATCTCTATCAGGTTTTGGTTTTGGTTTTGCTGGCCTCATTCAGACAGACTGCATGGTGTCTGCTCTTCCTCTGTTCACTGCAAATAGCTTCTAAGATCAGTACTGTGCTTCCGTCGGCTCTGGTGGAGTTTACCAGGGAATCCCGCTGGGTGTGGTATTTTCCTTGTGGGAATGGTTCAAGTTACATTTTCAGTTGCCTCAACAGATGGAAGGCCATGTGGCTTCCCCTTTCTTTTGTCAGTTTCCTAATATTGTGTTTTCCATCCCATTTGTCCATTTCATCTCAGTTGCTGTTTGCATACTTTGCTCCTGATGGCCCTTTATGATTCTTCCATCTGTAGGGGCCAAAATGACATCTCCCCTCCTCCCTCTGACAGGGTGACCAGGCATGGGCCATCTTCCTCCAGCTGCTTCTGTGTCTCCTCAGGGGTGCTGTGGGGCTGGTCTCTTCTGCATCTTGGGGCTCTGAGCTTCACTCAGGAAGGAGTCAGGACCCACCGCGGCAGGAGAGCAGTGGGGTTCTCCATGGGCCTGGGCTGTAAGGTTTAGGGAGCTCGTGGCTGGATCTGGAGACTCAGTGAAGATTAATGGGATTTCTCGGGGCTGCACCAGGTTTTCAGTGGGGGAAGGCTGCGAGGTGGCCTCCTCGTCGCGTGCCTGAGAACATCTTCCATGCACAGCGCTGCTGGAATGGGAATGGGCTGCCCTGCTTGTCTCCTGAGGAGGAGCCCCAGCTGCCTCGGTTGGGGTTAGATTCTCCGGTCACGTGTTTGCAGCTAAGCTTTCTGCCAGCAGTGGCTGGCCTCCGTCCTCCTCTGATGACAGGCTTGGCTTGCTCTGGTATTTCAGAGTTCTTGTGTGTGGGAGGTGGCCGGCTGTCTCTTAACCTAAAGACAGGCTGGCCCCTCACCACCCCGGAGTTTCCCCACACCTGGTGGCTGTCGGTAGTTACAGAGCAGACCCTACGTATGCATCACTGATTTTTCCTGAATTCTTCCTGATTTGCTGGGTGGGAGTCCTGGGGTCAGGCGGGGTGGGCATTCCCAGGCCGCTGCACCCACTCACGTTTCTTGTCTCCTCAGATCTGCCCTCCTCGGTGCTGTGCTTCCGCAGATGGGCGGCCTCGCTGTTCCCATGGATGTGGCCCAGGTGAGCCCTGCCGCTGCTGAGCGCAGCCTCCCCTCTGCCCTGCCGGCCGCCTGAGACACCAGCACACGTGGGGAGGGTCTGTGGCCCGTGTCCCCCTTTTTGGCTTCTCTCTTAAGGGGCGAGGGAAGAGAAAAGAAAATCGGATTCATTATTGACCTGAGGAGAGCCAGTGGCTGTTAAAGGAAAATGAACCAGGTTCTCTCAGGTGCTCTTAGTCCACCAGAGCGGCCCTAACAAAATACCACACGGTGGGCGGTTTACACACGTGCGTGTCGTCTGTTCTGCAGGCTGATGTCCAAGCTCAGCGTGCTGCAGATGCGGTTCTGGCAGGGGCCAGTGACCAGCTTGCAGACAACCGCTGTTATGCTGTGTTCACAGCAGGGATGGAGCCGGAGCTCTCTGGAGCCTCCTATGAGGAGCAGACCTGTGGGTCAGGGTCCCAGCTTCTGACCTCACTTAACCTTAATCTCTTACACAGAGGCCCAGCCCCAGACACAGCCACTCTGGTCTCCAGGCTTCAGTGCATGGATTTAGGGGACACAATCTCTTCACATCAAGGCCACCCCCATTTCCCTTTCCTGCCCAGACCCATGGGCTGAGCCCTCTTTTTCTTGGGAAAGGCCAGTTCAGGAGCTGTGTGTGTTGCAGGAGCAAGTGACCTTCCAGGACGTGGCCATCTACTTCTCATGGGAGGAGTGGGAGTGTCTGGAACCCAGCCAGAGGGCCCTCTACCGGGACGTGATGTTGGACAACTTCAGCAACGTGGCCGCGCTGGGTGAGCGCTGGGTGGGCGCAGGGTGGGCGCTGGGTGAGTGCACGGTGAGTGCTGGGTGAGCACTGGGTGAGCGCTGGGTGATCGCAGGGTGGGCGCACGGTGGGCGCTGGGTGGGCGTGGGGTGGGCACGGGGTGAGCGCTGGGTGAGTGCTGGGTGAGTTCTGCTGCTGCCTCTGGGCCTGGGTGGTCTGGGATGATAGCGCGGCCTTCCAGCCGAGGGGGCTCAGGAGCTGCAAGTTCTTGGGCTGTGTGGACAGAAGGCCCACTCACCCTGGAGGCAGCTCATCTTCCTTCCTCAGACCTTGCCAGGCCTTCTGTGGCCTTGGTGTCCAGGCCCCTCCCTTCCTGTCATCTCTGCTTAGGGGTGGCTTCTCCAGGGCCTCCCAGCAGAACTGCTCTGAGCCTCAACCCTCGCTTTGTCCTCAGTACAAGTAAAATGGAACCTTTTCTCTCCTTTGAGAAGGATTTTGCAGCCCCAGACCAGACCTCGTCTCCCGCTTGGAACAGTGGGAGGAGCCGTGGGTTGAAGACCGGGACAGACCTGAGCTGCAGGCAGTGCAGAGGGGCCCCCGCCCAGGTGAGTGCTGGGCTGTCTGGGCTCAGCTGGTCCCGTCTCTGTGGCCCACATCCCCTGGGGGAGTGCTCAGCACCATGCAGTGACCGAGGGTGTGTCCCTCGCATGGGAGAGGGCACACACAGCTGCTTTCTAAACTAGACAGGAGAAACATAGGGGCCGCCACGCTCCTGCCCCCGTGGACACTGGCCGGGGCCAGGGTTCACAGGGTACGTACAGCTGCAGCTCGGGAGGGGCCTGAAGGCTGCACCTCGCCACCCAGGTGCTGTCCTGCGGAGGCCATTGGTGTGAGTGACTGCCCGGTGATGATCACGTGGGGTCACAGGCCTGGCACTGGCTGCTGGTGAGGGTCTCCAGGTGTACGGCCCTGGGTAGGAGTTTGCTCCACGTTCCAGTTTGCAAAACTGGGGCAGTGGTCAGAGCAGTTTTGCTTTTTACTTAGATTTTCAGAGTGAGGTGGAGCAGCTGTGTGAATGCGAGACCCTGGGAGGCCCCTGGGCATGTGGAGCCCCTGGCCGGGGAGGTGTGGGGTCTCTGGGTGTGTGGAATCCCAGTGGGAGGTGTGGGGTCCCTGGGTGTGTGGAGCCCCCATGGGCAGGTGTGGGGTTCCTGGCTGTGTGGAGCCTCCAGTGGGGAGGTGTGGGGTCCCTGGGTGTGTGGAGCCTCCAGTGGGGAGGTGTGGGGTCCCTGGGTGTGTGGAGCCCCGAGTGGGGAGGTGTGGGGTCTCTGGGTGTGTGGAGCCCCCATGGGCAGGTGTGGGGTCTCTGGGTGTGTGGAATCCCAGTGGGAGGTGTGGGGTCCCTGGGTGTGTGGAGCCCCCAGTGGGGAGGTGTGGGGTCCCTGGGTGTGTGGAGCCTCCAGTGGGGAGGTGTGGGGTCCCTGGGTGTGTGGAGCCCCCATGGGCAGGTGTGGGGTCCCTGGGCGTGTGGAATCCCAGTGGGGAAGTGTGGGGTCCCTGGGCGTGTGGAGCCCTCAGTGGGGAGGTGTGGGGTCCCTGGGCGTGTGGAGCCCCCAGTGGGGAGGTGTGGGGTCCCTGGGCATGTGGAGCCCTCAGTGGGGAGGTGTGGGGTCCCTGGGCGTGTGGAGCCCCCAGTGGGGAGGTGTGGGGTCCCTGGGCGTGTGGAGCCCCCAGTGGGGAGGTGTGGGGTCCCTGGGCGTGTGGAGCCCTCAGTGGGGAGGTGTGGGGTCCCTCGGTGTGTGGAGTCCCCAGTGGGGAGGTGTGCGGTTCCTGGACGTGTGGAACCCCGAGTGGGGAGGTGTGGGGTCTCTGGGCATGTGGAGCCCTCAGTGGGGAGGTGTGGGGTCCCTGGGCGTGTGGAGCCCCCAGTGGGGCGTTGTAGGGTCCCTGGGCATGTGGAGCCCTCAGTGGGGAGGTGTGGGGTCCGTGGGCTTCTGGAGCCCCCAGTGGGGAGGTGTGGGGTCCATGGGTGTGTGGAGCCTTCAGTGGGGAGGTGTGGGGTCCCTGGGTGTGTGGAGTCCCCAGTGGGGAGGTGTGGGGTCCCTGGGTGTGTGGAGTCCCCAGTGGGGAGGTGTGGGGTCCCTGGGTGTGTGGAGCCCCCCAGTGGGGAGGTGTGGGGTCCCTGGATGTGTGGAGCTCCCAGTGGAGAGGTGTGGGGTCCCTGGATGTGTGGAGCTCCCAGTGGGGAGGTGTGGGATCTCTGGGCGTGTGGAGCCCCCAGTGGGGAGGTGTGGGGTCTCTGGGCGTGTGGAGCCCCCAGTGGGGAGGTGTGGGGTCCCTGGGCGTGTGGAGCCCCCAGTGGGGAGGTGTGGGGTCCCTGGATGTGTGGAGCTCCCAGTAGGGAGGTGTGGGGTCTCTGGGTGTGTGGAGCTCCCAGTGGGGAGGTGTGGGGTCTCTGGATGTGTGGAGCTCCCAGTGGGGAGGTGTAGGGTCTCTGGGTGTGTGGAGCCCCCAGTTGGGAGGTGTGGGGTCCCTGGGGGTGTGGAGCTCCCAGTGGGGAGGTGTGGGGTCCCTGGGCGTGTGGAGCCCCCAGTGGGGAGGTGTGGGGTCTCTGGGTGTGTGGAGCCCCCAGTGGGGAGGTGTGGGGTCTCTGGGTGTGTGGAGCCCCCAGTGGGGAGGTGTGGGGTCCCTGGATGTGTGGAGCTCCCAGTGGGGAGGTGTGGGGTCCCTGGGCGTGTGGAGCCCCCAGTGGGGAGGTGTGGGGTCCCTGGGCGTGTGGAGCCCCGGCCGGAGGGAGCTGTGACTCCGAGGCTGAGTGGTGGAGAATCACGTGGAGCTCCCTGTCTTCCAGACAACAATCTGGCTGCCCCTCCACCCTCATAAGCGGCGCCTGCTGAGTGGACAAGGTGGAAGGACATTCTCGTGGCCCAGTTGCTTCTGTTGGTCGGCAGGCGTGTGTGGGTGCCCCCTCATGTCAGCAGTGCCAGGAGTGAGTGGCCTGCCTGCCACCAGGGCTGGGGAGGCCTCGGAGCTCATCTTGGTGTCTGCTGTTGATACGTGTGGCTCATCTGTTTCTTTCAGTGAGTTTTCCTGGTCACTCGTAGCCATGCGGAGTGAGCTGAGTAGATGGAAGGGAATCGACGCACACGGCAGGAGGGTCCTCTGTGCTTTGCTGGCGGCACCACCTGGCCTGGCCGTGGGCCACTGGCTCTGTGTAAGGGTCTCTGTTCCTTCCATAGGGGCAAGGAAGTCTGCAGACCCCAGGAGACGCTGGGATCATCCAGGTCGGGCTCACAAGGAAACCCCCGTGCGGCCGGAAAGAGCCAGGGAAGGAACCAGCTTTAGGAAGAGCTTCAGGCTGGACACAGATGACGGGCAGCTTCCCAGAGCTGCTCCGGAAAAGACAGACGCCACGCCCGCGGCTTTCCCGCGCCAGCTTCTCACGCGGTGTTGTGGGCAGCGGCCGGGCCGCAGAGAGCGCCGGAGGCGGGGCGCGGTCGAGCTGTCGTTCATCTGCGGAACCTGTGGGAAGGCGCTCAGCTGCCACAGCCGGCTGCTCGCGCACCAGACGGTGCACACGGGGACGAAGGCCTTCCGGTGCCCCGAGTGCGGCCAGACCTTCCGGTGGGCTTCCAACCTGCAGCGTCACCAGAAGAACCACACGAGCGAGAAGCCGTTCTGCTGCGAGGCGTGTGGGCAGGCGTTCAGCCTGAAGGACCGCCTGGCTCAGCACCGCAAGGTGCACACGGAGCACAGGCCCTACCCGTGCAGCGACTGCGGGAAAGCCTTCAAGCAGAAGTCCAACCTGCTCCGACACCAGCTGGTGCACAGCGGAGAGCGGCCCTTCTACTGCGCCGCCTGCGGCAAGGCCTTCCGGACCAAGGAGAACCTCGGCCACCACCAGAGGGTGCACAGCGGGGAGAAGCCCTACACCTGCGGCGACTGCGGCAGGGCCTTCCGGTGGCCCAAGGGCTTCAGCATCCACCGGAGGCTGCACCTGACTAAGAGGGCCTACCGGTGCCACCACTGCGGGAAGGGCTTCCGCCACCTGGGCTTCTTCACGCGGCATCAGGGGACTCACAGGCACGGGGCAGTGTGAGGCGCCCCCGAGGCGGTGCTGGGCTGAGGGAGAGCTGCCGTGGAAGATGCTCTCAGCCGGACAATCAGCCCGAGAAGAAGCCTTCGCAGTCCTCACGGCTCCACACACCCCCGAGAAGTTTTACTGGAAAACTGCCAGGTGGGAACAGCGGATCCGTGAGTAAGCCGGAGATGGTGGGGGCTGCGCCTCAGCGCCGGGCACCCTGGGGACGTGCTGAGAGCGTGTGCGACCGTGGAGCAAGCCGCACTCCCGGCCCGGGCTCGGAGGCGGAGCAGCCCGCCCGGTGCCCACAGCTGTTGGCTCGGGGACTCCAGCCCGCCCTGGTTGCTGCGTGCTGGGCCTTTCTTCCTGCCTCTGCACCCCATCCTAGCTGTCCGGTCTGGCTTCACTTCCTGTCTCTGTCTTGGGCGAGGTGAGGCAGCTGTGAGCATTGCACAGAGGCAAAACCCCTCCTCAGCCTCTGCGGCTGGGCCATAGAAACGAGAGCCTTTGCATCACTGAAGGCTCGTTCAAGCATTAGTGGCAGTGCTCAGCTGGTTAGGCAGGCCACCCCCGTGCTGCAGAAGTGGCCTCCACCCAGCCCCACCACTGAGTCTCGATCACGCACCTGGCATTGGCAGATCGAGTTGGGTCTCAGGGCAGTGCGGTGGCCATATTCGCCACAGGGCATTTCTCGGGGAAGAGGTGACTTCTTTGTTTTAAACTTAAGATGTCTGCTTCACCAGCCACAAATAAACATCTGCCAGTGGTGAACCCCCATGGGAATGGATCGGGGACACCCCTATGTTTCAGGTTAGCCGAACTGTTGAAGGATTTTGGTTTTTGCCTGTTTTTCTTTAAGAAATCCAGCCAGCACATGCACATGTAATGTCGGAATCAGAAACGAGTTTCTAGGGAAGAGGAGAAGGTGGAACATGCCGAGAGGAAGCCCTGAGTCAGGTCTGGCTGGAGACGCCACCAGACGGCGGCCTTCCCGTGGGAAGCCAGGCATGCAGAAAGGCCGAGGGCGCTGTGTGTGACCCTGCTTTGAGCAAACCAAGTGCAAAGTCACTTTTTTTTTTTTTTTTGAGACGGAGTCTTGCTCTGTTGCCAGGCTGGAGTGCATTGGGCGATCTCAGCTCACTGCAACCTCCACCTCCCAGGTTCAAGCGATTCTCCTGACTCAGCCTCCCAAGCAGCTGGGATTACAAGCGCACACCACCACGCCCATCTAATTTTTTTGTATTTTTAGTAGAGATGGAGTTTCACCATGTTGGCCAGGATAGTCTAGATCTCTTGACCTCATGATCCACCCGCCTCAGCCTCCCAAAGTGCTGGGATTACAGGCGTGAGCCACCACGCCCAACCTTTGCACAGTCACTTTTGAGACCGATGTGGAAATGTGAGTGTGGGCTGTGAGTGGGGTGGGGTGAGGAATTGGCTGTTGACAGTGATGGTGACATGGGTTGTGCTTAAGGAAGAACCCTCACTCAGATGCATTCTCAAGTTTTTATCGGGAAATGATGTGGCGCCTGGGATGTGCTTTAAAATGCTAATAAAAAGGAGAAAGACACAGTGGTATGTGAACACTGACAGCTGTTGAAGCTAGGAGGTTGGTGTGTTCGAAAATTCCCCAAATCTTATTTATAGCCTGAGTTCTTTAGTGCTCACTGAAGATTGTAGAGAGCAGCTGTAGGTCATGGAGTTACAAGGCTGCATTAACAGGACACCACAGACGGGGTGGCACAGAGAACAGAGGTTTATTTTCTCCAGCGCTGAAGGCTGGAAGTCCCAGGGAGAGGTGCCAATAGGCTCCGTTTCTGCTGAGCACCTCCTGGTTCACAGAGGTGTCCTCATGTGTGGACGGGCTTTGGTGTCATCTTTTCCTTGTGAGGGACCAGATCCCATGGGGAGGACCACCCCTATGACCCCATCGAAGCCAAATCACCTCCCAGAGACCTCCTCATACCACTGCCTTGGGCTTAGGGGCTCCACATGGGAATTTCAGAGTGACAATTCGGCCGTAGCAGAAGCTCCTCTGGGTCAGTCCTGGCCCACAGACCCTGTGCGGGAAAGGCATTTTGGCAGGGCAGAGGCTGGCAGAGCTCAGTGAGGCCGTGACGGCCCTGCAGGGTAAGTGGAAATCTACCCTGTGGGGTGTGCGGTGCCTTTCTCCAACTCACACAGTCCAGGCTGGTCAGAGTGCACGCGCGTCTGGGGTGTGCGGTGCGTTTCTGTAACTCACAGAGTCCAGGCTGGTGAGAGCGCATGTGTGTCTGGGGTGTGTGGTGCCTTTAACTCACAGAGTCCAGGCTGGTGAGAGCGCATGTGCGTCTGGGGTGTGCGGTGTCTTTCTCTAACTCGCAGAGTCCAGGCTGGTGAGAGTGCATGTGTGTCTGGGGTGTGCGGTGTCTTTCTCCAACTCGCAGAGTCCAGGCTGGTGAGAGCGCATGTGTGTCTGGGGTGTGCGGTGCCTTTAACTCAGAGAGTCCAGGCTGGTGAGAGCACGTGTGTGTCTGGGGTGTGTGGTGCCTTTAACTCAGAGAGTCCAGGCTGGTGAAAGCGCATGTGTGTCTGGGGTGTGTGGTGCCTTTAACTCACATAGAGTCCAGGCTGGTGAGAGCGCATGTGCGTCTGGGGTGTGTGGTGCCTTTAACTCAGAGAGTCCAGGCTGGTGAGAGCGCATGTGCGTCTGGGGTGTGCGGTGTCTTTCTCTAACTCGCAGAGTCCAGGCTGGTGAGAGCGCATGTGTGTCTGGGGTGTGCGGTGCCTTTAACAAGCAGAGTCCAGGCTGGTGAAAGCGCATGTGTGTCTGGGGTGTGTGGTGCCTTTAACTCACAGAGTCCAGGCTGGTGAGAGTGCATGTGTGTCTGGGGTGTGCGGTATCTTTCTGTAACTTGCAGAGTCCAGGCTGGTGAGAGCGCATGTGCGTCTGGGGTGTGCGGTGTCTTTCTCTAACTCACAGAGTCCAGGCTGGTGAGAGTGCATGTGCGTCTGGGGTGTGCGGTGTCTTTCTCTAACTCGCAGAGTCCAGGCTGGTGAGAGCGCACGTGTGTCTGGAGTGTGCGGTGTCTTTCTCTAACTCGCAGAGTCCAGGCTGGTGAAAGCGCATGTGTGTCTGGGGTGTGTGGTGCCTTTAACTCACAGAGTCCAGGCTGGTGAGAGCGCATGTGCGTCTGGGGTGTGTGGTGCCTTTAACTCGCAGAGTCCAGGCTGGTGAGAGCACGTGTGTCTGGGGTGTGCGGTGCCTTTCTCTAACTCGCAGAGTCCAGGCTGGTGAGAGCGCATGTGTGTCTGGGGTGTGTCGTGCCTTTAACTCAAGGGAGTCCAGGCTGGTGAGAGCGCATGTGTGTCTGGGGTGTGTGGTGCCTTTAACTCAGAGAGTCCAGGCTGGTGAGAGCGCATGTGCGTCTGGGGTGTGCGGTGTCTTTCTCTAACTCGCAGAGTCCAGGCTGGTGAGAGCGCATGTGTGTCTGGGGTGTGCGGTGTGTCTGGGGTGTGCGGTGCCTTTAACTCACAGAGTCCAGGCTGGTGAGAGCGCATGTGTGTCTGGGGTGTGCGGTGTCTTTCTCTAACTCGCAGAGTCCAGGCTGGTGAGAGCGCATGTGTGTCTGGGGTGTGCGGTGTCTTTCTCTAACTCGCAGAGTCCAGGCTGGTGAGAGCGCATGTGTGTCTGGGGTGTGCGGTGCCTTTAACAAACAGAGTCCAGGCTGGTGAAAGCGCATGTGTGTCTGGGGTGTGCGGTGCCTTTAACTCGCAGAGTCCAGGCTGGTGAGAGCACATGTGTGTCTGGGGTGTGCGGTGCCTTTAACTCACAGAGTCCAGGCTGGTGAGAGCGCATGTGTGTCTGGGGTGTGCGGTGTCTTTCTCTAACTCGCAGAGTCCAGGCTGGTGAGAGCGCATGTGTGTCTGGGGTGTGCGGTGTCTTTCTCTAACTCGCAGAGTCCAGGCTGGTGAGAGCGCATGTGTGTCTGGGGTGTGTGGTGCCTTTAACTCAAGAGAGTCCAGGCTGGTGAGAGCGCATATGTGTTTCATCCCCTGCCCAGTGGGCGCTGTAGGAAGGGCCTTCAGGTGCTTGAGCGCAGGTGGGGACAGAGCAGCTGATGTCCCAGCAGTAGACACGAGGGGTAATGAAGACAGGTTTTGGGCGCCCTGCCCTGCAGGAAGCAGCTGGCCGCATCCAGGGTCATCTGAGCCTGGTCGTTAGTCCTTCACAATGCTGTCACTTTGTGACACAATCGTGGGGGATTTAAATGTGAACAACAGAGACTGGCAATGTGCTGCCCCATCTGATGACCGTCAGCTGTCCGAGCAGGCTGCCCTGGCTCTTGGCGGCCCTGTCATCCGGGGCTCATGCACTGGGTGGTTTGGCCACAGGCATGGTGCTCCCCAGGCTGCGGTTTTCTACCCTGCTTAGCAGGGCTCTGGGTAGAGCAGGGGTCCCTCCCTTGGCATTTCCCAGGGAGGAGCATGGCCATGCTCAGCTGACGTCAAGCTGCAGCTGTCAGCTCTCTTTCCTCCTAACGCTCAGGCTTCCCTTCCTGCTTCCCGGGGTCGCTGGAGAAGATCAGGCCCACAGAAGAGCCCTGGGTAGAGAATGGTGGTGATGAGGCCGTGGGGGTGCGAGGGGCTGGGAGGCTCTGCATCTTGCCCTGTTGGCCTCACCAGCAGCTCCATCCTCCCGGGCGGGAGTGGGGTGAGTGACAGGAGGGCTCACAGCAGGTGTCTCGTTTGGAGCATCCTCCTTCTGGGGCCAGCAACCGTTGCTCCCTATGAGCCTGTACGGCCGTTTTCTCTGCATTTATCCTGGGCAGACGATGCATGAAACTACTTTGTGGCCAAGTGGTGCACAGCAGTGTCCACTGACAGCCATGCTTGTGACCTGGCCTCCCATCCCTCTGTCTTCTGGGGACACTTGCTTGCCTTGCCTTTGTGTCAGCACTCAGGACACACGTGCCCAATATAAAGTCCACCAAGATTAGCTGGGTGTGGTGGTGGGCGCCTGTAATCCCAGCTTCTCAGGAGTCTGAGGCAAGAGAATCACTTGAACCTGGGAGGCGGAGGTTGCAGTGAGCCAAGATTGTGCCACTGCACTCCAGTCTGGGCAACAGAGTGAGATGCCATCTCAAAAAAAAGTGTCAAGAGGGCTGGTGGCAGATGGAGCTGAGAACTCCAGGAACGGGAGGACCACGTGGCAGCCACTGACAGCCTTGGCTGAAGGATGAAGGCGTCCATGGCGCCAGGAGGAGGAGGAGGTGCACCCCAGCAGGCTCAGCTCCTGCAGCTGCCTCCCTGCACTCTGAAGGGAGGCCCAGAGGGTGCAATATTCTTGTTCGGGACGTACAGTGCAAGTAAATAGAAACACTTGGGGGTCATTCTAGTGACAGCGTATCAGACACTCTACTCATATCGTTCTGGACGTTAATGGGGTCCACTGTAGATGCCAGTCTTAGAGGTCCTTAAACCATCGGGACCCTTCAAACGAAGAGTGTGCGTGGAGTTGGCAGAACCTGAGCCGGGCCAGGGTGGAGGGACAGCTGTGTCCCTGAGCGCACGTCCAGCCCTAATAGCTCACTTTGTTGTGTTTGTGTGTGTGACCTCTTGGGAGCTAGCTAACGGGCCCACCACATGAACTGCTGTAGGGAGTGTGAAATGGGTGGCTTTGGAGCTGCTCCCAGTGTGAGCTTCATGTTGGAGCCACATGGGATTTTCCTGGGGCCAGCTGTGCACAATTCCAGGGGTAATGTTGGAAGCCTAGGGTCCGATGACAGTGGTAACTTGATGAGGGGAGACCAGGCTGTCATGAGCCTGAGCACCCAGAATCACTCACACGCTCCACTCCCCTACCCACACGTGCACATGTAGGAAGTGTGGCAATCCAGACTGCAGGAGTACCATGAGAGCTCACACAATCTCAGCAAAGGTACAGCAGCCCAGCCTCGGGAGAGGCGAGCCTGGCCTCAGCTGTCGCCACAGCCGGAGGCCTGTGTCTTTCCACAGAGGGGTTGGCCAGCCCCGTCTTCTGGTCACAGTGCTTCAGAGGCGCTCGATCCGCTTACCCCACCTCCAGCCGCAGTGTCTCCCGGGGCCACTGGCCCGCTGTCCCCGCGTGCCGGGTGCTCAGGATGCGTGTCACAGCCGCAGGACCTTTTTGCAACTTCGGGACCATGTGGGGTATGAGAAAACCACAAAGCAAAGAGGGGAGAGGGCGGAAACTACTTATTCATAAAGGAATACGGGGAGTGCATTGGACGCCGCTGAACAGACGCTGGGTGGACCCAGCAGCCCGGTGCCGTCGTGGCCGTCCGGCGGCCACTCTGCGCAGGACACGCTCTCCATCGCCCGCCTTCAGGTTTACTCGGCAAAGCCGCACGCCTGAGCCCCTTAGCATTTCCTAAAGGGGCCTGAGGTCTGTCACTTGGACACATGACTTGAGAGGCAGGGAGTGGCCCTCTCAGATGACTCACAGCTTGGGAAAGGAGAGATGTCTAAAGGGAAATACGCCAAATCTTTTGTGGCACCTCAACGAAACAGATGGCTTCTACCTTGTTCAGGGCAGATTCTCCTGGCCCAGTCTATTCGGTGTGCAGATGCCAACCTAGTCCTACCCTTTTCCTGATTCCATCTTCCCCTCTAATCCCACAGATAAAATGCAGCCCTAGGCCGGGAGCAGTGGCTCATGCCTGTCATCCTAGCACTTTGGGAGGCCGAGGTGGGCAGATCACCTGAGGTCGGGAGATTGAGACCAGCCTGGCCAACATGGTGAAACCCCGTCTCTACTAAAAATAGAAAATTAGCCGGGCATGGTGGCGGGTGCCTGTAATCCCAGCTACTCGGGAAGCTGAGGCGGGAGAATCGCTTGAACCCTGGAGGCGGAGGTTGCGGTGAGCTGAGATTGCAGTTGCACTCCAGCCTGGGCAACAAGAGCAAAACTCTGTCTCAAAAAAAAAAAAAAAGCTGGGCATGTTGGTTTGCACCTGTAGTCCCAGCTACTCAGGAGGCTGACAATGCCCTTCAATCCCGCTCTGGCAACCCCTCCTAGCAGCCGCTGAGCGTTGCTGGCCACGGCCCTCAGGCTGCCCACCTTTGCTTTCACCTTGGCTGAAGTGGACGTCTGTCCCAAGGTTATGCCCTTCCTGGGGCCACATCAGGGACTGGTGGATGGAGGGGTGCTAACGCCTGGCCCCGTGGCTCCTCTCTGGAGGGCCATCCCGCTGCAGACCCTCACACAAGCCCCTGCCATGCCTGCAGGGGACTCACCTCTTTCTGCTCAAGCTCCTCACAGCAAAGCCCCTGCACGTGACTGGCCCGGGCCGGCCCTGGGTGTCTGGCCCATAGCAGTGGATCAGACCTTCCACCTGGGGCCCAGAACACCCAGGCTCGCGTCCTCTTCCCTGCTCCCGCACTCCCTGTCCTGTCCACACACAGCCAAGTCCCCTCACCGCGGATCCCCGGGGGTCTGATTTGTCTGATGTGAAGAAACGTGTTCTCTTGCCACTAGAGTTGGAATGCGTTTGGGTTCCCTTGACCAATACATCAGGCAACTTTTGTCTACAAAAGAGAGCTAAGTGCATGTTATTTTAGTGAAGATTATTCTGAGTTACAATTCACACAGGCCTTCTGCTCTCCGGGAAATATTGCCCCACTCCTGTGGAATGAACTCTACGGAGGGTGGAGTGTGTCCACTGTCAAAGCTGCCGCTACCAACACGGAGTCTGCACACACACAGGCCTGTGACGGTGCAGCCCAAGACAGTCCCACGCGGAGACAGTTCCACGACCCACAGAGCGTCCTCAGCATTGCGCTGCTCCAGACGGACGGTTGCCAAGCAGGACTGTGTCAGCCCCTGCACTAATTCCAGCTCCTGTAACGCTCAGTCCTTGTAACCCTTGGCTTTGAAAACGGCTTATATGGGCGGCTTTGTTTTTGTCGTTGCTGTTGTTGCGAGATGGAGTCTTGCTCTGTCTCCCGGGCTGGAGTGCAGTGGCTCAATCTCGGCTCACTGCAACTTCAACCTCCCAGGTTCAAGGGATTCTCCTGCCTCAGCCTCCCAAGTAGCTGGGATTACAGGCACGTGCCACCACGCCCAGCTAATTTTTGTATTTTTAGTAGTGACGGGTTTTGCCATGTCCAGGCTGGTCTCAAACTCCTGACCTCAGGTGATCCGCCCCGCAAGGCCTCCCAAAGTGCTGGGATTACAGGCGTGAGCCACTGCACCCGGCCCCCAGAAGTGCTGGGATTACAGGCGTGAGCCACCGCGCCCGCCCCCGGAAGTGCTGGGACTACAGGCGTGTGCCGCCACGCCCGGCCCTTTTGTCTTTAAGATTTGCCTTTTTCCCAACTCCCCTGGATATGACCTGCCAAAGCTTGCATACCCTGAATTGCAATCCTCTGCCATTCCCAAGCCAACAAGAGCTTGTCTCTGAGTTTTTAGGTTGACACCACAAATAGTTGCCCAGTGCCTGTGTAGGCACAAACCTGCGTGTGTGTGCTCCTTGTCGTGTGGCATCATGTGCGTGCCCTGCGTGTGTGCCTGTCATCTCGTCTGTGTGCGCTCCTTCTAGCAACCCCATGCTGTCCCAGGGCACCGTCCTGCCATCCCAGTATCTGGGTGAAATCGTGAATACTGCTGCAGCGAACGTGTCTGCTCTTACATCTGTGTGCACAGCTGCCCGTAGCCCGGCTCTTGTGTCCGCAGGCGCCTGGACCTTGCCAGGCTCCTGGAGCTGCTGCAACAGGGCACCCAGACCAGGTGGCTTCAGACAACAGAAATTTTCTCACGGTTCTGGGGGCCTGATGTCCAAAATCAAGGCATCGGCAAGGCAATGCTCCCTCCGAAACCTGGCGGGGAGGATCCTCCCTCGCTCCTTCCAGTTTCCAGTGTTGCCGGGAGTTCCTGACAGTTCTTGGTTTGTAGACAATCACTCCAATCTCTATCTCTGTTGGCACACGCGTTCTCCCTGTGTCTCTGTCTTCATGTGACCAGCTTCTCATAAGGACACCAGTTACAACGGATTAGGGCCCACCCCAACGACCTCAGCTAATTACATCTGCAACAACCTCGTTTCCAAATACAGTCATGTTCTGAGGTACTGGGGGTTAGGGCTTGAATGTATATATTTCAGGGGACTCAAGCAACCCACAGTGAAGGTGCAGAATGGATTCCCAGAGGTTGATCTGCTGAGTCCGAGAGTAGGGCTGTTTTAGATTTAATAGCAGCAGGCAGCCACCAAAAATGGGAATGTTCCACACTCCCAGGCCCCGCAATGATGGGGTGCCCTCCATGGCCCCTGGCTCTGGCATTGCCTCAACCTGCCCCTCCCTGGCTTCTAGGGCAGCATGGCTCTCTGCAGACATGCTTCAGTATTTGTACTTCTTTGGCATTCAAGTCATTTGTCTGCTTTTTCTGGTTGGTTGGTGGGTCTTTTCTTATAGCTCTGTAGAAAGTAAAAAGTTCCTCTTCAAAGCTCCTTTCTTGTTAAAGAATAATAATAATAAATGTTAGAAATAAGTTTGTTTTAAAGGCTTTCTTCAAAGCCGTCTTGCTTTTCGCTAGTAGCTCTTTGTGAAGCCCTATCCTATGTAGTTGTGAGACATGCTCACGGGCACGTAGTACATTCTATGTCCTTGTACTTTAACCAAGATACCTGTGCCGGACGTGCTCACAGACATGTCCCAGCTCCCAGCCTCTGCCCCTTCCTTATTTGGACTTCCTCTTTTCCTTTGTTTTCCATTGCCATTAACTATTTAGAAAAGTTTTAAGTTGTTAGCCCATCGGGTTCAGTTTAGATTGTGAGGTCTGGCTCCAACCAACCAGGATTGGACACAGCAGAAGGAGCCAATACGTAAGGAATAAATATGCTGCCTTCCCTTTGTTCATTGTAATCTTGTGGCAAGACGGCTAATGGGAGCATCCTTTCTGCAGAAAGTAAAAGTGCCTTGCTGAGAAAACGCTTTGTCTGAATGCTAATTTTTCCTTGCCTGGGAACAAGCATTCAGTCTCTAACAGCTCCTTATAAAGAGAGTTATCCTTTATCTGTTTTATTTGTTGTAAATATTTTTGCCAAGATTGCCATTTGTCTTCCAATTTACGGTATAGTTTACCGTAAGTCCTGTCTTCACAGAAAATCTTTTTTTTTTTTTTTTTTTTTTTAAAGATGGGGTTTCACCATGTTGGCCAGGCTGGTGTTGAACTCCTGACCTCAGGCGATCCACCTGCCTTGGCCTCCCAAAGTGCTGGGATTGCAGGCGTGAGCCACCGCGCCCGGCCACTTTCCCCTATTATTAACGTCTTTCCTTAGTGTGGTTCGTCTTCTGTGACTGACAAGAAATACTGAAATGTGACTTTTAACTAAAGCTTCCAGTTCTCATTAGGGCTTCATTCTTGGTGTTGTACATCCCATGGTTTGGAAAAACCACGTTTGCACAATTGTAGTATTGTATGGGGTAGTTTTGATGCCTTAAAAATCCTCCATGCTTCACCTTTTCACCCCATCCTTCCCCAACCTCCAGCAGCCACTGATCTTCTTATTGTTCCCACAGTTGTGCCTTTTCCAGAATATCGCAGTTGGAATCATACAGTGTGCTGCCTTTTCAGACAGGCGTCTCTCACTTAGCAATGTGCACTTAAGTTTTCTCTGTGTCTTTTTATGACTTGACAGCTTGTTTTTTTTTCAGGGCTGAATAATATTCCCTTGTCTGGATGGACCAGAGTTTATCCATTCACCTACTGAAGGACATCCTGGCTGCATTAGTTTTGGCCATTATTAATTCTTTTTTTTTTTTTTTGAGACAGAGTTTCGCTCTTGTTACCCAGGCTAGAGTGCAATGGCGCAACCTTGGCTCACCACAACCTCCGCCTCCTGGGTTCAGGCAATTCTCCTGCCTCAGCCTCCTGAGTAGCTGGGATTACAGGCAAGCGCCACTGTGCCCGGCTAATTTTTTGTATTTTTAGTAGAGACGGGTTTCTCCATGTTGACCAGGATGGTCTCGATCTCTTGACCTCGTGATCCACCCACCTTGGCCTCCCAAAGTGCTGGGATTACAGGCGTGAGCCACCGAGCCCGGCCTTGGCTATATTAATAAAGCTTCTGTAAACATCCATGTGTGTTTTTTGTTTGTTTTTTTGGAGATAGAGTCTTGCTCTGTTGCTCAGGCTGGAGTGTAGTGGTGGATCTCGGCTCACTGCAACCTCTGCTTCCTGGCTTCCAGCAATTCTTGTGCATCAGCCTCCCTAGTAGCTGGGATTACAGATGTGTGCTGCCACAGCCAGCTAATTCCATGTGTGGGTTTTCATGTGGACACAAATGTTCAACTCCTTTGGGTGAATACCAAGGAGCACTGTCATGGATGGTAGGTGAGGGTATGTTTAGCACCTGCCAACCTGTCTTCCCCAGTAGCTGTGCCTTTTTGCCTCCCACCAGCAGTGAATGGAGCGACCGTTGCGCTCATCCTTGGCGGCCTTTGCTGTTGTCAGTGTCCTGGACTTACTGACTCACCAGGTGTGTTTGACTTTAACGTTTGGATCTTTAGTCACAAAGAACCAACTTTCCAGACTGACCCAGTGGGTTGGCTCCCTTTACTTTTTCCGGGTCCCAGCTGTGCCCCTTCCCAACACAGTTCCTGCCCCAGGGCCAGATGCCCTTGCTTCACACACAGGAACAACCCAGCAAGGCAGACCCTGAGGTCCAGGTCGGTGCACAGGTGCCCTGTAAGCCGGGGAAGCTCCCTGCCTCGCAGTAGCTGCAACCACCTCCCTGCCCACCCGCCTGGGTCACAGATGGCCTCAATGTCTGCAACTCCTCGTAAGGGGACAGAGATGGCTCAGGTGGGCCCACCCTGGTCCCTGGGGGTCCTCAAGGTCCTGGGAGGTGCTGGGGGAAACGGGATATCCGCTTGAGACCCCAACAAAGGAGCTCAGGGCCCCAGGAAGAGGAAAGCCAGGACTGACTGCCACAGGCTTGCACAGAAGGAGGAGCCAGCCCGCGGGACAAAGGGCAAGGGAGGCCATGACCAAAATACAAGGCGGCAGCTACCCCACCACACGCCCGGAAACCGCGCCACCCCGACCGGAAGCGCGGTGCCGCTCTAGCCGCAGGCACTCGCTGGTCGCGTCACGTCCACGACCTGCTGCAGCGCGAGACCGGAGGGCTGACCCTCCAAGGAGGCGCGTTTTAATAACCGCCTGTACTCATCCAGACGCGACAACTAGATGCAACATGTGACCCTGGAAGATGGGGACAGCTACAAAAACACGGGACAGGTAACAAAGCTGTGATGTGCGTGTAATGGGGAGAATATTCCTCCGCAGTCAGTGTCCGGTTCTGATCGCTACGGCGGCGTCGCAGGAGAACATCCCTCTGCTCAGTTAGGGCCGCGGGGCCAGTGTCTCCCACCACATCTCAGACGCTCCCAGAGCAACGCGCACTCACAAGAATTCACATGGGCATCGGTGGCCGGGCATCCAGATAAAGGCTCCATGGCGGTCCCTGTGCTATTCTTGCAACTTTCTCTAAGTTGGAAGGTATGTATCAAAGTTTTTAAGTTACTAAAAAACTCCGGTAGGTTGAACATTCGTTCTCTCCCCTCGGCGCAGGAGAACGAAGCCCACGCTCCTCCCGGGCCTCCCCGTGCGGCCCAGCTGCCAGCTGCTGCTTCATCGCCCGGCCGCGCCCGCGGGTGCCCAGGCTTGCTCTGCGCCTGCCGGCTCGCGGTGGGGGCCCGCTGAGGGCAGGGACGCGGGGTCCCAGAGGACACTCAGAAAGCAGGCACTGAGTTCCCTTGCAGCTTGGAAATTGGACGCACGAATGAGCGGCTCCGGTGCCAGCGGGAAGTGCTAGAGGGCGCATGCGGGTGTCAGAGCGGTCTGGGGCCACACCTTTATTGACGATTGCATTATCCCAGTAAGCGTCCTGCGCACGAGGGTCGCCCACTCCAGGGCCTCCCGGGCCTCCCTCCCTGCAGGTTCAGGCTCTCCCGGAGGAGGCTTCTGCCGCAGCGTCAGCGATCACGCTCTCCTCCGACTGTGGGTGGGGAAGGGCGGGATCCCGATCCCATGTCAGGCTGGAGCGAAGCTTGGGGCCAGACTTCTTAGATCGAAGAGTGTCCTGCGAGGACACCCGCAATGAGGACCGCGAAGAGATCCGAGAGCCCTCGAGTGACCGCGCCAGCGACAGAGTCCGGGAGCCTGCGTGCGACGCGGTCAGGGATGGGATCCGGGAGCCCAGCTTTGAAGCGGCCAGTGATGGAACCCTGGGGCCCATGCTCGATGGCACCAACGAGGGGACCCGGGAGGCCGCGCGCGACGGGACCAAGGACTGGGTCTGGGAGGCCATGTCCGAAGGGTCTATGGGGGCGGCTGATGAGCCGGGGCGCGAGGTGGGCTGGGAGGAGGCCGGCGGCTGCCAGAGCGGCGGGCCTCCGGGGCCCCTGGGCAGCCAGCCGTGCACACGCGCCAGGTCCCGCGTGTCCTCGTGCTCGCGGTGCAGCTGCTCGCGCTGTTCCAACAGCTGGCGCCGCGTGTCGTGCAGCAGCTGGGTCCGGCGGAGCAGCCGCAGCAGCTCCTGCCGCAGGCGCCAGTTGTCCGCCTTGATGGCCTGCGTGTGCACAACAAGGGCGCGCGCCGCCTCCCGTTCCGCGCGCCGCGCCAGGGACTGCACGCGGTGACGCGCCTCGCGCTCGAAAGCCGCCTCATCCTCCAGGAAGCGCTGTTTCACGCCGTGGAGCAGCTGCGTGTGCTCCACGCGCATATGCAGCAGCTCACGCTCCAGCGCCCGGATCCGGGCCAGCTGCTCCAGCTGTAGCACCTGCGGCGGGGGCGCCGTCAGTCCACCCTCCCGCTCCCCCGCCCCCGGCCCGGCCGCCCACCCAGCCCCGCCGCATCCTGGCCGCGGGCCCGCGCACTGGCCTTGTAGGGCTGTAGTTCCTGCACCTGCCGCGCCATCTGCGCCGCGCGCGCCTCCATCTCCAGCAGCTGCGCGCGCACCCTGTCCTCGCGCCAGTGGTAGAGCGAGGCCAGTTCCGCCCGCTGCCAGTGGATCTGCGCCAGGTCCACGCGGTTCTGCTCGTCCAGCCGGACGACGGCGTTGGCGCAGCGCTGGGCGCGCGCGCTCGCGTAGCTGGCATAGAGCCGGTTCTCCTCGCGCAGGCGCAGCGCCTCGCGGTCCAGGAAGGCGTTCTCCCGCAGCACCTGGTCCACGCGGTCCTCGCAGGCCTCCAGCTGCTCCGAAAGCAGCGCATATTCGCGCCGCAGGTACTGCGCGCGCTCCGACAGCGGCCGCTCGGGACCCGAGTCCCCCGCACCGCCTGGCTGGCTCCCCGCGCTCGGCCCGCGCTGTTTCTTGGGCGCCATGGGTTGGTGCCTGGACCTCCAGGACTGGTGAGAGCAGCGACCCTGGCCCCTCCCCCAGCTTAGCCCTTCCTCTTCCCCTCCCTAAATAGTCTATGCCCCAGGCCCAGAGGTGGGAAGCGTCTCAGGGTCACGAGGCTTTGGGGGAGGCAGATCGGGGCTTTGGGTCTCGGGGCTCAGGGCAGCTTTGCCAGCCTTCACTCGGGGACTCCCGCTGGGCCTTCGCCGTCTTGTTGCTGCTCGGCGGCCGTGGTCTCTATGGAGACAGAAGCTAGTCGTCCTCTCCCACCCCCACCCCCACCCCGTTACTTGGCGATGGCCAACTCCTTCATTCCGCACAACTCCCTCGAGAATGCGCCCCCAGAGAGGGCCTGAGCTGACAAGACTGGGCTTCAGGCGGACTTTGGAAGTGCTTCTGAGTCTCACAGACCCCAGCAGCGCCCTTCGCCTTTGGTCCATCATTGGGCCGTCTCCCGGCCTACTCAAAGTCGGAGCTTCACCACATTCCCCGCCTTTCCGCCTTTCCGGCGTGAAATCTCGGTGTCGTCAGGAGGGAGCGCTTCCCTGAACCACTGGCCTCTCCAGGGTCCCTTGCTTTCCTTGAGCATTTCGTGATTCCTTCCGTGAGGCCCCCGTGGGAACTGGGATTCCTGAAGTGTGGAGTCCATTGGGATGCTGGAGAGCGTTTCTCTCTGAAGTTCCTAAGCCCATGAGTGAGGCACCCGCTCAGCTCATCCGTGGCTCTGGAGCTGGGTAGCTTCCCTTTGCCTTGCGCCCGGATGGCTGGAGGGCACAGAGATCCACCAGGGACTTGGCACTTTCTTTTTTTCTGTTGACTTTGTGGATACATCATTATTATTGAAACCGTCCCTATAAACTTTTTTTTTTTTTTTTTTTTTTTTTTTTTTTTTTTTGAGACGGAGTCTCGCTCTTGTTACCCAGGCTGGAGTGCAATGGCGCGATCTCGGCTCACCGCAACCTCCGCCTCCTGGGTTCAGGCAATTCTCCTGCCTCAGCCTCCTGAGTAGCTGGGATTACAGGCACGCGCCACCGTGCCCAGCTAATTTTTTTGTATTAGTAGAGACGGGGTTTCACAATGTTGACCAGGATGGTCTCGATCTCTCGACCTCGTGATCCACCCGCCTCGGCCTCCCAAAGTGCTGGGATTACAGGCTTGAGCCACCGCGCCCGGCCTCCCTATAAACTTTTTAATTAATCAGGGAAGGGAGGGGAGGAAGGAAAGCTCACTCAGTGTTCATCCTAAGGCCATCCGCCTCCCAACCCTTTCCTCAGAGCTGCTTGGTGCCTGTGGCCCCAGAATCACACAGACCCTGTCACAAGATTAGCGTTCCCCATAACTGCTCTATAGATAACAACTATCTATAGAGCAGTTATGGGGAATGCTAAACATTGTAAAATGTGAAGTTTTCTATTTGACAGGTCCTGAATACCCATGAAATGACGGACCCAGCTGATCTGAAGCATCCCCATGAGGAGCTGATGCACCAAATAATGCAGGGTCCTCATGCTGATGGCTTCATCCTTTTGTCCTGCCCAATTGATGACCCCATTTTACAGCCCCTGACCCTCCACAATCCCCTTAAAAACGCCAGCCCAGAACTCAGGGAGATGGATTTGAAGGTCCCTCCCCTCTCCTTGCTTGGTGCCCAGGGATCATTCCACTGTTTCTCTGCTGCAGACTCTGCTGTCCCGATGTATTGGTCATTACTGCACAGCAGGCATTGCCACCTGTCGGTCCAGTAGGATCTGCCTCCGTCCGCACCAGTAGTCCCCAGCTCCCGTCCTGTTAGACGCCTCAGGAACGGGTGCATTCAGCATCCTTTGACACACAACATAAATGTACCCCTGTTTTGTGTCCTGACATCATAGAGTTGAGTTTCTGCTCCGTTTGTCCACGTCTGCTGGGATGTGGGCAGATTTGAGGATCCTTGACCTGTAGCTTTGTCAGAACCACGTTTGCACAGAGGTTTGTGGTGGAGACTGTCTTAGGAATTTGGTTCCAGAACGCTGGTGGCTCACAGACGTGGCGGGGCCGGCTCCGATCAGCTAACCTGCCTGAAAGGTGCAGCAGGGCCTTTTAAAATTACCAACATGATTGAAGCGTTTTACTCCTTGTAAAAAAAACGTATTTTGTAAGTAAAAGTAAGAGGACACAAACCAGCAAACAAGTCAGTCTATTCAGCATCAGCATTGTAAGGGGACATTGACTCATAAACTCCAAAACTGCATCGGAGTGTTGCTTTTAGTGGGAAAATGGTGCCTCTCCTCTCACAAAAAAATATCACGTGCATCCTGGCAGCAGGGACTCATCTGCAGCGGGTGAGGGGTAGGCTCGTGCAGGGACCCTTATCCACAGCAGGGCCTCTGGTTCCTTGCCATGGCCCTACCCCAGTGCTCTCCACCCCGATGCCCTCAGGCCTTGTGGGGGGTCACTGTCCCCATCTGACAGATTGGGAAACTGAGGCAGCAATAGCAGAGGTCCTGCACCGTCCATGGAGACAGAATTCACTTTCTGTGACACACCTCCCACCCTCGGGGGCCTTCCCAGCCCCATCTGCAAGTGGAGTGCTGGTCTTTTTCCCCCCAGGACCCGCAGTCACACCCCCCTCAGAAACAGGCTGGCAAGCTGGAAAGACCCTGGAAGAAGGCGCTGTCTGCTTCCTGTGAGGCCCTCCCCGCCCACAGCTGGCCCAGCCTCCTTCCTCCCCTGGTAGCTGGGCCAGCCTCCCTTCCCTCCCCCACTGCAGCTGGGCCATCCTTCCTTCCCACCCACTAAGCCAGGCCAGCCTCCCTCCTGCCCCAAGCCCCTTATGCTGGGCCCTGCTGGGGACCCTGAAGGCTGCAGCACAGGGGCGCCTTGAGTCTGCTCCTGGGAGGCTGCTCCTGAAGGCTCACCCCCCACCCCCCAACCCCCACTGTGCCCGTGTCTTCCTGCACCTGCTTCTTTGCATGTCCTGCCCAACTCGCCTCCTGAGCCGGGGTGAGCCCCCTGCTGAGCACAGCCGCAGGGGTGGGGCTGTGTGCCTGGCCCTTGCTGAGCTCTCCCAGCAGCCTCTGTTCCTATTTGACAGATGGAGAAACCAAGGCAAGGTGAGTTGTTCAAAGCCCCCTGGGAGCACTGGGGCTGTGACTTGGACCTTGATGGGCTCCTCCCACTTCTCTCCATCCCGTTGGGGGGTCCCCTTCCCCAAGCTGCCCTGTGCCCTGGGACCAGCACATGGCCAGTGCTGCAACCCATCCATGCCCCAAGGCTGCCCACCCACTTGGTAAGGCCAGCTCCACCTTGGCGTTGAGGGTGGGCTGAGCCCACGTGGGAGCCCAGGACCCATGGGCAGCTCCACCCTGTGCACCCTACCCCTTGTGCAGCAGCTCAGAGCTGGTGGTGACGGCCAAGGGGGAAAGGGGAACGACAGGCTGTGGTTGGGGTCAGGCGCTGGGGCCCCAGTCCTGTTCGTTTCTGTGCCCTGGGCCCAACCCGAGCCTGTCCTCTGCCCCATAGCCCCGGCAGGCCTTACCATACCCACCCACCGGGGCTGGCATAGGCAAGGGTGTTTGAGGCAAAGACCCTACTCCCATGGCCAGGTAACTCGGAACCCATGCCACATCTACACAAGTCCCTCAGCCAGTCCCTGATGGAAACTCCTGTCCGAGGCCATGACGTGCATCAGCTCGCGCAGTCACAGTTGCCCCAGAGAAAGCGCGCTGCCCTCTGCCTGTCCACAGCACCTCTCCAGGTGTGGGCACGAGGCCCGAGCCAGCAGGCCCTGACCAGTTCATTCCTGACCGTCCCTGCCCAGGCCAGTAGGGGACTGGGGTGTGGTCCAGGTGGGCCTTCATGGGGGGGTCACCTGCCTCTGGAGAAGATTTGGAGCCCCTACACAGGCTTTGATAATGACGCCTGCACCCAGCTCCAGAGACATCCCTGACGCAGCCATCAGGGTGCCCAGCAGGGGACATGCCTCCTTGGGGACCCTCATTTCTGAGTCTATGCCTCCAAATATATGATGTCAGAGACACCCATGTCCACAGCTGGCATATGTCCCCACAGAGGGTTTCAAGTAAGTGACTGGAGTGACCAGCGTGGGTCACCTGGGCTACCTCGGTCTATAGCCCACATGCGGCGCAGGAGAGGGGGAGGGCCATTTTGGAATCCACCAAGGAGAGGCTGTGCATGAGATGGGATGGGTGGTGGGCCATGGCTGTGACGCAGGAGGGGACAGGGCAGGGATACCCTCTCAGACTGTGATACTCAGAGGTAAGGTAGGGTCTTGGCCCACACAACGGCACACAATGGTGCCCTCATGGGAGAGGGCGGCGTCCATGCATGGGGACTCTGACAGCTGGGAGCTGGGAGACAAGGGAGTTTCGCTTCCTGGATTACAGGAGGCTCCAGACACACCGTTTCACCAGGGTCTGTGATCCGGACCCCACCCTGTGACTCTGGGCCTCCTGGATGATGACTTTCCCCCAGACCTCACCCATGATTTCCCCATGGATTGGTTAAAAATTCAATACAAGGTCCAGGTCAATGATGCACCCAAAATAAAGCTGAAAGTTAGAAGTGCAGGCAACAAAACTTAGTGTGACTTAGGCCAGGCATGGTGGCTCACGCCTGTGATCCAGCACTTTGGGAGGCCAAGGCAGGTGGATCACATGAGGTCAGGAGTTTGAGACCAGCCTGGCCAACATGGTAAAATCTTGTCTTTACTGAAAATACAAAAATTAGCAGGGTGTGGTGGCAAGTGCCTGTAATCCCAGCTCTCTGGGAGGCTGGGGCAGGAAAATGTTTGAACCCGGGAGGCAGAGGTTGCGGTGAGCTGAGATCGTGCCATTGCACTCCAGCCTGGGTGACAAAGCAGGACTCCGTGTCAATAAGTAAATAAAAACTTATTGTGATTTCATAATAAAACTATTGATAAAATTTATATCAGCAAGAATATTTGTACAGGGAAAGTTGGACTTGGTAGAAATAGTGGCCCCAACAGAAACTACGTAATAACAGATTTAAAAAATCCAACTAGACAGCATGGTGGCTCATGCCTGTAATCCCAGCACTTTGGGAGGCCGAGGTGGGTGGATCACCTGGGGTCAGGAGTGAGCCAGGATCGCACCACTGCACTCTATCCTGGGCAACACAGCGAGACTGTCTCAAAACCACCCCCCACCCAACTAATGGACAAATCAAATGTCTACTGGAAAGTGTATCTGGCAAAGGATAAACCCAGGTGAAAATAACCAGTAAAATGAAAAAGAGAAACAGAAAAAGTTGGAAATGGTTTAATCTTGCCAAGTAGAAAACTGATGTAATAATTCAGTGTAGTGAAGTTCACTCTAAAGAATTGTTTTCTGCCCTGGGTGTGGTGGCTCACGCCTGTAATCCCAGCACTTTGGGAGGCCGAGGCGGGTGGATCATGAGGTCAAGAGATCGAGACCATCCTGGTCAACATGGTGAAACCCCGTCTCTACTAAAAATACAAAACATTAGCTGGGCATGGTGGTGCGTGCCTGTAATCCCAGCTACTCAGGAGGCTGAGGCAGGAGAATTGCCTGAACCCAGGAGGCGGAGGTTGCGGTGAGCTGAGATTGCACCATTGCACTCCAGCCTGGGTAACGAGCGAAACTCCGTCTCAAAAAAAAAAAAAAAAAAAAAATTAGCTGGACGTGGTGGCTTGCCCCTGTAGTCCCAGCTGCTAGGGAGGCTGAGGCAGGAGAATTGCTTGAACCTGCGAGGTGAAGGTTGCAGTGAGCCGAGATCAGGCCACTGTACTCCAGCCTGGGTGACAGAGCTAGACTGTCTCAAAAAAAAAAATTCTTTTTTGCTAAAAATTCACTGGTGTTGGTATAATTGTACTTATGAGTTCCATTCTTGGGGCAGAATGTCAGGGTCAGGACTTCCTGTCCTTGGGGTTCCTCAGGGAAGGTGAAGAATGGGGGCACTGGCCTGCCAGTCCTCACCACTGTTGGTGTTGGGGGCCAGTTGGGCTTCCTCCTGCCCCTGGCAGCTGCATCCCAGCCAATCTCAGCTGCCCTGCAGTCCCTTAAGAACTGGCCCTTCTCCATCAGTTCTGTGAAGGTTCCTGCTATCCGTTGGCATTTCCTGTGTTGAGCACTGTCAATTGCCTTCCAAGCCTTGCTTTGGGGACATGCCGCATGTTCTGATACATTTTGATTTTGTTATCTTTCAGTACAAAATAGTTCCTGGTTTACCTTATGATTTCTTTGACTTATTGTTTATTTGGAAGTGTGTTGTTTAATCCTGAAATCTTTGGGGATTTTCTAAATGTCTTTCTGTTACTTATTTCGAATCCAATTTTGTGGGATCAGAGAACATGACTTAGATTATTTCAATTATTTATTTTTTTTCTTCGAGACAGAGTCTTGCTCTGTCGCCCAGGCTGGAGTGCAGTGGCACGATCTTGGCTCACTGCTACCTTCACCTCCCAGGTTCAAGTGATTCTCCTGTCTCAGCCTCCTGTGTAGCTGGGATTATAGGCTTGCACCACCATGTCTGGCTAATTTTTCTATTCTTCATATAGCTGAGATTTCACCATGTTGGCCAGGCTGGTCTCAAACTCTTGACCTTGTGATCTGCCCACTTCAGCCTCCCAAAGTGCTGGGATTATAGGTGTGAGCCACTGCGTCTGGCCCAGATTTTAATTATTTTACATTTGTTAAGCTTTGTTTTATGGTACTGTGAATGTGGTTTATCTTGGTGAATGTTTCATACACACTTGCAAAGAAGGTGTCCACCATCAGTGGGTTCCTCATCTTCCGAGTGCCATGGTCACCCTGGGTGATAACACTGCTCAGGTCCACTGCATCCGTACTGGCAGAGGAGTGTTAAAGTCTCCACCTATAGTTGTGGGTTTATTTCTCCTTTCAGTTCTGTCAGGCTTGCTTTACATATCTTAAGGCTTTGTCGTCAGGTGCATACACTCTTAGAATTGTAGTACCTTCTTGATAAATGAGACTTTTATCCTAACAAACTCTTCTTTATCTCTGATAATATCCCACGCCCTGGCACCTATTTTGTCAGATATTATTATAACTACTAAAGCTTGCTTATGATTAGTGTTTGCATAGCATATATTTTTCCATCCTTTTAACTATGTCTTTATAGTTAAAGTGCATTACTGCCTGGGCAATATAGAAAACCATGTCCTACAAAAACATTTTTTCTTTTTTTTATATAGAGTCTCACTGCATCTCCCCGGCTAGAGTGCAGTGGCACAATCTGAATTCACTGTAACCTCCACCTCCCGGGTTCAAGCGGTTTTCATGCCTCAGCACCTTAAGTAGCTGGAATAACAGGTGCTCATCACCGCGCCCAGGTAATATTTGTATTTTTCGTAGAGACAGGTTTTCACCATGTTGTCCAGGCTGGTCTCAAACTCATGATCTGAAGTGTTTCACCCACCTCAGCCTCTCAAAGTGCTGGGATTACAGGCATGAGCCACCATGCCTGGACTCTACAAAAAATTAAAAATTAGCTGAAGATGGTGGCCTGCACCTGTAGTGCCAGCTTCTCAAGAGGCTAAAGTGGGAAGATCATTTGAGCCCAGGAGGCAGAGGTTGCAGTGAGCCGAGATCACACTGCTGCATTCCAGCCTGGGTGACAGAGCGAGACCCTGTCTCAAAGAATTAATAGTGACAATAATACGGTGCATTTCCTGTATCGTTGTATAACATGTGACTAATATATGTATTATGTTTATAATTTTTTTGTTTGAGATGGAGTTTTTCTCCTGTTGCCCAGGCTGGAGTGCAGTGGTGCCATCTCAGCTCACTACAACCTCCACCTCCTGGATTCAAGCGATTCTCCTGCCTCAGCCTCCCAAGTAACTGAGATTACCATGCCCGGGTAATTTTTATATTTTTAGTAGAGGCAGGGTTTTGCCATGTTGGGCTGGCTGGTCTCAAACTCTTGACCTCAAGTGATTCACCTGCCTGAGACTCCCAAACTGCTAGGATTACAGGTATGAACCACTGTGCCTGGCCTATAATTTTATAAACATGATATTTTTGTAACATGATTTTGTATAATTAAGGCAAATTTGTGTATTTTATTTTTTTTAAACAAGGTCATAATACTCTCTGCCTTTTAATTGAAGTATTTAAATCATTTATATATAATGTAATAATTTAAATGGTAAATTTTTAAGTTGGCCATCTTTCTTTTTTATTTTTCTTTTTTTTTTTTTTGAGACGGAGTCTTGCTCTGTCACCCAGGCTGGAGTGCAGTGGTGCAATCTCGGCTCACTGCAACCGCCACCTCCTGGTTTCAAGTGATTCTTCTGCCTCAGCCTTCCCAGTAGCTGGGATTACAGGTGCCTGCCACCATGTCCAGCTAATTTTTTAAATTTTTAATAGAGACAGGGTTTCACCATGTTGACTAGGCTGGTCTTGAACTCCTGACCCGAGGTGATCAGTCCGCCTCAACTTCCCAAAGTGCTGGGATTACAGGCGTGAGCCACTGTGCCCGGCCCAAATAATATTATACTATTAATATTGTATATATAATGTAAGAACCTTACAAAATATATTCTCACATGTTACTTTGTAATAGTATAAATGTCTATTTCCATTATCCCTTTTCCCTTTTTGCTATTGGTGTCATGTATTTTACTTCTACAAGTTAGAGAGTCCACAGTAGATTGTCATTATTTCTCCTTTAGTCAACTGGGCTGGGCGTGGTTCTGCGAGGAGGTGGGCCGGGTGCACTGTGGGGCGGAGCCGGGGCCTGTGTGGGAGGTGGGCGGGGTTAACGAGGGGCGGGGCCGGGGGCCTGGGGGAGGTGGGCGGGGCTAATGAGGGGCGGGGCCGGGCCTGCGGGGGAGGTGGGCGGGGTTACTGGGGGCGGGGCGGGGCCTGCGGGGGAGGTGGGCGGGGTTACGGAGGGGCGGGGCCGGTGCCTGCGGGGGAGGTGGGCGGGGAGCACTGAAGGGCGGGGCCGGGGTCTGTGGGGAGGAGGGCGGTGTGCACTATGGGGCAGGGCCGGGGCCTGCAGGGCGGGGGTGAGAGGTGGGGAGTTGGGGGATGCGGGCGTGCGGGTGGAGGGGCGCACTGTGGGGAGGAGCCGGGGCTTGCAGGGGGGTGGTTGGGCGGGCGGGGCACGCCAAGGGGCGGGCTGGGGCCTTCTAGGGGGTGGGCGGGGCACACAGAGGGACGGGGCCGAGCCAGCGTCCATCGGTTCCCGCGGCAACCGACTCAACAGTACGGTTCGCTGGTGTCCTGGCCGCCATGTGCGCCCCAGTGGACCCTCGTGTTGCCCGGCGATACCTACTCAAGCGGCGGCTTGGGAAGGGGGTGAGTGCCCGAGGACGCGCTTGCCCTCCGAGGGGCGCCCCTGCGGAGAGAATACCTGCGGGAGATGGTTGGTCCCCTCCGAGGCCTGTTCCGTCACACACTGGCGTCCTGCCTCCTCCGTAGGCGGAGGGGTGGTTTGGAGCCCCTTCGTGCCTCAGTTTCCTCATGGGGTGACACGACCGTGACTCCCAGGATCCCGGCTCCTGGAGGCAGGTGACAGCCAGGACCCCAGCAGCCTCAAGCAGAGGGATCCTGGCGCCCCACTTCCCATGTGCCCACAGTCGCCCGCTTCCTGGGTGCACAGGACGCTCTGGGGAGGCTGGGCCCGTGCCTCAGTCACTGAGAGGGAGGGCAGACCCCAGGCTCAGGAGCACAGGGGCGAGTCCCAAGAAGGGCCTGAGCGGGTATGGGGTGGGTGCAGAGTGAAGGCCAGAGCCAAGTGTATCTGTGTGCCTGAGTGAGCACACAGGGGGAGGGGGAGGAAGATCCTTCCGGGCAGTGCAGACAGCAGGTGCTCAGTTGAGGCCCAGCGCAGGCTTGTGTGCGACTGGGTAAGAGATGGAGAGATGAGTGGTGAGGGGTCCAACCCGTGTGGGGGCTTCGGGAAACTTCCAGGACTTTGGTTTTCACTGTTGCTGACGCCAGAGCTGTAGCAGCTGCTGGTGTCACTATATAAGGCCTACCCTGCCCCCTGTGTTGAGAACCCACTATTGGCATGCAAGGGAGTGGCAGACGGAGATTCCTTAAGGGGTGAATGCAGCCACCCAGTGAGAGATGCCAGAGGCTGGGACCAGGGTGGGGGCAGCGGAGTGGGTGGCAGGGGCTGGATTCTGGAGGAATCTGAAGGTGGGGCCAACGGGACTAGGGGCTAGGTGGGTGTGAGAGAGAGGGAGGGAGAGTGCCTGGCAGCTGGAAGGATGGCAGGGCATCCCGAGCTTCATCTCCTGCCCAGATGCTCCCTTCTGTGGCCTCCTTTTTTCCAGGGCCTCGCCAGCTCTCACCCTCCCCTCTGCCTCCCCTACTCTGGAAGATGTCAGAGTCTAGGGTGGCCTGCAGTTGTGGAGCCCACACTCCCATCCCCTCTGGGGACCCAGAATGGGAAGGAGGAGCCTCATGTGTGCAGGGGCAGTCTGGGTGGGCAGGGGATGGTGGGGCAAGGGGCTGGCCCTGTGTCATGGCACTCCTTCCCAGGCCTACGGCATTGTGTGGAAGGCAGTGGACCGGAGAACAGGTGAGGTCGTGGCCATCAAGAAAATCTTTGATGCTTTTCGGGATAAGACAGATGCCCAGGTGAGTGTGTGGGGAGAAGTGTGGGGCGGGATGGGGCTGGGAGCGGCAGCCCCTTGCCCTGGTGCCTGGAATCAGGTGGGAGCTGGGAGCCGGTCACAGCAGATGTTATGGCTTGTCTCGGAACACTGCCCCCTCTTCCGCGCCTGGTCTGGTGGGCCTTGGGTGATGGACATCAGCTCCTTTGGGTCCTCTCAGGACACGGGCTTCCTTCTTGCTCCACCCACCCACACACCTGTTTCTGTCTCTTCAGAGAACATTCCGGGAAATCACACTCCTCCAGGTGAGTAGCCTGGGCCCTCCCCCGGTCCCCTTCCCCAGGAACAGACCTCTCCAGACAGGAGAGGAGCCGGGCTTCTCGGCCCCCAGAGGCAGTCCCTGGCCTTCCAGCCGCCGCCGACTCTCTCCCCAGGAGTTTGGGGAGCATCCCAACATCATCAGCCTCCTTGACGTGATCCGGGCAGAGAACGACAGGGACATTTACCTGGTGTTTGAGTGTATGGGTGAGTGAGGCCTCGGCCAGCGCCCCGGCCCCGCCTCTGGCCTGTCCTCACCCGCCCCACGGTGGCTTGCTCCCTCACCGTGTACCCTGGACTCAGGGACAGACAGCTGACCAGTGTCAGCCTCCAGAGCCAGCAGCGACCCCTTCATCCCACCTGCCCCGGGCTCCTGCTCCCGCCAGTCTGCAGCTGCATTCTTTTTCTTCTCATTTTATGAAAGAAAGGCAATAGGAAATAAAATGTTTTTTACTTTAGAATAAAAAATAAAAAAATTAATAATAAAAAAATAAAAAATTTTTATTTTATTTTTTAAATAAAAAAAAAAATGATAGGCACAGCTGCAGACCCCACCGCTGTGCCCACAGGCTGTGCGCAGGATGGAGGAGTGGGGCAGGCAGGCCGCGGGCTGGTTCAAAGGGAGACAGACCTGCCAGGTGCCACCCCCACCCCCTCCCCCTCCACCCCCCAGACTGGAGTGTGCACCCTCTCCCCAGACACGGACCTGAACGCAGTCATCCGGAAGGGCGGGCTGCTGCAGGACGTCCACGTGCGCTCCATCTTCTCCCAGCTCCTGCGGGCCACCCGGTTCCTCCACTCGGGGCACGTCGTGCACCGGGACCAGAAGGTGCGGCACCCACTGTGCCTCGAGTCCAGCGCCCAGGCCCACCCGGCCCCACCCGGCCCCAGGGCCTCAGTCTGCCTCCTCTCTGCAGCCGTCCAACGTGCTCCTGGACGCTGACTGCACGGTGAAGCTGTGTGACTTCGGCCTGGCCCGCTCCCTTAGGGACCTCCCTGAGGGGCCTGAGAGCCAGGCATTGACAGAGTACGTGGCCACACGCTGGTACCGGGCTCCGGAGGTGCTGCTGTCTTCACATCGGTAGCAGTGAGACACCCCCAACCCGCCCTCTACCTCCTTGCAGGGGCCCCCAGGGCTGCCCTCCTGCCCAGCCAGAGCTCCCAGGCCACGAGTGTCCTCTCACTCACCCTCCCAGCAAATCCATCCCCACTTCTGCCTCTAGGTTCCTCCATGCCTACACCCCTTCCTGCCCCAGGTACACCCTTGGGGTGGACATGTGGAGTCTGGGCTGTATCTTGGCGGAGATGCTGCGGGGGAAGCCCCTGTTCCCGGGCACATCCACCCTCCACCAGCTGGAGCTGATCCTGGAGACCATCCCAGCGCCCTCCGAGGAGGGTGAGCCAGGCAGCTGGGGCTGGGCACCGGGATGCTTCGGGTCAGACGGCACAGCTGTGGGGAGACGGCAGCTGACAGGCCAGGACTGCTGGGAGGAGGGACGGGGACAGCGACAGGGAGGATCCAGAGGATAGGACAGGAGCCCCAGGAAGACCAACTGGTGATGGAGGCCCAGGAGGAGCTGCTGGGGGTGGATGTGGGCAGGCAGCGCCTGGCATAGGCACCATGAGAACCCAGCAGTGGCCATGATGGGGCCGGCAGGCTGGACAAGGTCCCCGAGGGATTGGGGTAGCAGGGGCAGGGACCGTCACTGTGCTGGGAGCTGGGGTGTGCACACAAAGCTGGCAGGAGAGATTCAGGCGCTGAGGGAAGAGGTGGAGGAAGGCAGTGGCAGGAGTGGGGCCATGGGGGTCACTCTTGAGGGCGGGGGCAAGCGGGAGCTGTACCACCGGGCGCATCTGCTCGTCTGGGTGGAGCCTGCTGGTCCGTGGAGGTGGGTGCCAGTGTCCACCTGTGTGAGCACTTCCCAGGGCCAGGTACAGGTGTGTGGAGTGGGGGTCATGTGGGGTGCTTCTGAGCACAGGCTGGGGCACGCCCTGGTGATGGGGTGTTTGAGCCCTGCCAGACAGTGGAAACGCTGTCAAGAGGCTGTGCTCCGCGGGGTTGGAAGAGATGGCTGGCCCCAGATTCTTGAGCCGCGCCAGCCTGCCAGGCCTGCCTGGGTCACACCACCTTCTGCTGCCCCAGACCTCCTGGCTCTCGGCTCAGGCTGCCGTGCCTCTGTGCTGCACCACCTGGGGTCCCGGTGAGTGGGGGCACTTTGGTGAGGGTGAGGATGGCTTGTCTTGAGGAAGCAAGGCCACCTTCCTGCAGGGTTACTGGGGCCAGTTTGTACCAGTTCAGATTCTGCCTGTTTTCCAGCTGGTGGTTCCAAACCCAGCAACTGTTGGCCGCTCTGAGAGCAGGAGCCACTGGTGGTCCTAGAGGGTGGCCCTGAGGAGCTGTGTCAGGGCGTGGAGAGGAGGGCACCAAGGGACCCAGACTGCCTGCGGGTCAGGCGGGGGCATCCACCTAGAAGGACAGCAGCGTGGGCCCCTGTATGGAAGCCCAGCCCCAGCCGTGAACATGGATCTGAGGAGGGCTCTTGGGTGGGTCCCTGGAGACAGCACACGGCAGCCCACAGGCCACGGCAGACGCTGGACGCCCTCCTGCCGCCAGACACCTCCCCAGAGGCCTTGGACCTCCTCAGGCGACTCCTGGTGTTCGCCCCGGACAAGCGGTTAAGCGCAACCCAGGCACTGCAGCACCCCTACGTGCAGAGGTGGGAGTGGGAGACAGTCCCCCGTGCGCGGGTGCAGGCCAGAGATAGCCGGCCCGCGAGGGAGAGCCCCCAAGCCTGGGCCCTGCGATGACAGCCTGAGGGGCTGGCTTGACCGAAGCTCGGGCCCCACCTCTCTGGCTCCCTGCAGATTCCACTGCCCCAGCAACGAGTGGGCACGAAGGGCGGATACGCGGCTCCGGGTGCACGAAGGGGTCCAGCTCTCTGCGCCTGAGTACCGCAGCCGTGTCTATCAGGTGCTCCGGCTTGTGACCCCCGTCATCCCTGGTCTACCCGCACCCTGGGGGCCACCTCCTATGTCAGAAACCCCCAAACGCCCCGTGGGCAGGCTGCGACCTCTGAGCACACTCCTGTCCCGCAGATGATCCTGGAGCGCGGAGGCAGCTGCACCTCAAGAGAGAAGGGCCTGGAGGGCGTCACCCCAGGGGCAGAGCCCAGGGCCTCCCCATCCCAGGCACACCTGTGCAAGCCCAGAGCCAACCCTCAGCTGTCTTCAGGGACACCTGTGCGGGGCCACGACCCCCCAGAACACGGTGTGTGACCTTGGCTGCCACCCGCGAGGAGCATGGCCCAGGCTTCCTCCTGTGGCTGCCGACTCTGCGCAGCACCCGGCTTCTGACCCTGGGGTTGACCTTCTGATCCTACAGAGTCCCCCCGTGTAGCCGAGAACATTCCCAGGCAGAACTCCGCTCCCCTGCTCCAAGGTGCACCCCTAGGGAGGGAGGAAAGGCCCCCTGGGGCAAAGGCAGAGCCCCCCTTGACACTCTCCCTGGTAAGTTATGGTGGGGTGGGCACAGGAGGGACCCTCTCTCTTTGCCTCTCAGTGACCCTGTAATGTGCCCCTTCCCAGGTGAAGCCAAGCGAGAGGGGAGCAGCGTCCTCCCTGACCTCACAGTCTGCGGCTCAGGTGGCCAACCAGGCCCTGATCCGGGGTGACTGGAACCGGGGTGACCGGAACCGGGGCGGTGGGGTGAGCATGGCCGGTGCACAACAGGTGAGCCCAGCCCCAGTCTGCCTCCTCCCCCGTCCTCCTCTTCCCCTCCTTTTCGCTCCCTTCCCCATCGTTCCCACTGCCCCTCCGTTGTCCAGTTCGCATCCCTCGAGGTCCTCAAGGCCTCCCCCCACTGCGCCCCCTCTGACACCTCCCCTTATGTGACTCAACTGTATGCAGGTCCGTCCCCGGCCCGGCCGGAGGATGTTCCGCACCTCCACCTCGCAGGGGGCTGAGGGGGCTGCCAGGGCTTTGCTTGGAGGCTACTCACAAGCCTACGGGACTGTCTGCCACTCGGCACTGGGCCACCTGCCCCTGCTAGAGGGGCACCGCGTGTGAGCCACCCTACTCCCTTCATCTGGCCCTGTTCCTGCCCCAGCACCTTTCCTGGACCCTCCCCGGTCTCCTGCACCCCTTAGCCCTCCTTGCTTTGCCTGGGCACGTTGAAGTTCCAGGGAGCTTGCCTGGGTCTCCTTGAGGGAGATGAGGGCCCTGCCCCAGCCCCAGTGACTTCCTCCAATAAACTCATGTCCGCCCCCAACCTAAGCAGCCATCATTCCTCCGCTCCCCGCTGAGGCCATAGCACCTACTAGCTGTGGGCCCCGACCCCTTTCCTGGAGCCTCCCTTCCTCTGAGGCCCCACCACCCCTGTCCTCAGACCTCCACCCCAGAGGTCCTGCCCACTCCGCATCCTGCGCTGGGCTTTTCCTCTGGGTTTGCCTGGGGCAGCTTCCTGTCCTTTGTCCATTACCTCCCTACCTGCTGTGGCTTCGGGGTCCAGGCTGCCCCCCAGGGTCGACCTGTGGGGTGGGGACCTAGGGTCACTCCATGGCCATCTTTGTGACTCTGAGCCAGAGGAGAGAAGGGGTCAGCCCCACACCTCCTCCACTGTCAGGGACTGCAGCCTGCGCCCCCACCCCAGCCCTGTACAGCCACGGCACCTGATCTGTCTCCAGGTCTCCGTAGGTGAGGGTGGGTGGGGGGTCAGGGTTACCTCCTCTGCTCACCCACAGGCAAAAACCCTGGTGTGAGTCAGGCCAGGGCTGTGCAGGGCTGCAGAGATCAAAGGGCCCTGTGGGCAGAGAGCTGTGTCCTAGGGTGCCAGGTGTCCCCAGCTGCACCTGCCCCTGAGCTGGGCTGGAACACAGGCAGCTGGGAGGCTCACAGGGAGGAGCTCAGTCTGAAGGGCGTGGCCTGTGCTGGTGGTGGGGGGTTGGGCTCCAGGCTCACTGGGCAGCTGACAGGCTGGAGGAGCTCAGTCTGAAGGGCACAGCCTGTGCTGTGGCTGGGGCTGGGCTGCTGGGAGCAGGGGCTCTGCTGGCTCGTGGAAGCAACTGTCACCATGGGGAAGGGCGAGGAAGGACAAGGTGTGAGCAGGGGAGCTGAGCAGAGGGTGGGAGCTGGCGCTGCCCTGGTGCTGGGCCAGGCACCTACAGGGGACTCAAAAAGGGAGGCTGGGCTTGGGAGAAGGTTGGAGGGGTAGATGAGGGAGCGGGAGGGCCCGAGGAGGTGGTGAGCCCGTCAGAGACCCTGCCATGGGCTTGTTTCCTGAGGGGTCTGCCCACTGGTCTGCTTGTTGAACTCCAGAAGCCCAAGGCACAGCCCCAAGGTGCTGAACAAGCAGGACACAGAGGCCAGGGGGCTGGGGGCTGGAGGCTTGGCCTCAGGGTAGGCAGAGTGCGGTGGGGTTGCTGAGTGGGGAAGCACAGGTGGGTACCCAGGAGTGTGCCTGCACAGGCGGCATCGGGACAGGGACAGGAGAGCACGTACAGCGTGAAGTTGGAGGGGCCGCGGTGGACCTTGGAGTGAAGCTGGGGGGCCTTTAGTGCCCCCGACAGGGATGGGTGGTGAGTCCACAGGGGAAACCCAAGAGGCCACATGGTTAGAGGCTGCAGGATAGAACTGGGCGATTATACACACGGGGAACATGCTAGAATATTTGGTGGGTTGTGTTTTATTAACAACACCAAAATGTGCCCCATCCTGGTTTAGAAGTGGAGGGTGCAGGCAGGAGGCTCCGAAGGCCCCAGCAGGGCGGCCAGCCTCTGGCCTCTCCATGGGCTCCACTTTGAGAGCCTGTCTGTTCAGCCGCACCCCAGGCAGCACCAAGCCAAACGTGCCCACAAGAGACGCTCAGGTGCCCCCGCTCCAGGCACCTTTCCCACCTGGCCAGAAGCCCCTGCTGTCGTCCCTACTTGGGCAGTGGCTTTGGTCACCAGCTGGCTGGGGCTGTCCAGCAGTGACAGCGGGGCCACTTCCCTTCCTCTCCCAGCTGCTGGAGTCAGAACTGCTGCCTCTGGCGGCCTTGTTTCTTAAGTCAGTCAGTTCCCTGTTAGGATTTATTACACTAAAAAATTTTTTTTGAAAAGAAATAGCAGATCCAGGTGGTGTATGCAATTAAAAAAACAATACAGAAACACTAATTTCACAAAGCTAGCATCTGACAGCGCGGGACTTCCCACGCATGTGGTGCCAAAATGCCTCATTCTGAGTCAGTCACGATTCCTCACCGGGGGTGAAAAAAGATACACGATAAGCCGGGAAGCCTGGACAGATTCTTGGTGCTGGTGACAGAGGAAAGGCCCTGAGAACAGGGGTGAGGTGGGGTGTCTGCTGGACACCGGGAGGGCAGAGACCACTCCCACCTGCAGGGGTGCCCAGGACCTGTCTCAACAGCTGGGATCAGCCTCGGCTGCACCTTGTCCCCTGCCCTCACCTGGCCCCACACCTGTCAAGGACCAGCACCCCACCATCCAGCCCTTCTGGTGTCCGGGCTGGGCCTGTGCAGGGGATGCTCATGAGGCTGGGGCCACAGGTTGTCCATCCGGACTGTTTTATTGCGCTGCAAAGCCCAGTGCCCCCTCCACACTCTCACCCGGTGCTGGCCAGAGCCTTGCTGGAGGAGACGGCAGACCTGCCAAGGCAGCCCCTGGGGCTTCCCTGTGCCCCTTCCCAGCGGTCTGCCCTGTCCAGCTTCCTTGCCACTCCAAGGGGCATCCTCCCCGTCCGGCTCCACCCCTCCCTTGCAAACTGCCTGCAGCCAGCCCAGTCTTCCCCACAGCAAGAGCACAGACCTCTGAGAAAGATGCTGGGAGGCAGTGAGCGGGAGAATCCAGGTAGGACAGGAAATGCAGCCCTGAGGATGGAGGAGACCCTGAGAGAGAGGGAGGGAGGGGAGCCCTGAGAGCAGGAGGCCCTGAGGAGGAAAGGGGCCCCAGAGAGTGGGGAGTTGAGGCACAGAGGTGGGGTCCTTGAAAGAGGACAGGGGACTCAGCGGGGCACGGAGGCTCACACCTGTAATCCCCCCATGTTGGGAGGCTGAGGCGGGCGGATCACTTGAGGTCAGGAGTTGGAGACCAGCCTGGCAAACATGGTGAAACCCTGTCTCTACTAAAAATAGAAAAATTAGCAGGGCATGGTAGCAGGCACCTGTAATCCCAACTACTTGGGAAGCTGAGGCACAAGAGTCACTTGAACCTGGGAGGCAGAAGTTGCAGTGAGCCAAGATGGCGCCACTGCACTCCAGCTTGGGTCTCAAAAAAAAAAAAAAAAAAAAAAAAAATGGCGTGGGGTACTGAAGCACAGAGATGGCGGAGCCAGACGCTCCGCCATGCAAGGCTGACGGTGCAGAGATGAAGACGCTGAGCAGAGAAGGGGCTGAAGGAAGAAAGGCACTGGTGGCGAGGGGCTGGAGCCCCAGTACTGGGGAGGCCAGGGGCACAGACGGCAGCTGCCGGGTGAGCCCCAATAGGAGCCGAGCTGTGGTGCACTCAGCCACGCCCCAAGCAGCCGTGGCCTGGCAGCACCGCTCAAGCACAGGAGGAGTGCTCTCCTTGCTCCGTGGGGGCTCTGGGTGGCCGTGGCAGCAATTCGGTCACCCTGGCCCGGGCTGCTGAGCCAGGAGGCTCATTTCTTGCCTTTGAACGTGCCCAGAATCTTGGGCACAAACTTGCCCACCTTGCTGTCCCTGGTGCCCTCCTCCACCGGGCCCTCCCCAGCCCCGGAGCTGCTGGCCTCCTCTTTCTTGCAGAAGACCTCGAAGCGGCTGTACACGCGCTTCTCCTTGCGCATGCTCTCCATGCGGCGCAGCAGCCGATCGCGCTCCTCCGCGCTGGCCGGCAGCGTGCGGCTCAGCCGGCCTTGGGTCCCCAGGCTGTCCGAGCGGAAGATGGCCGAACACTTGTCCTTGTCGGACATATCTGGGGCCAGGCCGCCAGCAGGCGGTGGACGGCCTAGCTCGGGGCTGCTGTGGGCCGGGCCGGGGCCCGGGGAAGGGACCACACGGTGCTTCTGGCCATGGGCGCTGATCTGCTCCAGAATGGCCTTCGTGTCATCCCGAAGATTGCTGCTGTACAAGGCGTTGGCCGTGGCTGAGGCCAGGCGTGCCCGGGGGCCCCGCTCCTCTCCTGTGGCAGCCTCCGTGCTGTCAGCCCGGCCCAGTGACGGCCGCCGCGGGCTCTCGGGCTGCCCGTTCTCCTGCGGCACTGGGAAGCCACTCTCATCCTCCATGCGCCGCTCGCCCTTGGGGCTCAGCAGCTGCCTAAGGCGCAGGGAGCCTTTGCGCAGGACTTCCATGGGGCCGCTCGGCCCCTCCTCCGCAGGCCCGGTCTTCGGGGACTCTCCGGAGAAGGTAAGGGTGAGGCTGCCCCTGCGCTCCGGCACGGGGGGCACAGGACTGCCCCTGCGCTCCGGCACGGGGGGCACGGGACTGCTCCTGCGCTCGGGGTAGGCTGAGGTGGGGCTCCCCTTCTGCTCGATAAATCCTGTGGTTGGGCTTCCTCTTCGAGTGGGAAACCCAGGCGTGGGGCTCCCCTTCCGCTCGGGGTAAGCGGAGGTGGGGCTCGCTTTTGGCTCAGAATGGGGCACCTGGCGCTCTCCGGGCCCTTCCAGTGGCAGCGGGCTGTCCAGCCCTTGCGGGGAGGTGGAGCGGCCCTGAGCAGAGAGGAAGCGGGAGGGCAGGTGGTCAGAGCCGCTCCGGCCCAGCGTATCAAGCAGCTGCGCCGCGGTGAGCGAGGCGGCTCCCGGCTGCCGCTCCGCCTCCTGGTTCAGCTGCTGCGCAAAGGAGTCGCGCAAGTCCAGCAGGCAGCTCTCGAGGCTGCGGCGCTCGCCCGCCACGCCACCCGGGGCCGCCACCTCTTCCCGCCATGCCTGGGACACGACGGCCTTGCTGTGGCTGGCAACGGTGATGGCGCCCGCGCCGCCGCCGGGATCACGGGCCGGGCCCTTATACTTCTCCAGCAGCTCGGCCACCTTGGTGGAAGCCGCGGAGCGCACGGCCTCTCCGCCAGGCCCCAGCGTCTCGCTCACCGTCTGCTCTCTGTGCAGCAGCTGCACCTTCTCGGTGGCCGCCGCAGTCCCGGTCGCGCCCTCGGCCTGTGACGCGCTGAAGATGAGCGAGGAGCGCAGCCTGGAGCTGCGCTGGATGAGGGGGTTCAGGCGCGAGCGGAAGGAGTCCTGCTTGGCCAGGCCGGGCTCCTCCGGGCCCTCGCGCTCCGGGCCGCTGCCGCCGCCGCCCAAGCCTGGCACCGGGACCTTGGTGGGGAAGGCTGCGGGGACGCGGAAGGCCGAGGGGAGCAGGTCGCCGGCAGCTGCCCGGCCCCCCGGAGCCAGCACGTCGTCTTCATAAGCCTCGGCTTCCATGGGCGCCGGCAGGCCGTCGTCGCCCCCATCCTCGCCATGGCGGCCGCTCAAGTAGGAGGCCAGGCGCCAGCGCCGCAGCCCGGCCCGCCCCTCCGGCCCGCCCCTGCGCTCCGGCTCCGCCTCGGGAGCGGGGTCTGGGCCGGGCCTGGCCGCCGCCTGGCAGGGGAAGCGCTGGGCCAGGTTGGGGCGCGGGGCCCCGCTGGGTTCCGGGCCGCGGGGGTCGAGCCCGAAGGCGGGGTCCGAGCCGTGGCGCACCTCGCGGGACGCGCTGGACGGCACGTAGTCCAGCCGCTGGTGGCCGTCGGGCCCGAGCTCCGGGAAGCGCGGCCCGGCGCCCAGAGTGAAGTCATCTGGGTCCGCGAAACCCGCGCGGCCCCCGCGAAGCTTCTCGAACAGGCCCTGCGGGCGAGCGGGCGCGAGCTGCGGGTCCCACTGGTACTGCTGCTGGTAGAGCTGGTCGCGGTGGAAGTGGCTGGTCTGGAAGCGGAAGTCGTCGCCGTGGCTGAGGAACGTCTGCCGTGACACCTGCCGCGCGGCCGCGAAGTTCTCCACGGCGCCCGCGCCCTCGGCCGCGAAGCTGTGCCGCTTGAAGGCGTCCATCTCCAGGTGCCGCGCCTGGAAGAAGCCCCGCGCGCCCGCAAGGTCCCCAGCCGGCCCGGCCTCAGCCTCCAGGCGACGCGACAGTGGCCGCATCCCCGCGTGCGGCTCCAGGGCGCCCCCCGGCATCCGCAGCGGCTCCTCGCGGCGCAAAGCCGACAGGAAGTGGCGGTCCGGGTCGAGGAAGGAGGGGAAGCCCAGGCCCTCTTCGCGGGGTGGTGGGAACAGGAGGTGCGCTCGTTTAGGGAAGGAGAAGGGGGTTGGTGCCCCGACCCCAGGGACGCCCACGAGGGGCCCGGCCCCGGTATACGGAGCCAGGGCGTAGGTGTCCATGCGGGCCAAGGCCGTGGCCGAGGGCACCAGCGGCTCAGACTGCGCGAAGAGGATGCGGAACTCCTCGTCGAAGCTGGAGACCAGCTCCCCTTGGAACACGTGTGCCAGGCTGCGGTGGATCTTCTCGAAGGACCACATGAAGCTGTGGGGGGTCAGGGCCAGAGTCAAGCCGAGCTGGAGCAAGGGCAGTGCAGCCTTGTGGGCAGCGGGTGGGGCGGGGAGGACTCAGGGACGTGAGGTCTGCAAGGGCCTGGGCCTGGCCTATAGGTGCAGGTGGCTACAGGGCAAGGGCTCCTGGTGAGGAGAGCCCTGGTGTGGCAGGCTGGCACTGGGGTGACAGGAGGAGGTCCCAGGGAAGGAGCTGAGGGAACCCCGTTGGCGCACCTGTAGCTCCCACTCATCACCACAGCGCAGTCCACCAGCAGGAACTTCTCCTTGACGTGGCCCTTGAAGGACTTTCCGGTGCGGCAGTAGTATGTGGGGCCCGCCACAGTGCGCACGCGCAGGAACTGGGGAGGGCGGGGAGTCAGATCTCTGCCAGGGGGCCTCCCCAGTCCCCCACTCCCGGGAACTCACATCCACGTGGTGCAGGTTGACACGGCACTTGTCGGCCATGTCCGCCCGCCACAGTGCGCACGCGCAGGAACTGGGGAGGGCGGGGAGTCAGATCTCTGCCAGGGGGCGTCCCCAGTCCCCCACTCCCGGTAACTCACATCCACGTGGTGCAGGTTGACACGGCACTTGTCGGCCATGTCCAGGAAGTGCTGTGCGTTCATCTCATCCAGCAGGATGTAGACTGGGACCCGACGGGCTGCGGCCTCCAGCACTTCGCTCAGCAGGTCCACATCAGTGAACATGTCCATCACCACGGCCACCACCTGCAGGGGTGGGTCAGGACGGAGAGCAGAGGCCCCTGCTGTCCTCACACCATTGTCTAGCCTCCCTTCCACGCCTGGGAGGTGTCTGGGTTACCCACAACCCCTGTAAAACACATGCTAGCCTATCCCAGGGAGTGGGGCCACACCTGGGAAGATGGGTAGGAGGAAGGGACCCAACAGAAGCAGCATGGAGCTGGGGGCCATAAGGTGGGGGGGTGGCGAGGCAGGTGCAGGGCAGAGAACCCTGGATGAGGGTGGGCACTGCAAGGGGCCCTCAATCTCCCCTCCACTCTACAGATGGCTGAGCTGCCCCCCGCCACACAGCAGCTGTCAGGGCTGAGGGGGGTCACTGCCCTGGTCAGGGGACAAAGGCAGGGGCCTTTAGCGTTCACACCTGAGGCCTCAGTTGCCATGGTTTAACAGCACCCTCTGCAGTCTGCTAGCTGCTTGGTGAGGGTTTGAAGCCCTCAGCTGGCCAAGGGCCATCCAGCAGGATGAGAGGGAATTATCTGAACAATGAACCCAGGCTGGTGGGGTTGCCCACCCATCCCAGAGCCCTGGAGATTCTGAGCACTGGCCATGACCACGGGCAAGGAGAACTGTGCAGAACCTGCAGCCCGTGGTGACCAAGACCTGCCAGCCCTGAAGATGTCTGCCGGGACCCCCACTGCAGCTGGAGCTCAGGGCTCACCCCACAAGCTGGTCGTGTTCATGCATCTCCTCCACCCTTGTGCCTCCAGCATGGGCCCCTCCCCACCACCCTAGAGCTGTGATGGCGCACCTGCTGGGCGGAACGGATCATCCTGCGGGCCTCATCCTTGATGCTGGGGCTGTCGGGGGGTGGCGGCTGCACCAAGGTGGTCACCTCAGTGCCCTGGAAGCCAAAGGTCAGGGGCCAGCCCAGGTCAAGCTCAGGCACGGCCTGGTCTGACTTCACCGGCCAATATGTACCCGAGGAGCCCTCCATGTCCACGTCGAGAAGGCTGCCTTCGGGGGGCTCTCGGGCAACATGCTGTGGGGGCCGAAGGTGTCGGCTCACATGCTCCAGCTCTTCAGGGCACAGGAAGTCAGGTGCCCCCTCGGACGCCAGGAAGCGGCTATAGGCCTCTGAGCCGCCTTCGGCCAGTGCATCCACCGCCAGGCGGTAGTACTCTTTGTAGTGAGGCGGCAGGTACCCGGGTGCCAGTGGGTTGTCCCCCTGCGAGGAGCTCTGGGAGCGACGGGCCATGTTGGGGCCAGGGGCCTGGAGGGGTAGGGAGACACATGACTAGGGGTGGAGGCACTGGGACCGCTCCTGCCCTCAAGCACGGTCACACTGTGGAGCCAGTGGCTTGGAGGGGCAGGGGGACACGTGACTAGGGGTGGGGGCACTGGAACCACTCCTGCCCTCAAGCACGGTCACACTGTGGAGCCAGCGGCCTGGAGGGGCAGGGGGACACGTGACTAGGGGTGGGGGCACTGGGACCGCTCCTGCCCTCAAACATGGTCACACTGTGGAAGGGGCCATTAGGGAGTTGGCTAGGCAGGAGTTCAGCCCATGCCCAGGCCGCCTTCCAGGGCACCAGCCGAGCCAGGCTCACAGAGGACAGCCCAGCCCTTGGACGCCCCTAGCTGAGGAGGCACCGGCAGGTATCCCAGGCTGGGGCACAGGTATCCCAGTCCTGTCTCTCCTTCCTCTGGGAGGCTGAGGCAGGAGAAGTGCTTGAAGCCAGGAGTCTGAGACCAGCCTGGGCAACACAGCAAGACCCCATGTCTACAAAAAATTTTAAACATTAGGCAGGCATGGTGGCGCGTGCCTGTAGTCTCAGCCACTTGGGAAGCTGAGGCAGAAGGATCGTTTGAGTCCAGGAGTTGCAGGCTGCTGTGAGCTATGATTGTGCCAATGCACTCTGCCTGGGTCACAGCGAGACTGCATCGCTACAAAAAATAAAACCAAACCCTCTAAAACATTTCATGACTCTTGGCTTAAAGACAAACATAATCTGGGCTACATTCATCATTATAATATTCACTTGTTTTTCTAAGACATTCACGAGCCCCTGGCACTGTGCCTACTGGACAAGTTGGTGCTGCTCATGCTGCCTGTGTCTCTGACTGCCTAGGAGACCCCGAGTAAGTCACTGCACCTCTCTGGCCTGTTATGTCTACTGCACAACACAGCTGAAGGTCCACATGATGCCACGCTTAGCCTAAGGTGAGCGCAGCAAACAGGGCTGTGACCACCCTCCTCCAGGAACGAGGAGGAGGTCCACATCAGTGGACCTGGGCCACACCTCCTCCCCATCCTCAGAGTTTCACAGTTGGGTTCCCACAGCCCATTCTCTGACCACCCAGCCCTGGAACTGACCCCTAGATTCTGTCCCTGTCTACCAGCCACTCTCCTTCCCTTGGCCCACCCTTGACCGCTCTCTTGTCACTGTCCCTCTTAGATGAAACCTCCCTGGGCCACAGCCCACTGGTGCCCACAGGTCCTTGCAGGGCTTGCACTCCACAGTCCCCAGACCTGGCTCTTCGCTTGCTCAGAGTCCTGTCCCCAGGAGACCCAGTCCAGGGCAGCAGGGATCTATCCAGGTCTTGGGCTCCCCACCACCATTCACGCTTGCCTGCCCCACAGCCCACCCTGTTCTCCAAAGGGTCCCTGCAGGGGGCCTGGCCTCTCCAGAAAGGTGTCTGATGGGGACCTCTATAGGGCGCCCAGGGCCCACATGCACATGGCCACGGAGCTACCTGGGTACCTCTCCCTGGAAGGAGAGCCCTAGGGACCACTCAGCCCATCCCAGTGCTTCTCGGGTTGCTGAGGGAGGCAGGACACCTATCCCCACCTAGCACACAGGTTCCCGAATGTTGGCCCTGGCTGGGGAGGCAGTTCAGCCCAGACAGAGGAGCGTGCCCTGGGGTGCTGACAGGATGGGCGCTGGCCAGCTGGACTGCATGGGTGCTAGCAGGAGCCATTTGGCTGAGAATGTTGGGGTTAGGAGGCAGCCGTCCTGCCTGGCGCCCCTGGGGGTGACATGGAGTTGACACGTGGGAAATACCTGGTGCCACTCAGTTATCCAGCCCCAGATGCCAACTGGCCTGGGAGAAGCTGTTCCAACATTTCTTTGTTGAGGCACTGTCCTCACGGTTGACATGTGGGGCTGGTTAGGGCACACTGTCTTGGTTGTGCCAGAACAGATCAAGGCCGACCACATGGGGGTGAGGGGCAGGCCTGTCTAGCTGGGCGGGGGCGCCCACTCACCACTGCCAGCCCGGCTGTAGAGGCAGTGTCTGATTACACAGGGCTTGGGGGAACAGCCCTGCTGACCTTGAGGGGCACTTCCTGATGCTGGGGGGACACTCTAGAAAGGACCCCCACTGTCCCTTTGGATTTCACAGTAGGGGAATCAACACAGTGTCCAGGCTGTGTGTAATGGGGGCAGGGACTGTCCAGACTGTGGAAGCCCCTGTGGCCAGAAGCCCTCCAGCAGACACCACTGTCCTCACAGAGTGATGCCAATGGCTTCCTCCAATGGCTTCATTCCTCGTGTTGCCTCCTTTCACGGGTCCGTGTCTCCCCGGCTATGGACGGGGCCGCAGCCACTCCCGAGCCTGAGATGGAGCACCCCAGTGACCTGCATGCCCACACATTTATGTAGCAAACGCCTGCCCAAGGGAGGGAGGGAGGGAGGGCGGGCACGGAACCCACCCATGGCCAGTGACTCAGCACGAATCCACTCTTCTGCTGCTGACCCCTGACCTGTGACTTAAGGTCAGGGCTCTCAGCTGGACTTCAAGGACCCCATCCTCTCCACCTGGCAGTAAATGGGGTATCCGGAAGGAGGACCCCATGGAAGGATCCAGAGTTCCTACACAAAGTGGGGTGAGCCTGTGCCAAGTTCCGACGGGCACAGGAGGGCGCGGAGGCTCTAGGCGGCGGAAAGGTGGGGTGGGGAGGACGGAGCTCACAGACCGGAAGTCACTCAGTGATAGCTTGCGGGGTGGGCACCCCAGCGCCCAACGGGGTCAGTGCACCCTACGCGCTCGCGGCTGCGGCGGGTGGGTGCCCCATCCGCCAACCCCACCCCAGGAACGTGGGCACGGGGGGCAGCACCCCCGTCGCTCTCCCTGCTCTCCACGCGGGGATCCAGGCCGCACCCTGGCCATCCCCACTCCACGGCGGCCGTCCCCAGGGAAGGGTCCAGCCCGTGCCCAGCACCCAGACTCCAGCTAGGCCGCGAGGGCGGGAGGGAGTCGAGGCGGCCGGGCAGGCTCGACCCGGGCCCCGGGCCCCTTCCCATCGGCTCTTCGCGGGCCGGCGTCGTGCGAGGGCGCTCGCGTCCATATCCGCGCAGCGGCGCCCCCCGTCCGGGCGGCCCGCCGCCCCCGCCCCGCGCACGCGACGCGCTCTGGCCCCACCGCCGCTCTCGGGATCGCGCGGCCCCGGCCCGGGGGGGCCGCACCGAGGGGCGCCCGCCCCCACCTCGCCCCGCCCCGCCCGGGCCGGGGGAGGGGGCCCTACCTGGCCAGGTGCGCGGGGTCTCGGCACAGGGGCAGCAGGAGCCGACCGCCGCCCAGCGGCCTCGCGGTCCGGTCGGTCCGGCAGCCACTCCCTGCCGCGGCCCGCCCGCCGGCCCGGCCTGATTCACGCGCCCGCCCCCGCCCCGCCCGTCGCTCCTGCCTCCTGCCTGCCCGGGCAGCACCTGGGGGCGGGGCGGCCCCACCCGCGGCGCGCCCGCATTCCTGCGCCCCGCGCCCCCGGCCCGCGCCCCGACCCGCCCGCACCCCGCGGGGACCCGGCCCGGCGCCGCCGGAGGCCGCGAGGCCCTCACTTCAAAGACCGCGGCCCCGGGAGCCCAGCTGTTGACCCCAGGCTCAAAGTCCGAGGCTGACCCCTGACCCTCGCCCCGGAAGTCGGGGAGACGCGGAAGTTCCGGCTCGGTCGCTAGGAAACGAGCCGGCCCGACGCCAGGGGCGGAGCTCTGGCCTCCTGGCAAGTGGCGGAGGCAGGTAAGGCAGGTGAGGACGCTGGGGCGGCGCCGGGCCCCGGGTGGGGCCGGGTCTGGGAGCCCCGAGAGCACAGGGGGTCCCTTCACCGCGCACCGGTCTCCTTGCGCACTGGCGCCCACACAGAGGACCCCCAGGCCCCGGCCCCCACACACACTGATGCCCACAAGCACCTGGGGTGCCCCATGGTTCTTCCTCATCCCCGCACACCGACGCCCACCCGTGTAGGGGACACTGACCCCCCTGCGCAGACGCACCCCAAATGACCTGTCCCTCACCCTTCGTGTACACCGACCCCCGACGCACACGCGGGCCTGGAATGACCTGTTCCTCACGTACACCAACCGTACAAGCACAGAAGACTCCTCAGGAAGGCAGAACCCACGAGCACACTCAGTCCTGCACACCAGTCACCCAGGAACATGCTGACGTCCGCACACGTAGAGGACCCCCGCCTGCAATTGGGATCCCTCAGACACTGACCCCACAGGCAAACAGGGGATGCCATATTCACACTGACTCTGAGAGCACAGGGGAACCTTCCTCACACATAGGAACCCTGGGTGTACACACGGGGACCCTACAAAAACCAAGCCCCGCACGGACAAGGGACCCAGTGTGCACATCAAGCCCCACATGCCAGGTGCCCCCCAAGCCATGTACACAGCAACCCCCACACACCACCCCAAGCTACCCCTGGTGCTCCAGTCCCCCCAGGTCCCCCTCAGACCCTCGCTTAGGGCTCCTACCCATACTTAGACCCTGCCCTGCAGTGGATCCTCCGTCCAAACCACCACACCTGGCCCCTGCCACTCCCACCCCAAGAACTGGCCCTCCTGAACCCTTTCGCGGTCATCAGTCACCTTGCTCTTTGTCTCTCTTACCATGTGATCCTATTTTGTTTTCAGGGTCACTCCCATTTCATTTCTTCCTGCCCCAAACACTAAGTGATACCTCACTGGTGCCAGCATGTGGGAAACAGGGGTGAGGGGGTCAGACCAGTGCCCAGGCAATTGTGCTGCAGCGGATGAGGGTCCTGGGACACCGGCGAGGACCCCGACAGGCTGGGGCAGGCAGGAGGAGCCTCCCAGGGAAATGAACTTGGCGGTCAGCTGTGTAGACTAGGGAGAGGGGTGATGCTCCGGGGCCTGACAATAGCATCTGCCAAGGCCGGGACCAGAGGGGGTCTGAGAGTGTGGGTGGGTCAGTGCCTGCGTGGCTGGGGAGCAGGCTCGGGATTGGCTGGGTTCCCAGGGCAGTGGAGAGGCATGGAGGCTTCAGCAGAGGGGACTGTGCTCATGCTTGTGGTAAGAACCCAGCAGCTTGTAGCAGGGAGGTGAGTGCTGGACTCCAGATCCTGGGCCCGGCAGGGGGATGGACAGAGCCTGGGGTGGAGGGTGGGCAAGCCAGGGCTGGGGGACTGGAGGACTGGGGGATGGGCTGTGGTCAAGTGCTCTTGCCAGGCATCCTGGCTCAAGCTACTGGGCACACACCTGGGGCAGGCAGGCAGGACATCAGCTGGGAAGCCTCAGGGGAGCCCGTGTTCCTGCTGTCATCCACTCAGGCCCGCGTGGTGTGCCCTGTTCCCCACTGCCCCTGCCCTCTGCCACTCTGAGCACCCCGTCTCTGGTCCTTCTCACCCCCTAGGAGAATACACAGTGAGAAGAGGGGACCGAAAGCTGCAGCTGAAAAGTGGCAGCCGCCCCACCCAGGGCCCAAGTCGAGAGCCGTTGCTGGTGAGTGCACCCTCTGACCTCCAGGGCACTGTCACCCAGACGCTGGCCTGTGAGAGAGGGACACCCCCTCTGAGAAGAGTCCTCCTTCCAAGAGTGGCTTTCAGGGGATCTGAGTTGGGATGGGGTGTGACTGACTGAGGGTTCAGAGCCCATTCATTCATCTCCGACCCTAAGCCTGAATCTTCTACCCCTGGGGTTGGGGTGGGGCCTGGGGACAGCACTCAAAGAAGCCCTGCTTTGGAACACATGGAGGTGGGAAGGGGGCAGGAGCAAGTGGGAGGGGCTTAGGTGGCCAAAAATGGGTTTTGAAAGAGGAGGGCTTGAGCCCAAGTCGGGGATTCTCTGTCTAAGCATGTGGTCCACCCTGACTCCACTCCATCGGGGCATCCTGTGCTGCCCTCTGCCTGCTGCTTTGCTCCCAGGCCACCTTCTCCATAGTCACTTCCAGGTTGGATGGTGACAACTCACCTGGGTTGGGTTTTCCTATGGGTCAGGAAGGAGACTTCCCCCACTGCGCCCCTCAGGCCCCACCTTCTCTGTAGTCACTCCCTTGCCCCGACTCCCATTTATTCTCTGTGCTGGCTGTGAACACATTCCAGGCTACAGATCTGCGGTCCTTCAGCATGCAGGCCTGCACTGGGGTCTGTGCTTGCTAAGAGAGCACCCACCCTTCTCCCCAGACTGCCCCTCTGCTTAGAGTGGGCCTGGCCCAACACCCCTGGATGCCAGAGAGCTCCCAGATTCACAGGAACAGGTGGGGTGATGGCGTCCGCTCCTCCATGCCAGGCTAGGGTTAGAGTCTCATTCCCCAAAATAGCCCCAGCCGCGTCTGAGGCGGGCAGCCCTCCTGGAATGAGGATAATGGGCCCAGGCGCCGCGTGCTGCTTCCGCAGTCTCTAGCCCTGAGTGCACTGCACTCCAATAAACGGGGCAGGGCAGGCGGACCAGCAAGCCAGCCGGGAAACTGGGTTGCGGGGGTGGGGGGCTTGTTCAGTTCTGCTACCTGCTGACTGTGCACACCCAGGCCCTCACCCTGCACTGCAGCCCATACACTGCCCTGGACAGTTGGTCTGCTGTGGGGACACCTCTGTCCCTGAACACGTACGTATCTGCCCTCAGTGCCTGTTTCCGCCAAGCACTAGGCAGCCCGGACAGGCTGGCTGTCCCTTGGTCATGCAGTGCCCTGTGTGGCAGGCACCCACTTCACTTGGCAGATGTGAAGATGGGCCCACAGATGCCTGCATCCAGCCCGGCGTCCTGGCCCTCCTCAGGCATCTCTAGGTTGCTGGAGTGGCCACCACACCAACCCAACAGTCCGGGGCCCCTGCCTGCCACCCGCTCCAGGCCTTACCTGGCCTTGGGTCTGCCGCACTTCGGGCCCCTCACTCCGGAGCTGCTCCAGGGCCACAGCCAGCTGCAGCCCCTCCACGTGTGCCCAGGCCTGCTCCTCCTGCAGCTGCTGCAGCCACAGCTGCTCCTCCTGCAGCTGCTGCAGCCACAGCTGCTCCTCCTGCCACAGCTGCATCTGCAGCTGGACCTGCCGCCACCGGTCCTCCAGCAGCAGCTGCTCCTGGGCCAGGCACAGCTGGACCTCATGGAGCCTCAGCAGTTCAGGGCCCAGGGCCGGCATGGGGCCCCCCGCTCCACAGCCCTCCATGTGCCCAGCGAGAACCAGCACCAGCTCAGACCCCGGAGCAGCGGCCTGCACTGGCCTCGAGGCTGCCTGTGGCTGCTCTGGCCCAGCCACCCTGGGGTGTCCCTGAGGAGCTCGCTCGATGCTGGTCACGTGCCGTGTAGGGGCCACCCCCGCGTCACCCTCAGGGCCCCCTGGGGTCGGGGGCGGGGGCTGGACCTCAGGGCCCTGCTGGCCAGCTGCCCGCTGGGCCCTGCCCGCCCTCCTGGCCCGGGCTTTGCGAACTCGACCTCGTTTCCCAGACATGGCCCTGGATCCAGCGCCTCCTTCACCAGGCGTCTGCTCCCCAGGGGCTGTGGCTCATCGACCTCGGCCTCAGTCAGGCCAGCTCAGAGGGCGTCCCGGGAGGCCACGGTGGCTGTGAGCTCCCACGCCAGGCTCGGCCCCCTGTTCCAGGCCCTGCCCCCTGGCTGATGCCCGCGGCACCACAGCTCGGGACTCTGGCTCTGCCTATGGGCCACACCAGGGAGTTTATAGGGACTCTGCAGCTCGGTGGCTTGCCCGGGTTGAGAGGCTGACTGACGCGCTGACACGGCGGGCACGGGGCTTTACAGGCCACAGGCCCTGCTGGCGAGACTGGGAGGGAGGCTGAGAAGCCGGAGGAGGCAGCACAGCAGCTGGAGCACCGGCTGCGCACATCGCCGGGCGTGCCTGGTCCTGCCCTGGGCGGCACCGATGCCCCCCGCCCCCGCCCCACCCCAGCTCCCCCGGTCCCATGTCTGGTCGAGGGAAACTCCAACTGCCGGCCACAGAGCCAGGGGCTGCGTCCTGGTCGCGCTGACCCTCAGGGCCCAGACCCTCACTGGCCGCAGACGACCTGAGCCCAGCTGGCTACAGGAACCCCCAGCCCCAGCCCACCCTGAGCACTCCGGAGGGCTCCAGGGCAGTTAGCACGCTCACAGGAGCCCCGCTGGGCTTTGAGCTTGCCCATGGCGTTCGGTGGAGACAAAGGACCCAGGGACCCGGCGGGAGCTGGGGCAGGACTCGGGCCAAAGTGCTGTGGGTGGCGGGAGAGCCTGGGCCCTGGGAGACCCACAGAGCAGTCTGTGAGCTCATGTAGGGCCAAAAGAAAAGATCAGGCAGTGATGGAGGTAGGGCGGGGGCTCTCGGTGCCATCCCGGCTCGGAGCTGGCTGTCCTGCCCACCAAAGAGCCTGGGCCAGAGCTGCCTTTGAGTCTCAGGACCAGAGGTGGGGTTGCAGGGCTAGCCCAAAATGCTAGCATCCCCTGGGCTTCTTGTTGGGAGAGTGGGATCCAGGTGGCCCCCTCCCTAGCGTTTCCCCAGCCTGGGGCCGCTGACTCACACCCACGCCCAGGGCCCCATCCCAGCCGGCTCAGCCACACTGGCCAGACTGGTTTGCCTGGCCCAACCCTGCCTGGAGCATACCCGCTCCTGTCTAACCCCAGAAGCTCAGGAGCAGAGAGACAGCCATCTGCCAGGGGAGCACTGAATTGAACACAGAGACAGGAAAGGCCTGGGGGAGGGAAGTGGCTCAAGGTCGGGGACAGCATCAGGGGTGGGACGGGGACAGCAGGCGGCACTGCCAGCCCACAGGGTCCTCCAACCAGAGGTGCAACCTGCCCACCCTGAGCCCGCAAGAGCCCAGGCCTGTTCCTGCTGGCTGGCCCTGGCCTGTGCCTCCCTGAGCCTCCCCCCACCCCGCTGTGCAGTGGAGTGCGTGGTGGGGGAGGAGCCCGTGGCTCCCTAGCAGCCAGGACCCACGGCCCTTTTGGTGCCTAGTCAGTGCCTCTCGAGGCTGATGGGGCGGGGGCCCTCACACCCCAAGCTCACTGACAGTCCTTTTTCTCTAGGGAAGCCCAGGGAGAACCATCCGCCGCAGAGGAAAGCGGGTGAGCAGGCGAGGCAGCCTGAGCCTGCCGAGAGCCCCTAGGCCCCCACAGGTGAGAGCCGACGCCCTGGGGGTGGGCGGGTGGGCCAGCTGGCAGCAGGGGGCTGCCCTGGGCCGGGACACACTCGGTGTGGGGCCGCGCTTGCGTGACGTGCATATGTGCTCGCGCGCGTGTGCAGGTGTGTGCACGTGTGGGTGAGTGCTTGGCACAGGCCTGCGGCACACACGAGCACCCTCGCGGGGGTCGGGGCCGCCTCCTTCCCGGGTTACTGCGTCTTGCCTGTCCCATGTGCGCCAGGCAGCAGGGCTGCAGGAAACGGGGCCGCGAGCCGCCTTCTCAGGCTACGCAGCTCCCACCCCGCGCTGCTCCCCACCAGGGTCGACTCCTCAAACCCTCCCTGGCCCAGAACCGCCCTGAGGCTCAGCAGCGCCTCCCAGTGCAAACTCGTCGCCAGCCCCCCCAACTCCCTCACTGCGTGTTCTGTCCTGGCCGCTGCCGACCTCCTGCTTCCGCGCTGGTGCCGGGCAGGCCTCACCGTGGTCCCGCCTGCTCCCCGCTGGGCGCCTCTCCGCGGAGCCTACGCAGCCTTGTGGCCCACATCAGGTCTGACCCTGGTGCATCCCTGCTGGGCATGGGCCATGCTGGCTGCAGCCTCCAGATGCAGGCAGGCACCACCAGCTAGCGTGCCTCCAGCCCAGGCCCCGGCACCACCCATCACCTGATCGCCTGTGTACGCCCCCACCCCGCTCTGGGCGCCGGGATAAAGCCTGACCCTGTCCTGAGAACAGAAGTAGTGACAGTGGTTTGATGAGACTCTGAGGCGCATGGGAGCATGCGTGGAAAGGCCCGGTGGGATGTGAGCAGTGGAGCGGGTCCGGTAGCTGGGGATTTGGGCTCGGCAAGAGGCAGCAGTGAGGGGAAGCAGGCGACACAGGCGAGGCCAGGCCCTAGGAAGGTCCGCCACTGAAGGCCGGCACCGAGGCTCTGCCCGGGACGGTCTCCAGTTGATCCCGTGTCTTGCTGTCGCTTTCTCCTGGTGGGAAGCCTAGAGTGGAAAGGCGGGGCTGCCCCCGTTTGGCTTTCCGTAGTTGCAGGTGGACTCCCAGCCTTCCTCCAGGACAGTCCGGCATCACTGCCCAGGTGCCTCGGGGGCCTTGGCTGCTCTGCGGGATGTGGGGCAGACAGGAGCAGGGGGCCCCGTGACCCCTGCCATGGTGCCTCTTTTTGCTACAGAGTGGGTTTCTAGCTCGGAAGCAGGCTGACGGGGGTGCTGGGACCACATAGGTGGGGTTGGCAGGCAGGATTCTACACATCTGCTAGGAACGTCTGTTTTAGCCAGAATGGACGGTGTTCCCTTCGGAGCAGCAGGGGTCGAGTGAAACTGCTCCGCCTCCAGGTGGGAGGCTCAGTTAGTGTTGAGGATGTTCCAGGCTCCGGCCTGCAGCCGTGGCTGCCTGGCTCACGGGCCCTTGGAAGAGTCCATGCCGCTGACTCAGCGCTTTCTGTGCTGTGGGGACACCTGGTCGCCATCATATGGACACACTTTTTTTGCACTCGGAGTCTATTCCAGGAAGTCCGTCCAGACAGAGCACGGCTTCCCAGCCTCCTCCTCTCGGCCTGCAGCCCCGCTTTCTCCACACGTCTGGTGATCTGTAAAGAGGGCTTGTCCACGTGGGTGGCCCTGCTCTAGATCAGTGTTGGAAAAGGAGCTCCTGGTGGTGTAACCACCGTTCCTGCCCCCGTGCCACTCTGCCCCGGGCCTGCTGGCTGCTGTCCATGATGCAGTCATGATGTCACCTGCCTGTCTGCACCCCCGACTCTCCCTAGGGGCGTCCCCACAAGATGCAGAGCCTTCCCTTGAGCTTGGCATTCCCTGCTCCTCACAGGTCCATCCCCCAGCCTTTCCCAGCTGTCCGCATCGCCGCTGTCCTGAGCTTGTCCACTTCAGGCCCTGGAGAGCCAGCCCAGCCCTCACCGGTGTCTGGAGTCAGTGATACACAGAGCTCGAGCGACTCTTCCCATCCACAGGAAGTGGGTGACCAGGTGCCTCCAGGGGGGCTGTCCCTCACTGCTGCCCCCCAGGACCTCCCTGCATGGGACTATAGCATGGGCCGTGCTGGCTGCAGCCTCCGTGCGGGGGAGGTCAGGCTGGAGTTGGTGCCAGCGTGTGGGAGCCCTTTTCCGCCTTTCCTCCGCATTGGCGCCCTCCCCAGGAGTCTGTGCTGCAAAAGGGGGAGAATGCGATGTGGTCACTTGGGCCCCAGGACTCACCTGTGCCATCTGGGCCAGGCCCTGCACACACCGTTTCCACCACACAGTAGGTGGCCGCTGTGACTGCAGAGCTGGGAGGCCTGCCTGGAAGGCAGCGTGCCGGGAGCGGCTTTCTGAAGGAAGAATAGCCTCCGCCAGGAAGATGTGGCAGAGCCCCAGAGCCCCAGAAACCTGTGGAAGGCTCCATGGGGTGCCTGCCAGAGGCTACACACCTACCCTACTCCCCACACCTCCTGCACACCAGATCCTCCAACAGGACAGTGTGGTCCAAGCGGCCCAGCAACTCACACCTCGGCCAACAGCCCTGGCCGCACTGGGATGGTGAGCCTCTGGGCCTCTCAGTCAGCAGGTGGGGCCATGGCCCCAAACGTGGCCTTTACTGCTGCCACAGTGCTAAGGGGCCTGCCAAGCACGGGGTCTTGCTTGCTGGATGGAGGCACAGGTGCAAAAATGTGTCTTTTGCCCCACAGTGTCCTGGCACAGTCCAGATCTGTTGACCCTTTCACCGGGTGCTTTCCCGCACCCCCAGAACTCCCGGGACTATCAAGATGCCCAGGAGATGGGGTCCCAGTGCCTGTGTCCCTTTGCCACCATAGCAGCCGCCACAGATGGAGGGGCTTCAAACCACACCTACCAGCTCTACAGGGTGGCCGCCTGGCACGGCCTCGTGGGACTGACGTCGAGGAGGGCCGGCCACGCTGGTCTCCTTCCCTCTGGCTCTCCACTTCTGCCTCCCTCTCCCACTGTTTCTGGTTTGGGAGTTTGTTTTTTCTTTTTTTTTTTTTTTTTTGAGACGGAGTTTCGCTCTTGTTGCCCAGGCTGGAGTGCAATGGCGCGATCTTGGCTCACTGCAACCTCCGCCTCCTGGGTTCAGGCAATTCTCCTGCCTCAGCCTCCTGAGTAGCTGGGATTACAGGCACGCGCCACCATGCCCAGCTAATTTTTTGTATTTTTAGTAGAGACGGGGTTTCACCATGTTGACCAGGATGGTCTCGATCTCTTGACCTCGTGATCCACCCGCCTCGGCCTCCCTAAGTGCTGGGATTACAGGCGTGAGCCACCGCGCCCGGCCTTTTTTTTAAGAGATGGGGTCAGCTGTCTGACCCAGGCTGGAATCCAGGTGCTATTCCCAGGCGCAACCCTAGCTCACTGCAGCCTGCAACTCCTGAGCTCAAGTGATCCTCCCGCCGCAGCCTGAGCAGCTGGGACTACAGGTGTGCGCTCCCGTGTCAGGCGAGCCTCTTTCAGTATGACTGTGTAGGTTTTTCTCCATCTTTTTTTCATCTTTGCAATTTTTCTTCTCAAGGCCTTGGGCTGTTTGACTTGAGTTGTTCAGTCTGGAGTGTGCTGAGATGGAAAACCTTGAGAATGCATTTTGCTTAGCATTCAGACATGCGTCCCCTCCTCGCTTGCTCGGTGGAATTGCGATCGCAATTGGAAATGCAGTCTCGGGTGTGTTCTTGAGGCTGAGCTTTGTAGAGCTGGCAGGACATTTAACACCGGGCCACGAAGCCTGCAGCAGAAGTGAGTGAAAAGACATCTACCTTGTAGTGTATATTTTAAAAAATGACTTCGCTGTGTGAATAATTCTGCTTTCATTTACAGATGAATGAGATCAGAAACACTACTTTTACCGATATTGTGGTTTTTAGTTCCTGAGTGCCCTTTGGATTCACTTTTAGTAAATTTTAGTTCCTTTTTGAAAATGATCAATATTTGTGTCCATTTCATTCATATTTTCCGTAATATAGTTATGATACCTATTTAAAGCTCTTTTCTGCCAAATTTAACATCTGGGCCACCTGTTCATCTGCTTCCATTAGCCAGCTTTTTTCTCTTGTTTTAATTTTCTTTTTTTTGATTAATAAAGCATTTAATTTTCTTTCTTTTTTCGAGACAGCACCTTGCTATGTTGCCCAGGCTGCTCTCGAAACCCTAGGCTCACATGATCCCCCTGCCTTGGCCCCCTGGGTAGCTGGGATTATAGGCGTGAGCCACCATGCCCGGCTCCTCTTCCACTTTTTTTTTTTTTTGAGACAGAGTCTTGCTTTCATCACCCAGGCTGGAGTGCAATGGCACAATCTCGTCTCACTGCAACCTCCACCTCCCAAGTTCAAGCGATTCTCCTGCTTCAGCCTCCTGAGTAGCTGGGATTACAGGCACCCGCCGCCACGCCAGGCTAGTTTTTGTACTTTTAGTGGAGACGTACACCATGTTGTCCAGGCTGGTCTCGAACTCCTGACCTCGTGATCTACCCGCCTTGGCCTCCCAAAGTTCTGGGATTACAGGCGTGAGCCACCGTGCCCGGCCACCTCTTCCACGTTTACAGATCCTCGTGATCGCATTGGATCTCCTGGGTAACCTGGGACGGTCTTCCTGGCTTAAGGTCAGCCAGTTAGCAACCTTAATTCATCTGCAACCTCCATTCCCTTCTTGCTGCATCACCTCGGGTATTCACAGGTTCCAGGGAACAGAAGGTGGACATCTTTGGGGGACATTATTCCGCCCACCAGAAAGCCTAGGAGCACCCACAGCCCTGGGGTGAAGGAGGGAAGGAGTGCTGCTCTCTGCTGGTGGAGGTGAACTGCTTTTGCCCCTCCCGAGTGAGGACATTGAGAAGAAAGAATTTGCCAAAATGCCAGTCACACACCCGGTGCGGAGGCTGTATTGCTCTGCTGCAGTGCAGACCTCTCCCGGCGTGGCAGCTCTCATTGGCCCTGCTGCCCATTCGAGTTTACCGCAGTCCGTCACCCACCGTCATTATTAGTTTGTTTTTGCAAAGGCCAGACAGGTGAACCTAATGGAGGTGTGTTGGGAACCCCAAGGCTGCTTCCCTGGTCTCTGATGTCGTGTTGGCCTCTGCGATTTCTCCAGCAAAGGCACTCCGTCCGTCAGGCGCACTGTCTTGGTGCAGGGAGGAAGTTCCATAGGCCCCCGCTTGGTTCTTTCTGCTGTAACGACCCTTACTCCTCCGGCCAAGGAGCCAGTGTGAGCATTCAGCTGGTAGCCAAGAATGTGTATCCCAATAAACAGGACAGATCTACAGACCCGCTGGGCCCGTTAGAGATGGACTTGGGCCACTGCGCCTTCCACCACCCCCAGAGTCCTGGTGTCAATGTCAGTGTCTGGCTGTACACCGTTTTCCCCAGTCCTCGAAAAGCCTCTCTGTCTGTCCCTCGCCAGTGACACTTCCCCCTGGCAAATGGCCACAGACTCCTTCGGGGACACAGTGGGAGCATAACTGGTGGGAGCAGTGGGGGGAGCCGCATGCCCAAGGGCTTCCAGCTTCCTCTTCGATTTGACAGCTGAGTCTGAATTTGACTTAAATCTGGAAACTGGGTGAGGGACCGTGGCGGCTGCTGTCCAGCTGGCAGAGCCTGACGTGTCTCTGATCACACTCACCGGCCCTTCCCCAGGCCAAGGCCTCCTGAGCGCCACCCTAGCTTTCTGCCTACTGCGGTACCCACCTTGCCTCTGACAGTTAAATGCTGCCGGGTAACCTTTTCCCTTCCAGAATCCCACATCCAAGTTGATATTAGGGCAGTCAGTTCTATGACTGCTTCCCCAGTGTCAGCCTGAGCTTACAGGGGACAGTCACCACAGAGCTCCTGAAAGGTGCCAGTAGTTCACTCATTTGTACGTTTCTTCTTTTTTGAGACGGAGTCGTGCTCTGTTGCCCAGGCTGGAGTGCAATGGCATGATCTCAGCTCACTGCAACCTCTACCTCCCAGGTTCAAGCGATTCTCCTGTAGAGAACTGAGTAGAGTAGTGGAGATGGGATTTCACCATGTTGCCCAGGTTGGTCTCAAACTCCTGACCTCAGGTGATCCACCCACCTCGGCCTCCCAAAGTGTTGGGATTACAGGCGTGAGCCAGCATGCCCAGCCTCATTCATGCATTTCCCGTTGTTGTTGCTTGAGACAGGGTCTTGCTCTGTCACCCAGGATGGAGTGCAGTGGTGTGATCACAGCTCGGTGCAGCAATCACAGCTCACTGCAGCCTCAACCTCTTGGGCTCAAGCAATCCTCCCACCTCAGCCTTCCGAGTAGCTAGGACTATAGACATGCGCCACCATGCACGGCTAATTTTTTTCTTTTGTAGAGATGGAGTCTCACTACGTTGCTCAGGCTGGTCTTGAACTCCTGGCCTCAAGCAGTCCTCCCACCTTGGCCTCCCAAAGTGCTGGGATTACAGGCTGGAGCCACCATGCCTAGCCCTTGGTGGAATCTTTAGAATTTTCTATTAATACATATAAAATCATATCACTGTCAAACAGAGATAATTTTATTGCCTCCTTTCCAATTTGGATGCCTTAGATTTCTTTTTATTGCCTGACTGCTCTGGCTGGTGTAGCAGGGAGATCCCATAAGTGCTGAGGCAGGAGCCAGAAGCTATTCACGTGTGATCTTAGTTATTCACGTGTGATCTTAGTTATTCATAGGTGATCTTAGTTATTCATGTGTGATCTTAGTTATTCATAAATGATCTTAATTCCTTTACTAACGCCTCTCAGGTCAGAAGTGTGAACCTGGGATGACATTGTGAAATGAATGATCCTAAGGCAAGCTGCCCTAAGCCCTCTGTCACACCCGCATAAGGGCTGCTGGAGGGCGCCCCAGCTGTGCGGCAGCGCCAGCGCTGGGAATGTCCCGCTGTTTAGCCAGCTAGGGAAGGAGACGTCCAAGATGGCTGAGAGGGCCCTTCCTGGGGAAGTTAGGAGAAAACTCGGCTTCTCCAAGCTCTTGTGGTAAGGCCTGACAGCTGTCAGGAGGCCCACAGACATCCGGGGCTTAACTGTCTCTGTGTGAGACTGGGCTTCAGTGGTCACAGTCCAGGTCCACTCTCGTGTTCTGCTTCTGCACCTGGCTCCTTTTTTCTTAGAAGAGATAATCAGTAACAGTAACATAAATCTTAATGTTTTAGTTCTTTCTTGATAAACATGGAAAAGATGCTGATGCATTATGCTCCTTACCTCATCTCGGCTACCTGAAAGTCTTGGGTCCCTACCTGTATGACTCGTGATGTAATTGACCCTGTCACGGACCACGAGTGCCACGCCCTACCTGCCCTGCCCCCTGCTTTGTACTCAATAAAAGTCAGAGCGTCCAGGCACTCGGGCCACTGCCGGACTCCGAGCTTTGGTTGGCAGTGGACCCCGGGCCCAAACTCTGTTTTCTCTGTCTGTGTGTCTGTGTCTTCTATTTCTACAGTTTCTCATCTCCACACCAGCAGGGAGGGGCTCATAGGACCCTGTGGGGCTGGACCTACAGGCTGGGACTCCCAGCACTATGCTGAATAGAGTGGCAAGGGCAGGCATTTTTGCCTTGCTCCTGTCCTTAGATCAAAAGCCTTCAGCCTTTTACCATTGAGAGTGACGTTTGCTGAGGGTTTTTCGTGAACGCTCTGTATCGGGCTGGATACATTTCTAATGGTTTCTAGTTTGTTGAGTGTCCTTTCTTTGTTTTGCTTTGTGGTTCCTGTCTCTCTTTTTTGGGGACAGGGACAGGGTCTCTGTCCCCTAGACTGGTGTGCAGCGGTGCAATCCCAGCTCACTGCAGCCTTGACCTCTGGAGCCCAAGGCATCCTCCCATCTCAGCTTCTGAAGTAGCTGGGACTCCAGGTGCACGCCGCCGTGCCTGGCGAAATGTTGAATTTTTTGTAGAGATGGGATCTCACTATGTTGTTCAGGCTGCTCTTGAACTCCTAGGCTCAGGTGATCCCCACACTGTGGCTTCCCAAAGTGTTGAGATTGCAGGTGTGAGCCACCGTGTCCAAGCTCTGTTTGGAGATTTTTGATTAATGATTTAATCTCCTTGCTAGTTATATGTCTATTCAGAGTTTCCATTTCTTCATGATTTAGGCTGGAGAAGTTTTCTGTTTCTAGGACTTTGTCCACTTCATCTAGGTCATTCAATTGGTTCACATATAATTGTTCAGAGTACGCTCTTATGAGATTTTTTATTTCTATAGAATCAGTAGTAATGCTCCCACTGTCATTTCTGGTCTTAGTAATTTTAGTCTTCTCTCTTTTTTTCTTAGTCCATCTAGCTAAAAGTTAGTCAATTTTGTTGATCCTTCCAAAGAACCAACCATTAGTTTCATTTATTTTCTCTACATTTTTATATTCTCTATGTTGTCTCTCTCTGCTCTAATCTTTATTATTTCCTTGCTTCTGCTAGCTTTGGCCTTAGTTTGGTCTTCTTTTTATATTTCTTTAAGTTATAAAGTTAGGTTATTGATTTGAGATCTGACATGTTTATGAATGTAAGCATTTAGAGCTGTAAATTTCCCCTCAGCACTGCTTCCGCTGCATCTCCTACGTTTGCATGTTGTGTTTTTATGAATGTAAGCATTTAGAGCTGTAAACTCCCCCTCAGCACTGCTTCTGCTGCATCTCCTACGTTTGGTATGTTGTGTTTTTGCTTCCATTTGTTTCTAAGTATTTCCCAATTTCCTTTGTGATTTCTTTTTGATTCATTGACTGTTTAAGAATGTATTGTTTTTTAGCTGGGCGCGGTGGCTCACGCCTGTAATCCCAGCACTTTGGGAGGCCGAAGCGGGTGGATCACGAGGTCAAGAGATCGAGACCATCCTGGTCAACATGGTGAAACCCCGTCTCTACTAAAAATACAAAAAATTAGCTGGGCATGGTGGCGCGTGCCTGTAATCCCAGCTACTCAGGAGGCTGAGGCAGGAGAATTGCCTGAACCCAGGAGGCGGAGGTTGCGGTGAGCCGAGATCGCACCATTGCACTCCAGCCTGGGTAACAAGAGCGAAACTCCGTCTCAAAAAAAAAAAAAAAGAATGTATTGCTTTTTTAAAAAGAGTATATTGTTTAATTCCACCATTTTGTGTATTTTCCACTTTCACTTCTGTTTTCTAACCTCATCCCACTGTGGTCAGAGAAGATACTTTGCATGGTGTGATTTTAAAAACTCTATTGAGAATTAATTTGTGGCCTAAAATTACGTCTACCCTTGAAAATATACCATGTGCACTGAGAAGGATGTAAATGCTATTATTGGGTAGAGTGTATGTCTGTTAGATCTAGTTGGTTGTGTTAAGTTCTTTATTTCTTTTCTTTTCTTTTTTTTTCTGAGACGGAGTTTTGCTCTTTTTACCCAGGCTGGAGTGCAATGGCGCGATCTCGGCTCACCGCAACCTCCGCCTCCTGGGTTCAGGCAATTCTCCTGCCTCAGCCTCCTGAGTAGCTGGGATTACAGGCACGCGCCACCATGCCCAGCTAATTTTTTGTATTTTTAGTAGAGACGGGGTTTCACCATGTTGACCAGGATGGTCTCGATCTCTTGACCTCGTGATCCACCCACTTCGGCCTCCCAAAGTGCTGGGATTACAGGCTTGAGCCACCACACCCAGCTGTTTCCCTTTTTTTTTTTTTTTGAGATAGTATTTTAATTCCTGTCATCCAGGCTGGAGTGCAATGCACAGTCTCGGCTCACTGCAACCTCCGCCTACCAGGCTCAAGTGATTCTCCTGTCTCAGCCTCCTGAGTAGCTGGGACTGCAGGCACACGCTACTGTGCCTGGCTAATTTTTGTATATTTTGTAGAGACAGGGTTTTACCATGTTGCCCAGGCTGGTCTTGAACTCCGAAGCTCAAGTGATCCACCCGACTTGTCTTCCCGAAGTGCTGGGATTACAGGCATGAGTCACCATGCCCAGCAAGTTCTTTATTTCTTTACTTCCGCCTGGTTGCTCTACCCATATGGGGGCAGGTATCGTCTCCAACTATTATTGTGAAACTGTCTGTTTCTCCCTTCAGTCCTCTGTGTTAGCTTTTGCTTCATACATGTATATTTTTAAAATTTATTTTTATTTTTATTATTTTTGAGACAGAGTCTCGTTCTGTTGCCCAGGCTGGAGTGCAGTGGCACAATATTAGCTCACTGCAACCTCTATCTCCTGGTAGCTGGGATTACAGGAGGCAAAGTTATAGCAATAGACAAAATAATAGCTTTTACACCACACTCAGCTAATTTTTGTATTTTTTATGGAGACGGGGTTTTGCCATGTTGGCCGGTCTTGAACTCCTGACCTCAGGTGATATGCCCACCTCAGCCTCCCAAAGTGCTGGGAATACTGGTGTGAGCCACCATCTCTGGCCTGCTTCATATATTTGGATGATCAGATATTAGGTGCATACATATTTATAATTGTTATATATTCTTGCTATATTGAAATTTTTCTGATATATAATATCCTTTGTCTCTTGTGAACTTTTTTGATTTAAAGTCTATTTAATCTGATACTAGTACAATCATTCCTGCTTTCTTTTGATGCTGTTTGCATGGAATATCTTTTTCTATGTTTTCATTTTCAGTGTTTGTATTTTTTTAATCTAAAATGAATCTTTCGTAGCAGCAGATACTTGGATCAGGGTTTTTTTAATCCATCCTACCAATCTCTGTCTTTTGATTGGAGAGTTTAATCCATTTACATTTAAAGTAATTACTGATAAGGAGAGGCTGGGCACCGTGGCTCATGCCTGTAATCCCAGTGCTTTGGGAGGCTGAGATGAGAGGATGGCTTGAGGCCTGGAGTTGGAGACCAGCCTGGGTCACACAGTGAGACCCTCTCTACAGAAAATTAGCCAGGCATGGTGGCATGTGCCTGTAGTGTTAGCTACTTGGAAGGCTGAGATTATGGTAGGATCACTTGAACCTGGGAGTTTGAGGTTACAGTGAGCTATGATTGCACCACTGCACTCCAGCCTCGGTGACAGAGCAAGACACCATATCTGAAACAATTTAAATAAAATAAATAATTACTGACAAGAAAGGACCTACTTCTGTCATTTTGCTATTTGTTTTCTATACGCCATATAACTTTTTTGTCCCTCATTTCCTGAATTACTGTCTTCTTTTGTGTTTAGTTTGTTTATTTATTTATTTGAGACAGAGTCTCACTCTGTTGCCAGGCTGGAGTGCAGTGGTGCAATCTCGGCTCACTGCAACCTCTGCCTCCGGGGTTCAAGCAATTCTCCTGCCTCAGCCTCCAAGCAGCTGGGTTTACAAGTCCGTGCTGCCACGCCCAGCTAATTTTTGTAGTTTTACTAGAGACAGAGTTCCACCATGTTGGCCAGAATGGTCTTGATCTCCTGACCTTGTGACCCACCTGCCTTGGCCTCCCAAAGTGCTGGGATTACAGGCATGAGCCACCGTGCCCGGCCTAGTTTATTTATTTATTTAGTGAAATGCTTGAATTTATTCCTCAATTCTTTTCGTATATATTCTATATATATTTTCTTTGTGGTTACTATGGAGTTTCCGTGTAACACCCTAAAGTTCTAACTCATTTGAATTTATACCAGCTTAACAACATGAAAACCTGCTCCTTTACAGCCTTGTCCTGACTCCTTTCAGTTGTTGGTGTCACAGAGTTACATCTTTATATGTTGTGTACCCAGAACATAAATAGTTTTCATAAATGCACCAGTCTCTTAAATTATCTAGGAAAAAAGTGGAATTACAAACCAAAGTTATAGTAATAATAGCTTTTAAATGAATAATTTAAAAATATGGGCTGGGTGCAGTGGCTCAGGCCTGTAATCCCAGCACTTACGGAGGCCGAGACAGATGGATTCTCCGAAGTCAGGAGTTCAAGACCAACCTGACCAACATGGTGAAACGCTGTCTCTACTAAAAATACAAAAATTAGCTGGGCATGATGGCGGGTGCCTGTAATTCCAGCTACTTGGGAGGCTGAGGCAGGAGAATCACTTGAATTTGGGAGGCAGAGGTTGCAGTGAGCCGAGATCACACCACTGCACTCCAGCCTGGGCCACAGAGCGAGACTCAACCTCAAAAAAAGAAAAAAAATACACACAGACACACACAAACACACACACACCCATCTTTTAAATTCTGTAGAAAACAAAACATAGACTTAGAAATTACCCACATGTTTGCCTTTATAGAGATCTTTATTTCTTCTTACAGCTTTGAGTTACCATCTAGTGTCCTTTCATTTAAACCTGCAGGACTCCCTTGAGCATTTCTTGCAAGGCAGGTCTAGTGGTAACAAACTCAGCTTTTGTTTATCTGGGAATGTCTTATTTTCTTCCTCACATGTGAAGAATAGTTTTCTGGATATAGGATTCTTTATTGCCAGTTTTGTTTTTTTTTCTTTTATCAGTTTATTATTAATTATTATTATTATTGAAAGAGAGCATTGCTCTGTCACCCAGGCTGGAGTGTGCTCTGTCACCCAGGCTGGAGTGCAGTGGCGTGATCTCAGCTCACTGCAACCTCTGCCTCCCAGGTTCAAGCAATTCTCCTGCCTCAGCCTCCTGAGTAGCTGGGATTATAGGCATCTGCCAGCAGGCCCAGCTAATTTTTGTATTTTTAGTAGAGATGGGGTTTCACCATGTTGGCCATGCTGGTCTCAAACTCCTGACTTCAGGTGATCCGCCCTCCTCGGCCTCCCAAAGTGCTGGGATTATGGGTATGAGCTACCATGCCCGGCCCTTCTTTTAGCGCATTAAATATATTGGCCCACTGCCTTCTGGCTTCTGAGTTTCTGATGAAAAATCTGCTGGTCGTTTTATTGAGGATCCCTTGTATGTGACAAGTAGCTTTCCTCTTGCTGCTTTCAGCATTATCTCTAACTGTGTTTCAGAAGTTTGACTATGATGTGTCTCAGTGTGGGCCTCTTTGAGTTCATTTTACTTGGAGTTACTTGAGATGCTTGGATGTTTATATGCATGTCTTTCTTCAAATTTGGGAAGTTTTCAGCCATTATTTCTTCAAACATAGTCATATGCTGCATAATGACATTTTGGTAGTCGACAGACTGCATATAGGATAGTGGTCCTTAAATATTATAATACTGTATTTTTACTGTACCTTTTTACGTTTATTTGTGCTTAGATACACAAATACTTACCGTTGTGTTATAATTGCCTACGTATCAAATACGGTAACATGCTATATATATTTGTAGCCTCAGAGCAATAAGCTACATAGCACGTAGTTTAGATGTAAGTGCCATCTGTGATGTTCACACAATGATGAGATCACGTGAGGGTGCATTTCTCAGAACATATTTTTGTTGTTAAGTGATGCCTCACTGTATTCTCTCTGCCCCTTTCTCTTTCTTCTCTTTCTGAGGCACCCAAAATGTATATGTTGGCCTGTTTGATGTCCCACAGGTTAGTCTCTGTTCACTTTTTTTTTCCTTTGAGACAAGGTCTCACTCTGTCACCCAGGCTGGAGTGCACTGGCACAATCACAGTTCACTGCAACCTTGACCTCCTGTGCTCAAGCAATCCTCCCTCCTCAGCCTCCCGAGTAGCTGGGATTACAGGTGTGCGCCACCACACCTGGCTAATTTTTGTATTTTTAGTAGAGACGGGGTTTCACCATGTTGACCAGGATAGTCTCGATCTCTTGACCTCGTGATCCACCCGCCTCGGCCTCCCAAAGTGCTGGGATTACAGGCATGAGCCACTGCACCTGGCCGAATTCTTTCTTTTATTATTTCTTTCTTTCTACTTACTATCAGTTCATTTGTTCTTTTCTACCTTTTTTTCTTTTTTAAATTAAAGCTTAGGTGATTGAATTTAGATCTTTCCTTTTTTCAAATATAAGCATTCAAAGCTATAAATTCTCTCAAAGCACTGCTTTGGCTGCATTCTACAAATTTTGATATGTTGTGTTTTCATTATCATTCAGTTCAAAATATTTGCTCATATTCCGGATGTTTTTTCTGTAATGCATAGATTATTGAGAATTGATTGTTTAGTTTCCAAATATTTGGGGATTTTCTAAACATTGTATTATTATTATTTTTTTTTTTGAGACAGAGTCTCGCTCTGTTGCCAGGTGCCAGGCTGGAGTGCAGTGGCACGATCTTGGCTAACTGCAACCTCTGCCTCCTGGGTTCAAGCAATCTCCTGTCTCAGCCTCCCAAGTAGCTGGGACTACAGGCATGTGCCACCACGCCCAACTAATTTTTGTATTTTTAGTAGAGACGGGGTTTCACTATGTTGGCCAAGATGGTCTTGATCTCTTGACCTCATGATCCACCTGCCTTGGCCTCCCAAAGTGCTGGGATAACAGGCGTGAGCCACCGTGCCCAGCCTGGTACCAGCTCTTTAAATCCCTGGAAGTCCCTTCAGCCAGAGGGGGAGGGGCTTGCAACAAGGTGGGGAGGGGCGAGGACAGTGGCTGCTGCTGCTCCGTCCGCACCTCATGTCCATTGCTGTTTAACAGGTGACCACAAACTTCATGACTAGCTCATCGTCTCATGGTTTCTGTGGGTCAGGAGTCCTGGCACAGCCTAAATGGATCCTCCAGTTTGGAACCTGTCCCAAGGCTAATGCCAGGGTCTTCCATCTCGGGGACTGACTGGGGAAGGATGCACTTGTAGACTCACATCCTTGTTGATGAAATTCAGTTTCTTTCTTTTTTTTTTTTTGAGATAAGAGTTTCGTTCTTGTTGCCCAGGCTGGAGTGCAATGGCCTGATCTCAGCTCACCACAACCTCCGCCTCCTAGGTTCAAGTGATTCTCCTGCCTCAGCCTCCCGAGTAGCTGGGATTACAGGCACCTGCCACCAGCCTGGCTAATTTTTTGTATTTTTTTTTTTTTTTTTTAGTAGAGACGAGCTTTCTCCATGTTGGTTGGGCTGGTCTCAAACTCCCGACCTGAGATGATCCACCCACCTCAGCTTCCCAAAGTGCTGGGACTACAGGCCCCTGCCGCTACGCCCAGCTAATTTTTTGTAGTTGTAGTAGAAATGGGGTTTCAGGCTGGTCTCGAACTCCTGACCTCAGGTGATCCACCAGTCTTGGCCTCCCAAAGTGCCAGGATTACAGGCAAGAGCCACTGCACCTGGCCGAAATTCAATTTTTTTGTGGGTGGTTGGGCCGAGGGCCCCCATGTCTTGCTAGCTGTCAGTCTTGCTACATGAGCCTCTGCCTAGGACATCTTACAACATGGCAGCTTAATTCATCAAAGCCTGCAGGCTGTATTCTCTCTGCCATCAGGACAAAGGTAGCAGTCTTATGTAACGCAATGACAGGAATGACATCCCATTACCTTCGTTGTATTCTCTTGGTTAGAAGCAAGTCACAGGTCCCACCCACACTCAAGGGTAACTGAGGCCACTACAGAGCTTTCCCCCACAGCCCCGCAGGTTCTAGTGGGTGTTCTTTTGTGTGCAGAGATGATAGATCACAGAAAGAAAGACACAAGACACAGATAAGAGAAGAATTCAGCTGGGCCCCGGGGACCACTGCTACCAAGGCGGAGTCCAGCAGTGGCCTGGACGTGCTGATATTTGTTGTTTACAAGGCAAGGGCAGGGTCAGGAGAGTGACTCATCTGACGTGATTGATAGGGTCAAGCAAATCACGTGCTTACAGTTCAGTGGGCCCTTCCCTTTCAGGCAGCCGCTGCAAGGGAGAGAGGCACCAGCATCTTTCTACACACTTAGATCAAAGGCTTCCCAGACTCTTACTTCTCACAACTTCTAAGAGCGTAAAAGGAGCTCCAGGTGGGACAGTGGAAGATGAAGGTGGACAAGGATGGTGACCGTCGGAGCACAGCACCACGGAGAGGGTTTAAGCCCCTGGATGTCTGCGGGCAGGCCTGGCTAATGTCAGGCCTTCCTCAAGAGCCGGGCAGAGCGGAGTGTTCTCTGAACTCCCCCTCACGGCCTGCTAAGTAGCGGGCACCTTCCCAGGCGCTGGCGCTACCGCAAGGCTCTCACTCTCACCTCCTGATCACTTCTCACAATGGCCCTTCAGTTCCTAATTATATTTCACCCGATTATGTCTATACTGAGACTAAAATGATTCTATGCTATAATACTAAAGCAAAGATTAATCAAGGAGAATGATTAAATAAGATTGTAGAATTGTGTGATTGTTTCTAAATCTGTTTGGTACCATTGCTATAACTGAGTGCTCAGTTGTCTATTACACTGGGGCAGATCGTGCCCTCGGTCTCGTGCCTTGGCACCAGGGCAGCTTCCTTCCCACACAGCACCATAAATCGGTCACTGATTCAAAGCATATACTGCATCCCATAAGATACAATGATACATTTCCAGGACATAAGCTCCCGACTGACGCTTAGTGAGGTCTTGCGGCCACTGAACCATTCTGTCAGGGCAGCTGCCTCTCGAGTGAGCGCATGTGAGACCAGTGCATTCCATGGGCGTGAAGCTAGCTGGAAAGTAAGTTCCTTAGTCAGCAGCAATGTTGTGTATGTTACCATCATGTGGAATCAATATTTTATTTATTTATTTATTGAGACAGAGTCTTGCTCTGTTGCCCAGCCTGGAGTACAATGGCATGATCTTGGTTCAGTGCAACCTCCGCCTCCCGGGTTCAAGCAATTCTCCCGCCTCAACCTCCCAAGTAGCTGGGACTACAGGTGTGCATCACCACGCCTCGCTAATTTTTGTATTTTTAGTAGAGACAAGGTTTCATCAGGTTGGCCAGGCTGGTCTCAAACTCCTGACCTCAAGTGATCCTCCCACCTTGGCCTGCCGAAGTACTGGGATTATAGGTGTGAGCCACTGTGCCCAGAGAGAATAAATATTTTATAAACTAATGGTGGCACAGGCAAAATCATTGCAGTTAAGAACAAACTCATATCTAGAATATATTCCTTCAATGAGGACACACAGTGCGCCTTCATGATGGAAAGGGTCCAGTGTGGTCAGCCTGCTGGCAGATGGCTGGCTGGCTCCCAGGAAGTGGGGCTATGCGGGGGGCTTAGCATCCATTTCTGCCGCTGGAAGGTTCAGCATTCAGTGGTAGCAGCCTTGTGGGAGGAAAATCTATGTTGTAGAGCCCATGCAAAGCCCCCATCTCTGCTGCCGCTCATCAGTAAAGCATGCAGGTGGCTGGAGAGTGTGACTGTGCGTGGCGTCGTCCTCCTGATGATCCCTCTTGGTAACTCTCCCCAAAATGCATGACTGGCGGACGTCTGCAAAGGTGCACGACATCGTCACATTCTGCGCTGTCTGCCCACATCCTCTTTCCCACGTGTCCTTCTTACCGGTCTTCCGAGCCTGCTCTTTTTGGTATCTAGCCAAACCATTAACTACCACTAGAAACAAAATCAATATTTTCTTTTTTTTTTTTTTGAGACGGAGTTTTGCTCTTGTTGCCCAGGCTGGAGTGCAATGGCGCGATCTTGGCTCACTGCAACCTCCGCCTCCTGGGTTCAGGCAATTCTCCTGCCTCAGCCTCCTGAGTAGCTGGGATTACAGGCACGCGCCACCATGCCCAGCTAATTTTTGTATTTTTAGTAGAGACGGGGTTTCACCATGTTGATCAGGATGGTCTCGATCTCTTGACCTCGTGATCCACCCGCCTCGGCCTCCCAAAGTGCTGGGATTATAGGCGTGAGCCCCTGCGCCTGGCCAAAATCAATATTTTCTTCCAGACAAAGTGGACAACAGAATTCACAGCTCAAAGTGCTTCTCATGGCCAGGCACACTCCTGACTTAAGGCTGGAGCTCAGTACACCAGGAGGGGACTGTCTGAAGACCAGGGGTGCTTTTCTTTCCTTGTCAGTCAGGTGACCATGAGGAGTTTCCCATGATGCCCTTGGTGTGGATCGAGGCGGGGGAGGTGATGGGGCAGCACTCGTGTCACAGGCATCTGAGCTGCCAGGACTTTTGCAAACCCAGTTTCTTTCTTTTTTTTTTTTATGTACAGTAACGTGCGTGCTGTAGCCCAGTTTCTTATGTTTCATCTTCATCTGATGATGAATTGCTGGTGTTCACGCTCAACCTGATGGCTCGGTGGGTCTGGTACCATCGGTTCATGATGACTACTCGGGATCAAGGTGTTTGCTACTCTGTGTTCATTAGGTCCAACCAGGATAAATTCATCAATGTAGTGTATCGGTTCGTGCTTGTGTGTGTGTGTGGGGGGAGGACAAGACAATAAAGGTCTCTGGATTAGATGACCTTAGAGAGTGGAAGGACTGACCTAGCAGTGAGGCAAGAATGTGAGGGTGTTTCATTAGCTCTGTTAGGTCAAAGCGCACTGTTTCTGGTTATCCTTGCTATGGGAATAAAGGTTCCTCTTCAAAGTTTTCTTTCTTGTTAAAGAATAAATAATAAGTGTGCTAATAACTCTTTGTTTTTTGTTTTGTTTTTTTGAGAGAAAGAAAGAAAAAGGGGGAGAGAGAACAGGAGTCTTGCTCTATTGCCTGGGCTGGAATGCAATCTAAAAATAGGTATTAAAAACCTCTTTTATGCCGATAATTGTGCTTAACAATGGAGACAGGAATGAATAAGGGAAGAAAATAACAAACAAACAGCCAACCAATATTTCATTTAAGTCTGTGAAATGCTATGCAAATGCTGAAGAGTGATTTACTTCCAATTATGTGGTCACTTTCAAAATAGGTGTAATGTGATACTGAGAAAAATGTATGTTCTGTGGACCTGGGGTGGAGAATTCTATAAATATTCACTAAGTTTACTTATTCCAGGTCTAAGTTCAAATCATAGATGTCCCTATTAATTTTCTATGTCGTTGATCCGTCGAATATTAACAATGTGGTGTCAAAATCTCCCGCTATTATTTTGCGGGAGTCCAGGTCTGTTTATAAGTCATTAAGAACTTGTCTTATGTATCTGGGTGCTCCTGTATCGGGTGCATATGTATTTGTGATCATTGACTCCTGTTGTTGCATTGATCCTTTTACTGTTATGTAATGTCCTTCTTTGTTTTTGTTTTTGTTTTGGGTTGCTTCAAACTTTATTTGAGAAAAACAGAAGATAAACGTATCAAAAGAACACACAGGTGGGTTGGGGGGACATGGCCAGTGGCGGCGGCACGGGTGGGTATCCGGGCTAAGGCTTTTACTTGGCGGCAGACTGGTCGGATTTCGCAGCTTCTGGGCCCCCAAGCTGGGCCCGCGACTTGAAGGTGACGGGGATGGTGATCTCGTTGGACTGCGTGGCTGGCTTGGACACGGGGGCCTCCACGGTCAGTGTGCCCTCAGGGGACAGGGAGGAGGAGACCCGGGTGGGGTCCACACCAGGGGGCGGCGTGTATTTCCGGGTGAAGCACCGGGAGACGAATCCGTGCTCGTCCTGCCGGCGATCTCCACCATGCCATCCTTGATCTTGACCGTCAGCTCCTCGGGCGCGAAGTGGTTGACGTCCAGGGATGCGCGCGGGCGGTCCACCGTGTGCCGGATCTCCGAGACCCCGCTGCTGAGCTGCCGGCTGAGCGCGGCCACCGCGGGGCCCTCGACGCGGCGGGGGCAGGGGGCGCATGTAGCCCGGCCGGCTGCCGGTGCCGAACCACTGGACCACTCCTCTGGCAGCCGGGGCGTCCCGAAGGCCTGGTCGCAGAGATGGCTGTGCGGGTACCAGTCGCGGAAGGGGTCCCAGCTGGGGCTCCGCAGGAGCAAGGAGGGGACGCGGCGCTCGGTCATGCTGGCTGGCTCTGCTCGGGACGTCTGCTCGGAGAAGTGCCCTTTGTTTCTTGTAGTCTTTGTTACTATTAATGTCTATTTTGTGAGACACGAAAGTTACAACTCCTGTTTTTTTTTTCTCTCTCGATTTAATTGGTGAATCTTCCTCCATCCCTTTGTTTTGAGTCTTTGTATGTCTTGCTTGTGAAATAGATCTGGATACAGCGTACCGATGGGTTTTGACTTTTTATTCAATTTACCTGTCTGTGTCTTTGATTGGGGCATTTAATTCAGTTAAATTTAGAATTAATATTAATATTTGTGAGTTCAATATTGTCGTTTAATGCTAGCTGGCTATTTTTCCCATTAGTTGATGTAGATTCTTCATTATAGAGATACTCTTTACGTTTTGGTAAGTTTTTGGGATGACTGATACTGGTTGTTCCTTTCTGTGTGTAATGCTTCTTTCAGAAGCTCTTGTAAAGCAGGCCCGGTGGTGGTGAAATCTCTGAGTATTTGCTTGTTTGTGAAAAATTTTCTTTTTCCTTTCCTTATGAAGCTTAGTTTGGCTGGATATGAGATTCTGGGTTGAAAATTCTTTGCTTTGAGGATATTGAATATCGACCCCCACTCTCTTCTAGTTTGTAGGGTTTCTGGTGAGAGGTCTGCTGTGAGTCTGATAGGCTTCCCTTTATGGGTAACGTGACCTTTCTCTCTAGCTGCCCTTAGAATTTTCTCCTTTATTTCAACCCTAGCGAATCTAGCAATTATGTGTCTTGGAGTTGCTCTACTTGAGGAATATCTTTGTGGTGTTCTCTGGATTACCTGGAGTTGAGTATTGTCCTGCCTTGCTAGATTAGGACAGTTTTCCTGAATCATATCCTGAAGAATATTTTCCAGCTTGGATTCATTCTCTTCATGACATTCAGATATACCTATCAAATGTAAATTAGGTCTTTTCACACAGTCCCATATTTCTTGGAGACTTTGCTCATTCCTTTTTACTCTTCCTTCCTAATCTTGTCTTCTCGTTTCATTTCATTAAGTTGGTCTTCGACCTCTGATATCCTTTCTTCTGCTTGATCAATTTGACTGTTGAAACCTGTGCATACTTCGCGGAGTTCTCGTATTGTATTCTTCAGTTCCATTAATTCACTTATATTCCTCTCTATGTTGTCTATTCTCGTTAGCATTTCGTCAAACCTTTTTTCAAAGTTCTTAGTTTCTTTACATTGGGCTAGAACATGTTCTTTTAGTTCACTAAAGTTCCTTATTATCCACTTTCTGAAGCCTAAATCTGTTAATGGAACGCACTCGTTCTCCATCAGGCCTTGTTCTCTTGTTGTGAGGAACTGTGATCCCCTGTAGAGGGAGAGGCATTCTGATCTTGGGTATTCTCAGCCTTTTTACGCTGGTTTCTTCCCTTCATTGTGAGTTCATCCACCTGTCGTCTTTGTAATTGTCTACTTTCAAATTAGGTCTCTGAATGGACGTCCAACTTGTTGATTCCCAGGGCCGACATCTGAGCAACCCACTAATAACTCCTTGTTAAGCCGTATCCTGTGTAGCTGTTCAGCATATAGTATAGTCTATGTCCTTGTACTTTAACCAAGATATCTGTGCTGGACGTGCTCACAGGCAGGTCCCAGCTCACAGCCTGTGCCCCTCACCTGTTTAGAAAAGTTTTAAGTTATTAACCAATTGGGTTTTAGTTTAAATTGTGAGGTCTGGCTCCAACCAACGGAGATCAGACACAGCAGTAGGGCAACCCCAAATGCGTAAGGGATAAATGTGTCCGCTTTGCCTTTGTTCACTGTACTCTTGTGGCAAGATGGCTAGTGAGGGTGGCCTCACCGCAGTGCAGGAAGTAAAAAAGTAAAAATCGCTTTGCTGAGCAATCCTTTGTCTCAGTGCTAATTTTTCTTTGTGGCACCGAGCATCTGTTTCCAACACTTGTAAACTATTATTTTTCACGTTCTAAAAGACTAAACAGACTGGGCACAGTGGCTCGCTCTTGTAATCCCAGCACTTTGGGAGGCCGAGGTGGGTGGATCACCTGAGGTCAGGAGTTTGAGACCAGCCTGACCAACATGGAGAAACCCTGTCTCTACTAAAAATACAAAATTAGCTGGGCATGGTGGCGCATGCCTGTAATCCCAGCTACTTGGGAGGCTGAGGTAGGAGAATCGCTTGAACCCGGGAGGCAGAGGTTTCGGTGAGCTGAGATCACGCCATTGCACTCCAGCCTGGGCATCAAGAGCAAAACTCCAGCTCAAAAAAGATGAAACATTTTAGCTGGGTGAAGGGATGATTTAACTTTTAAAACTCTAGAATGCAAGAACAACAAAAATAGCTGGACATTTTCAGCTCGAACAAAACGGAATTCTCCTACGTAAAACATTATACTTTTCCCACTACTCCAAAGGAATCCGATAAACAATTTTACAGTGAAGGGGCCTGGATCAAAGCTGGAAGTGACTCCTGGCCCGCAATAGAACATGAGTCACAGGCCCCTGTGTGGGTCCCAGGGTCCAGTCATCTAAGAACCAGCAGTGCTGGGGCCCAGCTATGGTTTCTTCCTTCCCCGATGGGGCCAGCTGGAGTTTCCAAGCTGCCTTGCAGAGGCCAAAGGTGAGCACATGGAAAGTGGTCCAAGTCAGGATCTCCTCAGGCTGCTTTGCCTTCTTCCCACCCCTGGCCCGAGCGCTGCAGCTGGGCCCCAGGAGGCAAACTTTCCGGAAGCTGGAGAGCATCTGCTGCGCCCGCCATGCCGAGAAGAGCTCCAGTGGGCTTTCTCCATAGCAATACTTTGCGATGGGGTCCCGGTCGGTGGGATGAGGCCCCAGGATGAGGTCCTGCATTTGGCCGGACATGATTCAACACTGACCTTCAACTGTCATGAAGAGGTTCTGGAACACCACGGTGCTCCAGGAGAAACTGCTGGTTGGGCTGCAGGAGACACGGTCAGCAGCCATCACAGTAGTACTGCTTTGCGCTAGGGATGTGGACGTTACAGCCTTTCACCAGCAAATCCCTCCTCTCACAAACATAACCTGGTTCATCCATGACGAGGAGCTTCTCTTGAACAGAGTTCTGTCACTGATTGCTCGGGTGACTGCTACTGCCCAGGTTAAACTGCACTTTCCGCAGGATGGGCTGGTCATGGACTTGAACCTGGAGGAGAGTCCTACATCTCATTCCCTCTCTTCCTGCCTGAAGGTGCTGCTGAGGACATGGACGAGGACAGCCTGGGCAAGGGCCCCACATGCCCAGCAGCCCCATCCTTGTGAATTATTATAGGGAGAAAAGCATTTTTCTGGCCAGTGGTTCACTCCAGGTGCCAGGAGTCATGTCGATTTGCTCCGGAAAATATTTCACATCTGGAACAGCAGGTGCAATTGGAATAACCACCTGCTGAGCTTTGTGAAAATCCAGACTCTCCGAGGACGCTCGCCTTCCCCCTCACCGAGCTCGGGAGTCAGGTGGGGGCTGTGCTGGAGATCACCAGCCCTGCGTCTTTCACATCTTTGGGGGCGTAGCACAAACCTCTGCAGTTTCACCAGCCATGCAGTAGATTTTAGTTCATTAACCTGGTAGGAAAGAGAAATTACAGGGCTTCCATTTAACTTGTTATACCATGACAGCTGTAACTCTGTGGGTCGCAAAGCTGATGTGAGGGTGCTGCCGGGCTGTGGGATATCTGTTTAGCTACACACTCAGGAGCTTGCAAAGTGACCACAGCCAGTGTCTGCAGAACTCCCGGGCCCAGCTCAAGATGAACTTAGACCAAAACCGCATGATCCCTGACCGTCAGCCGCCGCTTTGACTGGTGGACCACTGGTGTTTCGGGGCCCTAGAATTTGGTGAGATCTCCTCTCTAAACAAACAAAAAAAAGCTGTGAGTGATAGTGGCAGGTGCCTGTAGTCCCAGCTTCTCTGGAGGCTGAGGTGAGAGGATGGCTTGAGCCTGGGAGCTGAGGCTGCAGTGAACCCTGAGCGTGCCACTGCACAACAGCCTGGGCCACAGAGGGAGGCCCTGTGTCCAAAATAAACAAGATACTAAACTCTTTATGAAGAACGGCCAAACAGCTGTATAAGTCTATACCGAGGAGGACCCCAAGCCACCATGGAGGTGACTCCGGAAGCAGCGATGCCCCCGAGTGGGAGCAGAGAAGCAGCAGGGTTCTCTGCGCTCGGCATTGCCCGGGGCCCTCCCCGGGGCCGGTCATCGCGGCGCAGGCTGCCGGGGAGAGCCGGGGGAGCGGCATGGGGCCGACTTCGGATTTGGGAAGAAGGCGCGTGGCCGGGACCTTCTGGTGCGCGCCACCGAGGACGGACGGTCAGGGAGGCGCGCGGCCCCGAAGACCCAGCCTGAACCGGGGCGTCGATGCCGGTTTCGCGGGGAGCAGCAGAGCGCGGAGCGGAGGCTCCCGGGGCGCAGAGCCGGGTGGGGCTGGAGGTGGCGCCGCCCCTGAGCCGCGTGCCCGAGAAGCGACCCGGGGCCCCAAACGCCAGCCTCGGTCTCGGGGCGGCCTCCGTCCCCCGGGAGTCCCAGAGACACCCGGCCCCTGCCCGCCGTCAGACACAGGGAGGCGCGGGAGCTCTGGCCCCAGGAAGCTGCACGTGGACGGACGCGATGCCTCCGACTCAGACCCTGTCTGTTCCACTGCTTCTGCCTTTCTGACCCAACTTTGGTTTTTCATGTTTAACAATTATGCATCCAAATCTTGCAATATATTTATCTAATTTTGAACACTGACATGCCAACAGCCATAACGACAACTCGGCCTGGCGGGGTAACTCACACCTGTAATCCCAGTACTTTAGGAGGCCTATATGGAGGATTGCTTCAGCCCAGGAGTTCGAGACCAGCCTGGACAACATAGGAAGACCCCCTCCAGCTGTACTAAAAACATTTTAAAAAAAGCGTTAGCTGCCTGCAGTGCCAGCTACTCGGGAGGCTGAGGTAGGAGGACCGTTTGAGCCCAGGGAGGTCGAGGCCGTGGTGAGCTGAGATCATGCCACTACACTCCAGCAGGGGGGACAGAGCAAGACCCTGTCTCAAAAAACAAAACAAAATAAAAATGTGGAGCCTCATAGCTATATGTGAGGTTTTAAAAATTAAATTTCAATAGAAAATTTCAGGTTTGTTTTTTTGCAGAGAAGTGTGATAGGATCTGCAATAAAAAGCATAACATATATTAGGATGGAAATATACCCTAATATATATATGATTCTAGGAGAGATACAAAGTGGGATAGAGGTTAAATTTCAAGAATAACACAATCTATCATTTCTACTAATTGTAGAGCTTGTGTATGTCTAAACAGTGTGATCATGGGGGTCCAATCATTTATGGTATTTGTATTCCATTGGTAAAGAAAGAGTTTACTTTAAAATGTATCGATATTCCAGAAATCTGATCCTTTGTAACTATTTAAACTTGTTAGGAAAAAATTTAGATGTCAGCATAGAAATTCACCAGGTGTGGTGACAGGTGCCGGTATTCCCAGGTACTTCGGAGGCTGAGGTGGAAGAATCGCTTGAACCCAGGAGTTTAAGGTTGCAGCGAGCCAAGATTGCCCATGGCACTCCAGCCTGGGCAACAGGGCGAAACTCTGCCTCAAAAAAAAAAGAAAAAAAAAAGAGAGAAAGAAGTTTGAGGACCACAATATAGATGGCTGCGTGTTCAGAATCTTACCAGGAGTCAGGCCTTGTGTGGCCATCTATGCCCGCCTGCCAGGCATGCCTGTCTCACCAGGCCCCCAGGTCCCATCCCGGTGCCCTCATCAGCGTCCTGCACTGTCAGGAGCACCTCAGGGGTGTTGAGACCGCCAAGCTCCCTGTGGGCCAAACTGTGGCACAGAAAGCACATGACAGGATGGGAAGGTTTGCTGATGCCTCCCAAGGAGGGCAGATTGCTTCTGGTGAACGCTGACTGGAACGAATATTTACCAGATCAATCGCTGCATAACAGGCGCTCAATTGTATTGATTTGTGTCTTTAAGAACACACTTCAAACAGCAGCTACAAGGGGAGTCACCTTCTGATTGAGCTGACAATGATCTAGGCATTCCCCAAAACCATCATTTTCTGCCAAAAAATGGAGAATCAAACTGGAGAAGGAAGTCTCACACTGCCATCAGTCTATGCAATCCCCTGGTAGTGCTGTGTTTTCTCTGACAGGCTGTTGTGGTAGGAAATTCCTGCCTCCCCTACTGGCCTTTCTCACAGTGAGGCGAGGGGATGACAATGGCAGTTAACATTTGTTGGATGCTTACTGTGTGTGAGACCCCGCTCTAAGTCATTTATTTTTATTAGCCGACATGGTTCGGCCCCCTCCGAATCTCCTATTGAAATGTGATCCCCAGTGTCAAAAGTGGGGCCTCATGGGAGGTGTTTGGGTCATGGGTGGGATGCCTCATGAATGGCTTGAGCCCTCCTCACCCTAATGAGTTCTCACTCTGCGAGATCACGAGCTCATATGAGAGCTGATTGGTTAAAGCGCCTAGCATCTTTCTTGCTCTGCCACTCGCCATGTGGCACACCTGCTCCTCCTTTACCTTCTACCGTGAGGAAAGGCTTCCCGAGGCCTCCACAGAAGCTGAGCAGACACCTGTGCCAAGCTTGTGCAGCCTGCAGAACCATGAACCAAGTCAGCCTCTTCTCTTTATAAATTACCCAGTCTCAGGTGTTCCTTTAGAGCAATGCAAAACCAGACGAACACATCAGCCAAGTGATCCTCCAAACAAAAACAAACTCCACAAGCTCTGGAGGCGGTGGAGTCGGCATCCCTCTTTTAACATATGAATGCAGTGGGGGGGCTTAGGCTGGTAATTTCCTGTTATACGACATATGATAATTCATTTCAACAGAGTCACAAAAAGTCCCTCAAGCTTTGATTTTGGAATTTAGGAGTATTTAGCTCGCTCTGGGAATAGAGGGATGATTCTCCTTCAAGGACCGTGCAGTTGTTAAAAGTTCTATGTTCCTCTGATACTCAGCAGTGAGAGAACACAGAGGAAATGTGCCCGTCTATGGCGGTGCCCGCAGAAGGACTCGGCAGCAGAGGATTCCACCCACATGGGAAAGATGGACAGCTACTGGGTAGCAGAAACAAAACCAAAAAACCTGACTCATAAAACCTGTGAGCAACACCCCCAAATCAAAGGAAGAAGCTGCGGATCACAAATCACCCAGTATGCCAGCATCCCAGTATTCAGAAATAACAAATGTGCAGACCAGGAGCAGTGACTCCCGCTTAAACCCCAGCACTCTGGGAAGTCAAGGTGGGAGGATCACTTGAGCCCAGGAGTTTGAGACCAGCCTGGGCAATATGCAATATGCAATATGGTGAGACTCCGTCTCTTACAATAAATAAATAAATAAATTTGCCGGGCCTGGTGGCACATCCTTGTAGTCCCAGATCCCCCGAGCCTGCGGAGATGAAGTCTACAGTCAGTGAGCCGTGATGGCAAAACTGCACTCCAGCCTCGGCAACAAAGCAAGACCCTGTCTTAAAAGGAAAAACAAACAAACAGAAACTGAAAAAAAATAACAAATGTGCAAACACTTGATGAATAATCCAAATATTTCTCTCCATTTTTACAGAGGTAAATTTCCATAATTATGGAGAGGCAGAAAGAGGTGGAGACAGAATTTCATAACAGCAGGATATTTTATACATTTCATTTTAAAAATAAAATGTTAAATTTAACAAATGAAAATAAACTAGTGAAGCTCAAGGAATTGCTGGATGCATAAAAATCTCTTTAAAATTGTGTACAAAAGAACATATGTAATATACATGCGCCTTAGTAAGGACAGTAGAATGTGGAGCCTGCATGTCACCAACACAATTACATCCTGGTCTGTCGCTCCTCCCTGCAGATGAATCCACCCTTACCAATGTGCTCACCATTCCCTTACTTTTAAAATATAAGTTTCAAAAAATAAAAAATAAAATTTAAAAAAATCATATATATACCTGCGCCAGGTTTGGTGGCTCAGGTCTGTAATCCCAGCACTTTGGGAGGCCAAGGCGGGCATATCCCTTGAGGTCAGGAGTTCAAGACCAGCCTGGCCAACATGGTAAAACCCTGTCTCTACCAAAAAATACAAAAGTTAGCCAGGCATGGTGGCACACGCCTGTAATCCCAGCACTTTGGAGGCTGAGGCTACTCAGGTGCTGAGGCAAGAGAATCACCATGTTGTACAGGCTGGCCTCAAACTCCTCAGCTGAAGCGATCCTCCCATCTCAGCCTCCCAATGTGCTTGGATTACAGGAGTGAGCCTAAATTTGAATTTCAGATCAACAGTGAATAATGTATTCAGTATATATTCCCCAAACTGCATCCTGTTTATTAGCTAAATCTGGCAACCCTAAACCCAAGCCATACCCAGTGCTCTAAATGCAGGTCTGTCCCTTGGCCCATCCTCTGCTGAGGAGCTGACCCTTTGCTCTGGGCCTTGTCGGAGTCCCCAGGCCAGGGACCACCCTGCTGCACTGTCATCCTGTCCACCTCATTCTTCACTTCCTCAGCAGCTTTTCAGTGCCGTCAGACTCTTGTTTAAAAAACACTGATTTCGTCTGTCTGCTCTGTTGCTGTCACTGGGAAGGCTGCACCTTCTGCCCTGCCACCTCTGCTGCAGAATCATATGGACTCTCCCGCCGTCTCTGCTGCGGAACCACAGATGCCTCCCGCCGTCTCCTCTGCAGAGCCAGAGCCACCGACTCCTCCCGCCGTCTCCTCTGCAGAGCCAGAGCCACCGACTCCTCCCCGCCGTCTGCTCTGCAGAACCACAGACTCCTCCCGCCGTCTCCTCTGCAGAGGCACAGACTCCTCCCGCCGTCTCCTCTGCAGAACCACAGTCTTCTCACCATCCCTATTGCACAGCCACAGAGTGTTCCTGGCCTACTATTTTCCCTGCAGAATTCTGTGGACACTGCTTCATTTTCTTCTAACATTTAGTGTTTCTGTAAAGGGCCTTAGGAGGTGGGCGTGGTGCACAGGCATGTGCCTGTGGTCCCAGCTACTGGGGAGGCTGAGGTGGGAGGATTGCCTGAGCCCGGGAGGTGGAAGCTGCAGTGAGCAGAGATTGCACCACTGTGCTCCGTCCTGGGTGACAGAGTGAGATCCTGTGTCAAAAAGAGAAGAAAGGCCTCAGGAAAGCCGGACGTTCCTCTGACAGGTGCTTCGCCTGTTCTCCCGTGCTTGAAAAGCATTTGGTTTTGAGGCGCAAATTCAGCGGGTTGTGTCTGATGCCTGTTCATGACTTTGTTTTCTGACATTTTTCTTTTCGCCTCTTTTGTCCTGATTGCTTTCAGGATTTCCTGGATTTTATCTTGAGTGTTTGCTCTTGGTTTCCGCCGTCGGTCTCTGCATCCTAGACACACGTCATTCTCATGGCTGTATTCTCTCTGTCCACCTCCACTCCGTCCCACCCTCCTAACTGCTGGCAGCTCTCGCCTTACTCTCACCCACTGTGACTCTCCCACGTCGCTCCACTCTCCGCCCCGCCCCCTCTGGCGGCTCCGGTCCGTGCCCTGGTCTTCTGCGCCTGTAGGTCTCTCCTCATCCCGACATCCTGTCCATGCTCCTGGGAGCCTGGCTGTGGGAATCAGAGTCCTTGGCTCCCGAGCGGGATCACCTGTGGACCCAGCTGAGCTGCCTGGTTGCTTCTGGCCTGGGCTCCCATGGCGGCCTGCACGGCTGTGGCTCTCTGCCGGGTGCCCGCGTGGCCCGACAGCCTCGCCCGGCCCCCTGTGTGCCCTGGTACAAGTCACACCCACTGGGCGCACGCTGAGGTTCACTGTGGGGGAAGCGCCCCAAGCGCCCATTACTAGACCCTTAGAAAGCTGCCAGTATCGTTCCACGTTAGAGCTCTGAGGCCCGGGGAGGCTGCATGGTGCCCTGACTTCACGAGGCAGCCGAGGGCAGGGCTGGGCCCAAAGGCCTCTCCTCTGCCCCCTTACTGCCTGCAAGGCGGTTCCAGGCTAGGGCTCAGCGCTCGGTGGCAGCCGCCATGGGGCGGGGGCGGTGGCGAAGCCGAGTCCAGAGAGAACGGTGCTCCCTCTGGGGCCCTGGGCTCCGCGCCCTCTTCTGAGTCCAGTAGGGCTGTGATGAGCCCTCCCAGGCCAGGGGTCTCCCGGCCAGCCCAGCCTTTGCCCGCTGGGGCCTGGATGCAGGAGAGGCCTCCGGCTTTCAGGGGAGGCGAGTCCTGCGGGGGACAGGGCTGCTTCCTCGCCGTTCCTCGGGGCTCCTGAGCTGCGGGCTCGGCGGGGCTCACAGGATCCCCGGAGGCGCGCGGGGCGTGGGGGGTTCCCGCAGACCTGGGTCCTCTCTCCGCCCCGGGCCTTCACGCAGCCTCCTCGTGTGGCCGCTGCAGGCGCGTACTCGCTGGGCGGCATCGGGCGGCTTTGAGAACCGTTTGGGTCCTTCTGGGGGCGGGGTCTGGGCCGGCTCCACTCCCGGGGCGCAGCTGGCGTGGCTGGAGGCGAGAACGCGCCCCCACGAGCTGTCTCCCCTCCCAGGGCCGGCCGCGGAGGACCGAGCGGCCAGGGCGATCCAGGGCGCCTTCCGGCAGCTCCGGGCCAGGAGGGAGCTCGCCCGCCGCCGGGAGGAGCGCCGGGGGTACCTGGAGCAGATGGAGAAGCTGCAAAGGGAGGTGAGGACGGGCGGTCGCGACCCCCGGGGGCCCGGGCAGGAGGCAGGAGGAGGAAATTGCGAAGCGGGGTGCGGGGGTGGAGCTCAGGCTGGGCCGGGACCTCAGAGGCGTGGACAGTGACCTCGGGGCGCGGGACGGGCGGCGGTGACCTTGGGCGGGCGCCTTGCAGGCCTATTTGGCCCTGGTGCACCGGGAGCAGGAGGAGGGGCGCAGCGGGAGCGGCGGGAGGAGCCGCAGCGCCGCCACCGCCTGCTGGATGCCGCCTTCGACGGGGACGTGAGCGAGATCCGGGCGGTGCTGAAGGAGGTCAGCAGGGCGGGGCCGGGGGGGGTGTGTGGGCGGGTCGCGTGGGCGCGGCTCGTGGGGAGGGGCGGAGCCGGGGCCGGGGTTGGGGAGCGGGGAGCGGGGAGGGGGGCGGGTCGCGTGGGCGGGGCGTGGGGGCGTGGGCGGAGCGAGGCTCGTGGGCGGGGCGTGGCTCGTGGGCGGGTCGAGGCGCGGTGACCTCTGCGGGCGGCGCAGGTGGAGCAGCTGCTGACCCGCGAGGGCGTGGGCCACGACGAGGTGGGCAACGCGCGGCGGCTGCAGCGACGCGTGGCCCTGGTGGAGTGAGAGGACAGCAACGGGAACACGCCGCTGTCCGAGGCGGCCGCGGGCGGGCAGCCTCTGGCCATCCAGCTGCTGTCTGAGCTCGGTGCCAGCCCCAACAGCAAGGTGGGCGCCATGGGTTTCAGGCCAAAGCGAGCGCCGAGGGGCGCGGTCCAGAGCCCGCGGGGGCCTCCTTCCTCCGGGACAAGGCCTGGATCTTGCTCAGGAGCCCGACTTGCAGGGCGCCTTCGGTCGGACGCCGCTATACCGCGCAGTCTTTGGGGGCCACCTGGAAGCTGTGGAGGTGCTTCTGAAGCTTGGAGCAGAACCACGGGTGTACGCAGAGGACGAGAGCACCCCTGAACAGGTGTGGGCCTGTGAAGTGTGGGCCCCGGAGGTGTGGGCCGGGCAGATGTAGGCCCCAGGAGGTGTGAGCCAGCAGGTGTGGGCCCCAGGAGGTGTGGGCCCCGGGAGGTATGGACCCTGGGAGGTGTGGGTCCTGGGAGGTGTGGGCTCCTGGTGTGGGCCGGGCAGATGTGGGCCCTGGGAGGTGTGGGCCAGGCAGATGTGGGCCTCAGGAGGTGTGGACCCCGGGAGGTGTGGACCCCGGGAGGTGTAGGCCCTGGGAGGTGTGGGCCAGGCAGGTGTGGACCAGGCAGGTGTGAATCTAGCAGGTGCACACCCAGGCAGGGCAAGACTCATCCCACCCACTCTGTCTCTGAAAGCTGTCAGGAGCCTGAGTGGCCCTGCTAGAGCTGGCCCTGCCACGCCCCATTCCCTTCCCAGAAGTCCTGACTTTGTCGGTCTGCAATGAAGGCGAAAGCCACTCCCATTTTGTGAATACCTTTGGTGTCGGATTTCATGTCATTTCCTTCCATGCTTTGCCTGAGGAAGTGGTGTTACTGATGGAGAAACAGGCTGGCGACTCCAGGGTTGGCAGAGAGCTCATGGTGGTGAGGGGAGCAGGGGGCCCACGAATACAACCCCTCGCTCTCAGCACTTCCATTTTCCAGAGAAAAGGCTCTAGGTAGGAACTCTGTGGCCCAGCCACAGAGTTAGGCTGTGTTAGGAATGACAATCTGGGCCGGGTGGGGTGGCTCACTCCTGTAATCCCAGCACTTTGGGAGGCTGAGGCAGTTGGATCACCTGAGGTGGGAAATTCAAGACCAGCCTGACCAACATAGAGAAACCGCATCTCTACAAAAAATACAAAATTTGCTGGGCATGGTGGCACACACCTGTAATCCCAGCTACTTGGAAGTCTGAGGCAGGAGAATCGCTTGAACCCGGGAGGCAGAGGTTGCAGTGAGCCGAGATTGTGCCACTGCACTCCAGACTGGGCAACAAGAGCGAAACTCTGTCTCAAAAAAAAAAAAAAATGACAGTGTGGTTGGGCATGGTGGCTCATGCCCTCACACCTGTAATCCCAGCACTTTGGCTGGCAGAGGCGGTGGGTCACTTGAGCTCCAGATTTTGAGATTAGCCTGGCCAACATGGTGAAACCTTGCCTCTACTGAAAATACAAAAATTAGCTGAGCGTGGTGGTGGGCGCCTGTAATCCCAGCTACTCGGGAGGTTGAAGCAGAATTGCTTGAACTTGGAAGCGGAGGTTGCAGTGAACCGAGATTGCCCCACTGCACTGCAGCCTGGGCAATAGAATGAGAATAAAGAGTCTGCCCTGGGCTAGACCGGAGACACCATGCCTGAACTTGTCCTGGGCCCGGGATTGACTCTGCCTGTTGGAGCAGTGGCTGGAAAACCAGACCACGAACTTTGCCTGCCTTGGTTTCATTTAAATCAACTTAACTTAAACCCCCGTCCCTCTGCCGTCTGTCATTATGTTCCCCCATTGCACTCCCAACCTCACCCCACATCCCACGAAAATCTGGAGGTGCTGCCTGAAGCCTGTGTTCTGCCTCAGGCCCACACAGGCACCTGGGAGATGCTTCCACTCGACCACTGCCAGAGCCTTTGCCCAGCTAGGGACCCGCCCCTCAACTCTCCTCCTGTGGGCACTGCCGGGAGCCTGTCCTGCCCCCTCTTCTTTCTCCTTGTCTGCAAAGGGTCCTTTCTGGGTTGGTAGAGAGGGGCAGGGCCGAGGCGGTGGGCTTAGGGAGTGGCCGAGGAGACTGTGAGGGAGTCAGGGGTGCTGGGGTGTCCGGCAGACCTGCTGCCTGGGGCATGGAGGCCCGGAGAGCTGAGAAGGGCAGCAGCTGGGGGTGCCAGGAGGTCATGCCATCCATAGGCAAAGGGGTTAGTGTGGACCTGAACTACGCACCCTATAAAAGATTAACTCCAAGTGGATTATTGATTTAAATGTAAACTTTTAGAAGAACGCATAGGAGAAAATCTCTGGGGCCTAGGACTTGGTGAAAAGTTCTTGGACATAACACAAAAAGCACAATCCAAAAAAGAAAAAAACTAATTGATAAACTAAACCTCATCAAAATGTTAAACGTTTGTTTTGTAAAAGACTTGTCAAGAGGAAAAGACAAGCCGTAGACGGGAGTAAACATTTGTAAACCACGCGGCCGACGAGGGACGTGTGTCTAGAACATATAAACAACTCAAATTTCAACAGCAAATAAAACATACAGTCTAGGCATAAAATGAGCAAGCACATGAAGAGAAATTTCACCAAAGAGGAGATAATGATGGCGGATAAACACCTGCGGGGTGCTGCACACCTCCTGGGACACCCCACACCTCCTGGGACACCTCACACCTCCTGGGACACCTCACACCTCCTGGGACACCCCACACCTCCTGGGACACCCCACACCTCCTGGGACCCCCCACACCTCCTGGGACACCTCACACCTCCTGGGACACCCCACACCTCCTGGGACACCCCACACCTCCTGGGACACCCCACACCTCCTGGGACACCTCACACCTCCTGGGACACCCCACACCTCCTGGGACACCCCACACCTCCTGGGACACCCCACACCTCCTGGGACACCTCACACCTCCTGGGACACCCCACACCTCCTGGGACACCCCACACCTCCTGGGACACCCCACACCTCCTGGGACACCTCACACCTCCTGGGACACCTCACACCTCCTGGGACACCCCACACCTCCTGGGACACCTCACACCTCCTGGGACACCCCACACCTCCTGGGACACCTCACACCTCCTGGGACACCCCACACCTCCTGGGACACCTCACACCTCCTGGGACACCCCACACCTCCTGGGACACCTCACACCTCCTGGGACACCCCACACCTCCTGGGACACCTCACACCTCCTGGGACACCTCACACCTCCTGGGACACCTCAGGACACCTCACACCTCCTAGGACACCCCACACCTCCTGGGACACCTCACACCTCCTAGGACAGCCCGGGTGAGGCTGGAGTGCGGTGGCACGATCTCAGCTCACTGCAGCCTCCGCCTCCCGGGTGTGAGAAACAAATTTAAGTGTTTAAACCCAAAGAATGGACTTAGAGACCCGGGAACAGTGAAAGTGAAACTTTTAATGATGGGTTTGCAAGATTGGGAGTTTGATGAGCACGCACACTTAGCACAGTTGTAACAAGCTCTTTATTCAATTAATAAATTAACACCCACGTTTCGCGTAAAAAGGAAAAAGCATAGTAAAGAGCTCTCACCCAATGAAAAGCCCTGGGACCCCCTAACTTGCCCCCTACAATACATCTCATAAAATAGAGGACAGGGAGACCAGGGGGCCACAGGAAGGCCAGAGGAGGAGGAATCTGGGGGTCATGAAGCAGCTAAGCCCAGTGCTCCCTTAAATCCTTATCCAACTTGAGGAAAAAAACCATATAAGAAGGACGTGAACAATTGCCCTTTTCCTTCTAAACAGTAAGTGTCTAACATGTACCCTCTTAGAAAAGTCCCTATGAGACGAGGAGCTGGATTTGTGAGTGCGCCTCTAAGAAGTACTGAGGTGAGGAATTTTAAACAGAAAACGAGCCCACTCTTGAAAATCCCTTTAGTTTAGCAAAGCAGTTAAATCAATTTTTAAAACTCAATTTTTGGCCAGATGTGGTGACTCACGCTTGTAATCCCAGCACTTTGGGAGGCTGAGGCAGGCAGATCATGAGGTCAGGAGATAGAGATCATCCTGGCCAACATGATGAAACCCCATCTCTACTAAAAATACAAAAATTAGCTGGGCGTAGTGGTGTGCGCCCAGATTTCCAGCTACTCAGGAGGCTGAGGCAGGAGAATCACTGAGATGGTGCCACTGCACTCCAGCCTGGTGACAGAGTGAGACTCTGAAAAAAAAAACAATTTTTATACTTGGGCTAAAATAATGTCAATCATAAATGTTCTGTTTACAGGCATGTGCCTGCAGTCCCAGCTGCTTGGAGGGTGCTGAAGCAGGAGAATCGCTTGAACCTGGGAGGCAGAGGCTGCAGTGAGCTGAGCTCGAGCCAGTGCACTCCAGCTGGGAGGAATAAATGGAAGTGTACTGTCACGAGGTTCTTACATGTGGAATGATGTAACATCACTAGAAAATAGACTGTGGCAATTCAGAGCTGTATACACTAGAGCCTAAAGCAACTACTGCAGTATCAGGAGTTGTAGCTAATGAGCCAACGAAGGAGATAAAACGGAATTCTTAAAAAGTAATGCAGAGAAGCGGGAAAAGAGGAAAAGCAGAATAAAGAACACGGGGCCAGTGGACAGCAAACAGCAAATGGTAGACTTTAACTGGACCCTATCCGTAATCTCATTACATGTGGATATTCTGAACATCCCAATTGAAAGATGGATTGTCATTTTGGATTTTAAAAAAGTAGGCTGGGCGAGGTGACTCATGCCTGTAATCCAAGTACTTTGGGAGGCTGAGGTGGGCGGATCACCTGAGATCAGGAGTTCGAGACCAGCCTGACCAACATGGAGAAACGCTGTCTCTCCTAAAAATACAAAAATACAAAAAAAAAAAAAAATTAGCTGGGTGTGGTGGCGTGTGCCTGTAATCTCAGCTACTTGGGAGGCTGGGAGGCAGGGAATAAGGAAGTCAAGAGACTGAGACCAGCCTGGCCAACATGGTGAAACCCTGTCTGTACTAAAAATACAAAATATTAGCTGGGCATAGTGGCATTCGCCTGTAGTCCCAACTACTCGGGAGGCTGAGGCATGAGAATCATTTGAACCCGGGAAGCAGAGGTTGCCGTGAGCTGTGCCATTGTACTCTGGCCTGGGCGATAGAGTGAGACTCCATCTCACAAAAGAAAAATTAGCTGGGTGTGGTGGCACCTGTGGTCCCAGCTACTTGGGAAGCTGAGGCAAGAGAATTGCTTGAACCCGGGAGGTGGAGGTTGCAGTGAACCAAGATTGCAGTGGGCCAAGACTGCATGCACTCCAGCCTGGGTGACAGAGCAAGACTCCATCTCAAAAAAAAAAAAAAAGAACTACAAGTAGAAATGAACAGACTCAATCAGCCAGGTGTGGTGGCTCACGCTTGTAATCCCAGCACTTTGAGAGGCCAAGGCAGGCGGATAACCTGAGGTTGGGAGTTCGAGACCAGCCTGACCAACATGGTGAAACCCTGTCTCTACTAAAACTACAGCATTAGAAGGGCATGTTGGCACACATCTGTAATCCCAGCTACTCAGGAGGCTGAGGCAGGAGAACTTGAACCCAGGAGGCAGAGGTTGCAGTGAGCTGAGTTCGTGCCATTGCACTCCAGCCTGGGCAATAAGAGCAAAACTTTGTCTCAAAACAAACAAAACAGAAAACAGACACATCTCTCAATAACTGAGGAGACAGGTAGACAGAATCTCAGAAATGACGCAGAAGAGCTGACGTAGATGGTGCTGTCCGCCATCGCTCCACATACACTGACCCACTTCATCCAGTCTCGCCCCAGGCATTGGTTTGCTCTTTGATCAATTCATAATTATCTTATTAACTCATGAGTCGTTATATTTATGTATTTAGAGATGGAGTCTTGCTCTGTCGCCCAGGCTGGACGGCAGTGGTGCACTCTCACTGCAACCTCTGCCTTCTGGGTTCATCCAGTTCTCCTGCTTCAGCCTCCTGAGTAGCTGGGACTACAGGTGTGCACCACCATGCCCAGCTAATTTGTTTTTTTGTATGTTTAGTAGCAACAGGGTTTCATCACATTGGCCAGACTGGTCTCGAACTCCTGACCTCAGGTAATCCACCTTGGCCTCCCAAAGTGCTGGAATTACAGGCGTGAGCCACCAGGTCCGTCCATGAATCATTTATTTATAGACTTAGCAGCCTATTCACTCATTAATGTGCCAATTCCAATCTTGTACCATGTTTAAATAATTATTCATTTATCTACTGTTCATTCAGACATCCACTCATCCATTCATACACAGGTTTATGCTGTTTACTTGACAGAAAATTATGAGGAAGCAAGGAAGGACTGTGTCTCGGTCACCCCGTAATTGTATGCCCCCGTGTCATGTATGTCGGTTGACACGTGACAGGCACTGAAACATTTTGTTGAACAGTGAATTCATCCATCAATTCATCCATCCACTTGCTCAACTGACCATTTGTTTATCTCGTTGACCCATTCAACACTCATTCATCTTCTAGTTTTTCATGTATCCTTCATCATTTAATCAGTTCATTCAATTAATCTTCATTCTCTTATAGTTTAATTCATTAATTCACTCATTCATTCATCATTTATTGCCTATTCATTAAGACACTCATAAGTTTACTCATTACATTATCCTCTCATCTGTTCGTTCATTTTCCATCTATTCCAGTTCTTCCACGTACAGACAGCGCTTTGGCAAGTTCTGAAGCTTATTTGAATCTCAGTTTCCATATATTCAGAAATGGGACTGATGACAGCCTGCTTTATGAAGATTCATGAGATAATGAAATTCCTTGGTGCAATTCCTGGTATAGAGTCAGTTCTCAAGAAATGGCAGCTATTGCTATTTTAAATGGTATTCACAATTTCTTTTAAGTTACGAAATCATCAGCTCACTCGTGCGTCTGGTCACTCTTCCGTCCGATTTGTCTAGCTGTCCATTCGTCCCTTCCCTGGTTTTAGCCACTCCTGGATTTTGTACATCTTTGTCTTCCTCTGTAAAATACAAATGTCATACAGAACATTGCACAAATCAAAGTTGTAGCTCAATTATTTACCACAAAGGAAATACTCATGTGGTTACCACCCGACTCAAGAAATAAAATACTGCCAGAACGCCATACCTCTCCCCAGATAATCATATCCTGAATTTTAATAATGCTTGCTTCCTTTTTTCTCAAGTTAAAAACCTTTACTGAGATATGTATAAAGTCCCCGGTTTAATCCTCTCAACAGAACTGATTGTAGTATTGTTAATATTCCTACATTATATATAAAGGCTACATTATATTTATTATAAAGACTTTATATCTTATTACTATATACAAAGAAAGTTAAGCACAGAGATATTCAGCGTGGGTTCAGCGGTGCATGTAAAGGTCTGTTATGCAGGTGAACTCGTCGTGGGGATTTGTGGAATACTCCATGGCAAAGGTTATTTCCTCGCCCAGGAGTTATGCCCAGTACCCAGTAGGCATCTTTTCTGCTCCTGTCCCCGCTCCCCTCCTCCCTCAGGTAGACCCTCGTGTCTGCTGCTTCCTTCTTTGTGTTCCTGAGTTCATCCTTCAGCTCCCACTTACAAGTGAGAACATACAGTGCTTGGTTTTCTGTCCCTGCAATAGTTTGCTAAGGATAATGGCCTCCAGCTCCATCCGTGCTCCTGCAAAGGACGTAAGCTCACGAGACGTGTATCGCCCCCCGCGGAGGAGGAACGAACGCGCTCTCACAGCGTTGCAGGGATGCGAGTGGGCTAGGGATGGTCGCAGCTGCTTTCAGAGGGCGAAATGCAGCCAATCGACCAGCACTCCCTCTCCGTGGTTACGTTTATTCAGTAAAAGATTGCAAGCAGGTTCGAAGTCAACACACTTGTGGATAATTAACATGGTGAAAGAGTGGTTATAGGAATGATAAAAGTTGTAGGTTCCAGGCCCAGAGTACACACTACTAGTAAACACAGAGAAAACGGGTAATTCCTCTTGGATCCCCCCCAAGAGGACCATCCCGCACAAAGTGTAGGTGAGGAAACAGAGTAGAGACAAAGCGATTCGGGGTGAACAGACTTAAACCGGGAGAGCCAGGAGAGGCGCTCCCGCACACCTTTTGTCATTTTGGCCAGATTGTCGACAAAAGCAGCTGTTTGTCCTGGCAGTGATGATGCCACGGCCGTGCCGGCAGTTGCCAGGAGGACTGGCTGAGGCTCTCAAAGCCCTAAGCGTAACTGAGTGTTTTGTGTTTGACCTGTGGCGTTATTTGCATTTCAGTTTGCTGTATGCCATTACCGAGGAACTTCACTGCGGGCGGTCAGTCTCTTAGTTAAGCAGTTCGTTTGTTGGGAGCTGTGAACGGGGTGTTACTTTAGGCTCCAGGGCAGAAAACTGTAGATTGCAAGATGAGCCGATGCAGCGTAATGAGTGCAGGCTGCAGGCGGAGTGAAAGAATAAAAGCTAAGCAGAACTCACTGAGCCTTTTGCTGGTCCTCAGCGTTGCTCGAGGAGGTGTCGTCCGGGGCTTGTGTGGTCGTTTTGCAGGGTCTCTTTTAGGCTGGCTTGGGTTTTTCCTCCTTTCCATCCTTTGATGAGGACGCAGTTTCTTGGCTGGTGCTAGCGTACTGGAAATTCTAGGAGTTGTGCCTGTGCTGAGAGACTTTTTATAATCTTTGTAAAAGAGCAGGTGAGTGCTTTAAGAAAAACATGTGCTTTATCTTAATGTCCAGCTCACAGAAAAGCTGAATACTTCTTTAACTTTTAACTAATACCTTTACACACGGAATTTTTTTATAGCTAATGTTTTAAAACTTGCTTAATCTTTCAAAACAAAATTTATACAACCTACTTGCATGAATTTTCTTCTGTAACATTTTTTACAACTTTCACTGACGAACTTAGACATGCTCTGTGTTATAACGTTCCTTAGTAAAGGTGCAATCTTATAACTTTCTTAATATTTTTCCTTTGCTTTTTACTTTCTCTTTTGTTTGACTTTCTGTGACTCTGCCTTACCTCTTTCTCTCTCTCTGACTTTGTTTTTTTACGCTTTCTTTAAAGGAATATTGATGATATCAGGATTATAACTTAGCAATTAACTGTATAATTCATTAGCATGGCAAGCTGAAGTTGGTAGTATGGAGTTTACAAGGAAATTAGAAGCATCTCTGAAGCAGAGACTCAAAGAATATACTTTAACCCTGTGCTTAAAGTCACAGGCCGAATAGCTTAAATCTTGCAATTGAGTTTTCAGGCTGACCAAGTTTACAGACTTGAAACTGGCAAACTTTTCTGAAAACAGGGACTTGCTAGCTGAGCAAAGACTGCCTCTCATCAGTCGTTCATGCATATGTTTCCACCTTACGTACAAATTTCTTTCACTTTCTGAGAATGGGCACATTTTTACTTCTTTATTCAACTAATATTAATTTGGTTCAAAGTTCTCCTTTAAAGGGTAAAGTGTGGTTTTACATGCTCAGCTTTTAATTGATTTTTAACTAATTCATGGGCCTTCTTGTATAGCCGATTGAAATTTGTCATTTAAATTTACAAAATTAAGGGTAGATAAAGCTTGTGCGAGTCGTGTTGTCGTTTAAGACAGAAAACAGGTTTTGCAGCTTATTAGTCAATTAGGAACTGTTTTAACTGAGGAGCAAAGCTATATGACTGGCTTTTAATTGCTCCTTGCTAATTTCATGGGCTAGCTGTAATTTCTCTCCCTTCAGAGGTTACTGTTTTACTTAAATTGGATTTTAAAAGAGCCACGTTAAGAATAGAATTGGAATAACAACGGTGGCAAATATCAGAGAAAGGTTTTACAAATCCTTAAATTTACTTAAATCTTGGCAGAGAATTACAATTTGGGACGTTGCTTGTACACAAAGAACACATGAAATTTTGCCGTGGGACACGTGCGGAGAGCAGCTCAGCGGCACGGGTCCTGGGATGGCGGCCGAGCTGGCCGCGCCCAGGTGCTGCTCACTGCCCCCCACCTGGGCCAGCTTGAGCAGAGCTGCTCTGCGGGAGCATTTTTTCCCTTTTTTTTTCTTTTTGCTCAGCCACTTGGCTTTGGCCTGTAATGCCCTTTTTAAATTTTGTTTTGTTTTGTTTTTGAGATGGAGTCTCACTCTATCACCAGGCTGGAGTGCAGTGGCACAATCCTGGCTCACTGCAACTTCTGTTTTCTGGTTTCAAGCAATTCTCCTGCCTCGGCCTCCCAAGTAGCCGGGACTATAGGCACCCACCACCACGCCCGGCTAATTTTTTTTGTATTTTTAGTAGAGTTGGGGTTTCGCCATGTTGGCCTGGATGGTCTCAATCTCTTGACCTCGTGATCCACCCGCCTCAGCCTCCCAAAATGCTGGGATTACAGGCGTGAGCCACCGCGCCCGGCCTGTAATGCCTTTTTTCTTATCTTTTTATGAACAGACACCTGCTTGTTGCCGATGATTAGTTACCAAGCAGGCAGAGTTCTTCTGTAATGCTGCTTGCCTTGCCCTTCCTTCTGTTTCTTTTTGCCTTTGTGCGTGATTTCTCCCCACTTGTTCCTAGAGTTTTACGTCCAGTGTGCTCCTTGCCAGGAACCACGGGCCTTGGGAAGCAGCAGTTTGAATTATGTTTCTCAACGGAGCTTGACACCATTTCTGTTGTGCTGATAACAGCTGTCCCATGATGAATCCCTAGGCTGAGACAATGCCTCCCCAAGCTCGGCAACCCCCAGTGGGTACCAGTGACTTACTGACTGCTTGACCTGGGGAGGTCTGTTCTGCAGACCCTGACTCACTGGCGGAGGAATGAACGCGCTCTCACAGCGTTACAGGGATGCGAGTGGGCTAGGGATGGTCGAAGCTGCTTTCAGAGGGCGAAATGCAACCAGTCGACCAGCACTCCCTCTCTGTGGTTACGTTTATTCAGTAAAGGATTGCAAACAGGTTCTAAGTCAACATACTTGTGGATAATTAACATGGTGAAAAGAGTGGTTATATGAATGATAAAAACTTTAGGTTCTGGGCCCAGAGTAAACGCTGTTAGCGGGTAATTCTCCTTTGATCTCCCCCTGAGAGGACCATCCAGCCCAAAGTTTACATTAGAGTAAACAGTTAATGTAGAGACAAAGGGATGTGGGGTAAATGGATTTAAGCTGGGAAAGCCTTTTATCATCCCTATCTCCTCCCTAGTAATGCACTGACCGGCCGGCCGCCTTTGGCCTGCCCCAGTGAAAACTTTTGGCCTTCCAAAAGGTTTGAGACTAATCTACAGCTTTCCATCATATTTTCTGTGATATTTTGTCAGCCAACCCGAGTGAATTCCAGCAGTCTTGTTCTTTTTCATGGCTGCCTAGTATTCCATGGTGTGCATGCATGTACCACATTTTCTTTATCCAGTCTGTCACTGATGGGCATGTAGGTTGAGTCCATGTCTTTGCTATTGTGAACAGTGCTGCAGTGAATATTCGTGTGCATGTGTCTTTATGTACAATGATTTCTGTCCCTCTGGGTGTATACCCAGTCATGGGGTTGGTGGTCGAATGAATGGTCGTTCTGCTTTGTGGTCTTTGAGGACTTGCCACACGGCTTTCCACAGTGGCTGAACTAATTCACACTCCCACCACCAGCGTGTGTGCCCTTTTCTCCCAACCTCACCAGCATCTGTTATTTTCTTTTTATGATAGCCATTCTGGCTGGCGTGAGACGGTATCTCATTGTGGTTTTGAGTTGCATTTCTCAATGATCAGTGATGCTGAGCTTTTTTTTTTTTCTGTATGCTTGCTGGCCACATGCATGTCTTATTTTGAAAACTTCATTTTCTTTTTTCTTATCTTTTAGGCTAGTCAAGTGAAGCAGTGGGAGTGAGAAGTAATAAAGAAATCTGTAACTGGTCAAATTGTAAACACCACTGCACTCAGATCAGCCCGATTTTCTTCATTCACTTTTTAGTGGGGTTGTTCTTCTCTGGTAAGTTTGCGTAAGATCCTTATAAATGCCGGCTGTTAGACCTTTGTCAGATGCACAGTTTGCAGATATGGTCTCCCGCTCTGTACGTGGTCTGTTCACTCTGATGATAGTTTCTTTTGTGTTTAATTAGATGCCACTTGCCAATTTTTCTTTTGTTGTGATTGCTTTTGGTGTCTTTGTCATGAAATCTTTGCCATTCTTATGTCCAGGATGGTATTGCCTGGGTTGTCTTCCAGGGTTTTTATAGTTTTGAGTTTTACATTTAAGTCTTTTTTTCTTTTTTTTCTTTTCTTTTCTTTTTTTTTTTTGAGACGGAGTTTTGCTCTTGTTACCCAGGCTGGAGTGCAATGGCACAATCTCGGCTCACCACAACCTCCACCTCCTGGGTTCAGGCAATTCTCCTGCCTCAGCCTCCTGAGTAGCTGGGATTACAGGCACGTGCCACCGTGACCAGCTAATTTTTTGTATTTTTAGTAGAGATGGGGTTTCACCATGTTGACCAGGATGGTCTCGATCTCTTGACCTCGTGATCCACCCGCCTCGGCCTCCCAAAGTGCTGGGATTACAGGCTTGAGCCACTGCGCTTGGCACATTTAAGTCTTTACTCCATCATGAGTTGAGTTTTATATATGATGTAAGGAAGGGGTCCAGCTTCAATCTTGTGCATATGGCTAGCCAGTTATTCCAGCACCGTTTATTGACTATGGAGTCTTCTCCCCATTGCTTGTTTTTGTCAGCTTTGTTGAAGATCAGGTGGTTGTACGTATGTATGCAACCTTGTTTCTGGGCTCTCTATTCTGTTACATTGATCTGTGTGCCTGTTTTGTACCAGTACCATACTGTTTCGGTTACTGTAGCCCTGTAGTATAGTTTGAACTTGGGTAACACGATGCCTCCAGCTTTGTTCTTCTTGCTTAGGATTGCCTTGGCTATTCAGGCTCCTTTTTGGTTCCATGTGAATTTTAAAATAGTATTTTCTAGTCCTTTGAATAATATGCTTGGTATAATAGTTTGATAGGAATAGCATTGAATCTGTAAATTGCTTTGGGCAGTATGGCCATTTTAATGATATTGATTCTTCCTATCCATGAGCATGGGATGTTTTTCCATTTGTTTTTGCCTTTTCTGATTTCTTTGAGCAGTGTTTCATAATTCTCATTGTAGAGATCTTTCACCTCTCTGGTTAGCTGTATTCCTAAGTATTTTATTCTTTTTGTGTCAGTTGTGAATGGGATTGCCTTTCTGGTTTGGCACTTGGCTTGGCTGTTGCTAGTGTATAGGAATGCTAGTGATCTTTGTACATTTATTTTGTACCCTAAAACTTTTCTGAAGTTGTTTAGCAGCTGAAAGAGCTTTTGGGCTGAGACTGTGTGGTTTTCTAGATATAGAATCATGGTGTCTGCAAACAGACAGTTTGACTTCCTCTCATCCCATTTGGATGCCTGTTATTTCTTTATATTGCCTGATTGCTCTGGCTAGGACTTCCAATACTATGTTGAGCAGGAATGGTGAGAGACACATCCTGGTCTTGTGCCAATATTGAAGGGGACGGCTTCCAGCTTTGCCCATTGAGTATATGTCGGCTGCGGGCTTGTCAGCGCTTACTGTCTTTTCTTTACCCTATTCTTTATTACATCTTCAAATCATCCCTCATTTATTCATTCATCCATTCATTCCTAAGCACGAATGCCTAAATAATATAGCTTTGCTTCACTGTTTCTGAGCTTTATGTAAATGATTTATATGGCAGCTATTTGTTGGTATCTGGCTTCTTCTATTACAGGCTATATTTGTGAGATTCAGTCTTGTTGTCTGTAGCTATAGTTCATTCACGCTCATTGTTATGGAGACTTTATATAAATATCTGTAACATATTTATCCATTTTACTGCTAATGAACGTTCAGTTTGTTTCCAGGCTTTGGCTATAATGATGCTGCTATGAACATTCTTGTGTATGTCTCTTGGTATACATGTGCACAGTTTTCCAAAATGGTTGTACCAGTTTGTCCACTCCCACTAATGATATGTACAGTCCCACTGCCTCATGATGCTCTCACAGACATTGTGATTGCCACTGTTGTTGTTGTTTTGACGTGGAGTTTTGCTGTTGTTGCCCAGGCTGGAGTGCAATGGTGTGATCTCGGCTCACCACAACCTCCGCCTCCCGACTTCAAGTGATTCTCCTGCCTCAGCCTCCCAAATAGCTGGGATTACAGGCATGTGCCACCACGCCTGGCTGATTTTGTATTTTTAGTAGAGACATGGTTTCTCCATGTTGGTCAGGCTGGTCTCAAACTCCTGACCTCAGGTTATCCACCTGCCTCAGCCTCCCAAAGTACTGGGATTACAAGTGTGAGCCACCGCGCCTGGTCTATGCCAGTGTTTTTTAATGCAGACTCATGGTGGATGTGTAGTGGTATCTCACTGCAGTTTTACCTTGCATTTCCTTGCCAATTAATGAAAGTGAGAACTCTTAGGTATGTTGGCCAGTTGGTTATATGTGTTTAAGTCCTGCCTGCTCACATCACTGACCACTCTTCTCTGGGTTGCCTGATGTATTTTCTTCATTGCTCTATGAACTTTATATATTCTAGATCAAACTCTTTGTCAGTCACATGTATTACAGGTGTCTTCTGTCTTACTTGCTTCTCACTCTCTTAATGTTATCATTTGATGGAAAATTTTGTTTTACCGTAGTAAATTTTATCATTCTTTTCATTTATGGTTGGTGTTTTCATGTCAGTTAAGGAAGTCCCTCCATTCTCCCAAGGACATAAAGATACTTTATTGCGCAGTCTTCTAAATCTTTCACATTCAGAGCCATCGTCCACTCTAATAGATTTTTGTATGTTATTTTGGTCTGTCTTTGAACGTGAAATATTTCAAGCTTTATTCCTCATATGGATGCACAGTTGTCCTGAGAGCAGCCACAGTCTTTGTGAAAGACTACCCTCCTCACTACACATCACCTGTGCCCTAAGTCAAGGGTCTGTATACTCACAGCTCTGTTCTGGGATTGCTGTACTGTTCCATAGGTCTGTGGATCTACCCTGTGTCAATACTCATGTCTTGACTACAATAGCTTTATAACAAGTCTTACACCAGATAAAAGCCAGTCTTCCCACCTTGTTTTGTTTTTCCCCATGAGCGAGTTTTGGAAAGTTCTCAGTCATTACCTCTTCGTTTCTGTCCTTATCCTCACTCTCCAAATCTGTATTTGGTAGATGTCACTGTAGCCTCTACATTTCTGTACCAACCAGGATGGACTAGGATGTTGACATGGTTCGGGCCTTTGCCTCCATCCAAATCTCATGCTGAATTGTAATCCTCCGTGTTGGAGGAGGGGCCAGGTGGGAGGTGACTGGATCATGGGGGTGGATTTCTCCAGGCTCTTCTCATGGTAGTGAGTTCTCATGACATCTGGTTGTTTAAAAGTGTGCAGCACATCCCCAACTCTCTCTTCCTCCTTCTCTAGCCATATAAAATGTGCCTGCTTCCCCTTGGCCTTCTGCCATGATTGTAAGTTTCCTAAAATCTCCCTAGCCATGCTTCCTGTACAGCCTGCAGAACTGTGAGTCAATTAAACCTCTTTTCTTTATAAATTACCCAGTCTCAGGTAGTTCTTTATAGCAATGGGAGAACAGACTAATACAGATGTACTGTGGAACATGCACTCTCCAAATCTCAATGGCATAAAACAAAATGAGTTTATTTTTTATTTATGCTACATGTCCATTGAGGGTTAACAGAGGGCTTCTGCTAATTGTAGTCTTTTAGGGACCCAGGCTGACAAAGTGACCACCATCTTGAATATTGCTGGTCAGTATACCAGAGGGAAAGAGGTCAGAAGGGTCTGGCACAAACACTTCTACTTACAGCTTATTGGTCAGATCTAGGCATTTGGCTCCACGTAACCACAAATTGGTCAGGAAGTGTAATCCTTTGCTACGTTTAGAAGGTGGAGGGATGGACATGTTTGATGATCAGCACCAATAACTACCACAGTTTTTTACCCTCTTTTCTGTATTTTCCATCCTTTTATTTGAGTTTATTCTAGATATTTTCTTGTGACATGTTTTTCCGTTTACTGATTCTCTCTTCAGCTGTATCCAGCTAGTTATTAAATCCATGCACTTTGTTCTTAATTTTGGTTTTCATGTCTAAAATTTTATTTGGTTCCAGTTCTCTGCTAAAATTCTCAATCTAGTCTCTCTCTTTGAGCAGAGTAAATATAGTTATTTGAAATCTGTAGATAACTTGTAGTTTCTGCAGATTTTTGTTTATATTGTATTTTCCTGTTCCTTTTTATTTTATTTATTTTTTTGAGTAGAGTCTCTCTCTGTCACCCAGGCTGGAGTACAGTGGCATGATGTCAGCTCACTGCAACCTCTGCCTCCCAGGTTCAAGCGATTCTTGTGCCTCAGCCTCTGGACTAGCTGGTACTACCAGCGTGCCGCACCACTGTAAGGCTGAGTGCCCACAGGGTCGTGGGGTGAGCCTTATGCTGTGCTGAGGCGCAGGATCCGAGAAATAAAGAGACAGGACACAGAAGTACAAGAAAAACGCAGCTGGGCTCGGGGGGCCACGCCACCTATAAGCGGAGTCAGGCGAGGCCCCAAATGTCCAGAAGTCTGAGTATTTATTGTGTATAGGTTAGGGGGCAAGGCAGTGAGTGAAGCCATCTTTAAGGATAGTGATAGGGTCGTGAGCAATAAAACATGGGGTCCACCCCCATTAGGTCACCTAGGCCAGGAGGTGGACAGTGCGCAGCAAGGGACCCATTCCCATGAAGTCAAGGGCCGTGTGCAGTAAGGGGTCCACCCCCATTAGGTCACCGAGGCTTGAAGGTGGGCCGTGTGCAGTGAAGAGGGTGCAGTGTGCAATACTTCTATCTATGGGCAAACTACTTCTAAGAAGATTTATAGGAGGATGCTTTAAGTCACACAGCAGTGACAGAGCTGTCAGGGTTACCGCCACCTTCTGGCAGCTTCCAATGGGTTCTATGGGAAGATGCTTTTCAAGCAGCACCGTAGCAAGAGCTGATAAAGTTGACAGTCACCAAGGTGGATTGCCGTTCTGAGGGCAGCCTTCCACAAGAACTGGAGCAGGGTCCTACAACTCCTTTATCAGGAGGAGTGGCTCTTGCCCCAAGCCTGCCATACAGCGGGTATCTTTACGATACTGAACGCTGCCACCTGGGCCATGGATTCTTGTCCTGGTATAACTGTTTTCCCTTAAATCATGCTCTGCACTGTGTCCGCTCTAGGCATTCCTCCGATTATAAGCTGCTTATTCCTTAATTCATGCTCTGTGCTGTGTCCACTCTAGGCATTCCTCCGATTATGAACTAAGATATAATTATATATATGTAGGGAAATATTCTTTAGGCAGTCATACTATTAACTGTTATATGATTATATATAGAGGATTATATAAAGGGATTCTTTAGCCCTAATTCTATAAACTAATATATGATTGTATAAAGGATTATATAAAAGGAAATAGCTGAGTAGTAACACTATAAAGTGAGATATTCCTCAAGCCCTAACTGTGCCAGGGTTCTGCTTAGCTCTCATTCCTCGGTGCCTATATGGGGGGTTACCCACACACCATGTCGGCTCATTTTTGTATTTTTAGTAGAGACAGGGTTTCACCATGTTGGCCAGGCTGGTCTTGAACTCCTGGGCTCAAGCAATCTGCATGCCTCAGCCTCCCAAAGTGCTGAAATTACAGGCATGAGCCACCTTGCCTGGCCATGTCATATGTTTTATTGGTAGGAATAATTTGAAGCCTAGGAAGGTATTTTTCACTCTCTTTTCACTGAGGATTTAGCTTTTGCCGTGTATTGGGCGTACCAACAGTCTGGAGTCATTTTGCCAGTTTCAGGGATTAAGATGATTTTAAGCTAAGCTGAAGTCACCCTTGCTGTGATGTTACTGTCCTTAGGACCCCAGAGTGAGGATTACATTTGCATATTCATAAATTCCTTCACTCACCCACCCACGTTCATATTTGTAAATTTATATTTACAAATATAGACAGTCATTGGCGAATGTGCAGAGCAATGTGCACAAGTGAACACGTGTATGTGACCGACTCTCCTGTGCACCCATTTATCTGCCAAAACACTTAGGTGGACGCTAAGCTGGGAACTGCTCAACTCCTCCGCTCGCGATTAACTCAGCCATTGGCCCAGCTGACGGAAGGCCTGTGCTGGGTGCTGTTCCAGGTGCTTCGGGCACATCCTTCTGTCACAATTCATAGTGCAGTGGAGACACCAGGCTACCGGGGCGGGCAGGGTTGGGCTGGAATTTTAAGAAAAGTGGCCAAAGTGGCCTTTGCTGAGGTGACGTCCAAGGGAAAACTCGGCGGTGAGGGAATGAGAGCTGTGAACGTCTGAGGGGCTTCCAGACGGGAGGACTAGCCAGTGTAAGACCCCGAGGGGGACAAGGAAGGAGTCCCTGTGGCTGCAGGGCAATGAGGCTCAGAAGCTGGAGGACTTGGGGGCTGATCGAGGAAATGACAGAGCTGGGAGAGGGCAGTAGCACGCAGTGAGCTTTACCCTGGAGGCACCTGGGCAGGGCCGGGAGAGGGCAGTAGCACGCAGCGAGCTTTACCCTGGAGGCAGCTGGGCAGGGCCGGGAGAGGGCAGTAGCACGCAGTCAGCCTTACCCTGGAGGCAGCTGGGCAGGGCCGGGAGAGGGCAGTAGCACGCAGTCAGCCTTACCCTGGAGGCACCTGGGCAGGGCCGGGAGAGGGCAGTAGCACGCAGTGAGCCTTACCCTGGAGGCACCTGGGCAGGGCCGGGAGAGGGCAGTAGCACACAGTGAGCCTTACCCTGGAGGCACCTGGGCAGGGCCGGGAGAGGGCAGTAGCGTGCAGTGAGCTTTACTCTGAAGGCACCTGGGCAGGTTTCCACGGAGGGTTGGCACCTAGGCAAAGCTGCTCAGCAGAGGGCAGCCCCGCCTGAAGGCTTTTGTAGCCCCGGGGTTTGTCTCATCCGCAGCTGGCAGATGTCGGGTTCAGTTTTGCAGCATATGCAAAGCAAGCAGTGTCTAAATGTCTAGAAATATGCGTATTTGCGCTCTATTTAAAGCAAATGTCTGTGTGACATTTTGATTTTGGCCCTGGTGGGCTTTGAAATTCTGGTCCTAGCTGCTGTGAAGCAGACAGCACGGGGCTGGTCCTCAGGCTGTCATTAGCCTGTGGACCCATCAGGTGGCCACGGAGGTGAGTTGACCGGCGCCTGCGTGTCCCTGGCCTCCCGCGGGCCTGCAGGCCCCTACACCGCCCCTTCTGTCCGTCTCTGCCCCTGCATCTGTAGATGAACGCGTAAGTCGGCACCTGCTCAGCCGGGATGGCGGTCGCCTGAGGCCACGCTGCGCGCTGTGCACTGCTGCCCCCTCTCGCCTCCTCTGCCCGCTTGCCTCCCCACATCCGCGAGTTGTTCCCCATTCTGCTGTTCTGTCTCCCTGTCTGCACGTCTGTGGCCAGTCTCCCTGGAAGAGCTACGGGGACCTCATCTTTCCCCCTTTCCCTTCCGCCTGTCTTCCTCCCTCCCACATCACGAAGCCCTCGCTCTGTGGGAACGCCGCGGCTCACCCCTGACGCCGTGCTGCCTTCTGCCTGCTCCGTGGCCCGTGTGTCTGTCGCCTCTATCTGGCCCCACTGCCAAGCCTGCCCACACCTGCCTGGTCTGTTCTTGGCTGTGGCGCCCACCTTCGGCCACTGCTCTCCTCCCAGGCCTCTGCTCTCCAGCCGACAGCTCCTTGGGCCCCAACTGTTTCCCAGGCCTAATTCTGAGTACAAGAGTCTCCCTGCACCACCTGGCCCTTCTCAGCCACTGCCTTGCCCCCTTCTGCCATCATCCAGTTATTAGGGAGCCAGCCGCACTAGACAGCAGGCCCTGGTCAGCCCTGCCTTCCCAGAACAGGCACGGGGCAAACAGCGTTCACACACACAGCCACCCATGAACACACAGCTTCCTGGTCAAGGGTGAGGCCGGGACTGGTCCGCCACCAGGCAGGCGCATGTGGGTCTGCTCTGAGCTCCTGCTCTTACTCTTCACTGCAACTCCTCTGAGCATCACCCCAGCTCCACAGACAAGGAGGGCCGGGCACAGGAAGTCAGGGCCTCGCCCCGGGCAGCTGGGCTTGCAGCCTGGCTCTCTGCACCCACTCCTTGCTCCTGGAGTGCTGGGGACTCCAGAGGGTGAGAGGCAGCGGCAGCCCCAGGGGCTGTGTCGTGCGGGCAGAGATCTGCAGGAGACCACAGAGGGAGTCGCGCCGTGCACATCCTGCGGGCCAGTCGCCTGCTCAGGAAGCAGCAGTGGCAGCCAAGGCCGCAGGCTTGAGTCCAGCAGAGGCGGGAAGCCTGGGGCGAGTCCTTGGGGGCCGTGAGGGGGAAGGAAGCCCTTGGAGGTCCAGCCACAGGAGCAGGTTCCTGCTTGGACTTTGTCAGGGAGCCCAGGAGAATTCCCGGTGGCCTCTGCTTTGGGGATAGCTGCACCCAAAGGGCCTACCACGCACCAGCTGTGAGCACTGAGGCCTTTCTGCACAATGGCACCCTTTCTCCCAAATGGAAGAGCAACAGCTCCTCTCCAGGCTGAGACTAGGAACACAGGCACCCTGAGTGGCCGACAAATGTCATCTGTCACAGGTGGCCTCGCTGGATGCGGCGGTGAGCGTCACGGCGGCCATGCTCCAGAAGATGGAGGCAGAGCAGCAGCGCCGGGCCCAGGAGGCCCAGCGGCACAAGGAGGCCGAGGCTGAGCGGTGTGGCAGGCAGGAGGGCTGTGGGAGGTGCTGGCGGAGAGCACTGGCGGGGAGCGTGGGTGGGGGGTGCTGGTGGGAACCTCTGCCCCAGCTCATTCCCGTTCCCTAGCCTGACCTCAAGGTCCAACAGCTGGCCAGGGAGCAGCAACAGTGTCACAGGGAGGTGAGTGTGACCTCAGGGAGGAGCCGGGTGGGTGGGGAGGTGGGGGAGCCTGGTGGACAGGCGCCCAGGGGAAGAGCTAGGAGAGGAAGTGACCTGGTCAGAAGGCACTGGCCGGCCTCGCCGGGGCCTGCCCATCGCCCGCCCAGCTGCAGCAGGCCTACTGCGAGCTGAGCCGGAGGATCTCGGAGCACGACTGGCCTGAGTGGAGGCGCACGGACGAGACCGAGCTGATGCTGCAGGTGGTCGGACCTGCTGTGCCACACCAGCCCGGGGCTCCTCCCCCCCAGGCCCAGGATTCTTCCCTCTCAAACATGAGGAGTCACCAGCCGATGGTGGCCTCCTTGGGGTGGGGTGGGGAGGAGGCCCGGGCAGGAGCCTTCCCCAGCCAGAGCATGGGATAGGACAGGCGATGGTCAGCGTGGCCCCCTCCTCCAGGTCATTAAGGACGCAGAGGACCAGGTGGACAGGCTGCAGCAGGAGGCCCAGAAGGCTGAGGAGGCGCTGGCTCTGGCCAGGCTGGCACTGCGGGAACAGACGCAGGAGGGTGGGCCTGGCGTGGGGCACCAGCTGGGGGCTGGGAGGCACAGCCCAGGGTGGGGTCCGGTGTTGGGCTTCCCTGTCAGCTCTACTCTGCCACCCCAACAGGGGAAGAAGAGGCACGTGGGCTTAAGTGCCAGGTCACCGAGCTGCATGACGTGCTGATGAAAGACATGGGCAACAGCATCCGAGCCGATGGCCGGTCAGTGCTCCAGGCCGGATGTGGGCGAGCTGGGGTTTGGACAGATAGCAACGACCTCACAGCTGTCCCCAGGTGGCCTCTCGTCATTGACCCTTCGGGCCAGGCGGCTGCCTTCCTGCGCTACCAGGACACCAACTATGTGGACACAGTAAACCCGGAGCACCTGAGGCCGGAGGGGATGCGACTGGCTCTTCTGGGGGCTCTGCGGTGAGGCGGGCAGGGCGTCAGGTACACCCACGCCCCCCCCAGCCCCCCCCAGCCCCACCCCGCCTCATTAGCCTCCTGGGGCAGGAACGGGAAGCCGCTGGTGTTCGACCTGCGAGAGGTGGACCCGTTCCCAGCCGTGCAGCGGCAGCTGGAGGCGGTGCAGCCCGGCCTGGCACAGGCGCTGCTGAGCCGTGGCCCGCTGGAGCAGGAGAGGTGCCTGTCGCTGCTGCGGCCCACGGACGGGCCCGAGTACAGCCCCACGCAGTTCCAGGAGGCGCGCCTGGAGCACTTCCGCCTCTTTTTCGTCACCAAGGCCCAGTGACCGCCGGCTGAGCAGCTGCAGGTGCTCTTTTGGTGTGAGTGCAGCCGCCAGGCACAGGACTCCAGTGCTGGCTCCGACCCCGATAAAGCGTGTGTCCCGCCTCCGTGCTGTGTGTGTGAGGGGCGGGGGCGGCGTGTGCGGTCCTGAGCCCCGATGACCAACCCTGCCCTGCGGATGCAGGTTTGCAGGCACCTGACCGCGCAGCCTGTGCGCAGCGGGAGATGATGTGTGAGGGACGGTGAGGGTGCAGCACCGGGAGGGCAGAAGGCGTCTGTGCCAGTGGGCAGGGGTGGACAGACAGGTGAGAAGTAAAGTGTAGTCAAGTTTATTCTCCTTAAACCACAAAATAGAGTCTTTGGTTGTACAAACATCACTAGTTACAGTCTCGCCGAGGTCTCGGCTGGGGTGGGGCAGTTAGTCAGAGGCCGGAACTCCGGCGGGGGTCTCTTTAAAATGCTAAAACCCAGGTTAAAAGACTCAGGGCAAGGGTGGTGCTGGAGCTGGCAGGGCCCCCACCCCAAGTCTGGGGGAGGCACCCGCTCCTCTAGGAGGGCACAGGGCCCAGGCCACGGCGCCCAGGCCTTATGGGGCGGCGGCTGCTGCACAGAGCCACATCTTCGGGGCCCACAGCGCTGGGTGAGGGCCGGCCCAGAAGCACCAGGGCCACTTCTCCATCTTCCTCCTGTGGGCCTGGGGGGCAGGGACAGGGGGGCAGTGAGGTGAGGGCAGCCGGGCTCCGGGGAGCTCACCCCGTACCCGGCCCCAACTCACCAGGGCTGGGAGATGGTTCCAGGGATCTCAACTCCTCAGCAAAGTCCGGTGACTGTGATGGGGAGAGTGTTGGTCAGGCCGGTGCCAGTCCTGCCCCAAACCACCCACGTGGACAGGTGGGCTCCCAGCCCTGAGGCCCACAGAGCCCAGCTGAAGGAGGAAGGGGATGGAGAGGCGGGGCGAGGGCAGAGCTAGGAGGGGAGGCCCTGCGGGAGCGGACACAGGCGGTGGCAGGCGCAGGCAGGGTGGCAGGCATGCAGAGGCCTGAAGGCCGGGTACCTGGATGTCACAGACCGGTCTGGAAGAAGGCAGGGCTGCAAAGGCCCTGTAGTCAAACTTCTTTCCAGACAAGGGCTTGAAAGGACAGCGTGAGGGGAGAGGCAGAGAGTGAGAGGAAAGGGGTGAGGGCCACAGGGGTGGGGGCAGGCCAGACCCCCCATGTCTCGGGGGTGAAGGGCGGGCACAGCCACCGGCTCCTCACCAGGCGTCCCGGGGAGGTGCTGGTCTGGGGGCCGAGGTCTGGGGGGACAAGAAGCGGGTGTTGGAAGCGGCCCATGCGGCAGGCTGACCCCCCAACCTCCCAGACCCACAGACCTTCCACAGGGGTGGGCGACGGGGTAGGCGCGGGGGAAGGGGCCTCGGCCAGACGCTCCAGGGGCCCCCGAGTGCCCCGGCCCTCCTGGGACCTGCTGAGGACCATCTGTGCGCGGAGAGCGTCCTGTTCCAGTGACTTCATCCTGTGGATACCAGCAAGCTTGGGTGAGCCAGGCAGGAGCCGGGGCAGGCGTCGGGGAGGGGTGGGGACCCCCAAGCAGGGGCCTACCTGGCCGCCCTCCACAGCGCACGCTTCTCGGCCTCCAGGGCCCGGCGCTCAGCAGGGGACAGGGCACGCTCAGGTGCTGGCAGCTCCGGACTCTGCACTCGAAGCCGTTCCTGGTGGCGCCTCTCAGCTTTGGCTGTCCGCACCGGGGCGCCACCTCCGGGGGGTGGGGGGGACACTGGACTCTGCCTAGGGAAGAGACAGGATGTGCTGTGGGGAGGGTGTGTGGGGCGAGTGCGGGGTGTCTGGTGCGCGGGTGCTCACCCTGCAGTGGGGCTCGGGCCGGCCCACGGCGGCTCCTCCTCCTCCTGCTCCTCCTCGCCCAGGGCCTCTCCATCCAGGGCGAGCCTCGCTCCAGCCCCGGCCTCCACCACCTCCCGCATCTGTGCTCTCTTCTGCTGCAGTTTCCGGGCTGCCAGAGAGCCGGGTGGGTCAAGCTGGGCCAGCCTCACCCACCCCCCACCCCACTTCTGTGCCCCTCACCTTCCTCCTCCTGCATCTTCCGCAGGTCATCAGCACCCACCAGGGACACACGCTTAGGGGGGCCCTCGGCCTGGGGCATGCGCACCTCCAGCTCAAAGTACTTCTGCCGTTCCCGGAAGGACAGCTGCTCCGGGGAGGCTGCAGGCGTGGGGGGCTGGGGGGAGCGGGCCCTGAGGTTGGGCTGGCATTCCTCTGGGGCACTGGGGCTCCTGGGCACCCACCCCACCCACACGCAGTAGGGAGGGGTGCTGCCCCCACACACCTGGGCAGGGGCGTCCTCAGGAGGGTGTGGAGTGGGCACAGCTGCGAAGGCTCTGTAGGCCTGCTTCACGTTGGCAGGCAGTTCATCCGGGGAGGGCGGGGAGGGTGGCTGGCGGGGTGGGGCTCTCGTGAGCTGCACTGGGCAGCTGTCGGGCTGCGGCTGCACCCAACCCAACACCCGCTGTCCCCACTGCCTGCCTTTGATCCCCACCCACCATCCTGCCAGGGAAGGAGGCTCTGCCACCCCACCCATGGGACAGGGCACTCACGGAGCGGGGACCACCTCTGCCCCCGGGGGCTGGGGAGCCCCTTGGCCAGGCCTGAGCCAATGGCTGGATCACCCCTGGTTTTGTCTGGAAAAGGCAGGTGGGGGCAGCAGGGGCAGCGGAAAGCAGGATCAGGGATTCAAGGAAAGGATGGGGTGGGGGAAGGGAGGAGATGGGGGAGAGGTGGGGGGAGAGAGAGGTGGGGGGGGTGGGGGGGAGAAAGAGGGGGAAGAGAGGGGGGTCGGGGGAGAGAGGTGGGTAGACAGACACCTGGCTGGGGCTGACATACTGCCAGTGAGGTGCTGAGCTGTGACTGGGTCTCATGGGTGCTGCCACCCCCACCCCCACCCCAACCCCCACATGGTAGTGTGTTGGGGGTGGTGCCAATAGTGGGGGGCCCCTGACAAGAGTCAGGCAGGGGCGAGGCCGGCGGGCCCTGGGAGGCACTGGGCCCAGGACAATGACTGGGGTCTCTGGAGCTTGAGCCCCTCCAGGACCAGCAAGCCCAGGCTCCCAGCCCATCGGCCAGGCAGCTCTGGCCAGGAAAGTGTTCCTGGCTGTCCTCGCACAGAAGGCCCCGTGGTAGCAGAGGGAAGCCGGGAATCAATGGCACGCCATCCCCTCTCCCTGGAGGAGGGGGCCGGGCACACAACGGCCATCTGCCCTGCCCTCCACCTGCCATGGGGCGCGCCTGTTAACTCGGGACACTCACCTGCTGGCCACTAGGGGAGCGGGGGGCTTCGGCCATCTTCCCTCCAGCTGCTCCAGACGGTACCTGCAGGAGCAGGCAGTGGGTGGGGTGAGGCCTGGAGGGGCTGTGGCCCCTGAGCAGGAGGGACTGGGGGCCCTGGCACTTGCCTGGAGGGCACAGAAGCTCTTCAGCTCCCCAAACTGACTATAGCCCAGGGGCCACCCAGGTACTCGGTCAGCATGAAGGGGCTGTCCCCGACCCCCACGATGCAGGGGCCTGGGATGGGCAACTGGTGTCTCCATAGCAGTGTGCTGGCTGGAGCTTTCCAGAAGAGGGAAGGGAGGGCTTGGGGAGGGGCGGGGGACAGAGGGGCCGGCGGGGAGCCCCCACTTGCGGTGTGCAGCCCTCAGGGCTCGAGCGGGGCCCTGACCGCTGCCCCATGGCTGTGCTGTTGTTCATGAGGATGATGGGTCTCCCGGGAGCCTCCCTCTCAGCGCTGCCCATGGCCAGGGGAGGCAGGGTCGGCACCCAAGAGCCCCTGCATGCGCTGCCTCAGCCCCTCACCACCAGCCCACCACCCGTGCCGGGGCCAGGCAGAGCCTGCCCCCAGCCACTCACATTCCTTCCGGGCCTCCCGACACAGGCTGGGGAGCACACCCTCTGGGGGGGTTATTTGTGTCTCTCGGATGCCTGCGCATCCCCCGACCCATCCCCAGCGGCTCCAGCCCCTCCTCCCCTCAGCGATGTGTGCCTGCCCAATCCCCCAGGAGCCTCCGCCTCCAGCCTGCACCCTCAGGCTGGACAGCCCCCCAACAGCAGGCGAAGCTCACACACCACCACACCGGCCTGCTCGGTGAGCACAAGAGCCTTGGACTCCGTGTCGCCCATCCGAAGCTCAGGGTAGGGGTGGGGCAGCACGACTGGGGTCAGGAACGAGGGTTGACAAGCACGTGGCAGGCTGGGGGCCAAGCTCCAGCTGGGGTAGCCTGCAGGTCAGATGTGGCCTCCTCCCACCCTAGCCCCCCGCCCAAGGTTCCCTCCACGAAGGCCCTGGCGTTCATCTTGGGGTAGCTGATGAACAGGAGAACAGGACAGAGGTGGGGGCACTGACCCTCTGCACGCTGCCAGCACTGGGCACGGCGGCCAGGGCACGGTAGTCCAGCTTCAGGGGCTCCAGACCCCGACCCTGGGAGCAGAGCGGACACAGCACTAGCCATCGGGGGAAGGGGACAGCACGGGCACAAGAGGGGGTCCTGGGGGTCACTATCCAGCACCCCACGGATATGTACCCCGATCCCGTGCTCTGATGGGAAGGGCGGGGTGACCCCACTCACTGCGGCTTCTGTGGCCTCGGACCAGTGCAGGGTCTGTGCAGGCAGCTCCTTCTCCTGCGAGCAAAGCGGACCCATCAGGTGCTGCCGGCCTCGGGCTCCCTGGCCCCGGGGCTGCCGGCTATAGGCGCCTCTGACCTTGCCGGGGCCCTCAGGACTCAGCTCCCGGTCGATGGAGGAGATGCTCTCCAGGCTGTTCCGGTGGCCGATGCCTGCCGCAAAGGGGTTGGCAATGACACCTGGGGACACCTGAGAAGAGGGGTGTGGGCTGAGGGGACACTGTGGCCCGGCCCTGAATAGCCAGCAAAGGTGAACAAAGGAGCTGTGTCCCTGGGTGGGGCCGACCGCATGGCTGGGGCGGCCTCAGAGGGCACTCTGCTGGGCCCTCCAGTGCCTGGCAGGACTGTCCCCGGCCTGTCCTGGCCCCTCACAGCTCACAGGGCTGCTGTGGACATGGTCACGTCTGCACCAAGTGAGACTAAGGTGGCGTGATGCCTGCCACTTTGGGGCAGGGCAAAACAGGCGACTGTGTAAAGTCACTCCCAGGAAGAACTGACAGCCTCCGAGATGCAGCAAGGAGGGGGTGAGCGGCGAGCGCTGCACCTGCTGGCACAGAGCGGCCCCCTCGGGTGGACAGGCTGAGTGCTGAGCAGGGATTCTGAAACAAAAGGCGCCATGCAGGAGGCCCGGCCAGCTCTGCACTTCCCAGACCTGAATCAGCTGTCCCACACCAGGGACTGGCAGGGCAGAGGGGCAGTCTAGAAGGGAAAGGCGCCCGGGGTGCAGGCAGGGCACAGGAGGCTGAGGAGACAGGGCCAGGGCAGGCAGGGGCTTCTGGTTGGGCACAAGATGCACTTGGATCCTGAGCCCAGGATAAATAAACACAGACAGGTAAGAGCCATGGGAAGAGCTCACTTCCCAGCCCCCGGGGGGCAGCGGGACTGGCTCAAGCCTCCACCGCCAGCAGCCAGAGGAGGCAGCACAGTGGGGAGAGGCATCACTCGTGGCCCTCTTCACAGACGGGGTCCCTGTGAAATCACAGTGCTCTCAGCGTGGCCTGACGGACAAACCCAGCCCCGTGCTGTTGCTTAAAAACACAACTGAAATCGTAAGGAAGGGGTGGGCAGAGATGCCAGGCAAACACACGGGAGACACAGAGAGTGGCTGCTCAGACCAGGGGAGGCGGGATGTGAGGTCACAGCTATCAAGCAGGCAGAGGGATGCTGTCACCACAGAGGTGCCATTTACAACGACAATACAATCATCATCAACTCTAAGCGCTCAACAAGTAGGCAGCTAAACACAGAAAGCAAAGATCACTGGAAACACCAGAGCGTCATAAAGGCACAGTTAGACAGTCTTAACTACACCTCTTTCAGATTCTCACAGAACTAAGAGGACCAACAGCAAACAAGGTGCCTATCTTCGCAATTTCTGAAGTAAGTCAGAGCCGCTGGGCAGGTCCAAGAGAGGCAGGGGCCCTGGCAGGGTGGGAAGCAAGGCCACGGGCAGCCCAGCCTCTCCCGGCAGAGAGCACTGCTCAAACACAGAGAAGGCCACGGGTGAGCTCATGCTCTGTCGTTCCAGGAATAACCGTGGGAGAGACTGGCGTGCTCCCTAGCTCTGGTCTCGGGGAGGTCCTGAGACGCCACCCTGAGAGCGCTGTCCACGCCCAGTACCAAGACCACAGCTTCTAAGGGTCACTCTCCACTAAAGGGAACCACTGCTTCTGAGAGAAACGGCTGACTCCAAGGCCGGGCAGGGCAAGGAGAGGAGCCCAGCACTTCCTGGATGCGGAAGGTGAGGTGCTCAGAGGGGAGGTCGTGCCAGAATGAGTCAGGCCCTCAAGCACCTTCATAGGCCAAGGCTGGGACAATTTGAGCATCAAAATAAATTGTGATGGGGCCGGGCGCGGTGGCTCACGCCTGGAGTCCCAGCTACTCGGGAGGCTCAGGCAGAAGAATTGCTTGAACCCGGGAGGAGGAGGTTGCAGTGAGCTGAGATCATGCCACTGCACTCCAGCCTGGGCAACAGAGTGAAACTGTCTCAAAAAAAAAAAAGAGACACAGATTTTTTAAAAGTTCACCCTAAAAGCTAAAGCGAGTCAGCCCAACTGTGCATCAAGTTGGCAGCAAAAACACAGAAGGCTCTCAAGTGGCCAGAACACAGGATGCTGCCAACCGCTCGTCCCAGCGGGGTGAGCCCTCAGGGAGACAGCCTCCCAGAACTCAGCCCCACGCTCCCGCTCTCGGTCAAACCGTTCGTCCCAGCGGGGTGAGCCCTCAGGGAGACAGCCTCCCGGAACTCAGCCCCACGCTCCCGCTCTCGTCAAACTGCTGGTGTCGCTGTTTTTGTCAGAGTCTTACTGTCTTGCCCAGGCTGGACTCAAACACCTGGGTTCAAGCGACCATCCTGTTTCAGCCTCCTCAGTAGCTGGAACTACAGGTGCGTGCCACCACACTCAGCTAATTTTGAAATTAAGAAATTGAAGATTTTATGAGAAAAAGAGAAATCTAAAATCACCAAAGTTAGTAAAAACCCTATAATCTTAAATGAGCTAAATATAACAGTACAAACTCATGATTTTTCTCTTTCATGGATATAAAAATCTCCACCTCTCAGCCTCCATCTGCTGCAGAGGCCACAGAGCGGCCGAGGCTGAGCCAGAGTCCTGAGCCCGCCTGGCCCACGGCCACGAGCTCTACACTCAGCTCCCACCAAGAGGGGCCAGGTCCCACACAACAGTGGAGGAGTCCAGGGCTGGGGCAGGACGTACAGAGCACACCTTGGCAAAGCAGCTGGGGAGTATTCCCTGCCTGATCAGCAGACATCAAGGGAACACTGTGTTGAAACCCATCAAGAAAACCCTAACACCAGAAAGACACCTCAGGAACCACCTCTGGAAGCTTCTAGGGCCCCAGCTTCAGATAACGATTCTTACAGGTTTTAAACAGAAACAGCCCCCCACCCCTTTAAACCCGAGCACACGGCAAGCCCCACCCCCACAGGACCAGCAGCTCTGCAGGAGGCGGGGCGGGAGAGGCCCGGGTGGGAAGGGCGCCAGGGCTTCTGCCAAGTGAAAAAGACAACAGGGAGAATTGCTAGGGCAGCAAGGGCAACCTGAGAATGCGCTAGAGAAAAACTCGCCAGAAAGATAACCCCAAGGCCGGGTGCGGGGCTCACGCCTGGAACCCCAGCACTTTGGGAGGTCAAGGCAGACAGATCACTTGAGCCTGGGAGTTCAAGACCAGCCTGGGCAACACGGCAAAACCCCTTCTCTACAGAAAACTTTTAAAAAACCTTTGAGCCAGGTGTGGTGGTGTGTGGCTGTAGTCCCAGCTTCCTGGGAGGCTGAGAGGGTGGGAGGATGGCTTGAGCCCAGCAGGCTGAGCCTGCAGTGAGCAGCAATCGTGCCACTGCTCCACCCTGGGTGACAGAGCGAGACCCTTCCTCAAAATACATACACGTACACAGATAACATATACGAGTCTGTGAAATCCCACAATTCCAGTCACTTGTAAGAGGAAACACGTGACAGACGAGCTTCTCGAGAAGGAAGAGTGGGTAGCTTCGGCCATCAGGGTTAGGCATTTAAACGTGTGGGGTTGGCTCAGAAGTGGCTGGCAATTCACTGGAACTGAGTCCAGAAACAGACCCTGGAGCACACAGGAACTGTGGAGCACACAGGAACGACGGACACCACATTTCCCCCAGATCAGCAGGGAAGCAGCAGGGCTGGGCGTGGGGCGTGCGCCTGTGGTCTCAGTGACTCTGGAGGATGGCTTGAGTGTGGGAGGTGGAGGCTGCAGTGAGCTGTGATCTGCCAACACACTCCAGCCTGGGCGACAAGGAGGCCTCGTCAGAACAAGTCCAGGTGAACCACGGAGCTGTGGTTTTTAAATTGCCAGAAATACTAGAGGAAAACGGGACAATGTTTATCTTGCAGTAGGGAAGATTTTTCAAAGGAAAAAACCAGAATCCAGAAGTCACAAAGGAATCAAAAGACTTAATTTAAACATTTACATTTTTGTAACTCAAAAGATCCTATTTTTTCCAGGAAAAGAAGAGCAAGAGCCAGAGGAAATCACACCTGTGCCCACCGAGCAAAGACCAGCAACGAGCCCTGCTGGACAGAAGTCAGGGAGACGACGGAGGAAATCACAACTGTGCCCACCGAGCAAAGACCAGCAACGAGCCCTGCTGGCCAGAAGCCAGGGAGACAACGGAGGAAATCACACCTGTGCCCACCGAGCAAAGACCAGCAACGAGCCCTGCTGGCCAGAAGCCAGGGAGACCACGGAGGGCCGGGCAGTGCCGGGGCGGGTGGCGAGCCCCCGGAAGACGACAGACTTGCGAAAGCGGCGGTGGTGGATCGCAGCTCTCAGCCCCACTGCTCGGGGGCCCTGGCCCAGGGCAGCAGAAACGGTCTCTGCCCTCAACACCAGGGAGGGTGTAGAGGTAGCTCTGTGGTGGGCTGCTGGCCAGAGTGTGATGTCTGAGACCTGTGAGGCCATCCCTCCTGTACCCATGTGTCACGGCAGACTCACAGGGAACCCGACCAGATGCAAGGACAACCTGTGGCCAACAGCAGTGCTGCATACAGACAGACAGACGCACGCCGGCAGACAGACAGACGCGCGCCGGCAGACAGACAGACGCACGCCGGCTGCAGACACGGCACTAGCCCCGCCTTCTACACATCTAGCCCTTCCCGGAGAAGGCTCTCTCTCTAATAAAAAGTAAGTGTGTGAGTAAATCTATCGAATATTATCTTAAATGCATTTAAACATACATTTAAAATGAGTAAATAAAAGGCAAGGCTCTGAGAACCAGATGGTCCAGGGCTTGAGCCCTCAGGGAAATCTTTCCCTAGAAACCACCAGGACTCCCTCAAGACAGCAGGGGAGGGGGGTGGGGCCGGCTCACCAGCCACGAGCCCAGAATCCAGCTGTGGACCAAAAAATACGAATGCGGATGCACTTTCTACCTGGGGGGGCGGGGGCGCCTACGCTGAAAAAAGATGAATGCAGACCAACTTCCCACAATGTCAGGGGCGCTGGCCATGGGTCAGGACACACTCTATGGCTGCCAGCCTGGCAGAAAGCCACCATCCCAGAGATCCCTTACAAGAGAGAACCGATGTGAGGCCTCCACGTCCCAGAGGCTGTTATGGAGAGGAAGCCATGCACGTGCCGAAGGGAGCGTGACACAGCCACCTGGCCCCAGGGACGTGTGTGACCAGCAGGGACACGCTCTAGGAGTGGGTGGCTGCTTCAGGTGAAGACACATGCACCCGCCCAGGCACCCCCCAGCTTCAGCCATGGGTGCCGGCCCTCCCATGACCCACCCTTTTGCGGCCCTGTACCCCACTCCGGGTGGGAACCCGGTCTGCGCAAGCTGGCCATGCTCTTGGAGGCCATCTAAGCCTGCTGCAGGACCCCCAGGATGGCATGAGGGAGAAGACGGAAGGGAGATGAGAGCCCCCTGCGAGAGACCAGGCTTGTCCAGGGTCCAGGCCATGCTGGGAGGGAGACTCCTGGGGCCCCACCTTGCACCCCAACTCCCGGTCCGGGCTTTTGCTCTGGAGTCCAGAAGTGAAGGACCAGCAGTTGGGCAGATCTTGGGGAAGGAGCTCTCTGCTGAGAGGTCATCAAAGGGGGCGCCCTGAAGTCAGGCATGGCCCAGGGACAGGCTGGGAGGAACAGGGTGCCACTGGGCACAGGAGAGGGGACCCTCAGAGTTCCGAGGAGTCTGCCTGGCTGGTGGGCAATGGCAGGGCTCTGAGCCATCCCGTCACAGCCTCGTGGGCACTGCACAAGTCGCCAGTGGTCCAACAACTTCTTTTAGGACCAGACCATGCAGTGTGCCCCAGACACACCCGTCTGTTCATGTGCCTTGTCCTACCTGGGCCAGGCCTCTGGACAGCTCGATGGCTAGAGCTCAGCAGAAAGGGAAGGTGGGCGCCCCCCAACCCCACCGAGCTCCCCACCCCCCACAGCTGATGCAGAGCACTTCCCAGGCCCAGAGGCACAGAGGACCCGTCGCCCGCCCTGAGAGGCGTCAGTGGTTCAGGGCACCTCAGGATGGGCCCGAGGGAAGCCTGGTTCCTGGGGTGGGGGCGCTAACCTCCAGGGCCGCAGTGGTGCTGGCATCGAAGCCGTCACACACCAGCACGGTGAGGGTGTCGCCCACGCCGCGTAGCAGCTGTACCGCCTCACTGTGCGTCAGGCCCAGCAGGCTCTGCTGGTTCACCTCCAACAGCCGCAAACCCACACGTAGCCGGCCATCACGCCCAGCTGCCCCCATGGGGCTCACCTGCAGAGAGACGAGGTATGGGAGGGACCTGGTGGGGGTGGGGAGTGAGGCCTGGGGCAGGCTGTGGGGTGCTCACCTTGGAGATAAAGATGCCCTCGTCTGTGGGGTCACGGGGGTTGCCAGCGTGGCCCCTGGCACCCCCTCGGATGCTGATGCCCAGCCTCTCCCCGGGTGCCTTCTGGATGCACAGCTCCCGCAGGCCTGGGGGAGCTGGGTCCCTCCGCACCAGCAGGGACAGCTCCAGGCAGGGCCGGAGCAGGGCGCTGACGGCTTCTTGGTGCGTGGCCTCTCGCACGTCTTGCCCGTTCACTGCCAGGATGCGGTCCCCAACCCGCAGGCCACTGCGAGCAGCTAGGCCCCGCGGGAGCACCTATCAGGGAGGAGGGCGACATCTGGTGGACAAAGCCGCGCCAACTTGCACTGATACTGGGGATGGGTGCGCCATGCTCAGAGCTGTCTGGCCGGACTGCCCTACCTTGGAGATGAACACACCAGGCTCCTGGACACCAAACGGGTGGCTGGAGTGGTCAGAGCCTCCAACGATGCTAAGCCCCAGAGGGCCCCCAGCTCTCGGGAGACGGATCTCCTGGGGACACGGACAAGGGACAGGTCTCCGTCAGGACAGGGAAGGGGTGTGGGAAGGCTCCCGAGTCCATCCAGATCCTTGTGGATGTAGGCGGGGGCTGCCCTAACGGGCCCATGAGGGTTCCTGTGCCACCAGTGTTTGGCTGCTCGAGCAGGCATGCGTGAAGCCAACATCCTTGCTGACTGTGGCCATGTGGCTGGCCAGAAGACTGTGTTGAGGGAACCAAATTGAGGAGTCTGGCTGTGGCTGGCTTCCCACCCAGAGCGGGCTGCAGGGTCACAAAAGGGCCGATCCTGGGAGGCCCAGCGCCCACAGCTGAAGCTGGGTGGGTGCCTGGGTAGGGGCGTGTGTCTCACCTCCACTGGGTAAGGCCCTTCCAAGGTGGCAGCTAGCAGGCTGGGGGCCAGCCTCGGCAACCCAGGATCCCCGGGGGTGGCAGTGGTTATGCTGGGCGGGGTGGTGCTGGTGGTGGTCACGGCAACGGTGAGGGGTGAGGAGGAATGTGGTGGAGGGCTGGGAGGAAGAGGGCTCCCAGCCTCCCGCTCCAACAGCAGGGCGATGGTGGGGGAGGCAGCAGTCAGCAGGGAGACGGCATGGTCATGCCTGGCCTCGGTCACATCCACTCCGTTAATCTGTGAGAACGCATCCAAGTCAGGGAGGCCCAAGGGCAGGATGGGACAGAGGGTGAGGGAGGGCGTGCGGGGCGGGGTCCCATCCCCACTCACAGAGAGGACTCGGTCGCCAACCTGCAGCGTGCCGGCGCGGTGAGCAGCACCGCCCTCGGCAATGCGGGAGATGAAGATGCCCTGCAGGGGAGGGTGAAGGAGAGCCGGGGCTGCCAGTGAGGCTGGAGCAGCCCTCCCCGGCCCTGGAGTAGCCCTCCCCGGCCCTGGGCCCCAGCCTCACCGCATCACCAGCCCGGTAGGGTGTGGAGCCTTTCCCACCAGCAATGCTGAAGCCCAGTCCCCTTTCACTGCGAGCCAGGCAGGCCACGTGGCGCTGCCGGAGGGCCCCTGGGCTCTCGGGCGGGAGCAGGGGCAGGCGCAGGCCCCCTCCCCGCCGTTCCCGGGGACTGTAGTCGTCCTCAGGCCGCAGAGGCGTGATGGTGACTGCGTTCTCAGGCTCCACCATGCGCTCACGCCACACTCGCATCTGCACGGCAGCACCGGCCCCCCGGAGCGCCTCCACGGCCTCATGGTGCTCGGCGCCCTGCAGGGCCACACCATTCACCTGCGGGCCACAGAGGCCACATGCACGTCAGAACCCTGTGCGGCCACCGACAGCCACGTGCTGGGGGCTCCACATGCTCCCTTCAGGATGGGGAGACTGAGGCACAGGGCAGGGGGAGAGGTCCCAGGCTCTGACACCACCCTAGCCCTATAGATACAGGGTTCTTCATGGGCACTGACCCCCCCCAACTAGGTCCTCAGAAACCCCATGTGGGCAGCCCCACGGCTAGGACACAGGTTGGCCATGGGAGGCAGGCAGACATCCCCACAACCAGGCCACATGCAGCCCCACTCCTGGACACCTCCTGCCCATCTGAGCAGCCCAGAACACACCTGAACTCACAGGGTTACTGCCCCACGCCCCTACCCCAACACCCAGGGACAGGAGTTCCCACGAAAAGGTTAGAAGAGCTGAGCGGCAGAAGCAGCATCTGAGCTGTGGGCAGAAGCCGCCTGGCTGGGCGCCAGGGCCCTCGCCTGCCCTCAGGGTGTCCCTACGAGAAAGGCACGTGCCTCTCCTGAGCCCCCTGACACGAGTGCCCAGGCTGGATGGCCAGGTGCCCAGGCGGGGACTCCAGGGCTCCCATACAGGGTCCAAACTCCATCAAACCAGCCAGCAGCCTGGGCCCTCCTGGAGAGGCCACTGTGCCTGGTGCAGCCGCTGCCTGACCCACGGGGCCTCTTGCCCAGATGGCTCTCCCCTGGCGTTTACGGATTCCGTGGCTTCACCTAGAAGTCTTGGTGTCCTGTGCTTAGGACTCTTGGGGGGCTGGGAGAAGGCAGCCAATCACCCTAATACCAGGAACTGTGTACCTCCAGAGGGCATAGCTGCCACTTGGGGTCAATGGGTCCCCGACTCACCTCAAGGAGCTTGTCACCCACGCGGACTCCAGCCCGGGCTGCAGGGCCTTCCTCGGACACCCGAGAGATGAATATGCCCTAGGGCACAGACACGAGCTTGGCAGTGGCCAGGGAAGGGGGCCTGCAGTCCTGCCCCTTCTGCAGAAGACCCATGAGGGGAAGACCCACTCCCAGCAGCCCCCAGCCCGGGCCACCGCGGGATCCTGAGTGCCAAGGCTGGAAGGAGCAGGTCAACCCCAAGAAAGGGCTCGTGGCCCCAAGCCTGGTGCAGAGGCACCTGGCAAGAGGAGGGAGGACAGACCCAGACTCCCTCAGGGTGCCCTTGGACTTCAGGATCCTACAACAGGCGGTGCCCTGGGCCCAGCCCGAGTGGAGCGTGTACGTGTCCTCAGGGCGAGGGGCCTGCGTGCCATTGGTGTGACTGAGGTGGAGCAGGCGGGTGGCGGCGGGACCCAGGCAGTGCTCACCTCATCATCCCCCTTGTAGGGTGTGGAACCCTTGCCACCCGCGATGCTGATGCCCAGGCCCCCAGTCTGCCGCAGGATGGTGAGAGTCAGCTGGAAACAGAACAGACGAGGTGTCCAGGAAAGTCCGCGGCGGGGACGCCTGTGCTCTCTGCCGGAGAACCCGCCGGTGTGCAGAGGCCATTTCTGGCTTTTCCCTGGGCAGCTGCATGGGGTCTCAAGCCACTCACCGCCCAGGGCCAGCGCAGGGGCCAGCTGGAGAAGCCCCAAGACCCCAGCAGAAGAGCAATCCTCTGCAGAATGTGGGGGGCCGGGGCTTGCCCACCTCTGGGTGGTGGAGGCCCGAGGCCCCCCTGCCGCCCCTCAGAGGATGAGGGCTGTGCCGCCCCTGCAGGGAGGCAAGACTCAGCGCCACAGGCAGCTGCCGGGAGCCGGCCCAACCTCTCCGCTCGCCCCTTACAAGACAGGCTGTCCCAGGCAGGAGGTGACCCGGCCCCAGAGCCAAGGTCGATCTGAGAGCTCTTTTGCGGGGGGGGTCTGTGCTCAAGCAACAGGGGCGGGGAGAGGCATGAGCCCGCAGCCCGGGAAGCAAGGCCAGCAGCGGCCCGGCCAGAGCGCAGAGCGAGCAGTACAGACCTCTTCCTCCTCAATGCGAGCAGGCTCTATCAGCAGGTTATTGGCCTGGTCAAACGACACCCCCTGTTAGGACAGGACCAGCGAGGCATGCAGGTTAGCCACCGCCAAGACCACCGCCACCGCCTCACCCAGCCCCCGCCACGAGCAGAAAGGACAGAGGAGACCACACCCAGCTCCCTTGGCCGCCCCTCCACGGGCACCTCCGTCCTGGAGGCGTGAGTGACACTGCACACCTGGGGACAAGCAAGGCTCACGGGGGGTGCTCCAGAGCTGAGCAGAGCCCTGCCTGGCTGTCCCTGCTGTGGCGCCTCCAGGCTCCCTCAGCTGTCACACCTCGGCCCGCACTCGGGGATGGGCTGTCATCAAGGGAAGGGAGAGTGGGGCCTGGGGACTCCCCCAGCATCTGAATTTGCCCAGAGAGCAGGTGAAACCCTTTGTGAGCCATGGAGAAGAGACTTGAGGACCAGGAAGGGACACGCTGGTGCCCAAAGGCCTGTGTGGCACCTTAGGAGGGTCCGACAGGCAGAACAGCCAGCAGGGCCTCAGCCCCGAAGCCAGTGCCCAACATGGGGAGCGGCCCAGGAGAGCTCAGGCATCCTGGGAGAGGAAGGAACCCTGCCCTGGAACCACTACACGTGCAGAAAGGCCCTGGTAGGCCCACAAAGGACGGGCAGCCACGCTTGGCTTCTGTGAGCTCTGTGCTTGCCAGCGGGTCAGGATACCGGCCAGCAGAGCTGGCCCTGGCACTGAGACCAACGCCAGGGCAGGCCTGGGGCCTGGCGAGAGCGACCACGATGCCAACCGTGGAGCATGCATGTCCGCTACCTTCTCTGGGTGGCTGGGGGCCAGTGGGTCAGGCCCTGGCCCTGCCCCAGCCCTGGGTGACCAGGAGGGCCAGGGGAATGTGGGTCAGGCAGGGGTGAGGCCGCCACGCACCTTGACAGAGGGCGCAGAAGCCAGAGCCCCCTCCTTGTCCTCCTCCTCGGTGCTGGTCTCCTCTTCAGCCCTGTCCTCCTCCTCCTCCTCTTCCTCCTCCTCCTCCTCCTTCTGAGCCCGAGGAGCCCAGGGTGCATGGGGGCCGTTGTGCCAGCCCCCGGGAGCCGCGGGGCCCTCCCCGTCGGGCTGCATGCCCTGCAGCAGTGCCACCACAGCCTCGGGCTGGGGGAGCTTGGAGATCTTGAAGTGCTTTTTGTAGTGAGGTGTGTCTTTGCGGATGAGCCGCTGCCTCCCGCCCGGCAAGGCCCAGGGAGCCTCGGGCGGCCCCTCCTCGCTCTCCCTGTCATCCCCGGGCAGCAGTGCGTCCTCCGCGAAATGCACTGTAGGCTGTGCAGGTGCAAGGGTGAGGGTGGCCCCAGCTCTGTGGCTGTGCATCCACAGGGAGGCCCCGCTAAGCAGAGCGTCCACACCGCAGACAGGGGCCCCGAAAGGCTCCCTGCCACACGAGGACTCAGCGTAACCGCCCAGTGACGGACACTCGTCTCAGCCCTAAGGAGGCCAGGAGGCCACGGGGCTCTTCCTGGAGACACACAATGCCCCAGGTAGGAACAAAGACTTGTGCCCAGGCCTGGCACTGGGGAGCCCACGCCGGAGTCAGGAGGCGGTCTGTGAGCCCAGCTGTTGGGGGAGACTCTCACCCCACCTAAGCGGCAGCTCTATGGTGCACCCTCAGCAGCACAGCCCCGTACCACCCACAGCCACTCTGTACGGGGCAGTTCCCCGCAGGTTCCAGCCTCCCACCTCCGCCCTGCCCGTTCGCACCTCCTCGTAGTCCTCCTCGGCGTCTTCCTCCCCGCCAGCCACCGTGGCTTCCTGCTGGCTCTGCCCCTGTGCCTCGGCCGATGGGCCCTCGGGTTCGGCCTCAGAGACTGTGCTGGCAGACGGGCGAGAGTCTTCGCTCACACCAGACTCAGCGCTCAGCCGCTTCTCCTGCAGCGGGAAGTAGGGTCAGGCTTTGAGGGCGCTCCCGGCTCAGAGGCCTCCTGCGTGGCGGTCACTCCCTGAGCTTCCCACTGCCCCAACCAGGCACTGTAACAGGCTCACACCCTCAAGGCTGCTCTTCATCCCAGTCCCCAAGGAAGCCATGCGTCTCTGGGGCCTAGTGTGGGCAAGCCACAGTTCCACGGCCCAGCACTGAGCAAAGCCTTTCCCAAAAAGAACAAGGACCATGCAATTCCCAGGAGAATCCCGCCTGACACGAGCCTCCTCCCCCGACACACCCTACCCTGGCCCAGATCACTGGTGCTGCTGCACCCTGGAGCCCACCGTGTGCGTGCCCCAGTTCTGAGTGAGGACTGTCAGGCCTGCTCAGTGCCAGCCCCAAACCCCTTCCCGGGTACTGACGATACCCACACCGGCTCCGCCAGAGGCACACCCCACCTACCCCACAACCAGAACCCATTACCCGTGCTCCCGGGCACACCGGTACTCCAGCCCCACAGGTCTCCCTGCACGTCCGCCCTGGCACCCCGCCATCCAGCTGGCCCCACAGCTCCCCGTCCCTGAACCCTGTCACCAGCCTCATCTCCTGCCCCTTCTCTGTGCTGCCCTGGACCTCACAGCCCCACTCCCAGGGTGGACCTGACTACTGCAGCTCCCGAGGGCAGTGGCCCACCAGGCTGCTGTGGCTCCGTGCCCACCTCCTCCACAGGCAAGGGCGACCCAGGGTCTGGCTGGCAAGGACAGGCCTCACCGCGCCGCCCCTCGATGCTCCTCTTCATCACCTTGAGCTCGCTGGGGTGGGGCGTGGCCCGGCGCTGGAGGCCCTGCCGTGGGGACAGGGGTGAGCAGCAGCTGCAGGACAAGGCTCAGGCGGAGGCCCACCTCCCAGGTCCCTACCCCCATACCCGCTTCTCGGCTGCAGCTTCCTCGGCGTCCTCGTCACCTGCAGGTGCCTCCACGAACTGGATAACGCTGATGCGGCTCGGCGGGGCATCGCTCCAGCTCTCTGAGGGGCTCCCCTGCTGCCCAGCATCCTCTGTAGCAGGCGAGTGTCAGGACCCAGGCTGGTCCGTAAGCGCCGCCTGAGGCCCACCCGCACCAAGGGCCTGTTGCAAGCAACCTACCGAGGCTGGGCGGGGGCTGCTGGGGCAGCAGGTAGCAGGTGAGCACCTTCTCGCCGGTCCGGGCATCGTCCTCCGTCTGGAACCGGAGCATTGGCTGCGCCTGGTTCTCTGCCAGCCACAGAGCCTTGAGGTTGAGGTGGGTGAGCGCGAACGGCAGACTCTGCAGCCTGGGGGCCGGGCAGGCACAGTCAGTGGGCGTTGGGGCCACAGTCGGGCCTGTGGGGCCAGGCTGGCACTCACCGGTTCCCTGCCACGTCCAGCACGTGCAGCTCGGACGTGTGGGCCAGCTCTGGTGGCAGGACGGCCAGGCGGTTGTCCCTCAAAGAGAGGACGCTGAGCGCCACGCAGCCCCCGATCTCCGGCGGCAGTGCCTCGAGCTGGTTCCGGTCCACGTTGAGGTTGGTCAGTTTTGTCAGCTTTCCCAGGGAGCGGGGCAGGGCCTGGCCAGGAAGAGGAGATCAGAGCACTAGAGGCTTGCTGGGAGTGGCAGAGAGATGATAGCCCGTGGGGGCAGAGCCACAGAGACCCCAGGCCAGCTCCAGCCAGGACCCCTCGCAGCCCTTGGAGACCTGGACGAGGACCTGACCACGGAGGCCGTCTCCACCCTACTCTGTGCCCTCTGCTCCCCCAGCTCTGCCCACTGCCCTCAACCTTCAGTCCCTACCACCAAAACACCCCAAGTCATCCCTGGCTCTCTCCCATGGGTGCCCTGGACTGACCTGCGAGCCTGTCTGGTGCCCCACTCGTCTGCCCTGTCATTCCTAGGGCTCCCGAGGCCCCCAGGTCCAGCCTGCCTGCTCAGGGCCAGCCCCTTTCCAAAGCCCTGAACCCTAGACTCCCTTTCTTCTTCTCCCCACTGAGGACCCCTCCCACGAATAAGCAACCTACCCAGGGCTCACTCCTGCTTCCCAGCCTGGGGATGGCAGCACCACCATCCCCCAGCCCTGCCCCGGGGCAGGCCTCAGCTTGCCCTGATTTGTGAGGGGCAGCCAGATGCCCCTGGGGAGCAGCCTGGCTTCCTGCTCCCAACCTGTCCTTCCTACAGAGCCATCCACCCCGTCCCTGCCTTCTCTGCAACCGCTCCCCTGTTTTACAACATGCGCCAGAAAAACGCAACCTGGATTCTTCGCTGCAAACGGCAAAGGTCCCTGCCCTGACTCTGCTGCCCCACCTCACCTCCGGCCAGGAGGCTCCCCTTCTGACGGGAAAGCAGCTGTCCAAACAGCTCCACGGGTCAGGCCACTGCCAGCACCCCCAGCAGCACACACAGGCCGATGCCTGCCCTTGTTCTACACGCCCGATGGCCCCTTCCCTTCTGCCTGGCAAGCTGGACCCTACCATCAGCAGGTTCTCTGTGAGGATCAGCTCAGACAGGTTCTCACAGTCCCCGATGGCCTCGGTCACCTCGCACAGCCGGTTCTGGTCTACCTTTAGGATGGACAGCTGCTTCAGCTGACCTGGTGTCGGGCAGACAGGGTGACATGGTTAAGCACAGCCACAGACATACTTTACCCACCTGGGCAAAGGTGCTCTCAGGGCAGTGGGCAAGGCCCCCAGTCCCTCTGGCCACCGCCATTCTTCAGGAGGGCCCTACCTACCTCGCCCCAACAAGCCTGACCCAACCTCCTTTGAGAAAACACCAGGCTCCAGTGGCACCACCCACCCTCCGCTCTCATGGGCTCCGCCGCCCCCTTCAGCACCACCAGCTGCCTCCTCAGCCTTCTGAGATGCCCTAGGGCCCCACCACCCCTCCTCAGGGACAGTCCCAGAGCCTGGGCAGACCTAGGATCCTCCCGTGCTCCACGCCACGCACAGCCCCGACACCCCACGCTCCTTCTGGAGCCAGGCCCTGTGAGCAGCACCCCGCACGCCCGTGCTCCATGCCACGCACAGCCCTGACACCCCACGCTCCTTCTGGAGCGGCCCTGTGAGCAGCACCCCGCACCCCCAGGCACACTGACCAATGCCATCAGGCAGTCGCCGCAGCAGGTTCTGGGACAGCAACAGGTCCGTGAGCAGCACCAGCCCACCGAGCTCGGCCGGCAGCTCCTCCAGCCGGTTTTCCGACACGTCCAGGCACACCAGGCGCCGCAGGTTCCCAAGCTCCTGCAGGCAGGCAGAGAGTCAGAGCGCGGACAGGCAAAGGCAGAAGGCCAGCCCCACTCTCACTCACCGGGGGCAGTGCCGACAGCTGGTTCCGGTCCAGCCACAGCTCCCGGAGGTTGGGCAGAGCCCCCAGGGTGTCCGGCTGCAAGGGACAGAGAGAAGAGTGGCCGTGGGGCGAGGCTTCCTGCTGCGCCACGCCCAGAAGACTCCACGCCCCTGCACCCAGCCCCCGCCCGCCGGCCCTCCGGTCTCCGCCCTGCCTTCTGTGGGGCCTCCACGCACCAGCACTTCCAGGTCGTTGCCTCCCAGATCCAGCTGTTCCAGCTTGACCAGAAAAGACAGGGACCTGCGCAGGAAGGAGGGTGAGGTGTCGCCATGCAACCCTGGTCCCCAGGCCATGGCGCTGCCCAGGCCATTGGGAAAATGCCCGTCACACTCACGCCGGCAGGGACTTCAGCAGATTCTCCCGGAGCTCCAGGGTCACCAGGTTGGCGAGGCTGAAAGAGAGACCAGGAGCTGAGGCATGAGGAAGGAAGGCAGGCAGTGGTGGCAGGGGCAGGGCCAAACCAAGCCCCACCCCCCCACCCAAGAGGGCACTCACTTGCCCACGTCCCCGGGCAGCGCCTGCAGGGACACATCATTCAGGGCCAGATGAGCCAGGCTGCGCAGCTGAGTGAAGCCATCAGGGAGCCTACATAGGAAAAAGCAGAGGCTTCCAGAAGACCAGACCAGGGCTGTGGGACCCACAGCCCCTCCCAAACCCACCACAGGCTGCAGGACTCACAGCCACTCCCGAACCCACCACAGGCTGCAGGACCCACAGCCACTCCCGACTCTACCACAGGCTGCCAACCACCTGGAGAGGGGGTTCCCGCTGAAGTCCGCGATCTCTAGAGCCTTGCAAAACTTGATGCTCTCTGGGATCTCAGGGATATCTGTTAGAGGGTCACAGTGAACAGAGTTCATGACCTGCAAGACGTCTGTGGCCCCAGCGGACAATCCCCGGATCCACCCAGCCCCCGCCGAGGCTCCCCACCGTTCCGGGACACGTCCAGTTCCACCAGCTGCATGAAGTTGGCCACCTCGGGAGGCAACCGCTGGATCTCGTTGTCGCTGAGGCCCAGCTTACGCAAGTTCAGCAGCCGGAAAAAGGGCTGTGGGCAGGGAGGACACGGGCTCTGTGGCAGAGGCCACTCCAGAACAGAGAAGAGCTCCTGGACATGTGAGTGTCACAAGTCAAGGGTCCCTGGGTCTCTGCCTCCTCCAGGTCACACAGGGTCCTGGAGTCCAGCCATGACACCCCGTTTGTGGCAAGGAAAGCAAAGAAACATCCGGCGCACACGCCCACTGTTCCCACCTCTCTCTACTCCTCACACTGGCCTCTACTCTGAGAAGGCACCTGCTCCCACTGTGCCCGCCTCCCTCCACTCCTCAGGCCGGCCTCCACTCCAAGAAGGGACCTGCTCACAACCAGACAAGGCCCCCATCCCCTGCTCTGTCTTACCTCAGGGCCCACCCAGCCCCTGAACCACTTCTGCCACCCTCCAGGGGCCCACAGTGGCCTCTGCTACTGCACCCCAGCAACGAGCCTGGTCGGGTTCTGTAGCAAAAACTCAGTAAATCGTTCCCAAAAGAACAGTAACAAAAACAGCAGGGCACCACGGGCACCGTGCTATGTGCAAGGCCTGCAGGTGGTCACAGACAACAGAGCTGTCACTGCCAGGACCAGAGCGGGGCCACATTCTTTGAAGCACCAACTCCTAGGCTTCAGCCACTTGGCACCCCGTCTCCAGAAAACAGATGCTTCCTAAGCTGCTTTCTCCATCCTCCCTTCTGGAGCAGTCTTAGGAAAACAGCTGACCCTGAGAAACAAAAGCAAGGAAGGGAGACTGCAAGGAGATCTGACGAGGGGCTTCCCCACTCGCCCCTGCACCCAGGAAGAAAAGGAGAGGAGGCCTGGACCCCACCTCCAGAGCGGCCCAACAAGTTGGTACTCATCAGCCACTTGAGCCCAAGTTTCACCGTAATCCCATCAACCTCTCTGAATCCCCACGGATTTTACTCTGTGAGGCTCCTCCTCCAGGCTCGGTGACAATCGCTATCCCCAGACAAGCACCTGATGACCGCTGCCACCTGTGCCAGCCAGGGCGGCTGGGAGGGGAGGGTGGGGCTGGCTGGGGTGGGGACCTGGCCAGTGCAAACCAGCAAGGCCGGCTGGAAGCTGCGGTGGCTCGCCCGGGCAGATTCTGCCGACCGAAGAACCGGGGGCTGGGCGCGCGCCGGCCGGCGGCAGGTGCGGGCGGCCGCTCACCTTGGGCAGCTCGCGCAGCTGGTTGGCGTCGAGCAGCAGCTCCTCCAGGCTGCGGCTGTAGCGGTAGATCTCCTCGGGCACAGCCTGCAGCGAGCAGTGCCGCTTGTCCACCGACTCCACGTGCCGGTTGCAGCGCCACAGCGGGATGCACTTGAGCATGGTGCGGGCGGGCGGCGCGGGCTCCGGCGGCGCGGGCTCCGGCGGCGGCGCTCGGCGGGCTCGGGGCCGGGGGGCGGGGCTCAGTCCGCATGGGCGCCGCGCAGAGAGAGGGGGCGCGGGCAGGGGGCGGGCCGCCCAGGGCTGGACGGGGACGCGGCCGGGGCCGGCGCTGGGCCCTGCCCGCGCTCGGAACGCGCGGAACGCTCGGACTGCGGGCCTGGGCGGGGGGCGCGGCCCGGCGGGTCTCAGACTCTCAGGAGGCGAGGGGAGCGGCGGCGGCGGCTCCGCATCCCGCTCGGTCCCGCTCAGCTCGTCCCGCCCGCTCGTCCGCTCGCAGTGCCGCACCGGAACCGCCACTGCTCGCCGGACTGCCCCGCCGACACCCACCCGGCCGCCGCGCAGCCCGCCGGGAAGCCGAGTCCAGCCCTCGCCGCCCAGCACGCCCGGACTGCGGCCCCCAGAAGGCCCTGCGCGCCGCCGCCTCCGAGGACCCGTAGCGGCCCCGCGCACAGCCTGCCGGGAAGCCGGGCCCGCCCCGCGCTAAGAGTTGTGGGAGCTGGAGTCCACGCCAGGCCGCACCCTCCGCCCACCGAGGCCTCTTCAGCCCGGCCTCTGGCCCCTCGGCACTTGGCCCCGCGTCTCAAAGCGCAGCCTCCTTCCTGGAGGCGACCACGCCCGCCTGCTCCCTAGAATTGGAAGGCCGGCTCCGAGGCACAAAAGCACTGGCAGCGCGCGCTGTCCAGCGGGTCGCGGTGTCACGGGGCCCAGTCTTCTCCCAGCACCACGCTGCGCAAACAGGATGGCTGCGAGCCCGCACCCGAGGGCCAGGCGCCCCAGGCAGCCCCACCCGCCCAGCCTCCGGAACCCGCGGGCCAGAGCCCAGGGCGCCAACCCCCTCCTCAGGTCCCACGCCACCAGGGACCCGCCTGCCTCCAAGCATGCAGTAGGACCAGAGTACCCCCCCACCTCGTCACTCCTGCCGCTTCACCCTAGACCTCCTAAGGACACACACACCGAGGATGGATGACAGGACCAATGGCAGACACATGGACGTTCAAGGCCAGCAGCATCCGCACCTTTATCCGCACTATACACTGGGCTGGGCAGAGGGTGCCTGGCCCCGGGGACACCACTGTATCACTATAAAACCCAGAGGAAACACGGAGCAAGTACAAGTCCAGGGAAAGGGGCCAATGTCACGCAGAGAGGTCACTGTTATCAAAACGCTCCTGGTCGTACACTTCAGCCACCACCTTGCGGCCAGCAAACCAGCGCCCGTTGAGGGCCTGGATGGCCTTATGAGTCTCAGCGGCTATGGAAAACTCCACAAAGATCTTGACAATGATTTCTGCATCCTCTTCCTCGCCTTGCTTCTCTTGGTAGATGATGACACGGTTCACAGCCCCGAACTTGCCACACTCCTCTGTCACCTCCCCTTCCAGGTCGTCATCGATGTCCTTGGGGTCCACCATGTTGCGCAGAACCATTACTGTGGACTGTAGGGGGTGACAGCTGAGTGCTACGGCCCCACTCCCCTACCTTCCCCCCAAACGGCCCCGTGGCGCACCTCCGGGGACAGCCGAGTGCTACGGCCCCACTCCCCTACCTTCCCCCCCACAGCCCTGTGGCGCACCTCCTGCTTGCGGAGCAGCTTCTGCATCACCATGTGGCGGGCGCTGCTGCCTGAGATGCTCATGTGCTCCTGTTCGCTCAGCATCTCTGGCCGCTCCGACTCGGGAAACAGCTCCTCTTCTTCCTTTTCCTTCTTGGGTTCCAGGAGACCCAGCGTCGGAGGACTGGCCAGGATGGGGTTCACCACGCCCACCGAGGGGATGGTGACCGGAATAGGAGGACGGGCTGGAGTCACACCTGCAGCAAAACCAACCAGGTCCAGCAGTCACCCCCCACCCCTGCCCTTCCCAGAAAGGCACAGAGCTAGCCAGCCATGGATGGCCTGCCCTGGGCTCAGAGGGTTGCACCTGGACCATCTGGGTCAGGCAGCTGAGGGCAGTGGGACTAGAGATGCCAGGGCAGGAGAGGAGAGGATCTGGACCCACTGAGACTCACCTGTGATGACTCCAGGTGCCTGGGCAGCCATGACAGCCTGGGGCAAAGCCCCCAAGGGCTGAGCCAGGGTCAGTGCTGGGGACACCAGTCCAGGTGTGCCCAGGGTACCCAGCACTGCTGCTCCAGCCACTGCTTCCTGCAACCCAAAAGGTCACCATCATCAGTCCCTGGTCTAGCTACTCAAGACCACCTTCAGTCAGTCTACAAAGAATCAGGAGTGCACCCACCCACCCGCCATCAGGCTGACACAGCTGCGTGGGCCCTCACCTGAGCCGTGATCTTGGCAGTGGCTGCAGCGGCCGCCACAGCAGCCGCAGGTGGGAGGCCTCCAGGCGTGGCCGGCGTGAGCAAGGGCATGGGCGGTGTGACAGCCTTGCCCACCCGCAAGTACTGGCCACCCAAGTCAAAGAGGTTCATGGAGGACACGGCGTCTTGGGACGACTGGGCCTTCTCATACTCTGTGGGCAAGGGCAGCAGTGAGCAGGGCCAACCCCAGTCCTGGGTGGCCCCCATCCTACCTCAGCCACCCCAGCTCACCGATGAATCCATAGCCCTTGTGCTTGCCAGTTGTGGGGTCCCGGGCCAGCGTGCAAGACTTGATCTTGCCAAAGGCTTCGAACACACTCTTGATGTCATCGTCCGAGAGGTCCTGGTGCACAGAGGCCACGTAGATGCGGTTGAAGGCCCGTGCCTCCTCAGCCAGCTGATCTATGATGGGCTGGGCCTGCCCTATGTTGCTGGGTCTGCCCACCTGGGGAAGAGGCAGCAAGATGGAGACATGTCAACCCAGGCCCAGCCACAAAAGGCTTCTGTGGAGGGGCCACCCTGCACGCCTGTGGGATGGAGGCCTTGTCACCCTGCCTTACCTTGATGTTCCTGCCCCCCAGCATCACGGAGTTCATCTGCTCCAAGGCCAACTGTGCAGCTTCTGGGACCTCGTACTCCACGAAGGCAAAGCCCTAGACACAGGGACACACCTGTCAGGCCGGGTGAGCCGAGTGCTGGGGGTGAGCCCAAAGTAGGCCAGGGCAGACCAAGCCTGCTGACCTTGTGCTTCATGGTGACGGAGTCCCAGGACATGTCGATGCTCTTGATGGGGCCAAAGGGGGCAAAGGCCTGGCGGATGGTGTCCTCTCCCAGCTCATAGTAGATGGAGCCCACGTAGACACGGCACATTATGGCCAGCGCCCGCTGCCGCTGAGCCGCCATCTGCAGCAGGACAGAGGGGAGAGAGCCGCTGGCTGGTCAGGGGTGGCGGGAGGCTGGGCAGCCCACTCCCCTCCTGGCCCACCCACTCAGCCCTGCTGTGGAAAGGGCTCCCCACTTGGCAGGGAGGTGCCGGCTCGATCCCTGAAGTCAGGGTGTCGGGGTTGCAGGACCCCGCCGCCCCAAGAAGGAAGGCCAGGCCCAGAAGCAGGACACAGACGCACCCCAGCCCGCCAAGGTCCCAGGCAGACTGCGGCAGCGAAGCCGACGAGATGGTCAGGAGGCAGGGTTGTGTGCCCTCCCACCCAGACCATCCCTCCAGTCTGGGGGCCGGGTATCCCAGGCTGGGCTGGGAGATGCTCCCACCGTCCCAGCCAAGGATCACAACAGCAGAGGGAAGGAGGGGCCATCCAGGCTGGAGGGACCCACTGGTTTGGTGGTCGAAGAGAGGAGGGCAGAAGACAGGGCAGTCACTGCCCAGAAGAGACCCCAGGGGAGGAGTTCAGGAGCCTGGATGGGGGCTCCTTGAAGAGAGAATGAGGAGCAGCTACTCAGGTGGGGCCAACTGAGGTGGGGGCTCATGCTGTGGCCTCCCAGTGCCCTGCAACTCCTCACGAAGGAGCTGCCTGGAGCCTGTACCTGCCACCAAGAGAGCAGGCCCAGGCGAGACCACTGGCCTGGACCCCAGGGGCACCATGAGGTAGCAGAGACCCTAAGACAAGCCCCCAGGCTCCTGGGAGCTGGGGAGGTGACAGGCCTGGCCAGTCCAGGTCCTTAGCTGTGAGCTTGGCTACTGTGCTGAGGGACCTCCCCACACCCTCAGGGACAGGTTCTCCGCCCTGCCACCTCACAGGAGACCTGCCAGGCAGGGGAGTTCCAGAGCCACACGCAGCGGGCCACAGGGAGACTGTGGGCCAGGGCGGGCAAAGCAGACAAGAGCTGGAGCCAGGCCCTGCCCCTCTCCATAAAAGAAGGCCCTGTGGCCAGAGACCAGTTTCCTTCTTTAGACATCAGCTGGCCTAGTACAGGCCAGACCTCCCCCTCCATGGAGAAGTCCCTGGAAGCACCTCTCCACGTCAAGGGACTTCCCAAGGCGAGGTATCTTCCTTCCAACTAGGATTCCCTGAAAATGAGACTGTGCCCTCCTCAAACTGGGCCCCTAACAAATTGGCCTCAGGCTCCCTACTCAGAGCAAGGCCCCCAAAGGTGGAATCACGTCCCTTTCGCTCAGCAGGCTCCCCAGAGACGAGACCAAGCCTGTCCCTCAGGCCACGGTTCCCCCAAGACAGGGTCGTGTCTCCTCTTCAGTGTGGGCGCCCCCCCCAGGCAGGCTGAGACCGCTCTCCCTGACCGGAACCCCTGCTCGGGCTCCCTTTCAGATGCTTCTGGGAGAACTAGGCGTGTCGTCCCACGGGAGCCGCACACGCAGGGACGCCCCCTCTGCAGAGAGGCTCCCAGAGAAGGGGCCGCGTCTTCCCCTCAGGAACCCCGAGACGGGGCCTGGCCTCCTCCTCAGCCTGCCTCTGGGAAAAGGGAGGGGCACCTCCTTCCCGGACTCCTCTGCCCACCACAGCCAAGGCCATAGCCATGGCTCTGCCTCCTCCACCCTGGCTGCGTGGCCTCTGCCCCTTGCTGACAGCCAGGCCCAAGGCCCTGCTTGCCCTTCCCTTGCTCGCTTGGGTCCCCCCACCCCCACCCCATCCATCCATCCTCCCTCCAGGGTCTGATGGGGCCATGAGTTAGGACCCCTCTCAAGGGGCCTGACCCCAACCCAAGAGCCAGGCAGCCTGGAGACTGACGGGTCTGGAGGCCATGGGTGCACCCCGTGTGTGCAGGTGGTGTGGGCGCAGACGGGCTTGGTGCCGGCAGCTACCCGCCCTGGCCGGCTGCCCTCCGCAGTTACCTGGCCGGTTAGTTTTAAGGTGGGCCCTCAGAGCAGATGGAGGCCTCCCCAGGGGCGGTCCCGGGTGGGTGCCCACACCACTGGCCCCACCACGCCTGGCGCTCTGCTGCGCTCGTCCAGAGCTGGCGGGCAGGGCCGGCCAGGGGAGCAAGGTCCCCAGCACGTGGGCTGCACTGCCCCCCTCTAGCCCTGACTAAGGACATGAGCCCCGGAAGAAGTGAGCATTTCTATTGACCGATTGCAAAGGTGAGAGAGGATCTCCAAAGCCCATTGTCACTGCTGCCATCTGAAAGACAGTAAAGACAGAGTTCAGTCTGTTGGAGCCGAGCAGTCTCCCGCTCTCGTCAACACCTCACGCAGACAGCGGCAAGGCCCGGAGTCCCCGCCCTGCCAGGGAGGCCGCCTGCCTTCCCACACTGCCGGCCGCCGGCACCTGCCCAGGGGGGCCGCAGCGCCCCATGTGCCCCGCCCTGCAGCCTTGCAGCTGGGCCGGCCGGGGCAGAAAGGAAGGGGTGAAGGAGGGGAGGGAGGGAGGTGGGGACGGAGGGAGGAGGGTAGTGGAGCGCAGTGAATGGCCAGGACATCTCCTGGCAGTGTGAATGTCTGAGGGCTGGGTGGGGGCGTGAGGCTCGAGGCCCAGGAACCTGTCGGCCTCACACCGGCCTCTTCCCGTGAAGGTACCGCAGCCTCCGGCTGCAGGCCTAGAGCAGGGCCCCAGGGGAGGTGCCTCCAGACTGTCCCCTCAGTCCTAGGGCTGAGCCCAGGTGGTCTGGACTCACTGCAGGGGTGGGGGCCTGGGCGGTCTCACCCAGGCCATGGGGGCAGGGAGGCCCATGCCCTGTATGCTGCCACCGACGGCTGTGCACAGCTGGGGCAGGGGGCACAGGGGAGACCAGAGGCCACATGTAACGACCAGGAAGGGGGACAGGGAGAGCTATAGGCAAGCCGCCAAGAAAAGGGCTGCGGCACGTCAGGGGCTCCAGCGAGCAACAGGTGGGAAAGGCTGGGCCACTCGTGCCTCAGAGAGGACCCTGAGGGTCCCGAGCATGAGTCTCTGAGAATTGGAGCACTGTAACAGCTTGCGGGGCGGCCGCAGGCACAGGAGGAGGAAGAGCGTGAAGAGGAGGAGATGGTGGCGGTGGCGGGGAGGGAGCTGGAGGCGCGGCCGGGGCTCACCTGCAGGTTGGTGAGCTGCTGCTGCTGGTGCGCGATGGTCTGCTTCACCAGCACGCTCTTGATGCTCTGCTCCATGGCGTATTTCTTGGCCTGAGAGAGGCGGCAGTGAGGAGCACTGGGGGCCCAGCCCGTGGGAGACAGGCCTGCCCCACACCCTGCCCTTGCCCCTGCCCCCGGTTTACTGGCCCCCGCCCACAGTGCCCTGGGAGGTCCGTGCTCACCTTCTGAAGGGCCTCCTGCTGCTCGGGCGTCAGGGGAGGCAGCCCTAACTTGGCGGCCGTGCTCTGCCCGTTCTCCATCTTGATGGAGTCTGTGCCCTGGTAAGGGAGCAGGGGAATCCATCAGCAGCAAGCTCGAGTTCTCCTGCCTGTGGCCCCAGGAGTGCCACCCCACCTGTCTCCCGAACACCGCACACGGCCTCCGGCCCAGCCCCTTCCCAGAGAGACAGGGCCCTAGCACACTGTCCCTTGCCTGGCCTGGACTCAGGTCTGCCCTTCTGACATTGCTGTCCCCAGCCCAGGCCTCTGTCTCCCCTGGGACCCATGGCGTAGGACGCACACAGAGGCGGGTAGGTACCCTGGAGGCCCTGGGCCAACCCGAGGAGTTGTAGGGCCCAGGCCACATGGCTTCCTCGGGAGCCACCAAGATAACCAGCTGGAGGCAGGAGAGGGTCCAGCCCCTGGTTGTCAACCTGACCCCAGAACCTGTCACACGCCCTGCAGGAGAGCCAGCCTCAGCTATCCTCCAAGGTGGGAGAAAAGGGCCAGGGCCCTCTGGACATTCTGGGGCTCCTTGCTTGGACACAGGCTCCTACCACAGGCACAGGCTCAGCTTTCCTGGAGTTTCAAGGGGCCACCCAAGGAGCAGATACGAGGGCCTCTCTCCCAGCAGTGCTTCCCCCGGTCCCCACAGGCACTGTGCACACCTCCCAAGGAACACGGGCCTCTCTCGGGCCACATGAGCCTAAGGCGGGATCCAGCTCACTTCCAAACACTCTTGCATGGGCTGTGCCCAGCCCACTGGGAGAAGCCAGGAGCAGACTGGCCAGCCCTAGCCAGGTAGGCCTGGGGACCAGGAGGCCCTTGGGCAGTCATAGCCACTGCAGACTCAAGCTGATGCCAACCAGGATTATGCTTATATCCCTTCTGTCAAAATCCATCTCTTAGCTTTTTGCAGAGGGAAGAATGCAATTGCGTGAGCAGGGAGGCATGGCCTGCAGGCCCAGCAGAGCATGGGGTTGGCAGACAGCATGCCCGTCCATCTCCCAGCTCAGCAAGCACAAAGACCACTGGCCACCAACCGGGCCCTCCCAGACTTCCAGACGCAGCCTTGAGGGACAGCAGAGAAGAGAGGAGGATCCCCAGCACAGAAGTGACCAGCAAGGACAGAGGGACACAGGAGGCAGGAAGGGGCCGGCTGGCCCAAACCCCAAGAACCGCCCCCCCACCCACCGCCTGCTGAGTGCTGGGATGCTGGCCCAGGCTCAAAGGGCAAGAAGCCCTGGAGACCCCCTTCCCAGGCAACCAGAGCCCCAAGCAGTCCCTGAAGGTCAAAGGCTGGCTGTGGGTGACACCAGGCCTGTACTCATCACCCTCACAGCTGGCCCCAAGCCCATTCCTCCTTAGTGGGAAAGAGGGCCCAAGAGCCAGAGGCTGGGGCTTGGGAGCAGGCTGTTACCATGGTAATCAACGCCAATCCCCTCAGCCCCCTAGACACTTTTCAATCTCTTCTTTGTCCTGGTGAACAAAAGGCCCTTCTCCCACCAACCAATGGCCAGCTGGGCGCCAGCCAAGGGCCAGGGAGCGCCGGCTCCCACATCTCCCAGGATCCAGGCTGCATACCACATCCCAGTCCCGGTCCCAGTCCCACCCCCGAGTGTGCCTGGGGGACCAAGAGGAGGGCCTGGCCCCAAGAGGCCGCCAGGCCACCTTGCTGAGGCCCCACTGGAATGCTCTGGAGGCGGGCGCTACCATGGAGAAACACAAAGAACCCGACTACCCAGTCACAGGCCCAGCTCCACCTCTGAGAGGACCCGCTCCCAAGGCTGGGCCATTGAACAGGCCGAGAACCACCCACACCCACTCTGGAGCCTGGGGCAGAAAAAAGATGGGGAGGGCTGAGTCCCAACCAGACCTGTGCTTTGATTTATGCATTGCTTCATTATTGAAATTAAAACACAGAACTCTGAACTGAAATCTGTATTTCCAGCTAGTAAAGTCCTGCACATTCTAGAACAGCGGCCCACCCTTCCTGCAAGACGCCAGTGCCTAAGAACGCGCGAGCCGCAGGCCCGGGGGCCCCTGCCCGGCACTGTCAACAGGCCCCTCCCGGTGCGTGGAGCAGGGCAGCCACAGAGGCAGAGGCTGTCTCCAGGGCTGGGTGGGAAGGGCACAGGACTGGTGCAGGGCAAGGGCCGCGGTCCTGCAGGCAGCTGTCTACCCAGAAGGCCGAGAAGGGTCCCTGAGGCTCCTCCCGCCCCGCCCCCAGCCAGCCCTCCCTGGGCCCAGGGACGTACGGGCGGGCGGGCAGGCGGGCGGGCGGGCGGGCCCGAGGGAGAGGGTGCTCAAGGTCGGTACCTGCGGAGGCTTCCATTTGTCTCCCGCTGCCACCACTGCCGCCGCCGCCGCCGCCGCTGCCGCCGGCTCGGACCCCCCTCCTTGCTGGCCATTGACCTGCTGCAGGCAGGAAGGAGATGTTGTAACTGACAGGCACGCCACCCCACCGCCCAGGCCTGCTCTCCTCCCAAGCTAAGGGCTGAGCTCCTCGGGGATGAGCAAGGGAGGCCAGGCAGGGATGCATTCCCGATACGAACCCCAGCCCAAACTGCCCTCTCCGCATACCCATCAGCACGCCCAAAGACCCGGTCAGAAGCAGAGCGGAGTCTGGGCTCGGCCAGAGCTGCCAGTGAGTCCCAACAGGGACAGGGAGGAAGGTAGAGAGAGCTGTGCTCCTGCCCCAGGCCAAGGAAAGCCATCCTCTCCTGCCAGCAGGCTGTATGCCCAAAGGGACGGGCTGGTTGCCCCCATGCCCTCCTGAGGCAGCGGGGCGCCTCCCGAGCAGTCTGCATACACCATGACCAGCCCACAACTCAGCCCCAGCCCCAGTGCCTTCCAGGGCTCTGGCCAAGCCCAGGTCCCAGCTCTCTCCTGAAGAAGCTTTTCAGGCCTCCATTCCCTGGCAACGGAACCGACCACAGCTGTCTCCCAGGAGGAAAGCCAAGCGCTTGGCCCTCTGCACTCGGTAAGACCCACACCCAAGGGGGCACAGAAAGGAGAAGCAGCTCCACCATGGTCTTGAGGAATGGCAGGGCAAAGACAGGTCACGGGCAGGAGACAGGGAACACTGTGGGGGTCGGGAGACTTCGTGGAAGGGCCCTGAGACCTACTCGACCTTCTCAGAGGCTGCACAATGAGAGCCAAAGGTAGCGTGCATCATGCCGCTCCCAGTGTGCCCGCCCTCGGAGCCATGTGCACAAAGCCAGAAGCTGGGCTGACCCCCCAGAGTCCCAGGTCCTCCAGCCTCCAGCGGAGGGGCAGCAGCACAAGCCCAGCTGCACTAGGGCAGGCCAACCAGCCCGTGCCCAGAGCTGCCATCGATGCTGCTGGCATGGGTGTGCTCTAGCTGCCCACGTCAGTCCCATGCTGCCTAGACACTGCACCCCAGAAAGAGTGAAAAGAAACAAGGACCCCTCTGACACGGGCACTGCATGCACAGCCAGAGCAGAGGCTGCCTGTCTTTTTTTTTTTTTGAGACAGGGTCTGGTTCCATCACCCAAGCTGGAGTGTGGTTGGTGCAACTGCAATCTCCGCCTCCCGGGTAACTGGGGCCACAGGCACATGCCGCCACACCCAGCTAATTTTTGTAGTTTTGAGATAGCGGTCTCCATGTTGCCCAAGATGGTCTCAAACAATCCACCTACCTCAACCTCCAAAGTGCTGGCACTACAGGAGTGGGCCACCACGCCCAGCCAAGGCTGCCTCTCACTGCCCACAAGAGACGGCTTCAGGTCCGGTCTCCGGATACCCGTGAACGGGGTGAACCCGGGCACTTTCGTAACTTCATGCTCCCCCAAATCCCTGCACTAAGCCAACACGTGAATCACAACAGTGTTGACCATGGGACATGGCTCAGAAAAGCTTTTTCTTGGGAAAAGCCAGCCCACCGCCATTCATGGCAGAAGATGGAAGTTCCCAGCTGCATGCAGCTTAGGGTTCTGTGCTAAGCAGGCACTGGGAGAGCTTGGAGGAAACAGATGTTTATGATTGCAGCTCGTCACATGTTGCCATCTTTAGGCAATAAAAATGGCGGCTCTGTGGTCAGGATGCCCCCGAGCACCAGGCAGCAGTGCCTGGAGGGATGGGAAGCCCCCTGAGGGCGGTACAGCGGAGGGGCTCTGGGGTGCCAACTCTGGCATTGCCTTTCCTCAGCCCACAGCAAAGAGGAGTGTTTCTACCAGAAGACAAGAAGAGGAAAGCAGGGCTGGGCGCGGTGGCTCACACCTGTAACTCCAGCACTTTGGGAGGCTGATGCAGGAGGATCACTTGAGCCCTGGAATTTGAGACCAGACTGGGCAACACAGCAAGACCCCGTCTCTATTACATTTTTTCTTTTTTAAGTAATGTGGGCTGGATGCAATGGCTTATGCCTGTAATCTTAGCACTTTGGGAGGCCAAGGTGGGTGGACTGCTTGAGGTCAGGAGTTCGAGAACAGACTGCCCAATATGGTGAAACCCCATATCTACTAAAAATGCAAAAATTAGCTGGGTATGGTGGTGGGCGCCTATAATCCCAGCTACTTGGGAGGCAGAGGTGCTACCATGAATTGCTTGAACCTAGGAGGCGGAGGTTGCAGTGAGCTGAGACTGCCCCACTGCACTCCAGCCTGGGTGACAAAGTGAGACTCCATCACAAAAAAAAGAAAAGAAAAGAAAAGAAAAAGATAGAAAGAAAGAAAAGAAAAAAAAGAAGTAACATGGAGCAAATGACCCAAGGTCTCAGGTCGTCAGGTGCCTCAGCTGGGAAGGGGGATGGCCTGTTTCCTAGGGCTACTGTGAAGAATCGGTGAAATCCCAGCAGCCCCCCCAACCCCCCAACCCGAAGCCCCTGCACACGAAATGCAGCAAAGCAAGTCACAGGTTCCAGCAATCATCAGCACAGTTGACAACAACCAGTGTCAGACACCCAGGGCAGAGGTGGCTGCAGGACATCGCCTCGCCTCTATCTGTCACTTTCCTTCATATGGCAAACGCCGCTTACTGCGTGCCCAGGCTCCACACTGAGCACTGCAGAGGCGGCAGAAATGAGACAAGAGAGAAAGACATCTCTCTCAGGAGCCTGGTGTCAGCTGCCAGCAGACAAAGAATGCAAAAATCAAAGATGACTTCTGTGGTTTACCAGCACGACGAAGAAAGCATAGGACGAGAAGAGAGCAGCTACAAGGTATGCCAGGCCATGGCACCCTTGGCAGCCAGGGGGCCTCTGTGAGGTGACACTGCAGTCTGGGTGCCTACAGAAGAAAGCAACTGGGACCACAAGGGTGATGACCCCAAATGAGAGCTGGTTGGGCTGTCAGTGAAGAGAAGAACGGAGCCAAGAGTCAAAGTGAAGCGATGCGTCCAGAAGACCTACCCTTGCTGTGAAGAGGCAGCTGGCCTCGTTCTGCAGCCACCAGGCAGAAGGCATGCCCGCCCTTAGGTATCTTCCGGCTTCTGTCCCCACCAGGCCACTGTTGGCCAAGTTCAGCTGCTCCATTTAACCTCCCATAAGAGCTAAAGCAGCATGAGACGGAACAGGCTCTCACCACTGTGCCCAACCAGGACGGTGGTGAACAGGCAACCCTTCTAGAAGCCTTTCCATCCCAATGATTAAAAGAGAAATGGCTTAGATCACGGGCTACAGCTCTCTCCTGGGGCCTGATGCAGCAAGCTGGAACTTGGACAACGAGAAAACATTTGTTAACCCCAACAGACTTCAGATGGCACCGAACACCCCAATGGAGAACCTGCGCATGGGGTCGGTATGGCCCACATCCAACTCAACACCACCACCACCTATCTGGCACCACGCCACAGCAGACCTGAGCCCCCATTTAGCCCTCACGGGCACAGGGTGCTGTTCTGCGGGTAACTGGGGGGATGAGGCATCCACTCTCCTCCTCCACCTTCCCAAGTGTCCAGTCCTTTACCATCAACTCTGTGACTGCTGCCTGGAGACAGCCTCTCTGTGAGGTCACCAAATCCTCAACCCTTACCCCCTTTCTCTCTGACATGCCCCTCAAAGGTCACTTACTCCTGTGACTTCAAGAGAAACAACACCGCAGAAAGAGCAGAGTTAGCCAGCCTTGAGAATCACATACTATGCTGCCCCTACATTGCCTCTCTCCCCCTAGAAACTGGTTTCTGCCTCAGTGGGACATGGGTCCAGCCCCCCAGCTGGGCGCCTGGCAAAGGCAGTCTAAAGATAATTCCTGGTTCTATCAATCCAGCCTTCAGTCACTCACCCAAGTTGTCTTCTCGAACAGACCTATCCCATCCCACCGGGTGTGGGCTGCAGGGAGACTGGCAAATAATAAAGGGATGAACTGTGGCTGAGAAAAACGCAAGAGGGGATTAGGTCCTCTAAGCTAAGTGGGGTGGAGGAGAGACCAGACTTCATCACGCATGATGTGTTGTGTGCATGGGTGTTCTCCCTCTACGTTAATAACGCCTGTCCTGCCCGGAGAGGTGGGCACCGAGCAGAGCAGGGGGCGGCTCCTTCCTCTGGATGCCCATGCAGCTCCCTCGGACGCCCTGCGCATGGCGCCCTGGGTGGGAACTGGCTTCTGGTGGGCCAGACCTCCGACTGCCTAGTTCCCCACTGTGCGCCCAAATCTTCCCGCAGAGCTTGGGACAATGCGACTTCTCAAAATACACAGGAGGGGAGAGAGCACGTCCTTCTTTCCCGAGTGGAAATAAGAGAATGGAGACAACCAGATCCCTCTACAAGCACTGGAGAGCTAATTCACGGCTGCAGGCGCAGTAAGCCAAGGCCACCCCATGCTCTGAGCTGCAGACACAGGTCCCGTCCCCTTCTGATCCCATCAACCCGAAGGCCCACGCGTCGCCCCCAGGACCCCACTTCCGTCGTGACCACGGCGCACACACCCGTCGGCAGAGAGAGGACAACGATCCCCGCTTGCCGGACCTAGCGGGCAGGAAGGCAACCCCACCAGACTCGCTCACCCGCCGGGGCCCCACGCCGCGCCCGGGCCCGCGCCCCGCCCCGCCCCGCCGGAAGCTGGGGTCCTCAGGCCGGAAACTGAGGCCTCCTGCAGGCCGCCGGCGCGCGCCCGCCCCGCCCCCGCCTCGCGCGACCCGGGGCCGCAAAGGAGTCCGCGCGGGGTCTGAGAAGACCGCCGCGTCCCTGGGAGGCCTTCTGCACCCAGGCTGGGCCAACGACCTGCCCCCACCAGCCGAGGGCCGCCCGCGGTCACAGGGGCTCACTTACGAGAGCTATAGTCGCCGTCGCCATCTTGCGTCCGTCGCGGCCGCCGCGCGCGCCACCCACTCCTGCTCCCTCCGCGGTCTCGCGCGATCTGGGCGCCGGCTCACGGAACTCTCGCGAGGAACGAGGTAAGAACGTGCTTCCGGGGCGGGGAGGAACGGTTAACGCCTCCAGGAGGGGCGACGGAAGGGGCGTGGCCGGGGCGTGGCGAGGGGCGGGGCCTTGCTCTTTGGGCGGCCGGGAGCTCGCGCCTTAGGGCCCGAACCGGGAGAGTCTGTCCGCGTGGCCGACATGGGTGCGCGTGGCACTCCTCGCCGCCCCTCGCCCCTGCGGCCGCTGCTACGCTTCTCTTCTCTGCCTTTTTTTGCAGAAAACGCCTTCGCGGGCGTCGTCCAGAGGCTCTCCGTGAGGAGGCAGGGGAAAGAGCGGGGCCCTCCTGGGCTGGAGGAGCCTCGAGCGACGAAAGGCCCGCGTATTTCAGGCTCACGTCGTGAGATGCGTCGTCCTTGAGTCGCGACATCCCTGGGGTCGGGAAGCCTCGTTTATTGGCAGCCTTTTCTCCTTTCAGGGATTCGTCAGCCCCCAGCGCCTCTGGCGTACGCCCCAGCCATAGGTTGGCTGACATCAGTCGCTCGGCCGCAGGCCCCCTTAGTCCCTGAACTGCCTTTCATGGCCCAAGGTGTCCGTCAGTGCTGCCGGGAGAGCTGCGTGTCCTGGACAGGTCCTTTGCCATCTGATACGGCCAGCTGCTGTCCTTTGCCATCTGATACGGCCAGTCCCGAGACCTCAACACGGTCATCTGAAGAAGCCACATCTGTAGGCTCAGGCACCTTCACCTGCCTGAGACCACAAGGCATCCTCTCTATGCAGCAGGGCAGGCCTCCTTTCAACCCTGGGAACGTTTGGAATTTAATACAGACACTTCTACTTAAATAGGGCAGGATATTCCCCACCTCCCTCCTGCAACCCTCTGAAATGATAGGAAAGGGGTTTTATAAAGGTAAACCCTGCAAGGGCAAAGAGCTGGGATATTGTAGAGCTGGAGGAAGGTGGACAGCCCAATAGAGGCTGGTGTCTGAGGGTCGTGGGTGAAAGCACGGCCACAGAAAGGAAACCCCAGACCTCTGTCCCTACCCTCTGGGGCTGGCAGGCCCTGCAGTGGCTGGAGAGGAGTTCTGAGGCCCCACTTAAGCAAGGCCCTGTCTGAAAGCCTGAGAGTGAGACTCTGGCTCCTTCCCCTACCTCCACCCCTGCTCTGGGTCTGGCCTCCAGCATGCCATCAGGCCTCTTAGAGAGGAGGGTTCCTCTCAGCAGCAGCTCCCAGCTCAAAAGAAAAAACTGGCAGCCAGGGGCAGAGGGGTGCCCAGTAGAACGCCCCAGCCAGATCACTGGCCTTGAAGCTCAAGGCCATAAGTACCAGCCACTAAAAGCATCTCACACTTAAATGCAACTGGACAGCCCAGGATCACCAGACACCAGAGAAAGAAGAAAAGGGACTAAGAAGGGACAGAGACAATAAAGGAAACAGAAGAAAAGTGAAAACTGAAACACGATTCTTAGAGACATTAGAGGCATTACAGCCAATAGAAAGGAACTGGAGGCTGCAGAGAAAGAACACACGGAATGAGAAAGAGCTCCTAGAAATAAAACATACGAGCAGAAAGTGAGCAGTTCAATAGGGTTTAAGATGAAGGCTTCCGCCTGGTCATGGTGGCTCATGCCTATAAGCCCAGCACTTCGGGAGGCGGAGGTGGGCAGATCACCTGAAGTTGGGAGTTTGAGACCAGCCAGACCAATATGGAGAAACCATGTCTCTACTAAAAATACAAAATTAGCTGGGCATGGTGGCACATGCCTGTAGTCCCAGCTACACGGGAGGCTGAGGCAGGAGAATCTCTTGAACTCAGGAGGTGGAGACTGAGGTGAGCTGAGATTGTGCCATTGCACTCCAGCCTGGCCAACAAGAGTGAAACTCCATCTCAAAAAAAAAAAAAAAGGGATAAAGTCTTCCAGAATGGATAACAACAAAACCAGATATCTGGAAAACAGAATAGCAGTAACACAGGCGGGTGCTCTTAGGGCCAGCCTGGCACACAAGGCCTCCACGATGGAGAGGATGGATGGGAGGTAGGGGGCTGGTCTGCCACCACCACGAGGTGAAGCCATAAGCACTACCCTCTGGTGACAGCTTCCCTTGACAATAATGTGCACTCAGGGTGCATGGTGCCCAGCACTGTTCTCACACACATTCACTCGTGGGATCCTCACAGCCCAGTGCTATGCAGTGGGCCCTTACCGATGTGCAACGTCACAAGGCAGGGAGCAGTAGAATGGCTCCAGAGCCTGTGCTCTTGTACACGACTGCATCTCAAAAGAGAAGTCCAGGTCAGGCACAGCTGCTCACACCTGCCTTCCTTGCACTTCGGTAGGCTGAGGCAGGAGGATCACTTGGGCCCAGGGGTTCAAGACTGGCCTGGGCAATATAGCAAGGCCACATCTCTACAAAAAAATAATTTTAAAAAAAACCAGCTGCATGTGGTGGCACACGCCTGTAGTCCTAGCTCCTAGAGAGGCTAGTGAGCTGTGACCACACCACTTCACTCCAGCCTGGGTGACAGAGCCAGACCCTGTCTCAAAAAAAAAATTTTTTTTTTAAGTCCAACATCTAAATAAACTGTCCAGAAAATAAGGAAATGAGAGAAACCAACAAAGAGATAAATCAAGAAAATTTCCTAGAACCAGTCATGTTTTCTGAACAATGGGTGTAAGGGAAGTTGTATATCAAGACATATCGTTGAGAATTTCCAAAGGAATGGGACAAAGTAAAAAACACAGAGGAGAGATCACAGGTAAAGAGCCAGGACTGAGGAAGGCACAAGAGTTCTTGGAACTAAAAGAAAATGACATGACACCCTCAAAATCCTTGGAATAAGTATTTTCAACCAAGCCAAGTTTTCGGTAACTAGTCACACTGTCAAGCATATGTGAGGTTAGCATAAAGACAAACAGGGAAAGACTCCTTAGCTTCCCGTGCACCCTCTCGGGAAACTTGGAGGATGTTCCTCCTCAAACAGGGCACATGAAGGAAGAGGGAAGCATTCCAGGACACCTGTGAAGAGTTAACCCGTGCTGGGCCACAAGTCCGAGAACAAGCAGCCTGGGCAGGGGCTCTAGGAAAAGAAGAAACTGAGCAGTCAGTTATGTGGTGAGTCCTAAGCTCTGAGAGGATATTCATGCTTCTTCAGGAAAGTCACAAGATGATCGATGACACACACATAGAAAACCAGGCAAACAAAAAAAACTAGGCAATTATTAACTCCAGGGAAAACAAAAAGTTGTGCAAGAAATGCCATCCTAGAACACCCTGTTCTTGCCTGAGATGTGTGGTAATGAAGCAGTAATAATACCCATGCAGCTGTGATGCCCGTCACACAGGAATGATGCCACATAAGGAGATTGAGGCAGGTGGCCACACTCCTCCCAGAGGATGCCAGCTGGGGACACCTAATGTAGAAAAACTGATAAACCGGAGTAAAGGCATGCCCATAAGTTTGAGAAACATGAATTTCAAATGCCTGAAGGAACAGTTAAGAGAGTTGAATTTGGGGAGGATCAGAGCAGGAGCCTTCATTTATTATTTATTATTGGCCTCAAAAAAAAGCCCATTCCACTTTAAAAGCAATATGTATATAATTCTGAACAGATAAAACTTAAAAGGAAAAATTCAACAGACGTGATTCCGTGCAGCAATGGTAGTATTGATGCTTTTAAGTTCAGTTTAATCACTAGTACAATGTTATGTATTTGCCACCGAAACCATTTAGGACCATGCATAATCAGATAGCTTAGCATCGGGATTTCCATCTAGGATATGGAAATTATTTTAGATTTCGAATTCTGAGTTGGAAGGAGGGAGAATTTGAATCATTTTGTAAATAGTATTGGAATGGCTACAATAACTGAGATTCGCTATTTTGTACATTTAATTTATTTGATATGCCTTGGTAAGTCTTGCTTTGGTTTTTGTTTTTTTTGTTGGGGTGCTGTGGTAGGCAGAATGCCACCCTTCCCCCACAAAAGAGGTTCATTCCTTAATCCCTGGAACCAGTGAACGTAAGTTTACATGGCAAAATGTGTTCTGCAGATGTGATTAATATTAAAAAGCCTTGAGGAGGGAAGTTAACCTGTGTTATCCGGTTGGGCCCAACCTGATCTCATGAGTCCTTAAGGACAACCTTTTCTGGCTGCAGAGAACCAGAGAAATGGTTCTTGACACAGACTGAACCTGCTGGCTTTGAAGACAGAGGAGGGGCCGAGAGCCAAGGAATGTGGGCAGCCTCTAGGAGCTGGAAGTGGCCCCAGTTTACAGACAGCAAGGAAGTGAGGACCTTGGCCCTGCCGCTGAAAGGGTGTGGATTCTGCCAGCAGCCTGAAGGAGCAGCCGATGGAGTCTCCCCTAGGACCTCCAGGAAGGAGGGCAGCCTGCCAGCCTTGACTCTAGTCCGGTGAGACCCGCAGTCGGACTTCCAGACTACAGAACTACAGCTAAGTTTGTGATACATTTTACAGCAGCAGTATAGCTAATACAGTGGTGTGCCTTCCTGGCTTGACATTCGAAACGCTTTTTAGAAAGCATGAATGAGCTAAATTTATACATACAAGTTAAAATGTTTAAGGCCGTTTCACTAAATTTGTAATTGGAGGAGAGGCAAGCCAAGAATCAAGAGGCCGGGAATGCAGAGTCCATGAGGGCGTAGAAACCTCAGAGACTGAGCCACGAGTGGAGTGGGAGAGAGCCAGGGAGCCAGGAGCTGACATCCTCAGGGGCCCAGGGAGCAGCTGCCCCAGGGAGGAGGTGTGGGAGGTAACATGGAGCGGGGTGAGTTTGAGGAGCAGAGAGGATGCGGGGTCCCTCAGCCCTCCAGGCCAGGGAATGCCGGGGAGAAAAAGCCCATTGGAGGGGCTGCAAGGGCCAGAAGCGATCTGCAGAGGGGCTGCACATCCTGCTCTCAGGGTGGGTAAAGGGCCAGAGATGGCTCCAGGCCAGAGTTGTGTGGGACCAGAGGCTTAGCTGATGATAGCCTCAACTCCAGACCTCTCTGTGGTCTGTTTCTCCTGCCAGCTCCCAGTTGTGCCCAGTGCCATGCCTGACACCTGCAAGCATGTCACTGTTGGCTTGCTGTGCAGGCTCCTTGTGTGGGTCTATGGTGCCAGCCAGGGATGGCTGCTCTCTCAGACCCCATGGAGCCGTTTGCTGGGCAGAGGTCTGTTCAGGGCTTACCCTCACCCCCAAGCCCCAGAGCTGGGGTTTCCTGCAGGGAAGCCTCCTGCATGCTAAGGAGGCAGTGGCCCTGGCCAGGCAGCCTGGGTGGGAACTCTGGGCAGAGAATCAAGGATGTAGGAAGGGGTCCTAGGGGCAGCCGTGATCCTAAGGACCTGGGAGGGCTTATGGCTCCCCCACCCCCACCCCGTGGCACCTGGAGGCAGGGTCAGCCCCGCTCCGCAGGAGGTGGGGGTTTCTTCACTACCCGGGCCTTTTGTGCTCCCAGGCACACAGTGGAGGGAGGCCTGGCAGTGCTGGGCTCTCCCCAACGTGGCCTGACCTGGGCAGCACCCTGGCATGGTCCCCTGGGGCTGGGGCACCGGGTCAGGCCTGGGCCCCGCGGTACTTGAGGAAGGTACTCTCCAGGAAGGTGGCCAGCTTCGTCCGGTCGCCCTGCGGAAGGAGGGAGGCATGGGGGACGGAGGGGTGCGGCCCGCCTGGCACACCCCCTCGGCCCAGCAGCACCACCCCGCCCAGCACACCTCGTGGAGGAAGCCGTAGTGCACGAGCTCCGTGGCGAGGTCCTGAGCGCTGTCCGCTGGGGCAACGGCGGAAGGCGAGCCATGAGGCTGCTGCGCCTCCGGCCGCCCGGGGTCACCGCCCACCGCCCAGGTCCCCTACCCAGCCTACTTGGGAGCAGGTCGTAGGTCAGCTGCCGGTGCAGCCGGTCCTCCATCACCAGAAGCAGAGTGAGCTGGGGAGGTGGCGGGGCGCGGTCGGCAGGGAGGTCGGGGGTCCGCTGGGCCCCCGCCTTCCCCATGGCAGCGCCGTCCCCCGGGCCCCGCTCACATGCCAGCGTGCCTTGTCCTCGCTCCTCTCCAGGTTGCACTGCATCTGGATGACCTGCAGCGGGGGGAAGGCTGGGACTCACAGACCCAGCAGCAGGAGCACATGCCGCTGTGCCAGAGGGGCGCAGAGGGACAGCAGAGATCGTCAAGGGGGGAGTCTCTAAGAGGAGCCCGTCTCACTGCTAGTGGCCTGGCAAGCTAAGGAAAGCTTCTTAAAGAATCGACATTAGGGGCTGGGTACTGAAGGATGAATAGGAGCTTTCACCACAGAGATAACTTGAACAAAGAGGGAACTGTGGGCAGAGGAAAAGGGAGGTTGGCCAGGACAGGACCACACAGAAGTGCATGGTGTCTGGGGATCAGGCCTCCCAGAGCCTGGGCGTCAGCTGAGGACTCCCATGATCTCTGCGGCCAGCCAGGAGCAGGAAGTTTGCTTGTTTAGGACATGAATTCTGGCTGCACTGCACCAAGAGAGGCTCCTGGCCAGTAGGCAGCACTGTAGCAGTCTGGGGAGACACCAGGACACAGATGTCCAGGAATCGGCACCCGGGGGTGGGTGAAGAATGCTGGCGGGTGGAAGGGCCCCGGGTGAGTTCTGGAGGAAGGATGGTTGGAGTGGGTTCAGGGCAGGCAGCAGGATGTGGGGGAAGGATCTGAGGGGACATGGAGCCTCCCGGAAAAGGGGAGTGTCCGGCCTGTCCTATAATCCCCACGACCCCCACCAGAGGATCAGCCTGGATTCGGTCTCTGGCCACCTGGAGGAGAGCTGGGCCGTGGGGGTGCAGGCCCTGAGAGAAGGAGGGGCACCTCTTGTCTGACTGCTGGAAGGTCTGAGGGCTGGCACTGAGCCGCGGGAGAGAGGCCTCACCTTTCTGGTCTCAGAGTCAAAGGGCTCTGGTGTTGGGGTCTTGGCCTTTTGGATCTCTTCTGGGGGTGGGGCCAGCACACGGGGCAGCCCCAGGGGCCGAGTGGCTGCAAAGTTCATCAGTGGGTAGATCCCGTTCCTGGGGACACACCAGGGTAGCTGGGGACTCAGGCCTGACAGCTGCCTGGCCCTCAGCCTTACATCGGCTCTCACCTGACATCCTCCAGGAATTTGTCCAGCTCCATGAAGGAGACCTCCGAGTACCTGGCATGGAGGTGGGAGGCACATGAGGGGCTGGCCAGGGGCGCTGGAAGGGGAGGCTTCTGGGCGCTGACTGCTCACCGCCACTGCAGCGGGGGCCTGCGGGGCCGACGAAGCTCTGCCAAGACAGCGTGCGGGTCCACGGCCTTGGTCTTCTCCTCCACCACGTTCTCAGGCATGAGGTCTGCGGCCACAGGTGCATCCAGGTGGTGCGCTCAGGCCTGGGTCCTGCAGAGCCCCCTTCCACGTCCCAACCTCAGCCTCCCGGGCCACCCCCTGGGCTGGCCTGCTGCTCACATTGGTGCTGGATGAAGCAGTGAGCTGCCAGGAGCTTCAGCGAGTGCACCTCGAAGAGCACTCGGTGGAAGAGGAGGCTGTGGGCAGAGGGCCGGCGGGCGGGGTCCCGGGCCAAGCAGCAAAGGATGAACTCCTGGGGCGTGGGGAGGAGGGGCTGCTGGTGTGCAGGGGCTGGGGAGGAGGGGCGGGTGGTGTGCAGGGGCGTGGGGAGGAGGGGCTGCTGGTGTGCAGGGGCTGGGGAGGAGGGGCGGGTGGTGTGCAGGGGCTGGGGAGGAGGGGCTGCTGGTGTGCAGGGGCTGGGGAGAAGGGGCGGGTGGTGTGCAGGGGCTGGGGAGGGGCGGGTGGTGTGCAGGGGCTGGGGAGGAGGGGCGGGTGGTGTGCAGGGGTGTGGGGAGGAGGGGCTGCTGGTGTGCAGGGGCGTGGGGAGGAGGGGCTGCTGGTGTGCAGGGGCTGGGGAGGAGGGGCGGGTGGTGTGCAGGGGCTGGGGAGGAGAGGCGGGTGGTGTGCAGGGGCTGGGGAGGAGGGGCTGCTGGTGTGCAGGGGCGTGGGGAGGAGGGGCTGCTGGTGTGCAGGGGCTGGGGAGGAGAGGCGGGTGGTGTGCAGGGGCTGGGGAGGAGGGGCTGCTGGTGTGCAGGGGCATGGGGAGGAGGGGCTGCTGGTGTGCAGGGGCTGGGGAGGAGGGGCTGCTGGTGTGCAGGGGCATGGGGAGGAGGGGCGGGTGGTGTGCAGGGGCTGGAGAGGAGGGGCTGGGGAGGAGAGGCAGGTGGTGTGCAGGGGCTCTCTGCTCTGGCCCCACAGTTCGAGGAGAGGCAGCCCCTGAGTTCCCCATGTCCCTCCTCCTCAGGGACACATGGGACATGCAGGGATGACCACAGGGAGGAGTCCTGGCAGCAGCCAGGCCAGGACCAGGTCCTCTGAGCTTGAGGACAGCTGGCTTCTGGGATTGGAGCACCCACGCTCTGCTTCCCTCAACCCTCAAAAAACCGTGGGGAGTAGGAGCCATGATCCTCAAGTCACACCTGCAAGCCTCCTACCCACAGCCTTTTGATCGGCCCTGCTCAGGCCCAACACTGGAGATGACCGTGTGGACAGGTCCTCACCCTGTCCACATCCGTACCCACTCCGGCTCCAGCTCCCCACCGGCCCCATGCAGGCACCCCCATCTCCTTAGGCCATGGGGTGAAGTCTGGACTCCAAGCAGAGGGGCTGGGGATGCAGCTTCCACCCCACACGTCTTTGGCCTGCCTGGCACCCCCCATGTCTCCCCACAAGCTGGAAATTTAAAGTCAAGTACTTGGACTGAAGCAGACCCAGGTGCAGAGGTTGGCTCTACCACTTACTCTAAAGCCTTGGGCAAAGGACTCATCTCTAAACCTCGATTTCTTTATCTATGAAACAGGCATGGTGATGGCAGCCACAGAGAAAGGGTCTCTGTTGCCTTCTTGTTCTTAAAATGTGCTGACCCTTCGGGGCCTTCTGGCCAGGAACCAATATGTGCTCCCACTGAGGTCCTCTTCGGGAGCGTGCGGCCAGCTGGCGCACTCCTCAGCTGCACAAACTGTGATGCTCTCCCAGGCCTGCCTGGAGCACCTTGCTGGCCCTACCTGAGCACCGTGAGCCAGCTGGGGAGGGCAGGGCAGGCTGCTTACCCGCATGTTGGGGTCACTCAGCGAGTGCCTGGCACGAGCAATGGCCTCCTCTGTGACCCGGGTGTCCCCGTTGGCCTGGATCTCCAGCACAGCCATCTGGGGCACAGAGCCAGGTAAAGCATGAGGAAGGGACCACACGGTAAGCCAGGCAGGCACAGCTCGGAGGAGGGCAGAGCACAAGGTGGGGGGGTGCAGTACCTCCAGCGCACACATCCCAAAGGAGAAGATGTCCACAGCGGTCCCATCGGCCACCTCTGAACGAGAGAGAGCACAGGACAGGTAGCACAGAAGCGCAGGGCAGGCACGGGGCACCCGGACCCAGCGCCACTCACCGCCGTACTCGGGGGGAAAGAAGTGCAGGTTCCGAAGCTCCTCTCGCTCAGCGCGGATCGGGCTTCGGAGATCGTCCGGAAGCGCTGTGGGAGAGCGCAGAGGCTGAGCGGGCGGGACCTCTCCAGGACCCCATCCCTCCAGAATTCGCACTTACCATTGGAGAAGATTCGGTGCCACACTGCCAAGGGGCGGGAGAAAAAGCGGGGTTAGCTGCTGGGGCGTCGTAACTCCTCGGCCCTCGGCTCCAGGAACCTTCCCCTGCCCCGACCCCACCCCCGCGCCCAGCCCTGCCCGCCAGCACCGGAGCCGATCTTGATGAGGCCGTTGTGCTGAATGAAGATGGTGTCGCTCGTCAGGTTCCCGTGGATGATGGGGGGGCTGCAGGCGTGCAGGAAGCTGCGGACGTGGGGAAGGAGCAGGCAGGGGGAGGGGAAAGTAGGAGGAGCCGGTCAGGAGGCGCTGGAGAGATGGGGGCTCCGCGGCGCAGCGCCGGGCCAGCCCAGGCCCTCACCTGAGCGCAGACAGGATCTGCGTGCACCAGCGCTTCCAGGCCTGGCGGCGGACGCACGACTCCGTCGGGTGGGCGCCGGAGAGGTGGCTGGGCCTGCGGAGCCCGCCCCCGCATCCACGCCCAGCCCCTGTCCGGGGCGCCGGGCACCCCCTCCCCATCCCAGTCACCGAGGCTGCCCCAACCCCATCCCCGACCCCATCCTGCTCCCCGGCCGCCCCAGCCCGCTCCCCATACCCGGGCGTTCATGGCCTTGTGGTTCTTCTTGGTCTTTTTGAGGAACTGCTTGAGGCTGCCCGATGACACGTACTCTGTGATGAAGATGACCTGCAGGGTGCGAGCTCGGGATTTCCACCGACCGGTTCGTCCCCACGCCCGCCCCACCTGGCTGTGGCCTCTGCCTGCCCAGGGCCTTGCCCGTGCTCACCCTCGCGCCGGCCTCGGAGGCGTCCAGCCAGTACTTGTGCAACTTGACGATGTTGGGGTGGTCCACCAGCACCAGCTGCTCGAACACGGTCTGGATCTTCTCCTGGGGAGGGAGGGTGTTCGCTGGGTGGTCAGCAGGTGGCCACCCGGGCAGGATGAGGAGGGGGCAGTGGCCTCACCTCGTGCGCTGCAAACGCCTTCCTGTCTCCGAAGTGGAGCTCGTTCCACACCACCTCTACCCCCTCCTCTGTGTCCATGGCTAGGAAGGTGCTCTGAAGCCCTGGCATGTTCCCCTGATTCACCTGGGTGGGGGTGAATAAGGGGTTATGTGTGCCCTGGTGTGTGTCGGGGTTGCGGGTGAGGACTTGGACCCTGTCCACACCCTTCCAGTGGGCCCAAGCATGGGCTGCAGGCCCTGAGCCAGTCTGTGGGAAGGTGGGGGCTTGAAGGGTGGCTGCCCTCAGGAGCCAAGGGCTCCTATCCGAGGGCCGGGCTAAGGGGATTTGGAGCAGGTTTCAGGGGGTCTAGGGGGATTCCCCAGAGAGCTAGCGGCTGAGTCCAGAGGCATGGGGAGGTGGTCCTAGGAGGAGACTGGCACTCAGGGAATCCCAGGGAGGCCGCCAGGGCAAAGGGGTCCAGGGGTGGCAGATTTGCCCGCCGCCTGAGGGAGGCTGCGGAGAGGTTTCCAGGTGCCGCGCTCTCCCAGCGCCTCCAGGCCCCTCCGGCTCATGGAGGGCGGTGTCACCCCGTGTCCCCGAACCCCGCACCCACCTGCTCCCGCCGCTTTTGCCAGCGACCACACGGGCTCTCCTCCAGGATGTCGCTCTCGTCCTCGCTCTCGTCCTCCCGTTCCCGCTCCCGGGCCCGCCTCGGCGCCGGCTCTGGGGCCGCCATGGTTCGGCCGACTCAGGCCACCGCCCTCCGTGCGATCAGCCGCCGGCGCAGCCGCTCCCGGCCCGCCCTGGCCCTGCGCCCAGCCTAGAGCCGCCGCCGCCGCCTAGAGCCCCAGCCCCGGCTCTGGGAATTGGGAGGCGCCGGCGCGCGGCGGGCGGGCGGGGCCCGGGGGTGGAGCCGGCGCGCCCCTCCGGGGCCGCCTGTGCCTGCCGGAGCCAGAGCGGAGCGTCCCCCGGAGCGGCCGAACCCGGTCAGCACCCAGGCCCCGCCCCCGGAGCCCCGCCCCGCCATGCCCCGCCCCATGCCCCACCTCACTCCTAGAATCCCCGCCCCGCCCAGCAATGTCCCGCCTCAGGCCCTGCCCCTCCCCGCGAAGCCCCGCCCAAGGCCCCGCCTCACTCCTAGAATCCCCGCCCCGTCTGAGGCCCCGCCCTGCACAGAGGAACCGCCCCCAAATCCCCGCACCCTCGGGGGCCCCGTCCCGCGCACGGGAGCCTCAGGCTCCCGCACCGCTCGCGATTCGACCTCTGCCCGCGTCCGGAACCCGGCCTGGGCGGCCCCACGGACACCCGGGGCCAGCAGCAGCGCACTTCGCTCGCAGCTGCTCCCCCAGGATCTGGGAGAAGGCCCGGGACATCTGGGGACTCCCAAGCCCACGGCACCCTCCAGCTGCAGAACCCCCCGCGGGCTCGAAAGCGGGGCCTGCTCTCTGGGCCACGCACTCCACGCCCCGGCCGACCCCCAAGGGACAGGTGGGAGGGACACCGAAGGCGAGAGAGAAGCCCACCAGCAGGAGGACCCGGGCTGGCTTTCATTGGTGGCCACAGATCTCTCCCTGGCCCGCCCGGTGCCTTCTCCCGCCCACAAGCCCATCTTACCACCTTCCAGGATGGAGATTTTCTCTTTTCTCCTCAAACACACCCCTCCTTTCTGCGGTTGGCTCCCCTGGGACAGTGGAACCGTGAGGGGGATCCCCCCGGCTCACACGGACTCTCCCTCTAGAGGCCACTCTGAGCACACCCTCCAGCCACACCGGCCACCAGGGCTCTCCCCAGTTGTCACCTAAAACCCCCCTCAGCCCGCAGCCCCTACAGCCTTCCCCAGGTCTCCTCCCTCTCTCAAGGCGGGTCCTCCTCCTTCACTTTCTCTCTCTGGAGCCCAAATGCCTGTGGCTGTCAGACGTAAACCCGGCTGGAACTCCCGCTCCTCTCCTCCGCGAGGCTCCATGCTCTGGCCGTTTGGGACTCCTCTTTGTCCGGCAGAGCTGCATCCGGCCCTGCTGCATCCCCTGTGGTCGCTCTTTCCTGACCAGTCTTGGTCACCAGGCCCCCTGTGTGTGGCTTCCACCGATGCCAAGTGATCCTGCTGAGACCTTCTGCGGTAAAGGTTTGGGGTGTTCAAATCCACCCTGGGAGACACCAGCTCCTGGGAGACACCTTCTAAGCCCTTGGCATGTCCTGCCTGATTTGAATGTCTGCGTTTGCCTCGGCCACATCAGAGTCTATGCCAAGCTTCTCCAGCCTACAGCCCACAGGGGGCATTCGGCCCCGGACAGCTTTCAATATGGCCCAACACAAATTCTTTCTAGTTGTGATTTTTTTTTTAAAGCTCATCAGCTATTGTTAGTATTAAGTTTATTTTATGTGTGGCCCAGGACAATTCTTCCAATGTGGGCCAGGGAACACCGAAGACTGGACACCCCCGGTCTGTGCTAACAACGTGGTCCATGTTGGGGGCCTTGGGCCATGTGGCATCAGCCTGACCTCTGCAGGGACTGGAAGCCAGTCAGCCACTTGGGAGGTCTGGCGTGCCTGTGTGACCAACCCAGTGAAAACCCTGGACACCAAGGTGCAGAGAGCTTCCCTGGCCGGTGGCATGCTGTGCTTATTGTCACACCTCAGTGCTGGGAGGTTGGGCGCTGTCCACATGCCTGGGTGGGGACACCTGCAGACCCATGCTGGTCTCTCCTGGATTCTGTTCCGTGAGTCCTTGCCACTGCTGATTTTAACGCATCTGTTGCTGTAATAAATAGTATCCTTTCTGAGTTCTGTGAGTCCTTCTAGTGAACCACTGAACCTGAGGCTGGTTTAGGGGAGCCCCCAGTGGTCCCTTCTCACCTCGCACGAGGGCCTAAACATGAAGGCCCAGTAATTGGTCCCATTACCCAACCTCATGTCCCCTGCCCTCTCCAGCTGAGCCCACCCCAAGTACACGGCCCTGTCCCATCCATCAGACATGACAGGCACTTCCCCTCAGGGTCTCCGCCCTGGTTATACCTTTGCCCAGAATGCCCTTCCCAAACGTCCTCTGAGGTCACTGCCTGAGAGGGCTGTACTGGTCACAAATCCAGACATCACAGTCCCCATCCTCTTTCCCCTGCTTGACTTGAGTTTTCCTGAGGCATTCACCCCACCTGACTTGCACGTGGGTTTTTCTCATCTCTGTTCTTCACTGTCTGTGTTCCTGTTGCGATTGGAGCTTCCAGAGGGCAGGTGTCTGCTCTTTGTTCCTGTTCTTTCTCTGGTGCAAGGTTGGTGTCTGACACACAGCAGACCCTCAGCAAACGCTTGTTGAATGGATCTGTGGGCGGGCAGGGGTGTGGTTTGGAGGGGAGGGGTGGTCCAGGGAAGCCCCAAGGAGATGAGACTTGAGCAGAAGAATCTCAACAAATTTCCTCCCCTTTCTCTGCCCCCATAACCAGACACACATGTTCTGTGGTAGGTCAAATGGAGTCCCCCAAAAGTCTACACCCTGATCCCTGGTACCTGGGAGCACAGCCTTATTTGAAAACAATGGTCCTTGCAGATGAAAATAAATTTAGGATCTTGAGATGTTGGGGTGGGCCCTAAGTCCAGCGTTTGATGTCCTTATCAGAGAAAGAAGAGGGTTACTTGGGGTGCAGATAAATAAGGCAGACAGCCACGTGAACGTGGAGGCCAGAATTGAAACAGTGTGCCCACAGGCTAACAGTGTGCCTGGGACTGCCAGGGCCATGAATGGTGAGAAGAGAGGCCTGGGCTGGATTCTCCCTCCGAGTCTCCAGAAGCAATCAGCCCTGCTGACACCTCGATTTTGTGCTTCCAGCCTCCGGTACAGTGAGCAGGTCTGTGTGTGCTGTTTTAAACCACTCCTCCATCCCTCAGTCCTGCTCTGGCAGCCGGAGGGGACAAGCACGCACTCTGGGCACGGTAAGAATGGCAACGTGACAACAGCTACATGATCACATGCAGGGATGCGTCCCAGCACTTATTCCCAACTCCACAGAGTGTGGCGGACTGCCACCGCCCATGCACAGCGGAGGTGGCTGCGGCCCATGCACAGGGGAGGTGGCTGCGACCCATGCACAGGGGAGGTGGCTGCGGCCCATGCACAGGGGAGGTGGCTGCGGCGGCATGCCCTCTCTGGCCTTGCTCAGGCTGTGCCCCCACCCTCCCTCCAGCTCTGCCTCTGAGCTTCTCCACCCCTTGATCCTGCCAGGCCATTTTGATTTATTGGAGGTTCTCGAGGGTTGCTCTTGGCCACGGAGCCACCCACCTGCCCTTTAGCCTAATCTGTGAATTGGGTTTTTTTTTTGTTTTTTTTTTAGAGACAGGGTCTCACTCTGTTGCCCTGGAGTGCAGTGGTGTGATCATAGCTCATTGCAGCCTCACGTTCCTGAGCTTAGGGGATTCTCCCACCTCAGCCTCCTGAGTAACTGGGACTATAGGCACATGCCACTGCACCCAGCTATTTTTAAAATTTTTTTTGTAGAGCCAGCCTTGCTATATTGCCCAGACTGGTCTTGAACTCCTGGGCTCCAGGGATCCTCCTGCCTCAGCCTCCTGAGTGTCTGTATCTGGGAGTGCAGGCCTGAGCCAGTGCGCCTGGCCCCCTGTGCAACGCCTTGTGACCCCCACCTTGCAGATCTGCTAGGGCTCCATGGTTGTCGACTTAGATCTCCCCAAGCCTCTCCCTCCTCTGGGGCATGCAGGTGAGCTGCCGGTGAGACGCAGGTGAGATGATCTCTGAATTCCTGCAGATCTCTTTCCCATTGGCAGGTGGATGATGCCCCTGGCTTGCGGGGCTCAGGACTGCTGTCCTGGATGCCTGGAATATTAGGGTGGGAGAAAGCCAGGGAGTCCCATTCCGGGGAGTCAAAGGAGCACTGGAGGACCCCTCTCACTGTCTGCCCTGGCGACTCTGCCTCCTGCTCTCCCGCCTCATATGCGGTCCCCTCCCAGGAGTGTGGACTACACTGGGTGACTTGCTTCCAGGGCAAGAACACAGCAGAGGCACTGAGCTGGTGCCTTCAAGATCGGGCAGTGGAGAGGGTGGCTTACTGGCTTCCCAGCCCCCTCCAAGTAAGTGCGTGAAGCATACACATGGTCAGAAACAGCCGTTTCGAGGCAGCAGCCATGAAGCTGCCAACAACCAGTTTGGAAGCTGGTACGTGGTAGAGCACACGTGTGTATATGAGTGTGTGTGCGCATGTGTGTGCATGTGCATGTGTGTGCATGTGTGTGCGTGTGCATGTGTGTGTGTGCGTGTATGTGTGTGTGCATATGTGTGTGAGAAGTACTGATTAGAAATAATTATTGCCAAAAAGATTTCAGAGGATAGCAATATATTTAATCGTAAATAAATGCTAAGAAATAGAGGCGTACATACAGCATACAGATAAGGCCAAGTCCAAGTGGAAGATTATTGACGCGTATGGTGAGCTCTTCTCGGTGTAAATGGCCCTCACTGCTGGGGTCTTAGCATGTGCACCAGACTGCTTTAAAGGACTATTTGTGTAACAGTGAGACAGCAAAAGAATTCACATCACTCACTCCTTTTTTGTTTGAGGGACCTTTACCCACTTCTGCATGTAGGTCAGGATAATCGCAGAGCACTGAGATAAAACAGAAGAACAGCAGTTTTCATGGAGTTTTTGAAACTCACTCTAGGACTGAAGGGGAAGCATGTGAAGAGCTAACTATGTTTTGTTGCAGATTTACAGGAGCATCGTGACCTGGGAAGGGAGAGGGACTTCCCAGCCTCCTCGGACCCTCCCTGGCACCCAGCTGTCCACAGTCATCGTTACTCTCAATCGCAAGCCCTCCTCTTTCCCCTGCCCAAACATGAAAAGGGCCTGACTCTCGTACTGACATGAGATTGTTGCTGAGGGCGCTTGTCCGTATCTGCTGGGCTTGAAGTCGCCTGCTGGGCGCGGGGGCTCACGCCTGTCATCCCAGCACTTTGGGAGACCGAGACAGGCGGATCACCTGAGGTCGGGAGTTGAAGACCAGCCTGACCAACAAGGAGAAACCCCGTCTCTACTAATAACATGAAAATTAGCTGGGCGTGGTGGTGCATGCCTATAATCCCAGCTATTTGGGAGGCTGAGGCAGGAGAATCGCTTGAACCCGGGAGGCGGAGTTTGCGGTGAGCCGAGATTGTGCCATTGCACTCCAGCCTGGACAACAAGAGTGAAAGCAAAATGAAGCTGCCTTCCCGGCTCTGACTCCTCGTCTCTTGACTTACTGGCTATCGCGCAGGAGCAGCACGAGTTTGGATTTGTTACCGTTTGGACATTTTTAGTTACTTCCAATACTTGTTGGCCGGTCGCTGTGGCTCGTACCTGTAATCCCAGCACTTTGGGAGGCCAAGGCAGGTGGATCACCTGAGGTCAGGAGTTTGAGACCAGCCTGGCCAACATGGTGAAATCCTATCTCTACTAAAAATACAAAAATTAGCCAGGTGGGGCGGCACATGCCTGTGATCCCAGCTACTTGGGAGGCTGAGGCACGAGAATCGCTTGAACCCAGGAGGCGGAGGTTGCAGTGAGCCGAGATCACGCTGCTGCACTCCAGCCTGGGTGACAGAGCAAGACACCGTCTCAGAAAAAAAAAAAAAGAATCGCATTTTGTTAGACGAGCAGCGCAAACAAGTAAATACAAAATTGTCCGACGGGCGATCCTTCTAACGGCCCAGCGGTCCTCAGCTTCTCTTCTCTCTGCACCTGTGACGTTGTACAGCAGAAGGAAAGACCCTTCTGTAACCGACCCGGCCTCACCGCAGACCAGCAGGGACAAAAGCTACGTTTCGTTCTGTTCCCCTCGGTAAGTAAATCAGGCCCCGCCAGGTGAAGCTTGTGTGTCCAAGCCGAGGGTCGGACCTGTTGCGGGGGCTCCTGTGGCCTCGCGGTTGGGGAAGGGTCTGGGTCTCTGGCTCTCTGCGGACTTCCTCTGCTCTTGCTCGGTCGCTGCTTTGGGAGATCAGCTCTTGGTCTACCTCTTGTCCCCAGGCAATCTGACTTTTCTCCCTGGCTGCCTCTGAGACTTCTCTTAGCCTTTCCAGGTCTGCAGTTTCATTAGGATATAACTAGGGATTGGGGCATTGATTTAGACTTTGATGTCTTTGATCTGGAAAATTCCAAGCCTTTATCCTTTCCAACGTCTCCTCTGCCCCATTCTCTATCTTGTGAGCGTCAAGGTCCCCGTTTGATGCATGTGACACCGTCTTCCCGCTCTCTTTCACCTGAGCTTCCCTCCTGCCCTTCTGCGATTTTACCTTCGCGTGCTTTCTTCTCCACGATTCCTTCTATTCTGTCTTCCACTTCACCTGCTCCCTGCCCGACTCGTCTGAAATGCTGCTTAAATCTGCCGGTTGGATTCTTAGCTTTAGTGGTTGCTGTTTACAGTTGGCCATGGCTGTTTTATGGTCTTCGTGGGCTTGCTCTCATTTCCGTGGGTTCTCCCTACGGAGGCTCCCTTCCTGATGCGCTCTGGTTGTGTGCTGGACACCATTTTGAGAAATATTTACAGGAATAAGCTGAAGGCACCACAAGATGTGTAGGGCTGTGGGGGCCCCACCTGGTCGTGGGGTGTCCCTTATGCTGTGATGAGGTGCTGGATCCAAGAGGTAAAGAGACAGGACACTGAAGAACTGGCGAAGAGTGTCGGGACGCGGGGGGCCACTCAACCTGTGAGCGGAGATCAGCGGTGGCCCCCAAATGCCCAGAAGCATCTGCATTTATTAGGTACAAGCAGGGGGCAGGGTAGTGAGTGAGGTCATCATCTATAGGCTTAGTGATAGGGCATACATAATCATGTGAGTCACAAGCAAGGGGGCCACCCCATTATACCTGAGCAGAGAGGTGGGCCGTGCACAGTAGGGGTCCGTGCCGTGCACAGTAGTAGAGGGTCGTGTACAGAAAAGGGGCCCACCCCCGTTAGGTCACCGAGGCAAGGAAGTGGGCTGTGTGCAACAGGTGTTGTGCACAACAATTCTTATCTGGGGGCTGGAGACTTCAAAGGATTTCTCATAGAAGGATACTGTAAGCTTAATGCAGTGGGAGCTGACAGACGTGTGCTCTTCTCTTAAGATATTTATGGGAGGATGATTTGAGCCAGCACAGAAGCGAGAAAAGACTGACAGGGTGTACAGCCACCGTGACTGGTCACACCAGAGGGGTTCTTCTCCCTCGGTTACTTCCGGGATCTCAGGCCTGAGGCCGACTTTCCACAGGAGCTGGATGCAAGGTGCTACAACTCCTTTATCAGGAGCAGAGGCTCCTGCTCCAAGCCTGCCATACAGCGTGTGCCCTTTCAGGCAGGGACGCCATCGCCTGGGTCTTTGGTTCTTGTCCTGGTCTGGCTGTTTTCCCATGCACGGCTTCTGTTCTGTGGCTGCTCTAGGGATTCCTCCTACTACAGACTACTATATGGTTCTATGGAAGGATTCTATAAATCAGCACTGAATGTGTCAGTACAGCTCTGACTACAGTACCTATATGATTATATAGAAAGATTATATGGAACTAAGTATGCTAGATATATGTAAGCAGTAAGTTACACTTCAAGCACTAATTCTATAAACTAATATATGATTATACGTGAAGGATTATATAAAGGAAACAGCTGAGCAATCACTATAAACTAAGCTATTCTTCAGGCACTGGTTGTGCCTGGGGTCTGCACAGCTCCCCTTCCTTGGTGCCCGTGAGGGTGTCACCCGCATGATGCATCCTCTTCCAGAGAGTTCTGTCCACTTGCGACAAGGTCTAGGGTGTTGCTGGTCCGGAGCTGCCTTATCCCAAACTCAAGCCTTTAAGATCTTCAGACCACCCTAGCAGGCAGAAGTCTGTGCAGGGCTGGCTGGCCCTTAGGCTGTGGCCCCTCAGGAGCTTTTGTAAAGTAGGAGGGTCTTTTGAGTTTCCCACTTTGGTGGATCCCGGTTGGTCTGACGTCCCGGAGGCACAGCCCCCTCTCTGTCTGGATTGTAGAGCTGCGTCCATGGGCCATTGTGGTTGAAGTTGGGCAGATGTGACTCACCATCAGTGCCCTGGGCTGGCACAGCGTAGCGTGCATTCTGACTCTGAGTTGTTGCCCACATGTCTGCTGTGAGGCTACCTGTCCTCACTGTGGGCCCCACAGCGTAAGTGTAAGCTCCAACCTCACCTCTGCATTGCCTGGGAAGCACGAGGCTCTCGCTGCTCTCCGATGGTGCCGCTCTCGCTCAGCCACAGGAGCTCCTTCTGTCAGCACTGGGGTGCTCTGCCCACCTGTCAGGATGTCTTTGTTTTTTTGCTTTTTTCCTTTTTTTGAGATTGAGTTTTGCTCTTGTCACCCAGGCTGGAGTGCAGTGGTGCGATCTCAGCTCAGTACAACCTCTGCTTCCTGTGTTCAAGCGATTCTCCTGCCTCAGCCTCTTGAGTAGCTGGGATTATAGGCACCTGCCACTACACCGGGCTATTTTTTTTGTTTTTAGTAGAGACAGCGTTTCACCCTGTTGATCAGGCTGGTCTCGAACTCCTGAGCTCAAGTGATCTACCCGCCTCAGCCTCCCAAAGTGCTGGGATTGCAGGTGTTGGCCACCACGCCCAGCCTGTCAGGATGTCTTTGAAACAACCCCCACCAGCGCCGGAAGGAGTCAAGAAAAGAAACCCAGGCCTCCACCTCCTCGGTCTCTGCCTTTCCTTCTCACTGTCTCCAGGGTAAAAGGAGTGAAGGGTTGGGAAGGCACTGGAGAAGAGTCACACCCACATAGAGCAATGGAAGCAGAGATCCCATCACCGATCCCATCGCCAGCCCCATTGTGAACCCCGTCACCACCAATCCTATCACAAACTCCATCTCAAACCCCATCACCAACTGCATCACAAACCTGTCTTCCAAGCCTATTTTCTTGCTGGAAAGTTCACTTTGATTATAAATCAGAATGTAGTCTATGTGTGGTGGCTCATGTTTGTAATTCCAGCACTTTGGGAGGCTGAGGCGGGTGGATTGCTTGAGCCCAGAAGTTCAAGACCAGCCTAGGCAACATGGTAAAACCCCATCTCTACAAAAATCTGCTGGGCATTTGTCTTTGACTTTCTGGTCCTTAAAAAAATCAGCTGGGCATGGTGGCACACACTTGTAGTCCCAGCTACTCGCGAGGCTGAGGTGGGATGATTGCTTGAGCCCAGGAGTCCAAGGCTACAGTGAGCTGTCGCACCACTGCACTCCAGCCTGGGCGACAGAGCGAGACCCTGTCTCAAAAAAGAAAAAAAAAAGGAGAAAAATCTGAATCTCAATATTAACTAGTTCTTTCTTTTTGGACTCTTTCCATAACAATCCTAGTTTCCTTACCACTAGAAGGGTGACTTGGGCTGACTGAGGGGGAAATCTCATTTTCAGGTAGGAAGAAAAAGCCACACAAATGTTAAAAATAACAAAAGCAACACCGTGCTACCCCGTTCTGTCATTCTTTGAACACTTTCAGGACTTGAATTTTGTTTGTGCTCACGACTGCTATGTGAGTTAGGTGTCATTATGATGACCATTTTACAAAGAGGGAGATGAGTCACTGAGACACGAGTCACTTGTGGAAGAGCCTGCAGTCACGAAGGAGCAGTGGGAGCATGGAGGCAGGGCTTCAACCCCAGGGCTTCCCATCTGCCCTTCATAGGAGCATCATTTGTACTCAGAGATTGGTTCTAACCCTGAGGCGTAAGTACATGGAGCCTGGCGACTGAGGGATTCCCCGGAGCGTGCCTGCCTCCTGTCACCACCTGCCCCAGAGAACGCTAAGTGTCAGTCCAGCTGGGAGGCCCTGTGCCCTGCTGCCTGTGGCACGTGCCACTCAGCGTTCCAGCCCCCTGTGCCCAGGCTGCCTCCCAGACTCCAGCCGGCCACTGTCCATCCAGACGCCTCTCCAGCACAGCCAGTGGACCAGGGGGCCTGGCCAACCCTTCCCGAGGACTCTGAGAAAGCCTTCTCCTCCAACACTGCTTCTATCTGGGGTACGCAGGGCAGCAGGGACCAGCACAAGCTTGCGGGGTGAGGACAAGATTGGAGTTGGGTGCTCGTGAGTTCCTGCCCCTGCCTTGGGGACCTGCGTTTGTTACATCCCCAGGACTCCGGTTCTTCACCTGTAAAATCAGAAGAGCACTTCTGGAAACTTCTGGGCTGCCTGAGACGGAGTTCAGCCACTGCAGCTCCTCTCTCCCTTTGGACAGAATATAAAAAGCGACTCATGGAGGATTGTGAAACGCTAACAGTAGCAGCTGGCTGGGGAGGAAACTTAAAACTTCCCAACAACTGGTGTGGAGGTGAGTGTGCTGGGGTGTGTGTGTGTGTGTGGAGGTGAGTGTGCTGGGTTGTGTGTGTGTGTGGAGGTGAGTGTGCTGGGTTGTGTGTGTGTGTGGAGGTGAGTGTGCTGGGTTGTGTGTGTGTGGAGGTGAGTGTGCTGGGTTGTGTGTGTGTAGGTGAGTGTGCTGGGTTGTGTGTGTGTGGAGGTGAGTACTGGTGTGTGTGTGTGTAGGTGAGTGTGCTGGGTTGTGTGTGTGTGGAGGTGAGTGTACTGGGTTGTGTGTGTGTGGAGGTGAGTGTGCTGGGTTTGTGTGGGGGGGTGAGTGTACTGGGTTGTGTGTGTGTAGGTGAGTGTACTGGGTTGTGTGTGTGCGTGGAGGTGAGTGTACTGGGTTGTGTGTGTGCGTGGAGGTGAGTGTGCTAGGTTGTGTGTGTGTGGAGGTGAGTGTACTGGGTTGTGTGTGTGGAGGTGAGTGTACTGGGTTGTGTGTGTGCGTGGAGGTGAGTGTGCTGGGTTGTGTGTGTGTGTGGAGGTGAGTGCTGGGTTGTGTGTGTGTGGAGGTGAGTGTAATGGGTTGTGTGTGTGTGTGGAGGTGAGTGTGCTGGGTTGTGTGTGTGTGGAGGTGAGTGTGATGGGTTGTGTGTGTGGAGGTGAGTGTGCTGGGTTGTGTGTGTGTGTGGAGGTGAGTGTGCTGGATGTGTGTGTGTGGAGGTGAGTGTACTGGGTTGTGTGTGTGGAGGTGAGTGTGCTGGGTTGTGTGTGTGTGGAGGTGAGTGTGCTGGGGTGTGTGTGTGTGGAGGTGAGTGCTGGGTTGTGTGTGTGTGTGGAGGTGAGTGTACTGGGTTGTGTGTGTGTGTGGAGGTGAGTGTGCTGGGTTGTGTGTGTGTGGAGGTGAGTGTGATGGGTTGTGTGTGTGGAGGTGAGTGTGCTGGGTTGTGTGTGTGTGTGTGGAGGTGAGTGTGCTGGATGTGTGTGTGTGGAGGTGAGTGTACTGGGTTGTGTGTGTGGAGGTGAGTGTGTTGGGTTGTGTGTGTGTGTGGAGGTGAGTGTGCTGGATGTGTGTGTGGAGGTGAGTGTACTGGGTTGTGTGTGTGTGTGGAGGTGAGTGTGCTGGGTTGTGTGTGTGTGTGGAGGTGAGTGTGCTGGGGTGTGTGTGTGTGTGGAGGTGAGTGCTGGGTTGTGTGTGTGTGTGGAGGTGAGTGTACTGGGTTGTGTGTGTGTGTGGAGGTGAGTGTGCTGGGTTGTGTGTGTGTGGAGGTGAGTGTGATGGGTTGTGTGTGTGGAGGTGAGTGTGCTGGGTTGTGTGTGTGTGTGGAGGTGAGTGTGCTGGATGTGTGTGTGTGGAGGTGAGTGTACTGGGTTGTGTGTGTGTGTGGAGGTGAGTGTGCTGGGTTGTGTGTGTGTGGAGGTGAGTATGCTGGATGTGTGTGTGTGGAGGTGAGTGTACTGGGTTGTGTGTGTGTGGAGGTGAGTGTACTGGGTTGTGTGTGTGTGTGGAGGTGAGTGTGCTGGATGTGTGTGTGTGGAGGTGAGTGTACTGGGTTGTGTGTGTGCGTGGAGGTGAGTGTGCTGGGTTGTGTGTGTGTGTGGAGGTGAGTGTGCTGGGTTGTGTGTGTGGAGGTGAGTACTGGTGTGTGTGTGGAGGTGAGTGTGCTGGGTTGTGTGTGTGTGGAGGTGAGTGTACTGGGTTGTGTGTGCGTGGAGGTGAGTGTGCTGGGTTGTGTGTGTGTGTGGAGGTGAGTGCTGGATTGTGTGTGTGTGGAGGTGAGTGTGCTGGGTTGTGTGTGTGTGTGGAGGTGAGTGCTGGGTTGTGTGTGTGGAGGTGAGTGTACTGGGTTGTGTGTGTGTGGAGGTGAGTGTGCTGGGTTGTGTGTGTGGAGGTGAGTGCTGGGTTGTGTGTGTGTGGAGGTGAGTGTACTGGGTTGTGTGTGTGTGGAGGTGAGTGTACTGGGTTGTGTGTGTGCGTGGAGGTGAGTGTGCTGGGTTGTGTGTGTGTGGAGGTGAGTGCTGGGTTGTGTGTGTGTGGAGGTGAGTGTACTGGGTTGTGTGTGTGTGGAGGTGAGTGCTGGGTTGTGTGTGCGGAGGTGAGTACTGGGTTGTGTGTGTGTGTGGAGGTGAGTGTGCTGGATGTGTGTGTGTGGAGGTGAGTGTACTGGGGTGTGTGTGTATGGAGGTGAGTGTGCTGGGTTGTTTGTGTGTGTGGAGGTGAGTGTACTGGGATGTGTGTGTGTGTGTGTGTGTGTGTGGCTTTGATCTGAGGGTGGGGGAGGGTCTCATGACTGTGCTGTGGTGCAGAGACCGACAACCCCAACACAGGTCTGAGCTGAGCAGCAGTGTGGGGAACACAGGGCACGTCTGAGCTGAGCAGCAGTGTGGGGAACACAGGGCACGTCTGAGCTGAGCAGCAGTGTGGGGAACACAGGGCACGTCTGAGCTGAGCAGCAGTGTGGGGAACACAGGGCACGTCTGAGCTGAGCAGCAGTGTGGGGAACACAGGGCACGTCTGAGCTGAGCAGCAGTGTGGGGAACACAGGGCACGTCTGAGCTGAGCAGGAGTGTGGGTAACACAGGGCACCTCTGAGCTGAGCAGGAGTGTGGGGAACACAGGGCACGTCTGAGTTGAGCAGCAGTGTGGGGAACACAGGGCACGTCTGAGCTGAGCAGGAGTGTGGGTAACACAGGGCACCTCTGAGCTGAGCAGGAGTGTGGGGAACACAGGGCACGTCTGAGCTGAGCAGCAGTGTGGGGAACACAGGGCACGTCTGAGCTGAGCAGCAGTGTGGGGAACACAGGGCACGTCTGAGCTGAGCAGCAGTGTGGGGAACACAGGGCACGTCTGAGCTGAGCAGCAGTGTGGGGAACACAGGGCACACCTGAGCTGAGCAGGAGTGTGGGTAACACAGGGGCACGTCTGAGCTGAGCAGGAGTGTGGAGAACACAGGGCACACCTGAGCTGAGCAGCAGTGTGGCGAACACAGGGCACGTCTGAGCTGAGCAGCAGTGTGGGGAACACAGGGCACGTCTGAGCTGAGCAGGAGTGTGGAGAACACAGGGCACGTCTGAGCTGAGCAGCAGTGTGGGGAACACAGGGCACGTCTGAGCTGAGCAGCAGTGTGGGGAACACAGGGGCATGTCTGAGCTGAGCAGCAGTGTGGGGAACACAGGGGTACGGCGAAAGCCTTGCGAACGGAGCCAGCCCGTACCTGCTGCACACAGAGGCTGGGATGCGGCTGGTGGCCTGAGCCAGCCAGGACAAGTGCCCGCCAGAGAGAAAACGTCAGTGTTCTATGGCGCGTTCTCGTGGGGCCCAGAGCCTCTCATCTGATCGTTTAAAATATCCAAGATATAACCCCAAATTACCCAACATGCCAAGGACTGAAAATTGGATCCAGTCTCAAGGGGAATGTCAGTGAGTCCCTGGCAGTGCCCCGGGACTCAGATGCTGGAGGGATCAGAAAAAGACTTCCCAGCAGCAACTCCAGCCTGATGCGCCCCCGGGCAGGAGTGGATATTCCAGGAATGAGTGAAAAGACAGATGTTCTCAGCACAGGGAAATATTAGACTGTGCTAACGTAAATAATGGCAGAAAAGTTCCCCAATTTAGAGACAGATATAAACTTATGAAAATCAAGAAGTTTGACCAACTCTAGATAGGGTAAAATAAGTTTATGTATTTATATGTGTAAAATTCCTCACCAGCAGACTTTGTTTTGAGATGGAGACTTACTCCGTCGCTCAGGCTGGAGTGTACGGTGCGATCTCAGCTCACTGCAGCCTCTGCCTCAGCCTCCCAAGTAGCTGTGGTTAGAAGCACCGCCATGTCCAGCGAATTTTTGTATTTTTGGTAGAGACAGGGTTTCACCATGTTGGACACACTGGTCTCAAACTCCTGACCTAAAGTGATCTGCCTGCCTTGGCCTCCCAAAGTGCTTGACCTGCCGACTTTAAAAGAAAATGCTAAAGAAAGGTATGTAGCCTGAAGGGAATGATACTAGAGGGAAGCCGGAACTTCAGGAACGCAGGAAGAGCAACAGAAATGGCATACATTTAGAGAAGCATAATAAGCTGTTTCCACCTTTTTTTTTTTTTTTAGATGGAGTCTTGCTCTGTCACCCAGGCTGGAGTGGAGTGGCTCGATCTCAGCTCCTTGCAACCTCTGCCTCTCGGGTTCAAGCCGGATTCTCCTGCCTCAGCCTCCTGAGTAGCTGGAATCACAGGCACCTACCATCATGTCCAGGTAATTTTTGTATTTTTAGAGACGTGTTTTCGCATGTTGGCCAGGCTGATCTTGAACTTCTGACCTCAGATGATCCACCCACCTTGGGGTCCCAAAATGCTGGAATTACAGGCGTGAGCCACCGTGCCTGGCCTGTTTTTAAAAAATCATTTAAAATATCTATTACGGTTGAGGCCTGATGTGGTGGCTCGTGCCTATAATCCTAGCACTTTGGGAAGCCAAGGTGGGGAGAGTGCCTGAGCTCAGGAGTTCAAGGCCAGCGTGGGAAACATGATGAAACACTGCTGAGTAGAGGCTAAAATACAAAAAGCTTAGCTGGGCATGGTGGTGCAAACCTGCAGTCCCTGCTGCTCGGCAAGCTAAGGCCCAAAAATCACTTGAACTAGGAGGTGGAGGTTGCAGTGAGCCAAGATCATACCACTGCGCTGCAGCCTGGGCAGCAGAACAAGACTCTGCCTCCAAAAAGAAAAAAAACTCTATACTGTTGAAGGCAAAACTGCCACGTAGACTCCCTGGCAGGATTTTCAATGCACGTAGATGTGATAATACGACAAAGACAGAATGGGGAGCATGTGGAGAAAGAAACCATACCTCAAATGAAGTGGCAGAGCAGAGCCTCAAAGAAGACTGAAAAAATCACAAGTATAGCCTGGCGCGGTGGCTCACGCCTGTGATCCCGGCACTCTGGGAGGCCGAGGCGGGCGGCTCACGCCTGTGATCCCGGCACTCTGGGAGGCCGAGGCAGGTGGATCACACCTGTGATCCCAGCACTCTGGGAGGCCGAGGCGGGCGGCTCACGCCTGTGATCCCGGCACTCTGGGAGGCTGAGGTGGGTGGATCACGCCTGTGATCCCAGCACTCTGGGAGGCCGAGGTGAGCGGCTCACGCCTGTGATCCCGGCACTCTGGGAGGCCGAGGCAGGTGGATCACACCTGTGATCCCGGCACTCTGGGAGGCCGAGGCGGGCGGCTCACGCCTGTGATCCCGGCACTCTGGGAGGCTGAGGTGGGTGGATCACGCCTGTGATCCCGGCACTCTGGGAGGCCGAGGTGGGCGGCTCACACCTGTAATCCCAGCACTCTGGGAGGCCGAGGTGGGCGGATCACAAAGTCAGGAGGTTGAGACCAGCCTGACCAATATACTGAAACCCCGTCTCTCCTGAAAATGCAAAAATTAGCGGGGCATGATGGTACGCCCCTGTAGTCCCAACTGCTCAGGAGTCTGAGGCAGAAAAATTGATTGAACCCAGGAGATTGAGGTTGTGGTGAGCTGAGATCGTGCCACTGCACTCCAGCCTGGGCAACAGAGCAAGACTCCATCTCAAAAAAAAAAAAGAAGCCTAAATGCATAAATAATTATATAAAATGTAATGGTCTAAATATACCAATCCAAACAGAGAGATTATGAAATTGGATAAAGATAGCCCCACCCACTAATATGCTGCGTGTAAGAGATGCACTTCAAATGTAATGACGAAGGTAAGGTAAAGGTGAAAGGCTAGAAAAACGCGGAGCTGTAGACACCGATCAGGCATGAATTCCCTGCCTCAGCATGGCCACAAAGTTCACAGGGAGGACTTGTGCAGCACAGGTGCCCGGCACACACGCAGGGCGTGCTCGAGAACAGCAGGAGGCATGTGTGTGAGGGCAGCCTGCCCGTGCCTTTCCGCTACTGGCCCCCGTGTCACAGCTGGTACCCCTACTGCATCCCCCATCCCAGCCTTCATCACTGGTTGCACACGGCTATGAAACTTGGACGAGAGCTATGAAGTGGCTTGTGCCGAGTGACTACTTTGACATCTGTGAACGTGAGCACATGTGAACCTCACTACAGTTTCTATTTCCTTGCTGGCCCCTGTCCCCTCAAGCCCACCTCCAGACCCTGGCAGGGATTTTCTCCAGAGCCTGGAAGGCACATTTTGATGAGTTACCCAGATGTCGTTTCTGCCCTGAGGCCACTGGCTCTTCGTCCAGAATGTCCAAGCCCTGTCCTCTCAGTCTGCCCTTGCTCCAGCCAGCCCAGCACAGGGACTGTCCTCCATGGTGTCCACGCCCAGCCCACAGGCCCCCAGGAAGCCAGCCACACACAGCCACTGGGCAGCACACCTGGATTCTTGCTGCCTGCTGCTACCGTTGGAGAGCAAGCCGCCCAGATGCCGCAGGCAACCCATGTGTGGAGTGAATGAAGGGGACTGGCAAGGCTTCTCTGTCACCTGCTCCAACTGCCAGTCTTCCGTTAACAATGAAAGTTCACGTTCTCCTGGGAATCTTTGAGCATGACTTCACTGCAGCCTATGTAGATACGACTCTGAGACAGGGCTCCAGGAACCCTGGGTTTTGCATGGCTTACTTCACTTCTTTAATCTACTACTATCTCTATATTCAGGGTATAAACATTGGTGATTGAACCTTCAAAAACCTCAGATCAAACACCAGAGATTCATTCATATTTTCCTTGTCCAGCACTTTTCTCTGTAAACTGCGACCACAGGTATTTCTCCACAACAGAGTCGCTCAGTCAACGCTGGTGAGGTCACACCTATAAGGTGAAGCAGCAGCCGGGAGATGGAATCCAGACCCTGCGCTTGGCCAGCACAGCAGGGAGTGGGAAGGCACTGGAGGAAGCAAACTGAGCCAGAGCACGCAGTAGGACACATTGGCTGATGACTATGAACAGCACAGCACAAGGGCAATCAGTGCATTTAATGAAAGTTCCACTGAAGCAAAGGTGTACTGGTGACATGACGGACTGAGAGCCTACAGTGACCTTGCTTAGAAAGGCACCAAGTGAATCCAGAACAGACACAAAAATGTTCTGAAAAACAAAGTAGTGAAAAGTGAGACCGTATGAAAGCCAGAGGGCCACAGAAAAACCACAAAATCCACGAAATCAATCACGAAAGACTTTGAAAGGAAAAGACAAATTCCACTCATAATACATGATAACGTGAAATATTTCCACAGATAACTGATGGGCAAAACTAAAAAATCGAAAGAATATGAACAGGAAAAAAAAAACAAAATTATGCTTCATGTTCTCGAGACCTGCAGAAAATTCATAAGGGGAGCACAGTCACTGCAGAGAGACAGAAAGAAACAGGAGCCCAGTCTCAGGGTCAAGAGTGGCCCTCTGCAGCAACTGCAGGTACGTGAGGTTCTCGTGCGTGTTGGGGTCGAAGAAGCCCTTGGTGTCATCGCTGGGGTCCGCCAGGACGCGGTTCATCTCCTCGTCGAAGTAGCCGCACCGGTAGGCCACGTCCACGGGCACGCGGTGGCTGTGCACGGGGTCGATGACGCCGCCCGTGGCGATCTGGGCCTCCAGCAGGCGGATGCCGTGCTCCCGCACGATGAGGTCCTTCTGCATGGCCTGGAAGAGGGAGATGGGCTGCCCGGTGTAGGGGTCGGTGTAGCCGGTGACGGCGCGCTCGGCCGACAGCAGCTTCTCCTGGATCTCGCCGCCCACCACGCCCGCGGCCACGGCCTCCTCCACGGACAGCCTCAGGTTGCGCACGGGGTCGATGACGAAGCCGGTGGCCGCCTGCGCCTCCAGCAGCACCAGGGCCGTGCCGGGCCGCAGCACGCCCTTCCACATGGCCTGGTAGATGCTCATCTTCTCCTGGCGGCCCGGCTCGTCCTTGGCGGGCACCAGGACGCCCGCGATGCAGCTGGTGCCCTCCAGGTAGCGCTTGACCGAGTCCATCTCCGTCACCTCCTGCAGGGTCTTGGTGCCCTGGGCCAGGGCCCGCAGGGTGTCGGGGCCCAGGATGCCGGACGTGTGCAGCTCGGAGGCGGACACCTGGCGCCTCAGGCCGCGGAAGGACACCTTGCTGAGCCGCTCCTCGGCCTCCTCGATGATCCGGGTGAGGACGGCGACGAGGTCGGGCAGGCCCAGGGCGCCGGCCGCGTGCTGGGCCAGGAGCTCGTCTCGGCGGGCCTCACTCAGGTACGAGGAGAAGAGGACGTCCCACACGGAGACCGGCCGCCCCTGGAACTGCCCGCGCTGCAACTCCATGGTCGCACCACGGAGGGTCCGCTCCTGGCGGCGGGTGGCCTCGGCCTCGGCCTCGCCCGCGGAGCGCCCCGAGTCACCGTCCCCTTGCCCGGCCGGCCCCGGGTCCCCGGGGGTCTCCTCGGCCTCCTCGATGATGGCGGTCAGCCGGCGGGTCAGCGCGGGCAAGGCCAGAGTCCCCGAGCCGAACTGGGCCAGCAGCTCCTCCCGGGCGGCCCCGCTCACGTAGCCGGACGCCAGCACGTCCCACACGGGCACCGCGCGCCCCCGGAGGCGGCCCACCTTGACCTCCATGGTGGCCGTGCGCAGGGCCTCCCGAGGGTCTGGGCGCGGGCTCCCGGCCCCAGCTTCAGCCTCAGCCTGCGCCAGCAGCGAAATGAGGGTGGCGCCCAGCTCCTCCACGGTCAGCGTGCCCGCCCGGTACCTGCTCAGCAGGTCCTGGCGCCGGCCCTCGGACACCTCGCGGTAGAAGAGGAGCTCCCAGACGGAGACGCTCTGGCCCCGGAGGGCGCCCGAGCCCGGCGTCACGCGGGTGTCACGCAGGGCACAGCGCAACTCCTCGCTCAGCTGGTGCACGGCGGAGCCCCGGCCGGCCAGCTGCAGCATGTAGAGCCCGGTGTCCGGGTCGCGCACGCAGCGGCGCAGCAGCTGCACGTACGTGAGGTTCTCGTGCGTGTTGGGGTCGAAGAAGCCCTTGGTGTCATCGCTGGGGTCCGCCAGGACGCGGTTCATCTCCTCGTCGAAGTAGCCGCGCCGGTAGGCCACGTCCACGGGCACGCGGTGGCTGTGCACGGGGTCGATGACGCCGCCCGTGGCGATCTGGGCCTCCAGCAGGCGGATGCCGTGCTCCCGCACGATGAGGTCCTTCTGCATGGCCTGGAAGAGGGAGATGGGCTGCCCGGTGTAGGGGTCGGTGTAGCCGGTGACAGCGCGCTCGGCCGACAGCAGCTTCTCCTGGATCTCGCCGCCCACCACGCCCGCGGCCACGGCCTCCTCCACGGACAGCCTCAGGTTGCGCACGGGGTCGATGACGAAGCCGGTGGCCGCCTGCGCCTCCAGCAGCACCAGGGCCGTGCCGGGCCGCAGCACGCCCTTCCACATGGCCTGGTAGATGCTCATCTTCTCCTGGCGGCCCGGCTCGTCCTTGGCGGGCACCAGGACGCCCGCGATGCAGCTGGTGCCCTCCAGGTAGCGCTTGACCGAGTCCATCTCCGTCACCTCCTGCAGGGTCTTGGTGCCCTGGGCCAGGGCCCGCAGGGTGTCGGGGCCCAGGATGCCGGACGTGTGCAGCTCGGAGGCGGACACCTGGCGCCTCAGGCCGCGGAAGGACACCTTGCTGAGCCGCTCCTCGGCCTCCTCGATGATCCGGGTGAGGACGGCGACGAGGTCGGGCAGGCCCAGGGCGCCGGCCGCGTGCTGGGCCAGGAGCTCGTCTCGGCGGGCCTCACTCAGGTACGAGGAGAAGAGGACGTCCCACACGGAGACCGGCCGCCCCTGGAACTGCCCGCGCTGCACCTCCATGGTCGCACCACGGAGGGTCCGCTCCTGGCGGCGGGTGGCCTCGGCCTCGGCCTCGCCCGCGGAGCGCCCCGAGTCACCGTCCCCTTGCCCGGCCGGCCCCGGGTCCCCGGGGGTCTCCTCGGCCTCCTCGATGATGGCGGTCAGCCGGCGGGTCAGCGCGGGCAAGGCCAGAGTCCCCGAGCCGAACTGGGCCAGCAGCTCCTCCCGGGCGGCCCCGCTCACGTAGCCGGACGCCAGCACGTCCCACACGGGCACCGCGCGCCCCCGGAGGCGGCCCACCTTGACCTCCATGGTGGCCGTGCGCAGGGCCTCCCGAGGGTCTGGGCGCGGGCTCCCGGCCCCAGCTTCAGCCTCAGCCTGCGCCAGCAGCGAAATGAGGGTGGCGCCCAGCTCCTCCACGGTCAGCGTGCCCGCCCGGTACCTGCTCAGCAGGTCCTGGCGCCGGCCCTCGGACACCTCGCGGTAGAAGAGGAGCTCCCAGACGGAGACGCTCTGGCCCCGGAGGGCGCCCGAGCCCGGCGACACGCGGGTGTCACGCAGGGCACAGCGCAACTCCTCGCTCAGCTGGTGCACGGCGGAGCCCCGGCCGGCCAGCTGCAGCATGTAGAGCCCGGTGTCCGGGTCGCGCACGCAGCGGCGCAGCAGCTGCACGTACGTGAGGTTCTCGTGCGTGTTGGGGTCGAAGAAGCCCTTGGTGTCATCGCTGGGGTCCGCCAGGACGCGGTTCATCTCCTCGTCGAAGTAGCCGCGCCGGTAGGCCACGTCCACGGGCACGCGGTGGCTGTGCACGGGGTCGATGACGCCGCCCGTGGCGATCTGGGCCTCCAGCAGGCGGATGCCGTGCTCCCGCACGATGAGGTCCTTCTGCATGGCCTGGAAGAGGGAGATGGGCTGCCCGGTGTAGGGGTCGGTGTAGCCGGTGACGGCGCGCTCGGCCGACAGCAGCTTCTCCTGGATCTCGCCGCCCACCACGCCCGCGGCCACGGCCTCCTCCACGGACAGCCTCAGGTTGCGCACGGGGTCGATGACGAAGCCGGTGGCCGCCTGCGCCTCCAGCAGCACCAGGGCCGTGCCGGGCCGCAGCACGCCCTTCCACATGGCCTGGTAGATGCTCATCTTCTCCTGGTGGCCCGGCTCGTCCTTGGCGGGCACCAGGACGCCCGCGATGCAGCTGGTGCCCTCCAGGTAGCGCTTGACCGAGTCCATCTCCGTCACCTCCTGCAGGGTCTTGGTGCCCTGGGCCAGGGCCCGCAGGGTGTCGGGGCCCAGGATGCCGGACGTGTGCAGCTCGGAGGCGGACACCTGGCGCCTCAGGCCGCGGAAGGACACCTTGCTGAGCCGCTCCTCGGCCTCCTCGATGATCCGGGTGAGGACGGCGACGAGGTCGGGCAGGCCCAGGGCGCCGGCCGCGTGCTGGGCCAGGAGCTCGTCTCGGCGGGCCTCACTCAGGTACGAGGAGAAGAGGACGTCCCACACGGAGACCGGCCGCCCCTGGAACTGCCCGCGCTGCACCTCCATGGTCGCACCACGGAGGGTCCGCTCCTGGCGGCGGGTGGCCTCGGCCTCGGCCTCGCCCGCGGAGCACCCCGAGTCACCGTCCCCTTGCCCGGCCGGCCCCGGGTCCCCGGGGGTCTCCTCGGCCTCCTCGATGATGGCGGTCAGCCGGCGGGTCAGCGCGGGCAAGGCCAGAGTCCCCGAGCCGAACTGGGCCAGCAGCTCCTCCCGGGCGGCCCCGCTCACGTAGCCGGACGCCAGCACGTCCCACACGGGCACCGCGCGCCCCCGGAGGCGGCCCACCTTGACCTCCATGGTGGCCGTGCGCAGGGCCTCCCGAGGGTCTGGGCGCGGGCTCCCGGCCCCAGCTTCAGCCTCAGCCTGCGCCAGCAGCGAAATGAGGGTGGCGCCCAGCTCCTCCACGGTCAGCGTGCCCGCCCGGTACCTGCTCAGCAGGTCCTGGCGCCGGCCCTCGGACACCTCGCGGTAGAAGAGGAGCTCCCAGACGGAGACGCTCTGGCCCCGGAGGGCGCCCGAGCCCGGCGACACGCGGGTGTCACGCAGGGCACAGCGCAACTCCTCGCTCAGCTGGTGCACGGCGGAGCCCCGGCCGGCCAGCTGCAGCATGTAGAGCCCGGTGTCCGGGTCGCGCACGCAGCGGCGCAGCAGCTGCACGTACGTGAGGTTCTCGTGCGTGTTGGGGTCGAAGAAGCCCTTGGTGTCATCGCTGGGGTCCGCCAGGACGCGGTTCATCTCCTCGTCGAAGTAGCCGCGCCGGTAGGCCACGTCCACGGGCACGCGGTGGCTGTGCACGGGGTCGATGACGCCGCCCGTGGCGATCTGGGCCTCCAGCAGGCGGATGCCGTGCTCCCGCACGATGAGGTCCTTCTGCATGGCCTGGAAGAGGGAGATGGGCTGCCCGGTGTAGGGGTCGGTGTAGCCGGTGACGGCGCGCTCGGCCGACAGCAGCTTCTCCTGGATCTCGCCGCCCACCACGCCCGCGGCCACGGCCTCCTCCACGGACAGCCTCAGGTTGCGCACGGGGTCGATGACGAAGCCGGTGGCCGCCTGCGCCTCCAGCAGCACCAGGGCCGTGCCGGGCCGCAGCACGCCCTTCCACATGGCCTGGTAGATGCTCATCTTCTCCTGGCGGCCCGGCTCGTCCTTGGCGGGCACCAGGACGCCCGCGATGCAGCTGGTGCCCTCCAGGTAGCGCTTGACCGAGTCCATCTCCGTCACCTCCTGCAGGGTCTTGGTGCCCTGGGCCAGGGCCCGCAGGGTGTCGGGGCCCAGGATGCCGGACGTGTGCAGCTCGGAGGCGGACACCTGGCGCCTCAGGCCGCGGAAGGACACCTTGCTGAGCCGCTCCTCGGCCTCCTCGATGATCCGGGTGAGGACGGCGACGAGGTCGGGCAGGCCCAGGGCGCCGGCCGCGTGCTGGGCCAGGAGCTCGTCTCGGCGGGCCTCACTCAGGTACGAGGAGAAGAGGACGTCCCACACGGAGACCGGCCGCCCCTGGAACTGCCCGCGCTGCACCTCCATGGTCGCACCACGGAGGGTCCGCTCCTGGCGGCGGGTGGCCTCGGCCTCGGCCTCGCCCGCGGAGCGCCCCGAGTCACCGTCCCCTTGCCCGGCCGGCCCCGGGTCCCCGGGGGTCTCCTCGGCCTCCTCGATGATGGCGGTCAGCCGGCGGGTCAGCGCGGGCAAGGCCAGAGTCCCCGAGCCGAACTGGGCCAGCAGCTCCTCCCGGGCGGCCCCGCTCACGTAGCCGGACGCCAGCACGTCCCACACGGGCACCGCGCGCCCCCGGAGGCGGCCCACCTTGACCTCCATGGTGGCCGTGCGCAGGGCCTCCCGAGGGTCTGGGCGCGGGCTCCCGGCCCCAGCTTCAGCCTCAGCCTGCGCCAGCAGCGAAATGAGGGTGGCGCCCAGCTCCTCCACGGTCAGCGTGCCCGCCCGGTACCTGCTCAGCAGGTCCTGGCGCCGGCCCTCGGACACCTCGCGGTAGAAGAGGAGCTCCCAGACGGAGACGCTCTGGCCCCGGAGGGCGCCCGAGCCCGGCGACACGCGGGTGTCACGCAGGGCACAGCGCAACTCCTCGCTCAGCTGGTGCACGGCGGAGCCCCGGCCGGCCAGCTGCAGCATGTAGAGCCCGGTGTCCGGGTCGCGCACGCAGCGGCGCAGCAGCTGCACGTACGTGAGGTTCTCGTGCGTGTTGGGGTCGAAGAAGCCCTTGGTGTCATCGCTGGGGTCCGCCAGGACGCGGTTCATCTCCTCGTCGAAGTAGCCGCGCCGGTAGGCCACGTCCACGGGCACGCGGTGGCTGTGCACGGGGTCGATGACGCCGCCCGTGGCGATCTGGGCCTCCAGCAGGCGGATGCCGTGCTCCCGCACGATGAGGTCCTTCTGCATGGCCTGGAAGAGGGAGATGGGCTGCCCGGTGTAGGGGTCGGTGTAGCCGGTGACAGCGCGCTCGGCCGACAGCAGCTTCTCCTGGATCTCGCCGCCCACCACGCCCGCAGCCACGGCCTCCTCCACGGACAGCCTCAGGTTGCGCACGGGGTCGATGACGAAGCCGGTGGCCGCCTGCGCCTCCAGCAGCACCAGGGCCGTGCCGGGCCGCAGCACGCCCTTCCACATGGCCTGGTAGATGCTCATCTTCTCCTGGCGGCCCGGCTCGTCCTTGGCGGGCACCAGGACGCCCGCGATGCAGCTGGTGCCCTCCAGGTAGCGCTTGACCGAGTCCATCTCCGTCACCTCCTGCAGGGTCTTGGTGCCCTGGGCCAGGGCCCGCAGGGTGTCGGGGCCCAGGATGCCGGACGTGTGCAGCTCGGAGGCGGACACCTGGCGCCTCAGGCCGCGGAAGGACACCTTGCTGAGCCGCTCCTCGGCCTCCTCGATGATCCGGGTGAGGACGGCGACGAGGTCGGGCAGGCCCAGGGCGCCGGCCGCGTGCTGGGCCAGGAGCTCGTCTCGGCGGGCCTCACTCAGGTACGAGGAGAAGAGGACGTCCCACACGGAGACCGGCCGCCCCTGGAACTGCCCGCGCTGCACCTCCATGGTCGCACCACGGAGGGTCCGCTCCTGGCGGCGGGTGGCCTCGGCCTCGGCCTCGCCCGCGGAGCGCCCCGAGTCACCGTCCCCTTGCCCGGCCGGCCCCGGGTCCCCGGGGGTCTCCTCGGCCTCCTCGATGATGGCGGTCAGCCGGCGGGTCAGCGCGGGCAAGGCCAGAGTCCCCGAGCCGAACTGGGCCAGCAGCTCCTCCCGGGCGGCCCCGCTCACGTAGCCGGACGCCAGCACGTCCCACACGGGCACCGCGCGCCCCCGGAGGCGGCCCACCTTGACCTCCATGGTGGCCGTGCGCAGGGCCTCCCGAGGGTCTGGGCGCGGGCTCCCGGCCCCAGCTTCAGCCTCAGCCTGCGCCAGCAGCGAAATGAGGGTGGCGCCCAGCTCCTCCACGGTCAGCGTGCCCGCCCGGTACCTGCTCAGCAGGTCCTGGCGCCGGCCCTCGGACACCTCGCGGTAGAAGAGGAGCTCCCAGACGGAGACGCTCTGGCCCCGGAGGGCGCCCGAGCCCGGCGACACGCGGGTGTCACGCAGGGCACAGCGCAACTCCTCGCTCAGCTGGTGCACGGCGGAGCCCCGGCCGGCCAGCTGCAGCATGTAGAGCCCGGTGTCCGGGTCGCGCACGCAGCGGCGCAGCAGCTGCACGTACGTGAGGTTCTCGTGCGTGTTGGGGTCGAAGAAGCCCTTGGTGTCATCGCTGGGGTCCGCCAGGACGCGGTTCATCTCCTCGTCGAAGTAGCCGCGCCGGTAGGCCACGTCCACGGGCACGCGGTGGCTGTGCACGGGGTCGATGACGCCGCCCGTGGCGATCTGGGCCTCCAGCAGGCGGATGCCGTGCTCCCGCACGATGAGGTCCTTCTGCATGGCCTGGAAGAGGGAGATGGGCTGCCCGGTGTAGGGGTCGGTGTAGCCGGTGACGGCGCGCTCGGCCGACAGCAGCTTCTCCTGGATCTCGCCGCCCACCACGCCCGCGGCCACGGCCTCCTCCACGGACAGCCTCAGGTTGCGCACGGGGTCGATGACGAAGCCGGTGGCCGCCTGCGCCTCCAGCAGCACCAGGGCCGTGCCGGGCCGCAGCACGCCCTTCCACATGGCCTGGTAGATGCTCATCTTCTCCTGGCGGCCCGGCTCGTCCTTGGCGGGCACCAGGACGCCCGCGATGCAGCTGGTGCCCTCCAGGTAGCGCTTGACCGAGTCCATCTCCGTCACCTCCTGCAGGGTCTTGGTGCCCTGGGCCAGGGCCCGCAGGGTGTCGGGGCCCAGGATGCCGGACGTGTGCAGCTCGGAGGCGGACACCTGGCGCCTCAGGCCGCGGAAGGACACCTTGCTGAGCCGCTCCTCGGCCTCCTCGATGATCCGGGTGAGGACGGCGACGAGGTCGGGCAGGCCCAGGGCGCCGGCCGCGTGCTGGGCCAGGAGCTCGTCTCGGCGGGCCTCACTCAGGTACGAGGAGAAGAGGACGTCCCACACGGAGACCGGCCGCCCCTGGAACTGCCCGCGCTGCACCTCCATGGTCGCACCACGGAGGGTCCACTCCTGGCGGCGGGTGGCCTCGGCCTCGGCCTCGCCCGCGGAGCGCCCCGAGTCACCGTCCCCTTGCCCGGCCGGCCCCGGGTCCCCGGGGGTCTCCTCGGCCTCCTCGATGATGGCGGTCAGCCGGCGGGTCAGCGCGGGCAAGGCCAGAGTCCCCGAGCCGAACTGGGCCAGCAGCTCCTCCCGGGCGGCCCCGCTCACGTAGCCGGACGCCAGCACGTCCCACACGGGCACCGCGCGCCCCCGGAGGCGGCCCACCTTGACCTCCATGGTGGCCGTGCGCAGGGCCTCCCGAGGGTCTGGGCGCGGGCTCCCGGCCCCAGCTTCAGCCTCAGCCTGCGCCAGCAGCGAAATGAGGGTGGCGCCCAGCTCCTCCACGGTCAGCGTGCCCGCCCGGTACCTGCTCAGCAGGTCCTGGCGCCGGCCCTCGGACACCTCGCGGTAGAAGAGGAGCTCCCAGACGGAGACGCTCTGGCCCCGGAGGGCGCCCGAGCCCGGCGTCACGCGGGTGTCACGCAGGGCACAGCGCAACTCCTCGCTCAGCTGGTGCACGGCGGAGCCCCGGCCGGCCAGCTGCAGCATGTAGAGCCCGGTGTCCGGGTCGCGCACGCAGCGGCGCAGCAGCTGCACGTACGTGAGGTTCTCGTGCGTGTTGGGGTCGAAGAAGCCCTTGGTGTCATCGCTGGGGTCCGCCAGGACGCGGTTCATCTCCTCGTCGAAGTAGCCGCGCCGGTAGGCCACGTCCACGGGCACGCGGTGGCTGTGCACGGGGTCGATGACGCCGCCCGTGGCGATCTGGGCCTCCAGCAGGCGGATGCCGTGCTCCCGCACGATGAGGTCCTTCTGCATGGCCTGGAAGAGGGAGATGGGCTGCCCGGTGTAGGGGTCGGTGTAGCCGGTGACGGCGCGCTCGGCCGACAGCAGCTTCTCCTGGATCTCGCCGCCCACCACGCCCGCGGCCACGGCCTCCTCCACGGACAGCCTCAGGTTGCGCACGGGGTCGATGACGAAGCCGGTGGCCGCCTGCGCCTCCAGCAGCACCAGGGCCGTGCCGGGCCGCAGCACGCCCTTCCACATGGCCTGGTAGATGCTCATCTTCTCCTGGCGGCCCGGCTCGTCCTTGGCGGGCACCAGGACGCCCGCGATGCAGCTGGTGCCCTCCAGGTAGCGCTTGACCGAGTCCATCTCCGTCACCTCCTGCAGGGTCTTGGTGCCCTGGGCCAGGGCCCGCAGGGTGTCGGGGCCCAGGATGCCGGACGTGTGCAGCTCGGAGGCGGACACCTGGCGCCTCAGGCCGCGGAAGGACACCTTGCTGAGCCGCTCCTCGGCCTCCTCGATGATCCGGGTGAGGACGGCGACGAGGTCGGGCAGGCCCAGGGCGCCGGCCGCGTGCTGGGCCAGGAGCTCGTCTCGGCGGGCCTCACTCAGGTACGAGGAGAAGAGGACGTCCCACACGGAGACCGGCCGCCCCTGGAACTGCCCGCGCTGCACCTCCATGGTCGCACCACGGAGGGTCCGCTCCTGGCGGCGGGTGGCCTCGGCCTCGGCCTCGCCCGCGGAGCGCCCCGAGTCACCGTCCCCTTGCCCGGCCGGCCCCGGGTCCCCGGGGGTCTCCTCGGCCTCCTCGATGATGGCGGTCAGCCGGCGGGTCAGCGCGGGCAAGGCCAGAGTCCCCGAGCCGAACTGGGCCAGCAGCTCCTCCCGGGCGGCCCCGCTCACGTAGCCGGACGCCAGCACGTCCCACACGGGCACCGCGCGCCCCCGGAGGCGGCCCACCTTGACCTCCATGGTGGCCGTGCGCAGGGCCTCCCGAGGGTCTGGGCGCGGGCTCCCGGCCCCAGCTTCAGCCTCAGCCTGCGCCAGCAGCGAAATGAGGGTGGCGCCCAGCTCCTCCACGGTCAGCGTGCCCGCCCGGTACCTGCTCAGCAGGTCCTGGCGCCGGCCCTCGGACACCTCGCGGTAGAAGAGGAGCTCCCAGACGGAGACGCTCTGGCCCCGGAGGGCGCCCGAGCCCGGCGACACGCGGGTGTCACGCAGGGCACAGCGCAACTCCTCGCTCAGCTGGTGCACGGCGGAGCCCCGGCCGGCCAGCTGCAGCATGTAGAGCCCGGTGTCCGGGTCGCGCACGCAGCGGCGCAGCAGCTGCACGTACGTGAGGTTCTCGTGCGTGTTGGGGTCGAAGAAGCCCTTGGTGTCATCGCTGGGGTCCGCCAGGACGCGGTTCATCTCCTCGTCGAAGTAGCCGCGCCGGTAGGCCACGTCCACGGGCACGCGGTGGCTGTGCACGGGGTCGATGACGCCGCCCGTGGCGATCTGGGCCTCCAGCAGGCGGATGCCGTGCTCCCGCACGATGAGGTCCTTCTGCATGGCCTGGAAGAGGGAGATGGGCTGCCCGGTGTAGGGGTCGGTGTAGCCGGTGACGGCGCGCTCGGCCGACAGCAGCTTCTCCTGGATCTCGCCGCCCACCACGCCCGCGGCCACGGCCTCCTCCACGGACAGCCTCAGGTTGCGCACGGGGTCGATGACGAAGCCGGTGGCCGCCTGCGCCTCCAGCAGCACCAGGGCCGTGCCGGGCCGCAGCACGCCCTTCCACATGGCCTGGTAGATGCTCATCTTCTCCTGGCGGCCCGGCTCGTCCTTGGCGGGCACCAGGACGCCCGCGATGCAGCTGGTGCCCTCCAGGTAGCGCTTGACGTGCGTGTCATTCCTGAGCTGCTGGACAGTGCTCCGCCCGGTTTCCAGGTCCTGCAGCATTTCCTCTGTGATGATGCCTGAGCTTAGGAGTTCCGAGGCTGTGATCTGTCCTCTAATCCCTTGGAACCACAGTTGTTTACTGCCCTTTTCCCGCTTCTCAATCATGTCTAAGATCTGCTTCGCCACCTTGTGCAGTGCCTGGCTCGTGTCCAGTCTGTACGTCCTCACCAGCTGGAGCTTCTTCTCCTCCGTCACGTATTCCGAATTCAGCAGTGTCCACAGTGTGGGCTTCTGGCCTCTGAATCTTCCCACCGTTATCTCCACTTGCTCCGCCTCCAGGGCCCTTCGCGTCTCATCGTCAATGTAGTGGGAGTCCCGTGCGTCCTTAGCCACTGGGAAGAGCAGCCAGCCGGTGTCCTCCTGCCGGCGGCTCCTGTGCTGCAACTCTTGGTACGAGACCTTCTCCTGCGTGTTCGGGTCCACAAACCGTTTCCTCATGTGCATCTGGTCAGAAATGAGTGCATATATGTCCTTGTGCAGACAGCCCCGCCTGTAGGCTGTTTCCAGTGGGAGCCGGTGGTGGTGCCGTGGGTCGATGACACCCCCCGTGGCCACCTGCACCTCCAGCAGCCTCAGCGCCTCTGCCTTCCCGACGAGCTGCTTCTGCATGGCCTGGAACAGCGGGATCGTGTCTCCCGTGGCCGGATCCCTGTAGCCCGTGGCAGCCCTCTCGGCCTTCAGGAGCCTTTCACGTAGCTCCTCGCTCACCAGGCCCACAACCACGGCCTCATCTACAGAGAGCCTCTGGTGGGTGCAGGGGTCCAGAAGGAAACCGGTGGCGGCCTGTGCCTCCAGCAGCCAGGTTGCAAATGCTACAGGGATGAGCCCCTTCCTGCTGGCCTCATGGAGGCTCACGACCTCTGCGGTGGAGGGCACCGTCACCCCCGCGATGCAGTCGCTGCCTTCTAGGTAGGGCTTCAGGCACTCCAGCGTGCTGAGCGCCTGCCCCCCAGTCCTCCCTGCACGAAGCACGTGGAGGGTCTTCTGATCGATGATCCCGGAGTTGAACAGCTCTGCAGCTGTCACCTCCCCTCTGATGGCCGCCACTTTGATGCCTTGGTTTTGCATCTCTGTTTCTTCAATTGTTGTGGTGATGATTTCCAGCAATTTCTCCAGGCCCCCACTCTGGGTTCCGTATGCCTGTATCAGCTCCCGCTTCCTGTCCTCTGTGAAGTATGGGGAGGACAGCAGGTCCCAGAAGGAGACCACCTGGTCAGCAAACCTCCCCACGCGCATTTCTGCAGTTCTGGAGAGCAGCACGTGTCTCGTGGCCTCATCGATGTACCTGTAGGTGTCGCCCTTCTTTACAATTTGTAGCAGGTACAGGCCCGTCTCGGGGTCCTCCACGCAGCGCTCCAGTAGCTGCAGGTACGTGAGGTTCTCGTGCGTGTTGGGATCGAAGAAGCCCTTGGTGTCATCGCTGGGGTCCGCCAGGACGCGGTTCATCTCCTCGTCGAAGTAGCCGCGCCGGTAGGCCACGTCCACGGGCACGCGGTGGCTGTGCACGGGGTCGATGACGCCGCCCGTGGCGATCTGGGCCTCCAGCAGGCGGATGCCGTGCTCCCGCACGATGAGGCCCTTCTGCATGGCCTGGAAGAGGGAGATGGGCTGCCCGGTGTAGGGGTCGGTGTAGCCGGTGACGGCGCGCTCGGCCGACAGCAGCTTCACGTAGGTTTCTTTGCCAAACATCCCTGCCTTGAACGCCTCCTCCACGGTCAACTTCTGGTTCTCCACAGGGTCAATGATGAAGCCGGTGGCCGCCTGCGCCTCCAGCAGCACCAGGGCCGTGCCGGGCCGTAGGATGTGCCTCCTCAGGGCTTCTGGGATGCTCAGCCTCTCCTGGGTGCCCTGGACAAGGACCCCGGCAATGAAGTTGCCACCCTCCAGGGACCGCCTCACGCTGTCCATCTCCGCCACCTCCGTCACAGTCGTCGCCCCCTGGCTCAGCTCGTCCAGCGTCTTCCTGCTGATCAGCTGCGCCCTGAACAGGTCCCTGGCTGACACCTGCTTCCGGAGCCCTCTGAACGTGGCCTGCAGGGGCTGCCTCTCCGCAGCCTCCACCAGGGCGGTGACCGCACTGACCACCTGCCGTAGGGCCGCAGCCCTCCCAGACCGGCAGAGTGCCACCAGCTCCCGCCGCTTGTCAGCACCAACGTACTCAGAGCGCAGCAGGTCCCAGAGTGACACGCTACAGCCCCGAAGCCTCCCCGTGCCGACAGCCACCTTCATGGCCCTCAGAGCCACTGCAGTGTGGTCGTCCACCTCAAGCACTGTGTCTGAGGGCAGGGGCAGCAGCAGCAGGCCGGTCTCGGCGTCGTGCACGCAGCGCTCCCTGAGCTCCTGGTAGGTCACCTGGTCCTGTGCGCTGGGGTCAAAGAAGAACTTGTTGTCCTCGTCAGCCGCGGTCAGCGCTCGGCTCGTCTGTGTGTCCAGAAGGCCAAGTCTGCAGGCTGCCGCCTGGGGCAGGTGCACCCCATGAACAGGGTCCACCACACCCCCCGTGGCCAGCTGCACCTGCAGGAGGGGGAAGCCCTCGTCCTGCGGCACAAGCCCCTTCTCCATTGCCTGCCACAGCGAGAGGGAGCCCCCGGAGTAGGGATCTGGGTACCCGGCCACTGCCCTCTCGGCCTGCCCGAGCTGCTCACTCAGTTCCCTGCCCACCAGGCCGACCTTAATTGCATCCTCCACTGACAGTCTCTGGTTGGTCAGGGGGTCAACAAGGGAGCCAGATGCCACCTGGGCTTCCAGCAGCCTCTGGCCCAGGCCTGCAGGCAGTAGGCCATCCCTCACAGCCTGGGCGATGCTGGCCTTGGCCCCGGAGGGCTGCAGCAGCACACCAGCCACGCAGCCCGTGCCCCACAGGCAGGCCTTCACCACCGGCTGCTCGGCGACCTGGGTGGGTGACCGCGTGCCCTGAGCCAAGGCCTTAAGGGTCTCCTGGGTGATGATGCCAGCATCCAGCAGCCAGACAGCAGGGACCTCACCCCGCGGGCCGGGCACCGTGATGCGGGCCTGGGCCAGGAGCTGGGTCTCCTGTATCCGCGTCTGCACAGAGGCTAGCAGCTGTCGTGCACTTGTCCTCCCTTCCTGCATGTCCTCCAGCAGGGCCCTCCGTTGCTCCTCGGTGAAGTGGCAGGAGCTAAGCAGGTCCCAGAGGGACGTGCCATCCTCGGCGGCCGGCATGGCCTGCAGGTTCTTCTGGACCTGCTCCTCAGTGGGGAGGGCAGGAGCAGTCTCTGGCAAGGGCAGGAGGTGAAAGCCAGAAGTCTCATCCCTGGGGCACTGCTCCAGGAGCCGGGCGTAGCTGGTGCGCCCTCGGCCATCTGGTGTGGGGAAGGTCTCGGAGGAGCTGGACAAGGCCGTCTCCATCTCCTGGTCGACACAGCCACGCTGAATGGCCACTGGCATGGGGAGGTGGTAGTGGCCCGTGGGGTCGATGACCCCTCCTGTGGCCACCTGAGCCTCCAGGAGGCGGGCAGTTTGGTCCCAAGGGATGAGACCTTTCCTCATGGCCTGGAACAGGGACACCTGCTTCCCAGAGAAGGGGTCTCTGAAGCCAGTGATGGCACCCTCAGCCCGCTTCAGCCTGCCATAAAGCTCTGGCCCCACCACACCCCTGCGCACAGCCTCATCCACTGAGAGGCTCTCCAGGCTGTGAGGGTCCACGATGGCTCCTGTGGCTGCCTGGGCCTCCAGCAGGGCCAGGGCCACGCTGGGCCCCAGCAGCTTCCGCCTCATGGCCTGGTAGAGACTAAGCCGCTGGCCGGAGGGCAGCAGCCTCACGCCGCCCACAGCTCCCAGGCCGCACAGGTACCTGCAGACGCCATCCATGAGGAGGAGGGCCTCGGGGCTGACTGTCCCAGCCAGCACTTGGTCCAACAGCTGCTGGTCGATGATACACGCCTCCAGGAGCTGGTGGGCGGTGACCCGGCCCCGCAGTGCAGGCAGTGTGACGTCCGCCTGCCTCTGCGTCTCAGCCTCCAGCAGCTGGGCCATCTGCCCCAGCGTGACCTCACGTCGCCGGTAGTGATGCAGCAGCTGCCTCCTGCGGGTCTCGCTGAAGTACTCAGAGTTGATCAGCTCCCACGCAGAGACCCTCTGCCCCTGAAACCGCCCGTACTTCACAGAGAGCAGCAGGTTCTGGAAGGCCTGCCGGGTGGCACCGTCCACCAGCGGGCACTGCATGCTGCCGAGTGGCAGGAGGTAAAGGCCCGTCTCGGCGTCGCGCACGCAGCGCTCCAGCAGCTGCAGGTACGTGAGGTTCTCGTGCGTGTTGGGGTCAAAGAAGCCCTTGGTGTCGTCAGAGGGGTCCAACAGGATCATGTTCAGCATCTGATCAAAGTAGCCGCGCCGGTAGGCCACGTCCACGGGCACACGGTGGCTGTGCACGGGGTCGATGACGCCGCCCGTGGCGATCTGGGCCTCCAGCAGGCGGATGCCGTGCTCCCGCACGATGAGGCCCTTCTGCATGGCCTGGAAGAGGGAGATGGGCTGCCCGGTGTAGGGGTCGGTGTAGCCGGTGACGGCGCGCTCGGCGGACAGCAGCTTCGCGTACACATCTGGCCCAATGACACCGGCCCTCAGCGCCTCCTCCACGGAGTGCGCCTTGTTTTCTTTCGGGTCGATGATAAAGCCCGTGGCGGCTTGCGCCTCCAGGAGGATGAGGGCGGTGCCGGGTCGGAGGAGCCCCTTGCGTCGGGCCTCGTAGATGCTCAGGCGCTCCTGGGAGCCGGGCAGCAGCAGGCCGGCGATGCAACCGGTGCCCTGCAGGTACCTCTGCACGGAGGCCAGGCCGCTCACATCCTGGGCCGTGGCCTGCCCGCGCTCCAGCTGCTCGTACAGATCGTGGTCAATGATCTCGGCTTCGAGCAGCTCTCCTGGTGTCACGGTGTCCCTCAGCCCAGAAAAGGTGACCTTGGCAGTGGCTGCAGCCTGCTCGAGGGTGGCGCTCAGCTCAGCAGCCAGCTCCTCCACGGAGAGGGTCCCTTCCTGGTGCTGCTGGGCCAGCATTGCCCTCCGCTCTGCGGAGATGGCCTCAGAGAAGAGCAGCTCCCAGAGGGACACGGGCCGGCCCTGGAACTTCCCCACGGAGATGGTGGTTGTGGCTGAACTCAGAGCCTGCCGAGTACTGTGCATGATGAATGGGAGTCCCTGGGGCTCCTGTTCCCTGGGCCCCCCTGAGAGCGGCAGGAAAGCAAGCCCAGTGTCGGGGTCGGTGACACAGCAGGCCAGCAGCTGCTCATAGCGCAGGCCGCCATGCATGCCAGGGTCTGAGAAGCCACCGGCCCCTGAGAGCTGTCGCTGAGTGTCTTCATCCAGGCAGCCGCAGTGCAGGGCGGCCTCCAGGGGCAGCCGGAGCCTACGTACTGGACAGACCAGCCCTCCTGTGGTCAGCTGGGCATCTAGGAGCCGCAGTGCCAGTGGCCTGTCCACTAGCCCCTTCTTCATGGCCTGGAAGAGGGGGATTCGGGAGCCACTGAAGGGGTCGTGGTACCCTGTCACGGCCTGCTCAGCCACCAGGAGCTGCTCGTGGAGCTCTGGGCTGACCAGGCCTGCCCTGACTGCCTCGTCCACCCACAGCCGCTGGCCTGTGGTGGGGTCCACTAGGGTGTGGGTGGCGGCCTGGGCCTCTAGGAGTGGCAGCGCGGTGCCCATCAGGAGCAGGTGCTCGGTGGCAGCCTGGAAGAAGCTCTTCTTGTGGCCTTCGGGCAGCAGGACGACCCCGGCCACGCTGCCGGTACCCTCCAGGTAGCGCCGCACCTCGGCCCGTGCGCCCACGTCCGCCGCAGCCAGCCTGCCCTCCTGCAGACCCTGCACAGCCTCCTCATCCAGGATGCCCACCTCCAGCAGCTCGGCTGCACTCACTGCCCCGCCCACGGAGCGGAAGGTGATCTTGAGGGGCAGCAGGGCCAGCCCCGAGCTGGGGGCCCGGACACACCTTTCCAGCAGCTGGTGGTACGTCAGCTGCTCCAGCGTGTTGGGGTCGAGGAAGTGCCGGATGCCTGTGCCAGGCTTGAGCTCCGACAGCTTGTGCCACGTCTCCCGGTCCAGGAGGCCCTGCTGGCAGGCTTGCTCAGGGGCCATGCGCACGCCACGGGCAGGGTCCACCAGGCCCCCAGTGGCCAGCTGGGCCTCCAGCCAGCTCTGGCCCAGGGCCCTGTCCACAACCTCCTTCCCGATGGCCTGAAAGAGGGGCAGGTTCCCACCCCCGTAGGGGTCAGGGTAGCCTATAGCAGCACGCTCAGCGGCCAGCAGCTTCTCCTTCAGCTCCAGCCCCACCAGGCCCTGCTGCAGGGCCTCAGACACAGGGAGCAGCTGGCTCTGGGCAGGATCCACCAGGCCCCCGGTGGCTGCCTGGGCCTCTAGCAGAGCCAGCCCGAGCCCAGCGGGCAGAAGACCCTGCTCCATGGCAGTGTAGACACTCCGGGCCTGGCCCGAGGCCTCCACATACACCCCAGCTATGCTCCTGGCCTGGGGCCTGGGGGCTGTGCCGGCTCCCAGCGTGGCTGCCATGGCTCTGGGGACGCTGGCCTGCTCCGTGCTGTTGGTGCCCGGGAGGTGAAGGCTGCTCATCACATACAGCTGGTTATGCGGAGCCTGCTGAGGTCCACCTCTGTCCTGCAGGGGACAGAAAGGCTCGGTCAGGGACCCTGCATGGCCTGGTGGGCACAAGGGAAGATGGTCATGGGGCCAATCCCATGCTATCCCGGGCCGAGCTCCACCCACAGACGTGCAGCCAGAGTGTCCCTGGGGAGCTGAGTCTGCCTGGGAGCGCTCCCTCCAGAGAGAACCACAGAAGTGCAGGCTCAGAGGAACAGGGCGAGCACAGGGACCCAGAGTGCAGGGACCCAGGCTGGCTGCCAGAAGCCTGTTGGGACTCCAGGGCTGTTCCTCCTGCAGACTGTCCTTTGACCTCCACCCCAGGCTAATGCCCTCCCGCCAGCCCAGGGCCCTGTGCCCTCGGGTCCTTCCTGGGCACCCCGGTCCCCGACCCTGCCTGAGGGGCCCAGCCCTGCTCCATGGGGGCTGTGGCTGCACCCTCAGGGCCCGCCCCTCAGCCTGGGCACTGGCATCTTCCCACCTCTGGGCTTCTCGTTCTCCAAAGGCTCTGCCCCATGCCCTGCCCCACCCTAGCTCCGGTGACTTCTTGAAACCTCTCACCCCACCTGGACCTGTCACTCCAGAGAAGCCTCTGCCACCTCCTGCTGGCTCCTGAGGCCCCACCTTCCCTCTGCAGCCATGCACCAGGCTCCAGCAAGAATCCTGCCCTTGAACTCCGGTCTCCTGCCTCAGCCTGGCCCTGCACCCTCCTCTGCCTGTGCTGGATCTCACATCCCCCAGCACCATGGCCTCTGGGCTGTTGCCCCTCTGAGCCCACACCCTGCCCTGGGGGCCGCAGCCGCGTGTTAGTCCTGCCAGGAGCCGCGTGCAGGCCAGGGAAGGCTCTCTCCCGCCATGGGCCCTGGTCCTCCGGCTGCAGCCCCAGCATGTCCTGTGCTGACCCTTTCCATCCACAGCTGTGCCACTGGCTGAGCAGGGCGCACGTGCCTCACCTCCATCCCCACCACTCCTGCACGTCAGCCGCCTCCACCCAGGCCCGTCCCCTTCTGCACCAGGTTGGATGGTGTCCCCTAAAAAGGCATGTGTAAGTCCTAATCTGCAGTCCCTGAGAATGTGACCTTATTTGGAAATAGGATCTTTGCAGATGTCACCAAGTCAAGGTGTGGTCATACTGGGCTAGGCTGGCTCTTACCCAATGTAACTGTGTCCTTATAAGAAGACAGACAACAGCCAGGTGCAGTGGCTCACAACTGTCATCCCAGCACTTTGTGAGGCCAAGGTGGGTGGATCGCCTGAGGTCAAGAGTTAGAGACCAGCCTGACCAACATGGTGAAATCCTGTCTCTACCAAAAATACAAAAATTAGCCTAGTGTGGTGATAGACGCTTGTAATCCCAGCTACTCGGGAGGATGAGGCAGGAGAATCGTTGGAAGCCGGGAGGCGGGGGTTTCAGCCGAGATTGCACCACTGTACTCCAGCCTGGGGCGACAGAGCGAGACTCCGTCTCAAAAAAATTAAAATATTTAAAAAAAGGGAGAAGACAGAGGCAGAGACTGGATCTCCAAGCAAGGAATTCCCAGGACGCCCGTGGCCCCAGAAGCTGAAGAGGCAGGAGGGATCCTCCCCTCCAGCTCCGGAGGGAGCGCGGCCCTGCCCTCCTCGCCTACTGGCTCTGGCCTCCAGAGCTGTGACAGCAAGTTCCTGCTCTTTCAGCCCCTGCAGAGTTCTGCACCCTATGCCCACCCACCCAGGAGTGGGGTCTGCTCCCCGTTTTCTCAGCACTACGGGCCCCAGACCCCCTCCTGGTTCTCACCATCATTCCGGCTGGAGCCTCCCTCTGTTCAGCAGCCTGTCCATGCCCACCCTTCCCTACCTCTACAAGGGGTCTCAGGAGAAGGATTGGACCCCACGTTTGAGCCCCACCCCCACACTCCACAGCTCTCGAGGCAGCCGCCCCCCACGGCTACCAAACTCAACACACGCATTCTGGACTTGGCTGCCACCCAGCCCGGCGACGCAGGCTATGGCGGCTCCCCTCTCCAGGAACAGGATTCCGCTCCATCTTCATTACCCATTAAATCTGAGACCGCCTCCCACCTACCCTCAGCCTCTCAAATCTGCAGCAAGAGCCCAGCCTATCCTGGGTCCCAAACCATGTGCCCAGCTGCCTCTTTGAGGTCTCACTGGCACCCCGTGCTGCTCGTCCTCTGAACGCGCAGAGCCTAACCCTAGAAAGCGCTGGGTCCTCCCTGTCCCCTCTCCCCACATCTGGTCCCACGAAGGGCATGCTCCAGGGGCAACTCTGAGGGCTGTCGAAGCTTATCGATGCCCCTCCTCAGGGCTGCCTGCTAAAACTGTGGCCCACCTACCCACCATGGCAAAACCCTAGCCCCCTCCCCTCCCTTCTGCAGATACTGGTCCTGGGGCTCCTCAGGGCATCCTGCTGCTGCCGGGCTGATCAGAGCCTCAGACACAAAGCCAGGGCCAGGAGGGCTCACCACCACCCCACTGGCTGAGCTCAGAGAGCCGGGGCTCCAGGGAGCAGTGTTGCAGCTCAGCTGTCCTGAGGGGCCGTGCTCAGGACGCAGTGTCAGGTGGCTGAGAAGATGTGGAGGACCATGGAGTGGGCTGCTGTTAAACGGCCAGCATTGGAGAAAGCTCCCAAGAGGCTATAGACGTCTGGGCATCTGGCTGGTGCACCACAGGGATGCCTGGGCGCTTGTCATGGTGCAATTGGCCATGGACCTGCTGGTGACACCACAGTCTGCCCCAGCCAGAATCTGCTGTCCTGAATAACTTCTGGAAGGCACAGCTGGAGTGCCAGCTCCCCAGTGACACCATGCAGGCTGGGGCACCATTCCCCAGGAAGCCAGCTATATCACTCCAAAACCTGGCATCCCACGCATGTGTCCCAGGAGGTGGGCCACAGGGGTCCCCAGGAACCAAGGCCTGGCAGCCACAGTGGCCTGCCCACCATCTCCCACTGATCCGTGATGGACATGATGGCACTTGGGCTCCTCAGCCCCATAGCTCTGTGGTGGGTGGGCTCAGCTGTCCTGGTCCCTGGAGGGGGAACACCTCTGCCAGGGGACGCAGCTAGTGTCACTGTCAAAGGCTATGCTGCTCCCAGGCCACTCTGGACTGTCATGTCCCAGGAGCAAGCAGCCAGGAGGAGGCACCCGTCTGGCAGGGGGCAGGCCTGGGCAGAAGGAGGCACTACAGAGAGGGGCAGGCGGTGCTCGGGCACCTGGTCTGTCCTGCCTGGTTCTCACAGTCAATGAAACATCACCCCCAACCCTAGAGGGGACCCTCACAGAAGAGGATCTGGTCACACCTGACAAGCCCTGAGCCAGCAGGCACGCCCGGGTTGAGGGCATCTGGTCTGGAGTACAGGGAGGTGGCCCCAGGGGCCAGGCTCAAGAGCACAGCCTGTCTGGGGTGGCCTTCTCTGCTTCTCAGGGGGTGCATGAGATGGTGGGACAGGCCAGCTTCTCCTTTATCCACCCTGCTTCCTCCTCCCTTCCCTTCCTGAGGCCATCCTGAGACAACTCCCAGTGACCCTTACATCAGACTGCTTCCAGGAACCCAGCCTGCCTCCCCCAGGGCTGGGCCCTCTCCAGCGTGCCTCATTCCAGACCCCAGGGTCTGTGAGCCCGAGGGAGCCACTCACTACAGCATCCAGGCCAGGCTTCTGGTGGGTTGGGGGCGAGGGGCTGGAGGTGACATCTGGGCGGGGATGGGCATGGGGAGATGAGAGGAGCCCCTGACTTCCCAGCAAGGGGGAGGGGCAGGGCCCACTGGTAAGTGGGAGGAGGTCTCAGATTTAATGGGTAATGAAGATGGAGCGGAATCCTGTTCCTGGAGAGGAGCCTCCGTAGCCTGTGTCGCGGAGGTGGGTGGCAGCCAAGTCCGAAATGCATGTGTTGAGTTTGGCAGGGATGGGGTGGGGAGGGTGGGGCCAGCACCTTGAGCAGGCCTCGACCTAGGCTCGGGCAGCCAGCCCAGACCAGCCACATGCTATGTGGGCCGAAGAAGCTAGGCCAGCGGCTCCAGTTCCCCAAACAGAGGAGATTCAGGGAGGAAGGCTGGAGACTGGGTGCCTGGAGCAGGGAGTCGGGGGCAGGCGTGTCCTGCATGTGTGTGTGTGCCAGCCAGTGCACGCCTGCGCCATGCACCAGATGCAGCCTGTGGCTGGCTGCGCCACTCCCTGTCTCTTCCTCAGTGACCTTGGGCCTGGTATGAGCCCTCCTGGGCCCTGCCCCTTCCCAGGCTGGGCAGGAAGAAGGCCCAGGAGAGGGCGCCTGACTCTAAGTGGGGCCTGGGGAGGGCAGGTGGATTGGAGAGTCTGGAGCCAGACGGGGGTGGGAGGGCAGCTTCGAATGTGGGGGCATCTGGAGCAGGTGGCTGCCGCCCAGGTGAGCATGGGCAGTGAGTGATGGGGTGGGGAGGAGGCTGAGCAGATTTCCCCAGAGTCTGAGGCACAAAAGGCCCCTCACGAGGATCTCCCACCTCAGGTGGCCCCTGGGCACCAGTGGTGGAGGGCCATTCCTGAGGAAGATGGGTCTGCATCTCTTGGGAGAGGTCACTGTCTGTCACCAGACTGCCCAGCAGGTCCCCGCTGCAGCCTGGGACAAGGGTCAGGGCGGCTGCAGCTGCCTGCCTGAGCTGGGTCAGGACAGACCCTGCCTGGGCCCACACAGGAGGCAGCAGGCTTGGCCTCTGCCCGAGCGTGTGCCCTTTTGGGAAGACACCACCCACGTGCATCCTGCACCACAGTCAGAGATCAGGCCCCGATCTTGGTACAGCGCAGCGGGGCCCTGGGTCCAAGCGACGGGCAGGACCCTTCCTGCCTCCGCCTCCCAGGGGTCTCCAGGCGACCCGTGACGGCTTACCTGACCGCAGGGGCCACCCCGGGACTGCTCACCCGCTCACCCAACGCAGGCAGCTTCCCCGGGGGAGTGACGCCTCCCTCGGGCAGTGTCGCGAGGAGTCACCCCTCTCAATCCGTCGGCCTAGCTGCCTCCCGGCCTGGGCGTTCCCCACCCTGCAGAGCCTGCCCCGACCAGCCCTTGCTGCCCGGAAACCGCTGGGCCCACGAGACCCCCACCCGCGGCCGCGTCTCCCATGACGGGTCGGGGACTCAGAGAGGGGGCCCTTGGGACCTCCGAGCGCGAACCGCCCGAGGCGGGACACCTGCCGGCCCACCGGCGCCCAAGCCGCGCCTCCACCCCGGCCTCGGCGTGCGGCTCCCGCGACAGTCCGGGTTCCCCGGGCCGCCCGCGTCCGGCCCCGCGCCTGCACCCGCCCGCCAGGCCACACCTGCGCACCTGCGCACCTGCGCGCTCGCCGCGGCGTCCACAGTGTCCCCGCCACCCGCGCCGCCCGCATTTGAAGCCGCGCAGGCCCCGCCCCGTCCAGGGCGGCGCCCAGGTGGGTCCCGGCGCGGGGCGGGGCAGGCAGGGCCGGAAACCCCTCGCGGGACCCTCCTGTCCCCGCCCCAGCAGCTAGTCACCGCCAAGGAACGCGCCGCGGGCGGGGGGGGGGGGCGTCCTGCGCCCTTCAGAACAATTTTTTTTTTTTTTAAGGAAAGGCGTTTGGAGGGAAGCGCGGACTGGCCGGAGCAGCGGCTGCCCTCCCCACAGGCCACTTGCTTGCCATGTGGCTGGTGTCGCTGCCTCCAGCCCCGACGCCCCTCTTGTCTGCTCAGCCCCCTGGAACACTGCTTCGCGTCCTGTGTCTGCTGGGTCCAGGGGTTTTCGAGGCTCTCCTTGGCGGACCCCTCTTCCCACATGAGGTTTTAAGAGCTGGGGTCTCTGTGTCCTGTGTGGGAGCAGTGCCAGCCCTCACCCCCTCCATCCGGGCTCAGAGAATGCCCCCTGTCACCCTGGGAGTACCTAGCCCTCTCTCTGAAGCCCATTCTGGCACCCACCTTTCAAAGCTGGGGCCTGCTGGAGATGCTGGGCATGGAGGCTCACAGCCTCGGGGGCTGGCCTGGGGGCAGCCTCAGCCTTGCCGGGAATCTTCCATGGATCTTCTGTTGGGCCCTCTCCTTGGCTGCATTGAGATCCCAGGTGGGCAGGGCCAGGGAAGGACAGGGCCCAAGACCCCTCCTCCTGTGTCCCCAAGGCCCCTCCTCCTGTGTCCCCAAGGCCCCTCCTCCTCTGTCCCCAGGTCCCCTCCTCCTCTGTCCCCAGGGCTCCTCCTCCTCTGTCCCCAAGGCTCCTCCTCCTCTGTCCACTAGTCCTGGAGGTCCTGAGGGCTCAGGTGCTCCTCACCCCCCGACAAGTGTCCCCTTCTCGCTAGCCCCAGCCCTCACCTCTACCTGGGTCATTCTTGACCAGAAACTCATCCAGAGCCACCTAGCCACCTACAGTGCACATTATGAGGGCACTTGCAGGTGCCCACGCAGGCGCAGGAGGGAGGGGTCAGGCCTGCAGGGGGGAGGGTGTCCGGGACCGCTGCCCTGGCTCTGCCCTCACCCACCCATCAGGCCCACACTCACACCTGCTCACCCAGGCTGCCTGGACCCTGTCCACACCCGCCACACTGGCCATGCAGCGTGGCTGTTGCCGGCTGCTGGGAGCCCTGACCGCAGCAGAGCTCTGGTGGGGCCCACGTTCCCCCAAGGCACAGCCACACCGACTGCACCCATCCCCAGCCCTGCTCAGTGGATGCCTGGACACTGTGCAGTCTTGTTGGGAAGCGTGGTGGGGCTGGCTGTGGCCTGTGGCTTGGAGCGCATCCAGAGTCACTTCTTCCCTCAGCTGAGCCATTGCAGGCCACGTCCCTGCCAGGCCACAGAACCTGGGTGTATGCCAGCCCCTCGTTGCAGGAACGGGGCGTGAGGCTGGCCAGGCCAAGCCTGCTCAAATGCCCAGGGATGGGCCACATGCCTGCTGCTCCCACCCCTCCAGTGGAGGCAGGTGGCACAGAGCTGGCCCTGCTCGATGCACCTGTTGGCATCTGTCCCCCGCTCCTCTCCCTCGGCTCTGACTTCCTGTGACTCCAGATCCCCTGCCCCGTGTTACAGTGACCTCTGGGGACACCTCGGGGCAAACCCGGGTGCCTGCCTTCCTCTCCAGTTCCCTGGGCCACTCCCGGTAGGGGCTTCTGGGAGCTACCACCTCCCTAGGGGCCACAGGTCACTCCTCCAGCTCCCAGACCTGGGCTTACAGCACCTACGCAGCAGGGAAGGGCACCAGGGAGGGTGTCGGGAGGTGAGCGAGATGGCCCCAATACCCAGTACTGCCCACAGCTCTACCTACCTCTACCTGGCACGGGCACCCAGCTTCTCTCTGCAGGTCCGGGAGGCTCTCAGAGGGCAGAGCCCCAAGAACAGTGCCCACGCTGTCCCTGGGCTGGTTCGTGGAGGCACTGTGCTGGCTAGAGCCTCTGGCCAGGATCCCTGTTGGTCCCTCGGGTCCCGGCCTGGCCCAGCCCGAACAGGAGTGCCCGCCACTGCTCCATAAAGCAGCTGAGAGCAGGGAGTCCCCCTCTAGTGTTCCCTCCAGGGCACACGGCCCTGAGAGGAGCCAGGGCAGATGCAGGCAGGACGGAGGGGCCGGCGGGAGCGGGTGGGACGGAGCTGAGCAGCAGGCTGACCACTCCACCAAGGGCCTGGACATGGCAGCCCGAAGCTCCAACTGCAGGCCGGGGTACAGGGGGTGGGGGACACCTGCCATCAGAGGAGCCTGGTGACACGCCTGCCTCCAGGGTGAGGGAAGGGCTGAGGTGGGAGTTGGAGCCCTACTGCCTCTGTCCCCCTGAGAACCCCCCATATCCCGAATTCTCTTTCTCTACACCCTCCTCACTGTGCCTCGCACTGACCCCCTGTCCCCCGTCAGCAAGGGTGATGGCCCTGGCTGCCCAGGCCTCGGAGGCCGGCTGATGTGAGGAGTACAGCCTCTGCCTGCCAGGGCTCCCGCAGGCTCAGCCAGGGCCAGGAGAGGAAGGGCCAGAGGGTTTCTCCCAACTGTGGCTTGAACTGCGTCCCCAAATCCCTACATCGAAGGCCTGACTCCAGATCCCTCGGGAACGCGACCTTATTGGGAAGCAGGGTCCCTGCACATGCGGTGAGTTGGGAGGAGGCCATGCTGGAGTGGGCGTGCTTTCAGACAGGGCATTGGACACAAACGCAGACCGCAGAGAGGAGAGCTGGTGTGAAGATGCGGAGGGAAGACACCGCGGGGCCCGGAGGCAAGCCTCGCCTCCCGAGGAAAACGGCCCTGCCCACGCTTCCAGATTAGACCTTGGCCTGGAGAGCTTAGGGTCCACACGTGACTGTTGTTACAGCCGCCCCATTGGTGATGGCTGATGACGGAAGCCCCAGGAAATTCAGACAGTCCCCAAGCCAGGGAAATAAGCCAGGGACAGCAAGGCAGAGGGGGCTGCAGGGTCCGGGAGGGGGCAAACACTGAGACTGCCTCCTGTAAGCCCAGCTTCTCCTGTTTTATAGAAAGGGTGGGGAGGAAGGGGGGGGAGGAGGAAGAGGGGAGAGGAAGGGGAGGAAGGCCGAGCCCGGCAGAGCCCACTTTGGGCCTTGAGCTTGCATTAAGCACAGGACAGGAGGCTCCAACCTTTACCTCAGAGTTCAATTTTTTTCCTATCTTGCTCCAAATGTATATGCTTTCCAATCACCACATAAATGGAAGTCATACATGGCAATACCAGGATCTTAACTGGGAATTCTACTTGCTAGAAGAGGCAGGAGGCATGCCCAGGCACCTGGGCCCGCTCTGCCCCGCCCCAACACAGTTTAGAGCTGGCGGTGCTGTTCGGAGAGGCGCTGGCCCTGGGCTGGCTGGACCCACCTTCCGGGGAGCCAAGGCCGCCTGTACCTCCAGCCATGAGCCCATGGACAGCGGCACAGTCACGCAGGGGGGCTCCGAGTTGTTAGAAGGGTGAGAGCCGAACCATGACATCGGCACCAGAACTCCCCGCCCGACCCTGCCTGCCCCGCCTCCCTTCCCCCCTGCTGTACCCTCTTTTCCCAAAAGAGTGAGTGCCCTCTGGCTAGGCCCCTCCCAGCGGCTCCAGCCCAGAGGCCCCGGGTTGTCCAGCCTGCCCATGGTCACTTTCCTCTCCTCAGGGACTCCAGGGTGACCTCCTCCCTCCTTCAATCCTCCCAGGCACCTGCAAGACTGGGGCCCGGCAGCCCTCTGGCAAAGCCCCTCCTCCAGCCCCACTGGACCCCAGCAGGTTTGCTGGCCTGGCTCCCGTGTGGCCTTCAGCCCCGTGTCCGGCTGCTGAGGCTGTGCCCAGGGTTCCCCCAGGATTCCTCCTCTGCCTAAAGCACAGCTGGGGAGAGACAGTGCCACCTGACTGCCAGCCTTGAGCCTGGAGCCCTCCAGAGCCTGACCCAGCAGGCCCGGGGCTACCTGGTAGGAGGTGCTGTTCTGGGGCCACCACTGGGTGGGCAGCTGCCTCTGCTCCCCATGCCACACTGGCCAGCCGGGTCCTCAGCTGGGGGAAAGCTAGCGTCATCCTGGGCAGTGTGGCCTGGGGATTGAAAGCCCTCGGGCACTCCTAACCATCCCTGCTCCTCGGGGCTGGGAACTGCAGCCTCCCCACAGGGCACAGGCAGGGTGGAAACCCTTCCTCTGGGGTTGGCCAGGTGGGTGCAAATACCTGCTCCTGGTTCGTGAGTCCTTGACATTCAGAGGCTGCTTCCGCCAGTGCAAGCTGGGCCTCCAGGCCTGCTGGGGATGACAGCTCAGCAGACCTCAGGGCATGCAGCCGCTCCCACTGAGCACAGGCAGTGCCATCCCTGGTCAGCCTCGCCCAGTCCTGGAGCCCCTGCGGCGGCTGTCCCACCAGCTGAGCTTGATCCCCTGCCGAACCAGGGGCAAGGGAAAGGGGTCAGGGGCCGGGGCGGGGACATGGGCATCGGGAGGGGGCCTTGGACTGGGGGCCTGGGATGCATCCCCTGGGGCAACATCACAGATACCCGCACCAGGATGGCACCCCAAGGAATGGCGGGGGAGGGGCTGTGGAGGGGCTTTTCTGAGAGCACTCAGGACTCCTTGGGGGGCTGACCAGCCAGGCCGAGGGGCCCCTTACCCATGAGCAGCTCCGCTAGCCTCCAGCCGGTCTCTGGGACCTTCAAATCCTTGGCTCGTGCCACAGCCCCACCACGCACATGCTGCAGACACGTGCTGGGGCACGTGTGTGCTGGGGACATGCTGTGGAGCCCTGGGCCGGCCTGCGGCCCTCCCTGGGCTTGGGTCCACCTGCAGGCACTGCATGACCCCTCCTAGCCCTCAGGCTCCAGCTGCCCTGCCACGGCGCAGCCAGGAGAGCGTGCTGGGCCACTTCAAAGCTTTGCGCTGCCAGGACAAGCTGGGGACCATGACCAGGCGGCCAGTGGTGCCCTCCCTGCGATGGTGCCCTCCTCACTCATGCCCCCTCACCTGGCCTCTGCCTGCTGCTCCAGGCGGCCCCACTGTGCATGCAGCTCCGAGGGGCTCCTGTCTTCCTGCAACCTCTACCCACCTGCGGTGCCCTCACCGACAGCAGGCACAGAAGCAGCTGCTGGGGCATGGGGGTAGGCTGAGCACAGGGGGCAGGTGGCCTCTGTCTAGCCCTCCCACCACTGCCCTTCTCAGGGGTCACCGGCTATGGGGACAAGAGCTATATCTTCCACCAGCGTCTGCCATCTGCCCACCCCCCAGGGAGGGTCAGCTGTGACCTGACGCCCAGCGGCATCATTAGGCATCAGTGGCTTCAGCTGAGATTCAGAGGAGGACATGGGGGTCCCAAAGGTGTCACCACCCAGCCCTACCCCCCGCTCTCTGCACCTCACGCTCCTGCAGCTGGACGGTGGCTGCTACAGCATAAGGGACCAGAGACCCCTGCAAGGCCTGAGGTCCTCCATACAGTCCAGCCAGCTTCGAAGGGCATCCAGGTACGCCGGGGATGCCTGCAGGAGGAATGACTCGGCCCCAGGGGCTGCCCTGCCCCCCACCCCAGCTGCTGCTGCCTCACCAGAGCCAGCTGCCCTTCTCCCTCGCCAGGCTCCAGCTTCACAGCCTCTGTTACCACCATCGCCATCACCACCCTCTGTCACCTCAATGGCACGGGGGATCCACCAGGCCCAGGAGCTCCCCAGAACACCAATGGCAGCAGAGACTCCCTGGACTTGGGCCCTAGCCCCTGTGTGGCTCCTCTCGGCCCCAGGCAGCCCCGCCATGAGGCCCGGTTTCCCATGGTGAGCGCTGAGGGGCGAGGGGACCTGAAAGGACCCGGAAGGCTGCTGGGCCTGCCAGCGCCTCAGCCCTGTGCTCGAGGCTGGGGCTGGTATTGCGTCTGTGGCAGGCCTGGAGGCAGCAGGGAGCCCAGAGCCCAGGGGTCAACTCCACCTTTACCAATGTCCCTGCCCCAGCCTTCCCTCCCCGCCACAGCTTGGCCGGTCCAGCTGTCAGGTTCCTCTCCACCCTGCCTCCTGCCAGGCCATTTGCTTCCGGGGAAACCAGGGCCTGGCCCCAACCGTGTGAGCAGGAGGGGCTGGGAAGGGGCTTTTCACCCTGCCCCTGAGTTCCCTGCCCCTCGGGGGAGGTGGATGGGCCAGGGTTGGAGGAGCTCACTGCGCCCGAGGCCCACCCATCCAGCCCACCCGGACTGAGCTCCCCTGCTGGGCGGGCGGCCAGAGGGAGGGATTGCTGGCGATGGGTGCCAGGTCTGCCCTGGGAGGATCTGGGGGCGGGGGAAATGGGGGCGCTGCTCACATTCCTCTGGGCCAGGGACTGAGGAACTGCAGGTGGGCTCTCCCACCTCCTCCTCTGCAGCTATGGAGACCACAAGGACCCCTCTCTCCTCACCCACACCCTCATGGCCTCTCCATTCCCCAGCTGCCCAACCCCCAGGGCCCCGACAGCCCCCACCCAAGACTTCCCACCACCCCAGACTGGCTGGTCTCCATTCCAGGAACCTCCGCCCTGTGGCCACGCCTTTCCCACCCCCACCCAGGCCTGGAATGAACCTGCCCCTCCTCAGCCTGGAGCCCCCCTCCCAGGCCTGACAATGGTGGGGGTGGCTTCCTAGTGCAGGGGTGGGCACCCTGGTCCCTGCAGGTGCAGGCTGTGTCTGTGGTCAGCTGGTCAGCAGGCGCCAGTGCAGGCGCTCCCCCGACCCACTGAGTCCCTCCTGCAACGCTGGCCTCTACGCAGGAGAGGATGGTGTGTTGGGCGCACAGGCCAAGGCCCCCCTGTGCCCGTCCACTGTGCTGCACCTGGGAGAGAGGAAGGAGGGCAGGGACCCAGTCCCTGGGAGTCCCTGGGGCTGGAGGCCAGCGCCTGCCGACTGTGGGGCCCAGGCCCGCCCCGCCCAGGCCCGTCTTCTTCACAGGGTTTGCCCTGCTGTTGCCTGCGGAACTTTCCATCAGAAAATGCTGGGTGGGGTGAGTGGGCAGGCCGGGCGGGCCGCAGACACGCCGTGGGTGGATGAGTGGTGGACGCCTCTCCCGGGAGGGGCTGCTCTGGCCCGCACCCTTGGGTGGCCACGCTGCCCACTGACACCCCCACCCCCAGGCCCAGGGATACCAAGCGCGTGAGCCCCACAGGAGCCATGGAGGGCATCCCGGCACGGCTGCCAGGGAGGCTGGCATGTCTGCACCATTGCCTGGGCCAGGCAGGCCTGATGACCCCTCCCCTTCTCCCCTGGGGAGGGGGGCAGGCGCCCTAGGTCCTGACACCCTGGGTCGCCTCCTCAGCCAGGCAGGGCGCGTGGGGTCTCTGTTAGAGCCTCCATGGGGCTGGCCACAGGACTGAGGCCCAGGGTAGCCTCCAGCCTCTCCTGCCTGGCACCTGGGGCAGGGTCTGGGCTGAGTCCAGCTTCTCCCGGAAGGGAACAGCAACGCGCACCGGGCAGGACCCCTGAGGCACGGCGGCCACCCCGCCTCCTCCAGGGGCTCTGACAGCCACTCTCCGAGTTTCGGGTACATCCAGCTCTTGGTAGTTCAGCTGGCCACAGGGTCCCTTTCCACAGGGAGGCTTCCTCATCACAGGAGGGGCCCCGCCCTCCATGCCTGCCCCTGCACACAGAAGCAGCTGCCTTGCTGGGGCCCATGACCCCGTAGCTTGGGGCTCATCCTGGGTGCTGCCACGGGACCTTCGCGCAGTCCACGTGACTACCATAACCTCCCTTCTCCCCGTCCTCTCCTTGCCCATTCAAGCTGACATCCTCTCCCAATACCCCTCCTCCCCTGGCTTCGTGCCCCTGACCTGGGCTGGGGGCGGAGGTCTGGCCCCACCTGCAGTGCGGCTTTCTGCCCTCAGGGCATCGCAGCCCCAGCACCAGCACAGATGCAGGCCCAGGAGGACCCTGTGTGCATGGCCTGAGGGCGGGCACAGATGACCAGCGCTGAAGACCAGCCCAGACCAGCCCCAGCCCCGGCCCAGCCCCAGCCCCAGGGACCTCCAAGTGGACACGCTGTGTGCGCCTGACAGCAGCTGTGGACCACAGCACACTGATGTGCTCATGGGGCCTGAAGCAGCGCCAGGGTCTGGGGGTCTGCCGAGGCACAGGGGCTGGAGGGGGCAGGGTGGAGGGCCTGGAGCCGGGACTCCTGCTTCCCCTCTGGCCCAGGACAAGGGGCCAAATGGGCACAGCAGGCAGACACTGAGGCTCTTCTCCTCTCAGGGGAGCTTTGAGCCCCTGGGAGGAAGGGGCTGGCACGGGGAAGGGTCCTAGGGAGAGCCGACTCCAGCAGAGACCTGGGTTGATGGGGGTGGGGGTGTCAGTTGAGATAAGGAGTGGCTTTTCTTTGCAAGATCCAAAGATTCACCAGGAAAAAAATTATTCCACAACTGTTTCCACACTGACCAGCTCAGGTATCTGTGATAGAAAAGCCCAGAGAGTTGGGGTACTCTGATCTGAGGGGCCTGCACCCCCATCCCAGCTGGGCAGAGCTCCTGGGCCCCTCCCAGAGCTGGAGAAGTGGCCACATGGCAGGTCCCAGGCCCTCAGGCCCCTCGGAGTGATGAGTGAAGCCCAGACTCCAGCCAATCCCCAGAAACTCAACTCAAACTGTCTTTTTTTTTTGAGAGGGAGTTTTGCTCTTGTTACCCAGGCTGGAGTGAAATGGCACGATCTCGGCTCACTGCAACCTCTGCCTCCCGGGTTCAAGCAATTCTCCTGCCTCAGCCTCCCGAGTAGCTGGGATTACAGGCGCCTGCCACCATGCCCAACTAATTTTGTATCTTTCAGAGAAATGGGGTTTCTTTCTGTTGGTCAGGCTGGTCTCGAACTCCTGACCTCAGGTGATCCGCCTGCCTTGGCCTCCCAAAGTGCTGGGAATACAGGCGTGAGCCACGGCGCCCAGCTCAAACTGTCTTTAAAAACAGAAAATAAAAAGGCAGCTCAGCTGGTCGCACTGATGGGGTGGGGGTTGGGGTCGTGTAGCATCAGGTTGCAGCTCCAGCCTGGGGAGCCCGGAGTGCCAGGACCCGCAGGGCCAGGCCAGAACGAAGCCGACCAGACAGAGGAAGCCCATGAGCCTCTCTCCCGAAATTCTAGAAACAGCACATTAGTTCTTATCAAATGGCCTGCTGTCCTGAACTGAACTGTGCCCCCCCAAATAGACACGCTGAAGTCCTCATCCTAGTACCTGTGAACGTGACCTTACTTGGAAATAGAGCATTTGCCGACGTAATCGAGTGAAGATGAGGTCACCAGGGTGGGTCCCACTCCTAATGGAGTGGTGTCCTTACAAGGAAACGCCGCCCCGTGCGGACTCGAGAGGTGACGGAAGCGGAGGCTGAAGCGCTGTCGCTGCAGGCCCAGGACTGCCAGGGGTTGGCAGCAAACAGCCAGAAGCCGATGAAGTAGGGAGAGGTCAGCGCAGTTTCAGAGGAGCACGCCCTGCCGACACCCTCATCGCAGGCTCTGGCCTCCAGAATGTCGAGACAGTACATCTCTGCTGTTTCACCCCCCACTTTGTGGTCCTTGCTTGAGGCAGCCCCAGGAGACTGGTCTGCCTGAGCCATCTTGGGGCCTGGAGCTGGGGGTGGGGTTGGCCCGGCTGAGCCACGGACTGAGGGTGGGGAAGGAGTGGTTCCCCAGAAATACCACTGCTGGGATCTGGGGCAGCGTGTGCTGAGAGATTTATCAGGGCAGGGCCTGGGAGGGGGTGAGCGCGTCTCAGCAGTCGCTGGGGAGGGAGAGGCGGAGGGCAGGGCCTGGATGTGTTCCAGCCCCCTGCGTGCCGAAGCAGCCGCAGCCTGAGACAAGCCCCCAGGAGAGGGAACCCGCTGGCTGAGCCCAAGAGTCTGAGGCACGGTTGTGCAAATAAACACGGACCTCAGCTGTGAAGACAGCACAGTTCACTTCGTGCCCACCTGTGTCTGTGCTCCAAGGTGGCGCCAGGTGTATGACTGTAGTTACAGAATCTCAGAGGCCTTGTGTGGCTTCAGAGGGCTGAGGGTGACGCGTCTGAGTAAATGCGATGGCGAGCAGCTCGGACACACGGAGGGCCGGAGCCCCCGCACATCCCGCTCCCTGGCGGCGCCTTGGGTCTGCATGTCCGAGCCACCTCTCCGGCTCGGCTTTCACCACCGCGCTGGCCGTGGTCTCCATGCGGCTTTGCGTTGGCTACTCTTTGTGCCATTTTCTTTCCAGTTCTGTGGCCATCTCTGGAGTGGGAGGTGTCTAAGCAGGCATCCGGAGCGCCACCGGGTCCCAGTGCCACGACCCCTAACACGGTGGGCCACCATGATGCTCCATGGCCTGCCAGGTGATGGGCGCCCTTGGGCTGCAGGGTGATAAAGGGCGTGAGGGTGCCACTGCCCCATGACATGGCCTGAGACAAAGCCCGAGGAGAGGGATCCCACTGTCATCCATCCCAGGAAACCACAAAGTGCTGCTATTCCTCTTTCTTGGCAGGGAAGGGAAGGAATGCTTCCCAGCCTTGGGAGATGTGCCTGGCAGGATGCCACATAACACAGCTGAACCCCAGGGGCCACTTTTGGCAAAGCCAGCGCAGGCAGCGTGACAAGCCCATTCGAGGGCCCTGTGGTCGCCGTGGTGATCCGCATGGCAGCGCCAGAGCTTCGGCCCTCAGGTGGTGGAAAGGCCTTGCAGAGTCATGCTCAAGGGGCAGCCGGTGGCCAAGGGCCGTGGAGCTGGGCACTGTGCTCCAGGGCGGGGCCTATGCCCCGAACCCATAAGCAGGGCATCCTCGGCATCTCCTCCCAATAAGTAGAACACATGGGCCTGGGGTGAAGGCGTGGAAATGGGAGGGGCCCCATTTGCCATCCCTGCCGCTGCCCTCTCGAGGACCCTGCATCCCCTCCTGCAACCAGATGCCCTTAAGGACTGAGAGTCCAGTCTGAGCAGAGGACACGGAGGCCACTGCCACGCCAGGGCAGCTGCTCCATTTTCAGGTGAATCTGAGCACGGGTCCAGGGTTGCATGAGGGGTGGGCTTGGGGGTGCTGGGCGAGAAAGGACAGATACAGCGCCGGCACTGATGCTGTGAGTGTGAGCTCAGGACCTGGGGGCTGTGGCCGGAGCACTCCCGCCAGCAGCCAGGAGCGGCTCCAGCAAGGGCCGGGCTGCGGCTGGGGCTGGCTCAGACTCCGCCGCGGTCCCAGGAGGAGCGAGCTGATGGTGGGCTCCAGGAGTCACCACCGTAGAGTCCATTTCCAGGCCTGGAACCTCCTCCAGGAAGGCCCTGCCTCCTGCAGCCCCGGTGGGCCCCTCACAGCTGCGTCTCCTCCAGCAGGCGCATGCCTGGGCCCCCAGCACCCGGCACCCCTGTGCAGTCCTCCCGCGTCTCTACCTGCCTGCCTGAGCGCGGCCACTGGCCACGTTCTCCCCTCAGGGGCTGGATGCCTGGTTGCAAACGCTGTGCGAGCCTCATGAGCCGTGGGCCCTGAACCAGTGGGGAAAGACCCAGCCTCCCTCGACTCGCGGCCTGGTCTGTGCCTAATCCTGGCCGCCTCTGGCCTGTCCTTGGCTCCCAGGACCGCCGTCCACTGCAGATGCTTCGGAGCCCACAGCTCACCAGCCCCGCACAGTCCCATGGCCCCGCTGCCTCCGAAAGCTCCCTCATCTCTGGCAGCGGGGGCCATGTCGGGGCTGTAATCTCCGCTGCAGCCAGAGAGCTGTGGTGGGCGGCGTCTCCCATGTCCCCTGTGTTCAGGTGGGCTGTGCCACCGGGCCCCTCCTGACATCCTGGCACCCACCTTTCACTCCTTCCCCCTTCTTTGTCACCCCCAGAAGCACTTGAGTCCCCACTCCACTCCTCACAGCCCCTGAGGCAGGCTCTGCCCACCCCCAGCTGAGGAGTCGGCTGGGCCCCCAGGACGCCCGGGTTCCACTGCCTCCCTCCCCGCCATGCCAGCCAGGGAGCGGCCAGCAGATGTTAGCAAACCCCCTGCCCAAGAGGCCACACCTACTGGCCCACCCTCAAATCAGCCCTGGAGAAACTCCCCGAGCAAGAAGGGGTGTGGACTCCAGAAACCACCCAGAGAGGCCCCCACAGGAGGAGGTGTGGGTGCGGGGAGGTGTGGGTGCGGGCAGGTGTGGGTGGGTGGGCTCTGCGCTTGCTGCTCCCTGACCTCACCTGGGACGGTCATCCGTCCCTTCACCTCCTGCGGACGGTCATCCGTCCCTTCACCACCTGCGGACGGTCATCCGTCCCTTCACCACCTGCGGACGGTCATCCGTCCCTTCACCTCCTGCGGACGGTCATCCGTCCCTTCACCACCTGCAGACGGTCATCCGTCCCTTCACCACCTGCGGACGGTCATCTGTCCCTTCCCCACAGGCCACTGCCAGGGTTGATGGTGGCTTTGAGAAAAATCCTGGCTGTACAAACCCAGGCTGGCTGACCAGTTGTGACAAGATCTGAGAGCTTACGTTGCAGGGCCCGTCCTCCAGCCCCTGTCCTCTAAGCCCCAGGGTTGCAGGAAAGTAACCCGTGAAACCCACCTCCCTCAAATGCGTATGGGAGGACCCGTGGCGCCCCGGCACCCAGGACAGAGCCTGTAGAGAAGGGGGTGCCGTGAGCGCGCGGCTGGCGGCGTTGGCCGCGCCGGGCACAGACCAGGCTGAGTGGAGTGAACCTGAGACAGGGGCGTGGAGGCGGCCAATCAAGGAGCCAGTGGACTTTCACAAGATCGAGGGGCGTGGGCCAGAAGCCAGGGAAAGAACTGACGGGCCGGGCGCACAGCACAGGGGTCAGGCTAGGACCCTGGAGGTGGCGGAGAAGGAAAAGGATACCAAAAATCTACAAGAAAACGCTCTGGAGGGTGGAGGTGACAGGAGGCCCAGAAGCTGTGCGCGCGGGTTCCCAGAGTTGGGGTGAAGGGAAGATCTCCCACAGAAAGGGTCAGGGGTCAGGGAGGCAACAGGGGAGACCGTGAAAACCCTGCCCTGTGACCCAGAAGCGTCAGAGGAAGGAGGAAAATTGTAAAAACCTTGGGATAGAAAGAGAGACCTCCTAAAATGGGAGTCACAAGGGCATCAGATGTCTAAGCCGCAGCGCTGGCTAGGCGAGGGTAACTTCGCCCTGTTCTGAAGCAAAGAAGGAAAGAAACGTGGGCCTCAGACCTCCCTCCCACCTCAGACCTCCCTCCCCACCTCAGACTTCCCTCCCCACCTCAAACCTCCCTCCCCACCTCAGACCTCCCTCCCCAACATTAGACCTCCCTCCCTACCTCAAACCTCCCTCCCCACCTCAGACCTCCCTCCCCACCTCAGACCTCCCTCCCCAACTCAGACCTCTTTCTCCACCTCAGACCTCCCTCCCCACGTCAGACCTCCCTCCCCACGTCAGACCTCCCTCCCCACCTCAGACCTCCCACCCCACCTCAGACCTCCCTCCCCACCTCAGACCTCCCTTCCCACCTCAGACCTCCCTCCCCACCTCAGACCTCCCTCCCACCTCAGACCTCCCTCCCCACCTCAGACCTCCCTCCCACCTCAGACCTCCCTCCCCACCTCAGACCTGCTTCCCCACCTCAGACCTCCCTCCCCCCCTCAGACCTCCCTCCCCACCTCAGACCTCCCTCCCCACCTCAGACCTCCCTCCCCACCTCAGACCTCCCTCCCCACCTCAGACCTCCCTCCCCACCTCAGACCTCTTTCTCCACCTGAGACCTCCCTCCCCACCTCAGACCTCCCTCCCCACCTCAGACCTCCCTCCCCAACATTAGACATCCCTCCCCACCTCAGACCTCCCTCCTCACCTCAGACCTCCCTCCCCACCTCAGACCTCCCTCCCACCTCAGACCTCCCTCCCCACGTCAGACCTCCCTCCCCACCTCAGACCTCCCTCCCCACCTCAGACCTCCCTCCCCACCTCAGACTTCCCTTCCCACCTCAGACCTCTTTCTCCACCTCAGACCTCTTTCTCCACCTCAGACCTCTTTCTCCACCTCAGACCTCCCTCCCCACCTCAGACCTCCCTCCCCACCTCAGACCTCCCTCTCCACCTCCGACCTCTTTCTCCACCTCAGACCTCCCTCCCCACCTCAGACCTCCCTCCCCACCTCAGACCTCCCTCCCCACCTCAGACCTCTTTCTCCACCTTAGACCTTCGTTCCGGCCTTAGACCCCCATCCCTGATCTTAGGCCTTTTTCCCTGGCCATCCAGCTGTCTCTTAAACATGAGCCCATCGTGAGAATGACGATGTGTGAACGTGAGGAGGGGTCAGGAAGAAGACAATGAGAAAAGAAACAGACGTGCAGGGGGGCTCACGACCATGCGGCTGAGGAGGGGAGAGGAGAAACTGCAGCCCCACACACTGCTCCGGGCCAAGGGCCGGCGAGAGGGGCCTGGGGAGCAGGCGGCTTGGATGCAGCTGACGAGAGCAGGACGAGCTTGTCCGAGCCCCGAGGCAGCCAAGGTCAGAGCAGGCATGCAGGCCTCTCCGCAGGCCAAAGAGGAAGCACGATGCGTCCAGCGCACAGAGGCCGAGAAGAAGACGAGTTCTCCAATACCGTGGGAAATGCCGGACGCAGCCATGCTGCGTGACACCCTTGGACCCCCGGGACAAGGAGCAGACCACACCTGGCAAGCGGTGGGCTCCGAGCGGCGATCTCGGATGCCCGCCTACCACAGGGACAGCAGGCCCCAGCTTGCAGAGCAGACCCCGGACGCCAGGGCCCAGAGAGACAAACACAGAGGCGCTCGCGGCTCACACATCGTTCTTTATTTTTGATCCTGTGGGACACTTCCGCTCCTTTATCAGGCCACAGAGAAGCTTTGGAACAACCCAAATGATCAATATCACATAGACGGTCCTGTGACCAAAATGCATTAAATAATCTCTAACAACAAGAATCCCACGAGGTGACAACCGCGCCAGTGTATCACTTCTTTCTTTTTTGGGGGGACGGAGACGCGCTCTGTTGCCCAGGCTGGAGTGCACTGGTGCAATCTCGGCTCACCGCAACCTCCGCCTCCCAGGTCCAAGTGATTCTCCTGCCTCCGCCTCCCGAGTGTCTGGGACTACAGGTGCGCGCCACCACGCCCGGCTCATTTTTGTATTTTTAGTAGAGACAGGGTTTCACCGTCTCTACTCCGCCTGCCTCAGCCTCTCAAAGTGCTGGGATTACAGGCGTGAGCCACCGTGTCTGGCCCTTTTTTTTTTTTTTTTAAGAGGCAGGGTCTCACTCTGTCACCCAGGCTGGAGTGCAATGGTGATCACAGCTCACTGCAGCCTCAACCTCCCGGGCTCAAGCAATTCTCCTGCCTCAGCTGCCCAAGTAGCTGAGACTACACGAATATGCTGCCACACACGGCTAATTTTTGCATTTTTCTGTAGAGTCAGGGTCTCACCCTGTTGCCCAGGCTGGTCTCAAACATCTGGCCTTAGGTGATCCTCCCACCCTTTGACACTTTGAAGACAAACACTGGCTTCTCTCCAGCTATGAAAGTCTTAGATGGCATCTTCTTCCAGGAGAAATTTGTTTTGTCTACATTGAAAATATGTTGTTGGCTGGGCATGGTGGCTCATGCCTGTAATCCCAGCACTTTGGGAGGCTGAGGCCGGCAGATCATCTGAGATCAGGAGTTCGAGACCAGCCTGGCCAACAAGGTGAAACCCCATCTTTACTAAAAATACAAAAATGAGCTGGACGTGGTGGGGCGCACCTGTAGTCCCAGATACCAGGGAGGTTGAGGCAGGAAAATCGCTTGGACACGGGAGGCGGAGGTTGCAGTGAGCCAAGATCACGCCACTGCATTCCAGCCTGGGCAATGAGTGAAACTCCGTCTCAACAAAAAAAAAAAAAGAAAGAAAAAGAAAACGTGTTGTTCAGGGTAGCCATTTTCATCAATGTTATTAGCTTTGTTGAACCAGGGATCCTGTAACCCTATCCTAGGATTCAAGGTGGAGGAACCGTCCCTAGATGTGGGATGGCGGAGACAGTCCAGGCCTCTGTGGGAAAAGCAGAGAGAAAGGGAGGCCCCATTAGTTTCCAGGCCACTGCCCCAGATCTCTGGACAGTCTAGAGACAGCACTCCCTCCTGCCCTTCAGCGGCCGGTGGTATCAATAGTTCAGAGACACTTGGAATTCCTAGGAATCCTGAGTCAGAAGCCCGAGGGGACGGGAGCCCGCTGGCCCTGAGTCCCTCTCTGGGGTCCACATTCCTGTCCCAGATCCTAGAACTCATGCTCAGGGTTGCAGAGGGCAGGGCTGGCATGGGGCAATCCCAGGGCAGGGAGCACTGGGACTCCAGGTGGGGTCTGGGCTCGGTGCCTGGCACAGCTTGCTTCCTGTTTCATAGACCCACATACAGCTTGTGAACTTTATTATTTAACTTTTTTGGGGGGGTCTTACAAATGTAAGGGCCCTTATTATTTGATGATATTAAGGCCCGGTAATGATGCTGTGATTATGGTTTTGTAAAAGCTCCCTTGTCTTTGATAGACATACACGGATGATGGGACGTGGGAGATGGATGGGTCTGGAGACGGAAGGCTGGCCGTGGGCTCCTCATTGTTGAAGCTGGTGATGGCGCCTGGGAGCTCTTTATCCTATTCTGTTCACTTGTGCGTGTGTTCAAATTTTCCACTAAAAAAACTTTAAAGAAATAACAGAAGGAATTGTCTTCTTCCGCATCTGATCCCGGCGGCTCTGCAGGCCAGGGCCACGCGGCAGATCCTTGCTAGAGACGAAAGGCTTGGTAGCAGCTTCGATCTCCGGCCTCTTGTTCGTGACTTAATCATGAGCACCACAGTCCCTTCAGGGACCTTTAGTTCCTTTTCCTAGAGCCATTTTGTTACTTAAAAGTATTTACAGAGATTTAATCGTGGGCGTCGGCCTTACGCTTGACTGAACCCTTGATTCGAGGCTGAGATATGTTGGGGTCTGTCACTCAAGGCGCTTCTGCTTCGGGTTGACTCGCCTCTTCCAGCTTTGTAAGCCCCTGGTGGTGTGACTGGCGCCCTTCCCTCTCACTGCTGCTCTTGGCGCAGCCCGCTCTTGTCTAAACATCCCTCTCCCTCTCGACACACACTTCATGCGTTAACATAATGTCTAACATCACCCCTTTAAAGTGTACAATTCACAGTAGTTTTTGGTACAATTAGGTTATGTAACCATTACCACTACGTAATTCCAGAACGTTTCCATCACCCCGAAAACAAACCCCACACCTTTTCCCAGGAACTCTCCACCCACTGGAAACCTATCTGCTTTCTGTCCCGGGGACGGGCCTTCTCTGGGTGTTTCACACGAGGGGAATCAGACTATACACGGACTTTCACGTCTGGCTTTTTCCTCTAGCAGCGTGCGCTCAGCGCTCATCCAAGCCATAGTATGTGTCAGTATTTCGTTCCTGTTCGTGGCTGAATAATATCCATTGCAGGAAAATCCACGTTCTCTTTATCCACGCACTGTTGATGGACGTTCGAGTTTTCACGTTTTAGCTATGGTGAGCTCCCGTAAACATTAGTGTGTAAGTTTCTGTGTAGGCGTGGTTTCCGTTCTTCTGGGTGTATGCCTGGGAATGGAACTGCTGGGTCGTATTGTAATTCGGGTTTAACTTTTGGAGGAACTGTCATTGGTTCCCAAAGTGGCTGCACCATTTTACGTCCCCTCCAGCGATGTATGAGGATTGTAATTTCTCCACCTCTTCATCAACCAACACTTGTTATTGTCCATTTTTAAAAATCAATTATGAGGCCAAGCGCGGTGGCTCATGCGTGTAATCCCAACGCTTTGGGAGGCCGAGGCAGGCAGATCATGTGACGTCAGGAGTTTGAGACCAGCCTGGCCGACGTGGTGAAATCCTGCCTGTACTAGAAATACAAAAAAAAAAAAAAAAAATAGCTGGGCATCGTGGTGCACGCCTGTAATCCCAACTACTGGAGAGGCTGAGGCAGGAGACTCTCTTGAACCCGGGAGGCAGAGGTTGCAGTGAGCCGAGATCGCACCTTTGCACTCCAGCCTGGGCAACAGAGCGAGACTCTGTCTCAACATAAATTAAAAATAAATCAGTCACGGCCATTCCAGTGGGTACGAAGTATCTCATGGTGGTCTGATTTGCACTTCTCTAATAACGAAGGACGCCGCGTGCCTGCCCGCCATCGGTGTATCTTCAGAAAAACGCCTGCCTGTGTTCCCTCCTCTTACTCATTGAACAGGATCTATTGCATTGCTCGATTTCACATACTGAACCAACTGGCCTTCTTTCTCTCCTGGTAAGTCTGGCTAAAGAGTATCAGTTTGCTGTTTTTTGTTGTTTTCTTTTTGAACACAAATTCGAGATTTTATTGTCTTCATAATAAAAGAAAAGGCGGCGATTAGAACTGGGTCCCTTGGCCCTTTCTCTTCTTGTCTCCTCCCAGCTCAAAATGCTTGCATCGTTTCGTGGCCAGCATTCTCTTAAACCTGCAGCTGGGCTCAATGCACGCGAGCCTTTGCACAATCTTCGTTTTAGTTCCAGCCTTTTTCTGGAAAATCGGCTGAGTCTGCCCACCATAGCCACTCTGCTTCCCATCATAGCGCCGCTGTCCCTGGGCATACAGAGGATCCTTGCCCTTCTTGAACTGTCTCACTTTGTGGGGTCGGTACTTGCCACGCTTCTTACAGAGTCCGGGGGGTCTGGGGAACATTCACCATGATTGTATGAGCGCTATCGGCATGGAAAGCCAATTTTATCTTTTCATAGAATCAACTTTTAACGACATTGGTATTTCTCTACTGTTTTTCTGTTCTCTATTTCATTTATGTCTGCTCTAACTTATGATTTCTTTTTTTTCTTTTCTTTTCTTTTTTGAGATGAGTCTAGCTCTGTCGCCTAGGCTGGAGTGCAGTGGTGCAATCTCACCTCACTGCAACTTCCACTTCCTGGGTTCAAGCGATTCTTTCGCCTCAGCCTCCATAGTGGCTGGGATTACAGGTGCATGCCACCACGCCCAGCTAATTTTTTGTATTTTTAGTAGAGACGGGGTTTCACTGTGTTGGCCAGGCTGGTCTTGAACTCCTGACCTTGTGATCCACCCGCCTCGGCCTCCCAAAGTGTGGGGATCACAGGCGTGAGCCACCACGCCTGGCCACTCTAACCTGTTATTTCTTGCTGCTTGCTTTGGATATAATTTGTTCTTTTCTAGTTCGTTAAGAAGAGAAGTCAGGTTATTGACTTCAAATGCTGTTTCTCCTCCTCCTCCTCCTCCTCCTTCTCCTTCTTCTTCTTCCTCTTCTTCCTTCTTTCTTCCTTTTCTTTCTTCTTGAGACAGGGTCTCCTCTGTCGCCCAGGCTGGAGTGCAGTGACACAATCATAGCTCACTGTAGCCTCAAACTCCTGGGCTCAAGTGATCCTCCCACTTGGCCTCCTGAGGAGCAGGGATTACAGGCTTGTGCCACCATGCCTGGCTAATTTTTAAATGTTTTAAAGAGCTGGTATCTCGCTATGTTGCCCAGGTTGGTCTTGAACTCCTGGCCTCAATCGATCCTCCCACCTTAGCCTCTCAAGATGTTTTTTTCTTTTCAATGCAGGCATTTATAGCTACACATTTTCTTCTGAGCACTGCTTCCATTGTATCCCATAAATTTTGGTGTTTTTTTAAACATTCATTTCAAAGTTTTTCTAATTTCCCGTAGAATTTCCTCTTTGACCCATGGGTTATTTAGGAGTATGTTGCTTAATTTTCACAAATTTGTGAATTTTTCAAATTTTCTTCTGTTCCTTGATTTCTAATTTCATTCCACTGTATGATTTCAATCCACTAAATTTTATTTTTTGAGATGGAGTCGCTCTCTGTCACCCAGGCTCCATCTGTCACTCTGTCGCCAGTCTCTCTCTGTGGCACCATCTCTGCTCACTGCAGCCTCTGCCTCCCAGGTTCAGGCAATTCCTCTGCCTCAGCCTCCCGAGTAGCTGGCACTACAGGCGTGTGCCACTATGCCTGGCTAATTTTAGTAGAGACGGGGTTTCACCATGTTGACCAGGCTGGTCTCAAACTCCTGGCTTCAAGTTATCTGCCTGCCTCAGCCTCCCAAAGTGCTGGGATTACAGGTGTGAGCCACGGCGCTTGGCCCCAATCCAGTGAAATTCACTGAGACTCGTTTTGTTGTCTAACATATGACTTATATTAAAGAATGTCCCATGTGCTTTTGAGAAAAGCGTGTATTCTTTTAGTGTTGGGTGGAATGTTCTAACGATGTCTGTAAAATCTAAGAGTGCCGCTCAAGTCTTCTCTTCCCGTGCTGATTTGTGTCAAGTTGTTCCATTCATTATTGAAAGTGGAGTACTGAAGCCTCAACTATTTTTGTTGAATTGTCTGTTTCTCTCTTTAATTCTGTGTTTGCTCCAGGTATTTTGAGGCTCTGTTGTTCGGCACGTGTTTGCTTATAAATATAATATCTTTTTTATGGATCGACCCTTTTATTATTATAAAATGTCCTTCCTTTTCTTTATTAACAACTTTTGTTTAAAGTCTATGTTGTCTGAGCTTACCGCCCACTCTCTCTCTCTCCTTTTTTCTTTTTCTTTCCTTTTTTTCAACCAGTTATTTTCTTAGTGGTTGCTTTGGGGATTACTGTTGACAAATAACTTGGTAACAATCTAATTTGAATTATTGCAAACTATGCTTAAATAGTATCCGAAAATGTTGCTCCCACCTCACCCCGTGTTCACCCCCGCGTCCCTCCGTGTCCGGCCCCGCGTCCCCCCATGTCTGCCCCCGTGTCCGACCCCGCGTCCCCCCGTGTCCGCCCCCGTGTCCGCCCCCGCGTCACCCCGTGTTCGCCCCCGTGTCCGCCCCCGCGTCCCCCCGTGTCCGCCCCCGCGTCACCCCGTTTTCACTCACAGGCATCTTTGCACGTTGTGTTCTCATCAACACAGATAAGTATTACTTTACGCGGTTACCTTCACATCAGGAAAAAGGAAGATACAAGCAAAAATAAGTTTCTGCTGGTGCTCTGTGTTTCTTTACATGCATTTGAGGTGGATTTTTTTTTTTTTTTTTTGAGACAGAGTCTTGCTCTGTCGCCCATTCTGGAATGCAGTGGTACCATCTCAGCTCACTACAACCTCTGCCTCCTGAGCTCAAGAGATTCTCCTGCCTCCGCCTCCCAAATAGCTGGGACTACAGGCACGTAGCACCATGCCTGGTTAATTTTTGTATTTTTGGTACAGATGGAGTTTCACCATGTCAGCCAGGCTGGTCTCAAACTCCTGACCTCAGGTGATCTGCCCGCCTTGACCTCCCACAGTGCTGGCGTGAGCCACTGCTCCCAGCCACCTTTTTATAATTTTTATCTCTTAATGCATATCCTCCATCTGGTGAGAGATTTCTCTCATTTTTTAGTTCTTTAAATATTATTTCCTGTCCCCTTGAGCTTCGCCCGAGCTCCTCTGCTCCCGGCGGCCAGAACAGAGGGGTAGAGCAGTGCTCGGCGGCCCAGGGGGCGGGCGGCTGTGCCCGTCTTGGGCCGTGGAAGGCACAGGTGAAAAAAAAAAAGAAAAAAAAAATTATTTCCTTAGCTCTTTGAACAGAGCTATTCAACAATAGCTCATTGTAAGTCTCCATCTAGTAAGTGCAACGCCTGGGCTTCGTCAGTGGCTGTTGCTGTTCATTGGCTTTTCTTACATGCATGAGCATACTTTCCTGTTCCTTTGTATGTTTAACAACTTTTTGTTGAAAAGTAGACATTTAAAACAATATAGAGGCTGAGCATGGTGGCTCACGCCTGTAATCCCAGCACTCTGGTAGGGCAAGGCAGGCAGATCACTTGAGGTCAGGATGGCCAACATGGCGAAACCCCATCTCTACTAAAAATACAAAAAAATTAGCCAGGCACGGTGTGGTGCACACTTGTGCACACCAGCTACTCAGGAGGCTGAGATGGGTGGATGACGTGAGCCTGGGGCAGTCAGGGCAGCAGTGAGCCAAGACCGTGCCACTGCACTCCAGCCTGAGCAACAGAGCAAGACTGTGCCTCAAAAAACGAACGGTAAACGTAATAACATCATGTGACAACTTTAGAAATTAGACTCTGTCCCCTCCGGGGCCCGTGGCTGCCGCTTGCACTAGTCAAACACAGCGTCGCTTGTCAATGCCCAGCAAGCGTGGCCACAGCCACCCACACGTTCGACTCGCTCTATTTCCACCCCTTCTTTGGGCACAAGTTCACAGATACGTGACCTGCTTCCCGGTTATCCTGGAGACAGTTTTGCCAAGTGCTTTGCATAACATTGGTCTCCGTCCTTCCGATAAGGGCTTTGCTGCCAGGCCACTAGGGAGTGTCCTGTAGGGTTTGCGGAAGCAAAGTCCACAGTCCATACACTGGCCACTCACAAGCAAGCCCAGGTCACTGGCTTAAAGCCGCAGCTGTTCTCACTCGCACCACGTGGCAGAGGCTGGTTGAGGTTCTCTCGTCCATCTTTGCTTCAGGACCCAGGCTGAGCATTGTGGGTCTTCCTGGATGAGAGACAGAGGCTCTGCAGGGTCGTGCGATGGGAAGTAATCGCGCTGGTGTCAAGGTGCCACGTAAGTACCTCCTCTCATTCCTCATTGGCCAATACTGGCCACGTGGTACCACCTCATGACCCCCCATGATCTCCCAGTGGCCCCCCACATGGCCCCTCATGCTGGGACCAGGCAGTCCGGCCCCTCCCACACACCTGAGATGAAGCAGTCGGGAGCACTGCCGGGGACCACCGCTCCCCTCATTCCAAATCATCACCTTCATTCCATCTGACATAGTTTTATTTATTGAGTCAGATAATTTATCCTCATCTAAATAACAAATAGTAATATTTAGTATAGATGATTGTTTCCCACTCACACGATTTGGCAGCACATTATTAGATTTTGCTGATTTCTGCCAGATGAATGATACTTGCCTTACCTTCCACGTGCGGTTGTTTGAATGGGCTTCTGAATCCTAGATGCTGCCTCACCGGAAGCTGAGCCCACAGGACACCTAGAACAGTCTCGTTCCTGCCACTGATCACCCCTGGGCTTTTAGTACCGAAACTTCAAAGAACTTACGCATCTCTTATTACACTTTCTAGCAATATTTATACAGAAACATTTTGTATTTATGTCCCCAAAAATCAATAAAAGGCTTTGAACAAAACAGCATATGGGGAAAGTCTTGAGTCGCACTGCAGGAACATGAGTAAACGGCTGTGATAACATGAGGGTGTTTTGCAAAGTTTGAGGCTCAGCAAAGAGGTGTGTGCAGCCAGGGCGGGGCTGGGGTGCAGGGGGACTTGCATCCTCCTCGCTCAACCCTGTGTGCAGGAAGCCATGTGCATCAAACGGTACATTCACTTTTATTTTTTTTTAGATGAAGTCTTACTCTGTTGCTCAGGCTGGAGTGCAGTGGCATGATCTCTGCTCACAGCAATCTTCGCCTCCTGGGTTCGAGCAATTCTCCTGCCTCAGCCTCCTGAGTAGCTGGAATTGTCGGCACGTGCCACCACACCCAGCTAATTTTTTTTTTTTGTATTTGTAGTAGATATGGGTTTTCACCATGTTAGCCAGGATAGTCTCTATCTCCTGACCTCGTGATCCGCCCACCTCAGCCTCCCAAAGTGCTGGGATTATAGGCGTGAGCCACCGTGCCCAGCCTCATTTTTTTTTCAAATTTTTTATTTTTTTGAGACAGAATCTCCCTCTGTTGCCCAGGCTGGAATACAGTGGTATGATTACAGCTCACTGCCATGGGTCTGGGAGCCTCAACCTCTGGAGCTCAAGCAATCCTCCCATCTCAGCCTCCCGAGTAGCTGGGACCATAGGAGTGGGCCACCATGCCTGGCTACTTCTTGTATTTTTTTTATAGAGATGGGGGTCTCACTATGTTGCCCAGGTTGGTCTTGAACTCCTGGGCTCAAGTGATCCTCCCACCTTGACCTCCCAAAGTCCTTGGATTAAGGTGTGAGCCACCACACCTGGCCACTTTTCTCATTTAAAATAGATTCTCAGCTGGGCCCGGTGTCTCATGCCTGTAATCCCAGCACTTTGGGAGGCCAAGGTGGATGGATCACTTGAGGCTAGCCTGGCTAACATGGTGAGACGCTGTCTCTACTAAAATACAGAAATTAGCTGGGTGTGATGGCGGGCACCTGTAATCTCGGGTGGCAGAGGCTGCAGTGAGCTGAGATCACACCACTGCAGTCCAGCCTCGGCAATGAAGCAAGACTCCATCTCAATAAAATAAAATAAAATAAAATGGCTTCTCAAATGAAGGTTCTGTCGGGAATCCTGGTCCTTGGTTCTTGACAGTAAATGAGGGCACCAGCAGCGCCCCACTTATGTGTTTTCAAGTGATATCTATTCCGTGGCATGGACTGTCCTCTTTTTCAAATTTTCTGTTGACTTTCAATGCTCAGTGTTGGGGATGTACAGGTCACGATATGACTGTGGGTAATCGCCACCATCCTCACTCCTCAGCAAATCCTTCCCATGTCCAGAGAGGCTGAAATAAAAACAAAATTTATAATCCTTTGAGTATATATATTATAAAGTAACCAGGATCGAGATTTTTTTTTTTTTTTTTTTTACATTTTACCAATTGGAAGAATTTACGTTCAATGTTTCCAAAACCTTCTGCCTGTGACTGTCATTCTGGGGATGAGAAATCTCTAGGGAGGAGGACTTTGGGGACCACCATCCTCCTGGGACGTATTGGGGCACGGGCTGCTGAGATGACGCCAGCACCCCCACCCTCCGCCCCTCTTACTGAGCTGGGTTCCCCTGGGGGGATGATGTGGCACCTCCCAGATGGGACGCAGCCTGCTGTCCCCACTCTGCTCAGAAAGCAGGAGTGACACTGGGGCTGGGAGGAGCTTTGCTGCCATCTGCTGGGGCAGCAGCCTCCGTGGACCCCGTGCCGGTGAAAGCTCAAAGCCACGCTCCGCATGAAGGCAGTCCACATCCTGGCAGTGCCCGAGGGGTGGCCTCCTGCCACCACCCAGGGAGCCGCAAAGCCACTCTGCCTGCACTGGCATCACCTCTGAATCCATCTCGATGTGAGACAGAAGAGGACCGAATGAGGTGGGCCCAGTGTGCGCTGCTCAGCCTGGTCTTGGCGAATGGGCTCCATCCAGCCCCCGTCCTCAGAGGTCAGGTGGAGCCCCGTCTTCCTGGCAGAGCTGGAGGGGGTGTGGGTGGAGTGGGACCCAGCCGGGAGTCCCAGCCCTGAGGCCAAGGGCAGGCCCATGTCCAGCACCCCACAGTCCAGCATCCTTAGACCAGGCCCAAGAGAAGCCCCGCTCCCGAGCAGGGGGAGGACAGGGGAGGGCGGCGACTCAGGCAGCTGCCTCCCAGAGCGGGAAGGAAGGGCCCCAGCGCTCCCAGCTCCAAGCCCCCTTGGCTCTTGGCCTCTTAGCTGTGGTCCCCCAGAGGCTCCAGCCAGCAGTTCCTCAGCAAAGACACTCAGGGTTTCAGGGTGGGATCAGACTCTGCCCCCAGAAGGCTCTGAAATGTGTCAGGATGGGACACGGTGGAGCCGATCAGGTTTCTGGTAGGTCCGCGGGGGTGCGGCCTGCATCCCCTCGGGGGCTGGCGTGCGCTGCCTGGCAGGGAAAGTGGACATCCCCTCAGCTCCGCCCTGTTCACTGGCTGGAATAATTCTGCGATGACAAAGCTCCCTCTCACGCCGCTTGGCTCCCCGGAGGCCCGTTCGCACGGGAAAAACAGAACTAGCGCTTGATTCTCGGTTCTTGTGTTTTATTTCTCCATTTTAAAAAGGTAAGTTTGTTGTCCCCTAAGAATGATCAGTTAATTTTTTTTTAACTCAGGACTTTAAGCAGGTGGGTTTAGTAAGCTCAAACTGTCTCATCTTCCAAACGTGTTTCTAGGACGGTGAAGCCTCCTGTTCCGAGAGGGGCAGAGCAGGAAGCCACTTCCCGCAGATCACAGCCGCCCCACCCCTTCTGGGCGTCCTGCCTTGCCTGGAACTCCTGGGCTCAGATCATCCATTCCCTTTCCTTAGTGTGGAAAAAATGCCTCCAGAAAAGAGGCTCCTCCTCTGGGCCAGCAGCTGCAGCCACCGGGGCATTCTCCTCCTCACCTCCCAGGGCCCACAGCCCAGTTCAGCGTGGGAGCTGTGGATTGCTCGGCTGGAACCAAGAGGGCCCCTTCATGCCAAGCCCAGGGAGGAGGAGCCTGTCCACAGCGCCGTCCGTGGGACCCGGTGGGCTAACAGGTGGGGGTGAGGGCTCAGGTCCCAGAAACCCGGGTCCTGCCTGCACGTGACCCAGTGGGGCAAGCCGGTCTGCCCCCGGGCCCAGCCACCGTGCCGGGCTGTCCGGAGAGGCCCTGGAGGACAGGTGCGACGCTCGGTAGGCTGTCTCCGCAACAGACAAACATCAGTGGTACTTCATGCTAGCAGCAGGCAATCCAAACATGAAACTAAGCAAACAGTTCGTACACGATAGCGGGGCAAATGACGAAACACTCAGGGATAAATGTAGCCAAAGAACCGCGAGACTTGTATGCTTAAGACTAGAAAACGCTGCTGAAAGAAATTCAGAGGCCACGAATGAAGGGAAAGTCATCTCCGCCTCGCTCCCCAAGCTGACCTGCAGACTCAGGGCGATCCCATCACAATTCCACCGTCTCCTGCCTGAGGGCTGCCCTCCCCATGCCGGCCCTCTGTGCCCAGGACACAAAGACTGCTGGGTGGTCTTGTGTGTTGGCGGGGAGGGGCTCTGCTCCTGCCTGTGGCCTGCGGCCCTGCTCAATGCATTCCCAGCATTGAAGAACGACCTCTCCCAGGGCCCAGCGGTCGGGGCAACCTTCGTCCTGAGGTAGGAGGCAGGGTTTGGATGCTGGACAAAAGTGAGGACCAGCTAAAACAGGTGTAGGGTGGAACCACCTCCCCGTGAGACACGCCCACCAGCATGCCACGTCACTTCACTGTCGCCGTGGCCACACACCCACAATACTGCCCCTGTCCCTGGCCACGACCGGAAAACCTGGAAGTCCCCACCCTCGTGCTAGAGATTTCTGCATAAACCGCCCCTTAACTGGCATAAGTAGAAGTGGGTAGGCTGGGTGCCCTGGCTTGTGCCTGTAATCTCAGCACTCTGTGAATCCGAGGTGGGAGGATCACTTCAGCCCAGGAGTTCAAGGCTGCAGTAAGCCCTGATGGTACCACCAGACTCCAGCCTGGGTGACAGAGCAAGACCCTGTCTCAAAAAAACAAAACACAACTGGGTATGCGTATGCCCCCAGCCCTGGCTCAGCTGCGACTCCAGGGGCACTGCCTGCGGGGCGGCCTGCTCTGAAGGAGTGCCCGTCACAGTTGCTGTCTAGGCCGGGTGCAGGGGTTCGCTTCTGGAATCCCAGCACTTTGGGAGGCCAATGTGGGAGGATTGCTTGAGCCCACACAGTCAAGATCAGCCTGGACAACATGGCAAAACCCCATCTCTACAAAAAAAAAAAACAAAACAAAATTTAGCTGGGTGTCGTGGTGCACATCTGTAGTCTGAGCGACGCAGGAGGCTGAGACGGGAGGGTCACTTGAGCCCAGGGGGTTGAGGCTGCAATGGCCTATGATGGCACCACTGTGCTCCAGCCTGGGCGGCAGCAAGAGCCTGTCTCAAAAAATAAGACGTTTCTAACACACAGCTCACCCTTGAATTCTTTCCCGAGCTCAGCCTCAGTTTTAGGGCTCACCTGTGGGGCCTCACGGCTGCTTCTGGAACATCCAGCTGCCCACGTGTTTCCTGATTGGGGTCAGCGTTTTGATGATTAAGTTTGCAATATTAAGCCGGAACCCTGTGAATACACAGCAGATAAAACACCTTGGAAATGGAGAAACCTGTTCTGCCCTAACAGGGAGCGGCAGCCCTCCCCCAGGATCTGCCTGAGGTAGCAAGTGCTGGAAGGTCCAGAAACCTGCAGGACCAGCTTCCCTCCTGCTGTCGCCCCTGCACACGCCTTGGCGAATGGCTTCTTCGTTAGCGTTCCTCAGTCACCCTGTTTCCTGCCCAACGCCACCGACAGACAAGCAGCGCTTCCGTTCTTTGAATAGTTGCTCTCACGTTTTCAACACGGATATTTGACGAAGTCCAGAGTCAATAATAATCTCAAACTTCTTCCTGAGAAATACAAAGGTAGTAAAAGTTTTTGCTTTTCTTTTTGTTTTTGAGACAGAGTCTTGCTCCGTCACCCAGGCTGGAGTGCAGTGATGCAATCTCGGCTCACCGCAACCTCTGCCTCTTGGGTTCAAGTGACTGTCCTGCCTCGGCCTCCCGAGTAGCTGGATTACAGGCACGCACCACCACGCCCGGCTAATTTTTGTATTTTTCGTAGAGAGGGGTCTCAGCATGTTGGTCAGGCTGGTCTCGAACTCTTGCCTTTGTGATCCACCTGCCTCAGCCTCTGAAAGTGCTGGGATTATAGGCGTGAGCCACCATGCCTGGCCCTTTTTTTTGAGATGGAGTCTCATTCTGTTGCCAGGCTGGAGTGCAGTGGTGCGATCTCGGCTCACTGCAACCTCCGCCTCCCAGGTTCAAGCGATTCTCTTGCCTCAGCCTCCCAAGTAGCTGGGATTACAGGCGTGTCCCACCATGCCCAGCTAATTGTTTTTTTGTGTGTGTGTATTTTTAGTAGAGACATGGTTTCACCATGTTAGCCAGGCTAGTCTCGATCTCCTGACCTCATGATCTGTCCACCTCAGCCTTCCAAAGTGCTGGGATTACAGGCATGAGCCACTGCACCTGGCCTGGATGTGCTAAACTCTTTTCCAAAGTGGCTGAACCACAGATATTTCCATCCGCTCGGTGTGAGAGTTCTAGTTGCTCCAGCTCCTCATCAACATTTGATATGTTTAGTCTTTTTAAATTTTAGGCATTCTAGTGGGTGCATGATGGCGTCTCACTATAATTTTAATTTCTACCTTCCTAATGACTAATGATGTGAGCATCTTTTTACGTGCTGTTCACCACCCATGTATCTTCACTGGTGAAATGTCTGTTCAAACCTTGGACCATTTCTAAATCAGATTATTTCCGCTGAGTGCTGAGGGTTCTTTGTGTACTCTGGAGACAAGTCCAGGTGTGTGATTGATCAGTTATGTGATTTACAAGTCTTATTTCCAGTCTGTGGCTTGTCCTTTTATTCTCTTAACAGTGTATCTTAAGAGCATAAGTTCCTGGCCGGGCGCGGTGGCTCACGCCTGTAATCCCAGCACTTTGGGAGGCCGAGGCGGGTGGATCACGAGGTCAAGAGATCGAGACCATCCTGGTCAACATGGCAAAACCCCATCTCTACTAAAAATACAAAAAATTAGCTGGGCATGGTGGCACGTGCCTGTAATCCCAGCTACTCAGGAGGCTGAGGCAGGAGAATTGCCTGAACCCAGGAGGCGGAGGTTGCGGTGAGCCGAGATCGCGCCATTGCACTCCAGCCTGGGTAATGAGCGAAACTCCCTCTTTAAAAAAAAAAAAAAAAGAGCATAAGTTCCTAATTTTGATGAAGTCCAATTTATTGATCTTTTCCTTCTACAGATCATGATTTTAGTGTAATATTTCAGAAATGTCACTCAAAAATGACAAAGATTTTCTCTTAGGCTTTCCTTTAGATGGTTTATCATTTTAGGTTCCAGAGTTTTGCACGTGGCGTGAGATTCATTTTTTGCATATGGATACTGGAAAGATCGTCATTGCTTCACTGAAGCGCTCCTGTGCCTTTACTTAAAATCAAAGGACAGTAGAGGCACCGGTTGGCTTCTGGGCTAGGTTGAGCTGTGTTTCTGTCACTGTCAATACGTCACCGTCTCAGTACTACAGACTCGCAACAGGCCTTCACGTCAGAGGCGAAGTCCTCTCAGTCCACTTTTCTTTTGCAAGATCGTTTTGGCTGCGGGTCCTCTGCATTTCCATGTTAACTTTAGAATCAGCTTGTCAGTTTCCACCAAAAAAAAACTGCTAGAATTTTGACTGGGTTGCACTGACCTGTAGTTCAGGTTGGAGGGTATGTCCCAGCAACATTGCGTCTTCCGACACATAAGCAAGGTCCGTCTCCACGCGGACTTCGGGCTGAACTCTGTCATCAGCGTTCGGCGGTTTTCAGTGTTCAGGCCTGCACACCTTTCATCAGAGTTACTTGCATTTCATATTCTCGATGCTATTTTAAGTGATGTTTTACATTTCCCTTTATAATGTCCGAGGTTAGAATACAGAAGCACGACTGATCTTTATAGCTTCGTCTTCTGTCGCACAGTCTTGCTAAGTCAATAGTTCCAGTAGCTTTTCTGTAGATTCTGTCGGATTTTCTACATGGGTAATCACGTCAATGGCACATAAAGACAGTTTTCTTTCTTTCTTTTCAATATGGATGCCATTTATTTGTTTATTTATCATTTATCTGTCTATCCTTTTTGCCACTGGCTAGAAGCTTCAATACAATGTTGCCTTTTTCCTGCTCTTAAGGGAAAGCATTTGGCCTTTCGTCATTAAATGTGATGTTAGCTGTAGATTCTTCACAGATGCCCTTTATCCAGTTGAGGAAGTTCTCTCTTCTTCAGGTTTTTGGAAGTGTTTTTACAGAATTGTTACTGGTTTTCCTTAAATGGGACATTGAGTTTGCAGTGAGCTGTGACAGAGGGAGACCCTGTCTTAAAAAAAAAATGTAAGTTCTGGCCAGGCACAGTGGCTCAGGCCTGTAATCCCAGCACTTTGGGATGCCAAGGTGGGTGGATCACTTGACGTCAGGAGTTTGAGACCATCCTGGCCAACATGGTGAAACCCCGTCTCTACTAAAAATACAAAAATTAGCCGGGCGTGGTGGTGTGCACCTGTAGTCCCAGTTACTCAGGAGGCTGAGGCACAAGAATCACTTGAACTGGGAGGCGGAGCCAAGATTGTGCCACTGCACTCCAGCCTAGGCGACAGAGCGAGACTCCATCTCAAAAAAAAAAAAAATGTAGGTTCTGATCAGCGGGTTTTCCATGAAGGAGTCACTTGTGCAAAGCGACCCCCACATGAGGAAGGAGCTGAGAAACCAAGAATGAGGCCGACAAATTCAGTCTGTCTGGAGAGGGCGCTCCACTGGGGAACCTGCTGCCAGGAGCGTGTGGCCTTGGGTGGAACAGGTACAGCTCAGCTCCCTTGCTCCCCAGACCCAGGGCCCAGCTTCTGTAGGGAAAGGGTCTGTGTGCTCCACAGTTAAAGGCAAGGATGCCAAGTGCGTCATCACCTGTGATCTGTGTAATAACACGAAGCTGCTTTGATGGAAAGGCAGGGTTCACAGCGAGTAAATACAGCAGGAATCAGGGGCTTTCCTGGGACTGCAGTTCATCAGAAGTCTGCACGGTGGGTCTGCGGCGGGTCTCAAGAGTCTTCATTTCAAAAGCTCCAGGGTGAAGCCCGCGCTCCCGGCTCACGGAACATACATTAAGAGGCTTCCACCTTTGCTGCTGCGCTGTCCATTATCCTTTCGAAGGGAATCCGTCCCTTCTCTCCAGCTGCTTTAAACATTTTTTGGCTCTTGGTTTTCTGTAATTTTGCTACAGTGGTTTTGATGTAGATGTTCTGTTCGCCATGTCTGGGTTTTCCCGTGCCTGTTGGATAAGTGATTCGTGTTTTTCACCTATTTGGAAAACAGTTATCAGCCACGATTTCTTCAAAGCGTTCTCACCTTATTCCAGGATCTTCTGCTGAACCCCAGTTAAACTGATAGTAGATGTTTTCTGTTCTACTTCCTAACCTGTTTCATATTTCCCATCTCTGGGATACATTCTGAGTAATCTCTTTAGATCTAGTCTTTAAATCACCAGTTCTTCAACTGTGACTAGTCTGCTGTTTAATAGTCCATTGAGTTTTAAATATTATTAATATATGTTTCATTTCTAGGAATTCTATCAACTTTCCTTAAAAATCTTCTTGCTCTTTTTAGCTAAGATCTTACTTTTCACATTATAAATCTTTTGTTATAAACATTCTAGGCATACTTCCTCTATATTCTTTACAGAATAATCCCAATGTCCTGCATCCTTCAGGTTCAAGGGCTGTCCTCGTTCATTCGTGTTGCAAGTTTCCATGGATCTTGTAACCTTTGACTGTGAGGTCATGCTGGAAAGCCTGGGGGTTTATCCAAAGCCTGGGAAGCCTTGGTTGGGGCCAAGACCTCCAGATAAGGTTATGTTGGCTCAACATGGTGAAACCTCATCTCTACTAAAAATACAAAAATTAACTGGGCGTGGTGGCGCACGCCTGTAGTCCCAGCTACTCGGGAGGCTGAGGCAGGAGAATTGCTTGAACCCGGGAAGCGGAGGTTGCGGTGAGTTGAGATTGCGCCACTGCACTCCAGCCTGGCGCCTGGCGATGGAGTGAGACTCTGTCTCAAAAAAAAAAAGAAAAGATGATGTTGGCTTACACCAGGTCCAGGCAACCAGCCTGGGGCCATGGTGATGTAATTTCTCCGCATGGGGTTCTCCAGGCCCTATAGGGGGTGGCCTGAAATTATAAAGCTCAGTGGAAACGCTTCCTGTCAGGGCCCGGGCAGAATCCGGGGTTCCCTTCTGCGCTGGATCGTTGGATTCACCCACCTTCTCACTGGGTGCAGCCCTTTGAGGATCTAGAAGCCACAGAGGCCTCTGTCGGTATGGCCTGCGACCTGCCTCCTGTTCCTGAGGGCCTTTAAAGCCCGAGGCTTTGGCTTTCCGGGATCAGCAAATTCCTTGGGAAGTGTCAGCTCAGCCGCTGCACTGAGGCCTCCCTTTATCTGTCATCCCTGGGGCTTTCCTTTTCTTTTTGGTAATGTCAGGCATGTGCCTGAGAAGCTATTTAAGTTTTACCTGGATTTACGAGGGAGGGGTTTTCAGCGTGTCTCCGTCCCTCTGCGCTGCTGCTGAAGCTGCCGCTGTGAAGGCGGACGCTGTGACCCACCAAGATCCTCTCGGGGCTCCGTGTGCCTCTCCCCAGCTGCCGCAGACACACACCCGCACCGTCCTCCAGAACAGTGCCCTTGGCTGACGAGAGCTGCTCGTTCAGATGCCTGAGGACCACGTGCCACACCACAGGCAGCTCAGACCCACGTCTGCGCAGGAGCGGGAGCCTCTGGCTGTGCCCGCCTCTCAGGTGTCCACGGGGCGGGGCTACGGCTCCAGCCCCCTTTGCCGGCTCCTTGCCCTCCCCACTTCTTGCACCTCTTTCCTGAGAGTTCTCCAGAAACCATGTGCAGTCCTGGCTCCGCCTCCGGGAGCTGGCCTGGGACGGGGGCGCAGACGTGGTCCTGGGGCACAGATGCCGCAGTTGGTCAGAATGCCACCAACTGCCTGGCAATGCTGTCAGCCCGGCATCCACGGCGGTGCAGCCATGGAGCTCCCACCTGTTGAGATTTGCTGGCCGTGGGCGGGAAGTTTGGGGGCAGGGCAGCGGCCAGAAGACCCTGACCACGGGGGCCGTGAAACTGGCTCGTGGGGAGCTGCACCCTGAGGGGAGACGCAGACGGGCAGCCTGCACGGGGCTGCTCACAATGCCGGTCCCCACACGCGGGCGCGCAGCAGCTGCCGGAGGTCTCCTTAGAGCACAGGTGGCTGAGCCCCAGGCCCAGAATTTCTGACTCCGTTGGTCTGGGCCAGGACCGAGGCTCTGCCTCTCACAAGCTCCCAGGTGGTCCCAAGGGCATACTCAGAGCACCACTGGCTTAGCACACAGCACCGGCAAGTTTTAAAATGAGTGAGCGAGTCCAGGCCCGCTGCTCCTGTCGAAAACACAACGGCTGCTTTGTTTCCTTATGTAAGCCAGTTCTCAGAGCCAGAGCCCACGATATGAAAGAGGGGCCAGGTCCCCTTGTGAAAGGCCTCAGGACTCCAAGTGTGGACAGCAGCAACCCCCCCGTCCCTCTCCCAGGGACCCAAAGCCGCTTATCTGGACAACTGTGCCCTGGGGAGAAGCTTCCCAGATCAGGATCTGAGCAGAGGCGGACACCTGGGACACAAAGCACCCTCAGAGGCTCCCGTCTGGGTAGGAACACGGGGGCAGAAAGTATATGGAGTCCTGGCCAGGTCTCAGCCCATCATTTCCCAGCCCAGGAATGTGTGATTGGAACAGGCATGCTCAACAGCGGGCAAATCCTCACGTGGGCTCTTTGGCCCATGGCATAAAAATCGCTGTAGTAGAAAAGACCGAATGGAAGCCTTAGAAACCACCCCTAGCCCCAGCCAAATAAAGCAATACGACATCAGGTGCCTAAAGGGTGCAGGGATGACGGTCACCATCTTCCCACTCGATTTCTGGTTAGGTCCCTACAAGAGCTGGGTGGACTGTGGTGGACAGCAGCGGAGCCGGTGTCCCCCGGCAGCACCAGCCCAGCTGCCGTGCCGTCTGCAGTCCTTCCTGGAGCAGACTCCCCGCCTCGGACGGTGGTCTGTGGCTCCTGGCTGGGTAAAGGGCTCTCCACTGCACCGAGAGGAGGTCAAGGCAGCTCCAGCTCACATGGGTGGACAGCAGCTCACAGACTCACAGACACATGGACAATCGTCCAAAGCATAAACACACAGGTCCGTTTACTGCCAGCATCGCACCACCAGCCCTGGAGAGCGGGAAGTGGTGGGCGCTCTGAACATCCTGCTAGGACACGGGCACTCTAGGGTGGGAGAGAGGCTGAGCCAAGATTCAGGGACCGGTCACATCATGAAGGTTTTAGGAGTCAGGCTGGGTGCGGAGGCTCACATCTGTAATCCCAGCACTTTGGGAGGCCGAGGTGGGTGGATCACCTGAGGTTGGGAGTTCGAGACCAGCTTGACCAACATGGCAAAACCCCGTCTCTACTGAAAATACAAAATTAGCCAGGTGTAGTGGCGCATGCCTGTAATCCCAGCTACTCAGGAGGCTGAGGCAGAAGAATCACTTGAACCCAGGAGGCGGAGGTTGCAGTGAGCCGAGATCATGCCATTGCAGTGCAGTCTGGGCAACAAGAGCGAAACTCCATCTCAAAAAAAAAAAATGGTTTTAGGAGTCCAGAGATCTGAGCATGTTAGGACACCCTGTCCCAGGTCAAGGACAAGCTTTGAGACTTGTGTTTCCTACCACTGGGAAAGAAGCCCAGCAGCCAGAGGGCCTCTGGGTTCTGGACATGGCACGATACCAGACATGGATCCCTTTATCAGGTGGCATGGAGGCTTCCAGTTTTGACTGGGCCCAAGAAAAGGAAGGGTAGCACAGCTGGTGAGGATGTGGAGCCAAGCCCTGCCACTCAGGGGCGTGACCCAACAGAGCTCCTGCACTGGGAGCACCTGCAGTGGGCGGAGAAGGCTGTGCAGGAGCACCTGCAGCGGATGGAGAAGGCTGTGTGGGAGCACCTGCAGCAGATGGAGAAGACTGTGCGGGAGCACCTGCAGCGGATGGAGAAGGATGTGCGGGAGCACCTGCAGCGGATGGAGAAGGATGTGCGGGAGCACCTGCAGTGGGTGAAGGATGTGCGGGAGCACCTGCAGCGGGAGGAGGAGAAGGATGTGCGGGAGCACCTGCAGCAGGAGGAGAAGGCTGTGCGGGAGCACCTGCAGCGGAGGGAGAAGGCTGTGCGGGAGCACCTGCAGCGGAGGGAGAAGGCTGTGCGGGAGCACCTGCAGCGGGCAGAGAAGGCTGTGCGGGAGCACCTGCAGCGGAGGGAGAAGGATGTGTGGGAGCACCTGCAGTGGGTGGAGAAGGCTGTGCGGGAGCACCTGCAGCGGGAGGAGGAGAAGGCTGTGCGGGAGCACCTGCAGCGGGCGGAGAAGGCTGTGCGGGAGCACCTGCAGCAGGCGGAGGAGAAGGCTGTGCGGGAGCACCTGCAGCGGATGGAGAAGGATGTGCGGGAACACCTGCAGCGGGCGGAGAAGGATGTGCGGGAACACCTGCAGCGGATGGAGAAGGCTGTGCTGGAGCACCTGCAGCGGGAGGAGGAGAAGGCTGTGCGGGAGCACCTGCAGCGGATGGAGAAGGCTATGCGGGCGCACCTGCAGCGGGCGGATGGAGAAGGCTGTGCGGGAGCACCTGCAGCGGGCGGAGAAGGCTGTGCGGGAGCACCTGCAGCGGGCGGAGAAGGCTGTGCGGGAGCACCTGCAGCGGGAGGAGAAGGATGTGCGGGAGCACCTGCAGCGGGAGGAGGAGAAGGATGTGCGGGAGCACCTGCAGCGGGAGGAGGAGAAGGATGTGCGGGAGCACCTGCAGCGGGCGGAGAAGGCTGTATCGAGGGGGCTCCAGCAAGGCCCAGAAGAGCTGCAGCACAGACCTAAGGTTTGAAGCAAGGATGTCCCGACTGCAACAGAGAACTGCAGACTGTTCAGAGAAGTTCCTGGGGACGGTGCAGCCACGGCTCCCACCAGGAGTCAGTGCCACAGGACCCAGCCAGGCTAAGGTCAGTGGCATAGTGGGATCTTGGGTAAGAGGCCGTGCACAGCTGGGCACTGGCTCCCAGCAGAGCCAGAGGGCTGCATGGGTGGGTGGCCCAGCTTCTAGCTCGCCTGCCAGTCAGGCCAAGGTCTCAGAGGGTCCCTGTGACTAGGCGGAGGTCAAGCCCGGGCTGCTCCACAGCAATTGGGTTCATGGTGGTTGGACCACTCCACTCGGGCTGGCCCTGGAGTCAGGGGCAAGTGCGATTCCTGGCGTCTCAGGAGGAGGAGGGCAGCTCGCAGTCAGGACGCACATGGACAGGGCTGGGGAAGGGCTCGGCTGGCTGGTCGGGGCCTGAGAAGCGCAAGGCTGGAAGACAGCCTGGGAATGGAACTGCCGGGTAGACAGCGGCGTCGGGGCTTCTGGGTGTCCACTGGGGGGCACTGGCTGCAGAGCAGGCACCAAGCCACCCACAAGACAATGACGCGGCCGGTGAGGCAGCGTCCGCCTAGAGCAACAGAGGGGCAGACGGGGCCAGGCACCCCACGATAGCCCAGCACCTCTCAGCAGTCGCACATCCCGTCCTCCGGCAGTAAATATCACCAGGGGCCTGGATGCGAGAGCAATCGGTCGGTCGGTGGTAAACTCAGCCCTGGAGACCCCTTCTCCTCGGAAAGGCAACAGCTGGTGCTCCAGGCTTGCACCCGCCTTTCAGCCCACGGTGCCTCCGTGTCTGCCCTGGGGGACGGACTCCTTAGTAACGGCCCCCAGGGCCTCTGGCTGCTTACGGCAAGGGGTGCGGAGGGACATGGGAGCACAGGGCCGCGAGGCCCGCAGTGTCAGCGAGCCTCTCCAGAAGCACTGCTGCCACTGCCCTGACACCAGCCCTCCGGGACTGTGGCGGCCCTGTCCCCAGGATGTGGCCTTCAGCCTGCATCAATGGCCCCACAGAGGACCACATGGGTCTGGGGACCAAGGGGTAGAGGCAGGAGTGGCCGTCCACTCAGCAGTTCCCAGTGACCCACTGAGAACATGTGCCCCCTTTCCCTGTAACTCTAAGCTGTGAGGGCTCAGAGGCCCTAAAACACAGCCACCTGGGACAGTGAGGCACTGCCACGCTCAACAGCTGTGGGCCACCTGGCCACAGCCGCTCCTGTTTCAGTGGACCAGCGGGCAGAGCAACCTCCACCTGGCCGGGGCGGGGAGGGCAGAGCTCAGCAAGAGCGAGGGGACCAGGACTCGGACCTCAGAGTGAGGGCCTGGGTCCCGCCAGCAGAAAAGAGGCAAAGGCTGGGCACAGTGGCTCACACCTGTCATCCTGGCACTTTGGGAGCCAAAGCAGGGAGGATCACTTGAGGTCAGCAGTTCGAGACCAGCCTGGCCAACATGGTGAAACCCCGTCTCTACTAAAAATATAAAAATTAGCTAGGTGTGGCGGTGCACGCCTGTAGTCCCAGCTACTCGGGAGGCTGAGGCAGGAGAATCGTTTGAACCTGGGAGTAGCGGAGGCTGCAGTGAGCCAAGATTACGACACTGCACTCCAGCCTGAGTGACAGAGCAAGACTCTCCCTGAAATAAGAAAAGAAAGAGGTGAGTATCAGCTAAGCCTGGGCCAGCAGCGACTGCGGGCTGGGGTTGGCCCTGGCCCCGCTTTCCTCTTCCCCCAAGTCTTCCCAGAAACTGCCACCAATTGGAAGCCTGGAGAGGCCCATCCAGGTGGAATCCCCGGAGTGTGAGGGACACGGGGCCGAGAGACACAGCATAGACTGTGGTGGGGCCCTCAGACTCTGCCCACTGCCCACGGCCCCTTCTCTAGAGGGCTGCCCGGTCAGCAGGAACCAACTGACCAGGGGCCATGTGGCGCCCTCCCTGGGAGCCAGGGGGCCGGAGCCAGTGACTGACATGGGAGCACGCCAGATCCCGCCTCAGATAAGGAGACACGAGCGCCCCTTATAGTGCTGGGAGCGGGGCTGGGGGACCGTCGGTGCCTGACCAGCAAGAGGCCCCAACAGGCCCAGCCTCGGTGTAGCCGCCACCCTGCCCCACACTGCACCCTCCGCCCGGGGTCTCTTGGCCACCCTCCTGCCGGCACCTGGTCTCTGCTGCACGAAGACATTGGTCCCTGACCAGGCCACAGTGGCTGAGCTCAGAGCCTGGAGCCTGGGGCTGCAATGTCCCCCGTCCCTGACACGCACCTGACCCCAAGAAAAAAACGAGGCAGGAGGCACGGGAAGGTTGGAACTGCTTTTATTGGGGGCGGATGCCGCAAGGCCCCGCCCACGGTCAGGTTAGTGTTCTGCCCTTGCAGAGGCGCCGGCAGCCTGACGCCTCCACCCGCCGCCCGCCGCCCGCCCAGGGTTAGTGGAACATGCAAAGCTCGGAGAGTGGAGGCAGGAGTGGTCGCTGCTGAGGCCAGGGCTGGGTGGAACGGGAGGGTCAGCACAGAGCCGGCCGGCGTCCCTGGGCCCAAAGGGGGTTAGGGCTCCCTGGGAGAGAGATGGGCAGGCAGCACCCCAGCGTGGGGGCTCCACAAGCTGGAGGGGCCCTGGGCCCACCAGGAGGACAGGTTTGCAGCTCCCAGCCACGCCAGCTGGAATGTCCGTCTCCCCCTGGGTCTGGGTCCTTGGGGCCTGGGGTGAGAGGCAGACATGGAAGGCACTTACTAGGGAACAGAGGCTGGAGGGCTGAAGCCGGAGGCCGGGGCTCTCAGGAGTGAGTGTGGGGGTGAGCTGGAAAGCAGAGATCAGACAGCGCTGTGGGGGCCGGGCCCGCTGGCTCTGCAGGCAGGACCTCGTCTTCCCATGGGGAAGGGGCTTCTCTAGGTAGACTGGGACAGAGGCTGACTGGGGCCCCCTGTCCCCAGGAAGACCCACCACGTAGGCCAGTGCTGGCAACACCAGGGCAGAAATGCCAGCCAGGCTCGAGCCCTGAGAGGCTGAGGGCCCTCTACTGACGGGACTGAGCCCAGCTGCCCTGTGCAGCTAGGACTGGCAGGCGGGCGACCCTGGGAAGACAGGAGGGTGGGCTGGGGCCCAGCTTGGGACCCTCCAAGGCACCTGGCTGTGTGAGTGGCAGGTAGAAGGGAGTGAGGAGACCCGAGGGGGTGAGGTGGCCAGCAGGGCTGGGCCAGCCCTGTCCCCCAAGATACAGGCTGTCTGGACAGCAGATATATATTAATATATTAGTCTGGTCTTTTTGGTTAAACTTTAGGCACCACTTGGGAGGAAGACACCTTTAAGCGTTGAAAACGACCCCAGCAACTCGGTGGGAGCTGGGCCGCATGCAGAGCGGGTGGGTGCAGGAAGGCTCAGGCCACGGCAGACTCAGGGCCCCCCAGGGAGGCTGAGGACCCCGAGGCGTAGCGGCGGCCGTAGCCCGAGGAGGAGTAGGAGGACGAAGAGAAGGTCATGGAGAAGCCGGAGCCAGTGGCATCAAAGCTGCCCCGGCGGGAGCCGGCCCGGGAGCCGGTGCGGGAGCCGGTGCGGGAGCCGGCAGTGGAGCCGGAGCCGCTGACGCTATACGGGCTGTAGTAGCCCTTGCTGGACTGCGCGGCCGCCTCCAGCAGCCGCAGCCCCGTGCCCTCCTCCACCATGCTGCGGTCCAGCGCGTCCTTGTAGGAGATCTTGAGCTTGGTCTTGGGGCAGGTGAGGTACTTGGAGTAGGCGCCCACGTCACGCAGCTTCTGTGCCGTGCGGGCGTCCACCGTGCCGCGCTGCAGGGCCTCGTCCAGGGACACCCGGCCCGGCGCGTCAGGCTCGATCAGGCCGCCGGTCAGGTACTGCACCTCCAGGAAGCGCTGGCCGGCCTCGTAGTAGAGCCAGCCCTTCTTCAGGGCCTGGGCGGCCGACATCTTGGTCTTGGTGCGTGGGTCCTCGAAGCCGCAGAAGGCCTTCTGGGCCAGGTTGATGCGGTCCACCATGATCTTGTCCACCAGGCCCTTGTTGACGGCGTCAGTGACGGGGAAGCGCTCGCCGGTGCTGGGGTCGATGATGCCCCCAGTGCAGGCCTGCGCCTCCAGCAGCCGCTGCCCCGTGATGTTGTCCACCAGGCTGCGGTGCATGGCCTCGGTGATGGACACCTTCTCCAGCGTCTCTGTGTCCAGGATGCCGGCCACGGGGCCCGTCTCCTCGGTGGGGTCCGACCAGGAGGCCAGCTGGGGCCTGGGGACGGCGGGGCTGACGGGGTAGGAGGAGGAGGAGCCCACGGAGGAGGAACGGGAGCGGAAGCCGCTGGCGTTGCCCGAGAGCATGTCGGCGAACTCGGTGATGGAGAGCGTGCCCGCGCGGTACTGGTCCAGTGCCGAGCGGTCGATGAGGTTCTTGGCAATGGCGTCGTCGATGTCATACTGGCGGCCGGAGCGACGGTCAATGATCATGGACTTGACCACGCCGTCCGAGGAGGAGATGGTGATCTCCTCCCACTCGCACTCCTGCTCTGATAGCTCCAGGTAGGTCTGGTGGTCGATGAGGCCCTTGCGGTAGGCCTCGTACACCGACATCTCCTTGCCTGTCTCGGGGTCAACGATGACCACGCGGCGCTTGCGCACGGAGGACTTGGAGGACGTCTTCCGCTCCCGCTTCTTCTCCTTCAGCGGCAGGAGGCACAGGCCCGTCTGGGGGTCGGTGATGCAGCGCTCCATCAGCTGCAGGTAGGTGAGGTTCTCCTCCGTGTTGGGGTCAAAGAAGCCCTTGGTGTCGTCCGAGGGGTCGGTCAGGATCTCGTTCATCTCCTCGTCGAAGAGGCCGCGCTTGTAGGCCACCTCCACGGGCAGCCGGTGGCTCTCCTCGGGGTCAATGATGCCACCCGTGGCGATCTGGGCCTCCAGCAGGCGGATGCCGTGGTCCTTCAGGATCAGGCCCTTCTTCATGGCCTGGAAGAGGGAGATGAGCTTCCCAGAGTAAGGGTCCTTGTAGCCGGTGACGGCGCGCTCGGCCGACAGCAGCTTGTCCTTGAACTCGGGGCCCACGATGCCCATGCGCACAGCCTCCTCCACCGTCAGCTTGAGTCCCTTGATGGGGTCGATGACGTAACCGGTGGCCGCCTGCGCCTCCAGGAGCTCAAAGGCCGTGCCGGGGCGGATGATGCCCTTCTTCATGGCCTGGTACACTGAGAGCCGCTCCTTGGTGGCATCCACGAACACGCCAGCGATGCAGCTGGTGCCTTCCAGGAACTTCTGCAGGTTCTTGGTGACCTCCTCGATGGAAGTCAGGCCCTCCCGCAGCTGCAGCGCCGTGGCCTCGTCCATGACCTGCGAGCGCACCAGCTCCTCCACGGTGATCTGCTTCCGTAGGCCGCGGAAGGTCAGCTTGCGGGCGTCCGACAGTGGCAGGAGCAGCTGGCCAGTGCTGTCATCACGGCGGCACCGCCTGAGCAGCTGCGTGTAGCTGAGGCGCTCGTCGGTGGACGGGTCCACGTAGCTGCGCACCTCGCTGGGCTCCGACAGCTGGTCGTGCGTGTCTTTGTTGAGGTAGCCGCGCTGGTAAGCCATCTCCAGCGGGAGGTGGAAGCCCAGGCGGGGGTCCACGATGCCGCCGGTGGCCAGCTGGGCATCCAGCAGCCGCAGGGCCTCCTCGGCAGGGATCAGATCCTTCTTCATGGCCTGGAAGAGCGAGATGGTCTGCTCGGTGTAGGGGTCGCGGTAGCCGGTGACCGCCCGCTCTGCCGAGAGCAGGCGGTCGTGCAGCTCAGGCCCCACCAGGCCCTTCCGCACAGCCTCATCCACGGTCAGCCGCTCGCCCTTCACCGGGTCCAGCAGGAAGCCCGTGGCTGCCTGTGCCTCCAGCAGCAGGCGGGCTACCTCGGCACTCAGCAGCCCTTTCTTGAGGGCCTGGTAGATGCTCAGTGTCTGCCTGGAGCCGGGCAGGAAGACGCCGGCCACACAGCCGGTGCCATAGAGGTAGCGCCAGGCGGACTCCGCCTCGAGGACCTCGCGGAGGCTCCTGGTGCCCTCCCGGAGCAGGTTGTAGGTCTCGAGGGAGATGATCCGAGCCTCGTATAGGTCCTCGGCCGTGAGGCGGCGGCGCACGTAGTCATAGGAGGCCAGGCCCTGCTGGCGGATGATCTCTGTTTTCTCAATGATCTCGATGATGATGATGATCATACGCTCCTTGGTCACCCGGCCGGCCTGGAAGTCAGCCATCAGCTGGGCGCGCTGCTCCTTGGGGATCAGGTCCGACTGCATCACCTCCCACAGGGACATGGTGGAGCCGCCGTGGCTGCCGCCGCCGGGAATGTCAATCTGCGTCTCCTCGAACGCCCTTCGCGTCTCCTCCTCGGTGTACACCTGCGTGGTCTCCACCACCTCGGCCTTCTCCGCCCCTTTCAATGGCAGGAGGCGCAGGCCAGTCTCGGGGTCCTCCACGCAGCGCTCCAGTAGCTGCCTGTATGTGAGGTTCTCGTGCGTGTTGGGGTCAAAGAAGCCCTTGGTGTCATCGCTGGGGTCCGCCAGGACGCGGTTCATCTCCTGGTCCAAGTAGCCACGCTGGTAGGCCACGTCCACGGGCACGCGGTGGCTGTGCACGGGGTCGATGATGCCACCCGTGGCGATCTGGGCCTCCAGCAGGCGGATGCCGTGCTGCCGGACGACCAGGCCCTTCTGCATGGCCTGGAAGAGGGAGATGGTGCTGCCTGAGTAGGGATCTCTGTAGCCGGTCACAGCCTTCTCGGCCGACAGCAGCTGCTCGTGCAGCTCAGGGCCCACCACACCCGCCTTCACGGCCTCGTGGACGTACAGGCGCTGGTTCCGCACAGGGTCCACCAGGAAGCCAGTGGCCGCCTGCGCCTCCAACAGGAGTGCGGCTGTGCTGGGTCTCAGCAGGCCCCGGCGCATGGCCTCGTAGACAGACACCTTCTCCTTGGCTTCCTCCAGATAGATGCCGGCGAGGCAGCCAGTGCCCTGCAGCAGCGTCCGCACGGAGCCCAGCTCCGAGAGGTCCTTGACCGTGGTCTTGCCGTCCTTGAGTTGCTCAAACTGGGCTCTGCTGAGGACCCCGGAAGCCAGGAGCTCGCTGGCTGGCACAGGGGCACGGAGGCCGCTGAAGGACAGCCTCTCCTGCCGCTGCATCTCCACTTCCTCCACGATGGTGATGAGGATCTTGATGACCTTCTCCACGGTGACCTTCCCTGTGCGGAACTGACGCAGCAGCTCCTGCCGCTGCTCCTCCGTGAAGTACTCAGAGCTGATGAGCTCCCACACCGACACCGTCCTGCCCTTGAAGCCACCCACGGGGACCTCAAGCGGGGTCTTCTCAAAGGTCTCGCGGGCCTGCAGCTCCGAGTAGAGCTCCTCCTGCCGGGCCCGAGCGGCCTTCTCTGAGAGCGGCAAGAGGCTGAGCCCGGTCAGCTGGTCGGGCCGGCACCGCTGCTGGAGCTCGCTGTAGGTGACCGGCTCCCCCGTGCTGGGGTCACAGTAGGCCTTGGTGTCGGCCCTGGGTGCTGACAGGGCCCTGCTGGTCTCCTCGTCCAGGCAGCCTCGGGCGCAGGCGACATCCAGGGGAACACGGTGACTCTTGCTGGGGTCCACGACGCCACCCGTGGACAGCTGGGCGTCCAACAGGCGCAGGCCCTGCTCCCGGGGAATGAGGCCCTTCTTCAGGGCCTGGAACAGGGAGACGCTCTGTCCCGTGTAGGGGTCCCTGTACCCCGTCACAGCCTTCTCGGCTGACAGCAGCTTCTCATGAAGCTCAGGGCCCACCAGGCCGGCGCGCACCGCCTCATCCACCGTCAGCCGGGCGCTGGTGGAGGGGTCGACGATGTGCCCGGTGCCCGCCTGGGCCTCCAACAGGGCCACAGCCACGTCGGAAGGCAGCAGGTCTTTCTTCAGAGCGTTGTAGATGCTCAGCTTCTGCCCCGCCTCCTCCAGCCACACGCCCGCGATGACGCCGGCGCCCCGCAGGGCCCGCCGCACGGCGTCCACCTCGGCCACCTCTCGCACAGAGCGCTCACCCCGCTGCAGCCGGTGGTAGAGCTCACGGTCGATGACACCGCTCTCCAGCAGCTCGGCAGCCGGCACCAGGCTGCGCAGGCCCTCGAAGCAGAGCTGGCCCTTCTGCTCCTGCTCCTCCACCACCGTGATGATGATCTTGATGATCTTCTCCACCGTGATCCGGCCCGTGCGGAACTGCCGCAGCAGGTCCCGCCGCTGCTCCGCCGTGAAGTATTCTGAGTTGATGATCTCCCAGATGGTCACTGTCTTGCCCTGGAACTTGCCAAACGGCGCGGAGACGGTGGCCTTCTCAAAGACGTCTCGGGCCTCCGAGTCAGTGTAGACTAGCTCCCCTCCCTTGGCAGCCTTATCCGTGAGCGGTAGAAGGCGCAGGCCCGTCTCGGGGTCCTCCACGCAGCGCTCCAGTAGCTGCAGGTACGTGAGGTTCTCGTGCGTGTTGGGGTCGAAGAAGCCCTTGGTGTCGTCGCTGGGGTCCGCCAGGACGTGGTTCATCTCCTCGTCGAAGTAGCCGCGCCGGTAGGCCACGTCCACGGGCACGCGGTGGCTGTGCACGGGGTCGATGACGCCGCCCGTGGCGATCTGGGCCTCCAGCAGGCGGATGCCGTGCTCCCGCACGATGAGGCCCTTCTGCATGGCCTGGAAGAGGGAGATGGGCTGCCCGGTGTAGGGGTCGGTGTAGCCGGTGACGGCGCGCTCGGCCGACAGCAGCTTGTTGTGCAGCTCGGGGCCCACCACGCCCTCCTTCACAGCCTCGTTGACAGTCAGCCGCCGGTTGTGCACAGGGTCAAGCAGGAAGCCTGAGGCTGCCTGCGCCTCCAGCAGGATGAGGGCCGTGCCGGGGCTCAAGAGCTGCCTCTGCAGGGCTGCGTAGATGCTCAGCTTCTCATTGGTGGGCTTCAGCATCAGCCCCGCGATACTGCTGCTGCCCTGAAGGTAGTGACGCACATCTTCCCGCCTTGCGAGCTCGTCCACTGTGGTGTGCCCCTGCGCCAGCCGCTGCAGCTCCTCCACACTCAGGATGCCCGCCTCCTGCAGCCTCTGGGCTGGCACCTTCCGCCGCAGGCCGTCGAAGCTGTGCTCGGGCTCCGCCTCCATCGCAGGCCCATCAAGTGCGTCCCGGCCATTGGGCAGGGTCTTCGTGGCAGCAGCCTGCGAGGCAGTGACCTCCTCTGAGTGCGCCAGAGTGGCCCGATGCTCCTCCTCCAGGCGCCGCAGCTGCTCACGCAACCTCTGGTTCTCCTCAGCCAGCAGCTCCTCCTGCTGACGCCGCTGGTGCTCCAGCCGCTGCAGCTCCTCCTGCTTGCGCCGCACGCCCTCCTCCGCCTCGCGCTGCCGCCGCAGCGCCTCCTCCATGCTGGCGACCAGCTGCTGCCGCTCTTGCTCCATCTGCCGCTGCTGGCGCTGCTGCTCCTCACGCAGCTGCTGTGCCTTCGCCACCTCGTCTTGGAAGAGCTGCTCCAGCTTGGCCTTCTCCTGCTCGATGAAGCGCTCCCGCTGCAGCAGGCTGTCCTTCTCCGAGAGGAAGCTCTGCTGCAGGGCCTGGGTCTCCTGCAGCAGCTGTTCCTGCTGCACCGTCTGCATCTGCGGAAGAAGAGGGTGTGATCAGGGACCTCCGGCCCAGGAGCACCCGCCACCCACCAAAGCGGATCCTGTGGCCCACCCGCCCGTCTCATGGAGAGGGGGCGGTACCTCCTCCGACTTGAGCTGCAGCAGTTTGGCCTCCTGCTGGAGCTTCTCCTTCTCGCGCTCCAGCTCGGCGATGGCCTCCCGCAGACGCTCGGCGTCATGGTCGCTTTGCTGTCGCTGGATCTCCAGCGTCTGCACCAGCGTCACCTTCTCCTGCGTGGCGAGCTCCGTACGGTGCAGCTTCTCGCCGATCTCCTCCGCCTGCTTCCGGAAGCGCTGGGCATCCTCCTCGGCGCGGGCCTGGGCCCGGCTCATCTCAGCCACGCGCAGCTTGAGGCGCTCAGCCTCGGCACTCATCTCCAGCTGCCGTTGCCGCTCCGCCTCCAGCGTCCGCTGGAAGTCCTGCGTCTCCTGCGCCAGCTGCTGCGCCATCTGCTCCTTGTCCTCCCGCAGCCGCCGCGCCTGCTCCTGCGCAAGCTCCTTCTGCTGCTGCAGCAGCTCCGCCTCGGCCTTGAGCCGCGTGGCCTCCTGCACCGCCTGCATCTTCTCCTTGAGCATCTTCTCTGCCAAGGCCCGCTGCTGTGCCAGGTCCTCCTCTGCCAGCTGCCGCAGCCGCGCAGCCTCCTGGGCCGCCACGCTCAGCCTTGCGGCCTCCTCCGCCACCTGTTTCATCTTGTCGGCCTCCTCCTGCAGGAAGCGCTGCGTGTTGTCCTTGTCGCGCAAGATGAGCGCGCGGTTCTCGGCCTCGATGCGTGCCTTGAGCTTGCCCAGCTCCTCCATCTGCACGCGCACTGAGAAGAGCTCCTCCTCCACCTGGCTGCGCTGGCGTGCAGCCTCCGTGGCCTCTGCCTTCAGCCGCTGCAGCTCTTCATCCAGCAGGTTCTTCTGGTGGTCAGTCTCCTCCAGCTGCAGCCGCAGGGTCGTCAGCTCCTGCTCCACCTGCGCCTTCTGCCGCAGGGTCTGCTCGGAGAACTTCTTATGCTTCTCCATCTCCGCGTCGGCCGCCTGCTTCTGCCGCAGGGCCGCCTGCTCCGCCTGTGCCCGCCGCGCGGCCTCTTGCTCGGCCTCCTTGCGCAGCTTCTCTGCGGCCGCCTGGGCCCGGGCCTGGGCCTGCGCCTGCTCCTCTGCGGACTGCTTCAGCCGCTCGGCCTCTTCCACCTGCCGCCGGGACTGCGCAGCCTCACGCTCGGCCTGCACCCGGGCCTCCTCCGCCGCCTCAGCCGCCCGCCGGGCCGCCTCGGCCTCACTGCGCAGCCGGTCCAGCATGCTCTGCTCCTGCTGTAGCGTCTCCTGCAGCTCCTGCTCCTTCTGCTGCACCGCGAAGGCGTGCGCCTTCTCCTCCGCCCGCAGCCGCTTCTGGGCGGCCTCCTGGGCCAGCTGCAGCTGCCGAGTCGACTCCTGCTCCGCTCGCTCCCGCAGGCGCCGCGCCTCCTCCACCTTGGCTTTCAGCCGCTCGACTTCCTCCAGCGCCGCCTTACGCTGCCGTGCGGCCTCCTCCTCGGCCGCCAGGCTCTTCTGCACGCGCTCCTCGGCCTCGCGGCGCCGCTGCTCCTCCTCCGCCGCCAGCTGCCGCTGCCGGGCGGCCTCCTGCTCAGCCTGCTCCTTGCTGCGCAGCGTGTCCTCTGCACTGCTGCGGATGCGCCCCAGCTCCAGCTCCAGCTCCGCCTTGCCGGCAGCCGCCTTCTCAAAGCTCGCCTTCAGCGCCAGGATCTCCTCCTCCACCTGCCGGCGCTGCCGCAGCGTGTCCTCCACCAGTCCCTTCTGCCGCTCCAGCTCGCTCTCTGACGCCTTGCGCAGCTGGGCCAGGCGCTCCTCGATGTCGGCCTTGTGCTGCGCCGCCTGCTCCTCCAGCCGCCGCCGCTGGAAGGCCTCGTCCTCCGCCAGACGCCGCAGCCGCTCATTCTCTGCCTCCTTCTCCTTGAGCGCGATCTCCGCCTCTGTCTTAAGCCGCGTGGCCTCGCCGATGGCGGCCAGCTTCTCCGCAAGCACCCGCTCCGCCTCGGCCCGCTGCCGCGCTGCGTCTTCCTCGGCCAGCTGCCGCTGCCGCTTGGCTTCTTCAGCCAGGGCGCGCAGGCGGGCAGCCTCCTCCGCCAGCTCGCGGAACCGGCCGGCCTCGGCCTCCAGCCTCTGCTTGGACTTCTCGCTGGTGGAGCGCGACTCCTCCTCTGCCCTCGCCTTGCTAGCCAGCAGCACCTCCATCTCGGCCCGCACCTTGGCCAGCTCGGCTTCCAGCTCCTGCCGTTTCTGCGTGGCCGCAGCCGCCTCGCGCTGCAGCCGGGTCAGCTCCTCCTCCAGCACCTGCCGCTGCTGCTCCCCCTGCTCCGTCTCCGCCCGCAGCCGGATCAGCTCCTGCTCTGCCGCCAGGCGCTGCTGCGCGGTGCCTTCCGCCAACTGCCGCTGCTTCTCCAGCTCTTGCTCGGCCAGCTCTCGCTGCCGCACGGCCTGCTCCTCCGCCTTGCCGCGCCGGCGCGCCTCGCGCTCTGCCTCCTCCTTCTGCTTCTCGGCCTCAGCCTGCGCCAGGCTCTTCTGCTGTGCCACCTCCTCCGCCTGCAGCCGCAGCCGGAGCGCCTCATTGGCTTTGAGCTGCCAGCGCTCCAGCTCCCGCTCCGCCTCCTCACGCGCGCGCTCGGCCTCGGCCTGCTGCTGTGCCCGCCGCTCGGCCTCCTCCCGCAGCTGTGCTACTGCCACGTGCTCCTCCTGCAGGGAGCGCTCCAGCTGCGCCGTCTTCTCCGCAAAGGAGGCGCGTTTGCTCTGCAGCTCCACCTCCGCGCTGCGCTGCGCCGTCTCCAGGGCCACCTGCACCTGTCGCGCCCGCTCCACCTCGGCCTGCCGCAGCCGCCGCTCCGCCTCCTCCGCCTGCAGCCGCAGCTCCTCCAGCGACTGCAGGGCCCGCTGCTTCTCACGTGCCGCCTCGGCCTCGGCCTTCACGCGCAGGGCCAGCTCCGCCTCCGCCTGCCGCTTACGCTGGCTCTCGTCCTGCACCTGCCGCCGCAAGCGCTCGGCCTCCTCCTGCGCCTGCCGCTTCTGCGCCTCGGCCTCCTCCGCCCGCTCACGCAGCGCCCGCAGCTCTCCCTCGGCCCCGCCACGCTGGCGCTCAGTGGCCTCCAGCTGCAGGCGTACCACGCGGATCTCCTCCTCGATGCGCAGCCGGCTGCGCTCTGCCGCCTCTGCCTGTCGGGCCTTGGCCTGGATCTCCGCCTCCGAGCTCTGCCGCAACTGCTGCAGCTCCTCCTGGATGCTGCGCTTCTGCTGCTGCGCATCCACCGCGGCCTCCTCCCGCCGCACCACCTCCTCCTGCATGCGCTGCTGCAGCTCCTTCGCCTCCCGCTCCGCCTGTGCCTTTGCCTGGGCGTGCGCCTCGGCCAGCTGCCGCTGCTTCTCCAGCGCGGCCTCCACCTCTGCCAACCGCTCGCGCTCCTCTGCCCGCTGCTGCTCAGCCAGCCTCTGCGGCCACAGCAGAGAGAAGAAGAGAAGCAGAGAGAGCGTGAGCACGAGCAGGCACCAGCGCCCACAGGTCACGCACCGGCATAGTTCCCTCAGACAGCGCGGAGCAGGGGTCAGGGAAGACGGAGGCCCCAGCCCGGCCGAGGAGACAGCGTGCACCCGCCCAGGGCACTTGGGCAGCGAGCGCAGCCAGCTCCACTGTGCTCACCAGCCTGGGGAAGGAGGCCCAGGCGTCCTCCCCGCTTCCCGCAGATAGGCGATGGAGACAGACAGACGGACAGGGAGAGAGAGAGCAAAGCCAGAGCTCCGAACCTGCGAGCCACACCCAGCATACAGCCCTGCCTGAGCTCTGCTGGACACCAGGGGGCCTGGCTGCCATCACCGAACCCCCCTCCCGACCTGGGTGGGAAGCCTGTGTCGGGCAGGGTGGGGCGAGGCGGCCAGCATGGAGACAGCAGTGCAGACCTGAGCCAGCTCGAAGAAGATTCGAGGCCACGCAGGAGGTAAGGAGGAGCCAACAGGTGGGTGCCTTGGAACCCCTCTCTAGCCCCACAACCCGCCACCCCCGACTTCCCGCAGCTAAGGGCTGAACGCAGAGGCCAACGCAGAATGCTGAGGAAGAGCACACAGGATGCCCGCTGGGCTGCTGGGGGGATGCCCACGAGGGAGGAGAGGCGGCGCCAGCCACTGCGTGGGAGCAGCACAGCCGCGCCAGGCCGGGGGCAGGCCACAGTGGGGTAGGCTGAGCTGGGGGCAGGGGGTGCTGGCAGCACCGGGGGGAGTGGGGAGGGCCATGAGAAATAGCCTCAGGCTGCTCCTCTGGCTGCGTGTGGGGCATAGCAGGTGTTGAGACGGACCCCACCCGGCCCCCACCCGAAGGGCCGCACCTCCTCCTCCTCCATGCGCCGCAGAGCCTCGCTGATGAACTTGATGTACTGGCTCGTGAGCGTGGTCAGCTCGCTGTAGCGTGTGCGCAGGTCCACGTACTGCAGGGCACAGTCGGGGTCAGCCCTGCGAGAGCCGTGACTCGGAGGCCCGCCAGCCCCTCTCCCAGTGAGGCTCAGCCCCACCCTACCTCCTGGATGACACTCTCCGACCCAGACTGGACCTTGGGCTTCTTGGCCGGGGAGGCCACCGGCTCAAGCTGTGCCTTGTATGTGACCAGCTGGAGTTCGTAGTCCTGTGGGAACACACCGTGGTCAGCCACCAGCTCTGCCCTCTGGTGGCCCCTGCCCAGCCCACAGACTCTCACACGGGCTTTCCGTGGCGTGGCCCAGGCTCAGGAACACCCGCCACCCAGGCAACAGTCCTGGACTCAGGGCCTGGCGCAGGTGGCCGGGCCTCACCTTGATGGCGTTGATGTACTGTTTCGCAAACTTCTGGCACTCCTCGACCTTCTCGCCGTGGCGCTCAATCTCCTCCAGCAGGGCCTAGGAGACGGTGCGGTCAGCACGGCAGCCACGGGGCTCGCCCGGCCACCCCATCCCCGTCCCCACTGACCCAGGCCCACCTTCTCCTGCCGCAGCTGCTCCCGCACAGCCCGGCTGTCGGCCAGCGGCACAGCCTGGATCTGCTCCTGCCGCTGCCTGGCGTCCTGCAGCCAAGCGCCCAGCGGGTCTGCGCTGTCGCGGTAGTAACGCAGCTGGCGGCCCAGCTGCTCGAGCTCTCGCTGCCGCACGTCAATCTGGGCCAGCACGGCCTGCCAGCGCTCAAGCAGCTGGGCGACCCGCTCCCGCCAGCGCTCCACCTCCACGTCCCGCTCTCCGTGCCGCTGCTGCAGTCGCTCCCCAACCTCCTGCGCCCCCCGCAGCTCATCCCGCAGGGTGTCGAACACGGGCTGCTGCGCCTTGGCCTCAGCCCGCAGCTTCTGTTGGGGACAGGAGGGTCATGTGTGGCTTCAGCTGGACCCACAATACCCCCACCCTCCAGAGGTCCAAGCCCCAAAATGATACCTTCAGAGAGGCCTTGGTGGCCTCAAGCTCCTGGAGGGTGGCCGGCACAGCCTGGGCCTCCTTGAGCTGTTCCTCGTGGGCCCTGAGCACCTCCTCCGCCCCCTGCGTGCTGCGGATCACCAGGCTGATGGTCTTGAGCCTGGCAGAAAATCAGGGCTCAGGGCCAGGACACAGGGCTCGACAAACAGCCCAAGGGGATGGAACCTGAGCCACAGCGAGCCACGGTACCGCCTGCCAAGTCCAGACCCAACCCTGGGGTTGGCTGGCCCTGTGGTCACAGGCTTCAGGGAGAAGGAGGTTGGGAGCCCCTGCGACACAAGTCCCCTCAGGCTTTAAGCCTGAAGAGGACGGGGGGGTGTGCCAGTCAGAATTGGCAGACCCCAAGGCCCTGAGACAGGCAGAGCCCACTGGCTGGATCACAGCGGCGTCCCAGTGCCCACAGGGCCTGGAAGCATAGTTCTCAGCCCTTGAAGCCCAAGACTGGGTGAAGGGGACACCGGGGTAGAAATGGCACCATGTGGCAGACAGTGACGGCCCCATCACAGCATTGGTGTTTGTGAAGGGTGGACAAGGGGTCGACGTGGTTTACAACACAGGAGGAGACTAAGACTATGACATAACACACTGGAAGTAAATGCAGAGGCCCGTAAGTGCAGGCCAGGAACAGGACGGACGAGGCAGGTGCGGGATTTCTTCCTGTGCCACTGAAACTGGGTCCACAGCCTCGCCACCGCACTCAGCAGCCCCGAGCACCTCCGCTCCTCTCTTCCCCACACCCGAATCTGATCACCAGGAAGTCCCCCGGCTGCCACTGTTGAAGCATGTCCAGACCTGAACTCTTTTCACCACCTCTGAGGCCGCCACCCTGGCCTGGGCCTGCCACTTCCTGGCCACATCTCTAAACAGTCCCCAGCTCACTGCCCTCATCCCCTCCTGCACTCTCCCTCGAGGTCACAGCCCTCGCCCACCCTGGCACCCCCCAGCCCACCCCAGCCCCTCGCCTGTGGCCAGGTGCACTCACTTCTCCAGGTAGATGGCAGACAGACTGCGGACCTGCTCCAGCTTGCCCAGCGTCAGCTCCAGCTCTGAGCGCAGCGTAGGGGCTGCAGGCGATGGCTCTGGCAGGGCCAGGACCTTCTCAGCCTCAGCGGAGAGCCGGGCGACCCCCTTGCCCAACCCCTCCACCTCTGCCTGCGCCTTCTGCAGAGACAGGGAGTGGGAATGCACTCACCACTGGGAAGGCACAGCACACAGCACCCCTTGAGGGCCGAGGGAGGGGAGGTCGGGAGGAGGGGCAGGGAGAGGGACGGGACTGGACAGGGTGGGGAGGCGCCTGCCTGCTGCTCCGCAATGCGCTGGGCACACTCCCGTGCCGGCTCTTTGTCCAGTGGCAGCCGCAGGCGGTGCACAGTGCGTGTCTCGCAGGCCTCCAGCTGCAGCCGGATGTCTTTGAGCTCCGAGATGCAGCGCTGGCAGCGAGATTCCTCTTGTGCGCCTGGGGAACACGTCCGGGTTACTCCCTGCCCGCGGGGCGCCAGCCCAACCCCCCAACGCTGCCGCCCCCTACCCTGCTCCAGGCTCTGCAGCAGCTGCTGGTAGTGGTGGCTGCAGGAGCCGTACTCGCGCTCGGCCATCAGCCGGTCCTCAGGCCCGAAGCCGCCCGCGTCCTGGCTGTCCCGCAGGAAGGCCTGGTAATGCAGCTCCAGGCTGTGCAGGGCTTGGCGCTGCTCCTCTGGCTTCAGGGTGCGGAACTGGGGGAAGCAGGTGGGGCTGAGCACCCTGCAGAACACCCCTCCCCTCCTCCCGCCCAGAGAGTCCCCGGCCAGGGACAGGCATACCGTGGCCAGGGACCAGGAGCGGATGAGCTGCACATCACGGCGAAGGCTCTGCCAGGCCAGAAGGCTCTTCATGTCCACATGCAGCTGGTGCCACAGCGCGACCAGGGCCTGGTGCTGGGCCTCCAGCCTGATGGGTCAGGGCCACAGTCAGCTTCGCCCGTGCCCCGCCCACCCCCCACCCCCAGCTGCTGAGTCCCCGCCACCCACCTGGTGACAGCGTCCTGAGCCTCCTGGTTGGGCGGGGGCACCAGGAAGCACACAGAGGGCACGGCGGCCTCGCTGCCAGAGCTGCTGAGTACCTTCCAGTGGGATGGCTGCGCAGGGCCCACCAGCTGGCACTCATCACCCTTGTGCACGGTCATCTGGGATGGGCAGAGTTGGTGAGGACGTGGCCACACTGTGCCCTGCTTGGCACTCCCCACCCCCGGTGGAGCCCAGGCCCACCCTCACCTCCACCTGCTTATAGTCGCACACGGCCAGCAGGGGCATGTGGCCCCGCACGGGGTAAGCTGGGTGGCGGGGCTTCAGCTGCACGATGGCCTTGGCCCGCTTGGCCAGGCCTGAGAGGTGACCCTTGTATTCATTCAGCTGTTCCTTCTCGTCCTGTGGGGGAGGGTAGCATCCAGACGAGGGCCACGGAGACCCACAGGCCTGCCCCAGGCCCCCCAGCCCCCGGGGCCAGGTCTGTGGGGCCCTCCTGATGCTCCCAGAGTGGCAGCCCTTGGAGGCAGGAGGCAGGAGGTGTGGGTGGGACAGGCCTCGGAGCTTGGCCCCAAGCAGACCCATGTGCCCTCGCTCCTTCCTGACGCAGACAGGGTGCCCTCCTCTCACCCCAGATAGCCCTCCACGGCCTGCCAGCTACGCTCTGACGCTACAATGTCCTCACCCCTCGTCCCTGCCCTGCGGCTGCAGAAGGTCACTGCTTCCTCCCATCCCATCCCAGCCCTCTGCGGGGGCCAGGTGCTCTCCCAGGCCCAGCCCTGCTGACCTCAAAGGCCATTCCAGCCTCCAGTCCCTCTTCCCTGTCACTCCCCACTGTGCGCCCACCCTCCTGGGTGACCCTACCCCTGCTCGCAGAGCACAAAGCCCAGCTCCCCTCTGCCCACTCCAGGTCTCAGGTGCCACCTTCTACAGCAGACGGACTGGTGACAGCGGCTGACAAGACTTCTACTCCCGCTGTGGCTGTGAAGGTGGGGGTGGCCCCAGCTCGGACCGGCTGCCTCTCAGCTCCCCACACCCTGCATCATTCCCCTCTCGGCTGACATCCACACCCACCGTGGTGCCTCCCAACCCCTGCTGGCCCCTCCAGCTGCCCCCCAGCCCCGTCTCCAGAGTACCCATGCAGCCCAGACTCCAGGCCACCCTCTCTGGACGAGCCCTACACACCCCGCCCCTCACCTGGGCGTCCTGCAGCAGGTCCTCCAGCCGAGTGACGGTGACAGAGCGGTCACAGCTGTACTTCCTGCGCAGCGTCTCCTGCAGCTTCTGCAACTGCTCCTCAGCCTCCCGCACGTCTGAGAAGAACTGGGGCAATGGGATGGGGTCATGCCGGGCTACCAGGGACCAGAGCCCCAGCCCACACATGCCCCAGGGCAGGCCCAAGACGGGGGCCCTGAGGAAGGAGTGGCAAGGCCCCCGAGAGGCCTGGGGAGCACCCTGTCCAAGGACCCAGCTGGGCTGCAGGCAGCAGCTGGCAACATCTGCAGACAAAGGGACTCCTGGTCAGAACCTCTAACGAGGGGGTCCAGGAGCTCCCGGGCTGCCACGGAGCCACAGCGGGCAGGAAGCTCTGGTTCTCACCTGAAAGTAGGCGGCGTTCTCCTTCAGGTGCGCCTCGATGCAGCAGCACAGCTGCAGCATCCAGCTCCACTGCGTCTGCAGGGCCGCCTGGAAAGACTGCAGGACCCCGGGTCCTCGTCAGGCCCCACCACGCCCTGTCCCCCGTCCCACCTGGGGGCCCAGCACGGGCCCCCACAACCCCACCCCTACCCAGGGAGCACTGCGGGCCCCCTCGGCCCACCTCCACCGTGGGCCGGGCCGGGTGGTCCTCCCGCAGCAGCCGGTCCCCGGCACTCTGGAGCTCCTTGATCTTCTTCTCCTTCAGTTCCAGCTCCCGCATCAGGGCCTGGCACCAGGGCAAAGGGTCTCAGGGCCAGCTGGCCACGCCTGACTCTGCCAAGCACCCAGCAAACTCGACCCAGGGCTCTGCTGGTCTCTGCCATGGGGGATGGCCAGGGCACAGGCGGGGAGGGTCTGGGGGTTCCGGGGCCGAGCCACCCTCACCGAGTAGCTCTCCTTCTTGGCGGTCATGTTGGTGTTGCGGTCACTCCAGTCGAAGCCCACCTCCTCCTCCTCCTTCTCGTTCAGCCACATCAGCTCCTTCGTGGCCGCTGCCACAAAGCTGTGCAGGCTCTCCAGGGACCTGAGGCGGGCCTTGGAGGAGTTCTGTGGGTGCAAGGCTGCATGTCAGCAGGCCGCGGCCTACCCACCTCCCCCAGCCAGGCCCGCCCCACTCACCAGCAGCTTGGCATACTGCAGGTCCAGCCGACCCAGGCAGTCACGGTAGGTGCCCCGAGTGGCGGGGGAGAGCTGGCCCTGCACCAGATGAGACAGGTGAGGCCTGCGGTGTCTGGGCCCGGCCCACCCCCGCTGACCATCGCACAGTGCCACCGACCTCGTCGCTCCGCGCCCGCTCGATCTTGGCCCGGAATTCTTCGATGGACTGGTGCAGGCCTCGGTGGCTGCCCAGCTGCGCCTCCACACTGGGCAGGTCCACGCCCCACTCAGCCCCGTCCACACGGTGCTGGTTCTCCTGCACCCAGGCCAGCAGGTCCTGCAGGTAGCGCAGGGTGGAGTCCTCCGGCTCGGGGCGCCTCTGCAGAGTCACCTGGGTCACCTGGGCTGCAGGGGCCGCCACGCCCGCCTTCAGCCGAAGGTTGTACTCGGTGCGGATGGCTACCAGGCGCTCGTGCAGACGGTACACCCTGGGGCAGCAGAGGACTCAGGTAGGCGTCAGCAGGCCTGGGCCAGAGGTCCCGGGTGCCGGGGGGTGGGGGGGCGGGCCCCACCTGCGGTACATCTGCTCGCCCTGCGGGTGCCGTCCATCCTTGAGGGTCTGCACGTCGTTGAACAGCAGCCGGATCATGCCGTCCGCCTTGTCCAGGTCCCGCTCCACTTCCCCCGCCCGCTGTGGCACTTTGCCTGCGGCCAGCAGCCGGACATCCTGCAAGGCCGTCGCCTGTGACTTGGAGCCCACCTGACCCCTCTGACCTCACGGGGGCCCTGGGCAAGGCGGCCACCCTCACCTGCTTCCCCAGACTTACCCCCCAGCCACCTCACACATCCTCCTGCCGGCCTTCTGGGGGATTGGGACCAACCCCAGAGTATTTCTGCCCAGTCCATGAACTGAGACCCCATGACCCGTGTCCTTGGGGTCCCAGGCGTCATCCTTCATCACCTACCCCCGGTAACTAACTCCTTCTGTAACACTGTGTGGACCCCATCCTCCTGGGCAAGCAGTGTAGGGTCGGGTCCTCTACCCACCGCTCCCCAACAGTAAACCACTGTGGGGAGGGGGCCTGGCAGGGGGCAAGGCAGCCACTCTGGGTCCTGCCCAGTGGCCAGAAACCAACTCTGCCCAAAGCAGGCAGTGAGAGTTGGCTGCACACCAGGAGGGAGGAGCTCAGGCCTGGATTCCCCACCACATGCCCCGCCCTGCTCCTGCCCCAGGAGCCCAGGGGACAGCCCCCTCCTGGCTTTCTGGCTGCAGGGCGGGGCAGGCTCCTCCAGCCTCCCTCCCTTGGCCTGCCCCCACCCCCTCACCGACTGCAGCAGGGCGTCGGCCTGGTTGAGCTGCTCCTCACACAGCCCCGCCTCCATCTGCAGCTTGCTCACGATGCGCTGAAGACACTCCAGCCTGCGGGAGAAGCACAGGGAAGGGGCGGCGTTAGCCGGGTCTGGCACAGCCCTGGCCACAGGCTGCAGCTCGCCTCCTGCTCTGGCCTCCCTGCCTGTGGCCCACTGTCCTGAGTCGAGTGGGAGCTCGGGTTCCCCACCGGGGGCGGGCGGTGGGGGGGGATTTCCTCCCCAGGCAGTGACTCACCCTCGGGTGGTTCCCCTGCCACCACAGGGCCCCACCCACCTCTCAAACTCGCTGCGGAGCTGCTTCTCCCGCTCCAGGATGGCCACGTGCAGCTTGCCCCACTCCTTCTCCACGTCCAGCGGGTGGTAGCCAGGGGGCACCTTGAGCTGGCCTGCTTGCACCGCTCCCTGTGGACAGGGCCAAGCTCAGGCCCGACATGCAGGGGACAGGGGGCGGGGTGCTGGGCTCTCAGGCCTCAGCCCACCAGACCTGGGACAGTCCTGGTCCCAAAGGCAGGGCCAGGTCGGGCTCTGGAAGTGCCTTTCAGGTCTGGGGTTCCAAGACACCGCCCATGCCTCCCGGGGTCCCACTCACCTCTAGGGACTGGTAGATACCCTTGGACCGGTTCTTGTCGGCCTCCTTGGCTGGGAGCTCCATCTCCTTAAACTTCAAGAACTGACACCACAATATCTGCGGGGAACAAAGGTGTCAGCAACCACACCCGGCCCTTAGGGTAGGCCCAGCACCCCTCCCCGCAAGCTGAGTCCACCTCGATCTCCTCGAAGCTGGAGGGGAAGCTGCGCTCCTCGAAGGCGGCCGTGTGGCGCCGCATCCACTGCAGCAGCAGCAGGACCAGCTCCCGGTACTCCTGCCAGCGCAGCTGCAGCTCCTGCAGGCGGGTGCGGGCGGCTGTCAGGGGCCATCAGGGCATCCAGGCCCAAGGCCCCTGCCCTCTGGGCCCCCCACTCACGTTGGCCCTCACCCCATCCTGCACGTCCGGCACGCGGGGCATGGCGTCATACAGGGACGAGACGTAGGTGATGATGGACTTCTCGTCGGGCTGAGGGACGTCCACATCTGCAGGGAAGGGTAGCTCAGGGAGGGCTCTGGGGCAGGCGGGGGGGAGGGGCGAGGAGGGGGGCCACGCAGACGTACCCTCAGGGTCCAGGAGTCGCGTCACTCCCAGGTCCCGCTCCGCCACAGAGAAGGCCTGGTCCAGGTTCTCCAGGTTGGTCTGCCGGTACACTTTGCTCATGTCAATCAGCATGGGCCTGGGACAATCAGGTGGCTGGTCAGGTGGGCCGGACAAGGCCAGCCGCATCACACAGGCGGGCGCACAGGCCGGCTCCCCACACATCCTGGCAACCATGGACCTCCCACACTCACCCTGAAAGGTGCACTGCCACATGGGCAGAGCTGAAATCACCCTGCCACCCCCACACTCAGGAGCCCAGGGGCACGGTACAGGACTATGCAGAGCAGAGGGTGCCAGGCAGCTGGGGCTCCCCGCAGCCACCCTGCCCACCAGGCCCCTCCAGAGGCGTCCACAGTGGGCACATACTCCTGGCTGTGAGGACCAGCAGCCCGCAGGCCCTCCAGCCTCGAGAAAGCCATGGTGCTTCTGAAGGGCACCAGGGTGGGGCTGGGCCCTGCTGAACTCCAGCAACCCGAGGCGGCCTGCTGGCACTCACCCTGTTCCTCCTGTCCCACTCCCTGCCCAGACGTGTCTGAAGTTGCCTGTCAGAGGCACTGTGGGGGCGCCCCCAGTCCCCAGCCCCCTCCCCCCAGGGCCATGTACTTGTGCCGGTGGATGATGGCATTGAAGAGGCGGCCGTCTCTCCAGCTGGAGGTGAAGTTGTCACAGCGCAGGCCCTGGTACCCCTCCACCATGCGCTGTGACCACAGCAGCAGCTTCTCCTTGGCTGTCATGTCCTCCGACTGCCCGCTCACCTGGATGTCTGAGATCTACCCCCACGGAGGACAGGAGGCCACAGCTCAGCCACAGCTGCCAGGCCTGCCCTGTGCCCACGACCACGTGCTCAAGGGCGGGGCAGCTCAGCACCCAGGGTGAGTGTGCAGGGCCTCAAGCCAGCCAAAGCAGCACTGGGCTCCAGGGCCCTTCCCTGTTGGGAAGCTGCTGGGACCGGCCATGCCTCGGGGCCACAAGTCCAAGCACTCCAGCCGGGGGCAGCTGCCACCACAGAGCAGGTGCCCACTCCGCTAGCTGGAGAGGGCCAGGCTGCACCCTGCACCTCCAGGGCTGGCATGGACCAGAGTGGAAGGAAAGTAGGCCCAAGAGGAGCAACCGTGCACCCCCAAAGCTGGCCCAGAACCTCCGGGTCTGGAAAAGGCTGGGGGTCAAGCTCCATCACTGGTTGCAGGCTGGCAGATGGGGCCTCTGGCAGCCTGGCTCTGTACTCAGGGCCATGCTCAGGCCGGGGTCTGCCCGCCCACCCCTAGTTGCCTGTCATCCTGCCAGCCTGTGTGACTCAGCTGCCATGCCAGCACCAGGCTCTGCCTGCCCAGCTCTCAGATTTGCGGTTTCCTGTGAGGCCAGGACAAGCAGCGGGTGAGTCAGCCCATGCAGCCTGTGCTGTTGCAGAAGCCTCCCCAGGGCAGGCACTGGGCCGCATTCCTCCACAGGGAGGCTCCAGGCCCTGCCCCGCAGGGCCAGAGGGCAAGGATAGGCGGCCCCAGTGAGAGACCTGCGCCCTCAGGCCATAGATCCAGTCCAGGGCTGCAGCTGGCAGGAAGGCGCCCAGGTGCCACCATACCTACGGTGCCAGCCACCTCCCGGGCCACACCCCAGCCAGAAAGCGGATCTGCCTGCCACCAAGGAGCCCGGGCTACCCTAGAAACTCCTGCAGGTGGGGGGCCTGAGAGCAGCTGTTCTACCTGGAAGTGCAGAATGATTGTCCAGATGAGGCCAAGGGTCAGCTTGGGGTTGCCGTCGGCAATATCATCATTTCTGATGTTCACCAGCTTCACCTGTGAGCAAGGGGCTCTCGGTCACGGCCCACGGGGCAAGGCTGGCTCAGTGAGGGATCTGGGTGGGGCGCAGGGCCGGGGGGCAGCCTCACCTGGCGGTGCCGGAGGTAGTCCAGGGCGATCTGGACATTCTGCAGCTTGTGGAAACGCATCCTCCCCTTCTCCCGGGGCTGTGGGGAGACACAGTCAGCACTCACAGTGGAGCTGGCGCTCCCAGGCTCTACCCTCAGCACCCCCAAAAGCACCACAGCGACTAAGCCAAGGGTCCTCCCCAGGGGGCAATAGCCCTCCTCATCCCAGGTTCACCCTCCCCTGCAGGAAAAGGGAGGCCACCGGCCCAGGGGCCAGGCCAGGCCCAGCAGGGGCTCGGGAAGTCCAGCGACCCAGGCTGAGGGAAGGAAGGAAGGGGTGGGAGGAGACAATAGCCAGGAAGCCTGGTGTGGAGGGCAGAGGCACTAAAGGGGGGTTCCTCCTGCCCAGCGGCAGCAGCCTCAGCAGCTGCTGGTGGGTCCCAGGCCAGCTCTGGGCAGCATGGTGGGCAGGCAGCTTGACACCCAACCACCTGCCCGCCCAAGAGCCTGGCAGGGGTCAGCCGACGGGCCTCCAGCCCCCAGAGAGCTGGGCTTCACGGTCTTGGGGAGCTCCCGTGCCGCTGCGGCCGGCAGTCACAGCCACTCACCAGGCGTGAGCTCCTGGTTACGTCCCGCTCCCTCGGCTGCCCAGCCAGGGCAGGGCAAAGGGTAAAGGGCAGAGGTCAAGGTTCAGAGTCCAAGCAGCAGAGAAACCAAAGCAGAGCAGAGCATGAGGTTACTGTGTCAGGGACCCAAAGCGGAGGGCAGCAAGGCCCAGAGCGGCCGAGGTACGGGGGTTGCGGTCACTCCTAGGCCAGGCCTTGGCTGCGTTGCTGGGGACAAGGCCAGGCTGCCCCAGGGAGAAGTCAGGAGGGATGACCTGACTTCTGAGTAGGGTGGGCGGCCGGAGAGGCCCCAAGGAGGGAAGGCAGACAGGGGTGTCCAGGTGGGGGCAGGCAGGGCCCGGATGGGGCAGAGGCACACGTACCAGGCTGTCCCCCGAGAGGACCTCCAGCAGGGAGATGAGGTTGTGGCCATCGCGGAGGTCTTCATACAGGTCACTGATGTGCCTCTGTGCCTGTGGGGACAGCAGCAGCTGGGGTGGCCGATCCACAGAGTGGGTGCTGGTCCCAGAGGGAAGGAAGCGGGAGCCCACGGAGCACGCCCCTGCCCCTCAGAGGCACCTACCTCTGCCCTCCAGTGCTGCAAAGGGAGACCAGAGGAAGAGGAGGAAGAGAGAGACAGGAGCAGGCGTGCAAGAAAGACAGAAAATGACAGGTTTCAGAGATGAAAGGTGAGTGCGCAGGCAGTGTGAGGACAGCCCTGGGCGGCGGGGGCCACCCTCCCTCAGTGCCACCCGCAGCCTCGGCCCCTGTGACACACACGAGCATGTGCCACCAACCTTGATGAGGTGCTTGTTGACCCACTTGGTGAAGGTTTTCTTCTGTACACGGTCCCGCTCATCTGGGGGAGACAAGACCAGCTGACCTGGGGCCTGGGAGAAGCCCCGGGAGCCCACGGGTGACCACCGTGCAGACACAGCGGCCTGGCTGGCCGGGTCCCACCTCAGGGGAGCCCCAAAGCCCCCCTCAGATCACACACTGAGCCCCAGGCACCCTCACCACAGCCCAGCCAGGACAGCAGAGACCCAGGTGCCCAGGGCCCAGCAGTCTCAGTCCAGGCGGGGGTCAGGCACAGCCAGGTGCAGCCACCCCACCCCCAACTGTTCCCCAGAGGAGACAGGACGGTCCGGGGCCACACCCTGAGCCCACGGCACACACAAGTCCTGTCCTGCACTCCCCCCGCCCCCCACAGACTGAGACCCAAGTAGGGGTGTGGCAGGGCCAGGGGCAGGTACTGCAAGGAAAGCTGTGTGTCCTGACGGGCAGCGGGCCCTCCGAAGAGCACAGAGTCCCTCCACCACCCAAGCCCTACACCTGACGCTCGGAGGCCCCGGCCAGCCTTGAGGAAGCTAGTCGGCCTCCTCCATGTTGGGTGGGTGGACATGGCTCGCCCCCGACCCCCATCTCTAAGACAGCCCTCCACCCGGTGCCAAGGCTTCCTGCCACAGGAAGTGGCCTTCCTCCTCCAGGGACCCGCCCTGCCTGGCGGGGGTGCCGCAGGGGAGCCCCTGCTACCTTTCTTGCCCTCAGAGGCCCTGAGCACAGCCAGGTACAGGTTGTCCTCCGAGCTGGTTCTCTTTCGGCCCAGGCCTTCAGGCTCAGGCACGCGGAGCAGGTACTGAGACATGGCGCCGCCCCACACCTTCGTCACCCTCAGCCTCAGGCACGGTGCTCTGGGCAGCCCCGCGTGGCACACAGGCAGCTGAAGGCTATCGGCCCCACGAGACGCTCACTCGGCACAGGCTCAGCTCAGAGCTGGAGTCGGTGTGGCCACTCCCTGCCCGCTGTACTCCCCGAGAGGCCGGCCCACCCCCGGGGCCCCACCCACACCGCCAGGGAGGGGAGTGTCCCGGCGGGAAGGAGCGAGGAGCCCCTCCCCCATGGACACGCCCTCGGCCCACCAGAAACAGGAAACCGGAGTTTCCTCACCCATCCTGCCCACTGCAGCCCCCTAGGGGGACCTGGGGGTACAGGGCACCTGGCCCTTCACTGCACACTAACTGGTGCCAGGACAGTAAAGGCACACAGGCCATCCCCACGGCCACCCAGAAGGACCCCCCCCCAACAGAGGGAGGGGCTCCCGGGCCACGCCTCTCTTTAGAGCTCCTTCTAGGCCCTGCTTCAGCCTCTGCCCACCCACCCCGCCGTGGTGGACTCAGGAAGCCGAAGACACCTGGCTAGGGGAGGGGGCCTGCTGCCCATCTGCTCTGGCAGCCCCAGCATCGCACCTCCTCACAGACCTGGACGAAGGGAAGCCAGGACCACACCCTCCTCCATGTGCCCGCCCTGCCCCAGAGCCCGCCAGGCTCCTGCTCCAGGGCCACTGGGGTCCCACGCCAGGCCTGGCCTCTCCCAAGCTGCCCCCTGGCAAATCCTGGAGCACTGCCCGCGTAAGGAGCCTACCCTGGCACAGGCAGACTGGCAGCACACCTCAGGCCGGAGGCGCGTAGCTGAGGGCTGACTCATGGGGGCTGGGCTTTGTGGGGGGATGGAGCAGCGGGAAGCCCCAGGAGGGGCCCAGCCAATGAGTCAGGGTTGGGGAGGGGGCCCAGATCAGTGACTCACAGAAGGGAAGCCACACCTGGGGCAGGACTTGGGTGACCCCAGGGGTGGGGGGTGCTGTTTGCATCTGGGTGGGGCTCGAGGGACCCAGCCTCGGCTGTAAAGGGCAAAGGACAAAGGGCCTGTGCTGGTTGGGGCCTCTGGCTCCCTGGGGTCCAGGGCGGAGCTGCCTCCGGCCAGCTTCTGGGTCTGCCCAGCCCACCCGACCACCATAGGAAAGAATGTGTTGCCCCAACCACAAGAATGTTCCAGCCCCACATCAGGCTGATTCGGTCCAGCTGGGAGCTGCACTCGGGCCTCAGTTCTGGGAAGAGCTCACCCCACCCCATTCCTACTGACCCTGAGGCCGTGAGGGGGCACCAGAACCCCCACAATGGGGGGTGCTCAAGCCCCCCAGATGTGGGGAAGCCCCCACCCCAAGCCAAGGGGCACAGCCAGCCCCCAGGACTCTGCCACATCTTACATCCATCCCTGGTCTCCACGCCTGGACTCTGAGCCTGGCATGAGATTTGGGGCAACCCTCTTGCTCTGCCAGTCCAGCCCAGCAGCCTCCAGAACCTCAGGAGGCACCAGAAGCTCCCAAATCCAAATCTGATCCCGCACTGGTCACACCTCCAGTCGTGTGCCCAAGGGCACGCCGCACCTGACACATCTGCTGCCCCTCCCCGGGCCCAGAGCCACTGGAAACTGTCTGCCTCTTCAGAAGCCCCCAGGCCCAGCAGCTATCCTGAGGCCAAGCACCGTGCCGAGACCCTGCTGGGTGTGGGCTCTGGGGGCCAGGCAGTGAGCGGGTGGCTCCTGCCTGCGGGAACAGGGCTGCCACTCTGCTGAGGAACATGGTGTGTGATCCCGGAACAGCCAGGAAGGTGGGCACGGGGAGTCCAGGACAGCTGGAAACTAGGAGCCGGGGCCAAGGTCCAGGACTCAAGTGGGCTCCACCCCAGTCAGGCCCCTGTTCCAGCCTTCTCCCTGCCACTAACAGCCTCAAAGATGCCGCCCTGGGCAGGGCCAGGGCCAGGCATGGGGCAGGGTGGGGACCCAAGACAGAGACGGGGCAGCAATGAGGCTGGGTGAGGAGAAGGGCTGGGGCAGGGTGGGCTGGGGGCTCCATGAGGGGCCTCCACCTCCCAAGCCTGGCTTGAGCGCCCCTTCCCGCTGCCTGCCTCTGGGTGCCTCTGCTCTGAGCTCCTCCCCACCCATCACATCCCCCTCCCTCCCAGCTCTGCCTGCCCTCTAAAACCAAGAGACACCCACCTCCCCCGCCCAGCCAGGCCACGCCCACCCTCTGCGGCTGCAGCTCAGCTGGCTCTCCCACCTGGGACGCACAGAAAACACCCCCAGCTCGGGTGCGTCTACACAGCCGCCTGACGCCTGTGCTGTCCAGGGCAGCCGACCCTCGGCCGCCAGCCAAGGCGATGCTGCCGTGGCCCTCTGAGCGGTATCGCTCCCCCGTTTTACAGGTGTGGACACAGGCTGGGGTCCCGCTGCTAGTGGAGACGGTCCTAGGACGGAAACCCCAACACTGGGAAGGGAATCCCACCGGCCCTGGACTGCTGCAAGTCCCCGGAAGGCCTGGAGCCCCGCCTTCAGCACCTCCTCCCTCCCCCGTGTCCCGGCGTCGGGAAACCCAGGCCAGAGCCCGGGCTGGAGGCGAGCCAGCCCCGCCCCTCCAGCGCCTCCTCCGGAGACAAGCACACGGGGGTACGGGAACGTCACCCCGCCTTCCTCCCCAGGTGTTTCCGGAGCTCGGAGGCAGGGCTGCACCTGGCCTGGGCACCACCCCCACCCCAGCCCCGGCAGCAGGTCCCAGCAGAGACCCAGCGCCACTAGCTGCGCGCGACGGTGGCCCCGCCGGTGCTGCCGCACCCACCTACGCAGCACAGCCGCCGGTAGAGGTAGCCCCTGCGGGCCGGCTCACAGCCGCTGTCCAGCCAGCACGGCCGCTCCAGCGAGACCTCCCTCGGCGAGGCGAAGGCGCACCCTGCCCCCCACATGCCTGCCACGGCCCGAGCCCTGGTTCGGCCCCGGACGGTGGGGCGAGCTGGACCGCGGCTGCGCCTTCGCTTCCAGCCCACGCCGCGAGGCCGCCAGCTTGGCTCTCCACCTCCCCGCAATCCGCCCACCGCGGGAGCGAGGCCCAGACCCGGAGAACCTGCCCCTGGCGCGCAGCCCCGCCCAGCGCAGCCAGGAAGCCGCGCCCCAACCCGCTGGCCGGGCCGGGAAGCTGAAGCGGCCTGGGAGGGAGCTCTGGGCAGGATGTAAGGTGGGGGGTGCGGGGCCCAGGGAAGAAGGCAGGGCACGGTGCCCGGCAGTGGGGAGACAACGCCGGGGGCAGAACCGAGGGGCTGAGCCCCGTCTGGCACCACCGGGGAGCAGAGGCATCCCATGAGCCAGGACCGTGGCGGAAAGGGGCAATCGTGGGCTGAGGTGGGGAGGGAGGGACAGTGTCTGGTCCTCAGCCAAAAACATGGATGGGAAAGAAGCCCTCAGTCCGTCCCATCCCCACAGCTGAGTCCCTGGCAGCTCGGGGTGTCCCCGGCACCACGCCTAGAAGCCCCATCTTGACTCATCTCAAGTATGGGGGATCCAGCGGAGGAGCTGAGGCGGGCAGCCCCCACACTGCAGGAGAGGCCCGGCCGGCCAGGTCCCCGGTGGGGCAGTCCCTCTGGCCAGATGCCCAGGCTTCTGCCTAATCCCCAGGGTCCCGCCCCAGGATCTATTCACTCCAGCCCCACCCCATCCTGCGCTGGGCCCGGCTGCCACCTGGGACCACAGCCCAGGAGCTGGTGACTTTGAGCAGGGAGGCAGGGCACAACCTGGCTGCCCCCGCCCCCTGTGAGGCGGTCCAGGCCCTGCCTGAGGGCATGAGGGCACCTGCCTCACCTGTGTGTGACTCCACCCCCTGCTCTGTGGGTGGGGAGCCACCTTCACCTCAGTGCTGGCCAGAACAGGCACCTGCCTCACCTCTCCCCATCACAGTGGCTGCCACAGGCTTCCCTTCACGAGGGGGACGCTCCTGCCCTGCCTGGCCTCCCCTTCCACCCACGTGCCTGACACAGGCTGCAGGCTGAGGGCCGCCGCATAGCCCGCCCTGCGCTGGGACTGCAGCAGGGTCAGGGTCTACACTGCAGTCTGGATTGGGGGGGCCAACACTGCTTTCACTGACATTCAGCTCGGGACAGGAAGGGGAGGGCACAGGGAATGAAGGGGCGGGAGGGAGGCGGACCCTCCGCCACACCCCGAGTCCCCGGCAGGGGCTTACCTTGCTCATCCCGCGCCCATTGACGTCCCCTGCGCCAATGCCACACAGCGGCCAGGGTGACGACGTGGCCCACCACCACCAGGGAGGGGAACAGGCTGCCCGAGGGCTCCATGGCCACCAGGCAGAGCCGCCAGTGCCGCCCTTCCCACTCCAGAAACCGGCTGCTTCAGGCTAGACAGCCCCCTCCCTGCATGCAGGGTGAGTGAGGGGGAGCACCGGGACCAGAGCCTGCCCTGCCCACAGGACCGCCCCACACACCGCAGCAGCCCCGAGACAGCTCCCGCCCGCCTCCTCTCCTCCTCCCTCCGCCGGTCCGGCCCTCGGCACCTCCCCACCCGGCCGGCTCAGCTGTCCCTGCGCTGAGCTACTGACGCTGAAGGTTAGCAGGCCTTAACCCCTGCGTCCCCGCGGCCACACCCGCTGGGAGGAGGGGCCAGCCGCAGCCCCCCAGCACTGCCCGCAGCCTTGGCACACATCCTCTCTCCCAGCCTCCCCCTGCTATCCCCGCCAGAAGAGGGGCCTGAGCAGCCCACTCTGCCTCCAAGGCTGCCCTCTGGGGACAGCTGCCAGTCACAGAGGGATGCCAGCGCCCCCCACTCAAGCCTGCAGCTGATCCCACCGCACTCAAAGACCTTCGCCCTCCTCACCAGTCCCAGCGCCGCCCCCCTCCCCCGGGACTGCAGATAGAGCTGAGGGGGTCTGGGTGAGGGCGCAGGAAGTAGGCTGCCTGCAGGGTGAGGGGCAGAGAGCTCCTGGCCTTCAGCCTCAGTGCCCCAGCCCTCTGGCTCCTGTCCCCAGCCCTCTGGCTCCTGTCCCCAGCAAGGGGCCAGGCTTTCACAAGACTTTCAAGGGCCGCCCACCTACCGGGCACGATCTTCATCGGGGACAGTGGCAGAAGCCCACGGGGCAGACAGAGCGGGCCAGGGGTGTGGGAGGTCACGGGCCCCTCAGAGGAGGCACAGGCCGCGGCGGCAGCGTCGGGTGGGAGGAGGGCACGGCTGTGCTCCTGTGAGCAGCAGCGCATGGGGGAGGGGAGCGGTGGGCAGGGGCCCAGGGGATATAAATATCCAAGGAGGGCTCGAGAGGACGGTCACCACCCAGACTTAGAACATGACGCACAGCTCGAGAGCACCCAGGCCCTGCTGCAGTCGGGTCTGGCTGGGCAGTGCCACCTGACACCTCGGTCCCAGCTCCCGCAGGGGATCTAATGGAACAGGGCATGGGGGGTGGGGGGCGTGGGCTCATGTCCCTGCAGTCCCTGTCCACCTGGGGGGTGCTCTTGGAGAGGCCACAGAGGCCAAGAGGAGAGGCCGCCCGTTCTCCCAGAGGGCCCTGCGCAGGTCACTCAAGGCAGCACCTGGCCCCACTGGTGGCCGGGACAGCTGCCCCAAGGTCACGCACAGGCCTGGGATCCAGGCGGCCCGAAATCAGGGCTCTAGCCACTGAGGCAAGTGCCTGCCCCACAGCACAGGGGGTGCCTCCAGCCTCAGGCCTCTCCTGGGGTCCTGGGGGATCTGGGATAAGGGTCACCCCTCCTGGGCCTGGCTCCACCCAGGAGCCCAGAAGCCCTGCTCTGTGGAAGGCCTGGGTCAGAGGGTTCGGCCACAGGCAGGCCCAGAGCATACATGTTCTGTAGCGCGGCCAGAGAAACAGGACGTGGGGCGCACACGGCTCCGCTCCTCTCACCCAGGACCCTCGTCTGCTGGGTGCGCCCCTCAGGCCCAGCAGAATGCATGTTGACAGTTCTACTGCTCCTGGCACCACATGGAACCCTAAGCGAACCCCATGAAGTCCTGTACAACGAATGCGTCATACAGATGAGGAACCTGAGGCGCCATCCAACATCCCGCACGCTGCCATCTGAGCCCAGGTGGCCTCCAGTGTAGTCACCTCAGCCCACAGAAAGGCACAGTGAACCAGCCTGGCCCCGGCCACTGGGCAGGGCACCCTGGTCCATGCTGGTGAGCTCAAGGACAACCAGAGGCCTGAGGCCAGATGGGCCCACCCCAGCCTCCTGCTCTCCAGCCCCACACTTCAAAAGGTGCTGCTGAGGGAAATGCCTGCAGGCGCCTGCTCTGGGCGGGCCCAGGCAGCCCTAAGGGTCAGGGACACCCGCTGCCCCAAAGGCACGCCAGAGAGGGCCCAACTCCCAGCTGAGCCCAGGACGGCATCCGGCCAGCAGTGGGCAGGGGCCGGCAGGCCGGACGTTTCAGCCCACTCCCTGTCTCAGGCCAGGGAAGTCTCCAAGGAGCCTGTGACTCAACAGCCTGGGTGAGAACCAGCTCCTGGAGGCAGGAGTGCCCCAGGCTGGCAGGGGGCAGTTCCTCTCCCACTCCACTGAGCCAGGACAGGGCCCGTGGTCCAGGACACATCATACACGCCCCTGGGGCAGCTCCGAGAGGGAGCCGTGCCTATCCCTGCATCCCAGATTCTGGCGTCTCAGAACTGTGGGCAGCGGGAAGAGACAGGTCTGCCAGCAGCAGCCCCGGCCCCCTCGTGGCCCCGCACAGCCACAGGCCTTGGTCCCTGGCTCCCCTCCTCTGCCTCCCGCAGCCTCCAGCTCTGCCTGCCCTACCTTGGCCCAGCTGAATCAGCTCCTCCATGCTGTACCTGTCCATGGCTGCTGCACAGGCCAGGCTGCTCCGGAGCCGGCAGGGAGGAAGGCGAGGCAGGAAGGAGGGAAGGGGTGGGAGGCGGAGGGAGGGCCAGGCCCACCCGTGCCCTGGGAACAGCGGCTCCTCCTCACAGCCACCCCTTAGTGAGTTGACGGAGCTGAAGCCCAGCAGACTGACGGGTCGGACCAGCCCAGCAGACCCGCCTGGGGGTGCAGGGGACTGGCCTGCCTGCAATCCCAGAGAGCCCTCCGGCCCCAGCCCATGGGTCTTCCCTACTGCGCCTGTCCCGCCCAGCAGACCCCACCCTGCAGCCTCCCCTTCCCGCTGCAGGCCCCACCAGCCCAGCCCTGCCACCCCACCCACCCTCCCACCCACATTCCAGGCATCCATGTGCCCAGCGGCAATTTGTGAGCCACGTGGGAGCAGAGCCCCAACTGTCCACCCCACCCCACTCATTGAGACCCACATTCCTCAGCCCCAAAGGTGGTCCCTTCCTCCACCTGAGTCCTCCCAGGCATCGTGTCCAGGGGCGACTGTGACACCTCCTGCCTCCCCTCTCCACACCTCCACCTAGCTGCTTGTGGACCAATGAAGTACAAATCAAATCCCGCCATAACTCCACTTAGAAACCTGCCTTCGATCGACAGAAATCCCACAAACAGGTGACTCAGCCAAGCCAGTGATACCTGCGGAGAGCTGGTCAGGCCACAGTCCACCTCCACCCAGGACACCATGCAGCTGTGAAGAAGCGCAAGGCAGCCAGGCCACCTCCAGGAGCCCTCCTTGATGCAGGGCTACAGAGGGCCAAGTGGAGAGGTCGAGGCACAGGCGTGCATCCTCCACGGGGAGGGGCAGTGGTGGCGGTTACGCCGGCCCCTGCTCGTTCCCGTGGGAAGCAGTTCTGGGTGCCGTGGGTGGACAACGCTCAGCTGGCGTCTCCTCCACATGATCCTGGGTTCCTTCTGAATTTTGAGCCAGGCAAAGCATCACTATTTGAAATGTAAATGATGGCTGGGCACCGTAGCTGCAATCCCAGCACTCTGGGGGGCCAAGGCGGGTGGATCACCTGAGGTCAAGAGTTCGAGACCAGCCTAACAACATGGAGAAACCCTATCTCTAATAAAATACACAAAATGAGCCAGGCATGGTAGGACATGCCTGTAATCCCAGCTACTCAGGAGGCCAAGGCAGGAGAATCGCTTGAACCCGGGAGGCGGAGGTTGTGGTGAGCTGAGATTGTACCATTGTACTCCAGCCTGGGCAACAGAGCAGGACTCCATCTCAAAAAAATAAGTAAAATAAAATAAAATAAAACTGAAATGTAAATGAAACTCACGTATAAAACCTGCTCCAACAGCTTCCCACCACACCAAGCAACCAAAACTCCCTGCCACAGGCCCAGGGCCTTCCCATGAATCCTCTCCCTCTGGCCATCCAGCCTCCCTCTGTCCCTCTCTCTGGGCTACTCCTGGCAGGGCAGGCACCTCCTGAGAGCCCTCCCTGATTGCTTCTGAAGCCACCTCCCTATCTCTGTCTCCTCACCCAGTTCACCCCACATATCTGGGCCCCCCTGGGGCAGGGGCTCCGTCTGGGTATGGCCCTGGCCTGTGCATGGCTAGACAAGCAGATGGACGGATGGCTTCCCACACAGATGTGCCGCTAGCAGGGACAAGCAGACCACCAGGGCACAGAGAGTGCGGGGCCCCACCGCAGGGGTACGGCTGGTGCTCCCTAGCCAGGGCGGGGCCCCACCGCAGGGGTACGGCTGGTGCTCCCTAGCCAGGGCTGGATGGAGAGGGGCAGCCCATCTGACAGAGCCATTGTGGACCAGCACAGTTGGCCCACGAGCTCTGACCCTGCCCTTTTGCCAACTTCGGAGGGGCTGTGCAGCGGGGAAGGGAAGGGAAGGGCAGCTCACTGCTTGGTCACTTTAAAACTCAGAGAAGTCCATGGTCTCAGGTATCCTCAGAACTGCTCCGGCCTGTATGCAGGGCCATCATGACCCGTGCCACTGCCCGAGGCCAAGCCCTGGCCCTCTGCCACACCCCACATCTGAGCCCCGTCCTTCCCCTAGCTTCCTATCCCCAAGCTCAGCCCGTGAAGTCGAGGGGAGAGGGGTCTGAGCCTGCTGGCCCTGACTCATCCCGGAGCTACAGCTCGCTTCCTGTTGGAAACTCTGAGCTGCCGCTGGTGGCTGTGGCTTCGGGGGGGACTGAGTCACCTCCATCGGGGAGGGATGTCCTCCGCTCTGCCCGCTGTGGCCACACCCAGCCCCCCCACCCTTGGTCCTGCCGCCAGCTGCCCGCCAAGCCGGCCCGGCCCAGCCCAGCCATGGACAAGGAAGGAGAAAAAAGGAGGGGAAGGGCTCCCAGTCACCACACCCAGGAGTTGAGCACGAGGAGGCTGGGCTGCCAAATGGCCGGAGGTGGGTGGGCAGCAATGCTGGGGGAGGGGAGAAGCCAGCAGAAAGGCCCCATGGGCTGGGGCCTGGACTACACACCTGGCCAAGCGGTCTTTGTCTCACGCCTCCTCTAGGAGACATGTCACCCATTTAGAGAGGAGGTGGAGAGGCCACAAGACCTGCCCAAGGCTGGGGAGAGAGCCAGGAGGGGAGGCCAGCCTCCTCCCTGCAGCCTCATGGATCCTCCCAAACGGGTTCAAGGCAAGCCCCTAACAAGTCCAACTCACCCCAGCCTAACCAGCACCAGGGCTCTGCCTGGCACCCCTCGGGGGCAGCTGTGCCCCAACCTTGGGCCTCCCCTGGCCTCCCCCATACCTCAGGTAAACTCCTGCCCACCCCAAGAGCCCCACCCCAGGCCCCCTTCTTCAGCTGGAGACAGCGAGCTGCTCCCCAAGTGCCAGCCCCAGAGAGGGAGGTGGGGCCAGGCCGGCCTTCTGCTGGGGGCCAGGGCAATCCTGAGCCGGCACGGCGCTGAGGGCGGAGTGCTCCAGTGTGTGTGTAAGCTTCAAGCTGCAGGGGACACATCTGCCCACCTGGGTCCTGCTGGCACAGGTGCTTGGGGACAGAGGGAGGCCACAGAGAAGCTACAGAGCAAGGGGTCTCTGAAAGCCTCTGGGATGACAGGACCTGTCTTGCCCTGCGGGACCTGGTTCATACCAGGAAGGGCTTATCTAGGCCCCAGGTTAGGCCAGCACATGCCACAGCACAGCTTGGCCTCTGCCCTGCTGGAGGAGCCTCCTGCCTGGACCCTGTGCTTCTCCCCATCCTGCCCAGGGCCGTCCCCAGCCACCACCAAGCCCAAGCTGGCCAAGCACTGTTACTGGTCACACTAGGCGCTCTGTGCAACAGCAAGCCTGACCATCAACCACTGCGGCAGGGGAGGCGGCCAGGCCACGTGCTGGACGATGGCCACCCACGACCGGCGCCAGCACCTCCTCAAACACCCCATCTCAGCGCCGGAGGGGCCTCCAGGCAGACAGGCCACTGGGACAGGGGAGGCGGCGTAGGGGCGAAGGCAAGGGCAGTGCTGGAGAGAAAGCAGGGGGCGCCCCGGGGTGTGCCTGGGGAGGCGCTGGCATCAGCCACAGGCTCCTCCTTGGTCTAGACACCCCAAGGTCCCCAGCCAAGGAGGAGGAGCCACGTGGCTCCACAGGCAAGCGCACCCCACACCCTCGGGCAGAGGGGCCACCTGCTGGTGTGAGCGACACTCCGCACGCCAGCTGACCACTACGACCCAGGCCCAGGTCCGAAGGAACCACAACCAGACCCCCAGTTTCCACCCCTCATGACCCTGGTCAGGGTGCAGCTGACCTGTGGCTGGAGCAGGGGCAGGCTCCGGGCTGGGCCTGGCCAGGGTCCCCAGGGTGGTGGCAGGCACCACAGGGGTCTCAGGTGACACCTTCTCAGGCTCCTTCCGGCGGTAGACACGCTGCTCCTCCGCAGGCAGTGGCCCCCGTTTGGGTGGGGAGCTCAGGGGACCCTGCACAGCCTGCACCTGTGGGGTGCGGCGTGCGGGCATCACCATGGCAACGGGGCGGCGCACACGTTGCAGAGAGGCGGGCACGATCTCCGGGGGCAGGTGCAGGTATTGGCGGAGGTGGGCAATGCCTTCATTGGTGAGGTACCAGTAAAAGTGGCGCCAGGCAAAAGTCTCGCGGACCAGGCCCCGTGCCCGCAGGGATGCCATGGCACGCATGACCTGCAGGTTGGTGACGCCGGGCACATGGGGGTGCAGGCTGCGGGGCCGCCGGTCCTTCTTGGCCACCATCACGCCCTCGCGGAAGAGCACCTCATAGATGGCCCGCAGCTGGTCCCGTGGCATGAGCATGCCGGCCACCATGGCTGCTGGAGCCGGGAGGGCAGCGCAGGGGCGAAGGCAGAGGGCAGGACACCTCGAGAAGGCCGCACGAGGCTCCCGCACAACGGGAGGGCAGGCAGGCAGGCTGGGGCGCTGAGCGCGAGGGCGCAGACTCCCGGCTGTGCGGCTCGTGGGGCTCTGTGCAATCCCTGCCGGCACTGCCGGCCGCCCGCCCTCCTCCAGGACGCCGGGCCGGCCCCCTCTGACTCAGCAGCTCGGCGGCCCCTCCCACCCACAGCCAAGGGGCCCTTGCAGAGTGGGGGGCACCGCAAGAGGCAGCGCCACCTCCACAGCTGCCCCTTCCCCCACCAGGCCCCAGGGCTCCAACGTCAGAAATGACATCAGGTTCTAAACACATCCTTCAAAGTCCCTAAGACTGTGCTGGGGCGAGTGGGGGCGGATACGGTCCAAGGGTCTAAAGAAGAGGGCCGCAGAGCAGGCAGCGGGGCTGAGGAGGGGTCCTCGGCAGGGGCGTGGGTTCTGGTTTCACAAGGATCTGAAGGGGGGTGCTGGGCTGCCAGGCCTGGAGGGATGAGAGGCTTGAGCTGGGAGGACTGGGGCCTGGGGAAGAAGCTGGGGTCTTGGGGGAGGAAGTCCAAGGAGGGTGGCCGGGGGCAGCTGCCGGAGCACATGGGCTGCAGGCACCGTTGCTGCTGTCCATCAGGCAGGCAAACCGACAGACCCCCACCTCCACACACCAGGCTTAGAGGCGGTGGCCACTCAGGTTAACACTTCCCGTTCCAGGCCAGATTAGGGGTGGCCACTCCAAGCCCACAGCCCTTTGAGCAGAGCACCAGCTAGAGGGCTCTGAGAGGCGCCTCCATCCACCCCCACCTCCAACCCAGCTGTCGGAGGCCAGAGACTCCCAGCTGCCACAGGGAATCAGAGTCACCAAGTCCTTACTGCCCACAGATGCCCACCCTGGGCAGCCCAAATGCCCGTCTGTGGGCCAGATGGATGGCTGCAGAGTGGAAGAATGCCACGCCAGGAGATGGCCAGGGCCCAAGGGAAGGGAAGAGGAAACAGCCTTGCGAGGCCCTGCAGGCCTGGCCCAGCCACACCCATCATCACACCGCCCCCCACCGCCCCCACCAAGGGTCCAGGCATGGGAACCCCACCCAACATTCCCACTGTCCCACGTTGTGCTCCAGGGACCCCCACCTGGATCCCTGCTCGCCCCAAGATGACACACCCCTTCCCACCAAGCACGGCAAACCCAGGAACTGATTATAAATAGGGCGGGGGGGGAAGGGGGATCCCGAGGTGGGAGGCGCTGGCCAGCAGCCGGCAGGCGGCCAACGTGAAGCTTGTGGGGGCGGGTTTATGGGGCCGTCGCCATGGCGCCATGGTGCAGGCTCCAAACACAGACACACACACACACACACACACACACAGAGGCACACACACGCCTGCGTGCACAGAAGCGTGGTGGCGGGGAAATTCTGAAGGCACAGCCACTGTGCCCACAGCCCTCCAGCAGGGCCAGCTCGCTACCGCACGGCTCTCCCTTCCTATGAAGCCAAACCCTGCCAGGAAGAGGCCAGCCTCAGGAGGTGAGGCTCAGGGAAGATGTGGGGGCCAAAGCAACCACGCCCCTTGACCCACCAGCACCTGCGGACCCTCCACCCGCCACGGCTGTGGCTTTGGGAACGATACCAGCTGGGTCCCAGCCTGCCCAGCCCTGTGCCCACAGAGGTCCCTACCCTTGGTGTGTCCCTCAGCGCCCCCCACACGGCCCACCGCATCTTCCTGGCAAGATTACCCAACTTAATCGCCCCCAATCTGCAAGCGCCCTACCAAACAAACGTAGGCATCACCCATGATACCCACACTGCCCCAAAATGACCCTGAGGCGCACCCAAGGAAGGTCCCGTGGACTTAGGGTCTCTCCAACACGGCCCTGCAGGGGTGCTCAGCCTGAACCCCGCTTGGCCGCCAGCCCCCTCAGCCCCGCCTCGCCCAAGCCGGCTCAGGGCAGCAGAGAGAGGGGGCGGGGTTCGGCGGAATCCCCTCCCTCCCCCCAGCCAGGGGCCTGCAGGCGGGAAAGGAGGCCGCAGGGAGGAGCCCGGAGCAGAATGTTCCCGGCCCATCCCGCCAGTTCCGCACACGCCCCCCCTGCGGCGTGCGCCACCCCCACCCCGCCTGGCAACACACACCTCCTCGGCACACGACCCCCGCGAAGCACACACGCCCCTGCGCCGGGACCCCGGGGTGGAAGCTACTGCCCCCCGCCCCCACCCTGTGGGAACCGAAGCGGGAGCTGATTCAGCACTGGGAGGGCCATGGTGTGCGACTGGGCGGCCCCCTCGGGTTTCCTGAGCAACCGGTCAGAGCTTCTGGGCAGCCCCCAGCTCCCCCACCCCACCCCAAGACAAAGAGCCGCAGTGTGGACTTGCCCAGGGCCAGCCCGCCAGGCGCCTCCGCACCGTGGTCCCCACAGCACTACCCTGCCCCTTGGACGCCAGGCTGTGGGCAGCAAACTGGGGCGGGCGGGGCGCAGGGGCCGACCCCGCTGTGAAGGCCGAGCTCCCACCCAGTCCCGCCCTGCCCCGCCCCCGACGCTCCTGCAGCGCTGCGGAGCCGCTGGAGCCAGCCCCGGAGGACCCCGAGCCAGCCGGAGGAGCCCGGAGCGGGGCGAGTCTGGGGGCGAGTCTGCGGCTCAGTGACCCGCAATGTTGCCCCGGGGATGGCAGACCCTGCCCGCCACCCTGCGTGCGCTGCACCCGGCCGGAGGTCACCGTGCGGTCCGCGCCCCCCGGCTCGGGCCCGGCCCCGGGACCGCACCTTTGAGGGAGCTGATCTCGTGCTGGATGGCTCGCGAGGGGTCCATGCCTGCGCCGGGGCCGAGGGCGGCAGTGCCACCGCCAGGCAGAGTCCACCCCGCACCGCACTGCCCAGGCCGGCGCCGCAGCCGGGGGAGGAGCCCGGAGGTCCGGGGGCAGGGCCTGCTGGCCAGGGGCGGGGCTTCAGCTGATCAATGAGCGGACAGGGCCGCCCCGGGCGCATGCTCCGGGCCACACCGGGCACCCCTCCCTCCCAGCCCGCTGTTCTGGGGCACGAGACCCCGTTAACCCCGCCAGACTGCTAGGTCACCAGGCCGGATCCAGGAGCTCTGGGACGGCCCACCCCACAGATCCACAGACCCGGGCCCCCCTCCACAGCACCCCGGCGTCCGCTGCCACGAGCCCTGCTCAGAATGTCCTGCGGGACACAGGTTCGAGGGCCTCCAAGCCGCCACCCATGCCCTGTAGGAGACACCCATCCGGATCTCCCAGTGACCTCCTCAGCCGGCCCAACTCCAGTGCCTGGACTGGCAGGCTGCTGAGATCAAGCCCCCAGGACCCTGGATGGCCACCTCCCACCTCCCTGGCCCCAGCAGTGTGCCCCTTCCTCGGGGCGTCTCCCCTCCACGCAGCCCTGGGCCAAGCACCTTCTACACTGGCTCCCAAGATGACAGGTCCAACCTGCACCCTGGCCTCTGCCTCTCCCACCCAGCCTCAGGATGCCCCATAGGCAGCCCCACAGGTCCTGCTGGCTGCACCCCTCAGTATGCCCACTCGCCAGCATCTCCACTGTCACCAGGATGACACTGCGGTTCCATCCCACCCCCACTTCCCCCACTACCACCAGGGACCCTCTGCAGCTGCTCTGATCCAGCCACCCCTATGGCTAATAGGGTCAGCCTCCTCAGCCCGCAGGAGTACTGTGTGTCACTGCCCACCCCTGGGGGAGCAGGTTGCACTGGCAGGGTGAGGTCAGCTCTGCCTCACTCACTGCAACACAGGAAGTCACGGAGGAATGCCTGGGCCCTGCCCACACTACGGGCACCCCTTCAACACTGGCCCCGAGGTTCACCCCACCCCAGTCCATCGTGCTGGGCAGTGCAGGGCAGGATGGCCTCCACAAGATGTGACCAGCCTGCCTCAGTCTTCAGCCAGGTCCTTCCTCTCCCTTCGCCCACAAGCCCCTCCCCTCCTACAAACAGACTCACTGTGTACCAGCTTGGGGCTGGCATGGAGGACGTGTCCATGACCCAGGATCGAGGCTGGCAGCTTCCACAGGTACAAGCTAATGGGCAAAGAGCCAGGAGCCAGCCCCACCTGTGCTGCAGACCCAGCAGTTCTGGGGTCTCCGCCTGTCCCTGCCTTCCCCGGGACTCAGCCAGTCTCAGGGTGTGGGGAGTCTCAGGAAAAGCAGTTGGCAAACTTAGGGAAAACGGTGAAGTGAGGAATTAAAACACAATTCCGGGCCGAGCACAGGGGCTCATACCTGGAATCCCAGCACTTTGGGAGACTGAGGCAGGTGGATCACTTGAGGTCAGGAGTTTGAGACCAGCCTGGCCAACATGACAAAACCCCATCTCTACTAAAAATACAAAAATTAGCCCATCATGGTGGTGTGCGCCTGTAGTCCCAGCTACTCAGGAGGCTGAGACACAAGAATCACTCGAACCCAGGAGGTGGAGGTTGCAGTGAGCCGAGATTGTGCCACTGCTAAATTCCTAGGTATGTTTTACTAACCTATGTCTGGATAAACCTAAATTTGGCCTGCAAGTGAATAGTACTTCCTTATTAAACCTCAAGTGAAACTGACAGATATTTATAACTAGATCTAAAAAGTTTATACATTAAAAAAAAATTGCCATTTTTTTTTTTTTTTTTGAGATGACGTCTCACTCTGTCACCCAGACTGGAATGCAGTGGCTCAATCACAGCTCATGGCGGCCCTAGCCTCCTGGGTTCAAGCAATGCTCCCCGCTCAGTTTTCTGATTAGTTGGGACTATAGGCGTGCACCACCACTCCCAGCTAATTTTGTACTTTTTTATACAGACTGTCTGTCTGTGTTGCCCAGGCTGGTCTCAAACTCCTGGGCTCAAGCCATCTTCCCACCTCCCAGTGCTGGGATTACAGGTGTGAGCCACCTTGCCTAGTCCGGATCAATTTTTTAAACTTAATGCATAAAAATTTTCCTCAGCCTAGGGAGATTTTTTGTTTTGTTTTGTTTCGTCTTGTTTTATTGAGGCAGAGTCTCGCTCTGTCGCCCAGGAGGGAGTGCAGTGGCGTGATCTTGGCTTACTGCAACCTCCGCCTCCTGGGTTCAAGCAATTCTCTGCCTCAGCCTCCCGAGTAGCAGGGACTACAGATGCACGCCACCACGCCTGGCTAATTTTAGTATTTTCAGTTGAGACGGGGTTTTGCAATGTTGGTCAGGCTGATCTTGAACTCCTGACCTCAGGTGATCCACCCGTCTTGGCTTCCCGAAGTGCTGAGATCACAGGCAGGAGCCGAAGTGCCCAGCCAGGGAGATTTTCTTTTAAAGATTAAAATGTATAAAATTGAATATTATAAGATTGGCCAGGTGTGGTAGCTCAGCACTTTCAGAGGCTGAGACAGGAGGATCACTTGAGCCCAGGAGTTCAGGACCGGTCTGGGCACCACAGCGAGACACTGTCTCTGCAAAAACTAAAAAACTAGCCTGACATGGTGGCCTGTGCACCTGTGGTCCCAGCTCTTTGGGACGCTGAGGCAGGAGGACAGCTTGAGTCCAGTCCACCCAAGGCTGCAGTGAGCCACGATCGCACCACTGCATTCCTGCCTGGGAAACAGCAAGACTGACTCAAAAACACACAAATATGATCCTAGTTTTAAGCTAATGAGAAGGTGAGGGCACACAGCTGTTCCGAGGAGGAGCACACAGGTTTTCACGCAGCGACTCTGCCTTTAACCTACCCCCTGAAGTTAAGCTGCCCCCCTGTGAGTGGCCACCATGGTCACCTGTGGTTACCTGCAGCCAGAGGCTTATAGTCAAGCTGCAGCAGCTGCAAGGTCCCGTGAAGGAGCCCCTGAGACTGCCCAGCCCAGCCTGCCTGGAACAGTGGTGCAGCCTTGGAAGTGGGGGCGGCCACGATGACCCTGGGAAAGGCTCAGCCAGCTGCACATTAGTCAGCTCTGTGGTTCCTTCCCGGCACAGGCTTCCCAGAGGAAGGGACAGCTATGTGGGGACAGGCTGCAGACAGCAGCACAGGAAGAGGGGCCACAGGCATCAAGGCCCTGATGCAGAGAAAACGAGTCCAGGCAACCCCCAAGAATGTGGAGGTGGTTGCAGCCAGGAGGGGGTCGCCTGGAGACAGAGCCGTAGCCAGGGATTTCAAAGGACAGGCAGGCCCCAGGCTGGCAGCGAAGGGCCTGCGAGCAAGAGGTTCAGACAGCAGAGAGGAAAGGGAGCCGGGGTAGGGGAAGCTGGACACCCTGGTGACGCAGCTCTGGAGCGTGGGAAGCAAAGCCCCGGCCACTGCCCAGGAGATCTCATTGCTCTGGGACCCCGCAACCATTTCACGGGTCAGAGATGAGTCTTGCTGAAGAAGCACGTGGGTCTGTGTGTCCAGGTCTGTGAACTGGAAGGACCCCAAGGCTGCAGCCGGGCTCGCCAGCACCAGTGCCACCAGAAAACCCTTACCTCTAGCTTCTGCTCTGCTGGTCGAACCCAGCACAACTCCCATGCCCAGCTGGGGTGCCATCAGGTCACCTGGCCAGGTCTCACACCCTGGGCAAAGCCAAATCCTCTACCCCACTGGGGACCCCAGGACTGGGGTTGAGCCCAGGCACCACAGAAAAGCCCTCCCTCCTTCCCAACCCCTCTGTGTGGGCACAGAGCAGCCCCCTGTTCACCAGTCCCCTGAGGCCTTGGCTGCCCTGCCCACAGGTCCAGGCCAAGAAGGGGCTCCAACCCCGTCCCCACACCACACCTGCACATGGGATGGGCCCACTCCTGAGGCCCTGCCCACCACCACCATGCCTGCCCCCAGCCTTCACACCCACCCAGCCCCTAGACCCATGGCAGCCGGCCCCGCTGGGGCTCTCTGATGGTGGTGGAGCAGGCCACTGGGCCTTGACCCAGTGATCCCATGCAGAGGCCACCTGTGACAGGCAGACACCTCCACCTGGGGCCTCCCGCAATAGCCCCAGGGAGACCAGCCCCAGTGAAACCCGCCATGGATTCATCCCGCACACACCCAGCCCTCTGGACACACTGCGCCCTGCTCTGTTCCCCGCCTAAGCCTGCAGCAGGTCTGAGGAGACACCTCACCTGCCCCAGGCCTCTGCCCTGCAGCCTTGGCCCAGCGACGGCCCGGCCTCTGTGGATGCTGTGGGACTGGGGCGGGAGGAGGGTCTCCATTCTCTGGAAGCCACCCTGTGCAAAGTAGGGCTCAGGGAGAGCTCAGTCAGGCAGGCCACCCTGCAGGACCTCTGGGGTCCAGGGCCGCCACTGCTGGTCTAGATGCCCACCAGGGCTCCTGGGGGGTCCCAGTAAGGGCCCAGGAGGCACAGGGGTGACCTCTCCAAGCCACATCCATCTCCTCTCTCCCCTGCAACCCCAGTACAAGAGAACCTCAATACCGTGGGTCTGTTGGAGACCAATTTGGGGGGAAGGTCCTGGGTCCCACCCACATGACCCATCCATCAGGGGGCCCATCGTTCCCAAATACCTCTCACACCTGTCCTGTGCCCACTGTCTCCACCACACCCTGGCCTGGCCACCACCTTTTCACCTCAAGGACAGTGGCAACCTCCCTCATTGCCCCCCACCTCCAAGCCCCGGGCACACAGCAGCCAGCGCTCTCCAAGCACAGGCTGGTCCCACCACGGCCCTCTGGAGGCTGTCCTCACGCAGGCACCCGCTCCTCTGCAGCACGGTGGACCCTGCCAGGCCTCTGCAGGGAGGCTTCTCGCCCGGCTGTGGTGGCTCCCCCTTCCCGCCCTCTCAGGTCTGCCACACCGACGCCCAGCACCAGACACAGAGGTGTCACCACGGGAAACACGGAGCAAGAGAAGAAATGATTTCCTGGAGTTCAAGGACGATGTGCTTCCGAGAACCCTGTTAATATCACTGACTTCACCAGCAGATTAAAGGAGAAAACCTGTATCTCCATCTCAAAAATGCTGGTAACGCATTTGATGAAAACCAGCAATTGTAAGCAGGGGTGATGAGTACACTGTTAACACGAGAACAAATGCCCCTCATGGCACAGTGTGGCGCCCTCCCAGAGCCAGGCGGGGCTGCTGAGGGGAGGGCACGTGAGGGCGCATGCGGACAGTGCAGGCGCACTCTGGGTCCAGCGCCAGGACATGGGCAGTGTTTACCCAAGTCAGCACCTCCTCTTGGCACCTGCAACAACTCAACACACCACTTACTGGAGCTCAGAAACAGTTCATTGAGAGGCCGGCTTCCAACGCTGTTAAAAGACCCGAGAGATTTCTTTAGGCCAGCAATAACAAGTTAGGAAAATACAGCAGGAAAAACCCTTCATCAGCACAAAACACTGCAGTAAGATACCTGACAACCGGTCAGAGCTGGTGCAGGGCATGCCGGGGCTCCAGGACAGCTCCAGGACCAGGCTCGGGTCCGGAGTGCAGAGGGCCCAGCTGGCAGATGCCATGCTGACCCACGTGCTGACGCGGCCGCAGTTCCGCTCACCCTCCCACTGGCTCCCAGGAGACTCACTACACAAGTCCCCATCAGACAGCGAGGCCATGTGGCTTGTCTGAAGCTCCAGCACTGGGTGCTGGGCAGCTGAGAGGAGTCAGCTCACTTGGGCACTGCCACAGGGACGACCCTCAGAGAAAGGACTGCGAGACCTAGCTAGCAACTTAGAAATTGTTTAAAAATTGTGTCTGAAACCTGGTGTGGTGGCTTACACCTGTAATCCCAGCACTTTGGGCAGCTGAAGCAGCCAGATTACTTGAGCCCAGGAGTTCTAGACCAGACTGGCCAACATGGCAAAACCCCATCTCTACTAAAAATACAAAAATTAGCCAGGGGTGGTGGCTCACACCTATAATCCCAGCTACTTGGGAGGCTGTGACACAAGAATCACTTAAACCTGGGAAGTAAAGGTTGCACTGAGCTGAGCTCATGCCACTGCACACACCAGCTTGGGTAACAGAGTGAGACTCTGTCTCAAAAAAAAAAAAAGAACTTAGGCCAGGTTTGGTGGCTCACACCTGTAATCCCAGCACTGTGGGCAGCTGAGGCGGGTGGATGACCTGAGGTCAGGAGATGGAAACCGGCCCAGCCAACATGGTGAAACCCTGTCTCTACTATAAATACAAAAATTAGCCGGGCGTGGTGGTGTGTGCCTAGAATCCCAGCTACTCAGGAGGCTGAGGCAGGAGAATCACTTGAACCTGAGAGGCAGAGGTTGCGGTGAGCTGCACTCCAGCCTGGGTGACAACAGCAAGATTCCGTCTCAAGAAAAAAACAACTTATAACAGTTCACATTCTTCCCTTCACTAAACTTTAAAAAAATAAAATAACAATCGTGTTGGAATAGAAAATATTCATGTGACTCAAACACTGAGCAAGACACAAGCGTCGCTCCCCTCCTCCTCCGTCTCCCCTCACCCACACACGCGATGTGAAAATCACTGTTAGCGGCTTCCTAGTTATTTCTCCAGAATTTCTTTACGGAAAATCAAGCAAATACCATATGATTCTTGGTTTTCTCCCTTTCAACACAAACGGTGAAATCTCCCGGGCAGCGTTCTGCCCCTGCTTTCCCACGCACCCCGCAGCTGGAGGCTGCTGTGCACAGGGACCTCGACCCTGGCCGTGCAGAGCCGCACGTGTGGGGCCAGCCTCTGAGCACACCTAGGCCGGCGCCGTCTTCTGCGTTGACACACGCTGCATTTGTGGCTCTGACAGACCTTTCTCTGGCCTGGTTCCCACAGCTTCACCAACAGAACCTAGAAATCCAGATTTTTTTTATTTTTGCCAATACGGTAGGTAAAAAATGGCATATTGGTGTAAATAAAGCTTAAATTTTGAAAACCGATTGCCCCAGAAATTCCATTTTTAACACCAGTCATGTTGACGCACAACCACCCAGCTACAGCGCTGTTCACTGCAGCAGTTTCTAATATTAAAAAAAAAAAAAATAGGTCGGGCGCGGTGGCTCCTGCCTGTAATCCAAGCACTTAGGAGGCCAAGGCGGGCGGATCACCTGAGGTAGGGAGTTCAAGACCAGCCTGACCAACATGGTGAAACCCCGTCTTTAAAAATAATAATAATAATAAGCTCAACGTCCTATGAGAATGGATTGATCACTTTTGCCATACAGAGGAATGCGGTATTGTAAATTAATGTTACGGAGACACGTCCAAGCTGTATCAGTATCACTAAGTAAAACAAGTTACATATGTCTAAAATACTGCATAACGTTAAATTATGAAATTATAGATAAATTGACACAACTAAAGACCGCTGTGCATGCTTTTCCGTTTTTTTATTTTTGGAGACAGAGTCTTGCTCTGTAGCCCAGGTTCACTGCAGCCTTGACATTCTACGCTCAAGAGATCCTCCCACCTCAGCCTCCCAAAGTGCTGGGATTACAGGCATGTGCCACCATGCCCAGTGCACACACTGTTTAAAACAATGACTGTGGAACATAGGTTCCACATTAACGCACTCCTGAAGGATGGCTGGGGGTAGGTTGAATGGTGGCCACAAAAATATATGTCCGTGTCCCTGGAGCTCATAAATGTGGGCTTATTTGGACACAGGGTCTCTGCAGATGTAATTAAGTAAAGAATCCTGAGATGAGATCATCCTGGATTACCTGGGTGGGCCCCAGATCCAAAAACAAGTGTCCTCAGACAAGGAGAGACACCAAGGCAGGGACAAGCCACGAAGCAGGACTGGAAGAGGCGGGCGGCTCCTCCCAACGCCTTCGGAGAAAGCGTGGGCCTGCCGATGCCGGGAGTTTGACTTCTGGCCTCCAGAGCAGTAAAAGGATCCGTTTCTACTGTTTTAGAGCACTCTGCTTGTGACTCTTGCCTGTGGGAATCACAGGGAGTCGATACAGACGGTGAGCAGGAGTGGGTGCTGCTGTGACAAGTATCTGAAAACGCGGATGTGGCTTTGGAGCTGGGTAGTAAGCAGAGGCCGGGACATTTTGAGGCACACGATAAAAGAGAGCCTAGCCTGTCCAACCAGACTTGGCAGAAATACGCGTATTAAGGGTGCTTCCGGTGAGGCCTTAGAAGGCAATGAGGAACGTGCCATTGGAAAGGTGCTTCTTACACTGAAGCGAGACTTGGCTGAATCGTGTTCCCTGTTGCATGCTTAACAGAACTAGTAAGCAATGAACTTGGAAATTCAGCTGAAAAGCTTTCCAAGCAGAGTGTGGAAGGTGTGGCTTGGCTGCTTCTCGCTGCTGATGGTGAAGCACAGGAAGAAAGAGAGAAATTGAGGGAGGAACTAGTAAGCAAAGAGGAACGAGCACGGGTGACCTGGGGCACGTGCAGCCCGTTTAGACTGCAAGTGATAATGTTGGGAGGTTCGCTGTTAGGAAAGTGTGTTCTGCCGAGAAAGCCACCTCTGGAGAGATGAGGCGTGTGACTCGTGGGTCCATTCACCTATCTCAGCAGAAACCAGAAACAGAGCCAAGATTATCCAGGGAGGATCCGAGTGAACCCTTCTCTCTAACGGCCTGGCTCCCTGTGACATACAAGGGAGACCCAGAAGGTTTATGAGAATGTTGTACCAGCAGAAGCACTCTCCACCTGGATTGAAGGGGACAGAGACAGGATGAAATGAAGGAAGGTGTTGGGCTTCTGCAAGTCTACAGGCAAGAAACAGGATGACAGACCCAGGCGGCTACAAGCATGTGCTGCCCTTCCAGAAAAAGGAAGAATGACTCCGAGGTCGAGCCTCAGGCCTAGAGGCAGAAGCCAGCAGAGCTGCAGGTACCGAGCGGGGAGCGGCCACAGAGGGGCCTTCCCGGGCCTGGAAGCCTCATGGAATTCACCCTGCTGGATCTCAGACTCGCTTGGGACTGGCAACCGCTTTATTCCTTTATATTTCTCCCTTTGGGAATAGTGATGTCTAATCTATGCCTAACCTAGCATTGCAGTTTGGAGGCATAAAATTTGCTTTCTAGTTTTACGATTAAAAAGATGGAGAAAAATTGTGCCCCCTTCTGGACCCTACCCTGAGCCTCACCAACACCTGATTTACACACAGCTTCAGTGATCAGATTCAGGACTTCTGAGCTGATTAAATGTTGTTGCTCTCATTTTTTTAAGATAGGGCCTCGTTCTGTCACCTGGGTTCAGCCTCCAGGGTTAAGTAATCCTCCTGCCTCTGCCTCCTGAGCAGCTGGGACTACAAGCCGGGTGCTAAAACACCTGGCTAATTTTTGTTCATTTATTTTTTGAGACAGAGTCTTGCTTTGTCACCCAGGCTGAAGTGCAGTGGCACAATCTCGGCTCACTGCAATCTCTACCTCCTGGGTTGAAACCAGTCTCATGCCTCATACACCTGAGTAGCTGGGATTCTAGGTGTGCACTACCACGCCTGGCTGGTTTTTGTATTTTTAGTAGAGACAAGGTTTTGCCACGTTGGCCAGGCTGGTCTCCTGATCTCAAGTGATCCACCCACCTGGGCCACCCAAAGTTCTGGGATTACAGGTGTGAGCCACTGTGCCTGGCTGAGCTGATGGAATTTTAGACTTAGAGTTGATGTTACAATGTGTTGAGACTTTGGGGCATGTTGGGATAAGAAACATTCATTTTGGAAGTGGGGCAGATATAAATTTTGAGGGGCCAGGGGACAGACTGTAGTGGGTCCCCAAAAGATACATCTATGAACAATTCTCTGGAACCCATAAATGGTATTTTATTTGGAAAAAGGATCTTTGCAGTGTCATTAAGACAAGGATCTTGAGATGAGGTCATCCTGGATGACGCAGTGGGGAGGCCTACAGCCAGGGCCAGGCGTATCACAAGAGATGAAGAGAGGTCACAGGGGAGAGGGCCACGTGAGGATGGATGCCAACTCTGGAGCACTGCAGCCACGAGCCCAGCCACGCCGACGGCCACAGGAGCTGGAGAGGCCAGGAACAGAGCCTGCCCTGGAGCCTCCGAGGGAGCGTGGTCCTGTTTGGACGTCTGGCCTCCAGAACCATGAGAGGATACATTCCTGTTGTTTTAGGTTTGTGGGTACACGTGACAGCGGCCACAGGAACTTCAAACAGGGCACATTCTTTGGGGGTATTTGTATTCTGCAAGCGACCATGCATTCTTGTGGCCGTCATGACAGTGGCATCCAGCTGAGTCTCTTAGGCCTACCGTGTGCCTGCTGTTAGCTTCCCAGGTAGCCACTCATTCAGCAAGAAGAGAGAGATGCACTTTCAAAACATCAAAAGACACATTCATTTGAAAAAACCGAAGAGCAGAATAAAAATTGTAAGAGCCACACCCGAGACTCTTACTGCAGATACCTCACACTTGATCTCAGGCAACAGACAGAGAAGCGATACCGAAGACACCTCTTCTGCTACACCTGCAGTCCCGCACTTCCAGCCCTGCCCAGCCCTGCCCCCACCCCACCCGCCCTGGTGTGCCCCTATGGATGGCCTTCCCTACCCTCACCGTCCCACTTGGCCCCAGCCCGCCTGACACACCGGTCTGCCCAAGAGCACCCGGACTCAGACCAGCCACGCGGATGCCGTCCGGGGGCCTTCCTTTCCCACAGCACTGGCCCTGGGTCTGTCCCTACTCCTGGAGCCACACGGGGACACAAGGTGATCCCCATCCCATTCCTGGTCCTGGATCGCCTTTGCTTCCTGGAAGTAGCAGCAACAGTCCCTGCCAAGAGCTGACCACCAGCTGGGAGGACTCTTCTGCAGCCAACCAGGACCCAAACTCCCAACGTGGAGGAAGAGAGGGAAGACAGCAGGCCCCGAGGGCCCACGTCCCAGGGGCTACAGGATCCTGTCTTCCCAGCTGGCACTCTCCTTCCACCATCTGAACTGCAGCTCCCAACTCCCCTTCTGCCTGGTCTGCCGTCATGCCAGGCCACCGCCCCTAGAGATGATCCGGCCCATGCCCTATTTTGGGTCCCTGACCTCACGACCCATGGCCCCTGCTCTCCCAGCCCCACAGCTCCCTGCCCACTGTGGGTATGTGGGCATCACCCATCCAATCTGACCACACCCCACGCAGTCCCACTGAGGTTTCTAACACCCCCTCATCACCTGGTCCCAGCACCATCCAGGCCTCACCCTGCTCCCAACGAGGCTCTGCTTCCTCACACCCCTCCCTCCCTCACCGAGCCACCAGGCCCCTCGCTGTGACAGCTGCCCACTACCCTGCTTCCTGGCTCCTCTTCTCATAGGCCCCTAAGCTCTGGAGGACCCCAGACTCAGAGCTCTGGCCTAAGGCCTGCCCTAGTGATGGCCCCGAAGCACTGCCTCCCAGCCTGGCCTCCCCAGCTCAGCCTGGCATTTCCTGCACCTCGGTGTCTGCACGTGCATTCCTATCTCACAGGCATCTCTGATTTTATGCACCCGAGGCTAAGCTCCGGCTCTTCCGCCCTCTCTGTCACAGGCGAATCCTCTCCACTCCACTGCCACCACCAGGGCCTCCTCAGCTGCTCCTTGGGAGGCGCCAGGCCAGGATCTTGCAGGGGTCCAGCCTGCTCCAAGTCTACCTGCCTCTCCCACCCAATGCATGTTTCAAGTCACACCTGCCACAGGACACGGTGGGGTTCGGCTCAGGGGTACAGAGGTGCAGCGACACTCAGCCCCTGTGTCAGGAAGCTGGATGGGCGGAAGGCGAGATGTTTACCATCGTCCCTGTTACCCAAGAGCCCACAGCCAGACCCTATGAGCAAAACACCAAGCGTGACGCTGAGCTTCCTTGAACATCTCTGCCTCAGCCCCAAGCAAATTCCACAAAGATTAACAATGGCGATGTTTAAAACAAATGCACCAGTGTTGGAAGCGATTCTCAGCAGATGTTTTTATAAAAGAAGGCCATTTGAAGCATAGCATAAAATCTAGAAATCATAAAAGACTGGTAAATGTTAAAACTTGATATAGTTGGCCGGGCGCGGTGGCTCACACCTGTAATCCCAGCACTTTGCGAGGCCAAGGCAGGTGGATCACCTGAGGTCAGGAGTTCAGGACCAGCCTGGCCAACAAGGTGAAATCCCATCTCTACTAAAAATATAAAAATTACCAGGGCGTGGTGGCGGGTGCCTGTAGTCCCAGCTACTCGGGAGGCTGAGGCAGGAGAATCGCTTGAACTGGGGAAATAGAGGTTGCAGTGAGCCGAGATCGTGCCACCGCACTCCAGCCTGGCGACAGAGTGAGACTCCATCTCAAGAAAAAAAAAATTGATACAGCTAAAGACACTACAGACAGAATTAAATCAAAATTGATGCATGGTGTGAGATCCATCCACGGTGTGACCAGCTACTGGGGACACAGGGGGACCTTTCAAGGAGCTGGAAAGTTCTGTTCCGTGAGCTGGTGCTGATCACAGGCAACTTCAAAATTTAAGCCAAATACAATCGTATCAGCAGGGGATGGGTTCTAGACTCCCCATGGATACCAAAATCCACAGATGCTGAAGTCCCTGATAAAAAAAGATGTAGCAGCCAGGAAAGGCAGTGGCTCACACCTGTCATCCCAGCAGTCTGGGAGGCCGAGGCAGGAGGACCCCTTGAGCCTAGGAGGCTATTTTGTTTTGTTTTGTTTTTTAAGAGATGGGGAGATGGGGGTCTCACTATGTTGCCCAGGCTGGTTTCAAACTCCTCTGCTCACGTGAGCAGCCCTGAAAGCATTATGACAAGTCAAAGAAGCCAGACACAGGACTATATTCCATTTACATGTGAGCACAGGAGTTTGAGACCGGCCTGGCCAACAACTCTTCTGAATAGGCAATTCACAAAAGAAAAGCTGCAAATGGTCAACAACTCTAGGAAATGACGCTCACCTTAATTAACAATCAAAGAATTCAGGCTGGGCGTGGCTCAAGCCTGTCATCCCAGCACTGTGGGACGCTGAGGCAGGCGGCTCACTTAATGTCAGGTTCAAGACCAGCCTGGCCAACATGGTGAAACCCCATCTCTACTAAAAATACAAAAATTAGCTGGGCGTGGTGGCACACACCTGTAATCCCAGCTACTTGGGAGACTGAGGCAGGAGAATCGCTTGAACCCAGGAGGCTGATATTGCAGTGAGCCAAGATCACACCACTGCACTCCAGCCTGGGTGACAGAGCAAGACTCTGTCTCAAAAAAAAAAAACACTGGTGTAAAGCTGCATGACTTGGGTTAGACAATGGCTGCTTAAATATGACACCCAACGCCCAAGCAACCAAGTAAAAAAATAGATAAACTGGAGTCATAATAATTAAAATGTTCATGCTTCAAAGGACGCCACCGGCCAGGCGAGGTGCTTCACTCCTGTCATCCCAGCACTGAAGGAGGCTGAGGCACGAGAATCACTTGAACCTACTCCAGCCTGGGTGACAGAGCAAGACGCAGTCTCAAAAAAAAAAAGACACCAGCAGCAAGGCAAAAGGCAAAAAGGCAAAGCATAGAGACAGAAAATGTTTTCAAATCATGTTTCCGATAAGAGACTGGCATCTAGAATATACAAAAAAACAATTACAACTCAATAATCACAAAAGCCAGTTTCTAAAATGGACAAAGGATTTAAATACACATTTCTCAAAAGAAAATATCTAATCAATGACCAACAATCACATAAAAGTGCTCAACGTCATCAGGCTTCAGGAAATGCAAATCACAGTCACAGTAAGATCCCACTTGACACCCACTGGGACTGGATGTCTGTAATCAGAATCAGGAAATAACCAGCGTTGATGAGGACGTGAGGAAACTGGAAGCTTCGTCCACGGCTCTTACTGGGAATGCACAATGGCGCGCCCACTTTAGAAGGCAATCTGGCAGTTCTTCAAATGGTTAGATATAGAATCACCACAGAGCAGAGCAATTCCACTCCTAGGCATCCACCCAACAGAAATTTAAAAAAATACGACCACACAAAAGCATGTATTTAAACGTCCGGAGCAGCATCACTCACAACACCCAAAAGGTGGAAACAGCCCACCGGCCATCAGCTGACAAACTCATAAGCAGAAGTGGGCGCTTCCAGACCACGGAACCAGCTGCAGCGTGGGGAGGCTGAGGGGCTGACTGAGATGTCCCGGCGAGTGGAAGAGGCCACACCCAGGGCCAGTACAGACCAGTACAGACCAGTGTGGGCCAACGAGTAACCACGAAAGGAGAGCAGTGTTGCCAGGGGCTAGGTGACACAAATGTCCTGGAACTGACAACTCTGAATGTACTAAAACCACTGAATTGGACACTTCGAATGGGTGAATCGTATGGCATGTGAATTACACCTCAACAAAGCTATTAAAAAATGCTAATAATCAGCCTGAGGTCAACCTAATTGGTGCTGACAGGAAAAGCCAGCGGCTCCAGAGGAAATCGCAGTCTGAGCTCCTGTAAAGGGGCGTCCAAGTCCGTGTTTTCTCCCGCCCTCTCTCACAGTGATCGCCCAGCCGGCAGCCCGGGCCCAGAGGTGACTCTCTCTCTTCTACTTTGTAAACTTCCACCCTGCTTTTTTTTTTTTTTTTTTTGGTGCATTTTACTTTTGACAGTAAACACCAACCAAAATTCCTCTCCAAAGAGCCCCAAAAAACCTGCAGCCTCCCCTCTGCCAGCTGAGCACTAGCCGCTGCAGACGACGCCCTACACCATCACCCACTCACCCGTGCAAACACCCTGCAGTGCTGGCTGAGGGCCTGGGGCCAGTGCCAGGGACAGATAACCAAGCTCAGAGTCCAGGACAGGGGAGAGTGGGGACACATGAGCAGGGCACCAGGCACAATGGCACTGGGCAGGCCCCGAACCGGCGAGGGGTCCTGAGGAGCATGCAGGCCACAGGCTGGGCACACGCCCTGTGGGCACCGAACACACCTAGCCCCTCTCCAGGCCCACTTTTCCCCCAAACCAACGCAGGCCTCCCACCCCTGGCCCCTGCCCCACACCAACCCCACCCACTCACCAGTAGTACTCACCCCTGCCTCATTCTCACGCCTGCTGCCCCTCCAGGACCACCTCGAAGCACCCCTGAGCCCCACTACCATCCCTAACACGACAACCGTAAAGTCTCTACCCGCCGCTGCCCAGGCCCCTAACTGGCCCCACCCCCCACCCTGCCCTGTGCTCATCGCTCATGCCCCGACCCCCAGGACAGCGCACTGCTGGACGGCTCTTTCTTTCTTTCTTCGCCGACCACCTCACCTCCACTCACCTCCGCCGCCACAACTCTTCCCTAGAACTGTCCCCGCCCTGCCGTACCCACCCCAGGCCTGTCCAGGCTCCCATGGTGGGGCAGGACAGCCCAGCCTCTATGAGCTGTCACAGGCCAGGCTTGGGGGGCCGGGCAGCTGGACGCCTTTTGGCAGCTGGACCAACTGTCTAAGTCACCAGCCCACAGCCCTCAGCACGGAGGCCTCTCCCACGGGGCGCTCAGAGCTCTCCCGCCATAGGCCACAGTGGCCTCAGCCCCAGAGGAATCTGCCCTGTATGGGGGGCAGGGAGAATGCGGGAGCTGAGGGGCTTAGGAAGACAGGAAGTTGGAAATGCTCTGGGTGGAGCAGTGGCCGGCTGACTGTACAGGAAAGACTGGGGATTTCCAGGGGAGAGCCAGGGAACGACATGTCCAGGGGAGGGTCTGAGACATTGTGGGGTAGGGGGTGAAGGTCACCAGGGTGAGGGACAGGGAGTTGTCTCTGTGAGAGGGCAGGGTGAGGTGGAACCAGGGGGGATGCCTCAGCAGGGAGGAGGCGAGGAGACTAAGCCAGAGCACCTCTCAGTTCAGGGATCAGCTGGGCAGGGGTCCCTGGGCGCAGGCCTGGCCTCCCTGCCCTCCTCGGAACCAGCAAACGCTGAGCTGGGCCCAGGACAGGGGCCCACAGCTGCTTCCCATGGAGGGACTCGGGCTGCCTCCCCGTCACTGGCTGGCTGGCAGGATGTACCATGCCCTCCTGCCTTCCCTCTCTGGGGATACCCTCCCAAAGTCCCTCCACCCTAGGGACAGGAAGGGCCAGGGCTCCAGCCATCTAGCAGGTCCAAGGCGCTCACAGTGGTCAGGCCTGGAATGCTGTAGGGCACCGGGGCCACATCTGACCTCCTGCAGGGCCATGCCTCCCAGACACAGGTACCAGCCCAGCCCCTCCCTGTCCCCTTGTCGCCAGCCAGCAGTTAAGGAGACTTGGAATGCCTGGTGCGCTCACGGAGCCTCAGCACCTGCCTTCCTGCTTAGCCACTTTCCGGCCAGTGCCACACACATGCGGGCAGCTGCACCATCACGTGATGACTCCACTTCAGGCACCCCAGCACCCCCTGTCCCCTCACCAGCCTCCACGACCAAACCCAGAAGGACTCTGTGTCCAACACCAACCCTGGCCTCCAGAGGAGCTGAGCTAGGGAGGGAAGGCCCTGAGACAGGGTCCCAGCAACCTCCAGCAATCTGTCCGGCTCAGACCCTGGATGAATCAGAAGTAACCTCATCACAGGAGGTAGAGGGAAGACAGCCTGGGGGCCAGGAAAGCTTCAGCACAACGCCCAGGACAGGCTGGGGCACCCGAGGCAGCCCAGCAACCTGACCAGACCAAGAACCCCAGGAGGAAACGATTCTGCACAGGTCCCACACTTTGAACGGCGCAGTCAGCTCTGTCCTGGGGCTTGTCAGGAGGACCGGAGCCCAGGTGGGCATTTGCTTCCCTGCCCTGCACCCCAGCACCTGGCCCGGTGCTCCCTCCAAGGCAGGGCCGGCTGTGCACAAGCCGCCCCTCAAGGCCTCCCCAAGGGTGTAGGAGTGTCTCCCCGGCCTGGATGAACTAGTCACACAGGCAAAGGGGCTGGGCACAGCGCTGTCAAAGAGCACCACAGCAGCACACCCACCCTGCCCCAGAGCCGTCCGTGGAGGACACCTGAAGAAGGTGAGCTCGGGGCACCGTGAAACCTACCCGGCTGGGCGAGGCTGTGGTGGAGAGCAGCATCACGGGGCCCCAGCAGGACCTCTCTCCCTGAGCTGCCCTTGGGGGCAGAGCCAGTAAAACCAGCCACGTGGAGCTGGAACCTGCTCTGGGCTCTGCCTAGGGCCCCCACCCCGACCCTCCCCAGCAGCTCAGTCCCTTGCATCTAAGCCTCTGCAGGCTGGAAGCCAACGCGGTGTCCACAACTGCCCGGAGCCGGGCAACCCAGGCCGAGCCAGGCAGCTGGGCTGCAAGAATGGCTGGCGTGTGCCAGAGCCTGGGAGGGTCCAGGGGCTCCCTGTGGGCCTGGACTAGGGCAAGGGGGTCTGCTGAGGCATCAAGCAGGTGGGCAGGCCACTCTGATGCTCCCCTAGCCTGACCCCTAGCCCACAGCTGTCCCCCAAGAAACAGAAGGGGTGCGTGGGGGTGCCCTGCCAAGGAAGGGTGGCAGCCCAGGCCCTCGCCAGTTTAGGGAGGTGAGGAGAGGCGGTAACTATGCAATCCATTGCCAGGCGGCGCAGCCACCCCTGTCCCATGCAGAGGCGCCCCAGAGGAGGGGCAGGGGATGGCTCAGCCTCGACCCATGTGTCTGCCGGGCACAGACACCGAATCCTGGCTCAGACAGTCGACCCCGAGAAGCCCTGAGCGCCCCCACCCACCCGCACCGCGAGATTCCCTATTAAGGGCATGGCCGCGGGGGCTCAGCGGCGCGCGCCCGCCCCCTTCCCTGGGCACGAGCCGGGAGGACGAGGACGGCGGAGTGGCCGCGCTCGGGCTGGCGATCGGGACGCCGCCGCGGACACGGCGCCGAGCGGCGGGGCGGGCGCCTACCTTTGTACTTCTCGCGCACCTCCTCGTAGGCCTGGATGAAGTCCCGCTCGTCGGGCGGGCCGGGCGTCAGCAGGGCGGCCATGCCGGCGGGCGCGGGGCGCGGGGCGCGGCGGAGCCTCCAGCACCCGGCGGCCACTCTGTCCCCGCGGCCGCGCGCGCCGCTTAAAGAGGCCGCCCCCGCCCCGCCCCGCACCCAGGATGCCCCACGGGCGGGCGGGGCCGGGCAGGGGGAGCCGCGTGTGGGCGCCTCCCGGCGGGCGGGCTCCGAGTCCCGCACACGCGCCGCTTCCCGTTCCCGCCCGCGCCGCCGCAGCCGACAGCCGGGGGTCCTCGGGGTCCTCGTGCGGCCCCAGCCCGGGGGCGGCCGCCACCTGCCTGCGCCCCGCGGGGCCGGCGACCCTACTGCCTCCGAGACGCGCCCCTGCCCGCCCGCACCTGGCTCCCTGCGCGCCGCTGAGAACTTTCCCGTTGCAACACTGGAGACGGCCGAGTCGGTACCAAGAACCCTTAAAACACCAAAACGAACAAACAGGCAAACAAAAATTAAGTACTTAAAAAATGCGTGGTGATAATTAAAACGACTCTTTCCACCATCAGCCTGGCAAAGCCCCGGCTCTACCAGCCTTCACCAATGTGGGCCACCCGTTTTTTTTTCTTTTTTCTTTTGAGACAGAGTCTCCTCTGTCACCCAGGTGAATGCAGTGGCGCGATCTCGGCTCACTGCAACGTCCTCCCGGGGTTCAAGCGATTCTCCTGCCTCAGCCTCCCAAGTAGCTGGAATTATAGGTGCTGCCACCACGCCCGGCTAATTTTGTATTCTTAGTAGACATGGGGTTTCACCATCTTGGCCACCCTTTCTGGGACGCCCCTGGCCATGTTTTCTTCAAGCTTAAAACCACACGTCCTGTAACTCAAGTCCGGCTTCCAGGAAGTAGGTCCTAAGGAAACCCTCAAGGAGGCAGAGCCCTGGCGTGGGGTGCTGGCTGTGGCACAGCCTTTGCAGTGAGTGGGGGAGGTGGCCACAGTCAGCCGGGGCCTCGGGAACCCCCCCCAACTCTTCCACAACTGTAAAGGTGATGCCGAGGAAAGCCCAGCTGTGGGAACGACACAAGTGATTCCCTTTCAAGTGGAAATAAATGACTTATTTCTTTAAAAAGGCCATGTGATGTGAAAACCCCTGAAGGTCATGCACCTCACAGCAGACGCTGGGGCTGGGGCTGGGTGAGGGTGGTGAGCCTCTCCTTCCCTCTCTGTCGCTCCCAGCAGCCCCACTTCCCGTTGCCTGTAACCTCCTCGGGTTTCAGCACCTGGCCTTGCAGCCCTCTCTGGCTCCCGCAGGGGCCCTCCCTGCCCTCCGGCTGGAACAGGTCAGGACTCTCCAGCCCTAGCCTAGAGAGCTGCGGCTCCTCCCTCTCCTAGCACACCCTTCCCATGGCCTCCAGCTCTAGGTCACCCACTTCCCTCCTGCCCTCCCCCTTCCCCAGGCCTCTCGCTGGGTCCTTCCCATCCTTCTCCCAGGATGGGCAGCTACTGGAGGGCAAGGCCAGATCCTGGCCCAGGAAGAGGCTGGGGCTCCGGACAACCAGGCGCCCCCTCCCTAGACGCTGCTTCTATACATTCCCACATGCCCCCCTCTCCCATGGTGGAAGCCAAGACCGAGGGCCTGGTGGGCAGCTCTGCCCCAGGAGCCCAAAAAATTATCCTTGTTGCAGCTGGGCACTGGACCGTTTTAAAGTCAGTGCCGGACGCCACGCAAGAAGCCCAACCCCAGGCCTCCAGAACCGCCTAGGCGGGGCCGGCAGGTGGCGCTGTGCCGCCTGCACTCACCTGGGACGCGCAGACCCCCCCAGGCCTCCCATCCAGCCCCAGCCCCAGCCCCAGCCCCAGCGCCTGGCACGCAGCGGGAAGCCAGTCAACCCGCGCGTGACAAGGAGACGCACAGGCAAGGCCCTGCGCAGTTACCTGCGATGCGAATGACCGCCCGCTCCGCAGGGTCCAGGACACTCCCGTTGGTCCTGGCGCCACCCGCGCTGCGCCGGCTCCGCTGCGTTTTCCCGAGGTTCCAGGGCAGTGTGTCGCCAGGGCTGGGTGAGCCACTGCTTCCATTAGAGACATCTTCGGCGACTGCCCGCACCTCAGCGTCCTCACCCGACATGGCCTCCTGGAGGGGGAGCAGGAGAGGGTCACATCTCTGCCGGTTCAGGAGTGGATTCTGCACGCTGACCCACCCAGCTCCTTCTTAACCTAGACACTGACCCCACCCCACCCACCCTCTCACCGGGACACTGGCACCCACACACCTGCACCCTGCTGTACCCACTCACTGACACCCACGCTCTCGCCCCAGGCACTGACTACTCTCTCTCCATCCACGACTGCCTCGCCCCCTCCCACCCATTCCTCAGAAACCCACACAGTGACCCGGTGACCCCCACCCGGCCACCGGCCTCACCCTCCAGTCCATCACCAGGACACTGACCGCCCTGGCCACCCCCACTCCCGCACACTGGCTGCCACTCTCCTTCTTAGTCGCCAACACCCCAACCGCCTACTCTGTCACCGAGGGGCTGGACAGCACAGGACAGACCACCCTCCGCCCCGTCAAATGGAAGGGGAGGGGGTGACTACCTTCACTCAGACGCGGGCCTCCACTGCCTCCATCCCAAACCTGACTCTTCGTCTAATCCTCTAATCGTAGGCAGGCGAGGCCATCAAGGAACGCTGACCACCGGCCCCTCCGCTCACTGGGTCATCCGAGAAGGACACCCAAGCCCTTCCCCTGGACACCGGCAGTCCACCTCCAAGCTGTCTCGACCTCTAGGACTCCCCATCACGCTCCCCCACCTCAGCCCGCAGTCCCACCTCGATCTCCGCAGCAAAGGCCTATAAATAGCTGCAGCCGCAGCAGCGTGGGCCGTGGGAGCTCTGCTGCGGCGAGGCCGGGGAGGGTGCCCAGTCCGCCGCTCCAGCAGCCCACAGTGGGGGCGCGTACACCGGCACCGCAGACGCAACCAGGGCGCACGAATACCCACTTGCGCACACTCCTCAGCCCCCGTCCCCAAGAGCGCCGGCGTGCGGGAGGTGAATGGGGCTCTGTCTCGGCGGGGTGGGCTGGCGTGGGGGCACAATGTGGGCTCTGTGCCTCCGCCCTCAGGCCAAGGGCCAGGGAGGAGACTGCGGGCACCGCGCAGAGGGCCGCCGCACCCCGCCCCCACTGGCCCTTCCACCGGCCGCCCCGGGGGCAGCCCCCGCCCGGAGCTCTGCGGTCAACCGCGCCTCCCCAGCAGCCTTTCCTGCCCACACCCCGGGCACCGCCCGTCCAGTTCCGCAGTATCGGGCGCGCAGGGAAGTGCTGTCCTCTCGAGGAAGGGCAGGAGGGGCCGCGGCGCAGCCCTAGTTCCGTGTGTCCTGCGACCGGAGACCCCCCCGCGACCCCCACCCCGCAGCGCCCGCACGCGGCGCGCCCTTGCATCCCGGCCGCGGTCATACGTGCCTGGTGGCTCCGCTCGCTTCAGCTCTGCAGCCGCAGCCAGACTGCTCCGACCCGGAGAGCGGCGGAGGCGGCGCAGGCGGGGCGCGCCCCGAGCCCCGCCCCGGCCCCCACCCAGAGCTGCGCCGCGCGGGCCCGGCCGAGAGCTAGCGAGCGGTGTCCGCGAGATCGGGCGCGCGTGTCTGCGTGGGGCAGGCGAGATCCCGGGAGCGGCGGGGCCGGGGCCCGCGGGGGGGGACTCGGCCAGGGCAGCGGCGCACACCTGAGCCAGGGCGCACGGGGCGGGCCGGTCGGCAAGGAGACGCGGTCGGCGCCAGCGTGCGTGACACCGGAACGCCGTGCGCTCGCTCCGGTGCGCTCTGGGCCCCTCCCCGCCCCGCCCCGCGACGCCCCCTCGGGAGCAGCAGACCCCGCCCCTAGTCCGCGGAGGTTCCCGCTCCCCAAACAGAGGTCGCAGTCGGAGTTCCCGGGGCCCTCACGCCCTGTTTCACGTTCACGTTTATTCAAACAACAGAGCTGTTTCCAGAGAGGATGCGGCGCGGCGGCGGGCGGTGTCGCCGCCCCGTCCTCCTGGGCTCTGCTGACCCCTGGCGGAGACCCGGCCCAGCTCCTCAACCCCGCCTTCGGGAGCCCGCAGCGGGAGGCAGGGGCGTCCCCGCGGTCAGCTCAGGCGGGGGCCTGGGAAGCAGGAGGCCAGAAGGTGGCCCCTGAGGTCAAGTGGCTGGGGAGGGGCCCCGGAGCCCAGAGGGGTCGTCGGGGGAAGCCCGGGGCATGCGCTCGCAGGTGATGAGGTAGGTGGGCAGCGCCTGGGTGTCGTGGAAGATGACGAAGATGCTGGGCTGGCGGACGCAGTCCACCGCGCTGTCGTAGCGCAGGAGCACGTGGCCGGGGCCCCGCAGAGGGGGCGCGAGCAGACCGCGATGGCCCTGCCCGTAGTCGCCGGTCAGCACCCGTGCCACGAACACCGCCTTGTGGCCATCGGCGTTGGGGGGCGAGAAGCGGTCCTGCACCGACATGGAGGCGCGCGTGGCGAAATACACGCCCTTTCCGTAGACGGTGGCTGCAGGGCAGGACGGAGCAAGGTCAGGGTGGTCAGGGTGGTCGGGGTGGGCAGAGCCCCCGCCCCTGCCGGGCTCAGGCCTCACCGTTGCGGCCGCAGAAGCTGCGGTTGAAGCCGTGGGCGCAGATGTCAGGCACTGCCGGCGCCGTGGTTCCGTGGTACAGCACCTGCTCCACGGGGCCCCGCTCACATCGCTGCCGCAGGCGCTCCCGGTGCAGCTCGTACTGCTGCTGCAGCAGCGGGTGCGACACTCGCTCCACCTGCAGGACGCCAGGGCCAGGCTCAGACACCCTCCCTAGGCAGGGCAGAGCTGAGCCGGGCAAAAAGGAGCCCTCTGCTGGAGTCCAGGGTTCCAGGGACACCTTGCAGCCCCCATCACGCTCTGTCCAGCAGCAGACGGTAGCACCTCCATGGGCAAGTGACATCAGAGGCCTCTGGGGAGGCCTGACCCCTCCAGGGGAGTCTGCTGCCCTCCTCCCCCTCCCATGGAAGGAAGTCCGGGGGTGGACAAACCCCACCCACTCACAGCCGGGCCTCTGCGGAGAAAAGCTGAGCCAGGGTCCGATGCTGCCTACGGCACTCGACTCCAATACCAGACCGCTCAGTGCCGATAGACCCAAGTGGGAGACAAGGCCTCCGGTGACTATCTGACAATCAGCCCTGGGAAACACTTGAAATTCTAAATAGTTTTTTCAGAGGAGCGCAGCGGAACACCATGTCCATTAAACAAGACTAGCTGCTATGAAAAGGAATTAGTCTGGAAATAAGAGTGCTCTTGCATTCAGAAAGGGACGCTGAGCTAGATCCAGGGGATGAGGAAGTGGTTCAAGCTAAAGACCCAGCTAGTGATCTAGATGGAGTTCAGGAACTGACAGTGCAGAGCTAACGGAAGAGAACGGACCTCCAGGAGAGCAGGTGAGCGGGGTGGTGTCTGAGCCCACATAGCAGGAGCTCCACAGGGAAGACGGCTTCCCTGAGCTGAAAGAACATCTTCAGATACACAGGATCCGTGAAACGCCAAGAAGGACACGGGGGCAAGACATGTGCCCCTGGCACCCACCTGCCAGGAAACCTCAACCTTCAGAGTGAAAGAAAACCCTGCAAGTTTACACACACACAACGAGATGCAAACGGGAAGAAATCTCACCTCCTCACATTGGGTCTCTCACTACTGACACCAGATGCTAAGAAACCATGGGGAGATTTTTTTTTTTTTAAAGACGGGGTTTCACCATGTTGGTCAGGCTGGTCTTGAACTCCCGACCTCAGGTGATCCGCCCGCCTTGGCCTCCAAAGTACTTGGATTACAGGCGTGAGCCACCACGCCCAGCCAGGGGAGAAGAAGGAAGAAGCTGGGCGTGGTGGCTCACGCCTGTAATCCCAGCACTTTGGGAGGCCGAGGCAGGTGGATCACGAGGTCAAGAGATCGAGACCATCCTGGTCAACATGGTGAAACCCCGTCTCTACTAAAAACACAAAAAATTAGCTGGGCACGGTGGGGCGTGCCTGTAATCCCAGCTACTCAGGAGGCTGAGGCAGGAGAATTGCCTGAACCCAGGAGGCGGAGGTTGCGGTGAGCCGAGATCGCGCCATTGCACTCCAGCCTGGGTAACAAGAGCGAAACTCCATTTCAAAAAAAAGAAGAAGGAAGAAAAACAGCAATGTCTTCAAATATCTGAGGAAAAACACATTTTCAACCTGAGCACTAAATCCAACCAAACTATTAATGGAGAATGAGAACAAATAGGGGCGTATCAGGACATGCGAGAACGAGGAAGTTTACACCAACATCGAATTGTAGATGCAAAATACCTCTAACTGTAAAGTGCAATGTAAATTTAAAAGTTGGCCAGGCACAGTGGTTCACACCTGTAATGCCAACACTTTGGGAGGCTGAGGCAGGCAGATCACCTGAGGTCAGGAGTTTGAGACCAGCCTGACCAATATGGTGAAACCCCGTCTCTACTAAAATTACAGAAATTAGCTGGGCATGGTGGTGTGCACCTGTAGTCCCAGCTACTCAGGAAACTGAGGCAGGAGAATCACTTGAATCTGGGAGGCAGAGGTTGCAGTGAGCTGAGATCACACAATTACGCTCCAGCTGGGGCAACAGAGCAAGACTGCGTCTCAAAAAGATATATATGTATGTATTTATATTTATATATCCATACGCACAAAAAGTAGCTGGGTGTGGTGGTGCCTGTAGTTCCAGCTACTCGGGAGGCTGAGGAGGAATCACTTGAACCCAGGAGGTCAAGGTTGCAGTGAGCCAAGATCATGCCACTGCACTCCAACCTGGGCAACAGAGATACTGTCTCAAAAAAATTATACATATGTGTATATATATGTATTTATTTATTTACATATATATAAATTTAGAAGTCAAAAATTTTACCACCCACTCAAGGAAATACTTGCACTAAACAGAAGAAGAATCTACCGAAAGGTGTCAGGCGGGCACTGAGCAACCCGGGGGTCAAGCATGACCCAGAAGAAATGAAGAAAGTCAAAAAAAGAAGAGTCATTAGCCTTGAATCCCAGAGCAGCTTTTTCACAGAGCACAGTTTTAGTAACTAGGATTTCATTTCTCTTTCTATGGCTCAATGGTAAATATTTTTTCATTATTATAGTATGTCTACCAACCTATGGCCCAAGCATGGAGGCTTTGTGATACTTACGGAAACCTTTACTACATAATAAAGATAACGTAACTGACCAAATTGAGATGGAAGGTTGGGGAGGAGGCAAAAGAGAGGGAAGGGAGGCCCATTCTCCTCATCTTCCATGCAGGAAGGCAAGAAACAATCTCTAAAGCTGTCAAGTGAAAAAATTCAAGCGTACCGTTTAAAGTCATAAAGGGGCTCACTCAAAGAACCAAGTATGAATAATTAACAAAACCACCAGGATGTGAGTTCAGTGCATCTGGGTGGTGGTGATGCTGGTGGTGGTGAGTGGTGAGGGTGTGTTGGTGAAGCTGACGGTGCAATGGTGGTGGTGGTGGTGGTGGTGGTTATGATGTTGGTGATGACAGTGAGTAGTGAAGGTCATGGTGATGGTGTGATGGTGGTGATGGTGATGGTGGTGATGGTGATTACAGTGAGTAGTGAAGGTCATGGTGATGGTGTGATGATGGTGGTGATGGTGATGGTGGTGATGGTGATGACAGTGAGTAGTGAAGGTCATGGTGATGGTGTGGTAGTGGTTATGGTGGTGATGGTGGTGGTGGTCAGGTCTGGCGACAACCAGAGGTTCTTTTGGCATTT